>NC_064036.1:0-1331250 GCF_932526225.1 Nematostella vectensis | reverse complement strand
TGCGTCTATGCTGGTCCCACCCTATGCGTCTACGCTGGTCCCACCCTATGCGTCTTTTCTGCTTTCACCCTATGCGTCTACGCTGGTCCCACCCTATGCGTCTATGCTGGTCCCACCCTATACGTCTATGCTGGTCCAACCCTATACGTCTATGCTGGTCCCACCCTATGCGTCTACGCTGGTCCCACCCTATGCGTCTACGCTGGTCCCACCCTATGCGTCTTTTCTGCTTTCACCCTATGCGTCTACGCTGGTCCCACTTTATGCGTCTACGCTGGTCCCACCCTATGCGTCTACGCTGGTCCCACCCTATGCGTCTTTTCTGCTTTCACCCTATACGTCTATGCTGGTCCCACTCTATGCGTCTATTCTGGTCCCACCCTATGCGTCTATGCTGGTCCCACCCTATGCGTCTACGCTGGTCCCACCCTATGCGTCTTTTCTGCTTTTACCCTATGCGTCTACGCTGGTCCCACCCTATGCGTCTACGCTGGTCCCACCCTATACGTCTATGCTGGTCCCACCCTATACGTCTATGCTGGTCCCACTCTATGCGTCTATTCTGGTCCCACCCTATGCGTCTATGCTGGTCCCACCCTATGCGTCTATTCTTGTCCCACCCTATGCGTCTACGCTGGTCCCACCCTATGCGTCTATGCTGGTCCGACCCTATGCGTCTATGCTGGTCTCACCCTATGCGTCTATGCTGGTCCCACTCTATGCGTCTATGCTGGTCCCGCCCTATGCCTCTATGCTGGTCCCACCCTATGCGTCTATTCTGATACCACGCTATGCGTCTACGCTGGTCCCACCCTATGCGTCTATGCTGGTCTGACCCTATGCGTCTATGCTGGCCTCACCCTATACGTCTATTCTGGTCCCACCCTATGCGTCTATGCTGGTCCCACCCTATGCGTCAACGCTGGTCCCACCCTATGCGTCTATGCTGGTCCGACCCTATGCGTCTATGCTGGTCTCACCCTATGCGTCTATGCTGGTCCCACTCTATGCGTCTATGCTGGTCCCGCCCTATGCCTCTATGCTGGTCCCACTCTATGCGTCTATTCTGGTCCCACCCTATGCGTCTACGCTGGTTCCACCCTATACGTCTATGCTGGTCCCACTCTATACGTCTATGCTGGTCCCACTCTATGCGTCTATGCTGGTCCCACCCTATGCGTCTATGCTGGTCCCACCCTATGCGTCTATTCTGGTCCCACCCTATGCGTCTACGCTGGTCCCACCCTATGCGTCTATGCTAGTCCGACCCTACGCGTCTATGCTGGTCTCACCCTATGCGTCTATGCTGGTCCCACTCTATGCGTCTATGCTGGTCCCGCCCTATGCGTCTATGCTGGTCCCACTCTATGCGTCTATTCTGGTCCCACCCTATGCGTCTACGCTGGTCCCACCCTATGCGTCTATGCTGGTCCCACTCTATGCGTCTATTCTGGTCCCACCCTATGCGTCTACGCTGGTCCCACCCTATGCGTCTACGCTGGTCCCACCCTATGCGTCTATGCTGGTCCCACTCTATGCGTCTATTCTGGTCCCACCCTATGCGTCTATGCTGGTCCCACTCTATGCGTCTATTCTGGTCCCACCATATGCGTCTATGCTGGTCCCACCCTATGCGTCTATGCTGGTCCCACCCTATGCGTCTATGCTGGTCCCACTCTATGCGTCTATTCTGGTCCCACCCTATGCGTCTATTTTGGTCCCACCCTATGCGTCTACGCTGGTCCCACCCTATGCGTCTACGCTGGTCCCACTCTATGCGTCTATTCTGGTCCCACTCTATGCGTCTATTCTGGTCCCACCCTATGCGTCTACGCTGGTCCCGTCCTATGCGTCTTCGCTGGTCCCAACCTATGCGTCTATGCTGGTCCGACCCTATGCGTCTATGCTGGTCTCACCCTAGGCGTCTATTCTGGTCCCACCCTATGCGTCTACGCTGGTCCCACCCTATACGTCTATGCTGGTCCCACTCTATGCGTCTATTCTGGTCCCACCCTATGCGTCTATGCTGGTCCCACCCTATGCGTCTATTCTGGTACCACGCTATGCGTTTACGCTGGTCCCACCCTATGCGTCTACGCTGGTCCCACCCTATGCGTCTTTTCTGCTTTTACCCTATGCGTCTACGCTGGTCCCACCCTATGCGTCTACGCTGGTCCCACCCTATACGTCTATGCTGGTCCCACCCTATACGTCTATGCTGGTCCCACTCTATGCGTCTATTCTGGTCCCACCCTATGCGTCTATGCTGGTCCCACCCTATGCGTCTATTCTTGTCCCACCCTATGCGTCTACGCTGGTCCCACCCTATGCGTCTATGCTGGTCCGACCCTATGCGTCTATGCTGGTCTCACCCTATGCGTCTATGCTGGTCCCACTCTATGCGTCTATGCTGGTCCCGCCCTATGCCTCTATGCTGGTCCCACCCTATGCGTCTATTCTGATACCACGCTATGCGTCTACGCTGGTCCCACCCTATGCGTCTATGCTGGTCTGACCCTATGCGTCTATGCTGGCCTCACCCTATACGTCTATTCTGGTCCCACCCTATGCGTCTATGCTGGTCCCACCCTATGCGTCAACGCTGGTCCCACCCTATGCGTCTATGCTGGTCCGACCCTATGCGTCTATGCTGGTCTCACCCTATGCGTCTATGCTGGTCCCACTCTATGCGTCTATGCTGGTCCCGCCCTATGCCTCTATGCTGGTCCCACTCTATGCGTCTATTCTGGTCCCACCCTATGCGTCTACGCTGGTCCCACCCTATGCGTCTATGCTGGTCCCACTCTATGCGTCTATTCTGGTCCCACCCTATGCGTCTATGCTGGTCCCACTCTATGCGTCTATTCTGGTCCCACCCTATGCGTCTATGCTGGTCCCACTCTATGCGTCTACGCCGGTCCCACCCTATGCGTCTATGCTGGTCCCACTCTATGCGTCTATGCTGTTCCCACCCTATGCGTCTATTCTGCTTTCACCCTATGCGTCTACGCTGGTCCCACCCTATGCGTCTATGCTGGTCCCACTCTATGCGTCTATTCTGGTCCCACTCTATTTGTCTATTCTGGTCTCACCCTATGCGTCTACGCTGGTCCCGCCCTATGCGTCTTCGCTGGTCCCAACCTATGCGTCTATGCTGGTCCGACCCTATGCGTCTATGCTGGTCTCACCTTATGCGTCTATTCTGGTCCCACCCTATGCGTCTACGCTGGTCCCACCCTATACGTCTATGCTGGTCCCACTCTATGCGTCTATTCTGGTCCCACCCTATGCGTCTATGCTGGTCCCACCCTATGCGTCTATTCTGGTACCACGCTATGCGTCTACGCTGGTCCCACCCTATGCGTCTATGCTGTTCCCACTCTATGCGTCTATTCTAGTCCCACCCTATGCGTCTACGCTGGTTCCACCCTATACGTCTATGCTGGTCCCACTCTATGCGTCTATTCTGGTCCCACCCTATGCGTCTATGCTGGTCCCACCCTATGCGTCTATTCTGGTACCACGCTATGCGTCTACGCTGGTCCCACCCTATGCGTCTATGCTGTTCCCACTCTATGCGTCTATTCTGGTCCCACCCTATGCGTCTACGCTGGTTCCACCCTATACGTCTATGCTGGTCCCACTCTATACGTCTATGCTGGTCCCACTCTATGCGTCTATGCTGGTCCCACCCTATGCGTCTATGCTGGTCCCACCCTATGCGTCTATTCTGGTCCCACCCTATGCGTCTACGCTGGTCCCACCCTATGCGTCTATGCTAGTCCGACCCTACGCGTCTATGCTGGTCTCACCCTATGCGTCTATGCTGGTCCCACTCTATGCGTCTATGCTGGTCCCGCCCTATGCGTCTATGCTGGTCCCACTCTATGCGTCTATTCTGGTCCCACCCTATGCGTCTACGCTGGTCCCACCCTATGCGTCTATGCTGGTCCCACTCTATGCGTCTATTCTGGTCCCACCCTATGCGTCTACGCTGGTCCCACCCTATGCGTCTACGCTGGTCCCACCCTATGCGTCTATGCTGGTCCCACTCTATGCGTCTATTCTGGTCCCACCCTATGCGTCTATGCTGGTCCCACTCTATGCGTCTATTCTGGTCCCACCATATGCGTCTATGCTGGTCCCACCCTATGCGTCTATGCTGGTCCCACCCTATGCGTCTATGCTGGTCCCACTCTATGCGTCTATTCTGGTCCCACCCTATGCGTCTATTTTGGTCCCACCCTATGCGTCTACGCTGGTCCCACCCTATGCGTCTACGCTGGTCCCACTCTATGCGTCTATTCTGGTCCCACTCTATGCGTCTATTCTGGTCCCACCCTATGCGTCTACGCTGGTCCCGTCCTATGCGTCTTCGCTGGTCCCAACCTATGCGTCTATGCTGGTCCGACCCTATGCGTCTATGCTGGTCTCACCCTAGGCGTCTATTCTGGTCCCACCCTATGCGTCTACGCTGGTCCCACCCTATACGTCTATGCTGGTCCCACTCTATGCGTCTATTCTGGTCCCACCCTATGCGTCTATGCTGGTCCCACCCTATGCGTCTATTCTGGTACCACGCTATGCGTTTACGCTGGTCCCACCCTATGCGTCTATGCTGGTCCCACCTTATGCGTCTATTCTGGTCCCACGCTATGCGTCTACGCTGGTCCCACCCTATGCGTCTACGCTGGTCCCACCCTATGCGTCTATTTTGCTTTCACCCTATGCGTCTACGCTGGTCCCACCCTATGCGTCTACGCTGGTCCCACCCTATGCGTCTATTCTGGTCCCACCCTATGCGTCTATTCTGGTCCCACCCTATGCGTCTATGCTGGTTCGACCCTATGCGTCTATGCTGGTCTCACCCTATGCGTCTATGCTGGTCCCACTCTATGCGTCTATTCTGGTCTCACCCTATGCGCCTACGCTGGTCCCACCCTATGCGTCTATGCTGGTCCCACTCTATGCGTCTATTCTGGTCCCACCCTATGCGTCTACGCTGGTCCCACCCTATGCGTCTATGCTGGTCCCACTCTATGCGTCTATGCTGGTCCCGCCCTATGCGTCTACGCTGGTCCCACCCTATGCGTCTATGCTGGTCCGACCCTATGCGTCTATGCTGGTCTCACCCTATGCGTCTATGCTGGTCCCACTCTATGCGTCTATTTTGGTCCCACCCTATGCGCCTACGCTGGTCCCACCCTATGCGTCTATGCTGGTCCCACTCTATGCGTCTATTCTGGTCCCACCCTATGCGTCTACGCTGGTCCCACCCTATGCGTCTACGCTGGTCCCACTCTAAGCGTCTATTCTTGTCCCACTCTATGCGTCTACGCTGCTCCTACTCTATGCGTCTACGCTGGTCCCACCCTATGCGTCTATGCTGGTCCCGCCCTATGCGTCTATGCTGGTCCCACTCTATGCGTCTATGCTGGTCTAACCCTATGCGTCTATTCTGGTCCCTCCCTATGCGTCTACGCTGGTCCCACCCTATACGTCTATGCTGGTCTCACTCTATGCGTCTATGCTGGTCCCACCCTATGCGTCTATTCTGGTCCCACTCTATGCGTCTATTCTGGTCCCACCCTATGCGTCTACGCTGATCTAACCCTATGCGTCTATTCTGGTCCCACCCTATGCGTCTACGCTGGTCCCACCCTATACGTCTACGCTGGTCCCACCCTATGCGTCTATTCTGGTCCCACCCTATGCGTCTTTTCTGCTTTCACCCTATGCGTCTACGCTGGTCCCACCCTATGCGTCTATGCTGGTCCCACTCTATGCGTCTATTCTGGTCCCACTCTATGCGTCTATTCTGGTCCCACCCTATGCGTCTACGCTGGTCCCGCCCTATGCGTCTTCGCTGGTCCCAACCTATGCGTCTATGCTGGTCCGACCCTATGCGTCTATGCTGGTCCCACCCTATGCGTCTATTCTGGTCCCACCCTATGCGTCTATGCTGGTCCCACTCTATGCGTCTATTCTGGTCCCACCCTATGCGTCTACGCTGGTCCCACCCTATACGTCTATGCTGGTCCCACTCTATGCGTCTATTCTGGTCCCACCCTATGCGTCTATTCTGGTCCCACCCTTTGCGTCTATGCTGGTCCCACCCTATGCGTCTACGCTGGTCCCACTCTATGCGTCTTTTCTGCTTTCACCCTATGCGTCTACGCTGGTCCCACCCTATGCGTCTATGCTGGTCCCACCCTATGCGTCTACGCTGGTCCCACCCTATGCGTCTTTTCTGCTTTCACCCTATGCGTCTACGCTGGTCCCACCCTATGCGTCTATGCTGGTCCCACCCTATACGTCTATGCTGGTCCAACCCTATACGTCTATGCTGGTCCCACCCTATGCGTCTACGCTGGTCCCACCCTATGCGTCTACGCTGGTCCCACCCTATGCGTCTTTTCTGCTTTCACCCTATGCGTCTACGCTGGTCCCACTTTATGCGTCTACGCTGGTCCCACCCTATGCGTCTACGCTGGTCCCACCCTATGCGTCTTTTCTGCTTTCACCCTATACGTCTATGCTGGTCCCACTCTATGCGTCTATTCTGGTCCCACCCTATGCGTCTATGCTGGTCCCACCCTATGCGTCTACGCTGGTCCCACCCTATGCGTCTTTTCTGCTTTTACCCTATGCGTCTACGCTGGTCCCACCCTATGCGTCTACGCTGGTCCCACCCTATACGTCTATGCTGGTCCCACCCTATACGTCTATGCTGGTCCCACTCTATGCGTCTATTCTGGTCCCACCCTATGCGTCTATGCTGGTCCCACCCTATGCGTCTATTCTTGTCCCACCCTATGCGTCTACGCTGGTCCCACCCTATGCGTCTATGCTGGTCCGACCCTATGCGTCTATGCTGGTCTCACCCTATGCGTCTATGCTGGTCCCACTCTATGCGTCTATGCTGGTCCCGCCCTATGCCTCTATGCTGGTCCCACCCTATGCGTCTATTCTGATACCACGCTATGCGTCTACGCTGGTCCCACCCTATGCGTCTATGCTGGTCTGACCCTATGCGTCTATGCTGGCCTCACCCTATACGTCTATTCTGGTCCCACCCTATGCGTCTATGCTGGTCCCACCCTATGCGTCAACGCTGGTCCCACCCTATGCGTCTATGCTGGTCCGACCCTATGCGTCTATGCTGGTCTCACCCTATGCGTCTATGCTGGTCCCACTCTATGCGTCTATGCTGGTCCCGCCCTATGCCTCTATGCTGGTCCCACTCTATGCGTCTATTCTGGTCCCACCCTATGCGTCTACGCTGGTTCCACCCTATACGTCTATGCTGGTCCCACTCTATACGTCTATGCTGGTCCCACTCTATGCGTCTATGCTGGTCCCACCCTATGCGTCTATGCTGGTCCCACCCTATGCGTCTATTCTGGTCCCACCCTATGCGTCTACGCTGGTCCCACCCTATGCGTCTATGCTAGTCCGACCCTACGCGTCTATGCTGGTCTCACCCTATGCGTCTATGCTGGTCCCACTCTATGCGTCTATGCTGGTCCCGCCCTATGCGTCTATGCTGGTCCCACTCTATGCGTCTATTCTGGTCCCACCCTATGCGTCTACGCTGGTCCCACCCTATGCGTCTATGCTGGTCCCACTCTATGCGTCTATTCTGGTCCCACCCTATGCGTCTACGCTGGTCCCACCCTATGCGTCTACGCTGGTCCCACCCTATGCGTCTATGCTGGTCCCACTCTATGCGTCTATTCTGGTCCCACCCTATGCGTCTATGCTGGTCCCACTCTATGCGTCTATTCTGGTCCCACCATATGCGTCTATGCTGGTCCCACCCTATGCGTCTATGCTGGTCCCACCCTATGCGTCTATGCTGGTCCCACTCTATGCGTCTATTCTGGTCCCACCCTATGCGTCTATTTTGGTCCCACCCTATGCGTCTACGCTGGTCCCACCCTATGCGTCTACGCTGGTCCCACTCTATGCGTCTATTCTGGTCCCACTCTATGCGTCTATTCTGGTCCCACCCTATGCGTCTACGCTGGTCCCGTCCTATGCGTCTTCGCTGGTCCCAACCTATGCGTCTATGCTGGTCCGACCCTATGCGTCTATGCTGGTCTCACCCTAGGCGTCTATTCTGGTCCCACCCTATGCGTCTACGCTGGTCCCACCCTATACGTCTATGCTGGTCCCACTCTATGCGTCTATTCTGGTCCCACCCTATGCGTCTATGCTGGTCCCACCCTATGCGTCTATTCTGGTACCACGCTATGCGTTTACGCTGGTC
Organism: Nematostella vectensis; assembly: GCF_932526225.1. Classification (NCBI taxonomy): domain Eukaryota; kingdom Metazoa; phylum Cnidaria; class Anthozoa; order Actiniaria; family Edwardsiidae; genus Nematostella; species Nematostella vectensis. The sequence continues at coordinate 1,322,978 of NC_064036.1, read as the reverse complement.
CCACCCTATGCGTCTATGCTGGTCCCACCTTATGCGTCTATTCTGGTCCCACGCTATGCGTCTACGCTGGTCCCACCCTATGCGTCTACGCTGGTCCCACCCTATGCGTCTATTTTGCTTTCACCCTATGCGTCTACGCTGGTCCCACCCTATGCGTCTACGCTGGTCCCACCCTATGCGTCTATTCTGGTCCCACCCTATGCGTCTATTCTGGTCCCACCCTATGCGTCTATGCTGGTTCGACCCTATGCGTCTATGCTGGTCTCACCCTATGCGTCTATGCTGGTCCCACTCTATGCGTCTATTCTGGTCTCACCCTATGCGCCTACGCTGGTCCCACCCTATGCGTCTATGCTGGTCCCACTCTATGCGTCTATTCTGGTCCCACCCTATGCGTCTACGCTGGTCCCACCCTATGCGTCTATGCTGGTCCCACTCTATGCGTCTATGCTGGTCCCGCCCTATGCGTCTACGCTGGTCCCACCCTATGCGTCTATGCTGGTCCGACCCTATGCGTCTATGCTGGTCTCACCCTATGCGTCTATGCTGGTCCCACTCTATGCGTCTATTTTGGTCCCACCCTATGCGCCTACGCTGGTCCCACCCTATGCGTCTATGCTGGTCCCACTCTATGCGTCTATTCTGGTCCCACCCTATGCGTCTACGCTGGTCCCACCCTATACGTCTATGCTGGTCTCACTCTATGCGTCTATGCTGGTCCCACCCTATGCGTCTATTCTGGTCCCACTCTATGCGTCTATTCTGGTCCCACCCTATGCGTCTACGCTGATCTAACCCTATGCGTCTATTCTGGTCCCACCCTATGCGTCTACGCTGGTCCCACCCTATACGTCTACGCTGGTCCCACCCTATGCGTCTATTCTGGTCCCACCCTATGCGTCTATGCTGGTCCCACTCTATGCGTCTATTCTGGTCCCACCCTATGCGTCTACGCTGTTCCCACCCTATGCGTCTATTCTGGTCCCACCCTATGCGTCTATGCTGGTCCCACCCTATGCGTCTATGCTGGTCCTACCCTATGCGTCTACGCTGGTTTAGTTAAAGCTTGAAAAAGGTAAAGCTGTTGTAAATGTTCTTTGAAAAGCCCCAGACATTTCTATTATAGTTAATCAAGTCCCCGAGGATGCTGTAGCCCTTCACCGATTATGCGCTGTTGAGTACTTGCTAATTGCATTGAGTATGCTTAAGAGAGCCTAAATATTTCATATGTACCCTTTATATGATTTTTTATTTAAAATAACTACTCAGCTTAGAGCCGCCGAAAACATTATATGAAAAATGCGTCGTATACAAGCATTACGTAAATACCATTAAACTAAAGGAGTGTCGTTAGTGAATTTGCAGCCTTTTACTCAAAGTTTTATAAAGAAAAATATTAAATTATTGAAATAAAGCACCATTTTAGCCTTAAAGATAAATTCGGGGTTTGGCCCCTGTGGGTGTCAGGAGAGTGGTCAGGAGATTTTATAGGTTTTATAGCATGGTTTTGGAGTACTAGATTTGTTTGTAACCAAGTTAAAAAAGTGGTCATTCTCCCGCTGGGCCTCAGGGCATAGTAGAAGTGAAAAGAATAAGGAAAAATGTGTACCCTGATAAAAGGATATTAGTTTATTTGGGATAAAATTGATTGATAAATAAGCCCTCACTCAGTGGCTCTATCCATCCGAATTTTTTTGTGGTTATAATTGATGGTGTAATTCAGCCTTGAGGTTTTTGTTCCATTTGTGCAACAATTGTTACAAAGTAATCTTTCAGATCGAGCGACATAGCAGCACAGACGTGTTTGATTGATTTGATACATTTTCTACCGTTCTATGATGTAGTTAACCTGATAATGCACATAGTATCAGATGGAAAAACTTCTAGCGATCTGGAAACATCCATTTGGCTTCTGATATCGTGATATTTGCCTTTTTATTTCAAAAGCCAAAACCATGTGAAATGCATGTGAAATGTGAATTCACCAGTGAATATTTGACCGTTTATTTCCCATAGTGCCTGCATTTATTCACATAATTTATTAATGATTTCTAATTGTTTTAATTATGAGAAAAGAAGAAACGCTTATTCAATTCACAGCAGTTACACGATTTTCACATCGTCATTTCACATGGTAATCATGTGAAATGATACCCACATGTATTTAACATTATGATTTCGACTTTGTAAAAGCAAATGCCAGGATCAAAAAAGTCATTGCATGCTTCCATATCCAAACTCTATCCATTTACATTTTATACACTTGGTGTGAAATACTCAGAATTATGCGACAAGACTAGAGTTAATAACTATATTTTATAATTTTTAATGCAAAAAAATTGAGATAAAAAAAAATAAAAAAAAAATAAAACAATTGACATGTGATCGAATTGGATGTTAATCGATTGCAAAATTTATGTATCAATGGATTCTTGTGCAACATAAAAGACGAGTCTTGACGTTATTAATGTCGATGGGAATAAGGTGGCGTTTCCTTGAAAGATTCATAGCGCTACGAATATCGAGCATAATTTAATTCGTGATCATATATACTAGTTAGCTCGCAAATACATGTGCTATTTTACAATATCACATTGCTGACTGTTGACGTTTTATTTACCCACTGACACCCAGTTTGTATTGTATTTATTCAGTTTGTGTTTCATATATCAATAATGATGTGCGTATCAAGCATTCTATTTAGCTGTTTTTAAACTATGGAAGTATCTCTGCGTTCAAATAAACGCATAGGATTATCTTTCAAGTGATAATTATTCATTTTACAGCCCACTACATTGGAGCCACTGCTTTTGTTCTCGCGCAAGTAGTGCACGCAAGACGTTGATTAAGAACACGAGACAATATTTTGCGATAACTCCCATGTACGTCTCGTTTAAAGCGGTCGATAGAGTAGATCAACGATTCTTTATATTCCCAATAGGCAACTCGCTCTACTTGTGAACATCATCAATGAGTGCCAACTTTTGCGCTTTACATGATATGCGCCATAGTCATACATATCTTCCTTTTATCAGTTTATTGTAGCATTTATTTGAGCCCTCTCGCCCTACATCCCATTATCGCGCGTTTTCATGCTAACCGATGTGCGTATTATGCAGAATAGTAAGATTGTGGCATTTCAGTTTAATTATGGCACCCAATATGTCTAATATGGTAGACATTTTGTGGATTGAACCCACAGGAAATACATTAGTCTTCCTACCATCCTTCACACGTGATCTGCTTTTACCATTTCCCCACCCAACTCCTCACTCCTAGCAAAGTGGTGTTGCGTGACAGGTAGGATGCCCCAGGCTTTGTCCAAAACATAGCGGACACTAAAAGTAGAATCACCAGGCGATACATTGTCTTCCCATAAACCTTCACTGGTAAGCTGCTCTTACCCTACCCCCACTTCACTCCAAGCCTTCGGCAAAGGGATGTTGTGTGACAAGTAGGATGTCCCAGGCTTGAGCAAAGGGATGTTGTGTGACAGGTAGGATGTCCCAGCCTTGAGCAAAGGGATGTTGTGTGACAGTAGGATGTCCCAGCCTTGAGCAAAGGGATGTTGTGTGACAGTAGGATGTCCCAGCCTTGAGCAAAGGGGTGTTGTGTGACAGGTACGATGTCCCAGCCTTGAGCAAAGGGATGTTGTGTGACAGGTAGGATGTCCCAGCCTTGAGCAAAGGGGTGTTGTGTGACAGGTACGATGTCCCAGCCTTGAGCAAAGGGATGTTGTGTGACAGGTAGGATGTCCCAGCCTTGAGCAAAGGGATGTTGTGTGACAGGTAGGATGTCCCAGCCTTGAGCAAAGGGGTGTTGTGTGACAGTAGGATGTCCCAGCCTTGAGCAAAGGGATGTTGTGTGACAGGTAGGATGTCCCAGCCTTGAGCAAAGGGATGTTGTGTGACAGGTAGGATGTCCCAGCCTTGAGCAAAGGGATGTTGTGTGACAGGTAGGATGTCCCAGCCTTGAGCAAAGGGATGTTGTGTGACAGGTAGGATGTCCCAGCCTTGAGCAAAGGGATGTTGTGTGACAGGTAGGATGTCCCAGCCTTGAGCAAAGGGGTGTTGTGTGACAGTAGGATGTCCCAGCCTTGAGCAAAGAGGTGTTGTGTGACAGTAGGATGTCCCAGCCTTGAGCAAAGGGGTGTTGTGTGACAGGTACGATGTCCCAGCCTTGAGCAAAGAGGTGTTGTGTGACAAGTAGGATGTCCCAGGCTTTGGCCAAAATATAACGGATGCTAAAAGTAGAATCACCAGGGTACCCATTGTCTTCGTTTAATATTCACACATAATTTCCTCTTTTTAGCTTTCCCCTCGAGACCGCCAAGCTACATATTCTGCATGACATATCCGGCCTTGTCCAGAAGTTTAGCGAGAGCTACATATGTCTCCCTACAATCATTCACACGTGGGATATTCTTCTCTTCTCTTGCTTTCCCCTCTGCGACCGCTGACCAGCTAAGCACATGCCGTAGTGTGGCCAGAAGCATAGTCACAACCTCGGGCTTCCGTTGCTTTTGCTGGACCCGCGCATGCTCCGCGAGCGCCACGTCCAACGAACAGACGTATTGGCAGTATTGTTCGCGGGCTCATCATTCGCGACATCCTTCATTTGAATGAGCACAGCATCCTGTCCTCTGGGCTCATTTTTTCCGCGATACCAGCTCATAACGTGAACCGCGGCCTTGCGAAATTCTGGGAACCTTAGACTGTAGATTATGGGATTCACGAGACTGTTGCCGAAGTGGAGAAGTTTGCTAATGTTCAACACGTTGTTGGAGACGAAGGGACAGCCCGAGTTTCGACACAGCGTCTCAGCGAATAAGATCACCTGATACGGCAACCACGTGACCACTGACGTCACTGTTACGATGCACAGGGTTACCGCAAAGGCTCGCTCAAACTCGAGAGATCGTCTCTTGTGCATCTTTTGCCGCTTATACTTCACCTGCAAGCAGTGAAATGAAAAAAAATCAGTGGGGCTGTTGAACCTTCTTTCTTAACATTAAAGACCCACTGACTTATTATCAAAGGGCCACAACATTCATTATTCTGTATTCTGTACTCTGTCATTGCTTACTTGAGAGATACACAATAAAGAAATCACCCTTCGCAATCAAAGTTTAGTGCACAGGTGCGTAGCCAGGATTTGCTAAAGGGAGGTGTCCAGCCATTGATTATTGCATAAATCTAATAAAGATTTTGCGATCCTTCAAAAGGCTGTTTTTGAGCCTCCCCTGGCTGGTAGCCTGGTTCTTGTTCGATAGCGGGTTGATTTCCGTAGCTTAGTGTCATCATAGGTTATCGGAAATTACTGGCTGAGTTATCATAACTCAGCTCTTTTAGAAAGCGCAGAAAGAAAGTATGAGGAGGCTTTTAAGAATCGCCAAAATAACTACTTACTGGATGGAAGTCTTTAAAAGCGACAACAATGAAATTCAAAAGAAGCCAAAATAAGCGGAGATTAGCACGATAAACTGGCATTTATTAAAGGTAGTAACCGAAATCAGCTTTTCTTGAAATCAGCTTAGGCCACTCAATGTCCAGGCTGATCCCCATTGATAGACTGGCTGATTAGTTGATGTATGGTATGCGTTATTAAGTACAAGAAAGATGCTTTGATGCAAATAGAATTAGGCGCCACGTGGAACGACCTGATATAAATAATGACGTTCAGCAGTCAAGGCACGTAAAATCAATGGCAAATCTTTGGATGCTCGGGCGGGTTTTTATTATTAACATATAGAGCCGTGTGTAACGAAAGAAGCGGAAAAGATGTTGATGCGATTACCCGCAGATCGTTAGGCCAATCGTGTGAGAGCGTTTGCTGATTATATTCACGATTTACTTGTTCAAAAGCGGACTTTCATGCGTCAGCACTAGCGGTCGGTAAATCCGCTAAAGCAGGCACGTTCATCGATAAAGCAGCGCGGCGAAACCGCCGTGTATCTTGTAGATATCTTGTAGAGGTTTAAGAGCACGCCTGACTACTAGGATTGCGGCATTTCAATCCGCTTCAGTCTTTTGCGAATCTTGTCAAAAGCGGACCCCATTGTATCAATTTTTAAAAACATTTTATTTTTCTTCAACCCTGAGTGTTTTTGTTTTAATAGAAGGCCTGTGTTTTAAACAAAAAATATGATTTAGGTACAAAATATAAAGCCGCTTATACGATGCGTGAGCTTAGGGACATATCTATTGCTCTCTTTTCCTGCTGATATTAAAAAACAGATGCAGATATTATATCTTGACAAAACCTCGGTATGTCCTCAAAATCATCCCGGAAGGCAAGATGGAGCCTTACTCCCCTTATCGGACCCAATAACTCGCCCCCTTCCCCTCAGTATTCACCCGAACCCATATGACAGCATACGCGACGCATCGCACGACAATAAGTGACACACCCCCTCCCCCTTAGTACTGGACTGGACCCCGTTGAAAGCATTCGCGACGCATCGCACGACAATAAGTGACACACACCCTCCCCCTCAGTACTGGACTGGACCCCATTGAAAGCATTCGCGACGCATCGCACGACAATAAGTGACACACACCCTCCCCCTCAGTACTGGACTAAACCCAGACGACAGCATATGCGACGCATATGACAATAAATGACACACACCCCCTCTCCCTCAGTACACACACCCTCCTCATCCTCCTCCTCCCCCTCAGTACTCACCTGAACCCAGATAACAGCATACGCGACGCACATGACAATAAGTGACACGCCAACCAAAGGTACTGCTACATAGACGGAGCCGGGCATGCGAGTGTAAACGGCCGCGAGATCCAATAACGGCATCAGCAAAGCTACCATCCACGTGACCGCCACGGAAAATAGACAACACCGGCGAGTCGTCATTCTGTTGTGCAGCGGCCATACTATGACGCGCACGCGCTCTAAGGAGACCAACACCAGGGAAAAGAGAGACGCGTACCCGCTTGTGCTATCGACGATGCGATGGAGCTTGTCGGCAGTAGTTGTCACGTGACCGCGCCAGTAGTACGACACAAAAACGTAGATGAAGAGAGGAACCGCCAAGGCGCCAACACACAGGTCAGCGGTCGCAAGGTTGATGAGTAAGATTGTGCTCTGCCGCCGTAGTCTCTTGGTGCTGATAAATGTCGAGATGGTGACGATATTGCCGCAAACGATCAAGAACGCTTCCACGCCGAATGCGAATCCCCAAGCGAACACTTCCGGTAGGCTGTAGGTCTCAGCTGCCACCCCAGGAGTCCCGGTCACGTTGCTTCTATTAGTCATGGTAGATTCTGGAAGGATAGGGAAGTTAGAATTCTTTTATTTTTATTTTGGAGACGATTTATTTCATTTAACATAATTTTTTAGCTTTTTTTTCCGCTAGTGTTTGTGAGCAGCTCCTCAATGGATTGTCGAAAATCGTCCAGGAGCTCAAAACAGCCACCTTGCATCAAAACTCGCGCCTCGTTTGGCCACTTTAGCACAGTCTCCCCGCCCCGACGTAAGTCCATATATTTTCAGTTGAACAAATATTGAGGCCACCTTATTCGAATGAGCTCAACTTCATAGGTTTAGTAGTGTAGCAAAATATGAGGATAGTATGCATCGATTTCGTTAAACGTTGTCAGAGCGAACTGCGCTACTTATGCGTACCGATTATTCAGGCACGTGGCCAGGTATGGGAAAAGTATTTTATTTTGAAGATCCTTCAATATTAAACGACCAACTTACTAGTCGGCCCATGCGCACCCGTAACTACGCGCCTCTTATGTCTATGGACCACATTTTTAGGCTCAATATCCCAAAAAGAATTATGTAAAAATGAAGCATATCTCGTTCTTTTCACAAATTTCACAATTCTTTTATTTTCACAAATTTCGCAATCTTGTTTTCGTTTCACAAATCTCATTTTATGATATATATATTAATATTATGTTTTTGTCTGGGCCGTAAAGCATTTTCTAACGCTTCTTCCTCTAAATGGAATTTTGTGAAATGTGGGCTTTGTATCTGTCAACCCTCGTGTCTTGCGGTGGCAGATTGACACATCATACAAGCCTCTATCTACATCACGCATGTAACTACTTTGATCTCACGAAATTAAAAGCACATATGGTAGTGTATTTGACACTTTCCTGAGCGCTTGCGGCGGCAAAAAAAGTGAGTGTCACTAATTTTCATATTCCAGATATTTTATAATTCCACACTACGACATCTGAGGGGTTGTCAAGACGGGGAAAATGTTGGAAATACCCAGCTTTAATTTAGCCTTCTTGGGCGTCAATTCCCCCCTTCACTAGTTCTTTACAACATGATTCGGACAATGATCTTTTCGAGAACACAGAAACTAGGGCAACGTGCGTTTTCTATAGCGATGTACGTAATAATAACGATAAAAAACTAGATTGTGTTTGCGATATGGAGTTGTACTAACACGAGCTGTAAAAAATGCATGTGAGCATTCGCGCGCTTCGATTGATTTCGCGCCTTTCCAGAAAACCCTCGTTTGATTCGAAATAAAAAGAGTTCACAGGTTTCTAAAAAAACTTGTATGCTTTTATAGCTTCTACAATACATCACACATAAACAACATACGATACTTTTGGCAAAAGGGAGGATACACCTCTTTAGCCTAAGGTGACGAGTCAGACTAACTAGATTGAACAAGAGTCACCAAGGCTGGGAGAACTCCATTAAATGCTTTCTAAACGGAAGCGTTTATAGTTCACCGCTGCGCGAACACATAAGCAGTGGGTGGGATAAACTTTTTGACAAGAAAGCTCAAATTTTCACAATCTACAAGATTTCCTTTTTTCAGCAAAAACGTTTTAATCAAATTTCTAATTGGCTTTCTTAAAGGATTAAATATTGTGTTCATAAGGCATTTAATGTCATGGAAGAAAGATTACCAGGGTGATATGCCGTACATGAAAGCTTACCTTTAATCTGAACAGCACTTTAGCCCCCACAAGCTTCCCTTTAATCTGCAATTAGAAATAATATCAACTCACACTTATGCCAATAAAACTTGTCTCATTGAATGCCAGACCATGGAAAAAATCTTGAAATCTGTCTGCTTTTCATCATATTTTCGTCACCCTGTCCGTTGGTGCACTGAACGCTGACGTGAAATGGCTGTTTTATCTGTGTTCTTCGCGATTAAAGTCAGCTTGACCGTATCCATTATTACATTATGTTTACAAATAAAACGTTAATAGCATATTTTCTAAAACAAATAGCGCAAACCATAATTATAGGAAATTAAAAGGAATTAAAGGAAAGAAAAAAGCTCTCCCTTTTCGATGCGGATCTCTTAATGGTGAAAAAATGGTCTCTAAAGATACCCTTTCTGAAAATGCTAAGCGGTTTTCTTAAGAAAATCTTTTAAAACTACCTCCAACAGTGCTTGTTATCGATAAATAGATAATTAATGTAACTGAGGGGTTACTTAAGCTTAGCGAGCGGTTAACCGTCGTTAATCCATACATGGGAACGAGACCATCGAGTTTCATCTGGTTAGGAGAAAAGTAAGGTCGGCTTTCAGTAAGAGTTCTAGCGCGCGGTGTGCACAAAAACATCCTGTCATTAGGGCAGTGCGATTGGCTCCTTCGCCAGGGGTGTCTTTTTATCACAACTTCAAACCAACAATGAGATCGCGGAGAAACGTACAGATTTCGGAACGAATGAAAAAAAAAATCCCCGCACCGACAAAAAAACCTTTGATGGGTTATATACTAATAGTTCGATTTCTAGAATAATAAATATGCTTTTCAATATTTACCGATCGACCGCAAAGAAATAAACCTCATACGCATAATAACCAAGAGACTAAATGCTATTACAAGCAAACTAAACCTTTGGGAAAACACCATTCGTCAGTAATGTGTGATGGACATTTGTGCATTGTAGCTGTGATAAATACCGTCTATTTAGCCGAAGAGCTAAGTCGTAGTCTCGATTCCAACCAGAACAAGGCGCACCCACACCATCTGAGCCTTTTGTCGCGGTTCTGATTTCTCGAAGTTACCGCGTGAGGCAAAAGTGCTGAGAAACAGCTGTTGAACAAAGCTTCACGAGTGAAAATGCTTCAAGATCGGCAAAAATTACATGCACCTTCTCGCGCCAGTGTGACCGTTGAAGAGAAATGGGCTAGGGAATGACTTCAAATTCTTTTTATCTTCACTGCGTTGATTGGTGCCTTGAATTAAGATCAGCCGATAGTGAAGGGGAAAAAATCAGTATCATTTTTTATTCGCAAGTTGACTTATGCATACAATTCTCTCAGTTAAACACTAACGCCCTATATTGCATTTGCTAGCCGTCTAAAATATATTGCGTTTTAAAAGGTAAAGAAGCAGCTACTCTTTACTGCAAAATTTTGCACTACACATCGCGTCTCCACTTGACCGTATTCAGGGCTTATATGTCAATGTTTGGATTAGCGAGTTTCCTGGGTCACAGCCATTTGTTCCATGCACCCCCCCCCCCCCCCCTAGTTCAGAAGAAAAAGACTAATTCATAAGTCTGTAAAGCAACCGGCTAAAAAAATCTAACGCTCGAAGCATGGGGTCGATTAAACCAGCCAAGGACACTTTAAATTGTACCAACTACTTAGTTATCGCACCTCTGTGTCAAACCCGCCATGTTGTATCATATGCGTATGCAGCAAAAGCATCCTATGTCTGAAAGATATATTTCAAAGATATATATGGCTACTTAATTATTTATTAGCTGTTTGCCTTTTAAAAATACCAATTAATCTCAAATAAAAGATTGTTGAAATGCTAAATGTGCGGTTTTGAATCCTGTAATTCTAAAATGTACCTTGCGGCGTTTGAGGGAGATTGTTTGCTTATGAACTTTACCTTAAGCTAAGTGGTGCCTATATATATTCATTAAAAGTCATATATTTTTGTTGATACTTTAAAAGCAAATGCCTTTGTGCTTTGCAGAAATAGGAGGTGAAATGACAAAAAAGGGAAAAAAAGTTAATGGTGCCATTGCATGAAGCCTTTTTTAATGGTCACTTTTCTAATGATCCCTTTCTAATGATCACTTTTCTTGTGAAGACGATACCCTTATGTTTTTGTTCAACGATAATTCGCCAAGTGAGGAATTTCTTGTGCTTTTTTTAAGTGAGCATTTATTACCGGTTTATTATCTATTCTTGCTGACGCACACATAGCAGGAATCAATTATATCATTTTCTCATACCTTGACTCAAGTTGTAGCTTGATTAGCGGACGCATTGGCGGGAAAATTTGACCGTGCGCGCGCTTTCTACGCATGCGCTTGATTTGGTGAAAGGTAAGAGCGTTACGCTGGCAAATAAAAATGAAATATCTTGGTAAAATTGGATATTTCAGAAAATTTATACTAGTAATACACTTCGCCAAACGTCTCAAAATGAGGAAATTTCATTTCGCAAAAGAAGTTATGATAACCCAGTAGACAGGTCATGAGAAAACGCAAGTATACAAACATGTGTGGAAAGATTGCAGCCAATGCCCCGAAGAGCAAACTTTAAGCATCACCAAGTGAATCTATCCATTTGCACTTCAGGTACAATGGTCCACATTGACACCGCTTTTTCTTTGCCACGTTTGTTGTGATAAAGTCACCTGAAGATCGCAATGTGTAGGGTTTTTATAAACGGTCGACTAGTTGATCAGCCCATATATGTATCAGATGGAAGGAAGATAGTATGTGTTCCTTTAATAAAAAATAACCCACTTTTTGACGGCCAAGGGGGGTGGGGGACCGTTCAAAATGCAGTTAAATGACTGAAAAAAGCCCAGGCTAGTCAGTGTAGACATTAACACGACAAAATAAGGAGTATAATATCATCATCATGACGACGTCGCCCAAATCAAAACCAACAACGAATAAAACATACGCAATAGGCGTATATTGTTTAATACAAACAATTTGCGCTGTGCAAAAAATACAAAATAAAAATGATACACAACAATAAGTTTTGACCTTGCAACAAAACAGCAACGCTCTCTTATCGAAAGGTTCTCGGCAGTTTGAGGGGGCAGCGCTAGCCCCCTTGCGTGAAACACCTGCAACAGGCGTCAAAATAGTTGTTTAGAGACGCGTTGTGCACAGACGGGGGGATAATAAGTTATTGCTGCCTGCCTAGGGTGTCAGCAGCATGTTGGTGATCATTTCCGTGATTAATAACAAAGTTTAGGATACACGGTGTCCAAAGATTGTCAGTTGTTTCCCCAAAAGGCCCCGATAAACACTTAACTATCGACAAGCTACCAGCAAACCCTGAAGATGGAGGTTTTTAGGCAAATTACAAAGATCAAATTATAATTATTCCTAAATTGTGGTCGCGTTGACACCTTAGTGGTCGAATAAAAAAAGAAAAATGAAAATCATTAAGCACTAAATGAAATTGTAATAAAATTAGCTACGAAGTAAATAAAACTAGCAGAAACAGTGGCGGCAAAAATAATTGGTCATATCACAAGTTATTAATCTATATTTAATAACAACTTATGATCACAACATACTAGCGCTATCCAGGTGAGCTAGTGCAAATAATTTCATATAAACGTTCAGTTTAACACGCAAATACGAAAAAAATAGACTAAAGAGGAAAAACTGTACTAACCTCGATCCAATTATCTTCTTGTTGTGAAGGAATGGTTCTATATTGCCAAGAGGCAAAGGGTGCCTGAGTTTAGTGTCCAAACAGATAAAGGTTGTCACCAAACGCTCCTGCTAAATTCGTGATGCATTCGAGAAGTGAGACCAAGTCCTGTAATAATGCAATAAAGCCCGGAACTTCAAACACGAGGGGTTAAATTAAAAACCATTAGTTTCTCAGCCGAAATAACTTCGACAATTACCTAGCAAAATCCATTTAAAATATAGGTTTACCTTATACTGCGGTTAGGGCATAAAACATTAATGCTTTCGGCCGGCTACACTTTTTAAGACCTTAGTGTCATATAGTCTTTATAATCAGGAAAAGCTTTGTTTTTGTAGACAATTCTCTAAAGCTAATCGATGAGGTTTCTATCCGCCTGAAGCATTTCGAAAAAAGAATTTGAGACAGTGAAACCCACAAGTGGTGCTGCTTGGTCTACGTCAGGGATCGATTAGCGACTGATCTGTTAGCGCCCGACCAGGCAAAACATCACGGCCGACGACAACATTTAAGCTCAATTTAAAAGCGATCTTCAGTCGAATAAAGTCTCTAAAAATAAATCAAAGAAAACAGGAAAGCAACAAACGCCACCCTATTTTAAACTACATTCAAGTCACACCCAATCTTTTAGCATTTTCGCTATACGTGTTTGGATGTTATTAGATATGTTTTCTAATTATGATTACAATTTTGAGTGACCGCAGTGCGACCTCTTACTTACAAGTGTATAAGCAATTAGTGCTTTAGATCAAGCGAGCTAAGCCTAGCCCGGATATTACCTTTTCACACTAGATCACGGTCATTTTTATACTTCTAATTTTTCTTGAAATATCGGATATGCCAGGCTTACGGGGTGTCTTTTTACTTGCAGTGCTTTTGTTTTGTTACGAGGAAAGGAATGTCCTTAGAACAGTACCTAAGGCTGATTGTATGAAAGGACATGCTTAGCCTGCCGTGCTGTCTATTATTTTATATGAAGGCGTGAGTCGCTCCGTGGCACGAGTTCTTCGATGGGCTGGATATCCCCCTGTCTGTATCTCGAGAACCCTTTTTTGTAAAAAAAATCAGACCAATTTTGAAGAGCTATGACTTCATTGGTGAATGTCGTGTTCTGCACATGCTAGCTTAGAGTAAGAGTTAGGAAATAAATTACACAAGCGCGCTAGACCAGTTTTATTTGTCATTTATTATCGCCAACTGTGCGTAGTTTTGATAGGTAAACCTTTTAGCTTGTCGTCCATGGAAACCCGCTGGGCCTTGTGGGAAGTGAGCCACACATCTTTATCACCAAAAAAGCGAAACGATGAAAGGTATTAATAGTTTGTGTCAAAACACTGACGGCACACAACCCTTCGGCCGCCAAAAGCGCGGTCTTTTCTTAAAAATCGTCACATTTTACACATTTCTGAATACCGCCCTCGCCTAGCAAGCCCTGGATACACTCCTATAGCAACTCGAGTGACAACCGTGACTAACAACGGGCGAAAGTCATCTGGCTCTTGCTGGCTTGTTCCACCAGCAGCACTGTGTGAAGTACGCAGTTTGCACATGTAGTCACCGCCTGTGTTTATCAGACAGAAGCACGTGCCTTGAAGGTGTGCGCGCGAGGGGGTGGGGAGGGTGACAGGGGTCACGTGGCAGCGGATCTCTTGGCTACAAGCGCGCACTCCCGCCCCTCATAACCCCCCTAAAATCCTTTTTCCATCTATGTCCGCGCACCCTTTATCCCTGTTTACACTCAACTGGGCTCCCTTCCCACCTTTAAAGGCTAACGCCTCAGATTACGCTGGGTTTTATTTCGAACGACATTAAACATTCTCGTTTTGGTGCATTTGATTTTGATTTGAATCGAGCTTAGGCTTTATACGTAGAAAATCGAGCATTTTCTTATTTCTAATTTGATTTCTCATGATTATGATAGCTTGCATCAACCAACATTACACATCATAAACACTTGTTACTGAAAAACATAAGCTCCAAACACATGTAAACCATAGGTGAACGCAAGGTTGAAATGGTATATTTCACGCCTCCATGAAAACTGACGAGCGTTAGCCCTTCGTCGGAGTCTTTGTTGCACCTTTTCAACCTTTTGTTGATTTAGTTCCCACCTAGTTATTGTTGATTTAGTTCCCACCTAGTTATTGTTGATTTAGTTCCTATCTAGTTATTGTTGATTTAGTTCCCACCTAGTTATTGTTGATTTAGTTCCCACCTAGTTATTGTTGATTTAGTTCCCACCTAGTTATTGTTGATTTAGTTCCCACCTAGTTATTGTTGACTTAGTTCCCACCTAGTTATTGTTGATTTAGTTCCCACCTAGTTATTGTTGATGTAGTTCCCACCCAGTTATTGTTGATTTAGTTCCCACCTAGTTATTGTTGATTTAGTTCCCACCCAGTTATTGTTGATTTAGTTCCCACCTAGTTATTGTTGATTTAGTTCCCACCTAGTTATTGTTGATTTAGTTCCCACCTAGTTATTGTTGATTTAGTTCCCACCTAGTTATTGTTGATTTAGTTCCCACCTAGTTATTGTTGACTTAGTTCCCACCTAGTTATTGTTGATTTAGTTCCCACCTAGTTATTGTTGATGTAGTTCCCACCCAGTTATTGTTGATTTAGTTCCCACCTAGTTATTGTTGATTTAGTTCCCACCCAGTTATTGTTGATTTAGTTCCCACCTAGTTATTGTTGATTTAGTTCCCACCTAGTTATTGTTGATTTAGTTCCCACCTAGTTATTGTTGATTTAGTTCCCACCTAGTTATTGTAATCTGTCTATAAGGGACGGACTATTTGATATTTGAAGGGATTGAGTGCCCTAATTTTTTCTTGGACAGTCTTGCTGCTCGATTTTTTCCCCGTAGGATTTGGTGATTTTTTCTGCCAGTCATTGTATGCTCATTATTTAAGGGCCTGAGTCAAATGGTCCATCCTTAAAAGGGTAATCTTTGACTATCTTATTTTAGCGGCCTGCCTCAGAAGGAATTATTCAAAAAATCTCCTTTCTCGGGTGTCTCAGGAGTTGTCGCCAGGCCGCTCGTCTCCTCCTCCTTATTGTTCCAGCTTTTCCTCATGCGCATGCGCTGCGAACACAAACGCAGCCAGTGCCAACAAACCTTAAAATCAAACTCCTTAGACACAATCGAATAAATGATCGGGTCTGCGGCGGAATTCACGACAATCCCAAAAACCGAGAGATTATAAACGATAAGGAAATATGTCCATTCCGTGGCTGCTTGCCATAGCAGTACAACCAAACGAAGCGTGTTTAGCGGGAACATAGTCACGGCGAATACGAGCACTAGCGGCGTCAACAGCTTGCGTGCGCGCTTGTTCTCCTTCAACCTGCGCTCTTCGTGGGAGTCAAACTTCTGTATACCCCATGATTTCTTGATATCTGACGTTCGTATTGTTCGCCGATGGAACTTGCTGCTTGTTTTGATCTCCTTGGCGATGTGGAGGTAAGTAAATGATATGATCCCCATTGGGAGGATGTACTGAAGGATCGTAAGGGAGACCACGTACACGTGGTGCATGCCGGAGGGCCACGAGAACTTACAGGTGCCCCCCTCACCGGAAGTGTTCTTGTAGTCCATGATAAAAAAGAGCGGAAGTGACGTCAGGGAGAAGGAACCCAGCCATATGATAAACGTGTTGCGCCATCTTGAATGGAATGAGAGACATTTAGTAAGGGAAGTATAACAAGGCTACTCAAATATATACCTAATAGCAGCACAAAATACTCCCCATATCAAATAAGTGTGCTTTGTTTGGTTTTATTTGGGGCGACGGGCTCATTTTATTCACTAAGAAAGCCTTCTCTTGACGCTGTTGACGTTGCGCATCCTTAGCAGAATGCTCTAGCTTCAAATTGGAGCTTGCCTATGAAACAAAACCTCTTGTAGCTAAGCGGCTACGACTAGACATATAACTTCACAACCAAAGGCGCCAAGGAAAATGGGATTAAGCCCTCCTGCCCCTTTCTCCCTTCGAGACCCTTGATGGGCTAAAGGCTATACTATGAAAAAGCATCTTAGTTTTAGAGTTTCTCTTATGTGCCTTGCCTTGTCTTACTTGAGGACCGCTTATGAGAGACTTTTTGGAAGTTCTTTCTGACGAGCTGATACCTCTCAGCTGCAATGGCAGTAATAGACCACACAGAGACGGCATAAAACACTTCTGTCAGGGGGTACCCATAGTAGCACATAACTTCCCCCAGGGGCCAAGCGCCATGGAACTGTTCACGGATCACAGCTATCGGATAGCTCCCGCACAAGATCCCCAAGTCGGCAACTGCGAGGTTGCGAATGTAGAATTCCACCAGAGAAAGTCTTCGGCACCGCCGAGTTATGTGTACTATCACAATGGCATTGCAAACGAAGCCTGTGATAGCGATTACACAGCCCACCACTAGTCGTAAGATAAAAACCGCGCGAGGCTCCTCGGCGAATGCGGTGATTCTTGGGGGCACTGTGAAGTTCATAGACGTTATTATTTCAGCGCTGTCATTGAATGTCTGCATCGCCGCCATTGTATTCAGACTTTTTCTCAGCGCTTCCACTGTTTGATGCGATCCCGCGATCTCTCGTAATTTAAAGGCTTTGTGTAAGCATATTGGCGATGTGTTTTAGGACAATAAACTCCTTAATATACAAAGCACTTATGAGTATTTACTTGTATTGCTCGACTGTAAGCGTTGTGTCATCCGGGGAGTTATTAATCCGCCAAGTGCGCGAGGTATGAGACCCCAATAATACTTGATGTGATACTTCTAGTGGCGAAGAATGCGATGAGTTGTTCCTCGAGTGGATCAGACTGACTGGGGACGCGCTGTATTAACCTTGCTCTTGGCTTGCTCTCCTTTCCTTGATCCTTGTTATCCCGTGACTAGTTACGAGAGAAAATATCCTTTTCCGATTACAAAGGAAATGACGTACGTGTTATTATTTTTTTTTACGATTCATGCGATTCAGTCCTCGCCTTTTTCGACTGAAAAAAGGCCACCAATTGTACTTTTGAAGAAAAAAAGGTCACTTGAAATAGAACCCGAATAAGCTTTTAAACCAGCGGAATGTTCAATTTCGTTCACCACATTTCCAAGTGGTGGTTCAATCATTGGCTCCCTGAGAAATAGGATTAATGTGTAGGCAGGCGTGTGGTATACGCAATTCAATTGTGAAATTGAAGCAGCTTGCATAACCAAAGGAAGAATGGATAAGAGAAGATAAAATGCTTTTTTGTCCTACATTAGTATTTCTCGTAGCACCTTTTTCACGCAAACAACTCAAGCACTAGGAAGAGGAAGACGTGTAAGTGCCGTAGGAGACTGCGTATTGTGTATCGCGAATTTTGAAATTAAAAAACGAAGAAATGAAAACAAAAATCGAGAAAACAAGTATTCAAGCAGGAAATTGGAAAACCATTTGCTACCCTAAGCATACCTTGTTTTGAAACGTATATCTTGCGGTCCACATGCTCGACCACGATGACCAAACCCCAAACCCTAACCCTCCCAGCCCATAGTGTGTGTTTTGCGACCTCACTAGTGCCTAGCTCTCCCCTATTTTCAACCACAGAAATACCAATGTTATAATAGAATCCTCGGTAACTCGATCATATGCTTTTGGAGGGAAGCAATTTCCCACGGACGTAAATTGTGGTTGAGTCCGCGGCCTCCCAGCGGTCATACCGAACAACTTTCGAACAACTTCGGAAACGAGCATCAAACAAGATGACGGCCATACGACGAAAAAGTTACGTTTCTCTTATGTACCTATACGAGTAAGAGAGACAATTCCTGCCTTTGTTGTATGCTGAGTGAAATTTTCCAACCATTTTTTTTCAAATAATGTTTCTTTATAACTTTGAACCATGACACTGGCGGCTGCTTTAATTTTTTTTTCCTTTGTTCTATTTTAAGTATTAAAGTAAGCTTAATTGAGTAAAGTACTTTACTTACTTATTGGGTACCTCTTTATGAAGTTTTATTTACAACATGTCTTTGATACCTGTTTTCTAAATACATTTTCGATTTTCACAGTCATAAGTAACTTATTAAAAGTACTTAAAAATACTCAATTAATACTCATCGAGGAGGCTATAGAAATTACCTTATAAATTGACATTTTTTTAGGGGGGTGGGGTGGGGAGATTAGCAAAGCACAGAGTTTTGCTCGAAGATGTGTGTTTCTTTTGTTCTCTTGTTGTTGTTGGGTACCCTATCGTAAAGCGAAAGAAAAGATGATAGGTAAAATAAGTCTGTTTTTCCAGAAATTCATTCAACTTGATAACAAATATTCTGAATAATATATTCAAACGATATTACGCTTGTACAATCTTAGTTTATATTTATTTGATAAAATATGATAAAATGGTGAAACTTTGATCGAAATTTTCGCGATGTTCACTTTCGAAATTACTTGTGTTGCAATTACTTTTTGGTAAAACACTAGATTGACTGGACTAATGGTTCGATGTCAAGAACGTCAATATCAACTACTTTTTGAGAGGCCAGAATTTTATTCCATCGTATCCTAACCACAGAGCGCCTAAAAATTCTCTCTGATGAGCCTTGAAGTTTGTGGCCGGCATGATTTACAACCTACAACCTCGCGCGAAAACGGCTCCAAAGTATGAGCCAATTTCTCAACAATTTGCACGAAAATATGGTCAAACTTGATTGGTCCATATCTGCAAGCATTTCAGTATTGGGGGATGGTCTACAAGAAACGCCTGGAAAAGGCTCATTTAAAGTTTCTCGAAAAACCTCGAAAACGTCATAACTTGAATACAAACTATAAGAATTGCATAACTTTGTGGCTAAAATTCAACTTTTACTTCAAAAACAACTCGACTAATCGATATTTTGTCATAAACCGGGAGATAAAAATAATAATAAAAAAAAAAACTGGGTAAAGCTCTCCCGCTGCGCAACACCTCCACTCCCCTCTCAGCTAATCCTGTGTACAATGTTTACGGTCTTTGTTGTGATTACCAGAGACGCAAAACAACGAACACGCGCGCTCTTTAGCCTACCTGTAGGCTTTGATAGTTTTCCCGGCACGAAAACCCCGAAAACATGGAGTTCGCATAACCCAGCAGCCATATTGGGTAATGCGCTCCGCAGGGGGAGGGGGAGGAAAAAAGCGCGTGAAAGGGGGAGGGGGAGAGCAGGGGGAAAAGAACGCCTACAGTATGTCTCGCCTTTTTCGTTCGACGCCGCTAATATAACACGTGACGGAAAATTGACAGCTAAATAACATGTCACACAATTGTTGTCGATTATTAATCATATTTGATTCTCGAATTCAAAACAAAACAACTCACGTAGATAGAGCTAAAATCTTAGCGCTGCGCAAAGGTAATAATGCAAGATGCAGCTAATCCCCATAAAACGTAAAAATAGCACCTAAGCCTGTTGAATTACTTGCAAACGACTGTTGTAGACTTTGCCCGTTTAAAGTTTCATTTAAATACGGAACCTTTGCTAGGCCATCTACGCGTTCCTTAGTCGAGATTAGGGAAAGTTCATTTGATTATCCCGGGGGGGGAGGGGGGGGGGGCATGCGTGAGGATTTTGATAAAAGTAAGGGAAAAAAATAGTTGCTTTCCCCCCCCCCCCCCCCCCCCCTTCAGGTGACAAAACATTTCCATGCCTACACCCTTATGCTTCCCGGTGAGATTTCCGCTGGAAGTCCGCGGACTCGACCTCAATCTACGTCCGTGGGAATTTCTTCCGGTCTCTGGCACAACTCGACTTTGATCATTTATGCTAACTTGAGAGGCAGGACATGAGCAGATGAGGAGCTACTCATAGTTTGTTTTGATCAGTCTGCAATGGAGCAAAGCAATGTGGAGCCTCTGGTCAGGACTTTCGAATGCACGGTTTGCAGAGCGAGGTAAAACTGCTTTTTCCGCTATATTTGTATTTTGGGTATATTGAATAACTTCAAACTTCTTTATACTTCCCTTCTCTGAATGTTATATAAGAACTGGGTATTCTACTTTAAGTGTACCATTGTAGCATTACTTGCTGCCTTGTCTTTGGTTGTCTTTAAAAGACTACGATATTGCACAAACGGTGACAATCATATGATAGTGTATAAGTTAAGCTTTTTTTCCTATGCATACACACTGTACTTATTATTCACGTTAGTTAGTCACGACACAGCTGAAATTATTCCTAAATTTGCCAATTATAGGTGTATCTTAATATTAAACGTACTTAGCATGGTCTTCTCAACATTGGCTCATATGTGCATATGATATAGAGGGGGGTGTAAGGGGGTGCGAAAACCGCAAAACCGCACAGAAAACGCACAGAAATCGCGCAGAACAACTAAAAAAAAACAATCCTTCAAAATAAGTCAATAACTGTGAATCGTGCAGTCTAAAGAAACCCCAAAATACAAAAAAAAACCGCACCAGATTTAAGTCAAAACAGCATCACTGCAAACCCTTACGTCCCCCTCGATATATAATAGATTGACTCCAAGGAATGGTCCCCTGCCTAGTGGTGTGTACAGTGGGACATGCGGGGTTTGCCGTGCTCCATTTAAGTTCTGGTCAGTAGAGAACCCTGTGAAGAAAGTCAGCTTTTCTCTAAATGGAGTCAAGTACACTGTCATGAATCCAGATGCTCTCATGAGTCTGAATGAGTGGATAAGAAGCCAGCCACATTTAACAGGTACTTATGTTACAGGAAAAAAATGTAGCCTTGGTGTGTAACAAAGAAAAAAGTCTATTTCAAGCAAAAACTAGACATTTATGAATAAGAAAAGACCTAGGAGTGAAGGGGATTCAAATCTCTTACTTATCCTGCATTCCTTTCCCAGAGGTGATTGTTAAACAAATTGCTACTTTTGTTAAAGGGGGTCTGCATTCTTTGTCACTCTATTTGTGACCCCTTTTTGCTCCTTGTGTATCTATATCACTCTTTTTTCTTTAGGGGAAAAACCTGAGGGGTTAATGGCAGACATTATTTTATGTCTGTGCAGTTTGGAGAGGGGGGGGGGGGGGGTGGAGAGGGTAATAGCAGGCATTGTTTTCTTTAAAAAGCATTCAAGATAACAAAGGCAGTCAAAAAGCTGCTTCCCCCTCAAAGCTGCTACAGGTCAGTTGGTAAAGGGGTCAAAGGGTGCTGCTGCAAGGGCATTAATTTTACCTTTAAGTTAAATGAATTACTCCAAAAAGGCATAGTCATGACGTGAAGGTATAAAAATAGGTAAAATAGAAATGATATAATTAAATGAATGTCAAAAAGTTACATTTGTTCTGTGACATGCACAGCTGGGTGGCTGGGTTTTTGGAGTCTGGCCAGTTACACTCTTTTTACATATAAAAGGATTCATGCATTTGGCTCATCTATTATTAACTTAACTTAACTCCTGTTGTAGTATTAGGGAATATAGGATTTGCTAGGCTTGAGGTCTGTGTAGTGACTAATTTAAGATGATTTAATTACCCTAAACCTGGTTGATCATGGCATTTTTGTGTGAAGAAAGAGGTAAAGCAAGGGGTATCCAATTCTATCAGATCGCCTGAATACTTGTAGTCTAGTTGATCAATAGCAGCTATATTTGTTTCTAATATTCAGGAACCAAAGTAATGTGTAGAGAGGGTGGCTGTGGTTGTTGTACTGTTGTTGTGACCAAAGCTGATCCAGTGACCAACAAACCAATGACGATGCCAGTAAACTCGGTAAGTGTCTCAATGTAATCCTATAAGCCAGATTTTGAACAATTATTGGTATCAAGAATTTGATAACTTTGCTATAGCTTACATAAGCAATGCCTTGAATTAAGAGCACAACTGAATTTTGGGAGACTATTCTTGGACCCTTAAAGCCATATTTTTCTTTAAAGAGAAGAAGTAGTTGGAGTTGGGGGTAGAAAATGGGCAAAAAAGTGTTTTTTTTTTATCGCAATGCATGCGAAATCAGATTTGTATGGTCAACTTCACCCTCTATGTCAATATAATGTTGGCCGTATAATGTGTTTGGCTTAACTTGATTCACTACCCTCTAAATATTGAACTTTGAATCGGATTGAGTTGACACCTTAGTTGCTGTTTTCATCATCAGTAACCATCACCCCAAGTTTCATCTTTATTTTCCCTGTTGTCTCAGTGTCTCTGGCCATTATGCAATGCTGATGGTGTATCTATTACGACCACAGAGGGGATTGGAAAGTATGTATAGATATTTAAATTTAACCCCTTTGAAATCAGATAACAATGCATTTGATTGAGTGTACCTATTCTATTCTGCAGCAAAGATGATGGTTTCCATGCTATCCAGGAACGCTTAGCAGATCATAATGGTAGCCAGTGTGGCTACTGTTCTCCCGGTATGGTCATGAATATGTATGGGTGAGTAAACCAATAAAAATATTTTGAGATTATTTGCTAATTGTGGGTTATAGATTCTCTTATGATGTCATTGCTGCCATTTCAGCCTGTTAAAAACGAATGCTTTTCCAAGCAAGCAGGAGATTGAAAATCACTTTGATGGGAATATCTGTCGATGCACAGGTATACTTTGTAATTCATGTCCTTGGAGTCATTGTGGACTCCCTGTGGTACTTTTTATCACACAAATTAATAACAGCTTAAAGGAAGCATTATGGGTAGTGATGTACCTGAGGTCGTTTGCCACGTGGCATAACTGTTTACAATTTGTTTTTAAGGGTATGTGAAATAGCATGGATCATTTTGCTATAGATCATCCAAGCTATTTCACCAGTAATTAAATGGATGTAGTTAAATTGATGTTAAAGGGGAAAAATGCAAAAAAAAATGACCATTTCGCTCGACCCCAAGGTATTAGGATCTAGTTAATTAAATGTAGTTCATTAAATGGTATAGCTAAATGGATGTTAAAGTGGAAAATGCAAAAAAATGGGCATTTCGCTCGACCCCTTGGTTTGCCCTTCATTGCAAATCATGCAGAGCTTAGTATTTTTATATTTGGCATCAACATTTTTTCTTGCATCTAATAGGGTTCTCTATATTGTCTACAGGCTACAGACCTATTTTAGATGCAATGAAGACATTTGCAAAGGATGCCGACCCTCTTGACATTGAGGTGAATATGCTAATCTAATAGGCAACTTGCACTTAGAAATCATTTGACCTTTTGGGTTGCAAACTCGCAGGCGCTCTGGTTTTTGGCGGAAAAATAACAACAACAAAAAATAAACTCATCCAACATTCATGAATCAGCTAGAACGTTTCTATTTCAAAGAGAAATTCTTTTCATTTTTTTTTTTCGCTCCTTGGTGTGATGACTGCTGTGACAAGTTTGCCGTGTGTTTGCCACTCAAATTGGCACGGGATTTTTGGGTGCAAGTGGCCTATTGATAACCTGATGGTTAACCTGCTCTTTGCTACTGTTAGGCTGAAACACAGTGGAATTTTTTTATAGGATGTTTCTAGGCAGTGTTGTACAAGTTGCCCAAGGAAGTCAGGATTAAACACAGTGATGGCTATGGACAATGAACCTACACCCTGGTATAGTCCCACAACCCTGAAGGATCTTTACACACTGGCCGCCATGAACAAAGACAAGAGAATAAGATTTGTCGGTGGAAATACAGGATTGGGTGAGTGACTTAGATGGTAGTATTGCAGTTTGTGATATCAACACGTTGCATTGTCAAACAGTTCAGTTGCCCACAAACATCAAGAAGCCCTGTGCTTATTGTCATGACAAGCATGACAATAAGGGCTGACGTTTGCTTATTGACGCAGGATATTTCTGTCTTACTTTCTCACCTACGAAGTAACTTCTCCCCCTCGCTCCCCTCCCCCCAGTTGTACATTGTCTTAAATGCTGTCAAATCTTGTTAGAGCTTGTTTCGTGTTCAAGATGGAAGTCGCATCCCCTCGGAATAAAAGTGTTCCCCAAGGGTTAACACAGTCATTACACAACTCTCGCAATTCGTGCTGCAAGTTCTCACAATGTGTTGAGATGGCATAGGGCAAAGCTTGAGATAGTTTTAATAATGACGCTATTGATATCTTTTTTCAGGTATTTACAAAGACGATGGTCCCTATGACATTTACATTTGCATCGATCAAATTCCAGAATTGAAAATGTGCAAGGTACAAGCTTCCAGCGACGTTTATTACCTCGAATACAATGTTAGGTTTAACAAAACCAACGTAGCGTTTGTAGTGGAGAACCCGTGTATCTAGAATTTTCTGTTTCTTTTCTTTCCAGGCTATATTAAAATGCATTTTTTGCTTTATATAATCATATTTTAGAAACGCAACTAGGTGCTCAGTGGTAAGCTCTGGTCAGGTAGGGTTTTTAGAGGTATAAAACACGCCCCATAACTGGGACTTTAGACACCAGGTCTTCCTACATAAGGGCGCTTTCCTATATAACCTGGAGGTCCTGTTGCTCATTAAACTTCATTGAACCTGTATTTGGGCTCGTAAATGAGTTTTTTTTTTTGGATGCTGGCGGGTGTTACCATCTTCAGTAAAAGCGCTCACACACTAACCCACACTCGTGAGTGTAAACTGAAAAATAGTCCGTATCTATGCTGAAAAATAAGTCACTCCAATGGATTATTTTAAAACAACCTATTTGCGCAACTTTTCATTAACCATTATGATTACACTAAGAGCGATACTCTAATGATTTTTTTTAGCCTGACTCTGCTCAATTTTTTTGTCTGTTCAGGTGTCTGCTGACAGCCTTGCGGTTGGTTCGGCAGTCACACTTTCCACGCTCATCACCACCTTAGATGATCACGCCACCAGTTATCCTGCATACAAACCGCTAGCTGAACACGCCAAAAAGGCAAGCAGACTTACAACGCTACGGAATTCAGATCTCCGCGCATAACACTATTTTTTGTCTTCCAACAGGTCGCTAATGTTCCAGTAAGAAATGTAAGTATTTAACAATAATGTATTATTAAAACTGTAGGGTGACGCGCGCTACCGTGGCCGCCAATACAAAGTTAGCCAGTAAGCAGGTTAGTAAGAAAGTTAGCCAATCAGTTAGCCAGTAAGAAAGTTAGCCAATTAGTTAGCAAGTAAAAAGGTTAGTAAGAAAGTTAGCCAATCAGTTAGCCAGTAAGGTAAGTAAAGAAAATTAGCAAATCAGCATGCTAGAATCATAGTGGTTATTAAGGTTCATATCTAGGATGGTTCCGTCGTATTCTGAACTGCACTTATTAAGCCTTTCTTTGCCTCGTTGGTTTGGAAGTGAAGCTCGCATTCTCATTGGTTTTGATTTGTTTACACCACAAAACTGTCAAAGTAGCCACACTAACGTGCATCACACTTTAAATCCTCGTTATTCAAAGGTTGAAAACTATGCCATTTTTGGTGGGGGCTCTTCAACATTTTTTATATTGTGTCTCAGGTGGCGACGGTTGGAGGTAACCTCATGTTGACCCACGATCATCCGTATTTTCTATCCGACCTGATGACTATCTTTGAGACGATTGGTGCTCGGGTTGTTATCGGTAAATATCGTTTAAGGATAAGTCCTCCCCATAAAAAGGTGATAATAATCATGCCTTTAGACTGTAGATTATGCCTTCCCTGTGGGTAAGGTTGAGCTCTTGCCTCTAGGGGATGCTGTCCATGGCTCTTCAGATGAGTACACTCTCATGAGCTTCCTGAACATGGACATGAAATCCAAGGTAAGTCAGCCATTTGAACTCTGAAAGTTTCCCTTACATCTTCGAAGCTGGGGCCCCGTACTCGTTTCCAGATTGCTTCCTTGTTAATATTCAAGCACAGAAGAAATATGCTATGCTCGAAATAACTAGATTGATTCGAGTGTATACAAGATAATGCAAAGGCTTGTCCTGAATAGGCTAATCAGCTAATAACTGCATAGGCCAATCCCAGCATAGCCTAATACCTGATCTTATTGAACGGTTGCGCGACCCGTTAGGGAACGATAATTTGTTCGAATAATATTACGAATAGGAAATAAATATACAATCGCTGATTTCCTTCCGCTATTATATTTTCTTCGAGATTTTCCTCGAGGTTTTCGGGAAAATTGAATTTAAAATCTCAATGTCGAACAAATTTGTTAACAAGCACTGTAGTTTTTTTCTCAACCAATGAGAAAAACCAATGAGAAAAACCAATGAGAGCGCGCGTAGCACCCTAGCTAAATAATCCAGCTTCCATATGCCTTATATGCTTTGATCTTCAGATTCTGGTCGGGTTGATGATTCCATTGCCTACTCCTGCGACGACGTTTGTGCGCACCTACAAAGTGATGCCCAGAGCACAGGTAAACTTAATGAGGAATGGGAGTCGGTAAGATTGTTATCAACAAGCCTATTAGGTAGCACGGTTTGACTCAAAATTATATAAAAAAGTAAAATATGCAACCTTGATAATGGCTTTGTACTGAATCGTAATCCTCTACACTTAATACAAGTAGGCTTAAGAAAATCGACAATTTTAGTTAACGACGCTTGACATTTTATGTATTACTTAAGTAACAAGTTCACAGCTTGCTTTTCCCTGTTGAAACCGGATAAACACTTCATAAACAAACTTTGGACATTTCGTCTTTCTTTCCTTTAGAATGCGCACGCTTATGTGAATGCCGGCTTCGCCACCACTCTGGACAAGGCATCCTTAACTGGCTCGTCCTTCCGTCTTGTTTACGGAGGCATCGGCCCCTACGCGGTGAGTCATCTACTTCTTATAATAAGTGAAGATTTAAATCTTGACCTCACGCATGGACTGTACTTTTAAAACGTATCCACTTTCAGATACACGCCACAAAGACGGAAACATACCTGGAGGGGAAACCGCTCACGCAGTTAGACACTCTGAAAGGTCCGCTGTTATGTTATCCTCTGTGCCTATTCTGTAAACATGGGATTTTCAGAGACATAGCATAGATATATATCTCTGGAATCCCAAAGCACTCTTTAGTTGTGCGCTGATGTATGTATTTATACACAGGGGCCCTAGCAATATTAAGCTCTGAGTTGTCTCCCGACCCCTCTCCCGCTAGTTCCAGCCCTGCTTACCGCAAGAGCCTGGGTTTGAGTCTTTTTTACAAAGTAAGTTATAAATATCGTTGACACTGTTTGATGCGTTTTAAGAAGGGCCACTGACTTTATATTTTCTGGTTCAAGAAAAAAGCACATTCTCGGCAATCTCGTTAAGAGTTTTGTCGTTGTCTTCATATTTTAGTTCTGTTTAATACCTTGTTGAAGATTTTAACACATTTATAAGAAGAGATAATTTCTTCAATTGCTTTTGTGTCTTCGTTTTTCAGTGTCTGTTCTGCTTGTTTTATTTAGGAAAGAAAAGGCTTCAGTATTTATAGTGCGAAAATGTTTGCCAATCCAGCGATAGATCGAGCTCTCCTGGTTTTTGTTCTAAATTGTATTTTTTGTTTTGTTTTATAGTTTTACCTTGCAATGCTCGGCGATAAAGCATCGGCTCGTTTGCGGTCAGCGGCCGTTCCCTACACGCGGGCAATCTCATCCGGGACTCAGAATTATGACAGTCACCCTGAGCTCTATCCGCTGACCAAACCTATGACGAAACTCTCGGCCAAGCTCCAGGTAAGAAAAACAAACAGTAATTGATATTATTAGATTTTATTGGAAATCTGCACCATAGACGTCTCATTTTACGTCATCGTCTAATTGTTGTATAATAGTCCGAGAGCCAGCGCTTAGAAATGGGGTAACAAATCAAAGAAATTGACTTTAAAAGCTGAACAAAATTTAACTTCTGAGACTTAAAATACTTCCATGGTGAACGTACGGGTGGCAGTAGAGATGATTTGTTGTGCCAACGTGGATGGTTATTTTGAAGTTTTCTTGCAAATATGTATTTACGATTGTAAATAATAACAAAGGAGTAGTGGATCGACGATTTTTTAACGCCTAGCCCTATGACCTTTCGTTCTGGTTTCTCCCGTCAGCGTTTCTAAAGCTTTGATTGGCTTCAGCGTTTTTTATCGCCTACATAAACGCCCAGCCATGTGGCCCAAAGTTTAACATTTCTCCCGTCAGCGTCAGCGTTTGTTATCGTCCAGATTAACGCCTAGCCGCTTGACCGAACATTTTGCATTTCTCCATCCAGCGTCTGGTTTTTTTTTTGTCTGGATTAACGCCTAGCTGCATAACCAATAGTTTTACGTTCTTCCCTTTAAACAGTATTAGCTGTTTAACCTATTTAACTGCTATCGTTTTGCGTTTCTACCCTCAGGCGTCAGGTGAGGCGCAGTATACCAATGATATACCAGCCCAGAATGGCGAGCTGTACGCCGCTTTCGTCCTCGCTTCTCAGGTATGTCTAGAATTTTCTTCAACGCGGGGTAACAGATTTAGTCGTATGCGACTTTCCCGCGACACCTCCCGCTCCACAACTCGAGTCGTGCAGTGTAAATCAGCTTACGACCCCGCTACGACGTTCGGCTGCAAAAGTCGTAGTGTGTAATTCAGGGCTAACGCATGTCGTAGGCGGGTCGCATACGACTAAATCGTGCTGTCTATATCTGCTGTAGAATGCATTGTACGCATAATGCATTGTGACCTACTTCGTTATCTTGAAATAACAACGATAGCTACTAAACTTATTATTTCGTTTTTCAGGGTAACTGCAAAATCGCTTCTATTGATGCAACAATTGCGAAGGTAGGTGATGACCTCGAATAACCGCACCTGCTTGGTATAGTCGATTTCTTATCGCGTCTGCTCGTTTAGTTATCTTATTGGAGTGGCTAGCTGTAAATGATCTTATTCTCCTGATTTCGATCAAGGATAGCCAGAGGTTGCACATTGTAGGATGGTATAACTGTGCTACTGTTGACTTGAATCTTGTCCACCCGTGGTTCTCTTGTGAATCAATGGTAATATAAAGATGAGGTCACCTGACGTTTTCATATGAATATGATGTCATCTGATGTTTTCTTTTTTCTTCTTGTTAAGGCATTGCCGGGAGTCGTCGAGTTTATGTCAGCATCGAGCATTCCACAGCAAGGCGTCAACAATTTCATGCCAACTCCTAACGACCCTGAGGAGGTATTCGTCAGATATGAATTTTTATTTTATTTTCTGAGATTTCTGAGAGTTGCCTTGTAGGTGAAAATTCGACAGAGATTTTTAGTTATCAGTTCCTTGTAAACTTTTTTAGATATTCTGCAGCGGAGAAGTTCTGTTTGCTGGCCAAGCCATTGGTCTCATCTTGGCAGGTAAATGGAAAAGGGTTGACTTAATACGAAGGATCTCATATATGAGTTGACCCAGGTTCTCCACCTTTTCGTCTCAATCCAAGCGATAGATACCTTTATATATTGATCTCTCGTTCCAGACTCCCAGAGACACGCTGACAAGGCAGCCGAAGCCGTCAAGATCGTGTACAAAGACATCGCCACGCCTATCCTGTCAATCAAAGCCGCCATCGCGGCTAAGTCATTCTTCCCAGCCATCGCTCCAATGACCGTAGGAGATGCTGAAGGTTAGTTTGTTAAATAGAGGGTATGAAACAGTAAGTTGCCGGCCGGGCCGGTCGTATTACACACTTGTTAAATATTTTTTTCATTATACGAAAAAAAAACTCAAAGTACTTTAAAAGGGATTGAAAAACTTTGTTAACAAGCAAATCTTAAAACAGATTGAACGCAAATCAATGACGTGGACTACACAAGTAAAAACAAGCGTGACCTTACATACGTCATGTAAATGGAGACATGATTGGCAGAGAAAATAAACAATGATTGGTTTTGCATTTGACGAATACTTGTGAAACCGGTTTAGAGACAGTGTATTATCGCCCAATAATTTCACTCCAAAAAGATTGTTTGTAATACATGGGGAAATGCGTGTCGTATTCTGTCGTTTTCTGTCTCACGTCTGGTCTGTCCTGTAACCATTTCTGAAGTTAAGCGAATGCTATGGCTTTTTAAGGAGCTATCAAGACAGCTAGTCATGTGATTTCTGGGGAAATTGCCATGGACACACAGCACCATTTTCACATGGAAACGCAGGTGAGCGCTTGCAAGATAATTTTTCTATAGATTCGAATACTAGAGCTTCTCCTGAAACATGGTTAAAACTAAGCTAGACGAGAGCACTGAGCTGAATTTGATTAGTAGTGTTGATGTGGTTAATAAATCTGTGTAGATTCCTTGATACATGTTATGTGTTGCTTGGTGTGTCCATCTGTGTAGATTCCTTGATACATGTTCTATGTGTTGCTTGGTGTGTCCATGTGTGTTGTGTACGTGTATGTGTATGTGTACTAACTTCCACCAGCTATACTGGTGCGGAAGGCACTACAGAGCTAGGCTCCACATCAAGTGCCCCCTTGTGTGTATTGTTAGTAAGCACTGTCACTGAGGGTGGTCACTGCCAGAGGGTTTATTGCGTCCTCAGTGGTTCTTTTGCGTCCCTTCGGTTCAGGTAATGCAGCTTGAAGAGATGGGACCTCCAGTTTAGTGTCCTTATCCGAAAAGACTGGAAACACGGAAGAATAACTTCAACTCACTTGTGACACAAATTTGAATCAAGGCATGAACCCGGAAAAATCCCCAGTCAAAGCCAGGATTCGAACCTGGCCCACAGCGGTGAGAAGCCGACGCGCTAACACACTAGGCCACCCGTGCTTCCATTATTGTTGTTGGTTCCTTGATAAATGTTATATGTGTTGCATGGTGTGTCCATGTGTGTTGGTTCCTTGATACATGTTATATGTGTTGCTTGGTGTGTCCATGTGTGTTGGTTCCTTGATACATGTTATATGTGTTGCTTGGTGTGTCCATGTGTGCAAGGTTCCTTGATACATGTTATATGTGTTGCTTGGTGTGTCCATGTGTGCAAGGTTCCTTGATACATGTTATATGTGTTGCTTGGTGTGTCCATGTGTGTTGGTTCCTTGATACATGTTATGTGTGTTGCTTGGTGTGTCCATGTGTGTTGGTTCCTTGATAAATGTTATATGTGTTGCTTGGTGTGTCCATGTGTGCATGGTTCCTTGATACATGTTATATGTGTTGCTTGGTGTGTCCATGTGTGTTGGTTCCTTGATGAATGTTATATGTGTTGCTTGGTGTGTCCATGTG
This sequence comes from Nematostella vectensis, assembly GCF_932526225.1. Lineage (NCBI taxonomy): Eukaryota > Metazoa > Cnidaria > Anthozoa > Actiniaria > Edwardsiidae > Nematostella > Nematostella vectensis. The sequence continues at coordinate 1,291,250 of NC_064036.1, read as the reverse complement.
TGCATGGTTCCTTGATACATGTTATATGTGTTGCTTGGTGTGTCCATGTGTGTTGGTTCCTTGATAAATGTTATATGTGTTGCTTGGTGTGTCCATGTGTGTTGGTTCCTTGATACATGTTATGTGTGTTGCTTGGTGTGTCCATGTGTGCATGGTTCCTTGATACATGTTATATGTGTTGCTTGGTGTGTCCATGTGTGCATGGTTCCTTGATACACGTTATATGTGTTGCTTGGTGTGTCCATGTGTGCATGGTTCCTTGATACATGTTATGTGTGTTGCTTGGTGTGTCCATGTGTGCATGGTTCCTTGATACATGTTATATGTGTTGCTTGGTGTGTCCATGTGTGCATGGTTCCTTGATACATGTTATATGTGTTGCTTGGTGTGTCCATGTGTGTTGGTTCCTTGATGAATGTTATATGTGTTGCTTGGTGTGTCCATGTGTGTTGGTTCCTTGATACATGTTATATGTGTTGCTTGGTGTGTCCATGTGTGCATGGTTCCTTGATACATGTTATATGTGTTGCTTGGTGTGTCCATGTGTGCAAGGTTCCTTGATACATGTTGTATGTGTTGCTTGGTGTGTCCATGTGTGCAAGGTTCCTTGATACATGTTATATGTGTTGCTTGGTGTGTCCATGTGTGCATGGTTCCTTGATACATGTTGTATGTGTTGCTTGGTGTGTCCATGTGTGCAAGGTTCCTTGATACATGTTATATGTGTTGCTTGGTGTGTCCATGTGTGCATGATTCCTTGATACATGTTATATGTGTTGCTTGGTGTGTCCATGTGTGTTGGTTCCTTGATACATGTTATATGTGTTGCATGGTGTGTCCATGTGTGCATGGTTCCTTGATACATGTTATATGTGTTGCTTGGTGTGTCCATGTGTGTTGGTTCCTTGATACATGTTGTATGTGTTGCTTGGTGTGTCCATGTGTGCATGGTTCCTTGATATATGTTATATGTGTTGCTTGGTGTGTCCATGTGTGCATGGTTCCTTGATACATGTTATATGTGTTGCTTGGTGTGTCCATGTGTGTTGGTTCCTTGATACATGTTATATGTGTTGCATGGTGTGTCCATGTGTGCATGGTTCCTTGATACATGTTATATGTGTTGCTTGGTGTGTCCATGTGTGTTGGTTCCTTGATACATGTTGTATGTGTTGCTTGGTGTGTCCATGTGTGCATGGTTCCTTGATATATGTTATATGTGTTGCTTGGTGTGTCCATGTGTGCATGGTTCCTTGATACATGTTATATGTGTTGCTTGGTGTGTCCATGTGTGTTGGTTCCTTGATACATGTTATATGTGTTGCTTGGTGTGTCCATGTGTGCATGGTTCCTTGATACATGTTATATGTGTTGCTTGGTGTGCCCATGTGTGCAAGGTTCCTTGATACATGTTATATGTGTTGCTTGGTGTGTCCATGTGTGTTGGTTCCTTGATACATGTTATATGTGTTGCTTGGTGTGTCCATGTGTGTTGGTTCCTTGATACATGTTATATGTGTTGCTTGGTGTGTCCATGTGTGTTGGTTCCTTGATACATGTTATATGTGTTGCTTGGTGTGTCCATGTGTGTTGGTTCCTTGATACATGTTATATGTGTTGCTTGGTGTGTCCATGTGTGTTGGTTCCTTGATAAATGTTATGTGTTGCTTGGTGTGTCCATGTGTGCAAGGTTCCTTGATACATGTTATATGTGTTGCTTGGTGTGTCCATGTGTGTTGGTTCCTTGATACATGTTATATGTGTTGCTTGGTGTGTCCATGTGTGTTGGTTCCTTGATACATGTTATATGTGTTGCTTGGTGTGTCCATGTGTGTTGGTTCCTTGATACATGTTATATGTGTTGCTTGGTGTGTCCATGTGTGCAAGGTTCCTTGATACATGTTATATGTGTTGCTTGGTGTGTCCATGTGTGTTGGTTCCTTGATACATGTTATATGTGTTGCTTGGTGTGTCCATGTGTGCAAGGTTCCTTGATAAATGTTATATGTGTTGATATATGTGTTTATTGTGTCTATGTATAATTTGACAAATGTGTATGTGATACATGTTGGGCCTTGATACATATTGTATTATTGCCAAGGTTCTCTTTGTGATGCTTACAGGTGTGTAGGTGCGTCCCGGAGGAGGATGGTATCACGGTTCACTCTGCCACTCAGTGGATTGATCTGCTGCAGTCTGCCGTTGCTCAAGCCCTAGGATTTTCCGTTAACAAGTAAGTTTGTTTTTGTTCAGAGTGAGAGAGTATGGTCAGCGTGGGTTGGACCACTATCCTGATGCCGGAGAAGCCTCGTTACATCCGAAATGATGTAAAAGAGGAAAAACTTCCATTTCATGGGATAAGCTCGCTCCACATCGAAAAGACCCAATAACAGAAACTAATTCTAAAAGGAGGCCAAGCAGGCGGAGTTGTGCTTTTTTATTATTCGTGTGTTTCTTAATAGAGTTCACGTGGATGTCAAGCGGTGCGGTGGTGCTTATGGAGGAAAGGCGTCCCGTTCGCTACACCCGGCCACCGCTGTTGCCCTCGCTGCTCACGTCTTTAAAAGGTGCTATGCTTTTTGGCCCGGTAGGTTTTTGACACTAAGATGGAGTAGAGAAGGGTACAGAGGTCGTGCCATTTGTTAAATAATCGTTACGCCATTTTACTAACATAAGCCAAGCTCTCTAGAACTTCGAGCATTTTCGCTCATGTCGTTTACTAACCCCAAACCCATTTTTTTCATCCCAACCCTTATAAATAGTTATTTTCTGGATAATTTTTTACTACCGATCTACGGTAGGTAAAAAAAAAAAAAAGCCCCTTTTGGCAAAAAGCTAGCCCCGCCTCTGACCAGCATTTTGCGCACCAGGCCTGTGCGAATGATGATGAATTTCAACACGAACATGAAGATGGTCGGCAAGAGAACTCCATACCTCGTTAAATACAAGGTAACCATGTCAAATACAACCTCGTTAAATACAAGGTAACCATGTAACCTAGCCAAGAACAAGGTAACCTCGCCATGTACAGGGTAACCTATCCAAGAGCAAGGTAACCTCGCCATGTACAGGTAACCTAGCCAAGAACAAGGTAACCTAGCCAAGAACAAAGGGGAGGGGGCTGGATGCACTGCTTGCTTGTCGGGATATTTTGTACATCGGATGGTGTTGTACTATTTTCCTCTAGGTGGGAACAGATGACTCTGGCACGCTCAAGGGAATTGATATGACCATGTATGCTGATTACGGCTGTTCTGTCAATGACAGCGACATGGGATCAACGTACAACTTCTGTGATAATGGTTAGTAGTGTAACCACAAGTTTATGTTTATTGGATTCACTAGCCTATTTGCTACAGGAATCATCATAATTTTTTTATATCGTCGCTCGGAGGCTTACCCAGTTATCTTACAAAATATTTGTTGTTGTTTTCTTTAGCTTACTACTGCGCCAACTGGAAAATCAACGCGATTCCGTGCCGCACCAACACTGCTAGTAACACATGGTGCCGGGCGCCAGGTGTGGACAAAAACGCGTTGCTGCCTTTCTTCTTAATTGTTAGCGCAAAACGCTAAATCATTTAATATTACAATATTTTGCTTAGGGTCTATCCAGGCGGTTTTTATCATGGAGTCTATAATGGAACACGTTGCCAAGTCACTTGGCAAGACGCCAGAAGATGTACGCCAAGTCAACCTCTACCAAAAAAATCAGGTACTGGGGAGTTTTTTTTGCTTACTTTAGAGCTTTTTTTTTTTGTTTCCAGGGCTAATCACCTATGCGTTCCGATTTCAGACTATGCCAAGTGGCCAGGCCTTGAAGTACTGTAATATTCGCACTTTGTGGCAAGGTACTTGGTTGTCATTAGTTCTCTCTATATAGTTGTTTTTATTATCATAATTAACGGAGTGCCCGGCGGCTGACCTTTTAGCATCCGTAGCAAGTCAAACTTCCCTTGTTCACTCTTTCCGCTGAACGAACCGAAACTCTAAGTAGGCTATATCATATATTGGCTTTATTTCATTTTTATTTTCAGACTTGCAGGAGACTTCAGAATTTCTTAAACGAAAGGCAGAGGTGGAGAGTTTCAACAAGGTGTGAGTGTGTGTGTGTTAAACATGAATCGTATTGTTTACCGAATGCTAAGCACAAAATGAGAGATAGTGAATAAACCAATTTCTAAAGTGCAGAGCCGTGCACATACAGGGAATTTCTATTAGCACCACAAAAATTAAACGATTTTTGTCGTTCAACTTCAAGATTAAATTTCTTTTGACATCTTAAATTACTAGAATTGCGGCCATACTTTACCCTGGTTGCAATTGAGCCTTGTTACTTTGGGTGAGGTATGCCCAACGGATCCAAAGACATCCTTACTAATTACTCAACTCGGCAGGCAAACCGTTGGAGAAAAAGAGGACTTTCCCTTGTACCGCTGAGGTGGAGTGCCATGTGGGGCAATGGCAGATATGGTGCCTTGGTCTCAGTGTTTAATAACGATGGAACAGTGCAAATCACTCACGGGGGAATCGAGGTCGGACAGGGAATCAATACAAAGGTACACAGTCTGTCGATTAGTAGAGTAGCATGCTCGCAAAGAGGGTAGTTAACCAAAATTGAGATGATTGGTAGAGAAACGAGTAGCGTAGGTTACCTCGATAAAGATAGTTAGTAGAGTCCAGGGTAGGGTGGGTAACCGTAATAGAGATAGTTAGTAGAGGCAAGGGTAGGGTGGGTAACCGTAATAGAGATAGTTAGAAGAGGCAAGGGTAGGGTGGGGAACCGTAATAGAGATAGTTAGTAGAGTCCAGGGTAGGGTGGGTAACCGTAATAAAGATAGTTAGTAGAGGCAAGGGTAGGGTGGGTAACCGTTATAGAGATAGTTAGTAGAGGCAAGGGTAGGGTGGGTAACCGTAATAGAGATAGTTAGTAGAGGCAAGGGTAGGGTGGGTAACCGTAATAAAGATAGTTAGTAGAGGCAAGGGTAGGGTGGGTAACTGTAATAAAGATAGTTAGTAGAGGCAAGGGTGGGGTGGGTAACCGTAATAGAGATAGTTAGTAGTGGCAAGGGTGGGGTGGGTAACCGTTATAGAAATAGTTAGTAGAGGCAAGGGTAGGGTGGGTAACCGTAATAGAGATAGTTAGTAGAGGCAAGGGTAGGGTGGGTAACCGTAATAAAGATAGTTAGTAGAGGCAAGGGTAGGGTGGGTAACCGTAATAGAGATAGTTAGTAGTGGCAAGGGTTGGGTGGGTAACCGTAATAGAGATAGTTAGTAGAGGCAACGGTTGGGTGGGTAACCGTAATAAAGATAGTTAGTAGAGTCCAGGGTAGGGTGGGTAACCGTAATAAAGATAGTTAGTAGAGGCAAGGGTAGGGTGGGGAACCGTAATAGAGATAGTTAGTAGAGACAAGGGTAGGGTGGGGAACCGTAATAGAGATAGTTAGTAGAGGCAAGGGTAGGGGGGGTAACCGTAATAAAGATAGTTAGTAGTGGCAAGGGTGGGGGGGGGGGGTAACCGTAATAAGGATAGTTAGTAGAGACAAGGGAAGGGTGGGTAACCGTAATAGAGATAGTTAGTAGAGACAAGGGTAGGGTGGGTAACCGTAATAAAGATAGTTAGTAGAGGCAAGGGTAGGGTGGGTAACCGTAATAAAGATAGTTAGTAGAGGCAAGGGTAGGGTGGGTAACCGTAATAGAGATAGTTAGTAGAGTCCAGGGTAGGGTGGGTAACCGTAATAGAGATAGTTAGTAGAGTCCAGGGTAGGGTGGGTAACCGTAATAAAGATAGTTAGTAGAGGCAAGGGTAGGGTGGGGAACCGTAATAGAGATAGTTAGTAGAGACCAGGGTAGGGTGGGGAACCGTAATAGAGATAGTTAGTAGAGGCAAGGGTAGGGTGGGTAACCGTAATAAAGATAGTTAGTAGTGGCAAGGGTGGGGGGGGGTAACCGTAATAAAGATAGTTAGTAGTGGCAAGGGTGGGGTGGGTAACCGTAATACAGATAGTTAGTAGAGACAAGGGTAGGGTGGGTAACCGTAATAGAGATAGTTAGTAGAGTCCAGGGTAGGGTGGGTAACTGTAATATAGATAGTTAGTAGTGGCAAGGGTAGGGTGGGTAACCGTAATAAAGATAGTTAGTAGAGGCAAGGGTTGGGTGGGCAACCGTAATAGAGATAGTTAGTAGAGACAAGGGAAGGGTGGGTAACCGTAATAGAGATAGTTAGTAGAGGCAAGGGTTGGGTGGGTAACCGTTATAGAGATAGTTAGTAGAGGCAAGGGTAGGGTGGGTAACCGTAATAAAGATAGTTAGTAGAGGCAAGGGTAGGGTGGGTAACCGTAATAAAGATAGTTAGTAGAGGCAAGGGTAGGGTGGGTAACCGTAATAAAGATAGTTAGTAGTGGCAAGGGTAGGGTGGGTAACCGTAATAAAGATAGTTAGTAGAGTCCAGGGTAGGGTGGGTAACCGTAATAGAGATAGTTAGTAGAGGCAAGGGTAGGGTGGGTAACCGTAATAAAGATGGTTAGTAGAGACAAGGGTAGGGTGGGTAACCGTAATAGAGATAGTTAGTAGAGGCAAGGGTAGGGTGGGTAACCGTAATAGAGATAGTTAGTAGAGGCAAGGGTAGGGTGGGTAACCGTAATAAAGATGGTTAGTAGAGACAAGGGTAGGGTGGGTAACCGTAATAGAGATAGTTAGTAGAGGCAAGGGTTGGTTGGGTAACCGTAATAGAGATAGTTAGTAGAGGCAAGGGTTGGGTGGGTAACCGTAATAAAGATAGTTAGTAGAGACAAGGGTAGGGTGGGTAACCGTAATAGAGATAGTTAGTAGAGGCAAGGGTTGGGTGGGTAACCGTAATAAAGATAGTTAGTAGAGGCAAGGGTAGGGTGGGCAACCGTAATAGAGATAGTTAGTAGAGACAAGGGAAGGGTGGGTAACCGTAATAGAGATAGTTAGTAGAGGCAAGGGTTGGGTGGGTAACCGTTATAGAGATAGTTAGTAGAGGCAAGGGTAGGGTGGGTAACCGTAATAAAGATAGTTAGTAGAGGCAAGGGTAGGGTGGGTAACCGTAATAAAGATAGTTAGTAGAGGCAAGGGTAGGGTGGGTAACCGTAATAAAGATAGTTAGTAGTGGCAAGGGTAGGGTGGGTAACCGTAATAAAGATAGTTAGTAGAGTCCAGGGTAGGGTGGGTAACCGTAATAGAGATAGTTAGTAGAGGCAAGGGTAGGGTGGGTAACCGTAATAAAGATGGTTAGTAGAGACAAGGGTAGGGTGGGTAACCGTAATAGAGATAGTTAGTAGAGGCAAGGGTTGGTTGGGTAACCGTAATAGAGATAGTTAGTAGAGGCAAGGGTTGGGTGGGTAACCGTAATAAAGATAGTTAGTAGAGACAAGGGTAGGGTGGGTAACCGTAATAGAGATAGTTAGTAGAGGCAAGGGTTGGGTGGGTAACCGTAATAAAGATAGTTAGTAGAGGCAAGGGTAGGGTGGGTAACCGTAATAGAGATAGTTAGTAGAGGCAAGGGTAGGGTGGGTAACCGTAATAGAGATAGTTAGTAGAGACAAGGGTAGGGTGGGTAACCGTAATAGAGATAGTTAGTAGAGGCAAGGGTAGGGTGGGTAACCGTAATAGAGATAGTTAGTAGAGGCAAGGGTAGGGTGGGTAACCGTAATAAAGATAGTTAGTAGAGGCAAGGGTAGGGTGGGTAACCGTAATAAAGATAGTTAGTAGAGGCAAGGGTAGGGTGGGTAACCTTAATAGAGATAGTTAGTAGAGGCAAGGGTAGGGTGGGTAACCGTAATAAAGATAGTTAGTAGTGGCAAGGGTAGGGTGGGTAACCGTAATAAAGATAGTTAGTAGAGGCAAGGGTAGGGTGGGTAACCGTAATAGAGATAGTTAGTAGTGGCAAGGGTTGGTTGGGTAACCGTAATAGAGATAGTTAGAAGAGACAAGGGTAGGGTGGGTAACCGTAATAGAGATAGTTAGTAGAGGCAAGGGTTGGGTGGGTAACCGTAATAAAGATAGTTAGTAGAGGCAAGGGTAGGGTGGGGAACCGTAATAGAGATAGTTAGTAGAGACAAGGGAACGGTGGGTAACCGTAATAGAGATAGTTAGTAGTGGCAAGGGTTGGTTGGGTAACCGTAATAGAGATAGTTAGAAGAGACAAGGGTAGGGTGGGTAACCGTAATAGAGATAGTTAGTAGAGGCAAGGGTTGGGTGGGTAACCGTAATAAAGATAGTTAGTAGTGGCAAGGGTTGGGTGGGTAACCGTAATAAAGATAGTTAGTAGAGACAAGGGTAGGGTGGGGAACCGTAATAAAGATAGTTAGTAGAGGCAAGGGTTGGGTGGGTAACCGTAATAGAGATAGTTAGAAGAGACAAGGGTAGGGTGGGTAACCGTAATAGAGATAGTTAGTAGAGGCAAGGGTTGGGTGGGTAACCGTAATAAAGATAGTTAGAAGAGACAAGGGTTGGGTGGGCAACCGTAATAGAGATAGTTAGTAGAGGCAAGGGTAGGGTGGGTAACCGTAATAGAGATAGTTAGAAGAGACAAGGGTAGGGTGGGTAACCGTAATAAAGATAGTTAGTAGAGGCAAGGGTAGGGTGGGTAACCGTAATAAAGATAGTTAGTAGAGGCAAGGGTTGGGTGGGTAACCGTAATAAAGATAGTTAGTAGAGTCCAGGGTAGGGTGGGTAACCGTAATAAAGATAGTTATTAGAGGCAAGGGTTGGGTGGGTAACCGTAATAAAGATAGTTAGTAGTGGCAAGGGTTGGGTGGGTAACCGTAATAGAGATAGTTAGTAGAGGCAAGGGTAGGGTGGGTAACCGTAATAAAGATAGTTAGTAGAGGCAAGGGTTGGGTGGGTAACCGTAATAAAGATAGTTAGTAGAGACAAGGGTAGGGTGGGTAACCGTAATAAAGATAGTTAGTAGTGGCAAGGGTAGGGTGGGTAACCGCAATAAAGATAGTTAGTAGAGGCAAGGGTAGGGTGGGTAACCGTAATAAAGATAGTTAGTAGAGGCAAGGGTAGGGTGGGTAACCGTAATAGAGATAGTTAGTAGAGGCAAGGGTAGGGTGGGTAACCGTAATAAAGATAGTTAGTAGAGGCAAGGGTGGGGTGGGTAACCGTAATAGAGATAGTTAGTAGTGGCAAGGGTTGGGTGGGTAACCGTAATAAAGATAGTTAGTAGTGGCAAGGGTTGGGTGGGTAACCGTAATAAAGATAGTTAGTAGAGACAAGGGTAGGGTGGGGAACCGTAATAAAGATAGTTAGTAGAGGCAAGGGTTGGGTGGGTAACCGTAATAGAGATAGTTAGAAGAGACAATGGTAGGGTGGGTAACCGTAATAAAGATAGTTAGTAGAGGCAAGGGTTGGGTGGGCAACCGTAATAGAGATAGTTAGTAGAGGCAAGGGTAGGGTGGGTAACCGTAATAGAGATAGTTAGTAGAGACAAGGGTAGGGTGGGTAACCGTAATAAAGATAGTTAGTAGAGGCAAGGGTAGGGTGGGTAACCGTAATAAAGATAGTTAGTAGATGCAAGGGTTGGGTGGGTAACCGTAATAAAGATAGTTAGTAGAGTCCAGGGTAGGGTGGGTAACCGTAATAAAGATAGTTATTAGAGGCAAGGGTTGGGTGGGTAACCGTAATAAAGATAGTTAGTAGTGGCAAGGGTTGGGTGGGTAACCGTAATAAAGATAGTTAGTAGTGGCAAGGGTTGGGTGGGCAACCGTAATAGAGATAGTTAGTAGAGGCAAGGGTAGGGTGGGTAACCGTAATAGAGATAGTTAGAAGAGACAAGGGTAGGGTGGGTAACCGTAATAAAGATAGTTAGTAGAGGCAAGGGTAGGGTGGGTAACCGTAATAAAGATAGATAGTAGAGGCAAGGGTTGGGTGGGTAACCGTAATAAAGATAGTTAGTAGAGTCCAGGGTAGGGTGGGTAACCGTAATAGAGATAGTTAGTAGAGGCAAGGGTAGGGTGGGTAACCGTAATATAGATAGTTAGTAGAGGCAAGGGTTGGGTGGGTAACCGTAATAAAGATAGTTAGTAGAGACAAGGGTAGGGTGGGTAACCGTAATAGAGATAGTTAGTAGTGGCAAGGGTTGGGTGGGTAACCGTAATAGAGATAGTTAGTAGAGGCAAGGGTTGGGTGGGTAACCGTTATAAAGATAGTTAGTAGAGACAAGGGTAGGGTGGGTAACCGTAATAGAGATAGTTAGTAGAGGCAAGGGTAGGGTGGGTAACCGTAATAGAGATAGTTAGTAGAGGCAAGGGTAGGGTGGGTAACCGTAATAAAGATAGTTAGTAGAGGCAAGGGTAGGGTGGGTAACCGTAATAGAGATAGTTAGAAGAGACAAGGGTAGGGTGGGTAACCGTAATAGAGATAGTTAGTAGAGGCAAGGGTTGGGTGGGTAACCGTAATAAAGATAGTTAGTAGTGGCAAGGGTAGGGTGGGTAACCGTAATAAAGATAGTTAGTAGAGGCAAGGGTAGGGTGGGTAACCGTAATAGAGATAGTTAGTAGTGGCAAGGGTTGGTTGGGTAACCGTAATAGAGATAGTTAGAAGAGACAAGGGTAGGGTGGGTAACCGTAATAGAGATAGTTAGTAGAGGCAAGGGTTGGGTGGGTAACCGTAATAAAGATAGTTAGTAGAGGCAAGGGTAGGGTGGGGAACCGTAATAGAGATAGTTAGTAGAGACAAGGGAACGGTGGGTAACCGTAATAGAGATAGTTAGTAGTGGCAAGGGTTGGTTGGGTAACCGTAATAGAGATAGTTAGAAGAGACAAGGGTAGGGTGGGTAACCGCAATAGAGATAGTTAGTAGAGGCAAGGGTTGGGTGGGTAACCGTAATAAAGATAGTTAGTAGTGGCAAGGGTTGGGTGGGTAACCGTAATAAAGATAGTTAGTAGAGACAAGGGTAGGGTGGGGAACCGTAATAAAGATAGTTAGTAGAGGCAAGGGTTGGGTGGGTAACCGTAATAGAGATAGTTAGAAGAGACAAGGGTAGGGTGGGTAACCGTAATAGAGATAGTTAGTAGAGGCAAGGGTTGGGTGGGTAACCGTAATAAAGATAGTTAGTAGAGACAAGGGTGGGGTGGGTAACCGTAATAGAGATAGTTAGTAGTGGCAAGGGTGGGGTGGGTAACCGTAATAAAGATAGTTAGTAGAGACAAGGGTAGGGTGGGTAACCGTAATAAAGATAGTTAGTAGTGGCAAGGGTTGGGTGGGTAACCGTAATAGAGATAGTTAGTAGAGGCAAGGGTTGGGTGGGTAACCGTAATAAAGATAGTTAGTAGAGTCCAGGGTAGGGTGGGTAACCGTAATAAAGATAGTTATTAGAGGCAAGGGTTGGGTGGGTAACCGTAATAAAGATAGTTAGTAGTGGCAAGGGTTGGGTGGGTAACCGTAATAAAGATAGTTAGTAGTGGCAAGGGTTGGGTGGGTAACCGTAATAGAGATAGTTAGTAGAGGCAAGGGTAGGGTGGGTAACCGTAATAGAGATAGTTAGAAGAGACAAGGGTAGGGTGGGTAACCGTAATAAAGATAGTTAGTAGAGGCAAGGGTAGGGTGGGTAACCGTAATAAAGATAGTTAGTAGAGGCAAGGGTTGGGTGGGTAACCGTAATAAAGATAGTTAGTAGTGGCAAGGGTTGGGTGGGTAACCGTAATAAAGATAGTTATTAGAGGCAAGGGTTGGGTGGGTAACCGTAATAAAGATAGTTAGTAGTGGCAAGGGTTGGGTGGGTAACCGTAATAAAGATAGTTATTAGAGGCAAGGGTTGGGTGGGTAACCGTAATAGAGATAGTTAGTAGAGGCAAGGGTAGGGTGGGTAACCGTAATAAAGATAGTTAGTAGTGGCAAGGGTAGGGTGGGTAACCGTAATAGAGATAGTTAGTAGAGGCAAGGGTAGGGTGGGTAACCGTAATAAAGATAGTTAGTAGTGGCAAGGGTTGGGTGGGTAACCGTAATAGAGATAGTTAGTAGAGGCAAGGGTAGGGTGGTTAACCGTAATAGAGATAGTTAGTAGTGGCAAGGGTTGGGTGGGTAACCGTAATAAAGATAGTTAGTAGAGTCCAGGGTAGGGTGGGTAACCGTAATAAAGATAGTTAGTAGAGGCAAGGGTAGGGTGGGTAACCGTAATAAAGATAGTTAGTAGAGGCAAGGGTTGGGTGGGTAACCGTAATAAAGATAGTTAGTAGAGGCAAGGGTTGGGTGGGTAACCGTAATAAAGATGGTTAGTAGAGGCAAGGGTTGGGTGGGTAACCGTAATAAAGATAGTTAGTAGAGGCAAGGGTAGGGTGGGTAACCGTAATAAAGATAGTTAGTAGAGGCAAGGGTAGGGTGGGTAACCGTAATAGAGATAGTTAGTAGTGGCAAGGGTAGGGTGGGTAACCGTAATAGAGATAGTTAGTAGAGGCAAGGGTGTGGTGGGTAACCGTAATAAAGATAGTTAGTAGTGGCAAGGGTGGGGTGGGTAACCGTAATAAAGATAGTTAGTAGAGGCAAGGGTAGGGTGGGTAACCGTAATAAAGATGGTTAGTAGTGGCAAGGGTGGGGTGGGTAACCGTTATAGAGATAGTTAGTAGAGACAAGGGTGGGGTGGGTAACCGTAATAAAGATAGTTAGTAGAGGCAAGGTTATGGTGGGTAACCGTAATAAAGATAGTTAGTAGAGTCCAGGGTAGGGTGGGTAACCGTAATAAAGATAGTTAGTAGAGGCAAGGGTAGGGTGGGTAACCGTAATAGAGATAGTTAGTAGAGGCAAGGGTAGGGTGGGTAACCGTAATAAAGATAGTTAGTAGTGGCAAGGGTAGGGTGGGTAACCGTTATAGAGATAGTTAGTATAGACAAGGGTTGGTTGGGTAACCGTAATAAAGATAGTTAGTAGAGGCAAGGGTAGGGTGGGTAGCCGTAATAAAGATAGTTAGTAGAGACAAGGGAAGGGTGGGTAACCGTAATAAAGATAGTTAGTAGAGACAAGGGAACGGTGGGTAACCGTAATAAAGATAGTTAGTAGAGGCAAGGGTAGGGTTTGTAACCGTATTGGAGATAGTAAATACAGGCACTAGTAGGGTACATTTTCGTAATGGTTATAGTAAGTAAATGCACGAGTAGGGTAGATAACCGTTATGGGGGTGGCTAATATAGGTAAGGCTTGGTTAGGTATAACAGAGGCACGGCTTTAAGAAACCTAATATGGAGGTAGTTGGTATTGGCAAATAGCTAAATTTATAATTATCATATGGAGTATCTGCACATCTATTGAACATTGCAGGTTGTGCAAGTAGCGGCCCACACCCTTGGGATTCCTGTGGATTACATATCAATCCAGGCGACCACAAGCTTCACAACCCCAAACAGTAAGTCCCGTACACCCGATAAGGTATCTACGCCAGCTACTGCCATCTATGTCATATATCTAAGCCTCCATTACTATGTTCATCATAATGAGATCATATATTTGTACTGCTGGCTTTCATAAATATTGTTTCTTTGTCAAAGATAACCCCACCGGTGGTAGTATTGCTTCAGAGATGGCCTGTAAGGTATGCAAGTACGCTCATGACACTTTCATCTTTGAAAAAAAGAGGGACAGATACCGTCGTTATCAGACTTTTAACTGTTATTTTAAAAACTATCGTTTTTCGAGCACGATTACGGTCGACGCCTTTTTGCGAGGAATCGGGACCCTCCATGATATTTTCTTATATCTGAGAAAAATTCTTATTGCGCTTATAGCAAACCGATAACCCAATGTACTTTCGGGTAAAAACACCATAAGAATATAGAGATTTTTTAATTCATCTCACAGGCCGTACTGCAGTGCTGCGAAGCCCTGAACAACCGCCTTACGCCCATCCGACAGAAGTATAAACCGAAAAACTGGCAAGAGCTCATCAGCAAAAGCTACAGCGACGGTGTGGATTTGTCAGCCAAAAGCATGTGAGTTATTAGTAGAGTAATCCATGTGGGACGATCAAAATCGTTCACACACTATGCTTAAAGTGATAACTTTTCAACAGCTTGTTTACTTGTCGTCTTGTTTGTTTTTAAATCCTGTCTTCATACAATCGAGCCATACTTTTTGATATTAGACCTTAATATTAGACCGTGAAAAATCCTGAATCTATATCGTCCTGGTGTTATGTTGTAGGTTTTTTGACCCGGAGATGTACCCAATTCAATACAGCTCGTACGGTGCCACGTGCACTGAAGCTGAACTCGACGTCCTGACGGGGGAGAGTCAAATACTTCGAACAGACATCCTCTACGACTGCGGCCAGAGGTAGACATTGGGGACTTCGATCAACCACTCTTTGTTATTGTTTATAATTCTATTCCCAAGGAAACCTTAGAAATAACAATCTACGAATGAAGTATGATACGCAATTGACGACATTTGAACGAAAATATCTTGGTTACTGGCTTGAATTAGCCGATGGAGGTGGATTATTTGAATCACTCGGCATTGAGCGGGAGCATAAAATGGCGGCGTGATTGGCATTCTTAAAAACAACAGAAATGCTACAAGAAAATCTTCTTCTGTCCTCATAATAAACCTGACACTACTACCATTTTCCACACGCCAGTTTAAGTAAGGGTTAAATACCGAGGACAGAGGCAGTTCACAGTATAACAGACTAAGGGCGCAGCTCGAATTATCGGGCGAACTGCCGACGTCCGAGGTATTTACCTCGCTTATTACATGATCTATACCTAGTAAATGTTTTTTGTTCATTTCTACTAGTCCTTCATTAGTATTCACGGTTAATATCTATTTTTAACCTCTCCTCATTATTATTAGTTATTAACCTCATTCACATTTAATGAGTTCATATTAAAGCAAGCCCATATTAAATCAAGCCCCTCCCCGTTCTTTTTTCCTATACCTATTATTCATAGGTATTTTAATGAAATGAAGGACTTACAAGAACAATGGAAAAGGTGTCAATTGTGTAATAAAGCCACTTGCTAACCGCGGCAGTATTGCCTTGCAATGAAGTCGTTTGCCAACATTTCCTTTGTCTTGTGTTCAACCGAGCGTAGCAGCGCCAACAATGCTGGCTCAGTTCACATGGATTTACATTATCTACCAGTACAGCTAGGATGTTTCGGTTTCTTAATTTGTGTGTATGTGTGTGTTTTAGCATGAATCCAGAGCTAGATGTCGGTCAAGTAGAAGGTGCTTTCATCATGGGACTGGGACTTTGGCTGATGGAGAAAGTCAAATACAATCCTCAAACTGGACAAGAGCTCACATCATCCACTTGGGTACGGTAATCACCGCTGTTTGATTTGCATTGCATATGTATTGGCCGCTGTTCAAGGGCGCTAGGGACAGAGTTGAAAATAAACAACTAACCGTTTACCGTGTTTGACTAGAAAACCCCGTATATAGGCAAGATATATTTTTCCATCAAATTCTGTTTCTGCCGCCCAGCTTTTTGCAGACATATTTTGCAAGATATTTTAATCAGGCACGAGTCTAGAATCCACACAAATCACAATGCTGTAAATAATTTAAGAAACAAATTTATGATGCCTTTCCATCGATTCTAGCTGATTTCACTCGGTAAATAGGTATTTTTATTATTTCCTGACCGTAAAAAATGACAATCACGCCGCCATTTTATGCTCCCGCTCAATGCCGAGTCACACAAAGCATCCATCCCCATCGGCTAATTCAAGCAAGTATCTGAGAAACATTCAATCAAATATCATTAATAAAGTATCAGACTTTAATCGTGAATGATTATTTGGAATATTACTTGCAAATAATATACGAATCAACACAAGGTTGAAAAGGTATGTTGAACGCCTCTGTGAAACAGAGTGGTTGCTCCGACGAAAGACTAACGCTCGAAACGTCAGCGCAACCACTCTGTTTCACAGAGGCGTTTACATACCTTTTCAACCTTGTGTTGATCCATACCTTGTCTACACCACGCCTACGCAGACCATCTAGTTTTTCTAGTTATAATACTTGCAAATAAACCTTTTTATGTTCAATTAAACAATATCAAAGGAGAAGTTCTCCGTTCACGTCCCGCTGCAGTAGTCTTCCTTCTTCCTATTCTTCCCATTCTTCCCATTCTTTTATCCTTACTACCTTCTATCGAACCGTGGGAGCAAGGTGAAACTTAAAAAAGGCGAGAATAGTGTTCCTGAGCGAAAAAGGCGACAGGATGTTTAGAACGATGAAAAGATTTCTTTAGAAAAGGCAAATAAAAATATAGATATTGATTGGTCATTCTGGCTAATTGTACCCTGGTGTCGCCGGTTCGTGGCTCTTTGGTAGTGAGGGTAGGCAAATGGTTTCAAGTAAATTGGACATGGATTCTCATACAAATTCCCATGTCTTTTTATCTTGCTGCCAAAGAGATTAAGAGCCGCATGTGCGAATTCAAAGAATATACTTGAAAAGATGATCTGCCCTAGTGCGATTTTTTAAGCCTGTGCAAAAAGTTCCAGAGGACAGCGAAACTTAAAGTTTGAAAACCTTTTTCTCTTACCCGCTAATTATGTTTAATAACTTTTCGGATTCCCTATTGCACATGCCTCTGTCCCAGAATCGATCAAGATGTTCATAAACCTTAGGACTTTTTCGTGTGTTCAACAAACTGCACAAATTGCATCCCGCCCTAGTATATGAAAAAGCATTCGCGTTTACTTTGTATTTTCTCTTCCATTGAAAATACTGATTGTAAGCTGTATGGTTCTTATCCAGATACTTGATGTATTCCGAAAGTGCTTTGATATTTGGAAAGTCCTTGATATGAATATAAGACCCTGGAATGGCAACATTATCATTGATTCCTCCCAACACAATGGGCAAGTTGCCACGTTGTATCGCAAACCAGTATTTTTCGGTGGTGTAATCGGGGCATTCTTCATTCTCGAAACTCAATGCGAACTTGAAGCGAAGCATGAGTGCATCGCACTCTTGATTAAAACGTGGACAGGTTGTACCGTCCTGTGTTCGCTTAGGAAACCTCGATGCACAGCCACCGTAGATGTTAACCGGAAGATACTCCGATAGTTTCTTTGCTACGCTATCTCGAAGTTTGCCACAATGGCTCACCCCCCAGACGATTAGCTTGTCCTTTCCTTGTGTAAAATCGTCCGCAATAGACGGAGAAGGCGACGCGTAATATTGTCCGTATGGGAAAAATACGTCTGATTTGGAGGAGTATGTCATTGTCCAGTTAAACATGTTATTAAACTGTGATGGAGGAGGAGTGTTAATAGGGTTTTCCATGATAAAGTAAACCCAGACTTGGGTGACGGGCTTTTTCCTCATTAAATCATTAAGTGTTGTCACAGAGGGCATATCTCTTGCGTGAAATATCACTGCACTACTGTTTGCAAACAGCTTTTTATCAGAAGTCACTCTGCATTTGTAGGGACACGGTTCCTCATTCAGCTTATTCATAACACGTTCGCTAAGAAATGACCAAGACATATCACCAAAGAACCCAGTATAGAAAAGCACGAGCTTTCTTTCTGTTAAGGTGCTTCTGTTTTGCTTGATTGGTGTAGATGCCGCATGTGCTCGAGAAGTATTCAACTTTCTATAAGCGACAGCCTTCATTCTTGGCTGCCGTGGGGTTGTTTCCATCGTTAAAATTAGACCATAGAATGAAACAAATGCAACTAGCACCAGAACAATAATCAACGTGTTGTTCGATATGACTTTGTTTTTTTCCATTTTGATCCACTTGTTTGTTATACTTGTAGTCACGTCTCTTCTCCTCGAATTGATATTTTGGCGTGTATGAAGCCTTTACAATACTTCACGCTTAACAATAACGAAAGGTCTCGCACAGTCAAATTCAATTCGACGTATAAAAGCTGCATTTCCATGGGTACCAGAGGCTCCAAAGCTTCACATCAATCATCGCTTCTCTCAGTCGTTGTCGCCTCTTCGCGGCTCTTGAAGTGAAGCTTGGAGCCACTGGTACTCGCGAGTCAGCGGCTACACGTAGGCTAGTACCTAGGGTAAATCTGGATACAAAATATAATATTGCGTATCAATGACGTCCTCGGTGGGGCCGTTATAGTGATTGTACTTCTTTCGTTCTGTCAGGGGTTTGATGACAATGTAAGGCGTATCCCGATTATCAGGCGATGTTATTTTTTAAAAGTTGGAGACGAAAAATGTCGCCTAACACAAATTCCGAAAAACACACCGACTCGCTGTCAAAATTGTCCCGCTACAGTGACTCAATGTGGTCGAATAAATTAAAAACAATACTCTACATAGAGCAAAACAACCATTGTGTTATATGCAAAACAGTGTAAGAGGGTTTCATGATTTGATAAGCTCACGCAATCTATTCTTCTATTGCACCCTGCATGACGTCTAGAAGCCCCAAAATTTAAATATTTTCAAGTTGGTGTACATCGAATAAAGATACGTTTGCATAAAAGAGAATTATTAGTTTAACAATTCACAAAGATTGAACTTGGTACGATAATTTGTGCCCGGGATATTAGCGATCGAAGTTGCGTCTTCGCTATAGTGAAATATGGCGCCGCCATCTTTGGTAGTATCTCTTTACCTACCAAGATGGCGGCGGAATCAACAAATGCCTTAAGCGCCTACAAATAACAACAATTATGTTCCTTGTACTTAGATATCACCGTAAAAAAAACATCTGAATGAGTTTTAGTGGAAATTGACCACAAATTGTGGAAATTTGACTGTCAAAATAAACGGCCGGCTCTTGTTGCGTGACGCAACTTATGTCATCGATTTTTTCCAGAACAAATTAAATAAACCCTTGCAATTTGGCAAGAAGAATTATTTAGCTTATGTTTCAACAACATTTAAAGCACTGTAGAATTTATTTTTTAAAAGTTGTTGTTTAGAAGTTGTAATATGATCTCAACAGAGAACAATAGAGTGACGTCAGTTACAGACGAAGAGCAATCTTAAACATTCTTCGCTCTCACAGACAAATTTCTTGAATATTCAGCACTTGGTCTGTCTTATAATTTGAATAGCACCAATGATATCCGCAGCTTCTATAGTATTCACATTCCCACGCGTGACATGTCGTGACGTGTCGTGTCGTGACGTGACATGTCGCCTGCACGTCTGCTAGTTTAGCCACCCAGAGAGACGTTATAGCGCGCGACAAATCTTGTGGGAGCGACAGAGAACTGTTTTTCGGATAGTTTAGAAAAATTTTCGTGTCGCTCGCTACATGTTTCTGGCGAAGGTTAAACTATGGAACATTTAGGAGACATGTCGCACGCTACATGTCGGGCTCGACATGCCGCCTAGACTAGCCAGGCCTTTATCTTCGAACGATACCGACGAGAAATAATCACACGATATGACCGGCCTGGGCAAGAGAACATGCTGATACAGGGCTATCCTTCCGTAGGACATTGACATTTCAAAGGCCGGACACATCTCAAGCAGGACAAATCTCAGTCCGGACAAATATCAGGCCGGACAAATCTCAAACCGGACAAATCTCAGGCAGGACTAATCTCAGGCAGGAAATCGGGCAATCACCCCGACCAAACAAAAGCTGATAAGTTTGTTAGGGGTATCGATGGGTAAATCCGAGACTTGCCGAGCCCCGCGTTTCGGAATCCAAGCCCGAGAATTTTAATTTCGGAACCCAAGCCCGAGACTTTTGTCAAGTTTTGGAATCCGAGCTCGAGCTTTTACGAGCTTGTTTTCGAGTAACTTGCTCGAGGTATGGAATAAACATGAGTTGAAACAAAATGAGTGCCCCTACTCCGAGATCGCGTTTAAAAATCCGTTTTTCTACCGTCTGGTAGAAAAAAAAAACGAGGCTCTGAGACCCTTTGAAATTTTTGAAACAAAAAATGAGACAAAACGGTAAAAAACGCCGAGATTCAGAGACTTTGCGAAATTTCTGCGAGACTTTTGAAATTTCGAGGTACCCGTCGCAATTAAACCTTTCACCTGGTGTGACATCCATTGACAAGGCGGTAGGAACAGAGTTTGATAATAAACCACGAAATTCCCTCTAATTTGGCTGAAATGTGCCTTGTTTGCGACGCGCTCTCCGTGTTTGACTAGAAAACCCGGTCAAGTTAATTTTTCTTAGTCGGGCACGTTTCGGCTAGCGCGCCGGGGGCAGTTGCCACGCTATTGGGTAGAAGCTCAGATTACGCAACGTAACTTGACAGGGTTTTCTAGTCAAACACGGAGAGCGCGTCGCAAACAAGGCACATCCTAAACATCCTACCTTATATGATCTTTTTTGACCTTTTACATAAGTACACAATTGTGGTATGTATCATAACCTTACTCCCAAAAATGAACTCCTTCCTTCGTATTCTCTGAAGGTGCCCCTTCAAAAACCTCGAGAATCAAAATGCGTATTTAGAAGCTTATAATGCCGCCCCGTATGTTTCCAGATTTGGCGTATAATGGATAGACTGAGCTGGTCGAACAATTCCTTGTATCTTCTTGCTTGTAGGAATATAAGCCACCAAGCTCCAAGGACATCCCTATCGATTTGAGGGTCACTCTACTGAAGAAAGCCACAAACCCACTAGGGATCCTTGGATCGAAAGGTAAGCGGGGTTCATCTTTATCAAAAGAGCAGACACAATAGGAACAATAAATAAATCAATAGAGGACGATTAGATAGAGGATGATTCAATAGAGGACGATTAGATAGAGGATGATTAAAACCATTAAAACCAGCCACCCTCCAAAACCACAAACACAGCAACAAAGTAGCGACAAGCATCAACAACAACAACATCACCAACCAAAGGCACAAACACACAGCATCAACAACAACAGTACCTCCAACAAAACCATAGCAACCAGGTAGCGGCATCAACAACAACTATTGCATCTACAACGACTTCGCCTTTTGTCAAGAACTGTATGTAACAATTTTTCCTTCAGTTGTGGGTGAGCCTCCGATGTGCATGGCCGCCTCTTGTCTGTTCGCCGTAAAGCACGCCATCCAAAGCGCGCGAGAAGAGATTGGCAAAGACAGTGAATATTTTCCATTGGGTAGGCCTTTTGATCTAGCTTTCTGGTTTAACAATCTAAAGGTATTTGGCAAAGCAAATATCATTTACCTCTACTAGGTAAGCTCTAATTTTGTTTTAACCATCTACTTTCTTCTAGCTTTGATAACCCCGCAAAAAAAATGACAAAATAAGTTGTATTTCGATATCTTCAGTTGGTTGGCGGTTAACGTTTGGGATACGCTTACTGCTGAACTTCGCTTTGTATTGGGGGGTTTCTCAGTGTCTGTGGGGTATACGTCTGGAATCTGCTTACTGGTTGTACTTCGATGTGTCTTCAGTTATTTTTTAGTATTGGTGAGATACACCTATTTCACAAAAGGTTGTCAGTGCAAATGGCGAATGGTAAATGGCTAATGGCTACTATTTTTTTGTGAAATTAGAGGTGTTAAGGTGTTATATAAAGTCCAGCAATGTCAGAGCCAAGCATTGGTAACCTTTAATGGATAATTGTTTTGATTTGTCCATATTCTTGAGACGCATGGTTACTTTCGGTCGTACAACTCCCATTTGCCAATCGCCATTTGCCATTCGCACTGACAACCTTTATTGAAATAGGTGTACACGTTTGGTGTACGCTTACTGGATGTACTTTTGATACGTCTTCACTTGTTTCTCAGTGTCGGTGGGGTATACCTATGAAATACACTTACAGTACGATGACCAGTTCCGTATCACTTCATTTTAAAATTGCAGGTTAACAAACCAACAATCGTCAATGGGCTTTCGCTCGCGTGTCGCTAACAAATCCTTATTGCAAGAAACAAAACGGTCTGATAGAATGTTTTCAAAATAAATGCCACAATCCACACAAATACTAAAACGGCAAAATAGACAACATGTAAAAATGTAGAGGATAAGGTAAGCCTAGAATTGGGTGATTTATTTTGATAATCTTCGTGAACGAGAGCTCAACAAAAAGCCGTTTTTATTTTACAAGAACAAAATGTAAATGCTACGGCCGCCAATGCGTTGTTGTCGTTCTTTTAAGAGTTCTGCAATAACAATCCCATTGTAAGTTAGCCAGCTAATGATTTAACTATGGTTAATCTTGGCAGTTTTTTTATTTATCCTCGCATATTGATATATCAATCACAGTCTCAGTAATTATTTTAATATAGAATAATATTTTATCGAGCGCTAACAATATTAGTGAGGTTGTCTTTAAAATGAAGTTCTTTATTCAGCCGAATGACTGAAATAAAAGGCCCACATAATAAAAATTAACCGTTTAGAATTAATATTACTGGGATTAAATGATTAATTGAGAACGGGATAATCAAGTTAATCCTTTTCGCGGCTTTATATCTGCAGTCAAACCAAAAACACACTATGGGCACAGGGTGATACGTAACTATTCCCACGTCCTCCGGGAAGCACGAAAAACTAAAAGCAATGTAAATAGAAAAAACCGCATCAAGTCAGAAAAAAAAACCATACACTTTAAGAGACATTCTGTCTTCTGAGCATTCGTATAAAAATTAGGACATTTTTGTTAAAGGAGGTATTGTTTTAATCTGACTTTCGAGACGCGGGTCAGTTCACTGTGCAAGTAAACGCCGCTCATTTGAGCAACAATTATGAAAATCGCTCCGAAATAATGATACTTTCTGTCTTCAGTTGTTTTCCAGTGGGGTGGCGTTATACGTTTGGTATACGCTTACTGGTTTTGTTATAGGTTTGGTTTACGCTTACTGGTTTTGTTATACGATTGGTATACGCTTACTGGTTTTGTTGTACGTTTGATATACGCTTACTGGTTTTGTTATACGTTTGGTATACGCCTACTGGTTTTGTTATAAGTTTGGTATACGCTTACTGGTTTTGTTTTACGTTTGGTATACGCTTACTGGATTTGTTATACGTTTGTATACGCCTACTGGTTTTGTTATACGTTTGGTATACGCCTACTGGTTTTGTTATACGTTTGGTATACGCTTACTGGTTTTATTATACGTTTGGTATACGCTTACTGGATTTGTTATACGTTTGTATACGCCTACTGGTTTTGTTATACGTTTGGTATACGCCTACTGGTTTTGTTATACGTTTGGTATACGCTTACTGGTTTTATTATACGTTTGGTATACGCTTAATGGTTTTGTTATACGTTCGGTATACGCTTAATGGTTTTGTTATACGTTTGGTATACGCCTACTGGTTTTGTTATACGTTTGGAATACGCTTACTGGTTTTGTTATACGTTTGGTATACGCCTACTGGTTTTGTTATACGTTTGGAATACGCCTACTGGTTTTGTTATACGTTTGTATACGCCTACTGGTTTTGTTATACGTTTGGTATACGCCTACTGGTTTTGTTATACGTTTGGAATACGCTTACTGGTTTTGTTTGTTGGTCACCAGATGGTCCTGCTACCGTGGACGCTGTCCAACAAGCGTGTCTTGTAGATCCTGCTCAGTTTTCTCTTTAATATGAACCAGGCACAGGAGAGAAGACTCAAAAAAGAGATCGCAAATGCATTATATTATACCCAGAGACAAATGGAGCCTATTTACTTAGAGGATTTTAGACGACCAAACGACACACCATGTATTTACTCAAAGCAAAGTGAGTCGATTTACTCTTACTGGACTACATGACCAAAATAAGTCTCATAAATACAAAATTCTTTCAAACCATACTATAGAGTAGAGACAAAGTAGAAATATAAGTAAAAGCGCAACAACAACATCACCAACCAAAGGCACAAACACACAGCATCAATAATAACAGCACACCCACGAAAACCACAGCAACAAAGTAGCGACAGTATCAACAACAGTACCCCCAACAAAACCATAGCAACCAGGTAGCGGCATCAATAACAACTATTGCATCTACAACGACTTCGTCTTGTGTTAAGAACCATACTATAGAGTAGAGACAAGGTAGAAATATAAGTAAAAGCACATGTAGGTAAAAATTTTCAAATGAAATAAACTGAATATTTTAAGACTGGCGATCTCTGTTTTGATATACATTTAAGAAGGCAAGGGTTAAATCGAAGGCTTAATTCCATATTTAAGATGTTTACTCTCTTGACTCAGTTACTCTTGAATCGCCCAAAGCAATGAATACTATGTGTGAATCAGTATTATGCGGGAGCAGAGGTGCGGGCGGGAGAAAACAGTTGCGAGGGTGAGCAGATGTGTGGATGGGAGCAGATGTGTGGATGGGAGCAGAGAAGCAGATGTCTGGATGGGAGCAGATGTGTGGATGGGAGCAGAGAAGCAGATGTCTGGATGGGAGCAGATGTGTGGATGGGAGTAGATGTGTGGATGGGAGCAGATGTGTGGATGGGAGTAGATGTGTGGATGGGAGCAGATGTGTGGATGGGAGCAGAGGAGATGTGTGGATGGGAGAGGAGCAGATGTCTGGATGGGAGAGGAGCATATGTGTGGATGGGAGAGGAGCAGATGTGCGGATGCGAGCAGATGTGTGGAGTGGAGAGGGGCAGATGCGAGCAGAGGAGCAAATGTGTAGATGGGAGAGGAGCAGATGTGCGGATGCGAGCAGATGTGTGGATGGGAGCAGATGTGTGGATAGGAGAGGAGCAGATGTGTGGATGGGAGCAGAGGAGCAGATGTGTAGATGGGAGCAGATGGGTGGATGGGAGTAGAGCAGATGAGTGGATGGGAGAGGTGCGGATGGGAGCAGATGTGTGGATGGGAGAGGAGCAGATGTGTGGATGGGAGAGGAGCAGATGTGTGGATGGGAGCAGAGAAGATGTGTGGATGGGAGAGGCGAAGGCGGGAGCAGATGTGTGGACGGGAGCAGAAGAGCAGATGTGTGGACGGCAGCAGAGGAGCAGATGTGTGGAGCCGAGTCACAGGCGGGAGCAGAGGTATAGGGGGGGCAGACGTGCGGAAGGAAAAAAAAAAAAAAAAACGCGTTCCCCTTTAAAGATTTCAAATGTTTATTTTGGTATTTATTTTGTTGTGTATAAACGATGTTATGTACATATTTTATTTGATAAAGTTACACAGGAAATGTCTGATAACAATTTTTTAAAGCACTAATTTGCCATTTAATAATTCGCAGTGGCTACATGCCCGACAGTCGGGAAATGTCCTCAATGGACTAAATGCCCGACAGTTGGGAAATGTCCTCAATGGACTAAATGCCCGACAGTTGGGAAATGTCCTCAATGGACTGAATGCCCGACAGTTGGGAAATGTCCTCAATGGACTGAATGCCCGACAGTTGGGAAATGTCCTCAATGGACTAAATGCCCGACAGTTTTCAATTTCTTCAAATAACCCAGTAAATTGTCGACTTAGTGAGTTCAAAGTACTCCATATTTCTTGAGAAAGGGCAAGACAATCTGAATTGAGCTTTGTAGTCGGTATTTAATGTTTTCCGTCGTCTATTTACACCAAGGGAGCACATCAGAATAGATTCCTATTTAACGCTCGATTGATATTATAAGGAAAATAAACAGGGCTCGTATTATAAAGAGGATTATGTTTGTCAACAAGAGAGTTACAGTAGAAGTTTTTCTTGCATCTCCGGGGCTTGCGATGCACTTTGTGCATCTTTCGTCGGCACGAAGTATCCGATATCTTCGGGCGGTCTGTAACCGATGAAACGAACAAAGACCCTGTTGACAAGCATACTCCACTTAGTACTATAGTACTATACTAACTGTGCACTAACTCTACTATAGAATGGAATACAATGCTTCGTCTTTGGTTAACTTGACGAGAAAAAGCGATGCGATATTTTCACGTCTTTATATCCTTTTCACCGATCATATTGCTGTGACAAGTGATTACTCTTAGTTATCTGAAGGTACAGTTTTGGGTCCATATTAGCGTTTACACACTAAATTGGAAAAAAAAAGTTGCGGTATATTATCACGATATGACGTCAACCTACGATATAAGCTAAAGGTGAACTATAATTGTGTTGATGAACATTTGCAGCCCATGTAAATAAATCGTTTTTTTTTTTTCATCCGGTAACGTCACCGTAATCTATATTTGGATCACCGTGTACATAGACCCTTGTACCAGACTGTGCTGAGGGCCATGGCAAAGTCCCGGCTGTGGACCTGTTAATGCAACAAGGAATGTCAAGAAATATCAGTAATACGAATGCCATACTTCTCCGGTGGTCGTGTGCACAGATCTATGACCAACAGTCCCTGGGTCGCCGAGGGGGACGTCCAATCCCCCCCTCCCCCCCCCCTGCTTTTTTGTCGATGTTGGCATTTTGGTATCTCGTATTTTTTCGATGCGACTAAAATCTCGCCAAAGCAATAATACCTCTCGTTCTACGCATTCCATAAAAATAATCCCCCATCGCCAGTTCGCTAGCCTGATTCACAAGACGCCGCAGATAGTTGGCTTCACTAAAAGGGTCTTTGTTAAGCCTGTTTTACCTTTGTTTAGCACCTCTCTGCCCCGAGTTTGGTGTGACGATGGGCCTTGCACCAGGGCTCGGTTTGGTCCTTGACGATTAGATCCAGCAGGCCCTTTTGTCTGGACCCACTGAGGACTAAATAAATAATAATAATAATAATACTAATAGTAATAATAATAATAATAATAATAATAATAATAATAATAATAATAATAATAATAATAATAATAATAATAATAATAATAATAATAATAATAATAATAAAGACTTTATTTAAAATGAGGGTGACACATAATAGTATAGCTAATAAACTTGTGGCCCTCCTTTAAATATATAATATATACAAATCCGACTATGTTATAAAAATTCTAAAAATACTATATTAAAAAAATTAACGATAAATAACAAAAATTATATGATAAAATGGTGCAAAAGACGCTGCTCCGAAAACGCCCATAAAAACAATAAAAACATTAGTGAAAATCCTGGCACGCAGGTGGGAAATTAGGTTACCCCACTTCCGATGCGTCAGCCTGCCCGTGCTTGTCAGTAAGTACTTACATGAGTAGAGAGGCGTTTGGCCCCTTTGCAAGGGCGGGGTCGACCCCAGTTGAAGCCGTGCGTAGAGGTGACTTGAACTCTGGAGGTTTTGGCTTTGTTTTGCTATTAATGAAAACATACAACTGTCGCGTGACTCGAGCCCAAGAATTAGTACGTGGATACTAGCACGACAGGGAGGGAATGGTGAGGGAAAGGGGAGGGGGGGGGGGGTTATATACATACTTTGAGTACTCAACAATGTACCCTGCGTTGGTACTTTTGAAAAGTCGGACATTGCTCCTCAGTTTAAAACTGACGATCTGCAATGATCTCAGAGGGTTCAAAATTTTGGGTAAATCTTGGATATTTCCGGGGTTTTGAAATAATGGGATTTCTCGAATTCCGTGTTTGAGAACAGTAATCCACTCTCGAATTAAACTCACATTGGCTGCCTTGTCTTGGATGGCCCGGCTCTTCCTCTCGCTGGTGTTGTCTTAGATGTACTGGCGACTGGAGCAGAGGGTTTAGGGGTAGCTTTGATTGTGGCCTTTGGGGCTGTATCCGGTTTCTTGGTTTCGGGTTTTTTGCTCTCTTTGGGTTTAGCGCTCTTTTCTTTAGCAACTTTGGCGGCAGCTTTCTTCTTTGCTTCTTCTAATTCCCGTGCCATTCTAGAAAACAATGTTTAGGAATCACGAGTCGCAACATTCAGGACTAATGCCTTTGGCAGATATCTAAGTGCCATGCGTGACATCTAGTGCCATGCGTGACATCTAGTGCCATGCGTGACAACGGCTGCGAGTAAGACTAGTACGTGCGTGTAACCTTTACTTACCGTTTCTTTTGCTCCTCTTGCTCGACTAAAAAACATCAAAGTTATTAGCTAATGTTTGAGAATACTTCACGAGGCTATAACATATAATGGATAAACGACAAAACAAGGATATTTTCGAAAAGCGCGGCTTATTTTTCAATAAATACTCTTTTATTATTTACTGTACCTTTAAGGTCCTCTAAAATTCTCCGTACATCGTCCTCCTCATAATTCATCTACGACGAACAACATATAGTATCAAGTCAAAGGTGACATGAGCCGGGAAAAGGGAACCCGAGATATTATGTAAGGAGAGGGGGAGGGGGGAGGCGAAGGGTAGAGGGGAACACGAGATGATACTGTATGTCAAGAGAGCGTGGAAGATAGGGTAAAAAAACAAAGGGGAGAGGGGACGCAAGATTTTGGCTCAACGGGATTCGATAGCAGCTATCGGCAGAGCCTTCTTCTTCACACAGAAACAAATGAGAACGCGAAAGAACAGAGACACGGATAAGTGAACTGATAGAAACAAACAGGAAGAAAGCTCTGCTAGCAGGGTGAGAACAAGTTGAATGGAAGGGGGAAATATGACATGTCAGGGAAGGGGATTGGGGTAGGAGGAAAAAAAATGATAAGAGGGGAGGGGAGACATGCACTTACACTTTCTAAGGTCATGGTAATCACAGCTTCATCGATAGCTTCACCATAATCTCGCTTGAACTTGGCTGATACTGATAAACAAGGAATAAGAGGAAGCGGTATTGAGACATAGCAAATGATGAACCATACACGTAACAAAACTTATCCTCTTGCTGGAACCATAACGTCAAAGTCTCTAGGATGCACATAAGTTTATCTCTCTCTTTATTTTGAAAGCAGTCTTATTTTGAAAAACTACTTTATATGCTTGTTTGGTCTTCACCAAATTTGTAATTCCAATAAAAAGAAATACCCCGCTTTTCCAGAGAAATGAGAAATTTTGACCATTGGATTAGAAAAAATGCAGATGATGGGAATACCCTGGAAAATTCCCTTGTAGATGGAGAAAGGGAAGGGGGTTGGCAGATCGATTTTATTTCCTTTAGTACCCAACTCAAGATTTGGATATGAGATAAGCAACATAAGAGTCCTGAAACTAAATAGATAAACCAAGGCATACAGTACTTACATTCCTTCTTTTTCGCCTCCCTCTCTACTCTCTCCCGCTCCTCTTTTTGGCGTTGTTCCTTCCTTTGCCACCTCTCCTCCTGTTCTTGCCTCTCTCGCTCCCGCCTTTCCTCCTCTTCTTGTCTCCTCTGTATCTCTTCACGACGCATTCTGCATGAAAATTATAAGTATATCTATATACATCAACTGATTTCCAAAGAATTTTCATACATTATAACCATACCATTAGCAAATGGCAGAAACAGTGAAGGTCACTGAGCAAATAATCAAAGACAGAAATGAAAATAGTTTGCCAGAGCCAGAGCACGGGACAACATTTAACAGTAACTTGAGCTCTTTTTAAAAGGAAGTAAGAGTAAGTGGCCAGCATGAGTTATCCATATATGGAAAGGCCCAAATGCAGTACAGAGGGGAGTGTCCCCTTTCCCACCCCCTACCCCCCCCCCCCTTCAGGAAAAATTGGGATCCACCCTTGTAGAGGTGCCCCTTCTGATCATACCTAGATTTAGACAAGACACATGCACCGATCGTTAGACTTGGTGGTGGTCTACATTATTCTACTTTCGAAAGATAGGTCAACTGTAAAAATGTATACGTTGGGAATTTTGCGAATATCCAAAACAACATACCTTTCTTCTTCTTCTCCTGTGGAACAGCATAAAAACAAAAGAATTTGAGTAAGACTGGGAAGAAAGTGGTTTTGTGTGGATTATGAT
This sequence comes from Nematostella vectensis, assembly GCF_932526225.1. Classification (NCBI taxonomy): domain Eukaryota; kingdom Metazoa; phylum Cnidaria; class Anthozoa; order Actiniaria; family Edwardsiidae; genus Nematostella; species Nematostella vectensis. The sequence continues at coordinate 1,261,608 of NC_064036.1, read as the reverse complement.
AGCTTGGACTCTTATCACATAATCGTCTTGACACCATCTTTTTATTTTGAGAATCAACTGTCCACACCTTTAGGGGCCGTAACTAAAGCTAGATAGTGCTACGATTGGGAGATAATATCCCACCAGACTTCCCACATAATATTACTGGAGGCCCTATTCCAAGACAAGTAGCCAAGTAATACAATATGTGATAGACAATTGTAGAACTTTACAAGGGATGCAAGAATATCTAATCTTACTTTTCAATGTCCGTAGTATTTCCCTAGCATCATTTTCATTGTAATCTGCCTGTATGAAAAAGACACAATTCAGAAACACTCCTGGACTTCAACATGTGTAATACCATGATCACCTCAGATTCTTTTGTTTCTGAGGGCAGTTAGCTGCCTTCTATTTATTTCCCTGGTGGAAACTAGAAGACAAGCATCTTGGTTCTAAATTTCTCTCATGCACTGATGTAGAGGGAAATTTAGAAGACAAAAGATTCTTTTGTCTTTTTCTAAATTTCCCTCATTATAAATACACGAGGGAAATTTAGAAACAAAATTTCCCTCATCATTAATGCATGAGGGAAATTAAGAACCATATATTGTTTTCAAGATAATTAGTAATCGTCCCTCAACAAGTGAGTCATTGCAAGTCATTTTTATTCATAAAACACAAATTTGAAGATTTCAAATTTTGACTGTCAAAGTGCAAAACACTAAATTAACTTGGGCTTCCTGTTAGTTATCCTGGATAATTCTATTATCTAAATTAAGGTAATTTTTTATTAGCAAAAAAATAGCTGGATTTAATTTAACAGTGCTTCAAGTGGATTTAATTTAAGGTTACGGTTCACCTTCGCGACTGTGTCGCACTAGAAATTTTTTTGTTATAACAAAAAACTGCACATACTAAGATTTGTAATATAATTGAGCATCTACTCATGGCTTTTTTTCAATAAGGAGTTTTTTGGTTAGGGGCTGAAATACGCAAAATCATACTGTTGTCTTCGGCGTTTAGGTTTGTACCCTTGCTTCGTACCTAGGTTAACGCAATATGACTTATTTCCATAAGCCCATGTCAATCTTTAAAAGGTTTAAAAGGTTCTCATTGTTTTCATAATGTATTCTATTGAAGAGTCATTTTATTTCAAAGTTGCCGCATGCAAATTTCAGCTATTTCTTGCCTATTTTAGCTATTTTATGCCTTTTGGTGAGAATAACTTTTGATTAGAAAACAATATCAAAAACATGAGAACCCCTTTTGAAGCGATGCTACTGTTCTACATGTGTGTCAAATTATATGAAAATCGGACAAATTCTAGGGTACCAACATTTTAAAACTTTGTTGCCTTTTAGCACATTTTAGTTTCGCTGTAATGCGCCTTCAAAGTTTTCTTGAGGGCTTAAAGGACTACGGCACATCACACCTAATAGGAACTGGTGTCACACAATCATGACGGTACATAAGTGTCAATCTCAGAAAAAGAACAGACCCACAACAGGACAGACTTCACGTGGTCACCTCACGCCATCAGGTCGGTAGATCACAAACTTTAACAGAAAGAACACGGGCAAAGCAAAACTTGTGCAAGCAAAAATGAAGGTGTTCCTGAGATTCCACTTGCTACGAAGCAAGATTTTTTTACAGCTATGTTAGCAATAGGGTAAGTTATTTACCATTCTTATTTTGAGCAGGATCGAATCAGCTTTAGAAACACATTCAAACAAATTATTCCAACAAATGTTGCATTTTTTTCTAGCTTAGACGGTGAAAATTTTGCTGAGAACTTGTGTGCAAGAAGCTCTTGCTTTTTGGGGCTTGTTGCTTTTGTAACTCGTTTTCTTTTTTCTTTCACTCTCTCAGGCTTTTGATCTCCAACCGCTTGTTTGTCTACAAGGCATGGTTTATGAAGGTTTTCACAGATAAAATAACTCAAATAATGAAGAGAGCAGTTTCAAGATGTGAGCACAAGCGCAGATGAAAAATATCACACATGTAGATACACATCACTGGGAAACGTTGGAATTTTTTTGAAGCCCCGTATCTAGTGCGGCTCGCTAAAAGGATTAAAAGATTTTGACACCAAAGGTGAAGATGTTTATTCTTGTTCTTGAAGGTTTTTTTTAAAAAACCTATAACCTAAAATATTTTTAAATATTTTTGATTGGAAATTAGTTACATAATGATATAAAGACCAAAATTTTTTAGGCCATTTTCGTCACAGTATCCTTAACAGTGATTCAAGTGGATTTAATTTAACAGTGATTCAAGTGGATTTAATTTAACAGTGATTCTAGTGGATTTAATTTAACAGTGATTTAAGTGGATTTAATTTAACAGTGATTCAAGTGGATTTAATTTAACAATGATTCTAGTGGATTTAATTTAACAGTGATTTAAGTGGATTTAATTTAACAGTGATTCAAGTAGATTTAATTTAACAGTGATTCTAGTGGATATATTTTTCAACAGAAATATACCATCTCATTTGCATGTGTTTTGTGTGGCACAAAAGATTTGTCACAAAACTTGGAACCACCATAGTCTTTAAAAAACTAAAGTCAATTCATACTCACACTTTCAAGGGAAATAGCGATCACCTCATCAGAGATGCTAGAGAACTCAATCTTCATTTGGGATCGTACTGGAAAAATAAACAGTATATATACATGAGAATCACAGAGCTCGAAATTATGTAAATTAAAATGCTTTGGGAAAAAAATTGTTTGTAAGCTCAAGTTCAAAAAGAAGTTCACAGAGAACTCCTGGGATCGTACTGGAAAAATAAACAGTAAACATACATGAGAATCACAGAGCTCGAAATTATTTGAATTAAAATACTTTGGGATAAACAAAATGTTTTAAAGCTCAAGTTCAAAAAGAAGTTAACAGAGATCAGTGTTTTATGTGTTAAGTGACAAGTAAACCGAAAAGTTATTTAGGCACATTTACAGTGGGGTGCACAAAATGCACACACCCCCTCAGTGGCCAAAAAGTGGGACATTTCTTATAAAGGAATACTCAAATACTATGCTTTTCCCATGACTGTGCACCCTCCCTGGCCATCCTGGGTACGCACCTGGTTATATCAGGTTTTTGCAGGCCAGTATTCTTTTACAAACTTTAATAACAATTCTTGAATATCATCTTTTACATAGGAATATTTCTTGTTATTCGTACTTCTTTTCAAGTGTCAGCAAAACACATAAAAGTAGCATCTGCGTGGTACCTTATAATAACGTTAGCTAGCTGGACTTTTCTAATTAAACATTGCACCAGGCTACTTCAAACAGGCTGATGAAAACCTCAACCAAAGTAAGACAAAAGAATCCACTCTCAACTATCAGTCACATCTTCGAAAAAACTTACAATAGACACACTGCTTTTTAAAATTTTGAAATATTTAAAAAGGTCACATTGACTGAAAGTGAACTGGAGGGTGCGATTGCCACTCTAAGCCCCCCCCCCCCCCCCTCCTTGCAAAGATTCTAACCTCTTCTATTTTACTGTTTAAAAAAAAAATTGTGAAAACACTTACAATTAGCTTTCTCACTTTCCGTCTTTTCTTTTGGTTCATCAAAGTCAAATCCATAAGACTCCAATGAGGCCTGCAAGGGAGAAATGGAATTTGGGGAATTTTCAGATTTGTAATTTTTTAAACTGTGTTCAGTGCTCTTTAAACAAAAATTTGCAGAGTAACCCCTTTCAATTTAACACCATTTCTTTATGAGGGTTTTTAAGCTTATCTCTGCAATGGAGCCCCAACAGCTCAGATATCCTATCAAACTTTGTAACCATTATTAGCAGTGATCATTCGAAGTATCACTTATGGTTGTATGGATCTACAATTGCCTTCTACACATTAAAAAAACCTTATAAGAGAATCCCGAGTACATGCAGCCATGCATCTAGTTCATTCCAAGTCCAAAGGCCTAGGTACAGTACTGTACTACAATTTCTAAACATGACTTTTCACAATACAATAAAGAACAGGGAGGTCATGCTCATTAAAAGATTGTGATATTTGCATTTAAAGTGGATTTGATTAGTTAATGAAATTATTTTTTCATTAGGGCCAGCATGATTTACTCATTATAATCCATTTACTTATCATAAACTTAATGCTCTTGATAAGGGCATTTAAGATCCCTTTCTTTTTTCAATAAATGCAGAGTTTTCTTTACTACTAGCTCTATGGTTGAATGGTCACTAAATTCTGAATAAAGATGTCTTTCTCCCTGGAAACTTTATTTTATTTTCCTTATGCACTCCCTCTACAGGTAGTCCAAGCTCTCTATTTGTGCCCATTGATCCAAGCTCTCTATTTGCGTCCATTGATCCTACAGTAAACAGCTGTCACCAGAGCCTTACCAACAATGAATTTGTCAACCATTAAAAATAACCTCGTCCCCGTGAGCGCAAAGAGGTCCCTATTTTCATGCAAATCTGCCCTTAATATAAAAATCAGAGCAAAAAAATGTACCCATATATCTCCCAGCAGAGAAAAACTACTTGGGGACCTTTTTTACCCTTAAAAAATCTTTGCAGCCACTGGTACATGGGATAATTTTGCACTCGCAGGGATAAGGCTATTTTTGACAGTTGTCAAATTCATTGTTGGCACGGTGGGACTCCAACTACCTGTGGAGACTCCAACAAGATTTAAGCACGATAAAGTGGGAGGAAGTGTGGATTTATGGACAAAATATGAGGTACAGTATGCTTGAAACTACCTTGGCAGGAAATTACTTTTCTACCATGGACTCCGTCATGAACAGTGTTTGAATCTGTATTTTTCAAAAACATCAAAGACACTTACATATGGCCAGAGAACATGCAAGATGTGAACTTTAAACAATACTAAAGGCTATGTGCATGATGTTGGTATCCAACCTTGTAACATGTGTACTGAAGCACACTATGGAACGGGTTTAAAGCGGGTACCTGGTCCGAGCATGGTTCTCGTATTTCAACCGAGTACCGTGTACGCTTCTTCAAAGCCTTAAATCAAAACCGTGCACGGTCCGATGATCTGAATAGCCCAGTGCGTGCATGCTTCTTCCAAAGCTCTTAAACTAAACTGTGCATGGTCAAACCATTCTTAAAAGCGTGGTGCGTTCACGTTCTAAACAAGGCCATCTAGATTCCTTGTAAACATTTAACAATATAACACCCTTGGAGCTAATTATTTCATAGTGAAGAGCAACATTTGGCAAAATATACGTTAATTTATTTGAGTAGGCTCACTAATCCGGCGTTGAGTATCAACATCGTGCACATAGCCTAAACTACATGTTTTCTTTTCAGAATGTTATTTTTTATTTTATTTTTTTCCTTACAATGTTTACCCTAAGATCAATAGGCACAAATATAGAGATTGGGCTACCTGTGATTCCTCTATTACACTTCAGAGAAGGGGGGGCCACTGAGGTGTGCTAACCAAGTTTCTACTCACCAAACTTTCACTTCTCTGCCTTTCTGTTGTAAAAGATGTTTCCTAAGAGTTTGTTAAGAGCAATATGAGGAGTACTGTCAAAAAAATCTGTATGAATTGGATAGAGTAAGATTCTTGGAGGATGAAATTTAATAACAATCTCAAGCAAAATATTAGCAGGGCTTGATTTTAACTTTTATGTCAACTTCCTTGAGGTCAAGTGAAACAAATAAATTAAAAGCAAAAAAGACATTGAATCTATACTTAAAAAAACCTTGCTCTTCACCAAGAGGTTAGAATTAAACTTACGATTGCATTTAGCCTTAAGCATTATTAGTATTATATTATTTGTTGTGAACAAGAAATGAAATTAAATGTGAATAAGAAACACGTAGGATTTCTTGAAGTGATAGGGAAAGGGGGGAGTCATTAAAGAGGGCGGGGCACCAACCGAAACAGGACCTATACTTTTCTTTTTAAATTCCAGTCCAAAGGAGGTATAGGGATGGGATGCAATGTTTAGTTCACCTGTTGACGTGAAGGTTGGGCTGCAGCAGGTTGTTGAGCCACAGGAGCCGCAGGCTGATTCATGGGTTGAGCTGCAGTGTGTTGCTGCTACAAACAAAGTAATAAGTATTTACTGTGACTGTCACTATACTCCATAAACGTCTTGTGAAGCTTGCTGGTCTAAGGACAGAGTACAGTTTTGCGAGTCGTAACATTACTCTTCTTGGCTAGGTTACTCTATTTGATATCTCTTTAAAACACACAAAAGACACCAATTGCTGGTCAGAGGAAAGAAAAAAAAAGGGTACTGCTTTTCAACTATACAGTATCATACCCCAAAGTTATTCATTGCAATCTGTTCTTGCTGCTGCAAACGGGGATCTTTCCATGTTGTTGTTCTTGTAGCATGGTGAATAAAATAACTGTGGATTGAATACAAACACCAATCAAATTATAAAATTTGCTGACAACAGGTTTGCAAGAGTTTTGTGGAAGTAAGGAATTATATTAATTCAAAACATGCCAAACAGTAGTTGGGGTTAAAATATCTAGCCATTCGATGTTTCTAAACGATTTACAACCTTTTTAAAACGTACACCTCTCATACAAAAAGGGACATATTTTCCCTTATTATCTTTTGGTCACTTGATGAGGGTAGCATAGCACAGCACAATAGATTCAGTTGTGGAAAGCCAATGTCATTTTTTTTCTACATCTACATTTCGATCACCTACATTGAGCACGAGCTGTGTACAGCACACTTTCATTGACTATGAACTTAAAAGTCAAATAAAGTAGGTTTCAAGCAAGATGAATGAGAGAGCGCCGGTGGACCATGGACAAAAGTTTATTATGAGCTACCATATTTAAACGTGTGCCGATTTCCGCTAAATCAAGCATTACAGGAAGACTTACTATCTACCGACGTTGTTGTCGTATCTAGCCTCCCATCCTGGCGGTAAAGGCTGCGATTGCCAGGCGGCCTGATACTGCTGAAATTGATTGAACGCCATCTTGTTGTTGTTATGAACCTTCGTACGATAACCACCATGCATTGCGAGGATACACACCCTTTACCACAGGCAACCCAAGCACGATTGTGTTTTAAAATCTCAAGAGAAGTTGTTTTTCTTTTTTCTATGATTAATCGGAATAATATAGCAACCCAAAAAAGGGACTATTCACTAGGAGAATCTTAGGTATCCGATGTGGTATTTTTTAGACTTTGCCTTTTCTTCTTTTGTTTTTCTTCTTAAGATTTAGGGTTTGAGAGAATATCATAAAAGCACGCCGTTGCATTGTCGTATAAAAAATATTCGTTTCGAATCACACGGTTTACAAAAACTCGAATCGAATTCAGAATGTCGAATTGTCATTTGGTGATCCTCTTTTGACATTGGGGTCCCTGTGTTATGTGTTCTTGTTTTGTCGCGAAGTGTCGCGAAGTCGAGGCTTTGTGCCCAAAATGGCGACCGCGGGGACGGAAGAAGACGATTCTCCTGAAAACTCCAACAACAAGCTCTTTACCCGCTCACGGACCTATTCCAACAGTACCATGACCAAGAGAGAGTCACACTGGAAGACTGAGAGGCTAAATCTGCTAAACATTGCCAAGCTTTGTATTAAAACTTTGATTGAATCTGCCCTAGAAGTTGGCAAAGTGATAGGCGAAGAACACGAACCTTTCCAACAGTTCTTTGTTATTATCGAAAACATCCTGCGACATGGCCTCAAATGTAAGCGTCTATATAACAGATATGTACTGTCCAGCGTTTAAAGTTGTTTGTTGAAGTGATAGTGGTTGACTTAATTGTCTGGATATTACTAAGTACTTACTTACTAGTTAATACTATAAGATTACTTAGCTGCTGTGGGGATTGTGTAGTGTTTTTTTTTCTTATTACAATGTGTTATTACTTTCTTTCAGAGTTTTGCATGTAATTACAGCTTTCTCCTACCCTTCTCAGAAAATCCTAGCTAGAAATTCTAATTGCAAATTTCCCTAATGTCAATTCAGTTGGTGACCATTCGTTTATTTTCCAGCTACTCAAATCAACTAATTTTCATTTGCTTATGATTTTGTTTTCTCATATTTTTTTCATTATGGATTGAAGGATTGTGTCACTGACTCAGGAATGGGCTTGGAAAAGAAACAATTTTATGTCTTTTTTATCAGTTATGAATAGATTTCATGCACTAACAGGTAATGTTACTTTTTGGGTGGGAGACTTGTGTGCACTCAGCTTTTAGCAGTCTGTCTATCATAAAGGGCTTATTTTCATTGATCAAGTTTATCTTTTCAGTTCAGTTTTCTTTTCATCATAGATAGTTCATCACTATCTATGATGCGCTTATTTTGGCTTGAATTGGCCATTCCAAAAGTCATGTGATTTCATGGTGCAAGTGGCACGCAACATACAACAGTTCATCTTCTAAATAACCATTAATCTCTTTCCTCAGTGAAGCGCAATCTCCTTGGTCAACGGAGAGACTATTGGGCAGCACTAGAGGCCCTTGAGAAAATCGCACATGAATCTGATGAAATTACAAACAGTGTGCGAAACTTGCCAAGTATTAAGTAAGTAGTTACACCTATTTCAATAAAGGTTATCAGTGCAAATGGCGATTGGCAAATGGCAGTTCTACGACCGAAAGTAACCATGCGTCTCGAAGAATATTGATAAATCAAAACAATTATCCAATAAAGGTTACCAATGCTTGCCTCTGACATTACTGGGCCTTATTTAACACCTTTAAGTTAACAAATAATTAATAACCATAAGCTATTTACCATTGGCCATTGGCCATTTGCAGTGACAACGTTTTGTTAAATAGGTATATTAGATCTCAAAACACTGACAGCTCTCTAATTCAGGCAATGATCTCTCTAATGAAAATTTCGTACAATGAAAAAAACAGTGAGAAGAAACTAAAATGGCAGACTAAACAAGAAAAGAAAGAGAAGGTTTTTTTTAAAAAATCCCTACACTTTCCATACACCTCTCTCTATTTGAATTTGCTTTCTTGCTGTTATTTCTCGTGGTGACACAAGCTCAGCACATGTTATTTTCTATTCTAGCCAAATCGGTACTAGCAAGATAAAGCTTTGTCTGCAAAATTTTCAATTTTGTTTTCTCTTTTTCTTCCACTTCCATCCTACAGTAACCAATCTTGATTCTTCCCAAATCCTTTCCTTAGTACGATTCTGTACTGAACTAAAAAAATATTATTGACAGAATGTATATTGGAGCCTGTTGATAAATGTTTGAATCAGTGTTTGATCTTTGCTATGTAGAACCAGCCATGGCAAAGGGAGGGCATGGACACGACTTGCATTGATGCAGAAGAAACTAGCAGATTACATCAGGATTATTGTGGAAAACAAAGCTGCAATGGCGTGAGTGTTTTTTTAATGTGTTAAGACAATGTGTAAGTACATATGTAGCATTAGTCTGATCTAGGTGTAACTTAACGTAATAACTTACAGTAGCTCTATCTTGTCTTATTACAGTATGACTTAATGTAATAACTTACAGTAGCTCTCTCTTGTCTTATTACAGTATGACTTAATGTAATAACGTACAGTAGCTCTCTCTTGTCTTATTACAGTATGACTTAATGTAATAACGTACAGTAGCTCTCTCTTGTCTTATTACAGTATGACTTAATGTAATAACGTACAGTAGCTCTCTCTTGTCTTATTACAGTATGACTTAATGTAATAACGTACAGTAGCTCTCTCTTGTCTTATTACAGTATGACTTAATGTAATAATGTACAGTAGCTCTCTCTTGTCTTATTACAGTATGACTTAATGTAATAACGTACAGTAGCTCTCTCTTGTCTTATTACAGTATGACTTAATGTAATAACGTACAGTAGCTCTCTCTTGTCTTATTACAGTATGACTTAATGTAATAACGTACAGTACCTCTCTTATGTCTCATTACAGCAACAGAAGATACCCTTATACCAACAAATGTCCAACTGTATTCAGTGGAAGCATTTGACCTTGACCAGTTTAGATTTTCTTAAGCACATATCCATGCACCATACAGTGAAAGTGTTGATGTTCCTTGAATTGTTCGCTCCTTGCGGCTGCACACGTGTAGAGCTTGCTCCACCAAAATCTTCATTTCTGAAAGCTACTTTAAGTATTTGACTCTCTGACTCATTAAATATTTGATCTGTCGAACTTTTAAGCCGTCCAATTTGCATTTCAAGTTCGTCACGCTCGTTTCCTCCGTCACGCAACCTGTCCTGCGTTCGTCGAGCCCCCAAGGCCGTCCACCCGAATATATATATTTGTCCCTTCCGTAGCGTTGGCCAACATGATGTCCTTGTCTCCTAAAATAGACGAGCTGAGGTGCTTTGTGAACGATTAGAAGCCGGACTTGATCTCACTGTCCGAAACTTGGATCTATGACTATATGAGCGAACATCATCTCCACATTTCTGGATATAACCTGTTACTGAAGAACCGAACGTCAGGTATTCATGGTGGAGTCGGACTTTACATACATAACTCAATTAAGTTCAAAGCCCTCACCGAGTTATATCATCCACAGGTTACCGTTCTATTGGCTTACCTCAGACCCGCCTGACTCCCAAGGGGATTCCCTTGTATTATATCTGGAACAGTGTACCATACTTATCACCCAGTCGGCGCCAGCGACGAGGCGATGCTGGAATATCTGACCACTTCACTCACTACCATCGAGGGACCGTACCCAGGCTGTGGTACTTTGCTGTCAGGTTATTTCAACCGCCTAAACATCAGTCATCTTACGGCGCAATTCAAGTTGAAGCAACTCGTTAAAGTACCAACCAGAGGCGAACGGACACTAGACCTCATCATAACTAACATGTCACAATCATATGACAAGGACCAAGTGAAGACTTTCCCACCTTTTGGCCTGTCGGACCAATTAGTGGTTCTGATACAGTCAACTAAGAGATCTGTGAGGAATACCACTAGCTGCCGCACTCCAAGCGTAATACCTGGCCAAGTCGCAGACAGGAACTGGGTCGATATTTCCACTCTGTCGATTGGTCCATTCTTAATTCCATTCATGGCTGTGAGCGTAAGCTGCAAGTATTGCTCGACCTTATCAAAGTAGGTTTAGACAATATCATGCCGGTTAAGAGCATCCGACTACACATCAATGATCCTCCCTGGATTACCGCTGAGTTTAAACACCTTATCAAACTGCGTCAGAAGGCTTTCGCCGAAGGTGACCATGAACAGTTTCGGCGCCTACGCAATGTCGTAAACCGTGAACGTAAACTATGTCGCTCCAGGTTCTATGCCTCAAAGGTCACTAATCTTAAGAACACTAAACCAAGTCATTGGTGGAACAAGGTTAAGAAGATTGCTGGGATGACTCAGGCGGCGGGAAGTGATGACATTTGGTCTCAACTTCACATCGACCACCTCTAAGGCAAAAAAAATCAAGGGAAGACATCACGAATTTGATCAACGGCGCCTTGCTCGAGCCCATGCAAGAATCCACTACGCTGGACGGCCTCCCACCTACCGATGATGACGCTGAAGCCATTCGTCTCGATAAATCGGACGTCTGCTCTGCTTTGCTATCACTTAATCCTCGCAAAGCTTCAGGTCCTGATGGGCTGCCAAACTGGGTTCTCCAAAATTATGCTGACTTTCTCGCTGATCCTGTTTGCGCCATTCTCAACAGTTCATTCGCCGAGCAGAAGCTTCCACCTTCCTGGAAGGACGCGGACGTCACACCCCTACCCAAGGTGAAACCTGTTACGATCTTCACCAAACACATTAGGCCCATCTCACTGACTCCTGCACTGTCAAAGTTAGCTGAGGACTTTGTTGTACGCAATCATGTTGGCCCCGCAGTCCCTGAAATAATTGACCCTCACCAATTTGGGGCCATCCCCAAATCGTCAACTGCGCAGGCGCTAATCTCCATGCTGCACACCTACGCAGAGGTCACTGATAGGACTGGTTCTGCTGTGCGTGTGGTTCTCCTGGATTATAGGAAACATTTGATCTGATTGATCACCAGCTTCTGGTCAAAAAGATACTCTCCCTCAACATCCCTAGCAGTGTTGCCTGCTGTGTGGGTGACTTTCTACCCAACAGACGCCAACGAGTGAAGTTGTCACATGATTGTTTCTTGGAGTGGGGCCATGTCCCTTCTAGGGTACCCCCAAGGAACCAAGCTAGGGCCCTGGCTCTTTCTTCTTATGATCAATGACCTTCATCCACCTGGGGCTCAGTCTTGGAAATATGTCTACGACACCACTCTAGCCGAAGTTGCTTTAGTAGCATCCAAGACGCTGTATCCTCGGTAGAGCTATGGTCGACTCGCAACAAATTACAACTGAACTCAGATAAGTGTAAAGAAATGGTGATCGATTTCAAGAGAGTAGAGCATCAGTTTGCTCCTCTCTCTATTAATACCATAGAACTTGAACGGGTCGATCATGCAAAAATCCTTGGTGTAACAATCTCAAACAACTTACAATGGAACTCCCACATTAATTACGCTATAAAGAAGGCCAATAAGCGCTTTCTTGTTTTGCTTAAGCACGCTAGAGTTCCAGTATCCGATATCATTGGATTTTATAATACCTGTGTAAGACCTATTTTAGAGTATTGCGCGCCTTTATTCCATCACGCAATCCCGGCATATGTTAAAGAAGACCTAGAACACATTCAGAAACGTGCGCTCTCCATTGCATCGCCAGCGATGCCCTACCGCGACATATGTGTTAATTATGGTATATGCTCACTATATGATAGGCGCAAGGCTTTGTGTGACAAGCAGACCACAGATGTAGACCACAAACTACACCATCTTTTGCCACCTAGACAAATTCATCGTTACAACATTAGAAACAAACGTCTTTTTAATCGTCCAGCCATTAAAACCAAGCGTTTCAGCAGCACTGTTATACCTTCAATGTCAAGTAAATAAGTAGCTTTTAAACCTTTTATCTATTCTCTATATTTGTAAATAAGTTTTTATCAATTTCGATCATATATATATTTTTTACTATATTATTATTTTAGTATTTTACAATTGTATATTTACGCAATTCAGCCTTAGTAGGCTGCAATGTAAAGATTTTAATAAATCTATAATTTTAATAAACTATCTATCCATCTGATGTTAAGCTGCTGCTTTTCTTGTTGTTGCTTCTGTCCTATCATTAGAATAGCTTTTTTAATCTCTCTTTCACTGCTATGGGTCAATATGAGTGCCATGCCTTATTGATGAAGGACGAAGGGGAGCTGTCATTTCTGGCCTACATAATATTCTTCTGTATCGTCTCATATCGTCAAATAGTTAATTCATTTACACCCTTTCACCACTGCAATTGGTATGAGAGCCATGGCTTACTGATGCAGTCTAAAAGGATTGTCATTGCTGGCCTGCTGCATGTTCATACTTTTGTCATTTTATTGTCTTACTATTGTAGTATTCAACATTGATTTGTGCCCTTGTTCTGCTAGGGAATGGTATGAGAGCCATGCCTTACTGATGCAGGATGAAGGAATTGTCATTTCTGGTCTTCTTGTTGGCATCAATGTCATCGACTGTAACTTTGACCTCAAAGGAGACAATCTTGATACATGGGTAAGTACAGATACATGGTGCTTATGGGTGCTAAGTACTTATTCATTAAAATAAAGGTGATAGATAAATTCCTGTGATGCCAGGACCATAAATTACAGTAATGACTGTTAACTAATAGATAATCCTTCAATTTATACTTATTATTTTATTTGTTTTGCATTTGTGAGAAATATATTTGGTCTATGGCTCCTTTTGGTTGTAAGAACTGCCATAATTTACATTTGCCATTTGCCATCTGCACAGACAAAATTTTTTATATAGGTGTATGTTCGAATAAACCTTGTACTGTTATGTTATGTCTTGATACTCAGTAAGCATAGTCTGCTTTTAATGTGATTTCCTTTGTGATCAATTAAGGCCTCTTTTATCAGGTATTTTAATTAAAGGGTTATTTCTTGTGTGTTTATCTGCAGTCTTCTGTGCTAGATCTCAGTCTTTACCTCAAAGATGGAAACTATTTAGAAAAATCAGAAGAGGATGGAAAAAAGTAAGTTATTAGTTTCCCTTACAGTATGTTTTATCTTTTCTGTTTATTTTAATGACCATCAAATTTTTGAAAAAAAAAAAATGTTTCATTGATACCAAATAAAACTTGCAGGTCAGATACAGGAAGTAAGACTGACTGGACCGTGCTGATAGACCAGAAGACATATCTTGAAGAAGTTAACAAGAGTTTAAGGTTGTGTTATTTGTTGCATCTGTATGCTGCAGCTAATACTAAGTGCATTTTAGCAGAACATTTTATAACATCCAGTACATAACAAAGGTCCACCCTTCCACAGTGTATGTCTCACTTCACACAATTTGTGGATCGGGGATATTTTGTTTAGCCCTGGGATTGGGGTCACTTTAAATAGCTATACAGTATACTACAAAATGGAAGCTTTGAGATGTACTATATATTTGAAGTGAACATAAATCAACAAGAATAATCAATAATTTTTAGTTATTTATTTCCCTGAAAATCTGAACTCTGTCAGTTAACTGGTAATATTATGGTACAGTATATCTGTTGCATACATCTCCTAGAAGTAGCCCAAAAGCAGAAAGCAATCCTCAGGAACCCAGGGTGTTGAGGTCAGAGTATCAAGGTGCGAGAATAAGGTGGAACACTGACCTTGATGGCCTGGGTCCCTGAGGATGGCAGAAAGCAGACATGCTATACTGTATATTCATGCTGCGTGTGTATCAGATACAAGGCACAGTGAGCTTGTATTGATAAGATTAGTTTCAAGCAATAACTTAGCTTTTCCCTGTGGACAAATCTTGGCTTTGTTACTATATCACGTTTTTGTGCACTTTTATTCCATACACGTGAAAGTTACTCTTTTCGAATAGTTTATAGTTATTAACAGCAATCTCTAATTTCTGCTGCATTTTTAGCAGCTAAACTCGAATTTTGAAAAAGGACATATTTATATTTGTACCAAACCCATCAAATGTACATTGAATAATATTATACTTTTTTCTCCATTCCAGCACTTCTTTGGCTGAAGTTCAAAACAAGATGAAGAGCCTGCAGATTACCCATGAGGAACTTAATATTAAGGTGCAGTATGCTTGGAGCTAGAGGCAGTGAAAAAGAACAACCTAATTACAAAGTGTCTTATTTCAGTTGTCTGCTCAAGAGAAAGCTTTAAAAGCAATGACAGAAGAAAGAGACAGACTGAAATCTGAAAATGAAGCAATGAATGAACTTAGTGCGAAGAAGATCCAGGTGATTGGATAATGTGACATGTGATTGCCATAAACCTCTAAGACTTTATGAAGACAATGGATATAAAATTGATTGTTCTTCCATTTGCAGCTTGCTCAAGCAGATATCAGCGTGGAGAGGGAGACCTATCAGAAATCCAGGTGATAATATAATAATGATTAAAGAAATTACCTATGATCATGGCGGCCTACATAGTTTTCAATATAGGATATTGAATGTTGATACCATACTTTAGTATCAATGTACTGTATTCATTTTCCTATCAGACATGGTAATATAAAACTCTAAATTGTGATTAGTTCTCAGAACATGCACACACAGGCCTATCCCTGCAGCTATTGTAACCAGACATAGTAACCATTTGTGCGTTCTACACTAGGCAAATAAGGTTCGTGTTTAAAGGGTTGGACAAAAATATATTAAAATACTTCTTTAGGTCGGGCTGAGTCAATAAAGAGGTCTAGAAAAAGGCCAAATATGGCTCAATATGGTACGTGTATGCCAAATCATCCCCCTAAAGACAACAACAATGCGCTTATCGTGATTCACTTCTAATTCCTAATAAGGGGTTGATCATGTGTTTGTGGATTTCCAGGGAGGGACTGAATGAGATGTATGATGTGGCGCAGAAGCAACTGGAAACCGAAATGCAGCTAAGAAAGGTAGATTAACTTTCTTTTTCAGATGACACTTCTTTCTCCTGTATCAGTAACTTACAGTACATTTAGAAAAGGAGTAGATCTGGATCTGTATCAAAGGCGTTGTGACCCTGTAAGCCGTCAGGTTGACTTGAAATCACTGATTCCACTCCAGGAGACTGAGAGAGAGCTGGAGATGATGCGCTCCATGAAGGAGGAGAGTGAGGTCGCCATGCGTCTGCTGGAGAAGGACATCCATGATAAGCAAGACACGCTGATCGTACTAAGGCGGCAACTGGACGACATCAAGAAGATCAACCTCGACCTGCACAACAAGTTACAGGTCAGGGACCTGGCGTTAATAAAATTAATTAATATGTTCTGTAAATCGAAATTAAGTTAATTATTTATCTATTTTCCCTTAACTTTATTTGTTTTCTTTTTCGTCTTTTTCGTCTTTTTCTTCTTGATTTCCTTCTTGCTTCAACACTTTATTTTCTCCTTTTATTTCTTTGTCATTTTGTTCTCTTTGTTCTCATCATTTTTATTATCCTTTTCTTTATTTTTTCCACTTTTTAATATTTTTAACCCTTTCCTTATTTTCTTTTACTTCTTTTTATTCCCTTTTATCATTCTTCTTTTTTTCTCTCCTCATATTGCCTGCTTCTTATTTATTATCGCCTGTTTTTTTTCTCTTTTTTTCCTATATTTTATACAGGTTATTCTAGTTGGCAGTGTGGTTACTGTACATCAATTGTGTTAGCTGACTGACTTTTCTCTTTCCCCATTATTTACTCAAACCATGTAAAGTTGACTTCGTATTTATTTGCAGACGTGCGAGTCCTCAAACAGACAGCACATGGAAAAGTGTTCGGCACTGGAGGAGAATTGCGCACGTTTTGTCAATCAGATCAAGGAGCTAGAACACCGGTGAGTGAAGGAATTTTTCTGTCCAAAACAAGCAGGCGAACAAAGAAAAATATGCGAATTAACCAACAATAGGTGAACTCGAGCATTGATAGATTTACGTACATACTTTCACAGACCAAAAGCAGTAGCGATATTGAGCACGATTAGTAAATGGTCTTACTTAAAAATGGCTGAGTTGATATTAGTTTTTAGTGTGTTAAAATTATATAATGTGTGCGTCTGATTTCAGGCTAAAAGTGGTTGGGGCAGAAAAGGATCAAATGATGGAGACGTTAGAAGAATTCAAGAATAATCTCTCAGACACACAAAGTGAAAGGTATGATGAAGTCGACAATGATGCTAGGAACGTTGATGCTTGATAACGATTGTGTGGTTTTGTGTATAACGATGATAATGACAGCGACAGCAGCTTTTAATGATAATGGTCTTTTGATGATGATGATTTTGGTGATTATTGGTGGTGATGAAATGGGGCGACGGCGTTTCTGGTAATGATGAAGATGTATATGTTGGTAACAAGGATAATGAATTCTTCATGTTGTTGTTTGTCTATTCTTTTAGATCAGCGCTGGAGACAAACCTTAAAATAGAGCGCGAGTGGCGGACCAACTTACAGGAGGAGCTTCACAAGGAGAAGGAGAGAATTGGTTCCTTGCAGCAGTCACTCAGGCGCATGGACGCGCTGAAAAAGGTAGAGCACATTTCATTACTATACTGTAGATACTTCATTGCAAGCATATGGACGCGCTAAAAAAGGGAAGGCACCTTCTTTATTCCAAATGCATGGACACGCTAAAAAGGTAGAGCATTTCCATTACTAGTAGATCCTTTATTGCAAGCACATGTTTGCGCTGAAAAGATGGGACACTTTCTCTGCTATTAGATCTTTTAACTTTAGCGAATGGAATGTATGGGCGAGACCGTTTTATTCAAACTCATGGACCCGCTTAATAAGGTAGGCCACATCCTCATCTAGTAAATCCTTCCACTCAAGCGCATGTAGGCGCTGAAAAGGTAATACACTTCCTTTACTAGAAGTTCCTTGCACGCGCTTGCTGAAAATAAAAAAGTAGTATATATAATATACTAATTCGCAACCCATCCACCCCCACTACCCCCCCCCCCCCCCACCCCTAGATGTTTTGGTCTTCATACTATTTCTCACCCTGTTGAGGATGGTGGTTTCATTTCAGACTCATTTATTCTTCTTCCAGGAATACCAAACAACTCTTGAGAAGAACGCTGCTCTGGCAAAGGTCAATGCAGAACAGGAGACGGTAGGTTATGGGTTGAAGAATGTCGATCACCCACTGCTGTATTATTGTTTATTATTTAAAATACAGCGGTTTATTTGCTTTAAAGAAAACTTCAAAATAACAATCTACGAATGTAAGCCGACAAATGATCTTGACGATAATATCGTTATTATTTGATCAATATTATTTGATTGAAAATATCTTGGTTACTCGCTTGAATTAGAGATGGAAATGGATTTCTTGAGTTACTCGCCATTGAGCGGGAGCATAAAATGGCGGCATGATTGGCCTTCTTTAATAGTTGGATGAGAAGAATTAATAAGAACTAAAACTACTCAATTACTAATCGGCTCCCCATATTCAAGATTTAACATACTGCTATAAGTTAATACAGCGCTATACGATAGCACAATATATGTAGAGGCCTCTATGATTCTAGGCGCACAAACGAGGCGAATAACATGTCTTTAAAAATTATGCATTGTATGACGTGGGACTCGCGCGCTCTCATCCTATAACCAGCATCTTTTTCTGTAGTATTGGAAATTACTTATACTCTTAATTATGCTATTTTAATAAATTGAAACATTTTGAATGTGTACAGGCGCTGGTGGAAATGGGATACCATCTTAGCACGTGAGTACTGTGCGCATGACACTATCAGTATCCGCAGAGCCTGTGATAGGTATGTCTCATGTTTGGTTGTCCACTTCTCTCAGATCGCAACAGAAAGTCGAAGAAATGAAAGAAGTCACCTTAACAATGAAGGTACATATTAAGCGTTGAGCCCTGCAATTTTTGCATTTTATTTGTAGCCTGGTCAATACTTGTTTCATAAAATCTGTTTTGATGTAGCCTTTATGTTATCACTGAGTAAAGGGCGTTGCGTTACTATCAGTCACGCAATGGAAAGCATTACGTGACTTTAAGCAACGCATTGGTGAGCCTCATGTGACTATAAGTGACCCATTGGTGTGTGTTGTGTGTCTAAGTAACACATTGGTGTGCGTTACTACATAAGTAACGCATTGATCAGCGTTGTTCGACTATAAGTAATGCATTAGTGAGTGTTGTGTGAATATAAGTACTGTATTATTGAGCGTTGTGTGACTATAAGTAACGCATTAGTGAATATCTGTAATGAAAAGCGTTTCCTGTCTAAGCAGGCTACCGTCTATATTGCAGGAAATGAAATGGACTGACGACAAGGAAGCCTTGAATTGTCAGCAATGTGAACAGCCCTTCTCACTATCCAGGAGAAAGGTACACGGTCACATTTCTTCGGAGAACACAATTCACATATTCTAATTTGAAAAGCGTTGACATAGAATTGAGGCTTCTTGTGAGTAAACAGAAAGATTTTCTGAGGGTTGAGGTTTGGGGTGCTTCGGTCTGTAGTCAAAAATTGGGGCGCCAAGACAGAACCATCACCTTTTCGTGTCCCTCCTTCCATCTGTGCTACCAGTGGAGGTGTTAGGTCTGCTGAATCTCATTTTGTCGAAGGAATGTTATTCGTAATGCGGGTTGTCGTGCAGGCGCCACAAGCAAGTCCGCTTTATGGCTACGGGTTAATATTTAAGCTAACTCCATCACATGACAGCATGATTCGCATCCACATTTATGTCTATGTACCGCACCGCGAGCGTTTTTTCGTTTGGAGTTTCGCATCCATTTTTCATTAGTAACATCGAACAGGACGAAACAGTGTACTCTATGTACCACTTAGCGCCTTTTGGTTATTTTCAACAGCATCACTGCCGTAGCTGCGGTGGTATTTTTTGTCAACCCTGTTCCAGTAACACCATGCCGCTCCCGTCCTCCGCTAGACCCGTCCGTGTGTGCGATTCGTGCCATACTGCTCTCCTACAGAGGTACCAGAGGTGACAGTGCCAGGGAATTTTAAGCCAGAAAAAAAATACATAGACCAGGAACAAATTAATTGGAAGGACTATAGGAGTTTGCATACCTTCTTTTAAATGAAATTCATAATAATTTTCATCTTTCAGTTATTTAAATGTCAGCGGCATATTCTTACATGAGCAAACAGTACTCGCAAACCTCCAAGCCTAGCACATACAGTAGTAGCGACGTAGCAACTTAATGAACCTGTCGAAAAGTATTTTGTTCTGTCGTTGTGATTGTTTCCGAAATATTCACACCGACACGGTAGACAGGTGCGCGCGCGTTTTTATCTTGCTATGTGCATCAGGCTAGCAAATTTTTTAAATTCCACGCGCGCTCCCAGAGAAATCGTCAGAATTTTACAGTGAATTAAAACGTTTTGAAGTGGCCTCCATACTTTCTCAGTAAGACACTCTTGTTTTAATTTTAACTTTTAAATTGATCTAGAAACTCACTAAAAAGGTAAAAATATATATTCCGTATGAATTGTGTACTGCAGGTTGGATTTTAGCTTGTTCCGGTCAGCATTGTTGGCGATGCATCGCTCGAATAACCACATCGCAAAAAAAATGCTGGTGAATTCGCAGCACCAACAAACCTGGTGTTTTGTCCTTTTGTCAGGGCTGCTTACGGGCCAGCGAGCAGATTTTTGTAATGTGATATCTCCCTTTAACCACAGGGGAAGACATCCATGAAGACACAAACAAATAGCCAAAACAATCTTGCTATACACCTTACTGGGCGAGCCTACAAGTCCAACTAACACCTTACTACTGTAATTAATGGCTTTAAAAACAGCTATATACAATTCAGGTATAAAGTTTAGCGAACGTAACTACGTGTTATACGTGGGAATCCAGAGCAGGGTGAAAGGGAGGGACTGCTGTGGTGACAATGCTTTTAAAACAAACCATTTAGAAATAAATCGTAATTTTCTATTTAGAAATTATCTATTTAACAGTATACATTTTATACGCCCGGGCTCTCATCGGATGGTATTCCCGGTCACAATTTATCGACATAATTTAGAGTAAACCTAGATAATTTTGAATAAAAGTGAAAAAACAATCTTCCTTCGTGTCTGAAATTCTGATCCAGAGGTGCGACCACACCCCGGCTGCGTACAGGGGGTACGCGCGCGAACCATCACCCCCCCCCCCCTCCTCCTTGGCCGCCAAAAGTTGGGTCATTTCGTGTTAAAGGTCGCCCCTTCCCCCCCCCCCCCCCCCCCCCTCCTCCTTGGCTGCCAAAAGTTGGGTCAGTTCGTGTTGAAAGGTCCCCCCTCCCCCCCCTCCTTCTTGGCTGCCAAAAGTTGGGTCATTTCGTGTTGAAAGGTCGCCCCCCCACCCCCCCTCCTCCTTGGCTGCCAAAAGTTGGGTCAGTTCGTGTTGAAAGGTCGCCCCCCCCCCTCCCCCACCTAAAGCGGGAAGCGCCTGCTCCCAGATTTCAGGGAACCTTCTAAAATAAGGGCTAAATCATCTCCAGTGGACAAAAATACTTTATTTAAAAAAGAATTAGTTAAAAGATTAAATAATAAAACCGGACATTACTTTATCCTTTTCATTTGTCACCGACTAGACAAGAAGACAGCACTTGGACGTCATCATTCTTCATACAGAAGTTTAGTGGAAGGTTGTCCCTATAGCCATGATAGTTCGAATCTCATATTCATAAAGCCCTTCACTTGACTTTGGCCAGGGAATATACGACTGAGACATGCCCAGCCTTTCCTTTGTCAATTATCCAGTAATATAAAGCCTCCCTAGAAGGCATAATGTTCTGGATATGTTCTCTTGTCGATTTGCCACTAATCTCAGCCTTGTTAGGCCTCTTCAGACCTCTTAACTGCGCGACAGGCACCTTCATAAACGACGTGCTTAATTCGCAGCATGCAATGTTTCGTTACCGGTAACTACTAATAATACCGGCTAGTTAAATAGTAAATAGTGCCATTAAGGGGTCCGACTGATGATGGCCGTGATGAAGGTGGTTAAGGCGAGTAGAAGAACTGCGAATGGGGAGGAAACAGCACCTGAAAAGTTAGAGTGGGTGTTAGAGGCCAGCAATGATCAACAAGGTCGTCACCAACAAAATTCACCACAAAATTCTTAACTAATCAGAGCCGTAGCAGGCGACGAAAGATTGGGGGCACAATACAGAAACATAAAAAATAAAAGGGGGACACAGCCACGCCCCTACTGGTCATGTTATTAATTTTTGAAAATATTTGGGGACACAGCCACGCCCCTACTGGTCATGTTATTAATTTTTGAAAATATTTGGGGACACAGCCACGCCCCTACTGGTCATGCAATTAATTTTTGAAAATATTGGGGGGGAGGGGTTACGTTCCCCACTCCCTGCTTATTATGGGTTCGCGAATACGAGACGACACTTATTCATTTCGCCATGGAAACTGAGTGCGTAACTCTGAAGCAGGACCCAACAACAGGGCGTTCTCAAAGCGCATCCAGAAACTAAAAAAGAGCGAAGAGTTGTTACAGTGAAGAGTTGCTACAGTGAAGGCTCATAAATATAAGTAGGTGTGCCATCAGTTCTTGTGTTATTTGACCCCCATCTCAGACATTATTAAGTACATCTTGCGTACTACCTCTCCCTCTTCAGCCTATTACTTGCGCACATTACCTGCGCTAACAGTGCGCGCGTTCCACGCGGCTTTAAAGCCCTTGTATGCATCGAATGTATCTGAACGGAACGAGATGTACATATTGCGCCCAGTACTACGCGGTCTCAGGGTGGGACGAGAGCTGCCGCAAAATCGACCTGTGGAGGAAAAAAAATGATATTATACTCGTATACATTTATTGAAAATGGTCTATACCGATAATATAGGAGTGATGTTTAGTATGAACATGCCAATAGCCCTCCCTATAGGCCAATGAGTGCATGCTTGAAGATGCACGACTAAAACTCGAGCTGCTATGCAATAACTTAACCACGCAGACGGATTCAGTATTTAAAATGTGCGCTCTCTTTTATATGCAGTACTAACTCACCAAGTATTGACCCAGATCTATCTGCCCCGTTCCTGACCTCGACGTAATCACTAATGCACGCGTTATCCTCGAGGAAAAACTCCACGAACACGAGCTCTACGACTAGTCCCGCATCCACGGTTATAACCCACACACAATCCGCATTGTTGGGGTACAGGTTAGGGAAGGCTGGGGTCGTAAACTCGCCGCTGTTTCTGTTCAGGTATTCACGCACATCTGCAAGATAATAAAGAATAAAGTTCTTCAAGCTCATACGGTATGCATCTTACTCAAATGGTCTGTTTCATCTAGTTTGCGAACGAAGTTCTAACCTTTGTTCACGCAATGCTAAGGTGTAGTACGTTAATAATAATAAGATAATAATAATAATATTTTTGACTGCGTCAAGTGGGTGATCGAGTGTGAAGAGTCATGTAGCATTCTTCAGCGTATCCTTAGTGGCCACGGAAAACTCGTAATGTAGCCCCTTTAAAGTCCCAGCTAAATAAGCGGCGACAAGTTTTTAAAAAAGCATTTCTTTTGTGTACATGTTGCTGCTGTTGATAAGAAACATCTTTATGTCATCGAAAAAGTTTTTTCGGGTATCTAAAAAGGCGGACGCACTTGATGTGCGTCGATGTTCTGTCGACATTGTGTCGACTGAAATGTCCAGTATAAACCTACAAAATCTTTAGGTGAAACTCTCCAGTGGTACAAAAAGTACTTACAGTCAATTGTTCGATTGGTGCAACCGATTTCTTGTGTAAAATCTCGGGCGGTTTCGGCCAGTGCATCTGCGATGCTACTGAGGAACTGTATCCTTTCCCCCGTGACGTAGTCCATATCATCACAACTATTATGATAGCAGTAGCGCATGTAGCCACGAAGGTTACCAGTGTCGGTCAGATATAACGCTGGGACGGGAGGGTTGTTGTCCCAGAATCTGTAGTGGTCGCTGTGATAAAATTCACCGATGTTGCGATGGAAGAAGCTTGAGCTCCCTTCCGATGGGCGTCCTGTTATGTCTATGAGGAATGGCCTCACCGTGAACTGACCTATAAAATGCCATTTTGTTAGCAAATGAAAATGTGTTTTACCTAGTGCGACTGCTCTAATTTAGTGTCTTTAGCCGATGAATCGACACAAGATCACGCCCGACCTCCTCTGTTGCATTATAACTGAAAGGGATTTTCTACTGTTTTTCGACTCGCTCACCCATGACCTGTTGTGCATGCAAACGCATTATTATATCATTCGGTTACGTCCGCGCTAAATTGGTTCTAAACGCTCGCCTGACAAAATACAAACTGATGCCGATGCATTTATATTATGGCCTTTAACTATATTACCCGTATGCCTGAAGATATACACAAGTAGATTCTCGTTTTATTTCCGAGCATGGATAATACCTATTCAGAGCTGTAGAAGGCCACGTTAGATGTGGAGGGGGGCACAATACAGAAACATTAGGAAAATATTGGGGGGGGGGGGGACAGTCACGCCCCTACTGGTTATTTTCTGATATTTTTAAAATATATTGGGGGAAACATGCCCCCCGCCCCCTGCTACGGCCCTGCTATTCAAGAACACAACACAGTCGCACTCACCCCCATCAAGCCGGGATACCGATCGGATAAACGTCTCCTGCAGAAGGCTGTCTGTCTGGCGTGTGAGTGCCATCAAAAAGTCTCCCTTGTAATTATTTTCTCTTATTTCAATGGGTTGCCTGTAACTTAGCTGCTGTGCCATTAGAACCATCTCATTGGTCACGTTCTGGGAATAGTAGTTACTGAGAATGAAATTATTTGCAGAATTTTAGGTATTTTAGTCCAGTCATGTACTAACATAACTACAATACACAAGCTACGGAATGGCTACGGAATGTTAGTGCATGGCTCACAGTGAGCCATGCACTAACACACTGCACCACACAAGCTGTACCTAGGGACCACCTGCACAGTGAGCCATGCACTATCACACTGCACCACACATGCTGTACCTAGGGACCACCTGCACAGTGAGCCATGCACTAACACACTTCACCACACAAGCTGGACCTAGGGACCACCTGCACAGTGAGCCATGCACTAACACGCTTCACCACACAAGCTGTACCAAGGGACCACCTGCACAGTGAGCCATGCACTAACACACTTCACCACACAAGCTGGACCTAGGGACCACCTGCACAGTGAGCCATGCACTAACACACTGCACCACACAAGCTGTACCCAGGGACCACCTACACAGTTAGACATACACTAACACACTGCACCACACAAGCTGTACCTAGGGACCACCTACACAGTGAGCCATGCACTAACACGCTTCACCACACAAGCTGTACCAAGGGACCACCTGCACAGTGAGCCATGCACTAACACACTGCACCACACAAGCTGTACCTAGGGACCACATGCACAGTGAGCCATGCACTAACACGCTTCACCACACAAGCTGTACCAAGGGACCACCTGCACAGTGAGCCATGCACTAACACACTGCACCACACAAGCTGTACCTAGGGACCACATGCACAGTGAGCCATGCACTAACACACTGCACCACACAAGCTGTACCTAGGGACCACCTGCACAGTTAGACATACACTAACACACTGCACCATACAAGCTGTACCTAGAAACACCTTCACCACACAATATCACACATTGCACAATGAGCATGCAAGAGCAGATCGTAAGAGAGGTAGGGTTTTACCCTTGGAGTGCCTTCAACCCTTAGTTGTTCGCACTATCTATCTAAGTCCCAGACATGAATTCCATGCGAGTCCGAGCGCGAGTCATCCGAAATAGATATTCCGCAATAGCCAAACTCGCACCAAAAGAAAACATAAAGAGCGGCGGCCGTCATGTCAGAGAATAAGTAGAAAATAAATGATTTTAAAGAAAAAAAGCCCTTTCTGACATAGCGACTCTCTGGCTGACTCGTAAGCGCTTAAAAAAAATCCTTTTTGTTGCCGGTGTTTGCTAAGCCGGAGCTCGCGCGAGTTTGTCACCAAAAAGGACACGATTTCTTAACGCAAGTAGCTTTTGATTCAAACACCCCTTTGATCAAGCCTTGTGCGAATGCATCAAACAAGACACGTGATTTCTTAGCGCAAGTAGCTTTTGATTCAAACACCCCTTTGATCAAGCCTTGTGCGAATGCACCAAAAAGGACACGTGATTCCTTAGCGCAAGTAGCTTATGAGTCAAACCCTAGCTTATTTGATCAAGCCTCTGTGTGAATGCACCAGAAAGGAACTTCAAAGGATAACGAGGATATGTATAAAAGATACGAAGTAATGACTTACGAGTCGAAGTTCAGGATGCTGTCTAGTATGATTGCACCACGGATTGATTTCTCTTTGTTTGGTAAGTAATTTGTTAGATTGGCGATAAAGTTCAGGCTGCCGTATGAGCACACACATTTTCGCGGGTCTGGATCTATGCACTCCGCTTGACACTCCTTGCGGTCGAACGCCACAAACATCAGCGTGTGGTTACGCTCGCAGTCCACCATATCTAAACACGAAGGAAAATAAGATGGAAGTCCATGTTCGAACGATCTCTCGTGAGTTAACTGTTTTTTTCTATATGTATATACCGTTTCAACCCAAAAAAATCCCCCCCCCCCCCCTAAAAAGGAACAAACATACCCAAAATAGGGGGCGCAGACAAGAAGCCGGAATTCAAACCTTTTTCCCAGTTATATGACACAGAATTTGCTGACCGAAATTGACTCGGACGTAAGATAGACTAAAGTCTTTGTAATGTGCATGTAATTTTGACCTCACCTTTTTTGATTTAGAAAAATTGAAAGCGAAATACTCCATCGGGGGTTTGGGGGCATGCTCCCCCTGAAACGCTAAAACTCGCGTTACGCAGTTCAAACAAGGCATAGGCTGAACGCTGCGTTCCCATGTGCTTTTATTTGTGAAATGAAGACGCTGTGGAAACGCCCCATTTGGAAATCTTTAACCACACGATATACAATTGAAATAGGGTGCGTTGTAATCTATAGTTCAGGGTATTGCATTGTAACGATACATTGAAAGTGCGAGCCACACCTTCGTTACGGACGGACCGTTTGATATTTCATGTAAGGAGTGGCTGATTCCCCCCCCCCAAAAAAAAAAAAAAAAAGAAAACAACAACAACAACATCAAGCAAGCAATGGCGGGCAGTGGGATCGCCACATCCTTCGGTGGGGGGGGGACCTGCAGCAAAACTGTCCGGGGAAAAAAATATCGAGCAAAGAAAATTAACCACTCCCCCTGTGAAACATCAGATGGTCCTTCCCTTAAAAACATGAGAGTAATCAAACTAACCAGAATCCATGTAGATCTTGGCTACCTGCACCAAAGCCGCGATTCCTGAGCCATTATCGTCCACGCCGGGAGTATCCGAGGTCGTGTCATAATGCGCACCAATTATGAGCACGCGATCGTCAAGGGTACCGGTGTAACGACCTGCGACACGCCCAACTATGTTGTACCTGTCAATCAAACACTGATCAAAGCCATCGTCATGCTGTGTAAAACCATGGAGTTGTGAAGCGCAGTGGTGTCCAGGCTGCCCTTGGAACATTCGGATACTCTAACCTTCAAACCTTCCCCATAACCTGGTCACTTCCTTGAATGCTACCCCGGGCATTAATGTATTGACGTAGTATGTCATGATGGTGATAATAATAAAGATGACGGCAATTTGTTTGATTATATCTATTAATGAATATGCTGCTACAAATGATGGGTATAACTGTTATGATTGATGATGATAAAGACCTAAAATGGTGTGTGATAATGATAGTAAAGATTATGATAAACATGATGAAAACAGCGACAACAAGCTGACAAGAATACAATAATGATTCGAATAAGCGCACGGTGCGCTTTCGTCGATAACTGCGAGCACCATTCATGTGGTGCGCTTTCATCGATAACTGCGAGCACCATTCATGTGGTGCGCTTTCATCGATAACTGCAAACACCATAAATGTGGTGCTCTTTCATCGATAACTGCAAGCACCATTCATGTGGCGCGCTTTCATCTATAACTGCGAGCACTATTCATGTGGTGCGCTTTCATCAATAACTGCGAGCACCATTCATGTGGTGTGCTTTTGTTGAGATATTTTTAGGGGGAGGGCGTTTATTCCAAAATTCCAGGTCGAAGGGGGGGCACACTGCTGGGTCCCCGAACATGACGTCATCCTCACCCGCTTGTTTCGTGCTCCGGTGACAGGAAGCTCTCTTGCCACGTGTGCAGCCCCATAGTGTCAAACACGCTCGTCAAATAGTCACGTGCTTGCGTCATGTTCGACATGCTCATGCGCTCATTGCGAACCGAACTTAACCTTGTCAGCAGATTGCGTAAAGAGCCTTCTTTGCTGTACGCATGCGTGTCGTGGAGTAAATCTGTGGGCATTGAAAAACGTAATCATGAGTTCCAGCTATTACAGAAGCGTGTCAGAAAATAGGAACATAGCCGCGTAATGCTGCGCAACTTTAGAGGAGAGGGGCTAGCAATGAAAATAAATAACAGGGGAATTGTAGACTGGATAAAAAGAATATTGACGTATATAGTATGGTGTTTAGGGGCACTGCTGTAAAAAATACCCCCCCCCCCCCCCGACACACACACACCCTGGCCTGTACGGTCCTTGGAAATCAGGGAAGGATATAATGAGTGAGGACCCCTCAACCTCCACCCCCCCCCCCCCCCCCCCACCCCGACCTGAACGGTCCTTGGAAATAGGGAAAAGGTATAATGAGTGAGGACCCCTCAACACCCACCCCCCACCCCGACCTGTACGGTCCTTGAAAATAGGGAAAATGTATAATGAGTGAGGACCCCTCAACCTCCACCCCCCACCCCGACCTGTACGGTCCTTGGAAATAGGGAAAAGGTATAATGAGTGAGGACCCCTCAACACCCACCCCCCACCCCAACCTGTACGGTACTTGAAAATAGGGGAAGGATATAATGAGTTTAGACTCTCTCCAAACCCCGAACTCGAATTTAGGACTGGGACGGGACAGTTAGAAAGAGGAAGAATGAATGCTACACCCCTAGCAGGATTGCCAACTCGGTCTTATAAGATTTTCCCTTGGGACTATTACGCCAGTCATTAATAACAGCCGAATACCATCCCAAAGGTCAGCCCCAAAAATTACTCAAAAAACAGATTATAATATAAAATACTAACATTAACTCGGGGGAGATCAATTTCATTTGTTCTTTCCTTGTGTGTAAAATTAGCTTTAGAGACCCGTTGTATGTACAAATATGCCCCTGCCCGCTATGTACGGAACCGGCAATCCGGCTTTATGGCTTCCGCCATTATGTATCATAGGCTCATACCCAATGAGTGCCCAGAGGATCGCCGCAAAGGGCCGTAATCCGACCCAAGCATATTCGAAAAATACGTAAGCCCGTACCCGCATTTTTAAACCCTTTCTGTCATTTTCAACTTGTGTACGCGGAATCTAGACATACTCATGGAAGATGTTATAGTATCATGGATGATTTAGTTTTGCCCGTTGTATACATTGGAAATACTTTTCGTTTACTCTTGCTCAGGTGATTTTTTCGGTAGGATAAAATCATCGTTCCCATAAATGGTCGTAGTCGCCTAAACGAGAGTCTTTTATTGCAATATTTGGTTGGAACCTAGCCGAGATTTCGAGACAGAGCCTCTGTAAGCTGGTAGCTTACAAATTTACAAGAAGCTCTCCCCGTACTACTCTAACATACTGTGCAATTATTTTTATCTAACAATTCATTTTACTTGTGTTTGAGCATGTTTTCGGAGTGACTTTTATATGAAATTAATATTTTATTAATATCCCCCTCGTTTATCTTATTTGTAACCTCAGTTCCCATAATTTGCATTTTATCAAAACAGTGCCACTACAGCGCCCACGAACGCAGTCGGGGGTAGTGAGTTTCGCGCCAAATGACTACATCCTTCTGCTATAGGCCTTTATCTTAGTTAATACACACTTTATTTGATTCAACTTCCTCGAATAAACTTCTTAGCTCTTTTATATAGGGAGATATTACCGTACTTATGTGTAATAAAGTATGATTTACGAAATATAAGGGCAGCTAGAATCGTTGTACCGTGTTAATACGATAGTTGCTATCTATAGTGTCAGATTGCACTCGATTGACTTCGGAAAGCTGTACTCAGATGTCTAGTGTCGGAAAGCCTTGTTTAGTAAATTGTTCAAGATCTATTTAAGAAAATAGCATGACAATAGTGTCAAAGCGGATGAATCGTAGCTCGGCTTGGCAAATTCAAACAGCGAGTCCTCAATTTCGAAGAAGCATACTGGATAATTTTTGACAGTCAAATAACAACATCATAACTGGGACATTCCTCGTGGTACATTTTGTTTTCAGCTAGAAACAATTTTGTGAGATGTTTATGAAACTTACTGAAAACATAAACAACATGTGTGAATATTACTTAGCCTACTTTACAAGTTGAATGAAGCAAAACAAAAATCATTAAAGCGCGGCAGCGGGGCATAACTGATTTTCACTTAAACTCAACCACGCTAAACATTTTCATCCTAGACATTACAAAACATTTTCGCTTATCATGCTTTTTTATTTATTGCAAGCCCGCAATCATCGATACAATCCTGCGAGAGCAACCAAATGCTTTGATACAGCATGCTCGCAAGGGGCTCGCAAGCTTGACGTCTTAGTTTGAACCTTGGACACTTACCTGATAACACACACGACAAGACCGCCAAAACCAGAAGCAATCGCTTGGCTTGCGAAGACGAAAACATCCCTGTGATTTGACTATTAGTTCTATTACTTCGTAGCGTGGTTTTAACACTGATTAATATATGGTTTCTTTGGGTGATCTCGATGGCTAGCGTGACAGTTGTTGACACAGCGACGCGGTACGACAAGACGAATATGTTATAAAACCCTGTGTGACGAAGGAATCTATTAACATCACATTAACGTCCCGTGCGGGTCCTATCCGTTTCTTCACTCCTGGAAACTAAACAGAAAGATAAATTCTACTGAGCCCTTTGCCTCCGAGTGCGGAATTCGCGTCATACGGTTTCCTGTGCGGTTGTAAAAGGCAAATAAGTATGACTTATTTCCTAGACGGTATAAAACTATAAAAGAGCCTCTTTAATCTTGTTATTCTTATTATTGTCCCGAAGCCAATATCTCCTTCCTTTTTGTCCAAAGCTTAGAGAAGAGTATACAATAATTATTTTATTAGAAGTTGTTGGGTTCCCTGTGGAGATAATTCTGTAGATGACGTCATTTTGTCTCAGTCTTTCCCCACCCTAGAGGAGTTTGCATTGTCACTTCAGTGGGTCTCAAAATGGCGGCCGCAAGAGAATGTTTACCTGCAAATGAGAAAATTCATAAATTAGCAGAACATGCTAGCCATGTGGATGTAGATAGCAATATCCCGCCTAAAAGATACTTCAGGTCCGGCGTAGAACTTGAAAGAATGGTAAGTAACTTAGTCAAATTTCAAAAAGCAACAGAGAAATTCGTTTTATTTGTGTCCTTTTGACGTGCTACAAAAAGCTATTTATTGGTGAATTCTTATTCTTAACTTTTTCTTGCATACTATAAATTTTAAGCTTCTCATCTAAGGGAAGATTTGATACTTGTCTCCTTTATTTTATACATTAAATGCTTTAAATGCAATATGTTGTTCTATGAGTACATAACAATAGCCGGATAGTTAATGTTAATATGATGTCATAGCTTATATTTATAAATATTACTTTACTAGCGAGGTCTATTTGAGCTTTCTCATATGTACCAATTTCCTCTGTGCATGCTTAGTCAGGTTGAGAGATCCTTTAGCATCAGATGTCCATGATCCTAGGGAGGGTATTACATTGGGGGGGTGGGGGGGGGTGGGGGGTCGGAGTCAACAGGGAGGTGGTGTGGGGGTCCTGTGGCTATCATTCCTAGTTGCCTTTTCATTCAATGTGTGATAAAGAATAGCTCCAAAATTCTTAGTTAAAAATAAAATTCTTATTCAACAACAACACAAGGCTCAGAAGCAATAATCCAAGCTACTTTTGAATTAAACTACCAGCCATAATCCTTTAGAGCATATAACAATACAACTTTTATATAAAGCTGTATAACAATACAACTTATGAAATCTTCTTGATGTTTCTGGTATTTGCGAATTGAGTCTGTCCTAATGTTTTGAATTTATATCATATTTATTCTACAGGCAAAGATATACCAAGATGAGAGAAATTATGAAAGTGCATTTATTTTGTACACAAAATATATCACGTAAGTTGAGGAACAAAATTACATTATGGTGATATTCTTTTCTTGGGTCACAATGGTAGCATATAGTGGGATAAGAGAAGAATCTACCATTTTTACTACTTTGAACCACTTAACAGTTCAACAATTTCCAAATGCCCCTATTATATTTATAACTTTTTGGCCATGCTAATTTCTCTAACACCTCATTTTGCATATCACATCAGTCCTTTTTTTTCTCTCAGGTTATTTGTTGAAAAACTGCCTCAACATCCAGAATATGCTAGTGTCACAAAACAAGACAAAGCGTTAACCATGAAGGTATTACTCTCTCTATATATATTTTTTATATAGTTTTTTTTATTATTTATATATACATTTGCGGGGAAAGAGGGGGTTGAGAGGGTGGAAGGTAACTTCTAAAAAATATGCCCCACCCACAGACTCTATGATGCCGTAGTTCTGAGCCCCCCTTGTTATGTAAATATAATACTTCTATTTCTATTCACAGAAACTTCCTAAAATATTTGCAATAGCAGAAGAATTAAAACGAATACTAACACAACGATATGAAGAGGAATACAAGACATGGCAAGAGATAAAGCAGAAACAGGTAAGAACTACTTATGATGAATCATATGCCTAATGCAATATGGACACAAAATGAAAATGATAAATATTTTACCACCTACTGTACAAAATCTCTTAGTTTTAAAAGAGCACTTATTATACCTTACACAGACACTGTATCCTCTAAAATTTATCCACTTGATTATTTTAGAAAGAGCAAGAAGAGCTTATCAAAAAGGAGCAAGAACGAATTAAGGAGCAGGAAAGGAAACGCGCTGAGCAACAACTAGTGAGGGAATTAGAGGAGCGTGAGAATTCTGCATCTGTGACTGTGACGCCTAGTGCCCCACCCCCTCCATTAGATGGGCCACTTTCCTCTACGCTCATCGGGGACTACCCTGCCCCACCCACGCTGAGGACCATAAATAGTAATAGCACCATAACTGGCGATAACACCAGGAGTCACACAACCCCTAATGAGACTTTTGTTGTTGAGCCACCTTCACCGTCTTATGCGTCACTTTTCTCTGTCATCACTGATGCACCATCTGTGGATAGATCTACCAAGCCTTGTGATGCTACCAGCGGTGAGGGAAAAATGTCAAATTTTAAGAGTTGTTTGATCTTAGATAGATGTGTTCCCGTGTCTACTAAGATAAAATCAGCCAATCATTATTTGAAAATGGCAATTATTAATGACACAAACTTCAAAGAGGTTTTCCATATACTTTATTTATAGCACACTTCAATCATTGAAATAAATCAACTCAAGGTTTAAATGGTATGTTGTATGTGTTTTGTTGATGATTTGTAGCCCTTCATTGTCAGCCCTTCATATGTCAGCAAAACTATTCTGCTTTTAATAAAAAAATACCATTTCAACCCTGTATTTATTTATTTCCCTTATTCCTTCATGCCTACACAGACCACCTTGGTTATCCTACAACTTGTATCTAGTTCTTCTAGATGGACAATGAACAATGTTCTACTAACATTTATTAGGATTTTTCAGACTAACACAACCTTCTGTTATACTCATCACTTTGAATAAATGATGATATTTATTATGTATTGGCTATTTCTATTAGTTTTGTAATGAAAATCCTGATAAACTATTTTCAGGCACACCAACTGTACATGGACTGCGTAGAGTGTCTGTTCCATCTTCTCTTGTCAGCCGCTTCCTAGAGATTGCCTCACATAACACTAGACGGAATATGGAAACCTGTGGCATCCTAACTGGAAGTCTGGTATGTACCTTAGATGTTGAGTAAAAGCTGTATTTTATCTGTCATAACTACTTTAATATACATTATTAGTGTTCCATGCTGAACCATTTCTTGCCTAAAGTATAGTATATCTATTATTTATTTCCTATTCTAGCAACAGAACCAGTTTTGTATTACCCACCTTGTGATTCCAAAGCAAACTTCTACAACAGATTCCTGTACAACACTGAGTGAGGAAGACATGTTTGAGTATCAGGACTCACACAATCTCATCACGCTAGGCTGGATTCATGTAAGGAATCATCTGGGTGGTGTATGTAAGATACTGTGCATCTTGTAATGCATGCTACAGTACATTTACAGTACAATATGACCCCTGGGGCTACAGGGGGGTCATCATCGTCCCCCAGTAGCATCACAAGGTATTGGGGGGCTATTCCTCCAACAAACCCCCCCCCCCCTCCTTTAAGCCTTTGAGTGTTATTGTGTACATGATAAAAGTGTAAATGTGTTTTATTTTATCTGTGGTTGGTAAAACTATTTACCTATTTAGCACATATCGAACATTTTAATCTCATTTGGCAATTGTTGTGTTCTCAGACCCACCCAACACAGACGGCTTTCATGTCCAGTGTTGACCTTCACACTCACTGCTCTTACCAACTCATGATGCCGGAGGCCATTGCCATTGTCTGTTCTCCGAAGTATAATGAGTAAGCACTGTAAAGTTCATTATTATATTGTTACATTATAGATACGGAAATTTGGGCACAGCCATGCCCCAACTGGTCAGTTCGAAAAAATATTGGGGATGTATGTGCCCCAGTGTGCCACCCTCTGGTATGGCCTGCATTTACAGGCCAAGCCAAACTCAGTGCTGCAGTAGCAATAGCCAGTGAGCTAGCCATGACTCTGAAACCAGGGGGATTTTGCACTATTGTTAAAAATGCTGCAGCTGCAATTGCTTCACTGGCACATTTTCTAACTACCATTGATTGTTTTCTAGGACGGGTGTATTTACTCTGACCCAGAACTATGGACTGCAGTTTGTGGCTTCCTGTAAAAAGCATGGATTTCACCCCCATCCCAAAGAGCCACCATTATACCAGGTACAATCGCCCATCTGTCTGTATCTATATCCCTTCATTCGTCTGTCTGTTTGCCACCGTCTATTTCTATTTTTGTCGATGTCCATCTTTTTGTGTCTGTATGTGTTTGCCTAACTTTCATGTACCTGTCCGTCTTGCCGCCTGTTTGTCTGTGTCCGTCCGTCCGTCTGTCTGTCTGTTTGTCTGTGTCGTCCGTCCGTCCGTCTTGCCGCCTGTTTGTCTGTCTGTCCGTCCGTCTGTCTGTCTGTTTGTCTGTCTCTGTCTGTCCGCCTGGTTTTCTGTGTATGGATGTATCTGTTTCTGTCTGTCCGCCCATCATTGTGTCTCGATGTTCTAATATGCTCTTGTTCGCTGTGTGTTTTCAGGAATGTGAGCATGTAGTTTGGGACAAAACAGCAAGAATTGAAGTAGGAGATCTTCGATGATAGTCTATCCGTGATGTCCAGTAGATACTTTAGCATAGCTTGTATTGTAAATGCGTTCCTTGATCAATCATTATTATCACGCATTGATTTGTTCAGATGTCAAAATCCTCCATTTGCTAATATCAGCGCATTGTATTGTGAATGCCTACTGCGTAGGACAGATCAAACAAGATGATTTAGTGGTTAATACTTTGAATCAAGAATGCCAATCAATCCTTAAATGGTCCCTTGCTAGCTGACACATGATAATGATTGTTGAAAAAGAGTCGTGCGCTACGTCAATTAGGCCAAAATAGGCGGAAATAAATTGAGTGCGGAAGATTTTCCACTTTGATATAAAAGAAATAGCGGTTTTAGGGAATCGCTTTGTAGATTTTCCTTTTTGTAATTATTTTAGAAATAAATGAGCACATATGAAATAATAATAACATACATTTATCATAAAACTGTTGATTTTGCGAGGATTTTCGAAAAGATTAAGGTCTTGATAATTTTATGCCATGTTCGAGATATTGAGGTTTTCACGTGATTTTTCCAAATCGACCTTAGACAAGATTCGTTTTATCGAGGTCTTGATTTATTATCAATGACGTTACCAGTTAGCAGGTGTGAGGAGTAAAGATCACTGTGCGGTCAAAAACTCACAAGACAGGCTTACATCACAGCTCTTCTAGTCCATGTGGGTTACAGAAAGAGCGAAGAGTGCGATGCAACTGGAGAAAGGCAAGATATTGTGGCGAGCGTCGGTTTTTTTATTTCTTTTTCAGGGTAAGCTGTGGTTTGTTTATGTTGCGTTTGAAAAGAACCTGTTCCGAAGTTCTTCACGGTTATGGAGTGTTTTTTATTCAGTAATTATAGACATAAGTTACTGTTAGAGTCACGGTTTCTAAAGGATTTCTCGTTTTTTTATTTTTTTTTTATTTATTTTCCTTTAAAAGCTTTCCAAAACAAAGATAGTTACAATTCAGGATCGATTGTACGTTTCAGTAACACATGGTAATATGGATACACGACGACGCATCTAAGGACTTGGCTTAAAACGATAACATTTAAGAATGTGTCCTACAAAATACGATAGAGCTATTTTATTGTTTTCTTTTTTTTAGTTGTGTTCCTAACCGCCACCTCAAAACCTCATCATCACAAAAGGCACGCGAAGCCAAAAGCAACACTGTCATCCATTTGTGGACAAGTAGGAGAGCCCGAGACAAACGTGACGCTCATGTACGGGCTGGAGGGCCCAAAGGTCGAGCGTTTCATGCTTGGACACTTCCGCAATGACCCGCTAAATAGTTGCGTGGAAGCCGCTTGCAAGAGAGAGAATGTGTCCGTCGCTTACACATCAAGATATGATTGTTATGGTTTAGTTTGTCACGGGGAGGAGGAAGTTTGCTGGTTTTTGCCAAGTTTTGACAACCCTTCTCTAGTATTTGCGCGACTACAGAGGGGCGCTAATCCAGTCAAGGTGGCCGATAAGCGACACAAGAAGCATAAGAAACATAGGGGTTGATTTCATCTTTTGAACTAAGAATAATATTGTTTTGATTTGGGCTTGTCAGTGGAGGGATACCGCGTTTTCGACTTGTTGCTGGCTAAAAGTTGAAATACATCATGAATGACACGAGCCTGTTCAGCGGTTTGCGGGGACGCATTTTGAAAGCGCCGCGAAGGCGGCTTTGAAAACGGGAACGTTAGAACAAGGACTCAGTCACCTTTTCCCTTCCTTATACGCTCGATTTGCATCCTATGATAGATAGTTAGCTTGATTTTAATCCACAAAGAGATCTACATGATGAATTTATTAATTCATATATAGATATACAGATGTAACAGCAGGAACGAAATATCGGAAAACCCTCACCACATTATACCTGTACTTTTATGTTTATACGCCGTGCATGTGATTTCCCGAGCAAAACACCTTTTCTACAATATTCTCTTGCAATATTTATTATTAAATAAAAATCCCCAGGAGACGCAGGAGTTCCAAAGTTCTTTTTGCAAAACCACATCTAGGTAGAGGGAGACAAGTCTTGGACACCCAGCGTACTTGATGTGGGAGACTAGTCTTGGACACCCACTTGATGTCGGAGACCAGTCTTGGACACCCACTTGATGTCGGAGACCAGTCTTGGACACCCACTTGATGTCGGAGACCAGTCTTGGACACCCACTTGATGTCGGAGACCAGTCTTGGACACCCACTTGATGTCGGAGACCAGTCTTGGACACCCACTTGATGTCGGAGACCAGTCTTGGACACCCACTTGATGTCGGAGACCAGTCTTGGACACCCACTTGATGTCCACATGATAGATAAAAAAGGGGGAGTAACATTTGAGTTCTTCACTGTTCGCCATATAGAGAGGCCAAGAAACCCAGCAAATCTGCGCCACATCTAGCCACCAATGCGAGCAGGGCCACTGTGTACCAGCGAGGCGAAGCGAACTTAGAGTCTGAGCTATCCCCATCAAACATCACAGCGTCATTAGTAGGACCAAACCTTGCGTTACATAAGTCTGTCACGCAACACTCGACCTCGCAGGCGCTCACGGCCCCTGTTTGGTTGTATCTTTGGCAAAGGCTTGGGCAGAAGTCCAGGAAGGAGCACTGTTTGTGGTAAATACCGACGGAGAAACCAGGGCGTGACAGGGTAAAGTGGATGGCGTGACAGGCATCGTGATGTCCGGGGCAGTCGATAACGCTTGTGTGACATGATGTCGTGGAGTTTGATAGACATCCGTAGCACTTGATTGATTCCGCTAAGACAAGAAGAGTATATATCACATAAAGAGAACCAGGAAAATAGTAGTTTGAAGGGAGTCGTCTACGTCACAACTAATGTTATAGCTATTTGTCTCTCTGGACAAGTCGTGACAAGGAAAAGAGTTTTGAGATATGTTTATTTGAAGTTAGGGGTCAGCACATCCGTCCCATGATGTATATGGCAATCGTTTAAACTTAAATTAGCCATTCTTTTCTTTTTTTTTACTTTGAAAGCTTCGGCTTATTCGTTTGTACAAAAAAAAATTACCGAGGTTTCGCTTGCGGTGGCCACTCGTACTACTCGTATGAGTAAGCTGCTACTCGTACCTGGTGTTGAGAGTACGACCGTCAAGGCAACGATGATGATGAAACCGGAAGTAGAGATAGCACGCGTCATTTTGTACTCTACAATTAAAACAATGCAAAGTGAGCAAGGAGATTTAACTTTTTCAAGGTGTACTATGAGATAGGGTCGCATATTTTATTAATTGTGTGATTCTGTTAAAAAAACTGACCTTAGTAAAGCGTAGTCAATCCTATTTTATAGGGGACCGACCATTTGACCATTTGAAATCTGGCGGGTCGGTAACGGCAATCCCGAGAAGCAAAACATATAAATCAATCCTTATCGAAAAGACACAGCGACATTCCAAAAGAAAAACTCAAACAAGCAAAGTGGCTGCGAAAAAGATATATCTAGCAGGAAAATACCCTCCCTGTCACTATCAAATTGTCGGCGCCCGCGTGCGTGTCTTCCATTGATAATAATGCCAGCTTTTCATGTGCATACGACCTTGCCCGTCATTTTTATTGGAACAAGTGAACATGCCATTGTGTTCTCTTGTGAAACTACGCCTGACCCCCTACAGATCTCAGTATTTCACTATCCAGTGACGGATCCAGGGGTGCGTTTAAAAGATAAAATTACACAAACTTTTGTGAGCACGAGTCAATCACAAATCATTGACTTTCATGTTTCTACGTCATATAAGCAAAAAAAATGATTGCATGCTTAGGAGCAGACAATGGAGGGCTTAGGAAGTTTGGTATACAGGTATAGTTATCATAAATTGATTTATATTACTATTTGAAGTATAAATACGTCTATATAAGGTTGTTATGCACATTTCGCACTCGTACCTGCCCACAATTCTACCGTTTGCCAAATACTCACAAGTTCGTTCTGCCCTCGTGTTTCTCTTGAGCGCCGAGGGTCAAGTGTTGACAGCGTGCTGTGTGTAGATGGCATGGTAAGCACTTTACTTGCTAGTAGAGAGCATCCTTGACACTTTCAACTCGAGTTTTTTCAAGAACGTTATTGACAGTGGCGCTGATCGAAGGATGGCCTGACAGTGGTTTCCGGCGGAAGAGGAACATGCAAGAACGACAAAGAAGCTTCCAAATTTGCCAAACCTGTTGATTGTTTTATGAGTTTGCCGTGAAAAAGTGGGTAGCATTGAAGCTGGTAGCATATAATCGGAAATGCTGCCCCTCCATTATTATATGATTAATATTCTTCCCTTATGTCATTTATATAATTTTGGTATATTTTTGTGCTAAAAATCACAGTTGGTGAAAATCGTGAAAGTTGCGCGCAAATATGCACCCGAGAATGGTTCCATGTGCCGAATTAGGAGCTTAAGTTCAAAGTTAAACAAAGCCTAAATTTGCCAAGATGTATTTTACAATGTTTTCTTTTTCTGTTATGAGATGATCAAGATTTGTCTTTTGTTATTTATATAATTTTGATACAGATGGCGGGGATGATGCAAGACATCATCAACCTCACAATTGATTGCAACTCATCAAAATCCCTTTGGGAAAAGAAAATACTCTAAAGCACCAATCGGTGTCATACTTTATATGTATAACATATTTTTTGGTATACTTTCTGCTTTAAAAATCACATTTGGCGAAAATCGAAAACTGCGCACAAAGCCTAAATTTGCTAAGCCGCATCAAACTTGTTGATAAACGTAACGGAAAATATGCCAGTTGACAAGACATCAAACTCCTTTACGCGTGGTTTATTATTATACGATATTTTCTGATATTTTGTTTTGTTTTTAGTTCCCCCATTCACTACCAGTATGATCCAAGCCGGGTGTCAGATAAAAATCAGGTTTAAACAGGAGTGAATTCTCAATAAACTTCCCCTTCTTTTGACTTCTTGACTGACAAACTCGAATTCCGGATCATACGGAAGTAAACTGATAACTCAAACCCTCAATAACCCGGACATCTCCCTAACTTGAAATCTCGATAACATGAACATCCCGTTTAGCATAATTACTTTTTTTTAATGCGCTTCTTTATACAATATGTGGACTTTAACAGACCAATGTGTGAATGCTAGTGTTCTGTTAAAGTCCACTTATTTATACGCTCTTTTTTATATAAAATCGTCTTAATTTTAGTTGAGGCTGAAGATATTAGTACAACACAAATAATAAATAACAAAATAATATTTAGGTCACCAGTATATCAATTTGATTCTGCATTCATTAGAACGCATCACTTAAAATATATATAATAGTTAATAAGTAGTTTTATTATTATTATTCGTATAGCCTCGGCCGTAGCAAGGGAAGGTGCCACGCACGTGCCCCCCCCCCCCCCCCTCTTCAAATATTAACCCTATTCAGACTGGGCTAAAAGCCCCCCCCCCCCCCCCCTCCGTATTTCATGAACCGCTTAGGCTATGATCATCAAACTTACAGACAATGATCACCAGCATGCACAGAATCGTCACGCTCTATTTTGGGTGTGGTCGACTCAATTATGACGTCACAATGACGTCATAAATACGATGTCTAGCTATTCTTTCAAATATTGCCTAAATTATAAGATATTGCATTGAAATCATTTTGCATCATTCGGATATGTCAAAATCAACCTTTTAACGGCTTTACAATGCAAAAAGATTAGGATATAATGATCCACCAGCCTGATAAGGCGATCACTTTAGACAGACAGACAGACGCAGACTAGTTTTGTTATAGAAACAGCCTATTTTTTTTAATATTTGCCATTAATAGGAAACAGTCGTATGTCAGTTTTGCATTTATCCCCTCTATATTAGCTGTAGGATTTATGATCACAGTTTTACCCTGTTAAATCCTTTGCATTTGACTACGAAATTTAATTAATTTAATTCTTTCTTCAGCCTTTGTATAATTATGTGGTTTCTTATTGTTAGTAGAGTTAGAGCAATTCTTTGCTTTATAGCAGGGTTAGCTAACAGGTAGGCTAACTGATAGGCTTCTGCTTATTATTCTTAAACAATTTTCAGTTTATTGCGTTCGTTAGTATATTTCCTGTTGTCATAAGAGCCGAGTAAGCTGAGCTAATTTTTAAATGTTTGTTATACTTCACACATTCCATATAAATTACTGTTTTCAAAAGAGCCTGGTCATCCTTTGGCAATAAACGTGTCCAGTATTTTATGCTTCTGAACGATAAGTCAATTTGGATAAAAATTAATGGTTTTGCGCTGAAATCCCAAGTCCCCTTAACTCGGGGCAGATTCGTTGTGTAGCCATTTAGCTTGTTGAGTACGTGTGCACAGGGGGTTGAACTCAGCACACAGTGTAACCAAACTGGAGTTTCATACACCAGAGGGGTAAGATTTGAAAGAGGCTAGATAGTATAGAGAACTTCTGTTCTCAACGAGTTACAGAATCCAAGTGATCCTTGCTAAGCGGTCACGTTATAATATGTGACCGAGCCTTGTAATTTGGTAGGAATATGACGTCGCTGCGGTAAGAATTGGTAGGATTCCTACTGCCCATATATGGGCACCGGAAGAGAAGAAATATTTTTATAGGTTGCTGGTAGGTACGCTAATCATTTTTATGTAAGAATTCCCGCCATCTTGGATCCGCCATCTTGGATTCTTATGATTTTTGCAAAAGAAAACAAAATCTGGAATTATTACAGAAAAAAGTATTTGCATGCATATATTACTGCTCATTGTAATGATAAATGCATATTATAAGCTTTTAAAGTGTCATCTAGTAAATCTTAGTGACATTTTTAACAACAGCTTTGAGAGAGCACCCACCCCTCCCCCCAAATATCCGAGGTAAAAAATTCTAGCGCTGTTGTGAAACCTAAACAAACTTATAAAGTCAAAAGAAGCATTTAAATCTGAGAAACAGGACCAAAATATGAAAAAATTCACTACTTTTAGTTTTTGGGAAACCTATGTGTGAAAAAAAACGGTTGCCATTTGAAATTCAAAACAAATATGATTTACAGTTTTTAAAAACAGTACATTTCTCAATTGTGTTGAGAACAAGAATCCTCCCCCCTACAGATGAAACTCAATACTGGAAATATCCAGGGCCAGATACAGGATTTTAAAGTGGGGGAGGGGGGTGAAATTTTAAATGCTTGTAGAACCAAAGCCTTGTTGAGGCGTTTGTTGTCAGTGTGATCAGTATATGATTGATGTTTGGTCTCAGAAAAGGGGGTGAAAACTCACCCATCCCCCCCCCCCCTGGACCTGCTGCTGATATCAGGACACCATCCTTAAGGGTTATGGATCATTAATGTCAAAGCTATGGTTCCATTCACCCAGACTTTACTATTATTACTACTAAAATTTACTACAGTTTTTGCTGTTTGTTTGTTGGCATGCTTAAATATGAGCATAATTTTTTCATGCAACAGAATTGCAAAGAATGTTTTAAATGATAAACTCATTTTTACTTACCAACAGGCCCATACATGTGTGCAATTATCCCAAGGCCACAGATTGGACTTTGAGGGCATGCACTCTCTTGTGCCCATTGTATACCACTCTTTGCACATGATCTTGTCTTGCAATGGGCCTCACAGTGCCATCAACAAAGCCAAAGCAGTTATCAAGTGCAGCACCTTTGGCATGCACAACGTCTGCATAAGTTTGAAGCTGAAATGGTCCAAGAAGGTCATGATTCCACTCTAGGACTCGATGTCCATGTGTGTCGTAAATAAAATCGAGAACTTGGTTTGTTACCATGCTCAGTACAGGCACTGGTCTACCGAACCTTGGGATCATATGTGAGTATCTACATAGGTAAGATAATCTTCTAAGCAACATGCAAAGGCCTTCCATGCCTTCACTGACAGAACCCTGATTGCACACAAAAGTGTCAGGTATTTGTAAACTCTCTGCCAACCTAGGCAAGTCGCCTTTATCTACCCTGAACTCTGCTTGACATTCCGAATTTGGCATTTCATCGAGCTCCATAATCTTCATATGGCAATTCTAAGTTTCTCGAAAAACTACTGTCGTACAAGAGCACAAATTCTTCATCGGAAATGATATCACTCATGTATGACCCAACCAAATATTCTCTAGTCTTTTTAAACGACGTCATAAGAAAAAGAAACCAAAATAAACTCGGGGTTTGTGAATCCACTCTTAGGTGTTTATGCTCGCCGCCTCCACTTCAAATCTTAGGGTTTGTTTTTCCCGCGCGTTGGTGGGGGGGTCTCGACCCCAGGTCCCCTCGGCCGTGTCCGCTGATTTCTCACCGCCGTCTCCCGGATCTTAAGGTCCCCAATAAATCGTTCGCTGATAGATTTTAGAAAAAGTCATAAAGTTTTAGCCTCTTAGCTGCTATGGTTCAGAAGTTAAAGCAGTTATAGCTTAAATAGCCCCCCCCCCCCCTCCCAAAGGGTGTGCGGTTGTGCCCTTTATTATTTTGTAATGACATTATCCGCTATCTCCGGGGGACGCTATATAACGAATCACGTTCTCATAGCAAAGGCGACAGGATAGTATGGTGGTGTTGATTATGATATGTGTGGTGATGTTTAATCTCTTGGTTATTGCATGAATACACATCGCAAAGCAATGAGAGTTTACTGTGACCTTTATTCTAGGATATAAGACAATTATAGGACAATTACAGGGTGATCAATCGTGAAAATATTCGAGCTAGTACTGGGATTGGCTGGAGACTGACTGAGAGGTTGGTAAGGCTGTGCCGTAATCAGCTAATGAACTCTATGACACCATCTATAGTAGAGCTTGGGGAAAACTGCTTTATTTTTGCAGTTTGTAAT
Organism: Nematostella vectensis; assembly: GCF_932526225.1. Taxonomy (NCBI): domain Eukaryota; kingdom Metazoa; phylum Cnidaria; class Anthozoa; order Actiniaria; family Edwardsiidae; genus Nematostella; species Nematostella vectensis. Next base: position 1,217,181 of record NC_064036.1, on the reverse strand, counting down.
AAAATGATCACGTCTCTTTTCTGTGTTTTACTTGAATAACAACACCTGTCTTACCCTGGGAATGTGTGTACGTAAACAGCATTATTTTGACCGCGCTCTCATCCTTCCTTCTCGGCCGCGATGCGCCGCTGTAAGACGACCCTCCTTAAAACAAATAAAATACTATCACGTTCTAAAACTACTATCAGGAACGCCTGGTAGAAGTGAAATGGTTACACTCTTATTTATTTATCCGCACGATAGCATAGTGACGAAGAGGCCTCATCAGGCCTTTCGTCACAACAACCCACAAATCTAGCCTTAAACGTGATGCCTCATTACAGGTCAGACCTAAATTACATTGACCGCTAAACATTTAAGAATTTTACACTTAAACAAGGGACGGGAGGAATAATAAATCAACTCCCTCCCCCGACAAGGCGAGAAAAACAGACCGGAAAATGGTCGCACCCAACTGCATCATCAAATATGTGGGGTTCACTCAAACCGGAAGTGGTGAAATTCTATCCCCCCGCTGTATCAAGTTTTATATAATGATCGCCTCTCCCCGTCGGAATTCATTCAAGTCACATCTCTGAGAGACGAGACGTTCTACAAACCACATTTTTAACTTCTTTCAAGCATCTTGATTTTTTGTTCTGCTGCAACATGGGTTCGACCGCGCTGAGAAATCTACTTGTACTTTGCGTGGTGCTGGGATTCGCTCAGAATGGTAAGCCAGTCAAGTATTTAGTCTTTATTTTATGTTTTATCAGCCTGCAACTAGAGATGTGCATTTGTTGTTACGGTTGAGCTGAATCGCTGCCATGCCCCCCACATTAGTCTTACCAATACTGTTTGTTTTCTCGCATGAGCTGGTTACATCACTAACGAAATTGCAAAAGAAATTCTAGGCTTTATCTTTTTGACACTAGAATTTAGAGTATTTGCAAACGAACCCTGATAAGGCTATTGGATATCTTAACTTTACCACAAGAGGGTTCAACTATATTGCTTTTTCTGATTATTTATATTGTATTCGTGTGCATTGGGCCGGAGAGAATGTCATATTAAGGCGCAGGTCGATTTCATATTCGTAAGCGTAATACGCAGTGAAATGACGATGGAGTCAGCGTAACGTTCTCAGCTGTCTGACCGCCGAAACCATCGTGCTTTTACACATAATATAGATTTAGGCAATGCCTAAAAGCGGAGCCAGCATTGAACACCTTCTGTGTTGACTGATTGAGGTATTTTTGGGGGATCTAGGATCCTGCTCTTTACTGAGATTTATTTATTGTACCAACCAAATGGATCCAGGCCTTATTCAATAATTTAAATTATGCAGTACATCAAAGTTAACAAACACAATTCCTGGTGTGAATATGGCTGTCAAAGTTGTCAAGAGTCTAATGGTAAATTCTTATGTCCCATCATAGAAGTTTATAAATATATTTTTTTTAATCAAAACAATACTCCGACAAGCTTTGCCCTTGTGCAGAATAGGTCATGGATGTAACAGCATTCCACAGATTTGAAATAATATATTTAGACTGTTTAGATGCCATACTGTAATTTTTATGTATTGATTTAGTGGCGATTCTCTCCTTCATTGGACCGAATATTCAGAAAAATGTCTGGAAATTAAAATCCAAAAATATATCCCCTTTCATGCATTACATATTGGTGCACCCACCATTTACCACATAGTGGCCTTGTTGTTGGTGGCCTACTTCAAAATGAATGCAATGAAGAAAAAACAAATTGATTTTGGAAGCAAATCCTAAAAAAAACATCTAAGGCATCACTGACAGTGCTAAAATGCTAACTTCTAATTTCAAACCAAACCCTTTTATTGATCTATGTTTGGGGTAGAGAGGAAGGAAAGAATATCAATTGACTAAAAAATAGTCGACGGGGGAGGAGACATAAAGGGAATTGACTCAACTTGAAAGGTTTGTAAAAAAAATATAACAGTAATGAAAATAATTTGATTGAGCATTTCTTGACATTTCCCCTTTCCCAGTATCTTAACCCCTTCATCACCACAGGCCTCTAAAGAGGCCATGTCTATGCTATCCAAGCTATGTGAACAGAATTCTATTATTGAAAAAGAACAAGGTTGTTGCTAGTGTTATAAAGTTTAAGTATCTTGCCCTAAAAAAACCCTTTCCTTAATAAAAGTTTCATTAATGTCATTTGTAAAGCTACATTCTGACAAGCTTTGTCCTTGCAAAGAACAAGTAATGGATGAAACAGGATTTCAAAGATAGAATATAGTGTCAGACACAATTTTAGATAAGATGCAATACTGAAGTTTTAATGTACCATTTTAAGTGGTGATTTTCCATCCCCATGGGAATTAATATCTGCAAATATACATCCAGTAATGCATTATATTTTGGTGTTTTTAGAAACCCTGGATCCAACCATTCCAATGAAATAAATCTAAACCTTTAAAATAAATGTAATGGAAAAGGAAAGGAAATCCTAAAAAGAAGATATATGTGAAAAATGACTACTTTTCGCTCTAGCCATTATTATGGAACGAAAAAACGCTCGAAGGGATGCGAGGTGAGGGGAGAGGAGAGCGTAGCAGTTTCGTAGGGAATCCCCACAGTTCCTTACTGTTAGAAACTATTCAGGAGATAATTTTTATCACATTCGGCCCTGGTGTAATATTGATGCAGTTATTTTAGTTTTTGTTTGTAACATGGATAGTGTGAGTCGCGTGTAAGATTATCCCTGATTAGCACGTGACGCCATCTCCTTCCGTGGATATGTGGCTGGATGTGTAATGATTACATTCCTTTCTGAAGAACAAGTCGTTTGCATACGCTGATATGCGTGTCCCGTAAGGTTCCGCGAGGGGCCCAGACACGCCCTGATGATGGAGCCAACTAAAAAAATAATAAACTATGCACCAAAGTTATAAATTAAGTTATAATTGTAGCCTGTTATAGCCTTTAAATAGTTCACGAATGCGACAAATCCTTGACTGTTTATTTATTCTCTTATTATGCCATATTTCGTCTGTAACCATATATTATATAGCCTTCGCCACTGACTCGCGAAAATATCGAGGATATTTATGCGAATCAGCGGCTACACGTAGGTTAATGTTATATTGTGTGTGTGAGTGCGTGCGTGCGTGTGCGTGTGTTGAGGGGATGGGGAGGGTTGCGATTCCATTCCATGTCTATGACATATCGGAAAGTGGGGCCGAGGCCAGAGCATGAATCTATTGGGTATTGTAAAAGCCACGCCTCTTCCTTAATTCATCAATCTAGTACAATATTCATTAACCGTTGACGTTTGTGTCATGGAGAGGAGATTTGCGAGATTTGCGCAATTTGGAGTGGTACATGGAACGGATCGCCACCCTTCACGTTGATATGAGACGAAGGGGGATTCAACAATAGGAAAAATAAATGGATAGTGAAACCTGGCCCCTTTACGATCAATGAATAGAGAGATAAAATTATCTCAAACGATCTTTAACTCTACGGCTATAAAATACAAACACATACACGAAATATTATAAATGTTTTAATTTACTGGGGAGCCCGAATGGCGTAGTTGGCAAAGCGTCGCTCTGTAGCGCTTGTGCCTCTCCACAACTAAGTATCGGGTTCAATCCCCGGTTCCGACGTGAGTTGAGTTTATTGGTTTTCGCATTTACTCCGAGGGTTTTTCTTCGGGTTCTCCGTTTTCCTCTCTCCACAAAAGCAATTTCGACCCAAAGCTGTGTGCGTCGTCAGATGATTCGGCTGCCTGAGTCGCCCTCTATGCCTAAGAATCGACCACGTTATATTTTGGCGTCATTCTCTACAAGGAGGAGCATGGTTAGCACCCAAAATGTATTTGTTCTCCATGGAAATTCTAATAAGATTGTGTCATTTCGATTTTCAGTCTACTCGCTCAAGTGCTACCAGTGCTACAATGAGACACGTGATGGCTGCGAGGAGAACGAGAAGGTAGTCCAGTGTTCTGATGGAACTGCGTGCGCATACATTCAACTGGTGCTGACCTTTGACTACGGTGGCGGTGCCAAGATCAACAAAGACTCTTACATGAAAAACTGCTTCGTTCCAAGTGCAAATTGCTCGTCGTTTTTTAATGAAACGCAAACCCTGACTGTCAAAAGCTGCATTTACATTAAAAACAAATGCTCAAAAGATTACTGCAACGGCGTGGCGCCCACAACAGTAATGACCAGCGGTACGGGTATGACGGCAGGGACCACAGGAAGACCAAATAAAGTGACTTCGCCTAACAATAGCGTGCCTGGAATTGTGGGTAGCACATTTACAGTATTGCTGCTTTGGAGTGCCACGTGGTTATTATAAGGACTTATGAACTCTGTTAATAATGTTACTATTTTCATTGAAGAAAGCGATTCTTTTCTGTTTGTGCATATACTAGGCCCCCCGAGTGGTCTTTGGCGAGCACTTGCGAGCACCCCGTTTTTTATGCGAGACATTTTTAGTTGTTGAATAAATCGAGCAGCAGCGAGAACATCGAGAAATACAATGCGAGCACGGTGTAAAAAAATTGCGCGAGCGTGCGAGCATTAGCCGGAAACTGCGAGCACTTCGAAATTTCGGGGGGCCATTCGGGGGCCCTTATATTTTTGCTCCATGAATGAAGAAGCATTTTTTAAATTGAGTTAAGATTTTTATCTCTTTTTAAAACTTTCTAAAGCTTTATGACTGTATCATTTGATTACCACGATGTCATGGTTGTTTGCCTATTTATTCCATTACTCTATACACACACTATACACCTCTAGTTTCTATACTTTATATAGTTTACTCAATTCTGGAGGGGAGAAATCTGTTTCAAAGACCTAGAGCTCAGCACAGTTTACAGGATCTCTTGCAGTTCTCCCGTACGTATTGGTGCCAACTACAGTACTGCTTAAACCACTGACTGCATTTGTTAATCTTGTCTTGACAACTACTACCACCCCCTCCCCCTCCCCCTCCCCCACTGCACTTGTACAGGAGGTTCATCTGCTGCACGTCTATCTCTGACGGGCCCTTTCTGTTGCTAAGGGTAACCTAAAATGATAATGGCCATATCAATAAAGGAATCATGAAAACAGATAAAGTATAAGCAAGCCATTTTTAAAGAAGGCCAATCACGCCGCCATTTTATGCTCCCGCTCAATGCCACACAAAGAATCCATTTCCATCGGTTAATTCAATGTGAACTTTAGAAGCACACTAGCATACACACATTGGCACCAGTCGGGCCAAGACGGGACGCTAGCACAGTCTATTACCCGTGCAGTTCGGCAACCATGGACAGCTGTTTCGTCCTTATTAGGACTCGTCAGCATGGCATAGCCGGTTATCCGACGGAGTTTTAGACTAGCAAAGGTCGCATGCGTGATCCGCACAATTGGCATCACGCTAGCCCGGTCGCAGCTCTAGATCCCACATGGATCTAAGCTGTGGTTTAAAGCACTTCGTTCGAGTCGAAGTCGCCCTGCAGTTTTTTTTGCCGATGAAGTTTAACTGAGGCAAACCGGCTATGCCACTTAGCCGTGAATGATGCTGTAATTTAGCAGTCGCCTTCGCTTGACATAAACTCACCTAAACAAACAACACAAACAAATAAATTATGTACTCACCTAAACAAACAACACAAACAAATAAATTATATACTCACCTAAACAAACAACACAAACAAATAAATTATGTACTCACCTAAACAAACAACACAAACAAATAAATTATGTACTCACCTAAACAAACAACACAAACAAATAAATTATGTACTCACCTAAACAAACAACACAAACAAATAAATTATGTACTCACCTAAACAAACAACACAAACAAATAAATTATGTACTCACCTAAACAAACAACACAAACAAATAAATTATGTACTCACCTAAACAAACAACACAAACAAATAAATTATGTACTCACCTAAACAAACAACACAAACAAATAAATTATGTACTCACCTAAACAAACAACACAAACAAATAAATTATGTACTCACCTAAACAAACAACACAAACAAATAAATTATGTACTCACCTAAACAAACAACACAAACAAATAAATTATGTACTCACCTAAACAAACAACACAAACAAATAAATTATGTACTCACCTAAACAAACAACACAAACAAATAAATTATGTACTCACCTAAACAAACAACACAAACAAATAAATTATGTACTCACCTAAACAAACAACACAAACAAATAAATTATGTACTCACCTAAACAAACAACACAAACAAATAAATTATGTACTCACCTAAACAAACAACACAAACAAATAAATTATGTACTCACCTAAACAAACAACACAAACAAATAAATTATGTACTCACCTTAACAAACAACACAAACAAATAAATTATGTACTCACCTAAACAAACAACACAAACAAATAAATTATGTACTCACCTAAACAAACAACACAAACAAATAAATTATGTACTCACCTAAACAAACAACACAAACAAATAAATTATGTACTCACCTAAACAAACAACACAAACAAATAAATTATGTACTCACCTAAACAAACAACACAAACAAATAAATTATGTACTCACCTAAACAAACAACACAAACAAATAAATTATGTACTCACCTAAACAAACAACACAAACAAATAAATTATGTACTCACCTAAACAAACAACACAAACAAATATATTATGTACTCACCTAAACAAACAACACAAACAAATAAATTATGTACTCACCTAAACAAACAACACAAACAAATAAATTATGTACTCACCTAAACAAACAACACAAACAAATAAATTATGTACTCACCTAAACAAACAACACAAACAAATAAATTATGTACTCACCTAAACAAACAACACAAACAAATAAATTATGTACTCACCTAAACAAACAACACAAACAAATAAATTATGTACTCACCTAAACAAACAACACAAACAAATAAATTATGTACTCACCTAAACAAACAACACAAACAAATAAATTATGTACTCACCTAAACAAACAACACAAACAAATAAATTATGTACTCACCTAAACAAACAACACAAACAAATAAATTATGTACTCACCTAAACAAACAACACAAACAAATAAATTATGTACTCACCTAAACAAACAACACAAACAAATAAATTATGTACTCACCTAAACAAACAACACAAACAAATAAATTATGTACTCACCTAAACAAACAACACAAACAAATAAATTATGTACTCACCTAAACAAACAACACAAACAAATAAATTATGTACTCACCTAAACAAACAACACAAACAAATAAATTATGTACTCACCTAAACAAACAACACAAACAAATAAATTATGTACTCACCTAAACAAACAACACAAACAAATAAATTATGTACTCACCTAAACAAACAACACAAACAAATAAATTATGTACTCACCTAAACAAACAACACAAACAAATAAATTATGTACTCACCTAAACAAACAACACAAACAAATAAATTATGTACTCACCTAAACAAACAACACAAACAAATAAATTATGTACTCACCTAAACAAACAACACAAACAAATAAATTATGTACTCACCTAAACAAACAACACAAACAAATAAATTATGTACTCACCTAAACAAACAACACAAACAAATAAATTATGTACTCACCTAAACAAACAACACAAACAAATAAATTATGTACTCACCTAAGCAAACAACACAAACAAATAAATTATGTACTCACCTAAACAAACAACACAAACAAATAAATTATGTACTCACCTAAACAAACAACACAAACAAATAAATTATGTACTCACCTAAACAAACAACACAAACAAATAAATTATGTACTCACCTAAACAAACAACACAAACAAATAAATTATGTACTCACCTAAACAAACAACACAAACAAATAAATTATGTACTCACCTAAACAAACAACACAAACAAATAAATTATGTACTCACCTAAACAAACAACACAAACAAATAAATTATGTACTCACCTAAACAAACAACACAAACAAATAAATTATGTACTCACCTAAACAAACAACACAAACAAATAAATTATGTACTCACCTAAACAAACAACACAAACAAATAAATTATGTACTCACCTAAACAAACAACACAAACAAATAAATTATGTACTCACCTAAACAAACAACACAAACAAATAAATTATGTACTCACCTAAACAAACAACACAAACAAATAAATTATGTACTCACCTAAACAAACAACACAAACAAATAAATTATGTACTCACCTAAACAAACAACACAAGCAAATAAATTATGTACTCACCTTAACAAACAACACAAACAAATAAATTATGTACTCACCTAAACAAACAACACAAACAAATAAATTATGTACTCACCTAAACAAACAACACAAACAAATAAATTATGTACTCACCTAAACAAACAACACAAACAAATAAATTATGTACTCACCTAAACAAACAACACAAACAAATAAATTATGTACTCACCTAAACAAACAACACAAACAAATAAATTATGTACTCACCTAAACAAACAACACAAACAAATAAATTATGTACTCACCTAAACAAACAACACAAACAAATAAATTATGTACTCACCTAAACAAACAACACAAACAAATAAATTATGTACTCACCTAAACAAACAACACAAACAAATAAATTATGTACTCACCTAAACAAACAACACAAACAAATAAATTATGTACTCACCTAAACAAACAACACAAACAAATAAATTATGTACTCACCTAAACAAACAACACAAACAAATAAATTATGTACTCACCTAAACAAACAACGCAAACAAATAAATTATGTACTCACCTAAACAAACAACACAAACAAATAAATTATGTACTCACCTAAACAAACAACACAAACAAATAAATTATGTACTCACCTAAACAAACAACACAAACAAATAAATTATGTACTCACCTAAACAAACAACACAAACAAAAAGTTTCGGTTTATACGCCCCTCCTCTTGTGACTTGTTTTCGTATAGTGAACGTGTGGTCTCCCTCGCAGCTGTCAGAACTCGTGATCATATCGCAGTTCACTTGGCCCAAGCCCAAGGGAGGAGGGGAACACACTCCTTATTGAAGTATCACCCAATATTATTTGTTTTCATATGTTTTATAACTAAACATTTTCCCTCAGCAAATCCTGTCTATAACAATGTTGTAGATTCACGATAAAATTCTAGTACTCTATAACAATGTTCAAAAACATCTCTAGCCAGCTATAAAAAAGATGTTGGATTGGCTGAGGTTATTTTGACATCTACCAAATATTTTAGACGCATTAAATATTTGAAGAAAAAAGAAAAAAAAAAGAAAAAAAAGCATTTGATCAAGATGTACTAACAATAATAGCAACTAAGGGTGACGAAGCTGTCTGTAAAACTATTTACTACGATGAAAATCCTTGGGTGCGTCAGAATTTATAACAAAAAGCGTCAGATATTTTTATAACAAATTGGCTCAGATATTTTTATAACAAAATGCGTCAGATATTTTTATCACAAAGTGCGTCAGATATTTTTATAACAAAATGCGTCAGATACTTTTATAACAAAGTGCGTCAGATATTTTTATAACAAAATGCGTCAGATATTTTGAAAACAAAGTGCGACATATATTTTTATCACAAAGTGCGTCCTTACAGTGTGTGCGACTTTACGTTTATGTGGTCAGCTGCTGGGGGCCTGCTTATTATCCAAACTCCAGATTCCAAAACCTCAGAATACAAAGTATCCTAGATTGCGCGCATTTCAATGTAGCTTGCTTTTGTTGTTTTGTTCACAAAAAATGTCATATGCACGTGCATGACTTGACAAAGGAGTACAAAGGCTAAAGGCAGAAATGTAGGCCTAGATCGTAATATGATGACGACGCACTACATTACTATAGCAACACACCTATTTCCAAGAGAGGCAAGCGTGTAAAAGACCCCGGTATTTTTCAGTATACATCTCAGCGATCTGTGCGTGGCGTAACCGACTAAAACAGGCCTGGGATCCTGGTTATTGCCTCCCCATTAATGCGCAGGTACCTCAGGTTCCTTTGTGTTGTACAGTTCGCTAGATAGCGGTGCTGGGGCCGAAATCTCCAGCTTAGCCGTAAAGCTTCTTGCTGCCATACGGTGTTTCAGCGCATGTCTGGAAGTATGGTCTATTTTTTCCATTTTACCCTGATCTTGACGAGGTTCGATACTTGGTCATGCTCTCGAATTTCTTTTTTTTTCCATTTACTATCAGACTATGAGTACTTTTTATGGCATTATTATGTTTCATGTTATGATATTTCAGCGCATAGCCATGATTTTCCCACGGGGCTGTGCCATGTATGTAGTCTTGGCGTTTACATGGCAACACATGCACAGGGTAACAAAAAGTTGCCCTTACGATCTGGAAATGCATAGGGCACCCAGGCGTCAGGGTCTTAGGAAGGGCTAGCAGGCCCGTTATCAGGATTTTAGTTTTATGTTTTTCAAGTAACACAGTAGCTATATGCCCGGCAGTCGCTTTACCTTTGGAGACCTTTCCCGACAGTGTTATTGTAGCAAATAAAAGAGTAACTTTGATTACGATTTTATGGTGAATAAAAGCAAGGAAAATCATTCAATTCAGACAAAAAAGCTCAATTCAGATTCGCTTGCCTTTTTTTAACATATATAGAATACTTACTAGGTCGACAATTTATTGGGATATTAGAATAGATTGAAAACTGTCGGGCATTTAGTCCATTGAGGACCTTTTCCGACTGTCGGGCATTTAGTCACGCGTAAATTTTTTTCCCTTTTTAGTCACCGCGTAAAACCATTTTCCCCTTTTTCCCACTAATGGCGTCCTTAGATTTGTTTTTCTCCGCTTCAATTTTGGGTTATTCTGAGGTTATTCTGAGATATACCAGATATTTTAGACGCATTAAATATTTGAAGAAAAAAGAAAACAAAACAAGGAAAACAAGCATTTGATCAAGATGTACTAACAATAATAGAAACTATGGGTGACAAAGCTGTCTGTAAAACTATTTATTGACAAATACTACGATGAAAATCCTTGGGTGCGTCAGAATATATAACAAAATGCGTCAGATATTTTGATAACAAAGTGCGTCAGATATTTTTATAACAAAATGCGTCAGACATTTTTATCACAAAGTGCGTCCTTACAGCGTGTGCGACTCTACTATACCACTCTTCTTCATTCTTGTGAGTGCTCGCTTTACGTTTATGCGGTCAGCTGCTGGGGGCCTGCATATTATCCAAACTCCAGATTCTAAAACCTCAGAACACAAAGCATCCTAGATTGCGCGCATTCCAATGTAGCTTGCTTTTGTTGTTTTGTACACAAAAAATGTCATATGCACGTGCATGACTGGACAAAGGAGTACAAAGGCTAAAGGCAGCAATGTAGGCCTAGGTCGTAATATGATGACGACGCACTACATTATTATAGCAACACACCTATTCCCAAGAGAGGCAAGCGTGTAAAAGACCACGATATTTTTCAGTGTACATCTCAGCGAGCTGTGCGTGGCGTAACCGACTAAGACAGGCCTGGGATCCTGGTTATTGCCTCCCCATTAATGCGCGGGTACCTCAGGTTCCTTTGTGTTGTACAGTTCGCTAGATAGCGGTGCTGGGGCCGAAATCTCCAGCTTAGCCGTAAAGCTTCATGCTGCCATACGGTGTTTCAGCGCATGTCTGGAAGTATGGTCTATTTTTTCAATTTTAACCTGATCTTGACGAGGTTCGACTCTTGGCCATGCTCTCGAATTTCTTTTTTTTTTTCTATTTACTATCAGACTATGAGTACTTTTTATGGCATTATTATGTTTAATGTTATGATATTTCAGCGCATAGCCGTGATTTTCCCACGGGGCTGTGCCATGTATGTAGTCTTGGCGTTTACATGGCAACACATGCACAGGGTAACAAAAAGTTGCCCTTACGATCTGGAAATGCATAGGGCACCCAGGCGTCAGGGTCTTAGGAAGGGCTAGCAGGCCCGTTATCAGGATTTTAGTTTTATGTTTTTCAAGTAACACAGTAGCTATATGCCCGGCAGTCGCTTTACCTTTGGAGACCTTTCCTGACAGTGTTATTATAGCAAATAAAAGAGTAACTTTGATTACGATTTTATTGTGTATAAAAGCAAGGAAAATCATTCAATTCAGACAAAAAAGCTCAATTCAGATTCGCTTGCCTTTTTTCAACATATATAGAATACTTACTAGGTCGACAATTTATTGGGATATTAGAATAGATTGAAAACTGTCGGGCATTTAGTCCATTGAGGACCTTTTCCGACTGTCGGGCATTTAGTCACGCGTAAAATTTTTTCCCTTTTTAGTCACCGCGTAAAACCATTTTCCCCTTTTTCCCACTAATGGCGTCCTTAGAATTGTTTTTCTCCGCTTCAATTTTGGGTTATTCTGAGGTTATTCTGAGATCTACCAGATATTTTAGACGCATTAAATATTTGAAGAAAAAAGAAAAAAAAAACAAGGAAAACAAGCATTTGATCAAGATGTACTAACAATAATAGAAACTATGGGTGACAAAGCTGTCTGTGAAACTATTTATTGACAAATACTACGATGAAAATCCTTGGGTGCGTCAGAATATATAACAAAATGCGTCAGATATTTTTATCACAAAGTGCGTCCTTACAGCGTGTGCGACTCTTCTATACCACTCTTCTTCATTCTTGTGAGTGCTCGATAACGGTGCCGGGGCCGAAATCTCCAGCTTAGCCGTAATCGTAACGCACGGGCGCATTGTCTTTTATTGTGTACAGGACATCAAATTAGGGAAGAAAAAAGACGTTGTTCTGGGAACAGTTGTTTTGATATCATGTAAAAATCATAAAACAAATAAAAATAAATAAAGTGGGATTTGGCGATTCTTTTTTTCTTTGTGAAGCTTATTAACCTACATACCGGCCTAAATATCCATTAAAAAATCAAAAATGCAATTAAAGACGTAAGGGGGAAGGGGTTCGTAAAATCGCATAGAATATTGACAAAACCAGAATGCTGCGAGCTGTGCGTGGCGTAACCGTATTATAGGCCTAGATCTTTTTATAACAAAATGCGTCAGATAGTTTATTAACAAAGTGCGTCAGATATTTTTATAACAAAATGCTTCAGACATTTTGAAAACAAAGTGCGTCATATATTTTTATAACAAAATGTATGACGGATATTTTTATCACAAAGTGCGTCCTTACAGCGTGTGCGGCTCTACTATACCACTCTTCTTCATTCTTGTGAGTGCTCGCTTTACGTTTATGCGGTCAGCTGCTGGGGGCCTGCTTATTATCCAAACTCCAGATTCCAAAACCTCAGAATACAAAGCATCCTATATTGCGCGCATTTCAATGTAGCTTGCTTTTGTTGTTTTGTTCACAAAAAATGTCATATGCACGTGCATGACTTGACAAAGGAGTACAAAGGCTAAAGGCAGCAATTTAGGCCTAGATCGTAATATGATGACGACGCACTACATTACTATAGCAACACACCTATTCCCAAGAGAGGCAAGCGTGTAAAAGACCACGATATTTTTCAGTATACATCTCAGCGAGCTGTGCGTGGCGTAACCGACTAAAACAGGCCTGGGATTCCTTTGTGTTGTACAGTTCGCTAGATAGCGGTGCTGGGGCCGAAATCTCCAGCTTAGCCGTAAAGCTTCTTGCTGCCATACGGTGTTTCAGCGCATGTCTGGAAGTATGGTCTATTTTTTCCATTTTACCCTGATCTTGACGAGGTTCGACTCTTGGCCATGCTCTCGAATTTCTTTTTTTTTCCATTTACTATCAGACTATGAGTACTGTTTATGGCATTATTATGTTTCATGTTATGATATTTCAGCGCATAGCCATGATTTTCCCACGGGGCTGTGCCATGTATGTAGTCGTGGCGTTTACATGGCAACACATGCACAGGGTAACAAAAAGTTGCCCTTACGATCTGGAAATGCATAGGGCACCCAGGCGTCAGGGTCTTAGGAAGGGCTAGCAGGCCCGTTATCAGGATTTTAGTTTTATGTTTTTCAAGTAACACAGTAGCTATATGCCCGGCAGTCGCTTTACCTTTGGAGACCTTTCCCGACAGTGTTATTGTAGCAAATAAAAGAGTAACTTTGATTACGATTTTATGGTGAATAAAAGCAAGGAAAATCATTCAATTCAGACAAAAAAGCTCAATTCAGATTCGCTTGCCTTTTTTCAACATATATAGAATACTTACTAGGTCGACAATTTATTGGGATATTAGAATAGATTGAAAACTGTCGGGCATTTAGTCCATTGAGGACCTTTTCCGACTGTCGGGCATTTAGTCACGCGTAAAATTTTTTCCCTTTTTAGTCACCGCGTAAAACCATTTTCCCCTTTTTCCCACTAATGGCGTCCTTAGATTTGTTTTTCTCCGCTTCAATTTTGGGTTATTCTGAGGTTATTCTGAGATATACCAGATATTTTAGACGCATTAAATATTTGAAGAAAAAAGAAAAAAAAAACAAGGAAAACAAGCATTTGATCAAGATGTACTAACAATAATAGAAACTATGGGTGACAAAGCTGTCTGTAAAACTATTTATTGACAAATACTACGATGAAAATCATTGGGTGCGTCAGAATATATAACAAAATGCGTCAGATATTTTGATAACAAAGTGCGTCAGATATTTTTATAACAAAATGCGTCAAATATTTTTATCACAAAGTGCGTCCTTACAGCGTGTGCGACTCTTCTATACCACTCTTCTTCATTCTTGTGAGTGCTCGCTTTACGTTTATGCGGTCAGCTGCTGGGGGCCTGCATATTATCCAAACTCCAGATTCCAAAACCTCAGAACACAAAGCATCCTATATTGCGCGCATTTCAATGTAGCTTGCTTTTGTTGTTTTGTACACAAAAAATGTCATATGCACGTGCATGACTGGACAAAGGAGTACAAAGGCTAAAGGCAGCAATGTAGGCCTAGATCGTAATATGATGACGACGCACTACATTACTATAGCAACACACCTATTCCCAAGAGAGGCAAGCGTGTAAAAGACCCCGATATTTTTCAGTATACATCTCAGCGAACTGTGCGTGGCGTTACCGACTAAGACAGGCCTGGGATCCTGGTTATTGCCTCCCCATTAATGCGCGGGTACCTCAGGTTCCTTTGTGTTGTACAGTTTGCTAGATAGCGGTGCTGGGGCCGAAATCTCCAGCTTAGCCGTAAAGCTTCTTGCTGCCATACGGTGTTTCAGCGCATGTCTGGAAGTATGGTCTATTTTTTTTCCATTTTACCCTGATCTTGATGAGGTTCGACTCTTGGCCATGCTCTCGAATTTCTTTTTATTTTCCATTTACTATCAGACTATGAGTACTTTTTATGGCATTATTATGTTTCATGTTATGATATTTCAGCGCATAGCCATGATTTTCCCACGGGGCTGTGCCATGTATTTAGTCTTGGCGTTTACATTGCAACACATGCACAGGGTAACAAAAAGTTGCCCTTACGATCTGGAAATGCATAGGGCACCCAGGCGTCAGGGTCTTAGGAAGGGCTAGCAGGCCCGTTATCAGGATTTTAGTTTTATGTTTTTCAAGTAACACAGTAGCTATATGCCCGGCAGTCGCTTTACCTTTGGAGACCTTTCCCGACAGTGTTATTGTAGCAAATAAAAGAGTAACTTTGATTACGATTTTATGGTGTATAAAAGCAAGGAAAATCATTCAATTCAGACAAAAAAGCTCAATTCAGATTCGCTTACCTTTTTTCAACATATAAAGAATACTTACTAGGTCGACAATTTATTGGGATATTAGAATAGATTGAAAACTGTCGGGCATTTAGTCCATTGAGGACCTTTTCCGACTGTCGGGGCATTTAGTCACGCGTAAAATTTTTTCCCTTTTTAGTCACCGCGTAAAACCATTTTCCCCTTTTTCCCACTAATGGCGTCCTTAGATTTGTTTTTCTCCGCTTCAATTTTGGGTTATTCTGAGGTTATTCTGAGATCTACCAGATATTTCAGACGCATTATATATTTGAAGAAAAAAGAAAAGAAAAACCAGAAAAACAAGCATTTGATCAAGATGTACTAACGATAATAGAAACTATGGGTGACAAAGCTGTCTGTAAAACTATTTATTTATTGACAAATACTACGATGAAAATCCTTGGGTGCGTAGGAATTTATAACAAAATGCGTCAGATATTTTTATCACAAAGATCGTCCTTACATCATAAAGTTTTATTTTATTTCATCCCGCTTCTTGCTATTACAACCGCCACGAGTTAAGGTAATAGTGTTATCAGGTAACATGCTATCATGAGGTAATGTGCTATCATGAGGTACTACTGGTGCTATCATGAGGTACTACTGGTGCTATCATGAGGTACTACTGGTGCTATCATAAGGTACTACTGGTGCTATCATAAGGTCCTACTGGTGCTATCATAAGGTACTACTGGTGCTATCATGAGGTACTACTGGTGCTATCATGAGGTACTACTGGTGCTATCATGAGGTAATGTGCTATCATGAGGTACTACTGGTGCTATCATGAGGTACTACTGGTGCTATCATGAGGTACTACTGGTGCTATCATAAGGTACTACTGGTGCTATCATAAGGTCCTACTGGTGCTATCATAAGGTACTACTGGTGCTATCATGAGGTACTACTGGTGCTATCATAAGGTACTACTGGTGCTATCATGAGGTACTACTGGTGCTATCATAAGGTACTACTGGTGCTATCATGAGGTACTACTGGTGCTATCATAAGGTACTACTGGTGCTATCATAAGGTACTACTGGTGCTATCATGAGGTACTACTGGTGCTATCATAAGGTCCTACTGGTGCTATCATAAGGTACTACTGGTGCTATCATGAGGTACTACTGGTGCTATCATAAGGTACTACTGGTGCTATCATAAGGTACTACTGGTGCTATCATGAGGTACTACTGGTGCTATCATAAGGTACTACTGGTGCTATCATAAGGTACTACTGGTGCTATCATAAGGTACTACTGGTGCTATCATAAGGTACTACTGGTGCTATCATAAGGTACTACTGGTGCTATCATAAGGTACTACTGGTGCTATCATAAGGTACTACTGGTGCTATCATGAGGTACTACTAGTGCTATCATAAGGTACTACTGGTGCTATCATAAGGTACTACTGGTGCTATCATAAGGTACTACTGGTGCTATCATGAGGTACTACTGGTGCTATCATAAGGTACTACTGGTGCTATCATAAGGTACTACTGGTGCTATCATGAGGTACTACTGGTGCTATCATAAGGTACTACTGGTGCTATCATGAGGTACTACTGGTGCTATCATAAGGTACTACTGGTGCTATCATAAGGTACTACTGGTGCTATCATAAGGTACTACTGGTGCTATCATAAGGTACTACTGGTGCTATCATAAGGTACTACTGGTGCTATCATGAGGTACTACTGGTGCTATCATAAGGTACTACTGGTGCTATCATAAGGTACTACTGGTGCTATCATAAGGTACTACTGGTGCTATCATAAGGTACTACTGGTGCTATCATAAGGTACTACTGGTGCTATCATGAGGTACTACTGGTGCTATCATGAGGTACTACTGGTGCTATCATAAGGTACTACTGGTGCTATCATAAGGTACTACTGGTGCTATCATGAGGTACTACTGGTGCTATCATAAGGTACTACTGGTGCTATCATAAGGTACTACTGGTGCTATCATAAGGTACTACTGGTGCTATCATAAGGTACTACTGGTGCTATCATGAGGTACTACTGGTGCTATCATGAGGTACTACTGGTGCTATCATAAGGTACTACTGGTGCTATCATAAGGTACTACTGGTGCTATCATAAGGTACTACTGGTGCTATCATGAGGTACTACTGGTGCTATCATGAGGTACTACTGGTGCTATCATGAGGTACTACTGGTGCTATCATGAGGTACTACTGGTGCTATCATGAGGTACTACTGGTGCTATCATGAGGTACTACTGGTGCTATCATGAGGTACTACTGGTGCTATCATAAGGTACTACTGGTGCTATCATAAGGTACTACTGGTGCTATCATAAGGTACTACTGGCGCTATCATAAGGTACTACTGGTGCTATCATAAGGTACTACTGGTGCTATCATGAGGTACTACTGGTGCTATCATGAGGTACTACTAGTGCTATCATAAGGTACTACTGGTGCTATCATAAGGTACTACTGGTGCTATCATAAGGTACTACTGGTGCTATCATGAGGTACTACTGGTGCTATCATAAGGTACTACTGGTGCTATCATAAGGTACTACTGGTGCTATCATGAGGTACTACTGGTGCTATCATAAGGTACTACTGGTGCTATCATGAGGTACTACTGGTGCTATCATAAGGTACTACTGGTGCTATCATAAGGTACTACTGGTGCTATCATAAGGTACTACTGGTGCTATCATAAGGTACTACTGGTGCTATCATAAGGTACTACTGGTGCTATCATGAGGTACTACTGGTGCTATCATAAGGTACTACTGGTGCTATCATAAGGTACTACTGGTGCTATCATAAGGTACTACTGGTGCTATCATAAGGTACTACTGGTGCTATCATAAGGTACTACTGGTGCTATCATGAGGTACTACTGGTGCTATCATGAGGTACTACTGGTGCTATCATAAGGTACTACTGGTGCTATCATAAGGTACTACTGGTGCTATCATGAGGTACTACTGGTGCTATCATAAGGTACTACTGGTGCTATCATAAGGTACTACTGGTGCTATCATAAGGTACTACTGGTGCTATCATAAGGTACTACTGGTGCTATCATGAGGTACTACTGGTGCTATCATGAGGTACTACTGGTGCTATCATAAGGTACTACTGGTTCTATCATAAGGTACTACTGGTGCTATCATGAGGTACTACTGGTGCTATCATGAGGTACTACTGGTGCTATCATGAGGTACTACTGGTGCTATCATGAGGTACTACTGGTGCTATCATGAGGTACTACTGGTGCTATCATGAGGTACTACTGGTGCTATCATGAGGTACTACTGGTGCTATCATAAGGTACTACTGGTGCTATCATAAGGTACTACTGGTGCTATCATAAGGTACTACTGGCGCTATCATAAGGTACTACTGGTGCTATCATAAGGTACTACTGGTGCTATCATGAGGTACTACTGGTGCTATCATGAGGTACTACTGGTGCTATCATGAGGTACTACTGGTGCTATCATGAGGTACTACTGGTGCTATCATAAGGTACTACTGGTGCTATCATAAGGTACTACTGGTGCTATCATGAGGTAATGTGCTATTATGAGGTACTACTGGTGCTATCTATCATAGGGTATTTATTACTGGTGCTATCATGAGGTACCGGTGCTATCTATCATGAGGTAATAATGCTATCAGCCTTATTATGATTAACAAAGCCTGCATGTCTTCCTGCAGTTTGTTCTCATGTTCTGCTGCCAGTAGCAATAAGAAAAGTTCCACATATGACATCTGCTCTCCTTATCCTGGCAGGTAGAACCCCCACCCCCGCCAGCACCCCCTCCCCCTCCCCCACTGCACTTGTACAGGAGGTTCATCTGCTTCACGTCTATCGCTGACGGGCTCTTTCTGTTTCCAAGGGTAACCTACACAAACCAATACGACCAATACTGAGTTATCATAACATTGTTATCAAGTCATTGTTTTCAAAAATTAGTTCAAATTGAATCCCGTTTAGTAGCCCCTTTAAAGCGTGCGATCGATCTGATCTAGGGCGAATATAAGCACCAATGCTTCTATAGTTTACAAATTCATAAATAAACATGAGATATAATTAATCGACAAAGCGTGATGCAAGTGCAAAGGAAATCGCAGTTTATGAGGTTTGGTTCAAAAACTAAAAAAAACTGTAGTTGCAAACCACTCCATTTTGCATACATGAAATCAGTCCATCTTGATGTCTTGTATGACAAGCGGACCACCGAAACGACTCCTTGGAAATAGCGAAAAGTTAGAAATTGGCACTCGATTTTTTTTCGATTATTCTAAAATGCGATTTTATTTTCCAATGATCACCCTGCCATCGTCAATAGGCCAGTTTCAGTGTCATGCACGCTACGCGACCCCAAAATGCGTCAAAACACACTTTGTTTTGCCTAAGAAAAAGTCTGGTTCAAACAAAAACAAATCAACAGGTTTGGAACTTGTTGCGGCGTTGTTAACATGTCAATCTATGCTATCGCGCAGTTGTGTTGATTTGTACGTACCCCAGCCGTTTTAGGCACCATTGTCGGTTGGCCGTTGTTGCTGAATGCGTACGCCTCGTAATGCATAACACTTCCGTAGTCGTACGGGAGTTTGTAGGGTATTTCTTGAAGGCAAACTTAGATTCTTAAAAAGAAGACAAAATGGGTTGAGATATTAAAGCACTAAAGGTTCGATTTAGCATTCGGTGAATATTCATACAGGCCCGTAGACAGGATTGGCTTAGGGGAGATTCCTTAACACTTTTTGGCCGCCAAGGAGGGGGGGACGCGTGCACCCAGCGCATCTCCCTGTGTACGCGCCTGTCATAGGGTTGTAGACATTTACAAATGTGTGAGGGTGCTTATCAGTCCATGCTCCGTAATCCTTCAGGAAGACGATTTACGATATGCTACTTACGCTCATTCATATTATTCCAGTTAATGGTGATGTAGGTGTCGCGGTCAGCGCGTGACTGCTCGTGATAGAAGCCAAAGGCGTGACCTGTGTAACGCAATGATATATGTTTTGGTTATTTTAAACATGGCAGGATAGAGAATAGCTCGATGATAAAAGCTTATATATTCGATTGCCTCATGATTCTGATGATGATGATGACGACGAGGAGGAACTCGTAATAATGACATCGTGACATCATGATGACGTAATAACATTATCGTGACATAAAGGTAAAGATTAAAATATGGCTATTGCATTGATTTCATGAATGTTGGTTTCATGATATTATATTATAATCATAATGATGTAATGGGGACGGAATAAGGATAGGTAAATGATATTGAATACCACACTTTTATAATTCCAGAGCCGTAGCAGGGGAGGGGCACAATACAGAATATTGGGGGGCACAGCCACATCCTTACTGGTCATTTATTATTTTTAAAATATTAGGGGGCACAGCCACGCCCTTACTGGTCATTTCCTTATAATTTTTAAAATATTGGGGGGCACAGCCACGCCCTTACTGGTCATTTCCTTATAATTTTTAAAATATTGGGGGCACAGCCACATCCTTACTGGTCATTTCCTTATAATTTTTAAAATATTGGGGGCACAGCCACATCCTTACTGGTCATTTCCTTATAATTTTTAAATATTGGGGGACACAGCCACGCTCTTACTGGTCATTTCCTTATAATTTTTAAAATATTGGGGGCACAGCCACATCCTTACTGGTCATTTCCTTATAATTTTTAAATATTGGGGGACACAGCCACGCCCTTACTGGTCATTTCCTTATAATTTTTAAAATATTGGGGGGCACAGCCACTCCCTTACTGGTCATTTCCTTATAATTTTTAAAATATTGGGGGGCACAGCCACGCCCTTACTGGTCATTTCCTTATAATTTTTAAAATATTGGGGGGCACAGCCACGCCCTTACTGGTCATTTCCTTATAATTTTTAAAATATTGGGGGGCACAGCCACGCCCTTACTGGTCATTTCCTTATAATTTTTAAAATATTGGGGGGCACAGCTACGCCCTTACTGGTCATTTCCTTATAATTTTTAAAATATTGGGGGCACAGCCACGCCCTTACTGGTCATTTCCTTATAATTTTTAAAATATTGGGGGGCACAGCCACATCCTTACTGGTCATTTCCTTATAATTTTTAAAATATTGGGGGGAACGTGCCCCAACCCCTGCTACAGCCCTGAACTCCGATTTGATGATAATGATGAGAGGTTTATAATCTGATGGTAGAAATAATGCTACTGTAATCATAATATCCTCAGTATTACCCAGCTCGTGGGCAACCACGTGCGTGTGCCAACATCCATGATTCAGGGATAACAGCTGACGGCTGCCTTTACGACCAACATGTGACGTACACCTGCAAGTGATGACACGATATGCTTCATCTACATACACGTGGCCCAGAATCCCTTATGTAGAATATTGGATGGGATATTCATCCCATTATTCTACAACCTTATTTTTGTATGCTCCCTTTACAGGGGTATTAATGTAATGTGGAAACTGGTTTTAATAGAGGATATCTATATTTTTTTAAACATGTCTTTTATGATAATCATTAGCCAAACGCTGCAGCAGCCTTTTTTTACTAATCGCTCATAGAATAGTTGTACTTAGTCACAAGGTTTGGAGATGCTGAAGAAGAGACTTGGTCCCAATAGAACTACATTGGTGTCATTTACGCTGGTACGTAATTACATTTGGGCTAGCTTCTGTAAACTATGCTGGTGCGTAATTACATTTGGGCTAGCTTCTGTAAACTATGCTGGTACGTAATTACATTTGGGCTAGCTCCTGTAAACTATGCTGGTACGTAATTACATTTTGGATCATGATCAAGATGGGCTCGTGATTATCCAGTAATTATTTTTCGGAAATACACGCTATAATTCATGGCCCGGTCATTTGAGGCCATGGTTGTTGATTTTGTCTATCGATTTAGCAATTGTATGGCACCGACACATCATTACTAGGTCCGTGCAAACATAACTCACACACGCCGCCAATTTGGTTTAAATCTATCTATCTTACTCCTACACTATCTATCTTACTCCTACACCGAAAGCTCTTCATGAACTATATTATTTATAACAGCATTTTGTCTTTGAAAAGCACCTTTTTCACTTGCAACTGTTCTTGTAACATAGTGCTAGTCAATAGGTCAAAAGTTCATTTAATATGTAAGCTTAATGAAAGTTAATTCCCACTCTTCCTAGCTCTCACAAAGTTGCAATTAAAGACTTTGAGAGGTGATATGTCTTTCAGTGGTCACGTTTTTATCCAAGAATCAATACTGTTAATCATTAGACTTAACTCCCGCCCCCCCATCCTTTGTAAACCAATCACGTGACGGCTTACTTACTTCTTCTGTAAAAAAATTGCTTCATGACAAAATCCCTCAATATCCCGACCACGAACCCGGCTCATGCATTACATGGCAAAATCCCTCAATATCCCAACCACGTACCCGGCTCATGCATTACATGGCAAAATCCCTCAATATCCCGACCACGTACCCGGCTCATGCATTACATGGCAAAATCCCTCAATATCCCTACCACGTACCCGGCTCATGCATTACATGGCAAAATCCCTCAATATCCCGACCACGTCCCCGGCTTATGCATTACATGGCAAAATCCCTCAATATCCCGACCACGTACCCGGCTGATGCATTACATGGCAAAATCCCTCAATATCCCGACCACGTCCCCGGCTTATGCATTACATGGCAAAATCCCTCAATATCCCGACCACGTCCCCGGCTTATGCATTACATGGCAAAATCCCTCAATATCCCGACCACGTACCCGGCTGATGCATTACATGGCAAAATCCCTCAATATCCCGACCACATCCCCGGCTCATGCATTACATGGCAAAATCCCTCAATATCCCGAACACGTCCCCGGCTCATGCATTACATGGCAAAATCCCTCAATATACCGACCACGTACCCGGCTCATGCATTACATGGCAAAATCCCTCAATATCCCGACCACGTCCCCGGCTTATGCATTACATGGCAAAATCCCTCAATATCCCGACCACGTCCCCGGCTTATGCATTACATGGCAAAATCCCTCAATATCCCGACCACGTCCCCGGCTTATGCATTACATGGCAAAATCCTTCAATATCCCGATTACGTCCCCGGCTCATGCATTACATGGCAAAATCCCTCAATATCCCGACCACGAACCCGGCTCATGCATTACATGGCAAAATCCCTCAATATCCCGACCACGTACCCTGCGCCGATGTGGATGTAAGCGTAATCCTGTTCGTTGGTCCTCTTCTTAAAGCGGATGCAGGTTTTCTGCTCCCAGATCTTCATTGCGGCATTGATGGCATTCACAGCAGCACTTGCTCTCTCTGTGCATATCATAAGAGAAGGCATTAGAACTTGTTTTCAGGATCTTTTCTACGAGTGACACTGTACAAAGCTGCTAGTAATAAAGATTTGTGGCATAACAACAAAAGCACCCACGCTTTTTTAGTGACATTAGATCATGGCAGTTTCGATAATATGGTATCGCAAAAACAGCGATGTCAACAAAAACACCCGATAAAGAACCGACAAAGAATACCATGTTGGATTTGTACTTTTATCTAATGAGCAATAAAGACACTATTATCATCTTCACCACCATCCTCATCATATTTATCATCATTATTATCACATGTCGGTTTGTTCCCTTGCGCCTTATGGTCGCTATGCTGTTCCTGTGCACTATGCTTTAGTAAAGTTTCAGACGAAGGCTTAAACAAGTCATGTCAACATGACAGGGGCGTAGCCAGGGGGGTGGCCCTTCTAGCAGCCAAAAATACAGTAAATGTATGAGACAATATCTAAAATACAGGAGAAAACGTCTTGAAAGGACCTTTTGGGCCCCCTCCTGTTAAAAACCCTGGCTACGCCGCTGGACATGCACACAGCACGCGCTCTTAAAACGTGCGCTATCTGGTATTTTCCTCTCCGTAACCGTACTTACGGATTGCAGGGTCCAGTTGGTAGACCAGAACTCCATTTCGCCACAGGTTCTTGGTGGTCGCGCTTCGCCCCAGTCCAGCTTTACGTCTCGTCCGGTCATGACTGCGTAGCGCTGGGCCGTGGTAAGATACATGTCTCCCTCAAACAAGTTGGGGTCGTTGATTTCAAGGTTTTCTATGGAAAAAAATAATATTAAAAAAGGCCAATCATGCCATTATTTTACACTCATGCACAATCCAAACTTAAGAAAAAAAATACCGGCTAAAGGGTGGTGTATGTAACTCACAACTCGACCTCCTTATTGGAGCCCGGGAACAAAAATATCCTTTGGCAACCAGGGCATTCAGATTCTTTAAGTCGCGAAATAAAATGTACTCGAGCAATCACCCACCTTCTGGTCTGTGAACATCATCTTGTGCGACTGCGCAATGAAAGACCACGAGCATCAGTAGCTTGATCCACATGGCTGAGATAACGCTAGCAAAGGTAGCAGTGAATCTGGCACGACCAAGGAACTTTTTATATCAACGCACTTACGCGACTTTTACCAGCTAAGTAAACTCTCTTACGCTGGGTTTGATCTTCAGATTTTTTCAGCTTGACATACCTGTGCAACTGAGTAACCAAACGAAAATGGCGAACAATGGAATCTATACAGAATTGACCCAGGTTTCGTCACCACCTTAACTGGCCTACAAAGTTTCTCGCAATTTGAAAAGCGCATTCCAAAAAAATAATTTGAGGTAGCCACTGCTTTGGTTATCTGTTTTAGAGTCCGTTTTTCGCGCCAAACTATCCAAAAACTGAGCGCAATCATAACGCAAAAATGCACACAGTCTGTGCTACACCCGCCCCCGGTAAAACGATCTGAATATTCGTATATTCATTTATTCACTTATTTTAAACTAAATATTCAGGTTGAGGAAGAGCGCGCGATGAATTTGAGGGTATATTTTGCTGTGGATTTGTACTGTGTAAACTTGCATGATGCTTGCTTAGTGAATAAAGAAAAGAATGGCGATTAAATTTATCATTTTCACCTTCGACTTCAAGTCTGTACACAGCTGTTGCAATATTAATTTCATTTCTAGATTCCCTTTTTGTATTGTTCTCAAGGTTTCTACACTATTTGTGCAAGGTCGACGTGCTAAGCCACGGTTTCAGGATTATAAGATTATTATGTCAATGATTGTATTTTCCAGTTTTTCCTTCTTTTACGCATTAAAGTGGATTTGCTTCAAATAAGATCTTTCTATAATTTTCCAGTTTAGGACAATCGTGGAAAGTGCAAGTATAAACTTGGATTTATATATCCTTCCCCGATACACTCCTTTTTAAACAAAGCTGAATTTATAAATGTACCTTGACAGACTTTGAATCGTTTGAATCAAAGAGCACTGGGTGAGATTCAGTCAAATGAATCTGGAGGACTGAAGAGAAATCATCAAATGAGCTAGTTGTGGCGGTTATAATTGAAACCTCATCTGTATCTATACTGAAGCCTAATAAATACAAAAAGCCCAAATAGTCGTGTTCGTGAACCAGAAGAATGAATACAATACACCAAAAACTGGAATCCGACTCGGCCAAATTTTCGTCTTTAATAAGACTTCTTCAGGGCAGACTGAAGAAGGTAATTCGTTACAAGCTTATTTACATAAGAATAGTGGCGCGAGACGCAAAAACATTACCTAATTTACCTGGCACATTCTACTTAATTTACAGCCAGTTCTAAAATCTTCGAGTAGGTGTAGGGGTGCTATTAGTAAGGTACCTATTGTGGCTTATAGTAAACCTAGGAGTTTAAAGGATATGTTGGTGCACTCCTCTCTTAAAGAGGATAGTATTTAGGTTATAGGTTGTCGTAAGTGTGGCGGTAAAAGATGTAGGGTGTGCAACTTTCTTGAGACAGGGCAGGAGTTTCGCAGTACGGTTACCAGTAAGAAATATGTCAATTAATTTTGACTTGGACTGTAATTCGGATTTTGTTGTTTATCTCATTACTTGCTCTAAGTGTAGCAATCAGTACGTAGGTTCTACTATCAATAGTTTTAGGAAGCGTTTTAATAATCACAAAAGTAGGTTAAATAAGCACCCTAGTTTACCGGTTAGTGAAAGAGTTAAGGATGACCTTATCTACCAACATTTTCAATGCGACAATCATTTAGGTCTTAGTAATGTAAGGGTACAACTTATATATAAGTGTAAATCCCAGGCTCAGCTTTAGGGAAAGGGAAGGTCAGTGGGCTTATCGGCTTAAGTTTATCTAACCCGCGGGGTCTTAATAGTGACGACTTTTTTTGTAGTAGAAACCCGCGTAGAGGTATATAAATTCTTTTCGTCCATAGCATTTTAGAATGTGCGATTTTTTGTCAGTTGTAATGTTTTTGCGTCTCGCTCCACTACTCTGATTTAAATAAGCTTGTAACAATTCACCTTTTTCTGTCTGCCCTGAAGAAGTCTTATTAAAGTCGAATTCCAGTTTTTGGTGTATTATATTGAAGCCTATATAACCTTTAAATTCTAAGAACATACCGGACTCTTGGTAAGATTTCTATTTTTAAAATTACGGATAAAATAGACTACTGGTGCGTGAGTTTGCTTAGGGGATCAGTAGTCATTATTGAAGACCCTACGAGTCTAAAAGTAACATTAACATCTTAATTTTCCGGTAAAATGTTAAGCGAGAACTTTATTAGGGTTCGAAAACAGAATGCTATTTGATTTTTTCCATTCAGCACCACATCCCCATTTGCTTCTATTTCCACGGAATCAGGGTGAATTCAAGCTTTTCGTAGTACTGGAACCCATTCGACGTGATAAAATCCCCAGGGTACTCCCGTTTGGTGCCATTTTTTAACTGACAGATCCCCCCATCAGGACGATGGTTGAAGGATACACACGCAGACGTGCGCGCGCACAACACCATGCACAGGCGATGGTCGAACTCGGTGTGAGAGGAGATCACGTGACCTGTAAGACTGCCCGGAAGGTGCTGGAACACCATGCGCTCATCAAGTGGAGCTTACAAGGGAACATCAAGTTAATATCTTTATGTGTTAATTAAGGGTTAATCAATCATAAATTAAATGTTAATTAATTATTATTGTATTTATTCAATTTGCTATAGACCAAGGGCGGTTCCTAGAAAGCAGGTAAGCGCTAACCCAGGGATGAATACCATTATTTTGACTGCTTTCTGGGAACCCGGCCCGGTTTCAAATTTACGGCCTGTTAGCAGACTTGATTATTTCAACTCATTTGTTCTTATGAATAATGTCTTATCGCTCAATTAACGCCAAAATAAAATACAAAATATTCCATAGGAGCCTTCTGTCTCCAAACGTACGGACAAAAAATTCCAACCAAGAAAAATATTGGATCGCCCACCGCCCTTCGCGTCAATTGCGTAACATGCCCCCCCCCCCCCCCCCGATAGCCCCACCTTGCCCATACAAAACAAAACAGGAGTGGGGGACTCACCTCTAAGGTCATCAAGTTCCCCGCGACTCTTTACGACACCAAACACATACACAGGAGTGGGGGACTCACCTCTAAGGTCATCAAGTTCTCCGCGACTCTTCACGACACCAAACAAATACACAGGAGTGGGGGACTCACCTCTAAGGTCATCAAGTTCTCCGCGACTCTTCACGACACCAAACAAATACACAGGAGTGGGGGACTCACCTCTAAGGTCATCAAGTTCTCCGCGACTCTTCACGACACCAAACAAATACACAGGAGTGGGGGACTCACCTCTAAGGTCATCGAGTTCTCCACCACTTTTCACGACACCAAACACATACACGTCCATTATAGCGCCGGAAAATTTCTGATCCGGAAATGCGGTACTCAAACTATCCCCTATGATAGGTTTTGATGAGGGACCCCTCCACTCCTTCATGTCAAACACCAACGATTCAATCTCTATGGTATCGAGGTAAAGTCTGACCAGGCCTGATTCCTTATCGAAGGTTACGGCCACGTGGTACCACCGACCGATCGACACGACTTTTGACGATAGTATTTGATTAGGAGTCCCATCTTTGTAGTAGCGTTTGAACAGGAGTCTCTGTGAACTGCTTAATGCAAAGGTGAACTGTTGCGGGTCCGCCCAATCTGATATAATGGTTTGCGTTATTTGCAATTTTGCTTTTATTTTGATCCAAGCCGCTATGGTAAAGCTTTTTCCTCGGAGATCAATCATGACAGGGATTTCCGTGTAGCACTCAGAAAATTTGTCATACGCCGTTGCTCGTGTGCCGGGGTAGAAACCGACTTCGACGATAGGGCTGTTTTCATGGCTGGAAAAGTTTAACCTTATCTTATAAAGCCGTTTTGGTATTACGTTTATATGCAGATTGTAATGATGATAAAGTGACTTACCGCAGTCCCACATCAGAGCCGTCAAGCAGCCAGTGACCAATCAGGTCACCTAGAAACAATATAATTATGGTCAGACAGACATACAGACAGAAAGACATAGAGACAGACAGACAGACAGACAGACAGACAGACATAGAGACAGACAGACAGACAGACAGACAGACAGACAGACATAGAGACAGACAGACATAGAGACAGACAGACAGACAGACAGACAGACAGACAGACAGACAGACAGACAGACAGACAGACAGACAGACAGACAGACAGACAGACAGACAGACAGACAGACAGACAGACAGACAGACAGACAGACAGACAGACAGACAGACAGACAGACAGACAGACAGACAGACAGACAGACAGACAGACAGACAGACAGACAGACAGACAGACAGACAGACAGACAGACAGACAGACAGACAGACAGACAGACAGACAGACAGACAGACAGACAGACAGACAGACAGACAGACAGACAGACAGACAGACAGACAGACAGACAGACAGACAGACAGACAGACAGACAGACAGACAGACAGACAGACAGACAGACAGACAGACAGACAGACAGACCTTGGGTGACCCTTGCCATCACCAATGATAGTAGAACCTGAAAAGAAAAAGATATGTCATGAAAGAAACACAGGAGTTTAGAATTTTAATTGTGGTCTCTTTTTATACGTTTTAATTCGTGTTTCTATAGATGCGAGTTATTGATTTTTGCCGTTTTGTGCATATCCTGTGGTGTGACGTCATATCACGTGATATCAGGTAGTTTCATGGGATTCTAACTTTTAGTTGGATTCTCGAAAGAGGGTCAGGGAAGCAGCATTCCCAAAAAGACAAAGGAGTAGACTCAAAGGGTTGTTGGGGACAAGGGATGAAGCGATGAAACTTTGAAAGAGATGAAAAACTTTTATGCATAACGTGAATGTTTCAAGGGTACACCTTAGTTGTGATAACAACAAATTTCTTATAATCTTGTATTGATAGAGAAATATATATTTTAGGGACGACACATTGAAAGACAGGCGTTTTTGTCAGTTGTAATGTTTTTCCATCTCGCGCCACCATTCTGGTGTAAATAAGCAATTGTAACGATTCACCTTCTTCAGTCTGCCCTGAAGAAGTCTTATTAAAGACGAAAATTTGTCAGAGTCGAATTCCAGTTTTTGGTGCATTGTATTTTAGGAGTGAGATGTAGTTATTAGTTGGATGCTATCGTTATTGTATAAGACACTTCAATTCTTGTTTTGACACGGAGATTTTGACTATATAATTCAATAAAAAACCATTTACGAACCCTGAAATCCACGAAATATTTCAATTTAAAAAACAATATCGTCGTCGCTGAAAAATATGTCAAATATGTATGTCGATTTCAAATAACAGAAATCGTCCAAACCTTATGAAGGAAATTACTCAGTTGCTTCAGCTGTGGTGGCATAACCAAGTAGCGACGATGATTTTTTTTGGCTCTGTGGTAAGAAAAAAAACAATTCAATATTATTATGTCCTTGATAGAGCCAAACTCATACATGTTCGCAAACTTTTAATAAGGGTTTGAGCTTGTTTGACTTTGAACTATCTACATGTAACTATACTATCGGGGTAACGAAAAGACTCTTTCAATAATATTCTGAGATCGCCGGATAAGGCATTTGTGGCACTTGGTATCGATACAGGTAGAAATAGGCGCAGGCCTAGGGCCAGCATCAATATTTCAGTTGCTAGGCAAAAGCTAGCCACTGGATGATAAATCCAACAAATTTGCGTATAAAGCAATTTGATTTTTTCAAATCTGACACTTGAAATCAGACACTTGAAATCAGCACTCATCTCTCACTCTCGCAGGTACACATTTTGTGGGTGTAATTTTACAATTTTGCCTATATAAAATTCCATTTTCTTCTTAACAACAAAAAGAATCAATTTTAAGAATATTTAAGTGGGAAAGAATCTTTTGGTAACACTCCAGTTTAAGTTAATAGAAAAAGATTTGCCAGATATAAATCACATCTTACCCTGTTTTCACTGCACAACAGTGTTGTCATCTAACAGACCAGGGTTGAAGGAAGAATAAGGCGGAAAACTAAAACTTTTTTTGTTTCATTATTCATGATCAGACTTTGGCCGGAGACTTTGGCAGACGTCATACAGCTCTCTTTCTTTTCAGGATGAGAGAAAACGTTTGTCTAGAGTATTAGACTAGCAAGTTTTCACCTCTATGATTAGTATTTTTGTAAGATACAATACATAATACATCTTCAATGGATAAATGTTTCTGGGAAGTTTCAAGATATTAGGTTGTCATTGAGATGCATAAGTAATGAATGACTTTAGCCTAATAGATATAAAAAATAACAGTTTATCTACAAAACAAAATGCCCTTATAAACAAGAAACAACCTAAGGACTATATATGGTTCCTGTCCAACAGGGAAAACGTAAGATAACATAGAAACGTCTTTACGCATCCCTTCACGTTTACAAAAAACTTAGGTATGGTCATTAATTATCAACAGAAATTGGCATCAAAACTTACATAACTTACAAAACTTACATATCAGCAGGTGCTCCGGGTTAAAGCGCCGATCGCAGCAGTCACGCATGCGCAGTTGAGGTGAATGTTAACTGTCACCCGTCTGTCTATCTAATAGTTCTAAATTTATTTTTTCCCCTTTGTATTGCGACTAACGAGCTGAGAATCAACAGGAGGCCAAGCTCCACAATCATAATAAGTCTTAGCCTCGTTCCCACGCTACTATTGTTTTTGCTGAGCCGCTTGTCGGTTAATGACGTCACTTAAAATTTGCCACTCATAAAGCCTGGCAAAACACTCGAAACCGGCAAATCGACTTCGTATGGTGCGAATTTGAGCGTCTATAGCTTATAAGGGATAATGTTATTCGAGTGTTTAATATGAAATCAGTCGAGTAGTACAAATTTACACATCTCAGGCCTGTACCCATATAAAGAAAACGTTGTCGTTTTAGGGGTCTGGTACCGTGCAATTAAAGTTTCTTTTCAGAGCCTTTCTCTGTTGACTGAAGATATTCACAGTGACTGTTTTTCTCTTTTGAATACAATTCATAAAGTTTGCGAAGCACCTGCGGTACGGCAGCCTTAAGACAAGAATCCGATTTTCCAAATAACGACTATATTAGTTTCCTTATATGGAAGTGACCGCGTCTGGGAAAAACGACAAGTTTTGGCTATTTTTTCTTGATATGAGGGTTTTTCTTGAGGGGGGGGGGGGGGTGAGTTTTCTGATAAAAATCTGACGTCCCCCGAAAGAACACAAAGGGAATTTTTATGCCTTTGCAGTATCTCCAAGGGACGTTTATTGTCGGATTTGGCTACAAAAAAGTCTGACTTATGGATTGATGACATACCAGAGTGATTTAGCTTATTGGCCGTTGTGTGTGTATGTGTGTGTGTGGTGGTGGTGGTGGTGGTGGGGGGGGGGGGGGGGGGGTGCGTTCGCACCCCCTGTATCTTACTACTAATGGTTTTTTCTCATGGTAAATTCTCATTCTCAAAGCGCAAGAATAAATTCAGGGACGTTCTCAATTTCCTCCTTTGTCCTTCCCTTGTTTTTCTTTTCACTTCTTTCCGGGCAGAGGATCAAATCGAAGGCTAATCCCATTTACTCTGTGGCCGCCCTATAGCTACACACAAAGGTGAAAGAGAGTTGACACGGTTGAGAAGGTCCTCTTGTTGTTGCACAAATGGCAGTTTTCTCTCTTTGCGGCTCAGCTGTGGGGAAACTTGGATAGTCTTTAAACCCCGGATCTCGTGATAAAGAAGACTTGACGACATTCTATTTCTACAATTCATTTGAAACAAAATTATAAAATCCTAACCCTGATCATGACAGAGAAGCTTCAAACATATACCCGGTTTAGCATAAATAGCTTTAGACGTCAATATCCTGTCTAGGACAAAAACGTCAAAAACCATACCACCCTATTTATAAGCACCAACTGATATTAGTTCGGGTTTCCTGTTTAAGTCCAGTCCCTCTCGGTGGATTTCCATGAAAACGAGGCCGAGTCCAGCTTTGTCAGCCATTTTGTTTTCTATTCAACTTCAAACTCTGTGTTTACATTCAGCATAGAAGACTGTTTCTTTATATTTTGTAAAAGACGCTTGGCTAAAAAAAATTGGGTAGTTCATGCTACACCATGGCAATGCTTGCTCCCGTAAGCCAGCCACAACCGCCATCAGGAAAAAGAAAAGAGATTTATAAATACGAGGCGCCGTGGACGATCTATGGCATGAACTGGAGCGTTCGAACAGACAAGCGATTTCGTTTGGCTCTTGGCAGTTTCGTGGAAGAATACAATAATAAAGTAAGTAGGGCTAAATTTTAGCCGTCTTTCTATATAACCTGTTGTTTTGACCTTCAGTATATAACATCTTTTACAGTTTGCAGTATAAAAAGATTTGTCACCTTAGTTTGCGCGGCAAAATATGACAAGCTAAATTCTTTGACGGCCTTTTGGTTTTTATACTTTCTTTATTCAGGGGTATCTATTTTTCTTGTAGGTGTTTTATTAGCATTTCAAAATCGTTCCAGGTGCAGATTGTTATGCTAGACGAAGAAACTGGCGAATTCACCGTGAGATCAACATTTGACCACCCATACCCAACTACGAAAATTATATGGATACCAGATAACGTAAGAGTCCGTTAATCTAGAGACTCTATTAAAAACTACACGATTGCTAAGCACTATAATTAAAAAAGGAATCATGTGTTATAAATGAATAATACATTTGTTGTGGTTTCTGGCTGACCTTGGCAGTCAAACACCAAAAACGTGGATTTTTTTTCCTTGTGAAGTAGCTGGTGAAAAAGGTCAGTTTCTTTATTATAAAGTAGACTCTTTTTTTCAAAAAAATGTCTGCTAACTAACAAGCATGATTTAAACAAGGAAATAACTCCCAGTTTAGACCATTTATGATTTGACAATAGAAATAGCATTATCTGGGAGAAAGAACAAGTGATACACCTATTTCAAATAAGGTTGTACTCAGAGAATCTGTATATCATAACCCACAGTGCTTCATTGGTATCATATCATAAAAATTGATTTAGTTTTTGCCAAACGCGGTCGCTTCCATATAAGGAAACTAATATATTTCTTATTTGGAAAATCTTCATGATTTTTGTACTTTTTAAGGTAAGCGTACCCTAGGGGCTTCGTAAACTTTATGACTTGTAACCAGAAGAGAAAAACAGTTACTGGGACCGTCTTGACAAGAAGTGAAGTTTCCTTGGTACCAGACCCCCAAAACGACAGCGTTTTCCTTATGCAAGTATATAAACAAATAAGCATAAAAAAATACAAATCCAAGTTACAAAAGCTATAGAATTCTTGTTTACATTCACATAGCTTTCAGATACAAGATTCAGCCGTTTATATGCTAGCCATGAACCACCGCGGGTTACCACACATGGGTTCTCCAGTGCAACCTTATTTGAAATAGTTGTATATATATTTGTGTGAGGTAAAAGGAGTTTGTGCATGGAGATGTCACTAGGGCATTAAAAAACTGATTTTGATCAACCAGAAAAAAATTCATAAGATTTATCAACGCTGACACATATATCCTTCTCATTTGTTTGGCAACACAAGAAACCCTGTCACGTTTACATGAATTAGGAAGGGTATGCCAGTATATGTGCCAGGTATGCAGGGGGGGTTCTTTTTTCGTGTTAAAATTTAAGGTAGGTTGTTGTACAGTGAGTCTTTAATGTGGAAGGATGACCCTATGGAAACTAGGAATTATGTATATTTTCCTTTAATAAAATGGTCAGGGTACAGTGGCCCTAGGAGGACTATATCAAATTGCAATCAAGGTAAAAAAAAGTTTTAGAATGACTATGGAGATATGACAGTTTTCTTTTTTGATTGTGCTTTGTAGAATTCATACCCGGACTTAGTAGCAACATCAGGAGATTATTTGCGAGTGTGGAGAGTTGGGGATTCAGATGTCAGACTTGAATGTCTTTTAAACAATGTAAGTATATGAAAAAGGTTTTCTTTTATAGATAACATTATTTGCCTTCCATCAGAATCTTAGTTTTTTGTACTACATTATATGATAATTGTTAAGCCAAATATTAAATCACTTTCCTCCATATCCACATGGAATTAATACAAAATGCTGACACTGTGTTTAACTGAAAACAAAGGAGCCTCTTTGGAACATTTTTAAAAAATATCATCAATTTCAGATTACTGCATATATTTTTTTAGATTATCTAATTTAAATGGATAATTATTATCTACCAAATCTTAAATAGCTATGGCTTTCTCAGTCTCTATGCTTTCTATCTAGGATTCATATCGGTTATAAGAAAAGAAAAAAGTAACTGGTAGTTAATATTACTTCTTGTTGTGTCTTTCATTACTGGAGAACAAAAATTCTGACTTCTGTGCGCCATTAACATCATTTGACTGGAATGAAGTGGACCCGAACCTCCTTGGGACATCAAGCATTGATACAACCTGCACCATCTGGGGACTTGAGGTAAGAAGTGAAATGCAGCTGACTCAAACCCTTAAGGGATATAAAAACATTTAGAATTAGCAAGGTGTTTAAGTTATCCAAAAGTAAATGTGACTAAAAAATATCATTAAAAGACCCCGCTGTATAATCACAGTGCTTTACATTGCACTGCGATCTTTTCATGAAAACTATTTTTTGTTAGACTGGACAAGTGCTAGGACGAGTAAACATGGTTTCTGGACATGTCAAGACCCAGCTCATAGCTCATGACAAAGAGGTGTGTATCAGTTCATAGCTCACAATAAAGAGGTGTGTATCAGCTCATAGCTCACAATGAAGAGGTGTACATATCAGCTCATAGCTCACAATTAAGAGGTGTGTATCAGCTTGTAGCTCACAATAAAGAGGTGTACATATCATAGCTCACACTAAAGAGGTGTACATATCAGCTCATAGCTCACAATAAAGAGGTGTGTATCAGCTCGTACAGTGGCTCACAATAAAGAGGTGTACATATCATAGCTCACACTAAAGAGGTGTACATATCAGCTCATAGCTCACAATAAAGAGGTGTGTATCAGCTCATAGCTCACTAGAAAAAGGTGTGTATACATTAAGCTCATGACTCATGACAAAGAGGTTCAGGTTTCATAGACACTAATGGCAGCTGCCAATTATATTATGAATTTTGTACAGTACATAGCCCTTGTTTACAAGATTCTTTAGATTCTGAGTCTCAACTAAAGCATGATACTTTATGTACATTGCGTATCATTTTCTTTGACCTGACCATGTTGCTTTTGTGTGTCAGGTATATGACATTGCATTTAGCAGAGCTGGTGGGGGTAGAGACATGTTTGCCTCAGTTGGTGCTGATGGCTC
This sequence comes from Nematostella vectensis, assembly GCF_932526225.1. NCBI lineage: Eukaryota > Metazoa > Cnidaria > Anthozoa > Actiniaria > Edwardsiidae > Nematostella > Nematostella vectensis. The sequence goes on along the minus strand of NC_064036.1, from coordinate 1,180,614 downwards.
TGTCAGAATGTTTGACTTAAGGTGGGCTATGTAGAAACTTGGTATATACTAAAGAGTTTATAGCTTTAATCTTGAAGCGATTGGCAAAAAATAAAACATACATAATATCAAGATTGAGCTAAAGTAGTTAGTTCGTTTCTCATTTAGAGTTTCAAAAAGTTCAGATTTCAAGGAAGAAATGATGAGCTTTTTCATACAGAAGAGTGTCATAATTACCAGGATCTTTATTTGTAGAGTTATATATTTTACTCTCTTAGACATCTGGAGCATTCTACTATAATCTATGAAGACCCCCAACACAGTCCACTGCTAAGACTCTCCTGGAACAAGCAGGACCCAAACTACTTGGCTACTTTCTCATTAGACGCCATGGAGGTACACTCATTTTTCTAAGCTATTTGTATTTTACTTCGTTTCGATGTACAGGGGCTCCCTAAAAGACAATTGAATTGCTTAACCTGTTGAAAGTTTTGGACTGGTTTACATCAGCAAGTGAAATTCTACTTAAGCTACAGTAGCTTGGCTGAAGAGAACTGATCTATGTGTGAATATTTGTACATATAGTATTTTCTACTTGATTGTGATGGGAGCTGTTCACTGATGAAGATTCAGTAAGATGTATTGGAACATTTGATACCAATCCTATTAGATATCAAACCTATATCCTATTAGATATCAAAAACCTACTGTATATCCTATATATAACACCTACAGTACTGGTAGCAAGTATTATAACCTCCACTCGCGAGTGTCAAGTTGAGATGCATATTCTACTTGAGAGTATTTTTAAGAGTATCGACTCACTGAATATTTATAGACTTACCGTAACGGTAGCAAGTTTCATAACCTCCAATCGCTGGTGTCAAGCCTATTAAGTCTATGAATATTCTGTGAGTCGATACTCTCAAAATACTCTTGAGTATAATATGCATCTCGACTGACTCGACACTTGCAAGTCAAGGTTATGATACTTGCTACCGGTACTGTATACAGGATTTGTACAACTCCTTGAAAACCGTGAAAGAATTGAATTTTAAAATTTGAAATTCAAGGTCTGGAAAGTGCTTGAGTTCTTATCAACAGTCCTTAAAAGTCCTTGAAAATATGATAAAAGAAACACAAGTAATGCTTATTTTTGCAAACCATGGTTTTGCCTTTGTTGGCCAGGGTGACCTCTGTAATTTTTTATTTAAAAATAACATAGCTGAAATCTGCAGTTAAATCCCGCATAAGAGATGAATGTACATTAGGACTGATTTTAAGCTGACTTCTCTGGATTCTGACCCAAAGCTGGAGAGAATTGAGATATAGTTAGCTTTAAAACGCTTCTTAAGTACTTATGTATCCCGGAACTAAAAAGCATAAAATGGCTTTTAAATATAATTTTAAGTCAAATTTCAGGAACCATTTAGGATGTCAATTAGATTTTTTTCTTTTTGTGTTTCAAAACTGATCTGTTTTGTTATCACAAACACTTGATTTTGAGGCCTTAATGTTACGCAGATCACCGTCTTCGAAATAAAGTTACACATTTTGCTAAACAATAAGTGTTGTTTGTTAGATTTGCAAGCTTTCGCTTCACTATTTAAAATGATGCACAACTTCACCAAGTGCTGTGTTCCCTGAATGAACACTAACGCATACTTTACATTGTAGTCGAAATCAAATCCTGTCACACATTTATGTTCCTTAAAGCTGGAGAAATAGTCTTTCTGTAAGCCTCCTCACTCAGTCGAATGCACTGTGAATTTGTGCTAAGGAAATGCAAAAGGCTTTGAAATAAGAGGAAGAAGAGGAATAGAAGTTTGAGAATCTCACAAATAGTTGAAAATCTGTAGGCGAACATAGAACATTGGAATCACTGTTTAATAACAATTGCTTGCCAGTGATTCATTATGCTTGTGTATGTTTCAATGTACAATTAAAAAAAAACTTTGGTAAAACTTGGGTAATGTCTGTATGAATTCTTTGTTAAATTTGTCCTTGAATTTCTTAAAAAAGTCCTTGAAAAAGTCCTTGAATTTGATTTGTGAAAAATTGTACAAACCCTGCTATACCATCTACAATATGTGTGTTCTACTGTATCATTCATATGTTGATTGTGTACAAATCTTTTAGGTAATCATTTTGGATGTGCGTTCTACTGTATCATTCATATGTTGATTGTGTACAAATGTTTTAGGTAATCATTTTGTATGTGCGTTCTACTGTATCATTCATATGTTGATTGTGTACAAATGTTTTAGGTAATCATTTTGGATGTAAGAGTACCTTGCACACCTGTAGCAAGACTGAATAACCATAGGGCTTGTGTGAATGGCATCGCATGGGCTCCACATTCGTCATGTCACATCTGTACTGCTGGTAAGAGTAACCATTTGCCCATTTCATTTGGTCAACTATTTATTATGTAGGTCAACCATTTATTATAACTATGCCTTTTACTTAAGAGGTGCTTTTAGCCTGTATGGCACTGCAGAACACAAAGAGTAAGGGAAAATCACATTTGGGTGTTGAAGGAAAGAATTTCCCAGACACCATCTATATGTGCAAATTGCTGGCTACAGTGCTTTCTGTATCAGGAAATTCCTACAATATACTTTCAAAAACAGAAGATAACTGAATCTTGAAAATTGAATCCATTAATGTTCATTGTACCTATAAAATATTATTATTGTTCAAACTTTTCTTGTGTTTGTTTTAAATTCCATTAATAGTAAGCGACCAAAATTTCTTTTGAAAGAATTCCCTTTTCTTATATAATGTCATTCTTCCTGCCTACATAGTCCAGTTACATTAACATTCTGTGAAGCATTATCACTTGCAAACAGCGACAAAAACTATCCATTACCATGAATTAAATATCCTTAGAAAATGATCACTGCCACTCGACCAATCAGCTCTCTCCATTTCAACCCCCTAAAACTCATTAGTGTTTTTGACAGGGGATTCTCCCTTTGCTTACTTTCTCTCGCCGAGTGGTTTTTACAGTAAAACCGTGTGCTTTCTTTTTCGGGGACGGAAAAATCAAGCGCTCCGGCTTCGAGTCGTGCAGTGATGACTAGAATTTGAACAGAGCAAGAAATCCAGTTTCCTTTTTACACAATTGACTCGTTAGTATGGCCTTCAACAATAAGATATTATTTTAATTGTTTTACATTTAATGATGTTGATTTGCCAGTGACATCTAGTATTAAAGTATTTCAAAATGTCTCGTGGCAGTGCTACGCACTCACAGATTTTTGTTAATTTGTGCCCTAAATCCCATGGAACACTTGTGTCCATTACTAACCCTTACTTAGAAACGTTATGAAGGTATCTAAAAAGAAGGGTCAGTACGCAGCTCTTACAAGCTGCGATTTGATTGGGCAAATGAACAATACCCGCACCTCAACATAAAGAACGAGAAGAATAGAGACAAAAGAACTCCTTCGTAGAACAAAGATAATAGGAGACAAAGCAGCTGCGTACTTATTTAAAAAGAATGAGGTTTCTTTTTTCTAGGGGACGACCACCAGGCCTTAATATGGGATATTCAGCAGATGCCCCGTGCCATAGAGGACCCTATTCTAGCATACACTGCTGATGGCGAAATCAACCAGATTCAGTGGGCAACAACCCAGCCTGACTGGATAGCAATATGTTATAATAAGTCTCTAGAGATCCTTAGAGTATAATAAGGTATGTATAACATAGCCTGTGGATTCCACAGGAATCCCGAATCTCCAGAGAGCCAGTTAGCAGGCTACCTTGTACATGACAACATACCTTTCTCTTCAGGGCACAATATATATATATATATCAAATTTTACTTCTTTTTTAAAGTACACAACTTATCATTGTGGTCACAAATGGGCTAGATAAACGGAGTCCAATTGCTTGTTCAGATAAAGCTCTGCTTGTTTCAAATGGCAAGGGATCAGTTCTTGTTGCAGCCATCTTTCTAAAATCCAAATTGAATTTCACTCAAACTCTGAATGCTTCTGTAAACAACAACTCTTACAGTAGACAGCTGCAACTTTCTTTCTAAATAGTGGTTGTATGCTGTTGACTGATGCATCATTTAATCTAACCCTCTAATTGATTTTTCTTGTTTTCAGGTTTGCATAGGATGTCACTTTTAGTCATGTTTTAATTCTTATCCTTCCACAACTCGACAAGAGAGTGATGAGATATTTCTCAACAATTCCTTATCGTTTTCAGACCACCAGTGCCCGGTGCTCAAATGTGACCTCATAGGTACTGTTTCTAAGCAAGTGCTGAAACTATACCAATGAGTCATGCTATACTTGCCAGCCTCTGACATCCATCACAGTTAGACACTAAAGTTATTGTTTTATAAAGGAGCATATCGGAGTTAACCATGATACATTCATTTGGCAGCTAAAGTCAAAACATTTCAAATTGTTAGGAGACCATATGTATTGTATATTTATAGCCTCATAGAAAGAAATTGTAGAACACATTGCTTAATACAATACAATGTTTTCTAGGAAGGTTGAGTTGGCCCCTTTGAGTTGTTAAAAGCTGGCATTCCATTTTTAAATTATTATTTTCAATTATCTGGATTATTCCCCAGAAAAAAATAATTGTATTTTTATGACATCACAACATAGTGATATGAGCATGCATGTTGAAGATATACCAACTGTTTAATGAGAATGCTCATATTGTTATGCCATTACTGGTGTGTTGTACTATGCAGTGGCAGATTCAGGGGTGGCCCTGAGGTTTCAATAGAACCACATGCTTGTGTGCTTAGTTTACCGCTGTTTTTTAGTCTAGTGGCTTCTCAAAGTGGTAGTTGTATGAGTTACATGACTAGATCACTTCTTAATCTGTCTAAATTATACATATGCAGAACATATAACAGTCACTAAACCTTCCAAAACATTCTTCAAGAGTTTTATTTTACCATAAAAGTAAAGTTTTATTTATTTATATGAAAAAATGTGAAACACAGTGAAACCCTGTTGAACCAAACCCTAAATTGAAATGTAAAGCAGCTTTAGTTTTTTTCATGGAAAGCTTGGTTAGCAGAGTTTGAATTATCAGGTTTCCATGTTATTAATATTGAAAGAGTGATAGATGATGGAGGAATCTATACGAACATACACTTACTCAAAGGCATCAAACTCAACATGTTTTCACCAAATTTAAATATCGACTGGCTAGCCTTTCACTTATTTCATTTTTATGAACACAAGACTAGTCTGAGTGAAAAAGCAAAAGATACTCCAATTTGCAAGTGTAATTCAATTCGATTTCAAAAAAGCAATTTTTGCTAGCCAGATGCTTATTATCTGAAAATGCAGTGTACTTGTGTTTGTGTACTTGTAATAAAAATGATTACTTTTTGTCAATCTTGTTAAATCATGTTTCTCCCCCAATAAAGCCCTGTCAGTAGCCACACCTCCAGCGTCTCTCTCACTGAACCCTAGTCACTAGCCACACCCCGGTACCCTCTCACTGAACCCTAGTCACTAGCCACACCCCGGTACCCTCTCACTGAACCCTAGTCACTAGCCACACCCCGGTACCCTCTCACTGAACCCTAGTCACTAGCCACACCCCGGTACCCTCTCACTGAACCCTAGCCGTGTTCAGCCGAGCGTACCTAATTGTCCAACGGCGCCGGTCAAGGATTCAAATCGCTGCTTACTCGTTTTAAAAAATGGCTAGCGGCCGGGGAAAATGATTTAGCTCGGATGTTTTGCCACATTTCGGATGTAAGTGTACCCTGGCATAGGTCTGCGAGATAAAAATATTTCGTTTGTATTTTCCTCGCGAATTTCGACGGTATTTGAGTGCTACCGAAAATGTAGCCTCCAACCTTGTTTCTTTCCTTAGTAGGGGGAGAGAAGTCATATATTCCGTTGAGAAAACCCCCCAAAATCGTATATTACACATACATTTGACAACAACAAGGCATTTTCTAAGTTTTAAGGCAATTTTATTGGCAATGTTTCACAAAAAATCGCGACTTCAATCCACTCGACTTCTCTTATTAACTCTTAATTTTTTTTCTTTCTCGATTTGTGATTGTGTGTGTGTGTTTTATATAAGTATGAAAAAAAATATGAAAGCTCTCCTAACAAATATTTATATAACTAATCTGACTGTCCGAACTATCAAATATGTATTTTCTGTTAAGATTTAGGAGGTCCGTCTCACTATGTAAATTATTATATTATTATTTTTATTTTTTTTTTTTTTAAATGTATTAAGTGACAAAACAATAAACTGAAACTGAGCTCGTTTTACCTCTAAGAATACCGATTCCAAGCTACGAACAAGCTTCGAAACCATTGCCTGGGCTACCTGTGGCCCAACGCATGGCAACACCGTAGCGACGCAGAGAGCTTTACTCTGAGTATTAAGACGAGAGGCGATCTCGTAGTTATCCCACACACGCTTGAACCTTTTCCAGTTTGAGGCAAGGTTCCCCTTGAGTTCGAGTTTTCCCGGCAAAGGTATACTGGATTGTATAAACTGGGGATGAGAAGCAGCTGCATTTTCATCCTCGGTATCCGGCATATTCAATGCTCGAAGCCCAGGCAAAAATACGGCGAGGAAATCCTGATATACTTAAAAACTAGTAGAGAACCAACGCACAATCGAACAGACTGAGTTGTACCACTTCTGACGCCATGTAACGTTGTCGTAGGAGACTTTACAAGGCAAGAAATAGAACTAAAGGTTTAGGTTATTTCTGAGCTCCTTTTACTGTTTTAATCTGTGAGCTCCTACACCCCGAACTGCGGGTCCTATTACAATATGATTGACTCAGCTTAATCACACAATTAATCATGCAATCAATGGGAGTAGTATTACAATTAACGTCACACTAGTCACTAGCCACACCCTGGTACCCTCTCACTGAACACTAGTCACTAGCCACACCCTGGTACCCTCTCACTGAACCCTAGCCACACCCCAGTACCCTCTCACTGAACACTAGTCACTAGCCACACCCTGGTACCCTCTCACTGAACCCTAGCCACACCCCGGTACCCTCTCACTGAACCCTAGCCACACCCCAGTACCCTCTCACTGAACACTAGTCACTAGCCACACCCCGGTACCCTCTCACTGAACCCTAGCCACACCACGGTACCCTCTCACTGAACCCTAGTCACTAGCCACACCCCGGTACCCTCTCACTGAACCCTAGTCACACCCCAGTACCCTCTCACTGAATCCAACTCAATAGCCACACCCCAGTACCCTCACTGAATCCAACTCAATAGCCACACCCCAGTACCCTCACTGAATCAAACTCAATAGCCACACCCCAGTACCCTCACTGAATCCAACTCAATAGCCACACCCCAGTACCCTCAGTGAATCCAACTCAATAGCCACACCCCGGTACCCTCACTAAATCCAACACAATAGCCACACCCCAGTACCCTCTCACTGAATCCAACTCAATAGCCACACCCCGGTACCCTCACTGAATCCAACTCAATAGCCACACGCCAGTACCCTCTCACTGAATCCAACTCAATAGCCACACCCCAGTACCCTCTCACTGAACACTAGTCACTAGCCACACCCTGGTACCCTCTCACTGAACCCTAGCCACACCCCGGTACCCTCTCACTGAACCCTAGCCACACCCCAGTACCCTCTCACTGAACACTAGTCACTAGCCACACCCCGGTACCCTCTCACTGAACCCTAGCCACACCACGGTACCCTCTCACTGAACCCTAGTCACTAGCCACACCCCGGTACCCTCTCACTGAACCCTAGTCACACCCCAGTACCCTCTCACTGAATCCAACTCAATAGCCACACCCCAGTACCCTCACTGAATCCAACTCAATAGCCACACCCCAGTACCCTCACTGAATCAAACTCAATAGCCACACCCCAGTACCCTCACTGAATCCAACTCAATAGCCACACCCCAGTACCCTCACTGAATCCAACTCAATAGCCACACCCCGGTACCCTCACTAAATCCAACACAATAGCCACACCCCAGTACCCTCTCACTGAATCCAACTCAATAGCCACACCCCGGTACCCTCACTGAATCCAACTCAATAGCCACACGCCAGTACCCTCTCACTGAATCCAACTCAATAGCCACACCCCAGTACCCTCACTGAATCCAACTCAATAGCCACATCCCAGTACCCTCACTGAATCCAACTCAATAGCCACACCCCAGTACCCTCTCACTGAATCCAACTCAATAGCCACACCCCAGTACCCTCACTGAATCCAACTCAATAGCCACATCCCAGTACCCTCACTGAATCCAACTCAATAGCCACACCCCAGTACCCTCTCACTGAATCCAACTCAATAGCCACACCCCAGTACCCTCACTGAATCCAACTCAATAGCCACATCCCAGTACCCTCACTGAATCCAACTCAATAGCCACATCCCAGTACCCTCACTGAATCCAACTCAATAGCCACACCCCAGTACCCTCTCACTGAATCCAACTCAATAGCCACACCCCAGTACCCTCACTGAATCCAACTCAATAGCCACATCCCAGTACCCTCACTGAATCCAACTCAATAGCCACATCCCAGTACCCTCACTGAATCCAACTCAATAGCCACATCCCAGTACCCTCACTGAATCCAACTCAATAGCCACATCCCAGTACCCTCACTGAATCCAACTCTATAGCCACACCCCAGTACCCTCACTGAATCCAACTCAATAGCCACATCCCAGTACCCTCACTGAATCCAACTCAATAGCCACACCCCAGTACCCTCACTGAATCCAACTCAATAGCCACACCCCGGTACCCTTACTGAATCCAACTCAATAGCCACATCCCAGACTGAATCCAACTCAATAGCCACACCCCAGTACCCTCACTGAATCCAACTCATTAGCCACATCCTAGTGCATCTCACTTAACCTTTTTTATCAATAGCTACACCCATGTACCATTCTCACTAACCCCTTTTCAGTATCTTCACCCCAGTGCCTATCTCATTGTACAATAGTGGCTAGCCAGACCCCAATACCCTTTCACTTAATCCTACCCAATAGCCACACCCCAGTGTTATTCTCACTAACCCTTCTCAGTACACATGCATCTCTCATAAAACCCTAGACCTGTCACTGAATCCTAGTCAATAATTTCACCCCTGTGCCCATTCACTGAATCCTAGTCAATAATTTCACCCGTGCCCTTTCACTGAATCCTAGTGAATAATTTCACAAAGGTATCCATTCACTGAATCCTAGTCAATAATTTCACCAAGGTGCCCTTTCACTGAATCCTAGTCAATAATTTCACCAGTGCCCTTTCACTGAATCCTAGTCAATAATTTCACCTGTGCCCTTCTTGCCAATTCTTAATCACAGGCCATACCAGTGACTAGTCAGTCATACACCAATTTTCTTTCACTCTTAGATCCTTTATTAATAATAATAATAGGGGAAGCTATTCACTTGTTGCAGCTGTAATGATGAGAGTGATGCACACGTGGTCAGGATGTTAATGAGAGTGATGCACACGTGGTCAGGATGTTAATTAGAGTGATGCACACGTGGTCAGGATGTTAATGAGAGTGATGCACATGTGGACAGGATGTTAATGAGAGTGATGCACATGTGGTCAGGATATTAATGAGAGTGATGCACACATGGTCAGGATGTTAATGAGAGTGATGCACACGTGGTCAGGATGTTAATGAGAGTGATGCACACGTGGTCAGGATGTTAATGAGAGTGATGCACATGTGGTCAGGATGTTAATGAGAGTGATGCACATGTGGTCAGGATGTGGGGTTAGGGTGCCTCTGGAAGCCACCACACATGTCTGGCCATGGAATACAGCTTTAGGTCAAAATTGTAGGTTTTATGAAGGGAAGAAAAAGTTGTACCTACATTGATATTGAGTGTCCCTTTTATTAAACCAAGCTAGGATCACTTGAATCACTGTTCTCTTGGGAACATTCTGAAAGGTTTTATGCTTACTAGGGGGAGGGAGGGGGGTTTGATAAAGAAAGAGAGGTGGCTGCAGAATAATATAAAATAATAAAATAATATATTTTATTAAAGTGAAGGGGTATTGTAACACATCCAACTATAAATGTCAACTTGAGGGCATTAATATCTAGGACCAGACACCAGACACAAAATTGGTAAATAATGGTAATTCAAATAAAATACAGAGAAAAATAGTTAACATTTTATTGTTGAGCTTTCTCAATGATCTACCCAAATCTTACACTGCCAAGAGTGGTGTGCAAATTTCTGGACATTGTAATTTTCACCATAAAATTTCTTAAAGATCCGATCTCTGTGTTCAAATTTTGGTGCAGCAAACATACAACCACAATAGGGCACCATAATGAAAGACCCATTTAGACCATTTCTAATTTCTTCAGGCGTGGCACCATAAAACTGTGGATCACACTCCCAGACATCAATCAAAAGTCCCTCTGCATGTCGCTGTCGTATCCTGAGCGGCTCAAAATAAACATGATTTGGTTTTATCCACGTAGCGAGAGTCCTAAACACACCTCTATGAACCTCACTTGTGAAATCTGTTTGAAAGTTGTCCCTTGATACACAGAAATCAAGGTCATGTTCCCAGGCAAATGGCATAGTACGATTTCGGTGGGATGCTAGAAGATCCCCTAAGGTTATCCAGATTGGGATATGTTTAATTGTGAGAGTTTTTTGAATATCACAAGCTGCTTGGCAGAGTTTTCTATGGTGTTGCTTGTGGTAGGTGCACCATAAACCTCTCCAGGAAAGGTAGAATACACACATTGCAAGAGAGCATATGGTCACAAATGCCACTCCTATGAGATTTCTTTTTTGTCTCCATGGCGACGCAGCATCTCCGCACCCTTTAAGGTAGATAAGTAAAGATCAGGGCATTCTAGCTTTATAGTTACTTTTAGCAGATGGTATATTTCTTTCCATAAACAAAATCATAGGTGTATTACAAATCTAGAAAGAAAGTCACATTTTCTTGATATTATATCACATACCTTTAGAACTCTTTAAATAAGTTGTAATTATGTAGAGCAGAGGAGGCGATGCAATTATCGCCACAATGGTAAAGCTTTCAGAGCTCACACTGTATATCCCAAATAGACCTCTCTCGACAAGAATTATTGCAGATAATAACAACCCCAGCAATAATAAGATCACTAATTTCTGAAGAAATGAAGACATCTTGACTTCAAGCCCTGCAGATAAGCCAAAAAAAAAAAACGTAAGTAAGGATTATCCAAATAAATTAAAAAAAATAATTCTAATGGGATAGTTAAAAGAGAGCAAACCTAAAGATTCTTAAAGGCCAACAAGGCCGTTCACGGATCATGCCGCCATGAACACAAAGGCCAACAAACCCAATCGTGAGGTTGCCTTTCTCGTGTGTTGAGCGATTTATCTTTCTCGTATCGTAAAATTAAGCCCAAAATCAAGTTTTTAATACCTTAGTAGGCTAGGTGGCGATTATTTTCTCTGCCTTGCTGTTTGTCTTGGCAGCTTCGTTTCCATCACCCAGGTTGCCCTTGGTCGTGAGAGAACTGGGAACTAGTCTACGCTCGGTTACGGAATTATCACACGAACGGCGGCGAGTTCCGAACCTTTTCCCGAAAAATTCGCTGAACCAAAGACTGCCAAAAATACAAATTACGTTCACATGAAGACGTAAATCGTCGCTAGAACAACCCATATGGATACGTTTTTGCTAGGAGTGGTTTAATATTAACAGCACTGGCTTGATAGTCTTGCATTTACGAAAAAGGGCTGTCTGAGTTATGGAACCGAGCACATTGTTTACAGCAGGCCTCGTTTCCATAACTTAGATTGACCTCCTCACTCGCTTTTTTTGATAATTATAAAGGTTAGTCTATTTATCCAGGTAATTTTTTAGATTTTACTGTTAATTTCGAAATTCACAACAGCTGAAACTGATCCACATCTCTAATTTATAACTCAAAATTAATTCCAGTTTTTGTATAAATGTCATTACGTTATTTACAAAAAGCGGTTACGTATAGAGCTGCCTGTCGGACAACCTAAAAATACCTCTGTTGGAGAAAAACTACAAACTTAAACTACAAACACAAATAAATACCAATAATTTTATTAAAACCTTATTCTAAGCAAATTGAGGTAATTTGTTTTTTGGCTGACTTGAAAATTACAACATGGATAACATATCATGTCTCATCAAAGCTTTTTCGCGCATTCTGAGACCCTTAAAAATAATGCAGCTCTGAAAAGAATGTGGTTTGCTTGAAGCCCTAAATAATACCAACTGCATATTTACCTGTGATAACAGTTTTTATTAAATAACCCACAGGGGTCTCTGAAAAAAAAAGTGGCAACATTTGATTGCTTTTTTCTCTCAAATTCTTTGTTATTTTGTTTGTAAAGTGTTCAAAGGCTGATGAAGGGGTATATGCATGTACCATCAGTTATAATAACCATATAAATCAACAGGGGGGGACAAAAAGTAGACGGGTAAAAAAATTCGACCAACTGATTCCGATTCTGCTATCTCTTAGGATATAAAGTTCGACAAACTGCTATTCCTAAGGGGGTGTTTTTGATTCTGCTATTTCTTAGGGTTAAAAATTCCTTCGAATCCCCTGAATAAACCTCTCCTTCACTGACCAGCCCCCCCCCACCCCCCTCGTCTTCACTGACCACCTCCCTCCTAGCCTTCACTGACCACCCCCCTCCTCACCTTCAGTGATCACCCCCCCCCCCTCGCCTTTACTGACCACCTCCTCCTCACCTTCAGTAATCACCCCCCCTCGCATTCACTGACCACCCCTCTTCCCTCACCTTTAGTGATCACCCTCTCCTCACCTTCACTGACCACCCCCCTCCTCGCCTTCACTGACCACCCCCCTCCTCGCCTTCAGTGATCACCCCCCCTCGCATTCACTGACCACCCCTCTTCCCTCGCCTTCACTGACCACCCCCCTTTTGGTCGTTGTCGTCTAGATTGCATCCAGCTAGGAGCACATACCGTTTCCTAGACCCTTGCTGCACATACCGTTTCCTAGACCCTTGCTGCACATACCGTTTGCTGGACCCTTGCTGCACATACCGTTTGCTGGACCCTTGCTGCACATACCGTTTGCTGGACCCTTGCTGCACATACCGTTTGCTGGACCCTTGCTGCACATACCGTTTGCTGGACCCTTGCTGCACATACCGTTTGTTGGACCTTTGCTGCACATACCGTTTGCTGGACCCTTGCTGCACATACCATTTGCTAGACCCTTGCTGCACATACCGTTTGCTGGACCCTTGCTGCACGTACCGTTTGCTAGACCCTTGCTGCACATACCATTTGCTAGACCCTTGCTGTACATACCGTTTGCTGGACCCTTGCTGTACATATCGTTTGCTGGACCCTTGCTGCAGGTACCGTTTGCTGGACCCTTGCTGCACATACCGTTTGCTGGACCCTTGCTGCACATACCGTTTGCTAGACCCTTGCTGCACATACCATTTGCTAGACCCTTGCTGTACATACCGTTTGCTGGACCCTTGCTGTACATACCGTTTGCTGGACCCTTGCTGTACATACCGTTTGCTGGACCCTTGCTGCACATACCGTTTGCTAGACCCTTGCTGAACATACCGTTTTCTAGACCCTTGCTGAACATACCGTTTGCTGGACCCTTGCTGCACATACCGTTTGCTGGACCCTTGCTGTACGTACCGTTTGCTAGACCCTTGCTGTACATACCGTTTGCTGGACCCTTGCTGCACATACCGTTTTCTAGACCCTTGCTGCACATACCGTTTTCTAGACCCTTGCTGAACATACCGTTTGCTAGACCCTTGCTGCACGTACCGTTTGCTAGACCCTTGCTGTACGTACCGTTTGCTAGACCCTTGCTGTACATACCGTTTGCTGGACCCTTGCTGCACATACCGTTTGCTAGACCCTTGCTGCACATACCGTTTTCTAGACCCTTGCTGAACATACCGTTTGCTGGACCCTTGCTGCACATACCGTTTGCTGGACCCTTGCTGTACGTACCGTTTGCTGGACCCTTGCTGCACATACCGTTTGTTGGACCTTTGCTGCACATACCGTTTGCTGGACCCTTGCTGCACATACCATTTGCTAGACCCTTGCTGCACATACCGTTTGCTGGACCCTTGCTGCACGTACCGTTTGCTAGACCCTTGCTGCACATACCATTTGCTAGACCCTTGCTGTACATACCGTTTGCTGGACCCTTGCTGTACATATCGTTTGCTGGACCCTTGCTGCAGGTACCGTTTGCTGGACCCTTGCTGCACATACCGTTTGCTGGACCCTTGCTGCACATACCGTTTGCTAGACCCTTGCTGCACATACCATTTGCTAGACCCTTGCTGTACATACCGTTTGCTGGACCCTTGCTGTACATACCGTTTGCTGGACCCTTGCTGCACATACCGTTTGCTAGACCCTTGCTGCACATACCGTTTTCTAGACCCTTGCTGAACATACCGTTTTCTAGACCCTTGCTGAACATACCGTTTGCTGGACCCTTGCTGCACATACCGTTTGCTGGACCCTTGCTGTACGTACCGTTTGCTAGACCCTTGCTGCACGTACCGTTTGCTGGACCCTTGCTGCACATACCGTTTGCTGGACCCTTGCTGTACGTACCGTTTGCTAGACCCTTGCTGCACGTACCGTTTGCTAGACCCTTGCTGTACGTACCGTTTGCTAGACCCTTGCTGTACATACCGTTTGCTGGACCCTTGCTGCACATACCGTTTGCTAGACCCTTGCTGCACATACCGTTTTCTAGACCCTTGCTGAACATACCGTTTGCTGGACCCTTGCTGCACATACCGTTTGCTGGACCCTCGCTGCACATGCCATTTGCTGGACCCTTGCTGCACATACCGTTTGCTGGACCCTTGCTGCACATACTGTTTGCTAGACCCTTGCTGCACATACCGTTTGCTAGACCCTTGCTGCACGTACCGTTTGCTAGACCCTTGCTGCACATACCATTTGCTAGACCCTTGCTGCACGTACCGTTTGCTAGACCCTTGCTGCACGTACCGTTTGCTAGACCCTTGCTGTATGTACCGTTTGCTAGACCCTTGCTGTATGTACCGTTTGCTAGACCCTTGCTGTACATACCATTTGCTGGACCCTTGCTGCACGTTCTAAATCAGATGTCTGTGTACCATTACCTCTACTCCTTCTCGAACTTTGTAAGGCTGGTCAAGAGATATTCGTGTTTCCTGTATCTGACAACCCTTGCCACACACACAACGGCCATAGACGTCCTATATATAGACAAGACTATTAGGCATACGCGAATAACTTACAAAAATACATTCTAGATCACTTTAGTTTGTCAAGTCAAACTATAGCCAAAGCTGATAATAAA
The DNA here is from genome assembly GCF_932526225.1 of Nematostella vectensis. NCBI lineage: Eukaryota > Metazoa > Cnidaria > Anthozoa > Actiniaria > Edwardsiidae > Nematostella > Nematostella vectensis. Next base: position 1,165,237 of record NC_064036.1, on the reverse strand, counting down.
CTTCCCGTGGAGATACTTTAATGTAATTTAAAAAAAAAAAATTAGATTTTTTTTAATCAGAAAACTCACGTTTTCTGGGGAGTCGAACTGTAAAGGGATTGAGATGGGATACCACATTTATCCCGACCAACATAATGGTAAACAAAAACAACCAACACATTCGGGTGGTAGTTAGTTAGAGTTGTTGCTTCACAAGGGAGAGGCCCTCCTAAAAAGTAGACGGGGGGGGGGGGGGGGGTCGTCACATCTTAAGGGTATAAAATTTTGACCAACTGCCATCCCTGAGGGGGTGGTGAAGGGTTTGTCCGATTCTGCTATCTCTTAGGGGATAAAATTCGACCAGCTGCGACTCCTTAGGGGGAGGTGAATTGTTCTTCTGATTCTACTATCTCTTAGGGTTAAAAATTATTTTGACACAAATTGCTATCTCTTAGGGGGAGGAATTTGTGTTGACCATTCCGAAAGTGCTATTCCTAAGGGTTAAAATTGATTTTGGGGAGCCCAAGTTTAAGAAGAAAAATGTTGCAAAGCCATTGTGTGAAAAGATGAACTCTATGAAATAAAATCAAAATTCTGTGATAACTTTGATGTTTTACTCTATAAAAAGTTTTTCTCCATATTTGTATTTCTCCTCACCATATTCTTGAAAGTTTCTATTGGTTGAGAGTCGCCCCCCCCCCCCCCCCCCCCACTATCACACCCTATGTTGAAACTTATAAGTTGTGTGGTCTCCTCCTATCAGATAAAACTAGTTCCCAATGGTTTTATTCTAGAAATTACGTTCTGAAAAAAAACAACAAAAGTTTTCATGCTGAAGATTTTTCAATGATGATTGCTATAATGCCCTTTTCAATCATTTTAGAAAAAAAAATAACCAAAAAGTTTACTTGTACAACAGAAGTCACAAACTTAAAATACATTTTATTTATTTGTTGCTTTATTAAGAACAACAAATAATTAAATAAAAAGGTTTAATAGATCAATATATAAACTGTAACATCATATTGTATATAAATAGAAAAAATAGATAAATCTTTCATAATTAATTTGATGGACTTCCCCAAAATTAAATAAAATGTGAATGACGAAACAACTAAAATGGTTGTTTCCTCTTTTTGTTCACATATAGGCAGAGATACCAACCATCGATTAAAATTCAGGAGATGGGATCTATATAAATGCTTACCCCCTAAAGATGGCCTTGTTTTGTGATATATTTCAACAGAACCTTAAAAAACATTCTAACAAATGTGGGAAATTTCAAAGAAGCTTTCTTTTTTTTGCTATTTTATCTGACTCAATATACAAGTTAAGAGCTTGATAACGAAGACTCGTTTGGCTATGACACGAAGGTCTTACCATGTATAATCCCTATACCTAGTGAGTTTATTGAATTATAATTTCAATCTATTCGAAGGTCAAAAAGTATGAAACACAACATATGGAGTTCTATATTAAAGATATAGGATGAGAAAAGAAAAAATAATGCCGATTGGAAAAAAATGCTTCAAATTAGACGTGGGCTCCAAGAAAAAAAAATATCCTGCATAGCAGTACATGGGGAAAAAAAATCCTGCACATCGGATGGGCGAAAAAAAAAATCTTGCAGACATAAAATCACCCACCCCCCCGCCCTCAAAAGTGAAATGGTCCACCCCTTATCATTGACCTCTCCTCTCTATATGTGACTAATCATTCACCTCTCCTCTCTGTGTGACTTATCATTTACCTCTCCTCTCTATATGTGACTTATTATTCACCTCTCCTTCCTCTATTTGTGACTAAACATTTACCTCTCCTCTCTATATGTAACTAATCATTGACCTCTCCTCTCTATATGTGACTTATTATTTACCTCTCCTCTCTGTGTGACTTATTATTCACCTCTCCTCTCTGTGTGACTTATCATTTACCTCTCCTCTCTATATGTGACTCATCATTCACCTCTCCTTTCTCTATTTGTGACTAAACATTTACCTCTCCTCTCTATGACTATCATTCACCACTCCTCTCTATATGTGACTTATCATTTACCTCTCCTCTCTCCAGGTTCGAATCCTGGCTTTGACTGGGGATTTTTCCGGGTTCATGCCTTGATTCGAATTTGTGTCACAAGTGAGTTGAAGTTATTCTCCCATGTTTCCAGTCTTCTTGGATAAGGACACTAAACCGGAGGTCCCGTCTCTTCAAGCTGCATTCACAACCTGAACCGAAGGGACGCAAAAGAACCACTGAGGATGCAATAAACCCTCTGGCAGTGACCACCCTCAGTGACTTGATGTGTAGCCTAGCTCTGTTGTGCCTTCCGCACCAGTATAGCTGGTGGAAGTTAGTACATAATACAAATGATTATCCATTTTTAGCAGAATAAACTAAAATCGATAATAGCCTATGGGCCCTGATAAGGATTATCCTTTTTAGATTCCACTGATTTTAATCATATTCAAATGCATTTTCCAAGTATTTACAAAAACTATTATGATGTTTTGGAACACATATGTATGTATGACCTCAACTTGAAGCAAAATAAATTACAGTTGTCTCACAGAGATTGCGTTTGATTTATCAGATAGGTTTATTTAGGTATAGGCATTAAGACAAAAGAAATAATCAGTGGTCACTTATCCACATTCCACATCCAGGGTTGGGGTTGGGAAAAAGAGACATTCTATGCAATACATACATACGTATGTATGTGTTGTGGTTTGAAATGTGGCATGGTTTGAATTTTTTTCAAACTGGTTTGAATTTTTCAAACTAGCTCATTTTTGGATACCTAGCATTCTAAAAGGGATTTTATTTTTGGGGAGTCATTAATAAAACAGGGGCTTGGATTTTTTGGGGGTTGGGAGGTGTAACTAAAAGAACTAGATAAAAGATTATGCAAATATCCCCTTTTCAAACCAGTTTTAACAATTTCAAACCAAGAAGCATTTCAAACCACAACATATGTATGACCTCAAGTTGAAGCAAAATAAATTACAGTTGTCTCACAGAGATTGCGTTTGATTTATCAGATAAGTTTATTAAGGTATAGGCATTAAGACAAAAGAAATAATCAGTGGTCACTTATCCACATTCCACATCCAGGGTTGGGGTTGGGAAAAAGAGACATTCTATGCAATACATACATATGTATGTATGTATGACCTCAAGTTGAAGCAAAATAAATTACAGTTGTCTCACAGTGCTTGCGTTTGATTTATCAGATAGGTTTATTAAGGTATAGGCATTAAGACAAAATAAATAATCAGTGGTCACTTATCCACATTCCACATCCAGGGTTGGGGTTGGGAAAAAGAGACATTCTAGTATGTATGTATGACCTCAAGTTGAAGCAAAATAAATTACAGTTGTCTCACAGAGATTGCGTTTGATTTATCAGATAGGTTTATTTAGGTATAGGCATTAAGACAAAATAAATAATCAGTGGTCACTTATCCACATTCCACATCCAGGGTTGGGGTTGGGAAAAAGAGACATTCTATGCAATGACAATCAACACACACCTTTTCTGTTATGAATTATAAAACAGTCATAAGGGGCATCCGAAATATTTCAAAGGGGCCAAATTTCGGTTCCTAGAAATCTGTTTTTTCTTCTTCTTTATCAGTAAGATATCCTTTACAATTCACTTTGCAAAGCTTCCAACTATAATTAAAATATTTACAAGATTCCACAGCCTCCCCACATTTCTAAAATTCTTTTAATTTAGTGGTTGTCAAAAGTGCTGCCCGCAGAGTATCATAGGGGGTAGGCTGAGAACATACAGTACACACTATTGGGAACCCTGTCCTTTTTTCCTTTGCAAAAATAGGCAAAACCCCTTGACCAAAAATACTTTATGTCCAAAAACAATTTTTTTACATCTAAGCTTCTAAAATCAGGTATACCCCATACCCTATCACCTTTCAGATATCTTTTAAAAGATAAAAAATGAAATACAAATACAAACGTTTTACACACAAAAGTCTGTCAGGCCTATGTCATGCTCGTAAAGGTTTCTTGATTTTTATACATTTATGCCAGGCTAATAACACCCCCAGGGTAATTCGCACCCCATCTCCATTCACCCTCCCCCCCAACCTCTAATATCAGACTTGATTAATGACAGTGGAAGGTCAACAACAACACACCCAAAAGTAAGGGGTGAAAGTTGAAAATGCTTTACTGTGAGAGGTTTCATTGTAAGGTTCACCCATGATAATTAGAGTGGAGTGCCAAAATCATTGAAATTCTCTATAAAGGTTTCTTGATTTTTATACATTTATACCAGGCTAATACACACCCCATCTCCATTCACCCCTCCCCCCTCAACCTCTGTGAACACCTCAATCTGTCACATCTATCACCTCATCTTCACCTCTACTACTTGATGGAAGCTTGCTCAGCCTGCAATTCCTGTGAATTGAGTAGAAAATGTTAGACATAAATCAAACTGCTGCATACAATTACTGTTTGCAAGATTTTCAACTTCACCTTGAGTTTAACTTGCAGCTGCAAAATTTCAATTTCTTTGCTCAAGTTTTTTATCTGCAAAGTCAAAGGAACCCTATGTTAATTACTTGCTTGTACTAGCAGGCACACATTCAGATTGTATTTAGGGCCATTTTCAGTCAAAAGATTGTTTTTGGAACCTTAAAATTCAAAATCATTGCAAACGCCTCTGCGACTTTGAGTATTCTGAGAGCCTACTGTATACATAAAATTCCATCAAACTAAATAATGGTTTCTGTCAGTAAAAAGCCAGAGGACAAATGGCACAGCATAGCAGTAATCAATGCACTTTCATACAGTTGCAGTAAAACCTTCATGAGGGGGGCAAACATGAAAAGTGCAGTTGCTAACACTTTTGGTGGATCCAGTATTTGAATTATGAAGCCATCAGATAATACTCAATTAAAATAAAATTTCATCAATTCTATCAATCTACTAATCAATTCATCATTCTATACATTTTACAGTAACTCAAGGTATGACTATTGATGGGTGGCTGTAAACCCAGATTTAGTAGTAATGTAGTAGCATACCTTCTCTGGAAGCCAGCCCTTTTCTTCTAGAAGCCTCTTTTCCTACAAAAGAAGTTCTTCAGTTTTTGAGAGGTTCCTCATTTTCTGAAAGATACTGTAACATACATGAGTTTGCCAAACCTTTTCATCCAAAATGTGGTCTTCCTGGTCTTTAATGTATTTCTTCTGCAAATAATAAAAATACATAGAAACTGCATAAAGTAAAGGATTGGCTGATATGTTTATGGAAATAGTTGCCTGAAGCTGATTTGGTCCTTTAAATGTAATTATCCAAAATTGGAGTCACCTTTTCCAAGTCTTTGATAATCTGTTCATTATCAAAGATCTCTTTGAGTAACTTCTCTCTTTCCTCTTTCCATGGAAAGGACTGTTCTCCTTTTTCCAGCTCTAAATCAACCTAAGATAAACAGCCCCTCAACACAGAGATACCAACACAACATACAGTACAGTAATTATCTTGCTACTAGGACATAACATTTCTGGAAAAAAAAAGGGAGATTTACACTTTAACTACAACATTTTTTGATCACCTGAGATGAAAACGTTAGAAAATGTATTGCTAAAGCTTGAAGACAGAGAGCTGTTTCACCAATGCTTTAACTGCATTCTGCAGTTTCTTGAATTTTAACTGTGTTAGCCAGTCCCACAGATTTATAAAAGACCCTTAATGACTAATGCTAGTAATAAAAGACAATATAATATAGCTCTGTGGAATTTGTGGATAAAGGCTGCTGAGAAAGCTCACATTCTTGTCAACCAAGGCAGTGCTCAAAGAGGGGTTCACCGTGCCCTGGTTGTAGGGGGAAGCCTTATCTGCTTCCTTAACCTCAGAAGCTTTGGTGGTAATGAGAAGTCTCCTGAAAAAAATATCATTAATATAGTTACTGAACAATATAAAATTTGCTGTGGCAGTCCTCCTGGTTAGGTTGGCTTGAGTTCTAACTCAACTACAATTGGAGTGAGAAAAATCATGTTTAACTTCTCAACATTATTTCACTATTCCTTATAAACCAAAAGCAGTTACCTCTTGAAGGCCTTTCCTAAAGCTAGTGTGCTTGTTAGACCATGACTATTTGTGAACCGAAACCCACTGAACTGCTCAATTGCCTTGTCAGCAGTTTCTTTGTCACGAAATGTAATAAATCTGTGGTATCAAAAAGAAAAAAAAAGAACAGTTGTAAAAACTGACGTTCATATAAATAACAATGTTTGGTTAAGAATATTTTTGGTAAACAAGAGCTGAGTATTGCTCTGGTGATTTTCTCAAAGCTGCCAACCAGAGAGCTAAAAAAATCATAATCTCAAAAACCCTAGGAAATAAGGGATTGTGATAAATACAAACTATGAAACATCACAAAAAATTTTACTGGGAGTACACCTACTACTTCAAAAAAGTAGTAGGTGTACAGGTGCACTAAAACATTTAATGTTTTCAGTGCAAATGATATAACAATGTTCTAATAACAAAAAAATCATTGCAGATCATATCTATTTATTAGTTAATCAATCATATTTATTTATTCCTTTTTGCGAATAAATCAATACAATCAGGTAAATAGGGAATAGTTTTGGGCTTTCGCCTGAAGGAAAAAAAATTGGAAAACACCAAACTAAACCAATGGCTGAAAGCAAAAGCATGTGTGAGTTTGACACTTAAAAAGTCATTTGTTAGCCATCTATTTTGCTGAATTTCATCAAATGTACCTGGTGGCTATTGTAGCACGCATCATACTGCATATGTATTACCCATGTAACCTAGTGGCTATGGTAGCACGCATCATACTGCATATGTATTACCCATGTAGGTTGCCATACAATGTTTCCTTCGTGAAATATAGATATTATTTTTTATGACATCAGCATAATTTTGCTTCTAATTTTGTGTCATCGATGACGTCACAATGATGTGACTATATTGGTGCACCCCCATTGACACCTTCATGACACATACCAAGATTGGTTGTCATATGATGTTTCGTTTAGGAGATATGTATATAGATATGACATTGGGATAGTTTCTCTTAAAGTGATGTCATCGATGACGTCACGCATCACATGACCATATCTTGGCACTGTCCTCGATACCTACATGACACCTACCGAGTTTGGTTGCCATATGATGTTTCCTTCATGAAATATAAATATTTGTTATTTTGATGATGTCAGCATATTTTTGCTTCTAGTGACGTCATTGATGGCGTCTCCAATCACGTGACCACAGTTTTGCACTTCCCTTGACACATACATGACACCTGCCAAGTTTGGTTGTCACACGATGCTTTTAAGGGATGAACAGACGGACGGACGGACGGACATCACGTCACGAAAACTCTAGTCGATTGGTTACCATTTGCTACCATATTAGTTTTATATACCACTTTTTCTTAGGTATGGGGCTCTGCTCAGGCGGCGCTTAGCGCAGCGCGGGAGCTCCGTTATAATTATTTGTTAGAATAAAGATTATAAGTAATGTTACTGCAGAAATTCTCCACATTGAGTTGAAATTTGAAGTGTTCCATGGTATTTCTTTATAGAAGAACTGTCATTCCCAATTGGTATTTGCCATTTGCACTGACAACATATTTTGAAATAGCAGGGCTTCTGGAATTACATGGAAAAAAACTCAAAATTATGATTCTTTGCTAAATTACGCGCTAAATTACACGGAAAAAACAATCATTACGCGCTAAATTACGCGGGATTTTGCAATACATTTTTCTTTAAAAATCAAAATTTTGCTTGATTCTTTACTGAATTATGCGCTAAATTACATGGAATATCAACTGTTATGTCCAAACTAAATTTTGTACCGAAGGAAAGCACGAAATAACTTGAAAAGGTTAATTTTTTGCGCTAAAATATCTTAGGCGAGTTTTCATTGGCTCCTAGCCAAAATTTAGCCAAATTATGCTGGATTACGCGGAAATTTGTGGATTATGTGGATTACGCGGAGAAAGCCAAATTACGCGCTTCTGCACAAGCGCGTAAATCCAGAAGCCCTGAATACTTATCCCCCCCCCCCAACAAAAAGTTTCCTTACCCTATCACATGTATACTTGTTTTTTTCTTATGCACTGGAAGAAAAACATCAACTATATGCCCAACTGCTTCAAAGACTTTAATCACTTCATCCTTAAAAGCAAAAAAAAAAAAAAATGGAAAGAATTAAAATAAGAACATCATACTCCTTTAAGTTTATTAAATTGGGCATATTTTTCACTTTTCACCCCCTGTTTTGTGATTCCCCAGTACCTTGGGGATCCCACAAAATTTCCAGGGTATTAAATATCTGATATATGTTGCTGATTCAAGAGGGTGAAATGCTATACCCAAGGGTGTAAAACTCAAAAAGGTATGTACAAAGAATGTGTAAATGTGTAAGGTACTATGAAGATATATATGAGATAGTAAAGATGCCAAGATATATGAGATATATAAGATGACAAGATTTAATAGTTATTGGATTCTGGACTCATTTCCCTGAAGTAAAACACTAACACATGAGATAAATTCTATACTTCAAAGATTTTGGCTATTTTAGTTAATTGACCATCCTCGTGCTATTTGGGAATTTCGGGATGAATTTTTTTAACAATAAAATTGTTTTTTTCCTTCATGTCTGCTATACCAAAAACAAACCCAAGTTAGTTACTCAGTAGCATACGAACAGGCTCTCTTTGTGCTGAATCGGACTTTTAGCCTTTCGAGTGTTTAGGGGCCGTGTGGCGCGCCACTTTTAGTCGAGCCCTGTGGCACGCGGTTTTAGTCGGAAGGGCTTTTAGTCTTTCGAGTGTTCAGGAGCCCTGTGGCGTGCGGTTTTAGGGGGGCTTGGGGCCGAGCAAAGAAAAGAGAGCCTGCAATGGTCTTTGTTCGTATCGAGTATCTACGTTCAAAATCCGAACGTAAAATACTGATTGGTCAATTTCTCACGTGATGACAGAATCCTTCAGCAGCCCACAACAGAAGCATGAGCGTGACCACTATACTACAATCAACGCATTTGCGGCTGGTTCCCACCTTCTTAGTGCGAGATTCTTTATAAGACAAGCCGTAATTTTGTCGTCCTGTGTTCTCACAGTCACGTCCCCGTTGAGAGACAAAATCAGAACTTTCACAATTGTTGTGTTGTTTGGAAGACCGTCGGTGTTAAGATGTGCGAGAAAGTTATCTTCTTGTTGTTTCTCCTGTTGTGCTGGTGGTAGATTTTCTTTGTCCTCCTCAGTCTGGACAAGAAGTCGACGACGTGATTGTGGTTGTTTTTCAGGATCAACGGATTTGTTTGTTCTTCTTACTTTCCTCGAAGGACTTTTTCCTGGCGTTGAAACAACGAGCCGCTTCGAGACTAGCGCCTCTTGGACTCTTGTCAAGGGTTGTTAATATCTGCTAAAGCCGTGGAAAGCTTGCAATATTGTACAGGACAGATTCTTGAAGATAACAAACTGTTGTTTTCGAGCTGGATACCAGCACTATAGCACATCAACGATTATAGCCGTCTCTGTTACAAGGCTTGAACACGTCACAAATGAGACGAGAGAGCCGTATTGCGTTCTCAATGAACACTTGCAAACTCTGCAAAAGTCGTCTGTTGAGTTAAGTCTGGTTTGAGGCTTTCTACCCTTACGTCGATATGTTTTCTTTGGAGTTTCTCGAGTAGATTCATGGGGAAACATGTGAACCGACGAAAACAAACTCTGTTTTGACAGTTCTCAGGATGAGTGGACAGCGTGACCCAGGGCTATTTTCGCTGAATTTTGATTGGTTTGTATCATTTTGATGACTGACAAGTGATTAGAAAATTAATAGAGCGTGAAAGGGAGCTGATCTCAAACAATACAGAGACTATTGCAGGCGCTAGCCTCGCAAGCTCGGCTGTCGCAAGCGGATTTCCCAAGCACGCTTCACGCGCCCGGAGGTGCTTCGCATACAGTAGAAATCCCTTGCTATTCGCTCGACTTTTCGCTCGACCCACACACTAGCGCCTGTGTGCAGTCGGGCTAGTTACTCAGTGGTGGAGGTGTTTGGCTCAAAGATAACCAGAAATATAAGGAAAACCATGGAAGAACAATGGATTCAGACAACTCTTGATTAAAACCCTTGCTTCAGCCCCCCCCCCCCCCTTTTTGGAACTTCTGGATCTGCCTCTGTTAATCATCACCCCTTTGAACAGTGGACTTATGCTTCTTGTACAACATTAAAATATATGCACCTATTTTAAGAAACGTTGTCAGTGCAAATGGTGAATGGCAATTGGCAAATGGCAGTTCTAAGACCAATCACTGCTTAAGGGTATAAATATTTGTAAAAATAAAGATGATAAAATGATCGCAGAAATTATCCAAATTTTCATTCATTTAGTAGAAAGTTGACGAGTTCCATGGTATTTTTTTTTTTATCAAAGAACTGACATTTGACAATCACCATTTGCCGTTTGCACTGACAACGTAATTTGAAATAGGTGTATATTTCGACCGCTTACACACAATCGACTTCGACTTGAGTTATGCTATGTATGACAACTAGTAGAACATGATCGTCAATCGGGGAACTTAAATTAACTCAATCGGGGAACTTTTAATTTAAAAATTATAATTTGACATAAGCCTTTTCAGCTGCTTTACTTACCTTGGTACTATTTGGGGGAAGGTTTTTTATCAAGACTTTTTCTTCTTCCAGGTTCGACATTTGCTCTTTTTAGTTAGCAGTTACTTGGGGAGATACTTAGTGTAGCTAAGCGTTGCGACATTCATCACAGAAGCGATTGTATTTCATACTTACATCGAGTATTTATCTAAAATGGCCAGCAGCTCTAAAAACCACAGGTATCCAAGATGAGGTTCAAGTCTCGCTCGGTAACATTCCCATAATGCATTGCAAACCTGGCTATGTTCTCTTCGCCATTTTCTAGAGCTGCCGTGTTGTGGTTTTTCACGGTAAGTTATCAAATCCATGTCCTGTGGGCCTTTATTCTTACCATCCTGACTTGAATATGGACCAGAAACTGTTTCAAGAAATTTTCTATTCTATAGAATTATTATTTTTGCTGAACGATGATGATTTATGTTGTTATTTTGACAAAAACTTTCCATGTTTCGAATTTGTTCGGCAGTTTACTATCAACGTTTTACATCGTTCAGTTACTATTTCGTATGGTACGGAAAAATATAGTCATCCTTCTCTTCAAAAGCACCACATTTCAACTGTAACCAGTGCACTTTGATCCTACTGACTTTGTCAGAGGATTCTAAGAACGCTGGACGAGTAATGAGAATGTTGGCCGTCAAGAGAAGGAGAGCATCGCAGTTTAAATGGGTGAGACCAAGGAGGGCCTCTTTCTTAATGTCTAATGTCTTGTGTCTCAATCCAAACTGCCACATAATATTTTAATTTTGAATTCGTTAATTTGCCATTGCTGCATCTACATTTACACTTAACTACACTACAATTCATATATCCCTAAAATTTCATATAGTATTCTTTCTATTTACACTAATTTTAACAGTAGCAGCCGCCAAAATGGTAATGCCAGTGAACCGGCCAAGAATCTTGAAAAAGAGGCAAAAGAAGTTCATCCGGCATCAGTCGGACCGCTACATGCGAGTTGGGGTAAGTGTGGGACTTAAAGTTTACAGCAATTGGGTTTAGTGCTTGTATAACTCTGTAACGGTTAAATTAATCACTTTGAGTCACTTCTCTTTAAAAGCACCACATTTCAACTGAAACCAATTCCTTGGATTAGTAATGAGAATGTTGGCCGTCAAGAGAAGGAGAGAATTGCAGTTTAAATGGGTGAGACCAAGGAGGGCCTCTTTCTTAATGCCCAATGTCTTGTATCTCAATCCAAACTGCTACATTTTTTACATTGTTATAAGTTTATAAGAAGTTGACATTTCTTTGCCAAGCTTGGTGAAGCTTGTCAATCAAATACAGTGGAACAATGTAACTTGAACCTCGAGAGAAACAAAACCAGTTTGAGTTTGCAGAAAGTTAAGTGATCTCAATACTTGTTTTAGTGTTCCCCTGCTGTATGTTTATTACATTGCAATTGGCTATCTTCTTTAATCTGAACTACCTGCTTTGTGTCACAAATTTATAGAAATTCTCTTGCGTTCTAGTTTTGATGAATGTTATCATAACCCATTCCTTTGTGTACCAATTCTTCTGTTTGAAACACTATTTATTGTTTGATAAAATTTTCCCTTAAAGGGGCAGTCGTACTGGTAGTGGTATTTTTCAAAAATGCTACTGTCACCAATCCATCACAGAGAAAAACTACTGGACACTATCTAAAAGCTGTTTGATTGTCTTGTGAGTAAATTCGACACAATGCAAACGGATTTCTGATCTACATGCTCTTTCAGCTGTCTTCGCTCTCACGAAATGACAATTCCACAGTGTATTTTTACTTTGAAACGAACGTGTGACTGCCCCTTTAAGTATTATATGATGTTTTCTTTTTTATTAAATGAGTTTGTTTATTATATGCATGTAAAGCTGGTAGTAGAGCTTAAGACATAATGTACTGCATACTACACAATTTAAAGAAGATGAAAAGTTTGCCAATTGCCATGTGAGAATCACAGCGTCTTGTGGCACAAAATCCACAATTAGTGGGATTTTAATGTGCTTTGATGTGCCATGAAGCATTTCTTTGCCATGCTGGTTGCCTAGTAAAGTTCGAGACAATCAGATAGCGTTTCTTGTATCTTCTTTGGTTTACTTCACAACGCTAATGGTATCTACACTAGCATGTTAGTTCTATGCTGTCGGAGTAACTTTAATGCACTTATATATGTGTCATCGATGTTTAGGAAAGCTGGCGCAAACCCAAGGGAATTGATAACAGGGTGAGACGAAGGTTCAAGGGTCAGTATTTGATGCCCAACATTGGTTATGGCAGCAACAAGAAAACTAGATTCCTGATGCCTGATGGCTTCAAGAAGTTTGTTGTTCATAATGTTAAGGTGAGAATCGCAAAACCTGATCACTCACTATCATAAGGCAATACATTATTTTATGAAAAGTTGCCCATTTGAGGGGAGGGAAGTGACGAGGAAAATGCAACCATGAACTAAGGTTCATAATTTATAGGTACAGTAAATACAAAATGGGTAATAAAACCTTCTCTTCAAAAGCACCACATTGCAACTGTAACCAGTGCACTTTGATCCTACTGGTTTTGCCAGGGGATTTGAAGAACACTGGATTAGTAATGAGAATGTTGGCCGTCAAGAGAAGGAGAGCATCGCAGTTTAAATGGGTGAGACCAAGGAGGGCCTCTTTCTTAATGTCTAATGTCTTGTGTCTCAATCCAAACTGCTACAAAAAAAATGTATATTGTCTGCAAGAGTAGACTTCAGGACAAGGGAAAAATGCTGGTATAAATTAAAATTTAACACCTTAAAACTAAACAATACTTAAATTTTAGGGGGGAGCTTTACACATTCTTTGTTATACCTATTCAATATCTTATGACCTGTCGATCAGCATGCTAAAAACACTTACTCTTAAAATCATAATAAATGCTTTTTCCTGCTTTCATAGGAGCTTGAGGTCCTTATGATGATGAACCGTAGCTACGCCGCCGAGATTGCACACAATGTGTCCAGCCGGAAAAGAAAGGCTATTGTCGAAAGAGCTCAACAGCTTTCTATCAAAGTAACAAACAGCAATGCACGGCTGCGCAGTGAAGAAAATGAGTAAATAAACATTGTTCCAGCAAAACAATGTAGTGTTGTTTGATTCAGTGTGGTACATTTAGAACTGTTTGATGAGCTCTCATTACAGGAAGTCAGTCTTGTAGATGAAATCTCATTACAAAAAGTCACTGTTCTTTCCACTCACAGTTCCAAATAAACATGACTCTAGAAGCCCTCAAAGCTTCCCTTTTTCAAATTATGCTGCAACTTTTATCTGACTCTATACTCGTTCTCAGTGGTCCCTTAGCCTGCCTTGATGTGACGATCACCCCCTGTCAACTTTTCTGGAGAGTCCCCCCTCTGGTCCGCCTCCCTTTTACATATGCATAGATGGAAACACAAAACTAGAGGGGCTTCGTAAAATAAAGTGAGAAATAAAGTGATATTTCAATCCCTGTTGCTCGGGAGCGTTTTTGCGAGACTCTGGCGGCTGTAAAGGAGACTGTTGCTTTTGCAATAAATACTTTGTTTTCATTAACATCAATTCCCCCAATATCTATAGAACTACTTTCGGATTTTTTGTAAAACCGACAATAAGTTAGAAAAAGTACTCGGGCCGCAATGCCTTAGGTAGGGTACCAGAGGCACCTGCCTTGACCTATTAGAGTGAGGCTTGGAACCTCTCCAAGGGGATATGGTCGCGATGACCATTGCATTATAAAGCCTAAATATAAGCCAGAATAAGCATTCGTTAGCAAATAATTGAGCATAGAAATATGAAAAGAGCATAAAACCTGTATTAGAGTAGTGCGAGTAACCCATATCGATGTCCGATGAATGGAAAAATGGCTTCGGGAGGTCTGAGCTATGAACATGACTGGGAGAGAGGGGAATGTTCGACAAGTTCGCCCCATGTCAGGTTATCCGGAATCCCGTGAAAAAATGCTACTGGAATACAAGAATAAGTATAAAATTTATTCGAATGGAATTCATTGGAAAAAACCCACAATGAATCCGGAATCCACACACTGGAATCCAGAACCCTATTGGAGAACCTGTCATGGGGTTACCAGATAGAGATAGAGGGATAGAGATTTTCCAACTCCCTTAGATAACCGACACAGTAATCTATGTATCCAAAATACCAGGGAAAGTTTTCAAACTCAAAAAGATATACTAGGAATGAAAATTTCAAGTCCCCCCCCCCCCCAAAAAAAAATGGACAATTTTGTTCCTTTTTTTGGGTCTTGTGATCTTGCGCTACCTCCCTCCCTTCCCCCATCAAATTTCTAATGGTCCGTTTTTACGATAATCCACGCGAGACAATGAGTGACATTGATGCGTGATAAAAATAATTTAATCTTTTAATTTATTTCACAGCTACTTCATTAGACCATGTTAAAGGCTGCTGGTTCTTCTAATTAAAATATCTTTTTCTTAAGAGTTGGTTAGATTCAAGCACGGAGAGAGTCGCCGGTGAATCTGGTCTCGCCGTCTGATTGGAACAGATTGAATCTGAGATAAGATTGACAATAATCCCAGGTAATGCTAATGTTGTGTCGATAATCGTAGAGACCAGCTGCGTGTACTTTGGTCTGGTCTCTAGCCAGAGCGGCGAAAACAGGAAAAGGGTTTCCTTTACAGTCTTTGGTAGGATACCGGAATAGGGTACGTACTTCGATAAACCTTTTTGAAGTTTTGAAAAAAAAAAAAAAACATTACCCTGGGTACCAGAGTCTAGAGACTCACTCCGACAACACGAGCTCGTTGTCAACAACAGCGCGTTTGAGGGTCTGGGCCAATAGGATGATATAATGCGCGAAGAAGAAGAAGAACGTGCTGCTCTTAAGTTGTGTAATGATACAACCTTTACCACATTAAGAATACTTTTTAGGGTCAAAAAGGAGAAGGAAAATACGCTGAATTGTGCTCTACGCTGTTAACAGACTTCGTCACTTCAAATCGTCAAATCCGCCACTATTTTCTATATGATCAATGTAAAAAACAATCGTGGGTGCACTAGCAAGACTTTCTAATCTAATCCGTGAAACCTTTATCATCAATTAGCTATCCTTGATTATTGACATTATACCTCTATCTTCCGACATGACGGAAAAACATCATGACTTGACGTTTCCAATAAGCTCATTTCACATCTAATAAGGCGGAAAATTCCTCTAAGTACTAAGTGATTAATAGCAAACAAAATATCAAATGCGACTTTTTTTAAATTGATGCGACTTTTTGTAAAGTGCCATTGAAATTTGAGCTTTTCGTCCCAGAGCCCATACATAGCGCAAGGATGATCAAGGAAAAAATATCTTAAAAAGCAAAAATCTGGGTATGTGAATTTCGGCCTCACGTTATTTGTGTTTCAACAATCAGTCCGGAATACAAGGAACCGATGGCCATTGTAAGAAATTGTGTCTTCTTTATCTCGAATTGCGAATTTTCCAGGTTTTTCCGTCATGTCGGGGGGGCCAGAACACTCTACTTTTTAGTCCGATTTCATTTTAAACGCAAATAATTGAAGGGGATGTGTTGTGAATTAGAGGATGTATGTGGTACCATCTTTGATTCTTTTATTAGAAACTTTAAGCTGTCAGTGGGTGTGGGCATCCAGCAAAAAACGGCAAAAAGCGTCTAGTGAAAGAATAGAAAATAGTAAAGCTCGATACTTGTAAATATTGATATTTGTCGACAATTTAATCTCTGACTGTTCCATTTATTTGTTTTTAAATTTTTTATTACTATTATGCCTTATCATGTCGCGATTTTTATTTTATTTGGGAGTCAAATTGGACCTAAATATTATCAACCGAAGTAAACATGACATAAATATCTTTGATATAGGGATTGTTCAATTAATACGCTGAGAAAGAGGGAAGAAATTGAGGGAGGAGGGGGAGGGGGTTGTAAAAGGTGAGGGGAGGGGGCGGGTGTTTTTTACACTGAAGGGGGATTAATTACAAGGTGTCCGAATCAAAACATTATGTGATTATTTTGCTTCAGGAAATCAAGATCAGGGTCAATCTTTTATTTTAATGCTCCATTCCTTTGTCCTATTAGCAGGTTACATCTACGTCTCGCCACCACAGCATTCCTGCAGCAAATGCTTATTCAGAGACATCATGAACCCAACAAAACTCAGTCTCCTGGTAGCTTTCTGGGTCATCATCACCACAGGCCTTATTGGAAATGGTCTTGTCTGTCTAGTTATACTCAAACAGAAGTTGCTGGTGCGCCACAAAGCCGTCAACATGGTGCTTCTCAATCTGGCAGTGGCGGATACCACGGTACTGATATTCCTGGCATCCAGGCACGTGCTTTTCCTCTATTCCAGCATCCAAACAGCCTACTCGGCGACTACCTGTGCAAGTTTCTCACGGGTGGTAACGTGGCTTGGATAGGCGCTGTTACATCAGTCTATTCGTTACTTTTGATCGCGTTTGAGAGGTACTACGCCGTCGTTAGGCCGCTGGAATGTGCACGCAAGTTCACTAAGCGTTTTGTGCGCCACTTTATCATCGCCTCGTGGCTTTGCTCGGTCGTGTTCTGCACACCGTTGTTTTTCGTTGTCGAGTATGATGAGAAGATAGAGTTTTGCGCGGAGAGCTGGAAAAGTGTTGAGCTGTCTCGTGGATACGCCCTGTCGTGGTTCCTCGTGGCTGGTCTGTTTCCTGTAGTGTTCTCTACACCAGGGTCGTGTTCGCTCTCTGGATTCAGCGCGACAGTGATCCGGCAAGTCTGCTGATTGCAGGCCAGGCAAGGCGTCAATCGCGCAAACGGGTCTGTAAAGTAATCTTTATTATCAGCTTTATCTTTTGCGCTAGTTGGTTTCCACCGCTGACCAATTACATTCTTGTGTACTTTGAGCCAAACAATAGCTTTAGCAATGTGGCTTACTTGGCTTCTGTTGTCATGGTTACGTTTAATTCGTCAGTAAACCCACTTATATGCGTGTTATAGCCAAGTGTTTCGTGCGCATTCAAGACAGTTGATGTGCAAGCAAAGGCAGTTAAAAGCCAAGAAAAGCTGAGAGGATATCACTTACAAACAACCCAAGCTGAACGAGGAAAGTACTGGAATGAACGTGATCTTACCGAAAAAAAACCGAAATAAAACCCATGTCACAACACACAAAGTATTTCATGGAGTACAGTAGCCGGTGTAGAAGGGGTTTCTCGGAAATTGTACCAGAAGCTTGTAGCTTCCAGGCTTTTAATAATACCCGAGCCGTTTGTCCCGCATTCGGCGACCTCCAAATAAACTTTATTGCGTTGCGCTGTAAAAAGTAGTTGCTGTCGGGCAGCGCTAGATTGATGTAATTGAACAATCTTAATGACTTCAATACTTTGATGGCTTTAGTCCAACGCTCATAAGATTTAAATAACAAATAAGATAAATAAGATAGAACCTTAATAAAATAAATGACAAACAAACAGGCTTGAAAGATTTAATGATTCCATTCTTTTAGAAGTTAATATTTTTTATGCCTCTTTCCCCAATCTCCCCCCTGTAGCCTTCCTCGCAGGCGTTTTTAGGCAGGCGTCTCTCACCCCTACCTACCTAAACATGACTGCGAGGGTGGCTACCCCTGATGACTACACACTGTTAGACAATAGTTATGAAAGAAAAGCACAAAATACATATACATATTTATAGCCACCAAAATTACCCCTCCCTCCCTCCCTTTCTTTTTTTCTTTCTTTTTTTCAAGCTAGATATGCCTATACACAAGCCCCTTCAAGTAATTTAAGAATCCTAAGGATCCCAATTTCAGAGAAACGCTTGTAGTATTTCAAGTATATCCAATCTTTTTTTTTACAAATAGATCATTGTATCATACAAAGTAAGGTGGCTTTTTCACATTCACTCCGTATTCATTCAGCGCAGGTGTCAGGTCTTCCATGGTCAGAGTGTAGCGCTTGTCCTGAAAGAAAAAAAAGTTCTCAATATAGACAACAACCGCCTGAGACATGTTATTGTGATAAACAAAGAAAAGTCTAGTAAGATTAGAAAGAGTAGTAAGATTTTAAGGATTTGAAAAATATTCTTAATTTACATCATGAACATCAAAAATGATTTACTTTCAAGTGGAGTGCAATGTTACCCAAACTACTTTGCAAACAAAAAATATCATATAAAAGCTTGAATTCAGGCTTACCATAAATAAATGGTAAATGCTTGTTTTCTATTGCCCAAGCTTTTTTTTTTTCAAAATAAGCACTTCTTTAAAGTGTGAAATAAGTAACCCCTTCAAATAAATACCCTTCCAATAAAATGTATAAATGACTAAATAAAGGGATCATGGACTAAAAAGGAAACCCACTTTTCTTTAATCTGGAACAAATAATTGACAACTCTAAACTGTTGTTTATTTTCAATAATATCAACCTTATCGTGTGACTGTGTTATTCATCATGAAGTTGAATAATACAGGGTGCTACAGGGGTTATAGATCCTGCTTTCTTGTCTACCTTGGTTCCATATTCCCACCTCCATAGACTCTGTTGACTCCAAATACCATCCCTGACCCTGATAGCCAAGATAATGTTTCCAGTGACCCAAATCTTGGTGTAAATTAGAGTTGAATCCAAGGGCCTGTTACATGGGCACCTTGCCACCTCTCAAATTAGAGAGCCCTCCTCACCTTGCCAGATTTCCGCGAGCTCTGTCCTGATCCTCTCATCTTACAGTGCTGTAAGGCGTCATTGGCAACATCTGATATAAACTTCTGTGCTGCCAGTGATACCAGCCTTACACTAGGATAATCATCAAACACATAAGTCTAAACATGCATAAACACATCACACACACTGTGGTCACCTTTAAGGGTTTATGGAGTTATCTGAAAAGGGTTGGAGAAACTGACATGAACTAGCCAACCAGCATCACCCACAAAGGCATCAGTGAGCATAAGAAAATAATGAAAACCTCCAAGTTGTGAAGTTAAATTCAATCAATACTTTGGTTTGGGCCATAATAAAGCAGTTTAATAGCTTTAGCTAGATGCCTGGCCTGATTAATTGAACAATCAGTAATCAAATCCAATCAAACTTCTATCTTTTGATTGGTCCATGATTGGTATGAAATTAAAGTTACTTTTTCAAATGTTGGCTTAACTTTTCAAAGTTTATTTTTGCATTTGTTGTATTTACTGAATGGTTTGATTGTGTTCCAAAATTTATCTGAATTTTTTGTTTGATTGCCAAACAAATCACAAACCAATCATAAAACTGAAGCTTGACTAAGTTCAACTGGAATTTTGTCTGGATTTTTTCAATTAATCAGGCTTGGTAGATATCAGGCTGCCCTGAAAGAAGAAAAAAAATGGACATCTAATTTCAAGCCTTTATAATACCAGTCCCACAATTACTTAGAACAGCAGAGTGATAGGTTTAAAGCTTGAAAATGTATCCAGGAGATGACACCCGACAGCTTGGCACTATATAAACAATGCATGAACTTCCAACACTTTTGCCGCCATCTTTTTAAGCAATGCATAAATACTCTAGGGTACTATTTAGCATTTGGAATACGATTTAGGGGTTCTGGAAGGTCTCCGTGTAGAAGAAAGCTTTCTGTGTTCTTACAGTAAACGTTGGTTTATCAAACTAATAGCAGTGGAACACTCCTTCCTTTAGAGGCTTAGATTCCCACTGCATTTTATTTTCTTCCCAGTGTACAAAATGTGTATGTACTTTTTCTGTGCAATAAATGTTTTTCTAAATTTTGGAAAAGCTGTGTTCTACTTCTTAAATAAACATACACTCTAGTATCTGTTCCATCAAAACCTGCTTTGTTCAGATAATAAGCTGTGACTGCATCAGGAATCTGAAAGCAAGATAAAACAAAAGATTACTGGTAACAAAGACATAAATAAGAGCAAGAAGGGTGCTTCTCAATCTGGCAGTGGCGGATACCACGGTACTGATATTCCTGGCATCCAGGCACGTGCTTTTCCTCTATTCCAGCATCCAAACAGCCTACTCGGCGACTACCTGTGCAAGTTTCTCACGGGTGGTAACGTGGCTTGGATAGGCGCTGTTACATCAGTCTATTCGTTACTTTTGATCGCGTTTGAGAGGTACTACGCCGTCGTTAGGCCGCTGGAATGTGCACGCAAGTTCACTAAGCGTTTTGTGCGCCACTTTATCATCGCCTCGTGACTTTGCTCGGTCGTGTTCTGCACACCGTTGTTTTTCGTTGTCGAGTATGATGAGAAGATAGAGTTTTGCGCGGAGAGCTGGAAAAGTGTTGAGCTGTCTCGTGGATACGCCCTGTCGTGGTTCCTCGTGGCTGGTCTGTTTCCTGTAGTGTTCTCTACACCAGGGTCGTGTTCGCTCTCTGGATTCAGCGCGACAGTGATCCGGCAAGTCTGCTGATTGCAGGCCAGGCAAGGCGTCAATCGCGCAAACGGGTCTGTAAAGTAATCTTTATTATCAGCTTTATCTTTTGCGCTAGTTGGTTTCCACCGCTGACCAATTACATTCTTGTGTACTTTGAGCCAAACAATAGCTTTAGCAATGTGGCTTACTTGGCTTCTGTTGTCATGGTTACGTTTAATTCGTCAGTAAACCCACTTATATGCGTGTTATAGCCAAGTGTTTCGTGCGCATTCAAGACAGTTGATGTGCAAGCAAAGGCAGTTAAAAGCCAAGAAAAGCTGAGAGGATATCACTTACAAACAACCCAAGCTGAACGAGGAAAGTACTGGAATGAACGTGATCTTACCGAAAAAAAACCGAAATAAAACCCATGTCACAACACACAAAGTATTTCATGGAGTACAGTAGCCGGTGTAGAAGGGGTTTCTCGGAAATTGTACCAGAAGCTTGTAGCTTCCAGGCTTTTAATAATACCCGAGCCGTTTGTCCCGCATTCGGCGACCTCCAAATAAACTTTATTGCGTTGCGCTGTAAAAAGTAGTTGCTGTCGGGCAGCGCTAGATTGATGTAATTGAACAATCTTAATGACTTCAATACTTTGATGGCTTTAGTCCAACGCTCATAAGATTTAAATAACAAATAAGATAAATAAGATAAATAAGATAGAACCTTAATAAAATAAATGACAAACAAACAGGCTTGAAAGATTTAATGATTCCATTCTTTTAGAAGTTAATATTTTTTATGCCTCTTTCCCCAATCTCCCCCCTGTAGCCTTCCTCGCAGGCGTTTTTAGGCAGGCGTCTCTCACCCCTACCTACCTAAACATGACTGCGAGGGTGGCTACCCCTGATGACTACACACTGTTAGACAATAGTTATGAAAGAAAAGCACAAAATACATATACATATTTATAGCCACCAAAATTACCCCTCCCTCCCTCCCTTTCTTTTTTTCTTTCTTTTTTTCAAGCTAGATATGCCTATACACAAGCCCCTTCAAGTAATTTAAGAATCCTAAGGATCCCAATTTCAGAGAAACGCTTGTAGTATTTCAAGTATATCCAATCTTTTTTTTTACAAATAGATCATTGTATCATACAAAGTAAGGTGGCTTTTTCACATTCACTCCGTATTCATTCAGCGCAGGTGTCAGGTCTTCCATGGTCAGAGTGTAGCGCTTGTCCTGAAAGAAAAAAAAAGTTCTCAATATAGACAACAACCGCCTGAGACATGTTATTGTGATAAACAAAGAAAAGTCTAGTAAGATTAGAAAGAGTAGTAAGATTTTAAGGATTTGAAAAATATTCTTAATTTACATCATGAACATCAAAAATGATTTACTTTCAAGTGGAGTGCAATGTTACCCAAACTACTTTGCAAACAAAAAATATCATATAAAAGCTTGAATTTAGGCTTACCATAAATAAATGGTAAATGCTTGTTTTCTATTGCCCAAGCTTTTTTTTTTTTCAAAATAAGCACTTCTTTAAAGTGTGAAATAAGTAACCCCTTCAAATAAATACCCTTCCAATAAAATGTATAAATGACTAAATAAAGGGATCATGGACTAAAAAGGAAACCCACTTTTCTTTAATCTGGAACAAATAATTGACAACTCTAAACTGTTGTTTATTTTCAATAATATCAACCTTATCGTGTGACTGTGTTATTCATCATGAAGTTGAATAATACAGGGTGCTGCAGGGGTTATAGAATCTGCTTTCTTGTCTACCTTGGTTCCATATTCCCACCTCCATAGACTCTGTTGACTCCAAATACCATCCCTGACCCTGATAGCCAAGATAATGTTTCCAGTGACCCAAATCCTGGTGTAAATTAGAGTTGAATCCAAGGGCCTGTTACATGGGCACCTTGCCACCTCTCAAATTAGAGAGCCCTCCTCACCTTGCCAGATTTCCGCGAGCTCTGTCCTGATCCTCTCATCTTACAGTGCTGTAAGGCGTCATTGGCAACATCTGATATAAACTTCTGTGCTGCCAGTGATACCAGCCTTACACTAGGATAATCATCAAACACATAAGTCTAAACATGCATAAACACATCACACACACTGTGGTCACCTTTAAGGGTTTATGGAGTTATCTGAAAAGGGTTGGAGAAACTGACATGAACTAGCCAACCAGCATCACCCACAAAGGCATCAGTGAGCATAAGAAAATAATGAAAACCTCCAAGTTGTGAAGTTAAATTCAATCAATACTTTGGTTTGGGCCATAATAAAGCAGTTTAATAGCTTTAGCTAGATGCCTGGCCTGATTAATTGAACAATCAGTAATCAAATCCAATCAAACTTCTATCTTTTGATTGGTCCATGATTGGTATGAAATTAAAGTTACTTTTTCAAATGTTGGCTTAACTTTTCAAAGTTTATTTTTGCATTTGTTGTATTTACTGAATGGTTTGATTGTGTTCCAAAATTTATCTGAATTTTTTGTTTGATTGCCAAACAAATCACAAACCAATCATAAAACTGAAGCTTGACTAAGTTCAACTGGAATTTTGTCTGGATTTTTTCAATTAATCAGGCTTGGTAGATATCAGGCTGCCCTGAAAGAAGAAAAAAAATGGACATCTAATTTCAAGCCTTTATAATACCAGTCCCACAATTACTTAGAACAGCAGAGTGATAGGTTTAAAGCTTGAAAATGTATCCAGGAGATGACACCCGACAGCTTGGCACTATATAAACAATGCATGAACTTCCAACACTTTTGCCGCCATCTTTTTAAGCAATGCATAAATACTCTAGGGTACTATTTAGCATTTGGAATACGATTTAGGGGTTCTGGAAGGTCTCCGTGTAGAAGAAAGCTTTCTGTGTTCTTACAGTAAACGTTGGTTTATCAAACTAATAGCAGTGGAACACTCCTTCCTTTAGAGGCTTAGATTCCCACTGCATTTTATTTTCTTCCCAGTGTACAAAATGTGTATGTACTTTTTCTGTGCAATAAATGTTTTTCTAAATTTTGGAAAAGCTGTGTTCTACTTCTTAAATAAACATACACTCTAGTATCTGTTCCATCAAAACCTGCTTTGTTCAGATAATAAGCTGTGACTGCATCAGGAATCTGAAAGCAAGATAAAACAAAAGATTACTGGTAACAAAGACATAAATAAGAGCAAGAAGGTTGTTTTAACCCCGAATTAATGGCAGCGGATAGTTTTTTTCCCGTTTAGTACTTACTGTCGGTGTATAGTCTTCTAACTGCGATAAAAACTCGGCGAGTGAAGCTCCGGCGCTTCTAATTTTTGTATCAGCTACCAAAGCGTTGTTACTACTAGCTGCCACAGAAGTAGTTGTTAAGCTATTTGTTATGGATGGCTGGTTGCTTGCAGTAGAACTTGAGATAGATGTACTCTCAGTTGAAGCATTGCTTTCCGCCATATTGGATTGTTAGTACCGCGGGGAAGTCTGGGTAATGTATGACCACTGCGCATGCCAAATAATGCCAAATGGTTTGTCGTCATGCTTGCGGGCTCAGAAAAAATATCGCTCATTGCAACGTCGCTTTCTTTTGGACTCTTGCGTTGCGTGTGAGAACCAGCCTCTGTAAAGCAAATCGTTCGAAATATACGATAAAACTGAAGTGGCAAAAAAAAAAATATACTGGAAAAGAGAAATGAAAAATAATACTAGTATTTGTACATTTTACTGAAGGAAAAACTGATTTTAGGCCGGGGAAAATAAGTCAATATGGACAAAAAATGTCGATCGATGGTCCCTAAAACATCAGAATCTGATGGTCTGTCTCTTAGCTAAAAGGCAACGTTAACACAATTTGAAAACTACTAAACTACAGAAAATAAAAGCCAAATACTCAAATCACAAGTATAAGCTATAAAAAAATAGGAAAAGAAAACTGAAAACAGTTGTATATACCTATTTAAAGTAACGTTGTCAGTGCAAATAGCGAGTGGCAAATGGCGAGACCGAAAGGTGTTTATAAATGAACTCAGCGAGGAACAGCAATGCCCAGAGCTAACATTAATAGCCTTTAATAGGTAATCCATCTTCTCCTGCAGTTGTTTGAAATATGTACGGGACTGCCATTTGCCAATCGCCATTTGCCGTTGCACTTACAATGTTCTTTTCAATAAGGTGTATACTGTATCTATTTTGGCGGGTACACGTACATACACTTTCTTAAATGACAAACTTTTGTCGAGTCAACCAGGCGAAAAATAATCAAATGAGTAACTTTTCTAACAATTCTAATTCTAACAGTTCTGTAGAGAGGGATATCCTAGATAACTATATGATAATTATGCTTTCAGTTAAAGGAATGAACCTCTTACTACACACACTGTAATTAAAATTATTAACAAAAAATAAAATAAACAGGCACCTTTTCCTGATTCTATTCAACTGAAAATGAACACATAGCTTGTTGTCGCTTCACGCGTTTATTTTTTAAATGGATTATTGTAAAAAATTATATAGTAGGAAAGCAGTTTTCATAACAAGTGCAAAAACATGTCTTTATAACAAGATATCGTATTCAAAAACTTCCTTCACTTTAATTCACTCTATCGTCTTCAGTTCAGGGTGTTATTATATGATTCCATGACATATGCGCATGTTGTTATACGTAAATACTAGCGCCATACATTCGTCAAGAACTAACAAAGACAGCTCTCAAATTGTGGGCGGAAACCTTTCGCGTCTTGACGCTGAATATTAATCAACTAATGGAACGAATAGATTTTGCATATGAAAGAGCTAATTACTTGCAAATAGCTAAGACATTCAAAGAGCATCTCGGTAGTGTTAACATTGGACAACGAGTAACCAAATGTTATAGAGCTTTCCTTTTTAAATAGCCACATACGTCAATAAAATATTTGCCAAGCAAAGTCGATGATGAGGGGGCGGGAGTTTTGCTAATGTTTTAACTGGATTTATTGAAAAATCAGTCGCTTTGTGTCTGGTGTTAGAAACAAATTCTTTTGCAAAAACTCAAATATCAAAAGGGCTCAAATATCAATAAACAGTAACATGTTATTATTTTTATCATGCACACTTGTGAATTAGGCATAAACGGGTTAACAGTAAGGCAAGATAAACATGAGTTTGGGGGTCTACTTTCCTGTTTTTTGTTAAGAAAAACAAACGCTGACATGGCCAATGTATTGCAAATGCAGGAAGTATCGTTTTGAAATAGAGTTACAACCCATAGACCCTGTCCTGGCAGCACATGTATTCATTTTATCATTCAATAATAAGTATGTACACAATGGATCGTGATCTTTTGCTTTTACTGACATAACCAGCTGCAAAAACGCTAAACATATTAATTCCATATTCACTATTTACAAATTAAGATAACTATCAAGTTATACATATTAAAAATATTCCTAGACTACACCCGTTTTTCGGTTTTGATCCCAGAAAGAATGTTCTCAATGTGGAAGCCTCGGTATTCGGTAGGTTTTGACTCGCAAATTTTCGGAAAACCAAATTTTGCTGTAGTCAATAGCCCCGTTAGAAGTTCTTTGTATTGATCTTGCTTACGCGCCCTCTTAGTGCACGTTACTTGTTCATCGGGCTTCTTCTCGACAATTCTGTCTTTCTCGCTCGTTCTGGCCACGCCATCAGTTGAAGCCGTTCGTTTCTTGCTCACCCTCTTTCGTCTGTACTCGCCCTTACTAAAGTCCTCGTAATTTTCAGGATTAATCGCCCAAAAATGTCCTTTCCCGTTCGGGCTACGTCCTACTTTAACGAAGCACTCATTCAGGCTAAGATTGTGCCGGATGCTGTTTCGCCATCCCGCTCCCTTGTTGCGGAAATACGGGTAATGTGTCAAAATGTAGTTGTA
This sequence comes from Nematostella vectensis, assembly GCF_932526225.1. Classification (NCBI taxonomy): domain Eukaryota; kingdom Metazoa; phylum Cnidaria; class Anthozoa; order Actiniaria; family Edwardsiidae; genus Nematostella; species Nematostella vectensis. Next base: position 1,138,341 of record NC_064036.1, on the reverse strand, counting down.
GATATCACTGAGTACGAGTTTCTTCTGGGGAACACTCATAATTGCTTTGCCAATCAACCCAATGTAAGACTGACTCGGTTTTTCTTCTTCTGTTACGTGATAGCCGAACACAGATGAGTGAAAAAAAGAGTTGGTGATGTTGGCCTGCATCTTGCTCTCTTCTCGCCGATGAATGTAGCTGAACTCGGTGTAGAACTGACTGGCGTAACATGGTGGAAATGGCAGGAAATGCGGCGAACCAGGCGGGGAGTGTGTCTGGTAAAAAGGCATCGGGGAGCTAATTTCTTGAACACAGTTATTTCCTGTTGTTTCCATTCGAAATGGCGTGAAGGCGGATGATTTTTCTTTGCTTGGTAAACCAGCAAATGCCATCATGGTGGTTAGCTCTGGACTGTGCGACTACTGACTGCTAAATGAGCATTCTCAGTTGAGTTGCGCTGTTGACTCTGCAGTTAGCTATTAGCCATTCAATAGTAATTGTCCTAAACAACAATAGCCATGTATTTAGTTTGTCAATTATTAAAGCTTTGTTTTTCTCACGGTCAGCTAGATCGTTTTTTATTCAGCCTTTTGCGTTATTTGGTCTTAAACTGGCCAAGTTTTTTTTAATATGATATTATAAAACCAATGGATGGTTTATTGCTTATGGTGACTTGGTTCCTTGCATATATTTGGTTATTTGCTCTCCTGGCACATTGAATAGTTGTTAATTATCTTCAATTAGCACCCCACGCCCAAACATTTATCTTTTGTAAGTAATGTTTGTTCTAAACCGTTAATCAAAGAACATTGTGCGCAGTGGAGTGTTCAAAACCTCGCGATGATGAAGCCTAGGGGCAAGTCCGTCAAATCTATGACTTCAGCTTCTTAAAGCTTTCCAAATATTTTTTCAGCTGCTCCTTAAGCCTTTAATTATAGCTCTTTCTCTCTTTCAGTTAGAGTATCTTACCATTAACTTGGATATACGAGCAATTGATTCAAGAGCAAGGAGAAAGCACTCTGAAAGCACCAAAAGAAAAGAGCAAAAAACAATAAAATCACTACAAAAAAGCCAGGGTTGTGAATAATGCTGAGGTGTCAAATAAACAAGAAGTCAGATCTATAGTAGAGATACTTCATTGGATACTTTGAAGTTTGTGAATGAAAATGGCATCGAAGAAGACAATGGAAGCTACGCTCTAAGGCCAGGCAATTCAATTGGGTTAACGAGTGTTTGTTGTTTATTGAAATATTGACAACTTAATGCGTGGCGCTTTGTTGACTAATGGTACGCTAAAGCTGGGGCGTCATTTAGGTTAGACTAAACAAAGCAATTAAACCGGGTTTAGCATGGCCAAAAACAAATACGAAATGGCTATGCATATTTAGAACAAGCAATATGAGGGATATTGGCACTGGGCTTTTTACGACTTGAGCTTGTGTTCGCTTTGCGCTAATTTCCCTGCCAATATACTTTCTATTGTGGGATAAGAATGTATTTGAACTCAATTTGTATTGACATCAAATATGAACATTCCATTTTTTTTTATTGAAAATGCTCAACAACTGCCGTGTGACCTACCTTCGTCAACATGTGTGTGTATAGTTGTATCTCGTAAAGCCGAAACAGAAATTGAGAGTTTGTCTTTTTGGACGGCGAAAATAATGGTATTGGGAATGGGACGACGTCTAAGATAGTAAAAAAAAGTGAACATAAAAAATTACTGACAAAGTTTACTGACATTGAGTGTACTCTAGGTACTTGATCAAAGCGAAATCTTAATGGATCCCTTAATTAATAACAATGCGAGAGTTTTTAAAAGCTGACAAGGGGATGACCAGCAGACTCTAGGGCATAACCAACCCATTAGCTTAAAACACACATAACTGCAACTTTACGATCGCATATCATTGACAATATAGCGATATATATATATATATATAATCGGAAAATACATTTGTTAAAATAACTAAAATCAAGTAACAGAGTTGTTTATCAAAACAATTGCCTTGTATCAGATAATAGCTCCAAGCGAATTACTAAAACATCTTTCACAAGAAGCTGGTAACTGTATCTCATAACAAACTCTATCTCAACATAATATCTGTCAGAACAACCACAATATCGTCGACTTTAACAATGAATTAGCTTTAGTTTTTTTATTACAAGATGGCCACTTTGCGGGGCAGTGCTTTTTACTTTCCCTAAACGTCATACAATTTAAGGCTTGTGAAAGCTGTAGCAGCATTAGTTTCTTATTACTGTCTGTGAGTAATACTGGAGTAAATTGGTGAAGTTTGTAAGTGGTGTTTATGTAGAACTGTATAAAAACGCTATTAAAGGAAACAAGAATATTAATCAGTGCGGAACATTACCATTTTTGGTTATATTTGATAAACAATCTCATTAACCAATCAGAGATGAGTATTACTATGCCCAGTCTCACGCGGACACGCCTCAACTCAGAGTGGGAAAGCAAAATGGCGGTTCCGTTGAATCGGGAAAATCATGTTGAACGCCGCTTTTTAACTCTTTGCTAGCAGTGATTTCTTCTTATCTGTTTAAGCAGGGATTTCACCGACTCAGTGCGTCATATATACCCTATTTGTGTTGTTTCTCATCGGCAACAGACCTCATTTGCAGGGTTATTTTTACGACTTCACCGAATCGTACTGTAATGAACGCGGAAGGGTAAGCCACTGCTAGCAGGCTATAACATGGATCACCAATTATCTAGTTGTACGTTTCATCAAGTCATACAAATGCACAAAATTTCCCTGGATTTATCTTGCTTTCGCACTCGGAATGAAGACACTAAGAAAAATTTTAGCTGGGATATTGAAACTAAAATGAATCTTATACAGAATGGCAGCGAGTCTCATTAAAAAAAAATGAAGCTAAATCGTATACAGATTGGCCGCGAGTCACTGTTTATTGTATGCAATTTAAAGACACTACATGAAAGTACTGTTTAAATGTTCATATTTGATCCTGGAATAAATAGATTTGCTATGATCAGTAAATCTCAGGGATGGCAGTCATTATTCATTGCTGCATTAGTTTGCTATTACTCGTTGTAAAAAAAGTCCTTACCACAAATGCTCACATTATGGCTTTTTTTTATAAATGGATTCTAGAGGGGGCACTTGTTTGAGGGGCTATGTAATGTGCTTATTCAATGAGGGGTGTATGTATACCTCAGTGTCAGAACCATCCCCAAAGGACTTCATTGTATCCAGCTCTGTTTTCATCATGATTCATTTTATTAAAAAAAAGAAGTTTTGTGACACAAATCGTGCTTAATACACAGGTTCTAACACCAAGTTAGAGCCATTGAGGGTGTATTTCATTGTGTGTGCAGACAAATGGAGAAAGGCATAAAGTGTAAACTAGGGTGAGGAAAAGGCATGGTAAGGGCAAAGGGGTGGTGACTAAGGGTATGTCTAATTGGGGGTGCTGACACAGGTTGTGAAGATGAAGTAAACTTGTACCATGTTTGATTACTAGGCCTTGGGGATAATAGGAGAATGGGAGTGTAGTCATACCCTGGGTAACAGAGGCTTCAAGCTTCACTAGAGCAGATATCATATGGAAAATATCTATTCATATTTGGTGATACTTCAGGCTTATTTTTTTTTCTCGCCAGTCTCTATTATATGCGCAAAGGGTCTTTTTTTTTATAAAAAGGGAATTAAATTAATTTGATTTGATAGGCAAGTCTGAGTGTTGAAGCTCCACTTTAAAACTATAGTGATATTAAGAATTTATATGTTTGGGGTATATAGGTTTGAGTAATTGTTTGGGAGGTAAGTTTCTATACTTGGTATATATTTTTTTTTTTTGGGGGGGGGGGGGCTAATTTGACAAAAAGTCCTTATCGCAAATGCGTATTTTAGCATATTAAGCCCTTCTTTTTACCCCTCTTGTACCAGGTTTGATTACTAGGCCTTGGAGATTCTAGGAGTATGATTGTGCAGTCATAGATATCATACTGTATGGAAAATAAATATTTATATTTGGTGATACTTCAGGAGCATTTTTTATCTCAGTGCCTATTGCACAGAGTTTGTTTGTCTTTTTTATAAAAATGGAATAAAATTGATTTTATTTAATAAGCAAATCTGAGAGTTGAAGCTCCCTTATAGCAAGATTTTGTATGCTTGGGCTATAGAATTTAGGTTTGGTTATTTATTTGGGAGGTAAGTTTCTATGCTTGGTATATTTTATGTATAGAACTCAGGTTTGGGTATTTTTGAGGATGAGTAGGGGGGCTAATTCATCAAAAAGTTCTTATCACAAATGCTTATTTTAACATATTATGCCCCTCTAGCATTAGATTTTAGAGGGGGCACTGGTTTGAGTGGCTATGTAATGCGCTTACTCAATGAGGGCTATTTTATGGTGTGTGCAGACAAATAGGAAAAGGCATAGAGTGTAAAATTAAAGGTTGAGAAATGCATGGTAAGGGGAGTGAGGTTGTGATGACTGAGGGCATGTCACATGTGGTGTGCTCACACAAGGTGCGAAGACAAGGAAGTAAAATTGTACCGGGTTTTATGACTAGGGCCTTGGAGGTGAGGAGGATAGAGTTTTTTTTTATAAAAGGGAATAAAAATAAATTAAATTTGATAAGCAAATTTTCCTTCTAATTTTTTTTTACGGGACTGGCAAGTTTCAAGCTTTTGTATGTTTTACGAATAGAACTCAGATTTGGGTTACTTTTTGGGGGGGAAGGGGGGGGGGGGGCTATCTATTCTTGGTGGAGTTTTGGGTATAGAGTTCAGATGCAGGTATATTCTTAGGGGTGGCGCGGTTCCATTCTTTTGGGGGCATAAAATGTTCGTATCTGTCGGAACCAACAGTCATGTTTACAGCTAGAGTGCCCCCCCCCCCCCCATGTTGTTGTGGTGGTCGCAGGGCAAGACATTTAGCTAAAGAATGATAAGAAGCGAACCCCCGAGAGACAAGGGTAGGGTAAAATGCTTTTCGGCTAAATGTTGACACAAATTTTTATACCTATTCTTCGGCGATTTTTCCCTGTTGTATAGACGTTGGGCCTTGACTCGCACTTTCGTCCTCACAATTCAACCTCCGCTCTTCTCAACTTTCACCATACCCTATGGGCACTCGTTTCGGCTTGTGGTGAAAATTGTTTTAGTATGCAATGATCCTCATTTATCCTAGTTTAGTCCTGTGAAGGTCCTAAGCCGTAGAATTTGGTCCATCACACTCATATTTCTCTTTTTCTAAACGTAAACATTATGAAGAGAGTTCGATTTTACGGCAGTCTCCAATAAAAGCGCTCAATTTGAAAAGGTTTCCCAAACGATATTTTACTTTCGAGCACAGGAACTCATCAATCAAATATCAAACTTGGTATAGAGCAGGATATTTTGCTGTTTTGGTCGATTTTTGCGATGCGACGTCTCGCTAACAAAACAAATTCAAGTTTCAAACTCCGCGCGGCCATTTTGAATATTTGCATAATAAGTAGGTAAATCGATACAACCAAAAATAGTAATGTACGGCACTGTTAATGCAGTCGACAAAAGGAGCCCACATACTAATTTCTAAACGGCCAGCAGCATGTACGGGAGTTCGAAGCACTCAACACTACTGGCTTTTTTGGTCAATCAGCCAATCACATTCGACCGGAATTTTACACAAGCCAAGTATTTTTACCCCGATTCAGTTCGTATTTAACAACGTCACGTTGTGCAGTGTACAGCAAGGGTAAATTTACCTACGAATCCAGTAAAGTCATAGTGGTTCAGCAGTTTGGGCGTTTTCTTACATCTGCAGCGACCGGGTTCGATTCCCACTCCTGCAATTTTTTATTCTTTTTAATTTTTATAATAACGATAATAATAATAATAATTAATAATACTGTACTTGGTGTGTTATCACATCGAAAAGAAAAAAAAAAGGTAAAGGATATTTTTATGTACTCTTAATGTACTCTTAGCATGAATGTTTTCATATTTGATACGTTGTTCAGTAACCTTTATATCTTTTACGTACACAAGAAAATAACTAGGAAAATACATTTGCATTCACGAGTTGGCTCACAGAGCTTTGATTATTTTATGAAAGCTCAAAACTTAGTTAAGTGATGTCAAATACGACAACTAAAAGTGAATTAAATTTACAATAAAGAGTCATAGTGAATTTGCGAATAAGGGCCTCCTCGAATAACCGTCGCACCAGATACATTTAAAATTAAATAAGCGCCTCCCCGAATAACCGTCTCACCAGATACATTTAAAATTAAATAAGCGCCGCGGCGCTTACTAGAGTAAATACGGTAACGCCTGTTTTGGAGACCGCACTGCATAACTGTTGGTTGCTCCTAGTAATTATTAATTGTAATAACAATTAATCATGTCATATGAGCATTCGATGGCTTTTTTTCGATAATGGGAGGCCCAAGGAAAAAGAAAGCAAGGTTTCAGCAGACCAGCCAACAGCCAACGTCTTGCAACTGTTTGCATTTTTCAACCGAATTACCGCTTGTCAAGCCTTTATAAACTGCTGCAGACAAACGCCGACCACTAAAGACTCGCCTTTGCCCCCAAATTACACAGGACTCCCATGACTATTACCCAACGACCAATTGAATATGTCAAGACATACACGTCAAAACCTCTAAAAGGCAATCTCTTCTTTGATGAATATGATCAAAAGTAATGGTGATTGTGCCGGATCACCCCTCACTTGAGAGTATACATCAAAGAGATACCAAACTTTATTCCAAAGCGAGTCCTTTTCGTACAATAATCCTTGGATTTAAACTTTAACTCGGTAAAACCTAAATACAAACAACAGGTGCATTACAATTGCGGTCTCCAACCCACAAAAAGAACATTAAATCAGGGGAATACTAGGTAAATACTCACACTTTGGTCCCTTTAACAACACAAAATACCCTCGTGGGCGGGCGCCGCCATTACTGTCCCTCGCGAAACTCCTGACCGCCTATTATGCAATCGCGCGATACACTATTATTTCCGGTTCCGGTACAGTGATAAAAATTTTAATGAAAATGGAGTGAATGATATAAAGCGAAAGGTGATAATGAAAATATCAAGAGGAATTACAATGCAAGAACTTGATGTATTGGTGGCAATGGAAAGTTGAAATTATAGGATAACATGAAGTTCCATGACAATATAAGGCTGGAATACTTTATTCATATCTATCAATATACATTTTGTACAACATTATAGTTGTATCATTTAGGGTCATCCATGCGGATGGCAGTTTGGACCAACAGCAAAAGCCATTTTAGGAAGTGTACCCATTTCACATCTGTTTCCTGTTGATTTCTTAAGTTACGACCTCCCTGTTCTAGGTCTTCTATTACCGGATATGTTGTCTTCTTGTGATGGGTAAAAACTGTTTGTGTGGTTGTGATTGAGTTTTTGAGTCCTTGGTAATATGGTTTTGTTAAATAGGTCGTGTTTATTCGGTGTACCCTAGATCCTCTTGCTCATCATACGTCATGAAAGGGGTCCCGGCAGGAATACCACTTTTCTGAAAAAAAAAAAAAAACATGAACATGAAAAATGATCGTAAACCAGGTGGTAATTAAAATTTGAAGCTCTAAGGGTTTTTTTACGAAAATCTATCAGGGGTACAAATTGGCATCATCATGTGTGCTGGCGTACATAAAAGGATTTGAAATTTACCTAATACTTTTGCATATTCTATCTTAACAGTTTTATTGGACATTCTTCCAACTGTGCTTATGAAGTTAATTGAAGAATGACGGCCTGCTTACGGGACAATCCTTTTTAGCGCGAGTTCTCCAACACTTAAAAACTTCATTCTTTACGAATACTATTTTAAGGTTATTTAAGTAATCGCGTGGTATTGCTGCCATATATAATTAACAGGCTTTATCATATTCAAATAATGCGTGAAAGTACACGATGATGCGCGCATATCATACTAATCCAATTCTCTGACAATTATATGCATGCCATTGTTCCCTCATTGTTTTACATCGTTCTCTAATACGCTCTAGACAATGCAATGCGTAAAGTTCTCGGTGTATCGGAGAAACCTCCTCCACTCTGCACCTGTGTATCGGGCATTGTTCTATGCATTGTTCTATGAAAGCCTGCAGTCACGCATACAAAAAATAATTCTTCCGTCCCGGAATACTGTACACACATGTATGTCAACAAGAACACGAAACACACTTCCTCTTAGAAGCGTAGAGGGAAATCCCATTTTTTACATCCACCCGAGTGTACGCACCCCGTCTGAAAATAGCTAAGCCTGCAGTAAGAAAGCTTCACCCACCTTTGAGTATCCACGTCGTCTATATCTTCTCCTTCGTCGTCGGCAGCGAAGCGAGGCGCCACACGGCGGCCGTATATGCGCTCTCTTATCCTCCCCAGAGAGCTCGTTATCTTCTGTGACGACCTCGTATCGGTCACTCTGTGATTGCGATTCTACTAGTAGAGCTATTAACAATACTAATAGCATTATCAGGGATGGTTGCTTCATTTCTTGTGCCGGTTCTTGGGACACTGTAAGTAAGCGCCAAGAGTTAAAATTACCAAGTTCCACCTATTTCGATAAAGGTTTCACCCGAGTATCAATGTATCGTAGACTGCAGTGGTTTATGGGTAACGCATAAATGGCTAAATCCTGGTCTCTAATTGACACCCAACTGCGAGTTGAAACATGGATTCTCCGAGTGCAACCTTATTTGTAAATAGTATATATGGATTATATCATCAGTCGAGCGTCTTGTATGGGCATGGGGTTTTCCGTTTTACGTGGGTCCATGATAAGGGTTAAAGCTCTATGATTCTTTCGGGTTGGTCTACGATCATCAAGGTTGATTTCAAGGGATTGCATCAATGTACGTTGCATGGGAGCCCAAGACAAGGGGGCTTTCTGGAATCTGCTTGCGCCAAAGTACAGTGCCAATATTATTGGTGTAATTTACTCTTGATTTTGATTTGCTCTCACGATTGCTTCTTTCTTTTCTTAGCGATGAAACTTTAAGCTTATTGGTGTAGTAATCAGAGGTTAATTGTAGTTAAGTTAATCACTATTTATAAAGCAGGGGTTTGTCAATTTCATGTCTAATTACTATTAACTTTTAATTGTTGTTTAGAAGTCGGAGGAAAGTCCCTGTCAGTTTAGTACTAGAGCATACAATCAAGAGTACTTAAAGACAAGAGACGGACGAACTTTAAAGGAAAACAATGACTTGTCACACTGACAAAATGGCTAATTACTATTGGGTTAATAATAGGTTTGTAAAGCAAATTGAGAATGTAGAAAATAGAAAAAGGGAGTTTCCCATCGTGCTACATCACCAACACATTTCAACAACTACAGTTTTACCGATATCAAAAATAATGATTAAACTATCCACGAGTTCCTTTTCTACAAATGAATATATATCCTTGGAATACCAAAAGCGATGATAAAATACGAATTGATCTAATAATTTAAAATCTTTACATGCCCTTTCTCTTCTTAAAAAGCACTTAAATTTAATTCCCTTACAAATCCTGTGAAATTAATTAAAAGTACGGAAAAATAAACGCGATTTTTGCAAAAGCAAACTATTAGATATGAATTATAGCCCAATACAATGTTTAAATTGAACTGACCTTTTAACGGGGTGTGTCGCTCAAGACCTCCTGATAGCAAAACAACCTTACAATAGGAGAAGCACTCACCTACCTTATAACTTTATACCAAGCCCACACAAGAATACTAACAATAGGGAAGCGCTTTCTGACCTTATATCAATCCCACGCCACTCAAAGCTTGCAAGAAACAGGTGATATAAAGTCCTGGCGCCTATTGACCAAGCAAATAGTGCCATCAAACACTGACGCGCGATACGCGAGGCGTTCGACTTCTTAATGACGCGGGCACGTTGTTTAATCGGCAGTTTGAAGTTGTTCATATGGCAGCTGCATATTGAGGTCAGTATTTTAAACACGACATCGCTTAGGAAAGAATTTGAACTAAGTGTGAAGTGCAGCTGTACTGAGAACTAACCACTACCTCGGTACGCAAGAAATAAAGATTGAGTTAGAGGCCATTTAGTGCAACTGCAGTAGATAAGAACTAGGGTTGTTAGAGTCTCATTTTAACGACTTTTTATTAGTGATGGAAACCGAGGAGTGGCAGAGGAAGGTTGCGCGCGCGTTAAAATCACACGAAAGATGAGTGAAGTAAGCAGCAAAGAAAAAACAGAAGCCACTTATTTCTCATTGTTCCTTCTTCTAATGACTATCACGCGCGTAGCCATCTTACGTCTCCGCACGATCCCATTTTCATCGCGGGCGAAGAGATTAACGATAGTTCTAGAACATTTTTTAGACTTTATCTTCATAACCATTTTTTTCTATTTTTGTTAAAAAAGAAGATAAAAAAGGAACATTCAGCAGAATGAGTAAGCTTCAAAAGTACATCCTGTTCGTTTAGGTGGTGTCAACTCTTCCATCCTTTGCATTAAAAGGCAAAAAGGGCGTAATTTGTCATGTGTTTCTGGTAGTTATTGGTTTTATATGGATGAACGTCTCTCTCTTATTCAGTTTATGACAAGATTACGACAAGCGATAAACGTTTTTCTGTACTGGTATACTTGATTGGTAATTGTACTAATTAATTTAAAAAAACAACAAGAGAAATCATCCATAAGAAGAAGAAAAAAAAAACGATTAACTATCCAAAATGTCGGAATTTAAAGCATAGTAGATATGCACTTAACCGCGCTGCTTGGCGCTGTTGAATATGTCGTGGGTTTTAAGTACTGGTAATGTAAGCGCCGTCGAACCACTATAAACGCCAGCATACTTGGAAACGCAAAACGCATTCTCTTCCGTTTATCGTTTTCTTCCGATGTTTATAATAGACGGCAACATAGAGACACCGATAGTCCTATCACTCACTCACCTCAGTGACGCAGTCCCCGACTAAAGGCCACTCTGGTCAGTGCACTCTGTTAATAGTACATACGCAAGACTTGTGCAAGAGCTTGAACAGTTTTATAGCGAGGCGCACGATCGCTGATATATTCCTATTGTGCTGGTCATTTCCTCTCCTTTTATCGTCGTGAAAAAGTGACGCACAAACGCAAGGTTTAAAACAGTTGATATATGATATATTATATTAATCGCCAGGTTTTACACCTGTGCTAGTTTTTTAAAGTCGTCGAATTGGCGTGAAATTAGTACAGAGGTACAATATACGAAGCTTCGTTTAATTGTCTTGTGCCATATCGGTAAAGTATGCGTGCGAGTTAATACCATTTCCATCGCGGTTCTGTGCTAAATAAATCCACGACTCTATTGTCAATTCCTGAGAACGCATTTTTCTGACGCCTTTATTAGTGTTGGCACGTTTATAATCGGCAGCAGATAATAGACAGCCTTTAAAGTTCCAATACTTTGAAGGCCGCCAGCTTCGTCAGATAAACAAGTCCATTACGCCTTGCATAGATCGACACTCAGTACAAATCAATGGCATTTCCGTGCGCTCGCTTCTTTTATTGGCCCAAAACGAAGATTGACAGAGAAGCCAGTTGAGTGTTAATCGAGAAGTGGCGCCGGCCAGAATCTCATGCTCACACCTCTTTTTGGGCATGAGTCGGGCAACCGTTTATCGGTTAAAAAAATCCTACATTTTCTTAAGCTAACGCTTTAGACGTTGTGAGATTTCCAATTTCGAGCCGCTTGCTCATAACGTAATGGCAAAGCTAGGAAGGCATTATTCAACGAAAAAAAATGCTCCAAAAAAGAAAGAACACGCCTTTTTTAAAAGTTATTATGAAATTAACAGTGATAACTTTTACATGGTGATTTTCCGAGATTGAAAACGTATTTTTACTTGAAAATAATCCAGTTCCTTTCATCTATGCCTTGAGATCATATTACTTATATCTCTAACAATATGAAGAGATTACTTCCCACTACGATTTGATCGACTATTAAGCGATAACGGGTATAATAACTTTAAAACGGTAATTGGCGAGAGAAACATTGCTATCATTAACAGCGCAGGAACTTAACAGCTAGCGTCAGGCAATTAGAACTCCCGTAATGGCAAGATAAACTGTCCTTATGGAGATCGATAAAACTCGGTTTTAAAGCTCTGACAATGGGCTTCACTGTGGGCTCATTCACGACATGCTTTGGTCGTAGATTGAAGTGGAGCTCTGAAAGCTCCGAGTCTTCTTCGCAAGACCAAAACACTACATGGTGGTCTCACCCGAGAAGCGTCCTCCTGGGGAATGCTTGAAATCAATGCCGATATATCTTACAGGATAAAAAAGGGAGGAAAAAACACATGATTACACAACGCGTGGGTTGAGGGTTTCCAAGTCTTAAAGGAGGTTGGGTGATGATTGGGCAGAGGTTAAAGCGAAGATGACAACCCGAAATAATACTCTTGTATTATCCTTGGTTGTTCACGAGACGCGACGACGCCAGGAAAAGAAAGAGGATTGAACAGGCCCTATAACTGATCTCCAGCAAAACAAGGACAAATACATTAGCTTTCTTGATAGCTTGTGTAATTGTGCTGTGGGGGAGAACACCTTATAAGGAGGGTTCGTCGTTGCATTGGTGATGTTAGTTTGGGTACACAAGAAGTGCGCATGCGCTGGCAGAATACGGTCCTAGTACGCACTGCCAAACGCCCTAATCAAATATTTTTTTTCAATGAAAGCACGAACATGCGTTACAGGGGCACTTGCACGCTTAAAGAAATGTGGACTTTAGAAGCACACTAGCATACACACATTGGCATCCGTCGAGCCAAGACGGGACGCTAGCACAGTCTATTACCCGTGCAGTTCGGCAACCATGGACAGCTGTTTCGTCCTTATAAGGACTCGTCAGCATGGCATAGCCGGTTTGCCTCAGTTAAACTTCATCGGCAAAAGACTGCAGGACGAAACATCTGTCCATGGTTTCCGAACTGCATGGGTAATAGACTGTGCTAGCGTCCCGTCTTGGCCCGACTGGTGCCAATGTGTGTATGCTAGTGTGGTTTTAAAGTCCACATTTCTGTGTACATACTCGCATGAGCGCTCCACCCTGTCTTGGCCGCACAAATGTGGGTCTTTTCTTTCCATCCCTTTTTCTTATGATACCTATGAATGCGCCTGTTGGCAGAATCACCCTGAAGTCATATAAACCCTTTAAAATGCAAGTTTGTATCCTGAAATTACTAACATCCAAAAAAAAAACACTTATTCTTGCAAGTTTTTATTTCGCGCCCTGACAGGACAATCATTTTAATGTTTCAGCACAGAGAAAATGATAGTATAGTGAAATTGTTGTTTTCCCAAATCGGAAACCTTTTATATTTTAATAACATACGCTTCAAAAATGAAATGTGTTTCCAACTATAAAACAAAGAATCAATTCAAAAGCGTCAAGTTTCTAGGCGCTATAAGCATGACGGGTCAAACAGAGCTCAAAACCACCCAGCCTCCACCCCATGTCAGATACGCGGGGTTGAAACTTATTATCTATCATACCTGACCTTACATTTGAATTAAAAGTATCGAATTCACACCATCTCTGCTTTTAACGAGCAGCGCCGTGTGATATTAAACATTACCAAAGAATTTTTCTCGACCCCTCCTTTTCTGTCCACCATCTCAAATAAACAAAAATGATAAAATGAGCATTAATTCACATCAGGCAGCGTTTTGAATCTCCAAAAACACAGAGGGTAAAAAATTCCAAACCAAAGACAAACTTCCCGCCCGAGTACCCTCGCGACCGGGTACCCTCTAGCTCAATGATTGCGTCACTACCACACCTCTGATTTTGACCCTCCTGAACATCTCTAAGTACTTTGCTATTTTAGTGGTGACTGGTAGAATGAATTGCCGGCAGAAGTCTTGCTTGGAGGTAGTAACGAAGAGAAGTTGACGTATGACATACAAGACATAATCGTAGCAATTATGGCTGGTCTCATCATATCTGAGGAAAAAGAGTGCAAGACTCAGGTAACGTTGTGCAAAAGAGATAGAAGTGGCTAGAATATCATTGAAAGTAAATACTCCCTCCCCCTTTTAGAGCCAACAATGTCGGCAACATTTCCAAAAAGACTCTTACGTATATCAACCTTCTAACATAAATATCAGTGTTTCTAGCTTAATTGAAAGACAATAAATGAATTATTGCTAGCATAGGGAAAAATCGTTCTATAAGTAGTCTTCTAGGCAAAAAGAAAAAGAAGAAAAAAGGAAAAGTAACTTTAAGGAGGCTCTTTGACAAAAACGGTAAAGAAACGAGATTGACACATCAGATGCGCATGCGCATAACCCGTGGGCCACGGCAAAATCGATATCCGCCATTAAACGAAAGGAATCCGAGAAATCAAAGCGAATTATATTTGCTGTTCTTCTGACGTATAAACCGTATAATACTCTTAAGAAATCCATGGGTGATACATCCAGGTTGATCTATTTGGCATTATTTTCTCGATGGATTCAATAATCACGCTATTCCATGGAATCGAATCAAGAAAAACGCAAAATCGGTCGACCGAAGCTCTCGCAGCCTCGCAACTCAAGAAAAGAGTGGGAAAGACGACACAAGCGAATATGGCTCACGAATGAGGTTTATGAGAATTGGCAAATGCTAAAAAGTCAATCAATATACTCCTCGGATAGTGCATTTGCTAGACATTTGCTCTCCCTTGAATTCGCGAGACTCGAAAGGTTGGTGATCGAGAGGTTGTTTACAATTTTAGTGTCTTTTCATAACCCTCCTTTATCGTTACCCTTATAGCTTACAGGAGATCATGAGAGCGAATGAAGCAGAAAACGTTAAACAGTCAAAAGAAGGTGAGATATTAAAAAATGATATCTAATTCCAGCCAGATTTTTCTTGGGGGGGGGGGGGGGGGGGGGGTGCAAAATCCGAAAAATTGGAACCAATTTTTCTTGGGGGGGAGGAGGGGAGGAGTTTTCTGATAAAAATCTGACCAGCCCCAGAAAAACAAAACAGGTTTTTTTCATGCCTTTGCAGTATCTCCACAGGACGTTTATTGTTGGATTTGGCTACAAAAAGTCTTACTTATTGATGACATACAAGAGTGATCTAGCTTATGCTTTAAAGCTTTTTCTTCAAATAGCACATCTATTAAGAGCTGAAAATGCACCCTCTGCACCCCCTTTCCCCTGGGTACGGGCCTGAGTTTACATATTTGTTGAGGGGATTATTTGATTATTATTATTTTTAGAAAGTTTAGTGAAATTGACTCTCAATTGCCTTTTTTTTACAGAAGGATCAGCTAGCACCACATGTCATAAGTTTGATGATTCAGATATCAGCATCACATCTCACCATGATGATAGTGAAGAAAGGTAAAAGGAAATGAAAAGAAACATTTATAGAAAATCACATTTATGAAATATATCTTGACAAAGATAGCAAGAACACATTATCAAATCAAAATATTCCAATTTTCTAGGTTTTGTAATTACTGAAATTTCATAGCCATACAGTACTTACCCACTTATAAGAACTAAAGTTTAACCAGGTTAGCCTAAACAGGTTCTTATTTGTACTTTTTAAATTTTAGGCTAAATAAGTTCTTATCCAACGGGGGTCTAAATTGATATTTTTCGGCTAATAGGTTCTTAAAATCTAGGTTCTTATAAAGTGTGTGAGTAGTGTATTCCCCACCCATACACAAAGAGAATGCCTGATGCCCAGGAAATTGTTGGGGATTGGGGGATTAACCAAGAGGGTTAATTTGAAATTCTCTTCCTGAATCAATTACATACTTGTCTAATATTTCCTCTTTCAAAAAAAAAACATGAAAAAGTTTTTATTTAGTGTTTGATCGTACACCCGTGACAATAGCTCATTCTTTTTTTAAATAAATATAAAATGAAGGAGCTCCCCTACCCACAAAAGCCTGATATTTTTAGCTTTATAAATGTAAATATCTGTAATTATATGTGGCAAACAAATTAAACAGAAAAATGAAAATAAAGGATCTTCTCTGATTATGTTGAATTAATTATTCATTAATTGTTTTAGCAGTCTGGTAGATATAACAGAGGACTCCAGCTCCCATTGTCTTGGTACTACAATAGATGACACTGTCATAGATCCTGTAGAGAATTCTCAGGCTAACAATAACAATAAACCAAGAAAACCCAAAAAGCCAAGACTTCAAGAATTAGAGACCAATGACTTGGAGAGTGAAAGTGGGAGTGAAGATGGTGAAATATCTGTTTGAATAACAAGGTCTTGCCAAGTAAAGATCAAGCACATCAACATTTCTCACTTCATATAATTTAATGGGCTTGATTGATTGTCAAGAACCCCAGAGGGGACTCGGATAAACACAGACAGGGGTGATCATCGGCAAAATCAATTTTAACCCTAAGGTAATCAACAGAAATTCATAACCCTAAAAGATAACAAATTGGTGTGGTGGAAGAAGGAAGAGATGGCAGATTTGAAAAAAAAACCACCTTCTTAGGAATAGCAATTGTTTGAATTTTATAACCTAATAGATGGCAAAATCTGAAAAATCTTTCAACACCCCCTAAGGGATGGCAGTTGGTCGAAGTTTATACCCTAAAAGATGTGATGGTCACCCTTGTCTACTTTTTAGGAGGGCCTCCCCCCCCCCAGGTCCAGAACATCCTACCGTAGAAGTCAGGTAAAAATACTGAAGGCATTGCATTGTATTATGATCTGAGAGATGAAACAAATAATTTCTCATACTATACATTTTAAGATATGCTAACTGTGATATTGTTGAGAGTCACTAAAAAGGAGAGGGGATCATTTGCTGTTTTGTCACAATAATGCAAAAATATTGAAACAAGCTTTTTATGTCATTCTAATAGGGAAACTTGGCCTTGCTTGCATATTGCAAAACTTGCAAAAAACCATCTTGAAATTGATTTCTTTTATCACAAGAAAAGACAAGGAGTGATTTGAGATACTCTACAATGTACACTGCAAAGTGGGGGAGGGCTTGTTACGCCACAAAATGTAATACTAACGCAAAATGTAATCTTAACGCGAAATATAATAACTTTCAACACAAAATGTAATTAATATTTAATGAGAAATGTAATACCTTTTCAATGCAAAACATAATAAATTATTTAACGTGAAATGTAATACCACAAAATGTAATGACTTTATCTATTGACTAATGGTCAAAAGTTCTACTAATATTAAGAAAATGAGGAAATGTTAACACGTAGAGACAAAAAGTAGGATTGTTTAGTGAAAGAAAGGCAGTGAGACTTGAAAGTGCATTGTTCTTGCCTTGGCTTCCAGGTGTTTTTTTTGGTATGGTGTGATATTATTAGTGATTTAGTTTAAGAATCGACAAAGTCCAGGGTGCATCTTAATTAGAGACCGGCCAATTGTAGTCTTAATGCGAAGGGAATTTTGAAAAATATGGGAAAGCAATAAAAAAAACATGATAAAAAAAAAATTTACTATTGAATTATAATGGTTTGGCCGTCATATTACATGTTTTGTCTAGAAATTGCCTAATTCAATGATAGCAACATCGTCTGCAGTTGGCGTTTGCTCTCTCTTTGCATTTATTACTACTAGTATACAATCAAAACCGCACAGTATCGCAGCTTTATAGACCATGATCTAGGGAGGATTCATCATCTCAGGTTGCTGCCAGAACCACTACCAAGTGTTTGGAGAGACCGAGACCAACTGTTGATCCGAGATGGACTACTACAACTGTTGGTCACTACATGCTAGCGTTTTGTCTATTTTCTTAGTTACAGCTTTTGGTTATAGTTTATAGGTTTATAGTCATTATTTGATGTTATAACATTTTGAGTTATTGCATTACATGTTAGATAATTTATTACATTGTGCATTGAAAAGTTATTACATTTCGCGTTAAACATTTATTTAGTTATACATTGTGCGTTGAAATGTAAACATCTCGCTTTAAGATTACATTTTGTGTGGAAAGTTATTACATTTCGAACAGAAGAAAATTTTACAACTGATTCTCAATGCTATACATGCAAAATTGATTATTTCATATTTTACGAAAAAGCGAAGTTGACAAAATGGCAGAATTATAATTACTGTGAGTAGAAATTATGTCCTTCCTTGATGCAATGCTGTTAATAAAACTTACTAACCCTCTCCCCCCCAGAAAAAAAAAACAATGCTTCAAGCGGTACATATGCAACCAACAACAAATTTGTTGAACAGTTTAAAATGCAGTGCATAAAAACCTAGGTTATCTCCCGCATTCTTATAAATAGCACTTAAGTATTTGAAACCACCACCCACCCCATCCCCCCTGAAATCACAAACCACCCCTTGACCTGAAGCCACTGCCCACCCCTCCCCCCCCTTTTGCCCCCCCCTCCACTTATGGGACCACTCCGCCACCCCTGTGCTCAATCAGCCAAAAAGTGAGAATGTCATTACATAACAAAAATTGAATGGCCAAAAAGTGAGAATATCATTACATAACAAGAATTGAATGGCCAAAAAGTGAGAATGTCATTACATAACAAGAATTGAATGGCCAAAAAGCGAGAATGTCATTACATAACAAGAATTGAATGGCCAAAAAGTGAGAATGTCATTACATAACAAGAATTGAATGGCCAAAAAGTGAGAATGTCATTACATAACAAGAATTTAATGGCCAAAACGTGAGAATGTCATTACATGACAAGAATTGAATGGCCAAAAAGTGAGAATGTCATTACATAACATGAATTGAATGGCCAAAAAGTGAGAATGTTATTACATAACAAGAATTGAATGGCCAAAAAGTAAGAATGCCATTACATAACAAGAATTGAATGGCCAAAAAGTGAGAATGTCATTACATAACATGAATTGAATGGCCAAAAAGTGAGAATGTCATTACATAACATGAATTGAATGGCCAAAAAGTGAGAATGTCATTACATAACATGAATTGAATGGCCAAAAAGTGAGAATGTCATTACATAACAATAATTGAATGGCCAAAAAGTGAGAATGTCATTACATAACAAGAACTGAATGGCCAAAAAGTGAGAATGTCATTACATAACAAGAATTGAATGGCCAAAAAGTGAGAATGTCATTACATAACAAGAATTGAATGGCCAAAAAGTGAGAATGTCATTACATAACATGATTAGATTGCAACATGCTAGTGGTAGTAGAAGCAATCCCCACAAAATTAAACATACTCCACCTTTCAGACGTCCATAGGTCAGATAGCTGACTCGAATGTAAGATTTCTCTCCACTTGTCTTCGATATGTGATCGGTTTTGTATCTCAACAACTACACATTGATCCCAGCCACATGTGTCTATGTTGGCACCACGTTCATCATAGTGATATACAAATCCTAGTTGTAAACAGGGTTTTAATATCAAGGTGTCCTAAAATAGTTACCTAGTTTTTTTAATCAAAGGTGCAAATTCAATTGGATCCTTTTTTATGACATGCAATGGGAAAAGGAAATTACATTTAAAATAAAGGTACTGTATCTTTAGATACATTTTCATAAATTTTACTGAATATGTATATTTTTTAACCAGTTTGATAAAAAAGAGTTTTGATATTGAAAGAAAGAACAAAATTAGGTCATTGAACACTCTTTTAAATGGCATAGCTTTCCCTGATACCAATCTAAAAATAGTGTCCAATCCTTTAATTAATTTTGATATTTAGTGGAATGATTGTTCTGGAGCTGTACAGCCTCTAGCCAAAATGGTGCATATTAATAAAGGTCTGGTTAATATTGAAAACAACTAAATCAAATCTAGAGAGATTTGTGTTATTTAAAGTCTATACACTACAGGTCTTTAAGTTGAATAAGGTGTGCATTGTGTCAATTGAGTGCATTCCCTTTACCATTTTCATCTGATATTCCAATATGCAGATTGTCTCCATTTTGATAATCACTGATATGAAGTAAAAAAAAAAGTATCAACTATAAAATAGATCAAATTATAGTAAATGTATGCTTTAACAACAAGCCTCCAATAAACACCCCACTTTGAATAAGCACTCATTCTAAAGAAACAATATAAGCAACCCTTCAAAAGTGCCCCCTTCTCCTGTAAAGGTAAGAATGACTGAAGATAAGGCATTTAGAGTAACACAAATGATATGAGTAAGGTGGGTGATGAAAACTATCAATTGCAATAAAAAATTCAGACTTGCATATATGAGGGAAAAGACATGGGTTGCAAATAGATGACTGAATTGGCAGGTGTTAAAGATATTCTCTATTTTCCTGCAAATTCAAATGCAAATCCGCTCTCTGTGTTGAGCACGAAATCTCCTGCTTTTTAGCAATTTTTATTGCTTCCGAAAAATTATTCTACAGAAATTTGTCATTTTTAGGTTATACTCACCCCTACCCCAAAAAATGAATATACCCCACCCAAAATATTATCAAGCCTTGAGGTTTTCGGAGGTTGACAGGTATGACATACGGTGGTGCTCAGTGTGAGTGCGCACCCATCCTTGGCAGCCAAAAAGTGGGTCTTATCTTATTAAGGAATCTTTTAGTTCTAGGCTTTTTCCATATGATACCTATGACTGCGCACCCCCCCCCCCCCCTCAGCCAATCATCATCATCATCATCATCATCATCATCATCATATTATCACCCAATGAACCAGAAAATCATTATCTTGAGTGAAAGTATCATTATATATCTCTACCTGAGGAAGTCTCCGCGCGTAGGTCTGATTAACACAGAACGAGGCACGCAACGACTTGCAACGAATGGATTCGGGAGACGAAATGGAGGAACGCGAAGTCTACAATTCTCTAGCACTGATCCACAGACCTCACAAGACCTTGGGAAGGTGGCAAAAATTAAATAGGAATCAGAGCTACAGTGCTGCATACACATTAAACTATGCTCTGTGGGGCTCATAGCAATCTAATATTTCTTTTCGTCCGCCATGTTTGTTTAGGTGCGCAGTGTTATCTGCGCACGTTCCGATATGAAAAACCTGCTGGCGTGTACTGCAGGCTCCGCTTACCGCTCTACACAGGAATCAAAGGCCTTGTTTCACGTGTGATGGCCGAGTCGTAATCATGCTGCTGTGCAGATTACGGAGTTTTTCTTACATGATTGAGGGAGGAGTTACATGTAGGGCATGCTGGAATATGCAGCTTACAGCAAGGAGAACGTTTCTTTCGAAAACAAAAGAGGAAAAACAAGCAGCAAAGGAAAAGCGAAAGCAGGAACGAAAAGAACTGTAAGGGAAAAGTTGTGGTCCAAGGAACGAGGAGGGGGGGGGGGGGGGGGGGGTAGGATTGCTTTGAAATCCCAGGGTTGAATCTTCTGGTCTTTAACATATTTTTAGGCTGCCAAAGGGTTACAGATAAGCGGTTGGGGGGTTGGGGTTGCGTTTGGGGGGGTTGGGGTCGTCAGACTTCCTCTCACATGCCCATCAAGAATATTGTTGTTTAATGGAATGTTCTCCTCTTTACCTAAAAACTTCCTATGAAACATCACAAATCAGAACTGTGGTTCCTCATATATTATGCACTAGTCATTTGAAACCCCCAGGTCCCATGGTAGGGTCGGGGGTTTGATTTATCCTCCACCCCCAGGTCCCACGGGAGGGTGAGGGATTTGATTTATCCCACTCCCCCAGGTCCCACGGGAGGGTGGGGGATTTGATTTATTCCACTCCCCCAGGTCCCACGGGAGGGTGGGGGATTTGATTTATCCCACTCCCCCAGGTCCCACGGGAGGGTGGGGGATTTGATTTATCCCACTCCCCCAGGTCCCACGGGAGGGTGGGGGATTTGATTTATCCCACTCCCCCAGGTCCCACAGGAGGGTGGGGGATTTGATTTATCCCACTCCCCCAGGTTGTGGACATGTCTTAGAGTAAAAAAAACTGTCAATTCTACCACACCCTCAGGACAGATTCTTGTTCACACACGGGTGGCCGAGTGTGTTAGCGCGTCGGCCTCTCACCGCTGTGGCCAAGGTTCGAATCCTGGCTCAAACTGGGGATTTTTCCGGGTTCCTGCCTTGGTTCGAATTTGTGTCACAAGTGAGTTGAAGTTATTCTCCCGTGTTTCCAGTCTTCTCGGATAAGGACACTAAACCGGAGGTCCCGTCTCTTCAAGCTGCACTACATTAACCTGAACCGAAGGGACGTAAAAGAACCACTGGGGACGCAATAAACCCTCTGGCAGTGACCACCCCCAGTGACAGTGCTTACAATGCTTACTAACAATACACTCAAGGGGGTACTTGAATTTGAGCCTAGCTCTGTTGTGCCTTCCGCACCAGTATAACTGGTGGAAATAGAATAAAGAACTTTAAACCCTCACATTAACCTTGCTCCCCCACCCTCCTGGGACCCTAGGGGAGGAGTTTTAAAATGACTAGGGCATTGATTGGTTAACCTTTTAAAACTTTTTCATGGTGGCCACAGGTTTGGCATACTATATTAAATCATTTCTTACAGTATGTGTTCTTTTTTTAGTGTTGGAGAGATAACTAAAGGTTATTTTTCAGATTTAAAAGGTAATATACAACTTGAAGTCCTTGTCTACATTATCTGAATCTCAGATAATTGTAAAAAAATCGATACAATTATCTTTAAAGGAGGAGAGTGTAAGTTGTGTAATGTTTTTGATATCCCAGAGCTTAAGCAAAGTGGTGGGAAGAGATTCTTTGCAAAGGACAAACTCATAACTGAAAAGGTCAGAGCAAAACACAGCCTCCATTAGTTAAGTTAAATTTAAAAAGTAAAGTTAATTATGCTATTTAAATCTCTAATGTTTCAATTTCCACATTTTTCTCAAGTGATTCATCCAAGTTTGCTTTTCCAGGATGCTTTAGTGTTTCCAGAATTTCAAGCAAAGAACCTAAGAAATAGGGTTATAAACTTGAGGACAGAATTCCCGGGCAGCACCACACTTGTTTTGATGTGGCTTAGAGCATATGGACAGGTTAGTTTGCTTAGGGTAGATAAAAGGGCATTAGTAAGACTAGCTAATCATTGTATACAGGGGCATTAGTAAGACTAGTTAATCATTGGATAAAGGGGCATTAGTAAGACTAGTTAATCATTGTATACAGGAGTATTAGTAAGACTAGTTTAATCATTGTATACAGGGGTATTAGTAAGACTAGTTAGTCATTGTATACAGGGGCATTAGTAAGACTAGTTAATCATTGTATACAGGGGTATTAGTAAGACTAGTTAATCATTGTATACAGGGGTATTAGTAAGACTAGTTAATCATTGTATACAGGGGTATTAGTAAGACTAGTTAATCATTGTATGCAGGGGCATTAGTAAGACTAGCTAATTATTGTATACAGGGGCATTAGTAAGACTAGCTAATTATTGTATACAGGGGTATTAGTAAGACTAGTTAATCATTGTATACAGGGGTATTAGTAAGACTAGTTAATCATTGTATGCAGGGGTATTAGTAAGACTAGTTAATCATTGTATACAGGGGTATTAGTAAGACTAGTTAATCATTGTATGCAGGGGTATTAGTAAGACTAGTTAATCATTGTATACAGGGGTATTAGTAAGACTAGCTAATTATTGTATACAGGGGCATTAGTAAGACTAGCTAATTATTGTATACAGGGGTATTAGTAAGACTAGTTAATCATTGTATACAGGGGTATTAGTAAGACTAGTTAATCATTGTATACAGGGGTATTAGTAAGACTAGTTAATCATTGTATGCAGGGGTATTAGTAAGACTAGTTAATCATTGTATGCAGGGGTATTAGTAAGACTAGTTAATCATTGTATGCAGGGGCATTAGTAAGACTAGCTAATTATTGTATACAGGGGCATTAGTAAGACTAGCTAATTATTGTATACAGGGGTATTAGTAAGACTAGTTAATCATTGTATACAGGGGTATTAGTAAGACTAGTTAATCATTGTATGCAGGGGTATTAGTAAGACTAGTTAATCATTGTATACAGGGGTATTAGTAAGACTAGTTAATCATTGTATGCAGGGGCATTAGTAAGACTAGCTAATCATTGTATACAGGGGTATTAGTAAGACTAGTTAATCATTGTATACAGGGGTATTAGTAAGACTAGTTAATCATTGTATACAGGGGTATTAGTAAGACTAGTTAATCATTGTATGCAGGGGTATTAGTAAGACTAGTTAATCATTGTATGCAGGGGTATTAGTAAGACTAGTTAATCATTGTATGCAGGGGCATTAGTAAGACTAGTTAGTCATTGTATGCAGGGCCATGACCTGTCATGGTAAAGGGCAGACAAATTGGTTCACTAATGAAACTAACATTGATCTTTACATGTAGGGGTTTGCCCTGCATGGGGGGGGGGGGGGTCTGGTTTGTTTATTGGAACAAGGGTTGATTATTGTATGCTAGCATACAATATCTGTCTATTTGTTTTCATTTCTTTCCACTTATGCTTGAAAGTGTTTCTTTATATTGATTAGGTGTAGGAAGATAAGAGGAATATAGAAATATTTTGTTTGATATTCCAAGATTCTTGTTTTTAATCCAGATATCAACTCCTGTTATATTTTACAGATTATGTGTTCAAAGTACAAAGAGAATTTTACAAAGGAGTTTGCAGACCACCCAGATGTCAAATACTTTGAAGTAAGTATAACAAAGTCCTTTGCCGTTTTGTCAAGTATTTTCCAGAGTAAGACGGAGTTACCACAGGCTGACAGCCATTAGTATAATGGTACTCAGATAAAAGATGTGGTTTTGTTTCATAGGTGAATGTTGTTGAGGGATGGTTCTACAGATTGCTAAAACCGTTTATAGAGAAAAGTCTGAGGAGCCAGATTCCAGTGAAAAATCAAGTAAGGGATTTCTGGTATCTCTATGTCCTGCCTTTGGTTTGGTCAGGAGTATTTGGTGACAGGACACCATTCAGCCAGTGCATTGTATAGTTAAAGATCAGAACTTACTTAAATACCGTAGAATACAGTACCTCAGAATGGGAAAAGTTGAAAAGTTGAAAGTTTTTTATCAGTGTGTATAAAACAAACCCTTTCTATACATGCAAGATAAGAGAGCCATTTATAGAACAGGGCTCTGGAATTATGCACTTGTGCGGAAGCGCATAATTTGGCTTTTTCTGCGTAATCCACAAATTTCCGCATAATCCCATGTAATTTGGCTAAATTTTGAGAGACAAAACATTTAATTTCACAGCTGATGTGCTCTATTAGGGTTCATACCTCTATTTCTCGTAAAAAAAGAGAGATATTCTTCGTATGAGTGTGATATTTTGAACTGAATTTCGAAAACAAATAAAATGACTAGGCGTTCTTTGCTAAACCATGAAGGCCTAGGACTAATAATAAAATACCTTTTTTAATTGGCTGGTGGCTAGGAGCCAATGAAAACTTGCCTAAGATATTTTCACGCAAAAAAATAACCTTTTCAAGTTATTTCATGCTTTCCTTCGGTACAAAATGTATTTTGGGCGTAACAGTTGATATTCCGGGTAATATAGAGCGTAATTCAGTAAAAAAATCCCGCAAAACTTTGATTTTTAAAGAAAAGAAATGTATTGCAAAATCCCGCATAATTTAGCGCGTAATGATTGATTTTCCGCGTAATTTAGCACGTAATTTAGCAAAGAATCCCACGTAATTTGGAGTTTTTTTCCGCGTAATTCCAGAAGCCCTGATAAAGAGTGACTTACAGTTATACAATCATCCTGTATATTATATCCTATCCTGTGATTATTCTGGGGGATAGAAAACTTTATGGGTATATTTTAAGTAAGGTATTTTAGGTCAGGTATAACAGTTTTAACTTTATATTTAATACTACATAACAGTATTACTCTTGCGGAGTTCTCTCTCTCAAATTGCAATACCTGTATCTAGGGTGCATAAAAATCTACTCTATTAATTTGGTACCATTTTTCTGCAGGGCAACTACTTGTGTTATTTTGGTAATACTGAACCCTTGAAGAAAGGACTAGTGGAGAATGTGATAGTGGGATATGCCTTCCTGGTCGACAGTCAGGGTAGGGTGCGATGGAAGGCCCATGGAACACCTACACAAGAAGAGCTACAATACATGACAGACTGCACAAATATGTTGATAAAAGATGTACAGAAAAGAAAAACATGAAAGCTAGACTCATGTGTGTTTTATTCTCACTTATGTACATAGTTTATGCACTGTATATGTACAGACCCAAAGAAAGTTTGTTTGGCTATTTAGTGGACCTTTTGTCTGATACTATACATTCCTAGTTCACAGTTTTTCTCAGTTTCGGGACTTCCAGTCAAGTTGGAAGGTTCTTTCATACCCTCTTGTTACAAGACTGGATCATGCACATGTCTCTTCAAGGGTTTCATTAAAGATGAGATTATCCATCTTTATCCCTACTAATAGATGCTTGTTCCCAGTTAAGTGTTATTTATCAGCTCGTAACCCAAGGACTCCGATTAGGACACAGATTTCTATGATTGCTGGAAATGCACTGAAAAGACAAAAGAATGACATTTGTACTGCTTTTGAATACATATTTACAATAACAAACTCTGTTGGTTCATCAATTGCACATCCTCAATGACACACAGCCAGAGTTTACCTGCAAAAGCCGAAGATGTACCAAAACTTGTCACAGTCCCAAGACTCTAGGACAAACATCGATAAAGAGATAGCAGCACTTGTATGGGCAGTGATGGCTATGGGATTTTGTCAAGGAAAAAAAATATGATGTTTCATAGCCTGCAAAAAAAGATGCCTCTAGCCACTTGCGATACAACTCATGGCAAGAGAGTTATTTCATTAGCAGCTAGAGGTGTCTGCTTTCACAGGCTAATGGTTTGACAGTTGGTGAGTTTCCAGCACAAGACTTCCCTTGAATGCCTCTGAATATCATGCATACATTTAAACAGGGAAGTGTAAGGAGATGGAATAGCAACTGAATATATTAATTAAAGCCGAATAGTGCACCCTGGCTACAGCAGTTTCGCGCCTTTCACTACAAGCATCGGTACACATTTTTGCCGTGAACAATATCTCTAGCAAGCCCCAATTTTTTTTAAATTAAGAAGCTTTAGGTATATTGCCATCGACCTATTTTGTTATTTGTGTGTAATATATCATATTGAAAGAGCAATGCATAAAAGTCAAAATCAATTTAAAAAAACTCAAATTAACGAAGCGAAACGAACATAGAATGTGTGAAATCGTTTAATTTATGCAGTTGCCATTCCATCTCCTTACACTTTACACTTCCCTGATTTAAACAAGCTGCAATGGCTGCTGATTTATCATAACGTTTAAACAAAAATGTCGAAATTTTCCAGGGGGAGTATGCCCCTAGATCCCCGGTATACCATGTTTTTCAGTAAAAAAAAATTGTCTTGACTCCCCCTCCCCTCACTTTTAGGCCAGCTCCGCCGGCCGTGTGTCAGGGTTACTCTAAAGTGGAAACTGACACTAATGACATTTAAATTTCTTTGTTAGTTTTGGTGCATTTCCACAATAAATAAGGATACATAACATAGAGGCTGTGCTGTTGAACATGGAAACACCACCAATAAATCCACCAAATTCCAGTACTAGAAAAGCCAGTGTGAGGGACAAACCAACTACAAGTCTGCAACGGAGATGGAGTGACCCGTTAGTGACGGACTTTAGATCCTTAATGCACATGATCAATTCCATAACTTTCTTACTCGGTGTGCTTGTCATCATATTCCGTCTGTGTATAATTCAACGGAAGACAAGCAACTACGTTTGCTTCCTAACGACCAAATAAAACAGTACATTTAAAAATTAGGACTCGAATTAATGCTCTTCGACCTCGAGACAGGAGACGAGAAATGGCACTTACCTTCGACCAGAATATCGTAACGGTTATAACCAGATGGGCTACAAGACTAAGAAACCGTGCTGCAACAAGGCTGCCAGAAAGCATAATGCCGGGATTATAAACAGTCCTCCAACTAATTCTAAAAGAACTGTCTTTGTTTACTTGAGAAAAACTTTTAGATCTTATCAGTCGCCATATTGGATTGGCTATGTAGCCGCGCGCGCAGCGGAATGCACAGGTATCCCAAATAAATCTTTGAGATGGCACACGGAATTTATATTTCTTTGTACTCCGTTGATAGTTAAGTGCAATGTGTTTTAAGCTTATCTGATTAGTTCTCATATAGAATTTGTTTTGGTTGAAACAGAACCCCAAGACTCAAAACGGAAACAATAATACCCAGGCCACCTCGCGGTCACAGCACAAATTCAACAACATGGCGGCCTTCAGGAGGGAGTTTCTTGTCCTCTTGTGAACTCACTCGTGTACCAATCGATAACAGTTGCAAAAACTGTCGATCTAGCGTCCAGGATGATGCAACAACTACGACCACAATTGCTTTCCGGACTCAAGAGCCGCTCGGACGAGTCACGGCTACAGGCAGCGAAAGATCTTCAACATTACGTGTCCACCGAGCTGCGAGAAGCATCTCCCGAGCAGTATGGCTCGTTCATGGATGAGTTCAACCACCATATATTTGAGATGGTTTCTAGTTCGGACGCCAATGAGAAGAAAGGTGGTATAATGGCTATAGGTGAGTATCATCTGACAAATACAGACAGGTATTTAAACACGTTTAGTCGAATAAGAGCCTTCCCCGAATAAGCGTCCCGCTATAGAGGAAAACTATAGATAAGTGCCCCCCCCCCCCCCCCCCCCCAAATAAGCTCCTAGACTAAACATGCTGCCATTAATAAGCTCTGATAAGAAGAGAAATTGTATGTTTGAAGAAAGTAACTGAAACTGGCAGTACTTGACTCCATAACATTTTGTCATTGAGAGTTAGGGTTGTTACTGTATGGTTCTGGGATATGGTAAATTAAAGAAGTGCCTGGACTTTTTCAAGCAATAATGGTAGGCACAAACAGTGCAACGTGTGACTTACGGTGCACAGATTGCAAGATAAGTTTTGCCACAGACTTATAACAAACTGCTCATTTTATTATAAAAACAGGCAATAAAAATTCATTTCGTTATATACATCACTTAATAAATATTCTTACCTGGTTGCACGTTTGCGACCAAATTAAGTGTTTCCATCACGATAATCTCTAGATTTGCTTCCTGCCCCACCTGGCTGCTTTGGCCAGCAATGCTATGTCCTCGTGGCTCTGTTTGCACAAGGCTTTAACCAACATTTTGTTTCCAGTTGGGTTGATCGGTATCTCTGGGGGAAGTGCAACCAAGGTGAGCCGGTTTGCAAACTATTTGCGAAACCTGTTGCCGTCTAATGACACTGCAGTGATGGAAATGGCGTCCAAGGCAATGGGTCGTCTAGCCCTAACAGGGGGAACATTCACTGCTGATTATGTAGAGTTTGAAG
The DNA here is from genome assembly GCF_932526225.1 of Nematostella vectensis. Lineage (NCBI taxonomy): Eukaryota > Metazoa > Cnidaria > Anthozoa > Actiniaria > Edwardsiidae > Nematostella > Nematostella vectensis. Next base: position 1,108,992 of record NC_064036.1, on the reverse strand, counting down.
TCAAAAGGGCATTGGAATGGCTTGGAGGTGACAGAAATGAAGGGAGACGTCATGCAGCTGTAAGTATATTACTTTTTCTCAAGACCAATTTTAACTGATTTTTAAGCAGTACTAACTCTATTCGTCTTTAAATTTCAGGTTCTTGTATTACGAGAGCTAGCAGTAAATGCACCAACATTCTTTTTCCAACAAGTGCAACCATTTTTTGACAACATTTTCAATGCAGTTCGTGACCCCAAGGTAATATGCCTCTGATGTCACCTGTTTTTGAGTCTGTCATAGCCATAGAGTCTATTAAATGGGGAAGGGGGTCAGTCTTTTGTGCTAAAATTTTTTTATCTAGATTTTCAGATTTATGCAAAATTTTGCCAAATTGAAAGGCTATCAATAAACATAAAGGAGAGTTCCATTCTTCATTTAAGCCAACATTGAATATTTTGCTTGGCCTTATAGATGGGTGTAGGTTGCATGTCCTCTCTCTTACAGACACAAACAAAAAATGGAACAATATTAACTCTTAAGTTATTCCATATGCTTTTCACAAACTAACTTGCATGTTGTATTTAGCAAGCCATTAGAGAGGGTGCTATGGAGGCTCTTCGGGCCTGTCTGGTCATTCTGGCTCAAAGAGAGACAAAGGAGATAAGAAAGCCCCCTATTTGGTATAGTGTGAGTATAAAATAGTCTTTTGCTAACATCTTTCTCATTTCTAGTACATTGATATTGTTAGTGAAGTGTACAGTCTCAGGTAACATCACAAATATTGCTTGCAATTATTGAAGATCAACATCATTATGCTACTTCAGGCATTATCACCATTGTCGTTATCATGGATGAGTAATTATTAGTACAAAGTTGCTCCATGATGCATGTATTAGATGTTGCACCTGTATGACCTTCATTCAATATCAGAACATACTGGTAGTCATAGCCTCTATTACTATCACCATAATCACTTTTGCATTCATTATAGACATTATCACTATCATCTTTACCATCATCCTCACCATTCTCTTAATCATCACCATTAATAATAATAAAAGTAAAAATAAAGGTAATAAAAGTAAGTTATTGGAATCGATGGTTGGCTCAGCGTGTTAGCGTGTAGCTTATGAGGCCTCTCACCACAGATAGCCCAGTGTGTTAAAGTGTTAGCTTATGAGGCCTCTCACCACAGGTAGCCCAGTGTGTTAGCGTGTTAGCTTATGAGGCCTCTCACCACAGGTAGCCCAGTGTTTTAGCGTGTTAGCTTATGAGGCCTCTCACCACAGGTAGCCCAGTGTGTTAGCGTGTTAGCTTATGAGGCCTCTTACCACAGGTAGCCCAGTGTGTTAGCGTGTTAGCTTATGAGGCCTCTCACCACAGGTAGCCCAGTGTGTTAGCGTGTTAGCTTATGAGGCCTCTCACCACAGGTAGCCCAGTGTGTTAGCGTGTTAGCTTATGAGGCCTCTCACCACAGGCAGCCCAGTGTGTTAGCGTGTTAGCTTATGAGGCCTCTCACCACAGGTAGCCCAGTGTTTTAGCGTGTTAGCTTATGAGCCTCTCACCACAGGTAGCCCAGTGTGTTAGCGTGTTAGCTTATGAGGCCTCTCACCACAGGTAGCCCAGTGTGTTAGCGTGTTAGCTTATGAGGCCTCTCACCACAGGTAGCCCAGTGTGTTAGCGTGTTAGCTTATGAGGCCTCTCACCACAGATAGTGTAGTGTCTAGGCTACCTGTGTAAGGAGTATATTATAGGATGTTCGTTCGTTGTGAACCAGATGGTCGAAACATAATAAACAGTTGTGTTCACGAATGCTATAGATAGCCCAGTGTGTTAGCATGTCAGTCTATGGGGACTCTCACCACAGGTAGCCCAGTGTGTTAGCGCATCTGCATATGGGGCCTCTCACCGATGATGACTGGTCAAAGTTGTCTAAGTCTTTTTCCCCATCAGTATAATCATGCATAACACATACAGTACATCACCATATATTCACCATGGTCATTCGCAAGTTGTATTTACTTTGCCCTTGATATTGTCTGTTATTTACCATAGCAAACCTATGAAGAAGCCAAGAAAGGTTTTGAGGGCTCCACAAACACCAAGGAGAAGGGTGTGGTCTTGACAAAGGAGGACAAAGCACATGGCTCCTTGCTAATAATCAATGAGCTGATCAGAAGTGCTAGTCTTGAGGGAGAGGTAAGCAGCCTTAAGAAACCGACAGTACAGTAGCTTTATTCACACTGCAAAGCATTTGTACTTGAAGATGGCATCTATTAAATGTTTCAGCAATATAAAAAAGATCTGGAAGACATTTACTGTGATCAAGTCCAAAGTAATGTGATGAGCCTGAATGATCTTGGAATAACTTCACCGAAAAGCAAGTTCTCGTACCAGACAGGGTCCCACACCCACCCCACGCTCTCTTCACTGGCCAGCGGAACTCAACTAGGGGAGATCAACCCATTGTGCCATAGCAAAGTTTGTAAGGAATTCATGGAAGAGAAGTTTGATGAGGTAAGAAATTTACTGACAGGGGTGTGAAAACTCAGTGGTGCAGGCTCATGTCTGACAAAAAGTAAAGCAGGTCACATGCCTGGGTCAGGTTAACTTGGGATTGGTACTTTGAATCTCTCATCTCTCATGTTTACCTGAACACCTTGTCTCTCACAAATTTGTTTTTAGGGTGTAAAAAAACTACCTATGGACCCTTGCCCATGGTTCCCTTCTCAGTGACAATGGTTCTACACCAGCACACACTTCCTGTGTACCCGTAAACTGTGTGAAGCTGTTGTACCTATGAACTGGGTTTCGATGGGTTACATATGTTCAATGGGTAATTCCAAGTCAGTTGGAATTGTAGCGCATAGAGACTGACTTTGTTATAAGCGCCATATTGTGTAGTAACTAAGTTCTATGTGGATTAGGCTGTGAGAACATCTTTTACTTGTTTGCTGTTTTAGGCTCCCACAGTAGCTGCTGTACATACATAGTTTCATGTGCATTGCACTATGGGAATATTGTTTATTGTTGATCAATATTTTTTGTTTTGCTCAGGTGTGCATTCTTGTGCTCTACTATAGTGGGACAAGAAATAGCACCATTCAACAGACCCTTCTAACTCTCCTGCCAAGACTGGCTGCATTCCAGCCACAGAAATTTGTTAAAAAGTAAGCATGTAAACAATCACATGTTACCAAATATGCTACTCAATACGTTATTGTTCACACTTAGTCATTATGCTCTTAGACAAAGATCATATCTGGCTCAATCATGGTACAAGTGAATTAAAGCAATGACTATGATAAAGTTATTGTCATACTCAATCATTATGCTCTTAGGCAAAGATCTTATTTTGCTCAATCATGGTAATAGTGAATTAAAGCAATGACTATGATAACAAAGTTATTGTCATACTCAGTCATTATGCTCTTAGACAACAATCATATTTTGCTCAATCATGGTAATATTAGTGAGTTAAAGCAATGACTATGATAAAGCTATTTTGTCATACTCAGTCATTATGCTGTAAGACAAAGATGTTGCCTTGCTCTGTCATGGTTGTATTGGTAAACTACAGAAAAGCAATGACTGGAGATTGCTTACCACTAAGTAATTCTACCCAAGAGTGTCTGTCAATCCTGTCAATCATTTTGTCCTTTTGGCTACAGTTTTTAGTTGGTTCTCTCCTGGGATTTTGATTTTTACTTGCAAACTTGAACCTTCACCCCTTAATTGGACACTAAAAAGTTGCAATTTTAAGTGTTTAAAACATTGAATTTTTTTTTAATAAAATGCTGTGATTAAGACTGCTTATATGTATATTAATACAAATATTTTAAGGATACTGTAGTTTCCAAGTATAACTTCCTCTACTAGTCTATACTGTAGGCTATTGTGCTTGCTGATTTGTGAGAATGTTTTGAGACCCAAGGGATCTGTTCATGCCAAGCTATATGCTCCTGTTTTACTGTAACCACATAGACTGCTTACTTTAATTTCCTCCCCCTTTTGCTGTTTACCCCAGGCCTCAGAATGTGCGCTTACATCTTTATTATTAACCAGTTTTGTTACATGTACCTTTTTGTTTAGGTATCTGAAAGAATCTATGCAGTATCTTGTCGGGGCATTGAAAAGAGTAAGTGTGATTTCACATACTCCTGGAGAATACCTAGTCACCCATGCAGCCTCCCTTTGGGTCGGTCATGCTCGCTGCACAGGAGACTATAGACACCAGCATTGGGTAAAAAGCTAAAACTATTTGTTTTTTCTCTTGAAGGACCGTGAGAGATCTTCTGCTTTCAAAGCCATAGGCTTGCTTGCTATTGCTGTTCGCCACAACATTGAACCCTTCAGCAAACCTGTTGTTGAGCAGGTTAAACAGTCTCTACCCATGAGGGATTTGGGCCACAAGTAAGCAGCATGGAGTATGACCCTTTTGTAGTATTCTTTACCTTCCTAAGTAAGCAGCATGGAATATGACCCTTTTGTAGTTATATTCTTTACCTTCCTAAGGAAGCAGCATGGAGTATGACCCTTTTGTAGTTATATTCTTTACCTTTCTAAGTAAGCAGCATGGAGTATGGCCCTTTTGTAGTTATATTCTTTACCTTCCTAAGTAAGCAGCATGGAGTATGACCCTTTTGTAGTTATATTCTTTACCTTTCTAAGTAAGCAGCATGGAGTATGACCCTTTTGTAGTTATATTCTTTACCTTCCTAAGTAAGCAGCATGGAGTATGACCCTTTTGTAGTTATATTCTTTACCTTTCTAAGTAAGCAGCATGGAGTATGACCCTTTTGTAGTTATACTCTTTACCTTTCTAAGTAAGCAGCATGGAGTATGACCCTTTTGTAGTTATATTCTTTACCTTCCTAAGTAAGCAGCATGGAGTATGACCCTTTTGTAGTTATATTCTTTACCTTTCTAAGTAAGCAGCATGGAGTATGACCCTTTTGTAGTTATATTCTTTACCTTCCTAAGTAAGCAGTATGGAGTATGACCCTTTTGTAGTTATATTCTTTACCTTTCTAAGTAAGCAGCATGGAGTATGACCCTTTTGTAGTTATATTCTTTACCTTCCTAAGTAAGCAGCATGGAGTATGACCCTTTTGTAGTTATATTCTTTACCTTCCTAAGTAAGCAGCATGGAGTATGACCTTTTTGTAGTTATATTCTTTACCTTTCTAAGTAAGCAGCATGGAGTATGACCCTTTTGTAGTTATACTCTTTACCTTTCTAAGTAAGCAGCATGGAGTATGACCCTTTTGTAGTTATATTCTTTACCTTTCTAAGTAAGCAGCATGGAGTATGACCCTTTTGTAGTTATATTCTTTACCTTTCTAAGTAAGCAGCATGGAGTATGACCCTTTTGTAGTTATATTCTTTACCTTCCTAAGTAAGCAGCATGGAGTTTGCTCCTTTTGGAGTATTCTTTACCTTCCTAAGTAAGCAGCATGGAGTTTGCTCCTTTTGTAGTATTCTTTACCTTCCTAAGTAAGCAGCATGGAGTTTGCTCCTTTTGTAGTATTCTTTTGTAGTACCTTCCTTACCTTAAGGAAATTTGGTGAAACCCCCAAGGGAATTAGAAATAGTTAGTGGGTAGTTTGGTTTATCCGAGAAGAATAACTGAAAACTACTGTCTAGGTAACATGAAGTACGTTTGTGTTAGTATGGAGTTCAAGCTGTCGGAGTTCTAATGTATTTGTACTTTTAAGCTATAGGTACATCAGTAAACAAAGTTTCCACCCTTTTCAAGTCTGTGGCAATATCTCACTGTATATTTCCTTTCAGACGGCAGAAGGCAGTGACAGTGGACCCGATGGTGTTCGCATGCGTTGCTATGCTGTCTCGAGCAATCGGCCCTAAGATATCAAAAGATGTGAAAGAGCTGTTAGAACCCATGCTTTCTGTAGGGTTAAGGTAATAACACATCTTCGAGGATGACTTGCCTAATGTAATCTTTTTTCTTTTTTCTACGTCTAAGTTTGGAACTTTTTTTTTTATTGTCGAGGAAGGTTCAGAGTATTTACTTAAAAAAAATGCTCAACCTAATTGTGAAAATTTCTAAAATGATGGAGATTATAAAACACAAGAACATTGCCCTAATTTTTGCCCCTTACTGTAATATGTTCTTAGAACGCTTTGGAAGTTGTTACTTGTTTTATGAAACAATATCCTTTATAATAGAACAGTGTAGTGTATAACATATAGTGAATAATATATTACCGTCAATGTTTTACTCTCTACCTTGTTTCTCCAGTCCTGCGCTAACTGCCTGTTTGCATGACCTCGCCCACCAAGTTCCACAGTTGAAGAAGAGCATACAAGGTTTGGCCCACTTCTCTAATCTTGTGCCTCTGATATGTGCTACTGTCATCATGATTGTGCTTATTTACCTCATTTGAGCTGTGTCTTGCATGTCTCTGGCTTTTCTTATGTCCTCCTGAAAATATTCTAGTTGTGGTTGAATTTCTTCATCATCTGAGTTGTTATTCTGATGGTCTTCTTTAGAAGTTGCGATTGTGGTTGTCATTAACCTATCATTTAAGACGTGTTCTCTGATGCCTCTTGTTTTCAGATGGCCTCCTTAAGATGTTGTCATTGATCTTGATGCAGAAGCCTCTTCGGCATCCTGGAGCTCCCAAAAGCACTCCAGCACTAACCCCATCCAGTATGTACAAATTAACACGATTATTCGAATAATTTCCTTTCATTTGATATATGTCTGCCGCTTTGCAAGCGCCCCAATAAGTACCTACCTCTTCCTTCCTGAGTAAGGTATCTACAGAAAAGGATAAAGCTTTAAAAAAACTTCAAAGCAATGTATAATGGACAGGGTTGCAGTTCACTAAATGAATGAGTTTTAAAGAGAGGTATAGAACATCTGATTACTTTTTCCCTTACTCCTAGGCTTTTCGTCTTTCGAAAAATGATATGGATACAGATTAAAACAGATTCGCACCATGCTGTATAATTTAAGATACAATGTCAAGGTAAAACTAATAGCTTGATGAATTCTTGTGCTTGAAGCCTCCTCTCACTCCTTATTCGACTCGTCAGACGTCACAAGCACAGTTCTTGCACTTAGAACTCTAGGGTCGTTTGACTTTGAGGGTAAGTTTGGAAAATAATTCACGTGGCTACTCTGTTACCTTGTTACAATCTTACGAGGTGTTTTTAAACTGAAGCTTGCACATGAAGTTTTGTGTTAAGCTATGCTAAGGATCATCCCAGTATATTAAAGTTTGACCAAGAGAACAACAAATAATCTCTTCCGTCTCACGGAGGGTTGAGTAAACCATAGCCCTAGGGAACACTGACACAGCTGTTGCTTACATATACACCTTTCACGCATCTATGACCTCTTGTGCGCTGAATGATTACAGGTCATCTCCTGACCCATGTGAATCTAGTGCGCAACTGCGCCGAGACGTTTCTGGCCAGCGAGTTCAAGGACATTCGGATGGAAGCCGTCAGGACTTGTTCAAGGCTTCTCTCACCTTCCCTACATGTATGTTTCTATTTTCCTATCAATACAAAAGGCCAAAATAGTCGTGTTTGTAAACCAGAAGAATAAATACAATACACCAAAAACTGGTATTCCACTCTACCTAATTTTCTTCAGTATTATGTTATTTTATATTTTCCTAAGTGTGTGTGTGCCTGCTCTCTGCGTGTTATTTTCTGTATATGCTTTAGATATAGATGGTGAAAGGTGGGGGGGGGGGGGGGGAGACAACTCAGAACTTCATTTCACGTTTACTACAGGCCTACATATATTTTCCTTCTAAAAGCTTGTTTGGGCTTTGTTTGGGCTTTTAGCCTGTTGCAAGACGCTCTGGTACGATCTGCTTGTCTCTCTACTGACCACACTTCGCTTTTTGTGTTTTCAGCCGATGGTGGTGACCAATGCCCCTCAGCATGGTCCGATTAGCGCCACGTCCACACAGGTCGTGTCTGAAGTTCTCAGTAAGATGCTTATGGTTGGCATAACAGATCCAGGTGTGTGGCGACATCTTAACGTTCACATCCTTGAGGGATGTATAATAATATATAATAAAATATATAATAATATAATAATATATATGACAGGAAACTGGGGAACCAGGCTGGGAGACTGATAATCCATACTGATAATCCATTGACTTCTCAGACCCAGACATCCGCCATTGTGTCCTGTCATCCCTGGACGAGCGGTTTGACGCCCATCTCGCCCAAGCCGAGAACCTTGCTGCTCTTTTTGTAGCTTTGAATGACGAGGTAACCCTTCACCCAGTCGCCACGACAAAAACGCGAAAATAATATTGCATTTTGATTGAAGAATTGAATTGCTATATGAAATGAAGTGTCCAAGAAGTGACAAAAAATGGAAAAAGCGTGATTTCAATTTCTTCACACCATTTAATTGCTCCTTTATAGAGCTCTAACACACGTTTATGATGACGAAGACAATAATTTTTCAAAGTTTGATCAGCGGATGCTTAAATTGTTTGAAAATCTTGCCATTTCATTTCATGTTTATGCCAGCTGACAAAAATTAGGTGACAAAATTTGTATTATATCCTTTGCAATGCCACGTACACTAAATTACCCTTTTCACCTTTCTCCTTATTGTAGGAGTTTGAGATCCGAGAGGTGGCCATCAGTATTATCAGCAGGCTTAGCAACCTTAACCCAGCGTACATTATGCCTTCTCTCAGAAAGGCTCTCATACAGGTAAAAATAATAATGTGCCAAAAACACAAAGTTTAAATAAGTTAGCCAATCAGCATGCGAGAATCACAAAAGTTAGCCAATCAGCATGCGAGAATCACAAAAGTTAGCCAATCAGCATGCGAGAATCACAAAAGCTAACCAATCATCATGTGTGAACCACAACAGTTACCCAATCAGCATGCGAGAATCCCAGTGTTGATTGACACAAGCTCTATATCCAGATGATTCCGACGTGCTATGATGTGCGCTAATCATTTTTTTTCTCGCTGGTTGGTTAATCACAGATAAAACGTTTCTCTCATCATCACTGGCCTACTGTACTTTACAAAGCTGTTAAGTTGACCACGCTAGCGCGCGTCGCTCTGAAACGCTCTGTTTCAATGCAGTGTCGTTCTGAAAAGTGTTTCAAGTGTCAGATTGCCTTTAACGATTATGAATCTTCTACATACTTCTCCATGCTTCGAACAACTGATCGTTTAGGTATTAGTTGAAGAGACCATATATTAACGTACTGTTATGTCATTATTCTTTGCTAAGGGAGATTTCCTGGAATCTCCCTATCCCATCTCTTTCTCGATCACATACAATTTGGGCGCCCTGATATGTTGAGACCAAATTTATTTATCTCTTTCTCGATCACAGACCCTTTGGGCGCCCTGATATGTTGAGACCAAATTTATTTATCTTTTTCTTGATCACAGACCCTTTGGGCACCCTGATATATTGAGACCAAATTTATTTATCTCTTTCTCGATCACAGACCCTTTGGGCACCCTAATATGTTGAGAGCACATATATTTGAAGGCATTTGACACAAGGAGGAGTTCGGATACCTTTTTTGGAAAGTGCTTTCCCCTTGAAAAAAAAAATATATAAAGCCCTTAAAAGTTGGCAACAACCCCCACTAAAACTTTCTTTTAACTGTCATTTTCTCAATCTTTTATAAATATTTCATGTTCCTTGGCTTTTATTCTCACGTTTGGTCGTATTTTGTTTCAGATTCTCACAGAGCTAGAGTATAGCGGTGTCGGGCGAAGTAAGGAGCAGAGTGCCCGTATGTTGGGCCATCTTGTGTCTAACGCACCCATGCTCATCAGACCGTACATGGAGCCCATACTAAAGGTTGGTCATAATCAGGCCATGTTGCACCACTTTGCGTACTTCATAATACACGCAGCACCTGTAAAATTCTTTATCTGTTTTGTCATCTTCCTTCATGCTTAGGCTTCTTAAAACAGCTTTGACAAGAAGACGAAATATGCCCCCCCCCTGGATCCGATCATACTGGTCGATACTAGAAGAAACCTGCTAGTATTTCAGTAGCGTCATAAACCGAATTCTCTACGTGCTATCCGTGTTGAAGAATTCGTCTGAAGATTCTGTATCTCTACATCAATGTGTATTATCTTTATGCTGAAGCTTCATATGACGCTAAGATGACAGCAAGAGTTGTTTTGATTTCAGGCCTTGATCCCGAAGCTGCGTGACCCGGACCCAGAGGTTGTCATCAGTGTACTTGCGGCGATTGGAGAACACGCGCAGGTATAGGAAACACAATTCTACAAGTTGACATGCTTTTGAAGGACCCTGCTTACTCTGCCTATGATAAGTTGCTTTGGCGCCCATATTTTAAGGCAACATTTGCCAAATTCTTAGGCAACTATGTATGATCTGTAAAAGCATAAAGTCTGTCTTAAGCAGGGTGTCGTTATTAAGCTGATTAAAATGTTTAAAAAATAAATAGAGCTTTCTTTTATCGGGACTTTAAAACTATCCTTAAATGGGTAGGGTGAGTTGCCCATTTATCAAAAAGGTGTTTTTATTAAGCATGTGTCCTTAAAGTTCCTTAAATTCAATCAAGTCTCTTACTTGATTGGAGTACTAAAGATTTAGCTAAAATGCGCTTGCTGTTGCTTTTTTAAGGTAAGCGGTACGAAGATGTGCAAGTGGATGAACGAGCTCTTCCCAATTATCATCGATATGCTTCAAGATGCTTCTTCCATGGCTAAGCGCAAGGTAAGAACAAGATCAATGTAAACAAAAAAAAAAAAAATAGAAACAGCAAGCAGAATCCCAAATCAGACACCAAATTAGATCAACAACGTCCTCCAAAACGATAGTTGCTTGAAAGTTTGAAACCGCAATAAACACATAAGAAGAATAGGCAGCAAAACCAAAATATAAGACAGACACAGTGATAGCAAATCTATCAATACTGTAGTCATCAACAGCCTGTCATAGCCATCACGCCCAATGCTCACTATGATGTCTTATGTCACAGATTGCTCTATGGACTCTCGGGCAACTGGTGGAGAGCACGGGGTAGGTCGCCTTCACAGTTATCTAACTGATTGAGCACATGGTACTAAATTAAGTTTGGCTTCATTGTTTTCAGCTATGTGGTCGAACCGTATCGAAAGTATCCAAACCTTTTGGAGGTGCTCCTCAACTTTTTAAAGACGGAACAAGCACCAGGCATAAGACGCGAGGTAAGTCATCAATATCTAGTTAGGGAAAATTATGGAAAAAGCCAAAAGGACCACTTCTAGTTACCAGGAGTAGTAAGCGTATAAAGAAGTGCAAAGTTAGTATAATGCATACACCGGAAATGCATTTTCAGTATAGAGCCAGGCTTTTATTTTTTAATATTTACCTCACAAGCAGAAATATCCATTATCTAACCTTTTCTTGTTTCTCGTCAAACACAGGCTATCCGCGTACTGGGTCTGCTAGGGGCACTAGATCCATACAAACACAAGCTGAACCAGATTGAGGGAGTGTTGGATGATGGCGGCATCTCTACAGGCAGTAAAGAGAGTGAAACAGGTAAGAAAACACGCGCGCACAGGTACAGATGTTGATGTATAAAAGTAACATATCAGTACAACGTAACCAGTTTGAATGGTAATGTTAACTGAATTTTTAGCCGCTGAGGATAAGTGCGCTCATACAGTGAATAACAATGAAAATTCAAAATATATCTCACAGAAGAACACATGTTCATCGTCAATTTTGTTGCTGAACTTCGATTCTAAAAGAATGTTATTAGTTACATAAAATTATATACATTAAATGCCTTTCGTTTCTTTTCCAAAATGGTAGTGCGTGTTAAAAGGGAGTCAAGGACATGGTTGTGAAATAGGTGCATACCAGAAAAACCCACCCATAATAATAATAATAATAATGATAATGATAATGATAATGATAATGATAATGATAATGATAATGATAATGATAATGATAATGATAATGATAATGATAATGATAATGATAATGATAATGATAATGATAATGATAATGATAATGATAATGATAATGATAATGATAATGATAATGATAATGATAATGATAATGATAATGATAATGATAATGATAATGATAATGATAATGATAATGATAATGATAATGATAATGATAATGATAATGATAATGATAATGATAATGATAATGATAATGATAATGATAGTACAACAACAACAACAACAATAATAATAATAGTGCACGTGAAACAAGGAAGTAAAGGGTTTGGATGTGAAACAGGCAAATATCACAAAACCTAACCTGAACTAAGGGTGATGTGCGTGGAGTTAGGAGCAAACTTAGGCTGATGTTTGAAAGGTTCATATAAGGACAACCCAACCAAGCGGTATTTTGAAACGAAATAGAATAGAACGAAAATGTGAATACAGATGTGAAACAAAATTATACCGGGGCGGCCTAACCATAAAAATACAGGCATAGAAAACAAGCAAGAAGAGTCTGATTCGCAAAGCATGTGAAGTTTGGTGATAAGGGAGTTTAATCTCATATCAAAACTACATAAAATGTATAGCGTACTGACAGACCCAGAGTGTGAATTTCCTATGGCCATGTTTACATGTATTCATACTAGCTGTTTGTGATGATCGCGTAGATACGAGCACTAGCGAGATGCTGGTGACGATGGGGAGTGTGGTGCTGGAGGAGTTCTACCCGGCTGTCGTTATATCAGCACTGATGAGAATCGTCCGGGATCCAAGTCTGTCTAGCCACCACACTATGGTCATACAGGTACGTTGCCTTTACAAACCTTGGGTGATCAACACAGAGAACTTACTAACGACCTACTGGTTTTATTTGCAGGCTGTCACATTTATCTTCAAAAGTTTGGGTATGAAATGTGTGACCTATTTATCCCAGGTAAGTCAGGATCTTTAATGTGGTTTGTTGAACTATGTTTTCTAAAGTCAACATTATGTTTCAGCATCTATACATCTCACGATCATCTCTCTTGGCAACACATGTTCGCAACAGTCGGTGTGGATCTGAAGTAGCAAAACAGAACAATTTATAAAATCAACTCTCTATAGTAGCAGAAACCACTAAGGCCCGAAATGAGTGTTTCTCCTCTGTGTTCCGTTTTTTTAAGGCTTTGATTTATGCATGTTCTCTCAACTTGCAGATTATGCCTTCCTTCCTGAATGTTATACGGACATGCGACTCGGGATTCCGCGAGGTGAGTAGACCTTTAGCAGCTAAGAGTCACTTAACTGCACTTGAGAGCAGCATTTTCTTTTGACAAATACTGTTATTGTTTCTAGCTCACAGCATATCATTTAGGAGGACAATGCATACTTCAAATAAGTAAAAATTTCTTAGTAATTTTGAATCTAAAAAAAAAGAATAAAAGGATGTCTCTCTGTTCTCATCAGGCAGTCAAAGGTCACGAGACTGTTAACTGCGAGATTGGATTCCATCATCTGGCTTCTTAACATCCATTAGTTTATTAATTCGAGGTTTACCCTACTATTTTACCTATTTCCCTACTAGTTTACCCTACTATTTTACCTATTAGCCTAATAGTTTACCCTAGTATTTTACCTATTTCCCTACTAGTTTACCCTACTATTTTACCTATTAGCCTAATAGTTTACCCTACTATTTTACCTATTAGCCTAATAGTTTACCCTACTATTTTACCTATTTCCCTACTAGTTTACCCTACTATTTTACCTATTAGCCTAATAGTTTACCCTACTATTTTACTTATTTCCCTACTAGTTTACCGTACTATTTTACCTATTAGCCTAATAGTTTACCCTACTATTTTACCTATTTCCCTACTAGTTTACCCTACTATTTTACCTATTTCCCTACTAGTTTACCCTACTATTCTTGTGACAGGGAGCATCTGAACTGCTCCACATTTCGCAGGAAACATTTATTAAAGTGGAATCATAAGAATATTAAATACAGAAGATTACTACTATTTTCTTAACCCTCGAATTCTCATATACTAGATTCCACTCTGTTGTGATATTTATTTATTGATTCCTTGTCGTTCGTCTTTTCCTCCTTACCTCTAACATTGAGTTTGTTCTGTCCAGTTTGTGTTCCAACAGCTCGGGGTCCTTATCTCTATCGTCAAGCAGCATATCAGAAATTACCTAGACGATATCTTCACCTTGATCAAGGTAAACCTTCACCCAGAGCAGCCGGATTCAAGTAATATGGAGAAATCTATTTGAATTAGATCGCCCTTCATTCGGCGCATTCGATTGATATGCAGAAACAAAAAATACGCATTAGAGATGGAGACATGTCACAGTCTGTAGTACTTTGGTCAGGATCTATTAACATTCAGTTATTGTAGACTCTTGATAACATATGTTCGGTAATGTTTGCCAAAATCCCGAAATGGAGAAGAAGTGTAATGCAGTGAATAGTGTCATGTACAGTTTTAAATTGTTACCCATCTATCTTTACTTACCTATCACGAAATTTGCCGAGCGTTGTGCGTTGTGGAGTTTCCATAGAGTTAGGATGAGCACTGATGTGTAGGGCCTTCTTACGTTTATGCGAATCCTTGGAAAAGGTTATTTTCGTTTGTTTTCAGGAATACTGGACCATCAACAGTCCAATGCAAACTACTATCGTCCTGCTCGTTGAGCAAATCGCAGTGGCACTCGGAGGGGAGTTCAAGGTATGTCTCCTTACAGAAGGCCAAGACCGCCGCATAAAACCTCTCAAATAATCCATTTCCATCGTCTAACTCAAGCGTTGAAATAAGATATTTTCAAACAAATATCGACGATGAAGTATCATGCTTTAAATGCTGATTGTATTATTTAAAAGTTTTTAGAAAAAAGTGAGCTGTTTTCTCAAGTGTAAACATTAACAAAGGAATACTTCATCGTCATTCTTTAATTTGAAGATGTTACGATGGTGTTGTATCTCCCTTGAAAGTTCTTGTTGGTTATCTGCAGAATTACTTGCCGCAAATCATTCCTCACATCCTGAAGGTGTTTATGCATGATAACAGCCCGCAGAGAAGTGTCACTACAAAGGTACAGTCCTACTAGGTGTGTTTGATTCTTTTATCAAGAGCAGAGAACTTCGGTCGATGCCAGTTAGCACTATGACATAAGCAGAAGCTGAATAAAAGCAGCTTGTTGTGTTCACCTTTGTACACGCCAATACGCCCTGGTCTTGCAGAATGAACCTGTCAAACACAAGAAACCAAAGAGAAAGTAGAAGTGTATCTCTAGATACGTCCCTACGTTTAGATAATTTCGCAATATAAATGGTATAGATTATTATTACGACTTGTTTTATCTTAATTTCATTTATATTCATTTTTCATCTCTATCTTCATTTACTTTTGCGTTTTTCTCCAGCTTCTGAACGCTCTGCAGATGTTCGGTTCAAGTTTGGATGACTACCTTCACCTTCTTGTGCCACCAGTCGTCAAGCTCTTTGACTCCAACGAGATCCCTCTTAGCGTCAGGAAGTAAGTGAAAATTGACTCAAGGCTGTCACAGGTCGATAAACATAACACGCCGCAGTTTTAATTCCCTGAGCAATAGCGAGTCATGGAAAAGCAAATAAATTTAATGCAAATTTCGTTATTTTCTTATTCGTGTTAATGGCAAAGCTAATAAAAAAATCCTTCCAAGTTTCCGAAAAATATTGTCCTATTTGGTATTTATGTCTTCTGCTGTAAGCTCCATTAACCTCAGTTTCCTTTTATTCCAGTTAAACAAATGATGAACTTATGATAACTTAGTAGTTTACGTTAAGTTTTGACAAGTTCACTAGAATGATTCCAATTTTGTAATTGTATCTGCATATCGAAGCATTGATATATAACATTACCCAATAACAGTAGAAGATTATTGTCTCATGAGAGCGCCAACAGTACTCCTTGCGTGTCCCTCAGATGCGCGCTGGAAACACTGGACCGGTTGAGCGAGTCCCTGGATTTGACGGACTTTGCATCACGGATCATCCACCCTATAGTGCGAACCCTGGACTCGTGTTCAGAGCTCCGAGGTACTGCCATGGATACCTTGTCATCTCTTGTGTTCCAGCTTGGCAAGCGTTACTCAACGTTCATCCCTACCGTTAACAAGGTAATGAATCAACGTTTATCTGACTCAACGTTTATCCCTACCGTTAACAAGGTAATGAAGAACGGAGAGCTCGACTTTTCTACGCTACCCTGATACAAATTTAAGTAAGAGTTTATTTGAAAAAATCCAAACGTTATCCCGCCAAAATCCGTGATAATCAAGATCACTTCTATAAATCTTGGTACTTTATAGCTTTGGGTATTAGTTGATATTTATGTATAATTGTTTAAAGATCTAGAATGTATTCAGGAAAACATCGGATGCTACATGGTATGGCTCATTAGAAGCTCAGTAATTTATTTTAAAACATGTGATTTTCAGGTTCTCATCAAACACAAAATTCAACATCAGCGATATGACGTCCTGATCTGTAAGATTGTCAAGGTAAATGCCCATTGTTGACGTCATGATCTTTAAGATTGTCAAGGTAAATGCCTCTTGTTGATGTCCGCATATGTTAGATTGTCAAGGTAAATGCCCCTTGTTAACGTCCTCATCTGTAAGATTGTCAAGGTAAATGCCCATTGCTAACGTCCTCATATGTAAGATTGTCAAGGTAAATGCCCATTTTTGACGTCCTGATCTAAAAGATTGTCAAGGTAAATGCCCATTGTTGACGTCCTGATCTGTAGGATTGTCAAGGTAAATGCCCATTGTTAACGTCCTCATATGTAAGATTGTCAAGGTAAATGCCCATTGTTAACGTCTTCATATGTAAGATTGTCAAGGTAAATGCCCATTGTTGACGTCCTGATCTGTAGGATTGTCAAGGTAAATGCCCATTGTTGACGTCCTGATCTGTAGGATTGTCAAGGTAAATGCCCATTGTTGACGTCCTCATCTGTAAGATTGTCAAGGTAAATGCCCATTGTCAACGTCCTTATCTGTAAGATTTTCAAGGTAAATGCCCATTGTTGACGTCCTTATCTGTAAGATTGTCAAGGTAAATGCCCATTGTTGACGTCCTGATCTGAAAGATTGTCAAGGTAAATGCCCATTGTTGACGTCCTGATCTGTAAGATCGTCAAGGTAAATGCCCATTGTTAACGTCCTCATATGTAAGATTGTCAAGGTAAATGCCCATTGTTAACGTCCTGATCTGTAAGATTGTCAAGGTAAATGCCCATTGTTGACGTCCTCATCTGTAAGATTGTCGAGGTAAATGCCCAGTGTTGACGTCCTGATCTGTAAGATTGTCAAGGTAAATGCCCATTGTTAACGTCCTCATATGTAAGATTGTCAAGGTAAATACCCATTGTTGAAGTCCTGATCTGTAAGATTGTCAAGGTAAATGCCCATTGTTAACGTCCTCATATGTAAGATTGTCAAGGTAAATTCCCCTTGTTAACGCTCTCATCTGTAAGATTGTCAAGGTAAATGCCCATTGTTTACGTCCTCATCTGTAAGATTGTCAAGGTAAATGCCCATTGTTAACGTCTTCATATGTAAGATTGTCAAGGTAAATGCCCATTGTTGACGTCCTTATCTGAAAGATCGTCAAGGTAAATGCCCATTGTTGACGTCCTGATCTGTAAGATTGTCAAGGTAAATGCCCATTATTGACGTCCGCATATGTAAGAATGTGAAGGTAAATGCCCATTGTTGACGTCCTGATCTGTAAGATTGTCAAGGTAAATGCCCATTGTTGACGTCCGCATATGTAAGAATGTGAAGGTAAATGCCCATTGTTAACGTCCTCATCTGTAAGATTGTCGAGGTAAATGCCCATTGTTGACGTCCTGATCTGTAAGATTGTCAAGGTAAATGCCCATTGTTGACGTCCGCATATGTAAGAATGTCAAGGTAAATGCCTCTTGTTGACGTCCGCATATGTAAGATTGTCAAGGTAAATGCCCCTTGTTAACGTCCTCATCTGTAAGATTGTCAAGGTAAATGCCCATTGTTGACGTCCTCATCTGTAAGATTGTCAAGGTAAATGCCTCTTGTTGACGTCCGCATATGTAAGATTGTCAAGGTAAATGCCCCTTGTTAACGTACTCATCTGTAAGATTGTCAAGGTAAATGCCCATTGTTGACGTCCTTGTTTGTAAGATTGTCAAGGTAAATGCCCATTGTTAACGTCCTCATCTGTAAGATTGTCAAGGTAAATGCCCATTGTTGGCGTCCTGATCTAAAAGATTGTCAAGGTAAATGCCCATTGTTAACGTCCTCATCTGTAAGATTGTCGAGGTAAATGCCCAATGTGACGTCCTTGTTTGTAAGATTGTCAAGGTAAATGCCCATTGTTAACGCCCTCATCTGTAAGATTGTCAAGGTAAATGCCCATTGTTAACGTCCTCATCTGTAAGATTGTCAAGGTAAATGCCCATTGTTAACGTCCTCATCTTTAAGATTGTCAAGGTAAATGCCCATTGTTAACGTCCTCATCTGTAAGATTGTCGAGGTAAATGCCCAATGTGACGTCCTTGTTTGTAAGATTGTCAAGGTAAATGCCCATTGTTAACGTCCTCATCTGTAAGATTGTCGAGGTAAATGCCCATTGTTGACGTCCTTGTTTGTAAGATTGTCAAGGTAAATGCCCATTGTTAACGCCCTCATCTGTAAGATTGTCAAGGTAAATGCCCATTGTTGACGTCCTTATCTGAAAGATTGTCAAGGTAAATGCCCATTGTTGACGTCCTCATCTGTAAGATTGTCAAGGTAAATGCCCATTGTTAACGTCTTCATATGTAAGATTGTCAAGGTAAATGCCCATTCTTGACGTCCTGATCTAAAAGATTGTCAAGGTAAATGCCCATTGTTGGCGTCCTGATCTAAAAGATTGTCAAGGTAAATGCCCATTGTTAACGTCCTCATCTGTAAGATTGTCGAGGTAAATGCCCAATGTGACGTCCTTGTTTGTAAGATTGTCAAGGTAAATGCCCATTGTTAACGCCCTCATCTGTAAGATTGTCAAGGTAAATGCCCATTGTTAACGTCTTCATATGTAAGATTGTCAAGGTAAATGCCCATTCTTGACGTCCTGATCTAAAAGATTGTCAAGGTAAATGCCCATTGTTAACGTCCTCATATGTAAGATTGTCAAGGTAAATGCCCATTGTTGACGTCCTTATCTGTAAGATTTTCAAGGTAAATTCCCATTGTTAACGCCCTCATCTGTAAGATCGTCAAGGTAAATGCCCATTGTTGACGTCCTCATATGTAAGATCGTCAAGGTAAATGCCCATTGTTGACGTCCTGATCTAAAAGATTGTCAAGGTAAATACCCATTGTTGACGTCCTGATCTAAAAGATCGTCAAGGTAAATGCCCATTGTTGACGTCCTCATATGTAAGATTGTCAAGGTAAATTCCCCTTGTTAACGCTCTCATCTGTAAGATTGTCAAGGTAAATGCCCATTGTTTACGTCCTCATCTGTAAGATTGTCAAGGTAAATGCACATTGTTAACGCCCTTATCTGTAAGATTGTCAAGGTAAATGCCCATTGTTGACGTCCTCATATGTAAGATTGTCAAGGTAAATTCCCCTTGTTAACGCTCTCATCTGTAAGATTGTCAAGGTAAATGCCCATTGTTTACGTCCTCATCTGTAAGATTGTCAAGGTAAATGCCCATTGTTAACGTCTTCATATGTAAGATTGTCAAGGTAAATGCCCATTGTTGACGTCCTGATCTAAAAGATTGTCAAGGTAAATGCCCATTGTTAACGTCCTCATCTGTAAGATTGTCGAGGTAAATGCCCAATGTGACGTCCTTGTTTGTAAGATTGTCAAGGTAAATGCCCATTGTTAACGCCCTCATCTGTAAGATTGTCAAGGTAAATGCCCATTGTTGACGTCCTGATCTGTAGGATTGTCAAGGTAAATGCCCATTGTTAACGCCCTCATCTGTAAGATTGTCAAGGTAAATGCCCATTGTTAACGTCCTCATCTGTAAGATTGTCAAGGTAAATGCCCATTGTTAACGTCCTCATCTTTAAGATTGTCAAGGTAAATGCCCATTGTTAACGTCCTCATCTGTAAGATTGTCGAGGTAAATGCCCAATGTGACGTCCTTGTTTGTAAGATTGTCAAGGTAAATGCCCATTGTTAACGTCCTCATCTGTAAGATTGTCGAGGTAAATGCCCATTGTTGACGTCCTTGTTTGTAAGATTGTCAAGGTAAATGCCCATTGTTAACGCCCTCATCTGTAAGATTGTCAAGGTAAATGCCCATTGTTGACGTCCTTATCTGAAAGATTGTCAAGGTAAATGCCCATTGTTGACGTCCTCATCTGTAAGATTGTCAAGGTAAATGCCCATTGTTAACGTCTTCATATGTAAGATTGTCAAGTTAAATGCCCATTGTTAACGTCCTCATCTGTAAGATTGTCAAGGTAAATGCCCATTGTTAACGCCCTTATCTGTAAGATTTTCAAGGTAAATGCCCATTGTTAACGCCCTCATCTGTAAGATTGTCAAGGTAAATGCCCATTGTTGACGTCCTTATCTGTAAGATTGTCAAGGTAAATGCACATTGTTAACGTCCTCATCTGTAAGATTGTCAAGGTAAATGCCCATTGTTAACGCCCTTATCTGTAAGATTTTCAAGGTAAATGCCCATTGTTAACGCCCTCATCTGTAAGATCGTCAAGGTAAATGCCCATTGTTGACGTCCTCATATGTAAGATTGTCAAGGTAAATACCCATTGTTGACGTCCTGATCTAAAAGATCGTCAAGGTAAATGCCCATTGTTGACGTCCTCATATGTAAGATTGTCAAGGTAAATTCCCCTTGTTAACGCTCTCATCTGTAAGATTGTCAAGGTAAATGCCATTGTTTACGTCCTCATCTGTAAGATTGTCAAGGTAAATGCCCATTGTTAACGCCCTTATCTGTAAGATTGTCAAGGTAAATGCCCATTGTTGACGTCCTCATATGTAAGATTGTCAAGGTAAATTCCCCTTGTTAACGCTCTCATCTGTAAGATTGTCAAGGTAAATGCCCATTGTTTACGTCCTCATCTGTAAGATTGTCAAGGTAAATGCCCATTGTTAACGTCTTCATATGTAAGATTGTCAAGGTAAATGCCCGTTGTTGACGTCCTGATCTGAAAGATTGTCAAGGTAAATGCCCATTGTTGACGTCCTGATCTGTAAGATTGTCAAGGTAAATGCCCATTGTTAACGTCCTCATATGTAAGATTGTCAAGGTAAATGCCCATTGTTGACGTCCTTATCTGTAAGATTGTCATAGTAATTGCCCATTGTTGATTCTAGTTATCATCTTGCCTTGCCCATGTTTGCTTTTGAGCTGAAGCGCATTGCGTTACAGACACTAACATTCACCTCGATTATACACGTTTTTTTGCTTCCTACTACGATGCAAACCAAAATCCGAGCATTTGGGTGGAACAAGCTCTTGTCTATTTATACTCCCTTTGCTTCCTTTGAATACAAAGACTACATTGATCAGACGATTTAAGAGTAGAGGGCGACTTCACGATCTCTATAACTAACCATGACCCGGTTTTCTAGAGGAAACCTTCTAGAGTGCCACCATTTTTCCCAGGACGTCTCTCTGAAAATTTACTTCTTTTTTGCAAATGTAGAGTAATTTTGTGCTGGATTGGGAAAATGATCTGTTGTTACGGCGTCAGAAGTTGGTGCGCGGCAACTTTGCTGATGACTCGGCAACTACCGCCGCAATAGAGGCTGCAAGTATCAAGAAACTCGCCTTTAAGCCAGATAGCCTGCAAAAGGTACTATATGTTGCTTACAAAAGGTGCATTAGTCCGGTTTTTTATTTACAGTCGCGTTGTATCGCGTTGGATGTCTTAATGTGTGTTTTATGATTAACGTGCGTATTCTCCTTACCAGGCTTGGGGAGCCTCGCGCTGTGTGTCCAAAGATGACCAGATGTCTTAATGTGTGTTTTATGATTAACATGCGTATTCTCCTTACCAGGCGTGGGGAGCCTCGCGCTGTGTGTCCAAAGATGACTGGATGGAGTGGCTGAGGCGACTTAGTGTTGAATTGCTCAAGGAGTCGCCCTCGCCTGCGCTAAGATCAAGCTGGGCTACTGCTCAGACCTACCCCCCTCTAGCAAGGTATGCTACATCAGATCTACCCCCCTCTAGCAAGGTATGCTACATCAGATCTACCCCCCTCTAGCAAAGTATGCTACATCAGACCTACCCCCCTCTAGCAAGGTATGCTACATTGGACCTATCCCCTCTAGCAAGGTATGCTACATCAGACCTATCCCCCTTTAGCAAGGTATGCTACATCAGACCTACCTCCCTCTAGCAAGGCATGCTACATCAGACCTACCCCCCTCTAGCAAGGTATGCTACATTGGACCTATCCCCTCTAGCAAGGTATGCTACATCAGACCTACCTCCCTCTAGCAAGGTATGCTACATCAGACCTACCCCCCTCTAGCAAGGTATGCTACATCAGACAGACAGACGGGCAAACATAGTTATCTAACTTATTCCCTATTCTTTAGGTCATCTGTGACCTTAGTGCATTTGTAGAAATCCTGAATATTTTTAGAATAAGTTTAGGAGTTCTTTCTAGTAGGGTTGGACATTTACAAAGAACATTTGAAAGAAATCGCGTCTCCTACCCCTTAGCAAATACAAGGAATGACTCAGGGTTTCTCCTTCATACATACACGCCATTTCATACTCCAACAAGGGATCGGTTAATCACGCCTAGTGCTAATCCATTCTCTCCAGAGATCTCTTCAACGCTGCGTTTGTGTCGTGTTGGTCCGAGCTTCACGAAGAGCTTCAGGTATGCTCTGTTTCTTGCTCTATCTATACTGTCTATACTACTGTTTTTTGTAGAATGTGCTTGAGATAAATATGGGAAAAATCCCAAATCACATGCCCTTCTAGTCCGCTTAGCATCCGCTCTTCGTGTCACACACGCCCTTCTCACAGTGGATGTGGAATATTGGCTCAGTAGCGGGGGAGCAGAGTATTTGTTACGAAGACCGGCTGCTAAATAGATTACAAGCCCCTGAGAACTACTAATTATTATAGCTTGGCCTCTAAATATACGTCTATAACTTGCTTGAATCGACTCCATACTACCAGATGACTGAAATTATCTCTTTAGAATGAGCTCGTGAAGAACCTGGAACTTGCGCTCAAGTCACAGATACCCGAGATCACCCAGACGCTACTGAACCTCGCTGAATTCTTGGAACACACCGAGAAGGTCAGTATTTTCTTGTAGAAGGTCTTATTGTAGTCGGTGTGACTGACGAAGCACAAACTGTGACTTGTGGTTGAACTATCTCTCTTCGCCACGAGAGAAGAAGACCAAAGGATTGGCCATTGATAGGAGCAAAAAATCAATGTCAACTTATAAATTGCATTTTTACTCTTTTTGGGCTACTTCTCAAGTTTTTCGTGGCCACGGTTTACTTAACAATTAAAGCAAAAACAGAAAGCTGAAGAATCTTGCATGACCCTTTGTTTGTTTTTTACAATGTTGAAAGAATCTTAGAGTTTCGGCCTCTAACGGACCCACGCGAAACTTTTAAGTTTCAAGTTTTAAAAAACGCCATGCGCTAAGTAGATGCTAGTGCTGATTAAGTAGCCCCTCACAATATCATGACATGAATCCCGTGTCTCCTTGCCCAGGGTGCATTACCGCTGAGCAGTGATCTGCTGGGTGAGCAGGCGTCTAAGTGCCGTGCCTACGCCAAGGCGTTACACTACAAAGAAGAGGAATTCCACAGGGTGCCCAACACGGAGACACTCGAGGCGCTCATCAGGTGATAAAACGCCGGCAACATGACGCTGGTGCGCGTACGTTTACGCGCGTTTAGTACTTGTTGTCACTGGCTTGACAGCAACAACTGGCAGTTAAGCTATATATATAGTTAAAGAAAATTGTCTGTAAATCTATTTAGCATGGTGGTGTCACGTTGTTTGTGCTTTGTTAGTATCAACAACAAGTTCACGTTATTTATTTTGCTGTTTGTGCTTTAGTATTAACAACAAGTTACAGCAGCCTGAAGCAGCACACGGAGTATTGGTGTACGCACAGCGTATGCACGGAGCAGATGTGGTAAGCCTTGCAGATCACACGAGAGACTCTTACGTACTTATGACTGCACGGAGCAGATGTGGTAAGCCTTGCAGATCACACGAGAGACTCTTACGTACTTATGACTGCACGGAGCAGATGTGGTAAGCCTTGCAGATCACACGAGAGACTCTTACGTACTTATGACTGCACGGAGCAGATGTGTTAAGCCTTGCAGATCCCACGAGAGACTCTTACGTACTTATGACTGCACGGAGCAGATGTGGTAAGCCTTGCAGATCACACGAGAGACGCTTACGTACTTATGACTGCACGGAGCAGATGTGGTAAGCCTTGCAGATCACACGAGAGACTCTTACGTACCTATGACTGCACGGAGCAGATGTGGTAAGCCTTGCAGATCACACGAGAGACTCTTACGTACTTATGACTGCACGGAGCAGATGTGGTAAGCCTTGCAGATCACACGAGAGACTCTTACGTACTTATGACTGAACGGAGCAGATGTGGTAAGCCTTGCAGATCACACGAGAGACTCTTACGTACTTATGACTGCACGGAGCAGATGTGGTAAGCCTTGCAGATCACACGAGAGACTCTTACGTGCTTTTGACTGCACGGAGCAGATGTGGTAAGCCTTGCACTTCACACGAGAGACTCTTACCTACCTATGACTGCACGGAGCAGATGTGGTAAGCCTTGCAGATCACACGAGAGACTCTTACGTACTTATGACTGCACGGAGCAGATGTGGTAAGCCTTGCAGATCACACGAGAGACTCTTACGTACTTATGACTGAACGGAGCAGATGTGGTAAGCCTTGCAGATCACACGAGAGACTCTTACGTACTTATGACTGCACGGGGCTGATGTGGTAAGCCTTGCAGATCACACGAGAGACTCTTACGTGCTTTTGACTGCACGGAGCAGATGTGGTAAGCCTTGCAGATCACACGAGAGACTCTTACGTGCTTATGACTGCACGGAGCAGATGTGGTAAGCCTTGCAGATCACACGAGAGACGCTTACGTACTTATGACTGCACGGAGCAGATGTGGTAAGCCTTGCAGATCACACGAGAGACTCTTACGTACCTATGACTGCACGGAGCAGATGTGGTAAGCCTTGCAGATCACACGAGAGACTCTTACGTACTTATGACTGCACGGAGCAGATGTGGTAAGCCTTGCAGATCACACGAGAGACTCTTACGTACTTATGACTGAACGGAGCAGATGTGGTAAGCCTTGCAGATCACACGAGAGACTCTTACGTACTTATGACTGCACGGAGCAGATGTGGTAAGCCTTGCAGATCACACGAGAGACTCTTACGTGCTTTTGACTGCACGGAGCAGATGTGGTAAGCCTTGCACTTCACACGAGAGACTCTTACCTACCTATGACTGCACGGAGCAGATGTGGTAAGCCTTGCAGATCACACGAGAGACTCTTACGTACTTATGACTGCACGGAGCAGATGTGGTAAGCCTTGCAGATCACACGAGAGACTCTTACGTACTTATGACTGAACGGAGCAGATGTGGTAAGCCTTGCAGATCACACGAGAGACTCTTACGTACTTATGACTGCACGGGGCTGATGTGGTAAGCCTTGCAGATCACACGAGAGACTCTTACGTGCTTTTGACTGCACGGAGCAGATGTGGTAAGCCTTGCAGATCACACGAGAGACTCTTACGTGCTTATGACTGCACGGAGCAGATGTGGTAAGCCTTGCAGATCACACGAGAGACTCTTACGTACTTATGACTGCACCGAGTAGTTGTGGTAAGCCTTTTAAATCACACGAGAGACTCTTACGTACTTATGACTTCACCGAGCAGATGTGGTAAGCCTTTTAAATCACACGAGAGACTCTTATGTACTTATGAATGCACGGAGCAGATGTGGTATGCCTTGCAGATCCCACACACAAAAAAAATCTCTTACGTTCTTATAACTGTGTATGCATGGTGCGTCGCCCTTGCGTACTTATGACTACGTAGATGTGGTTGATGTGGATGAAGACTTGTTACTCACACTATGGATATATTGACATAAGCGCACTCAATGTTACGTACACGGCGTACACTACGATTGCGTAGACGTTTTTAGCCTTGTAACTCACACGGATCCAGAACACATATCAGCGCAAGATTTTACGTACTTATGACTATATGAGTGTGTAATGATGACTACTGATTTTTTATTTATTATATTCATAAAGGAAATCCGAGAACGCTGGTACGAGAAGCTGCACGATTGGGAAAATGCCTTAAATGCGTACAAGAAAAAGCTGGATCAGGACCCAGAGGACATTCACCTCACCTTGGGCCGGATGAGATGTATGGAGGCCCTAGGAGAATGGTGAGTAACTCTTGAATGAATATCTAGTCACGCTAGAAGTCACGCTTGGAGTAGGGTAAGTCAGTCTTCGATGAGTGGTGCGTCACGCTTGATGAATATTGAGAGTCACGCTCGGTGCATGGTGAGTCACACTTTCTCTGTGAGTTGTGACTGACGCTCAGCAAATAGTGTGCCATGGTTGCTCAATGTAGTTAAGTCACGCTTTCTCGGTGAGCGGTAAGTCACGCTTTCTCGGTGAGTGGTAAGTCACGCTTTCTCGATGAGTGGTAAGTCACGCTTTCTCGGCGAGCGGTAAGTCACGCTTTCTCGATGAATGGTAAGTCACTCCTCACGAAAGGCATTATCATCCATAAATCATATTTTTGTTCCGCAGGGGAGAGCTGCACACGGTGGCGTGTGACAAGTGGCCGGACGTGAGTGATGACATCAGAAAGCAGATGGCGCGTATGGCTGCTGCGGCTGCGTGGGGACTAGGTACTAATGCGCTTCGCTCACGCCTCTCATATGGTGTTTTCATTCGGGCAAAGTAGTCTTCATGTTTTTCCTTTCCCGCATCCAACATAGCTCTACCATATGATATCGAGCAATCTCACGGTCTCTGATGGCCCAAAACCTGTATGTATTCAGACTTTATTTTAGACTAAAAAAAGATCGTGTCTTCGCTCAAAATTGCTGTCCCAATATATTCTGAGTTCAAGAGGTTTTCGCACTGCTGGAAACTAAAAGGTTCAAGGAGAAGGCGCCCTACCAATAAAACCAGGGCGCAGTTAGCCTGTGGCACCCAAGGGGCGTAACGAAAACTAATATAACCATGTTTCTTCTTTCTGCTATCAGGCAACTGGGAGAGCATGGAGGAGTACACGTGTCTTATTCCTCGCGACACGCAAGAAGGCGCTTTCTACCGCGCGGCCCTTGCCCTTCACCACGACAACTTCCAGCAAGCGCAAGCAGTAAGTCATTAACAATAAAGCGCCTACACCACGACAACTTCCAGCAAGCGCAAGCAGTAAGTCATTAACAATAAAGCGCCTACACCACGACAACTTCCAGCAAGCGCAAGCAGTAAGTCATTAACAATAAAGCGCCTACACCACGACAACTTCCAGCAAGCGCAAGCAGTAAGTCATTAACAATAAAGCGCCTACACCACGACAACTTCCAGCAAGCGCAAGCAGTAAGTCATTAACAATAAAGCGCCTACACCACGACAACTTCCAGCAAGCGCAAGCAGTAAGTCATTAACAATAAAGCGCCTACACCACGATAACTACCGCAAGCGCAAGCAGTAATGCCTAGTGCACACTAAAAACATAACAACATAACGACATGGGCGCGCGCACTATGTTTAGCCCGACATAACGACATGGACTTAATGACATAGAAGAAAAAATGTTTTTTCTCTTATGTCATTATGTCCATGCCGTTATGTCGAAGATAAGAGTGTGCGCGCCCATGTCGTTATGTCGATATGTCGCTAGTGCGTACTAGGCATAAGTCATGATAACTTATACATGAAGCGCCTACACCACGATAATTTCAGCAAACGGGAGCAGTCATTACAAGTCATGATAACTTATCCATGGTGTCTACCCACGTGATTTTAACGTTTTTTACGGGGTGCTTCTTCAACCCCAAAAGTAAAATCCTTGTTGTTACCAAATCTTGTTATTTTGCAGTGTATCGATGCAGCGCGTGATTTACTAGACACAGAACTGACGGCTCGCGCCGGGGAGAGCTACAACAGGGCGTATGGGGTGAGTCAAGCACCGCAAAATGAAGGCGATGACGGTTACTAGCATTCTCTTATCTTGATGGCCAGCCGTGACTTTGAGTGAGAAAGTCCTCCTTGAACACCCTAGGCGTGTTTGGTAATAGTTGTCATGTCACAATAAACCCTCTTTCAAGCCCCTCTTGCCTAACGGCAAACTACAGGAACCCCGAATAGATAACGTGACTAAGCTGCCCTTTGAACAGATCCCGCGCGAAAAACAAAAATAACTGCAACCAGATTTTTAGTACCGACTTTGAACTACCCCTGAAATTCGAGAACATGTATCATGTTCTTGACGCGGACTTTCAAAGGGGATGTAACTTGTTTAAGGGACGGCGCAACGGACAACTCACATTTCGCTGTGGTGTTCGATTCCAAAACTCTAACACTTTAATCGTGTCCAGGCGATGGTGTCCGTGCAGATGTTGTCTGAGCTGGAGGAGATCATTCAGTACAAGCTTGTGCATGAACGACGTGAAGATATCAAGAGGACTTGGTGGAACCGTCTGCAGGTGTGGAGAAAATGAATAATTCTGCTTATTTGTATGATAGAAGGGGACGAGATTCCCCACTCACCGCACCTTGTCGTGTCAGCAGTATCTGACGTAAATGCTCAACCGACACGGGCGTTGAAATGGTGTATTGCTCGCCTTTGTGAAGACAGAGAAGTGTTCCGAGTGTTAGCCCTTCATCGGAGCTGTTTTTGGGGATAAAGCCCAAAACGTCAGCTAAACTACTCAGTTTTCACACAGGCACAAACATACGATATCAACCTTGTGTTGATTTATTTTCCTTATTCCATCATGCCTACGCAGACCCTTACTTATTTTACAGCTTTTCTGTTGTTTTTTTCTAATCATACGCATCTAACGAGGACCTGTATTCCATCCTTTTTGTGTAAAACTTCCACGTTGGGGAATGTGGTTCCCTTTGTTTTTCTTTAAAATGCCCCTTCGGACGCATTTTACATGGATAGCATGCTCTTACTATGTTTTTTTATCATTGTTGGACCTCTCGTATCATTGCCTGTTATATCGTATTTTATAAAAAGAAAAAGTTTCCCCCTTCTAGTAGCTTATTAATTGGGTAGCCAGCCCCTACACAATATAATTAATTGTTACGATAAATAAATACTGTTGTTGTTGCTGTTGTCCAGGGTTGTCAGCGCGTGGTTGAGGACTGGCAGAAGATTCTCCAAGTTCGCTCACTAGTCCTGACGCCTCAAGAAGACATGCAATCATGGCTCAAGTATTCTAGCTTGTGCAGGAAGAGCGGCCGCCTTGCACTTAGCCACAAAACCCTGGTGATGCTACTGGGAAGTGACCCATCCAAGCACCCCGACTTGCCCCTCCCTACGACGTACCCCCAGGTCACCTTCGCTTACATGAAGCACTTGTGGAGAGAGGGGCAGAAGGTGAGCTAGCAGAGGACGTGTTTTCTCGTCTGTGTTAAGTTGAGCAGAGAGGGCAGAATGTGAGGTAGAAGAGGACGTGGTTTATAATAGGAACTCTTCTCAAAGCATTGCAATTAGTTTACTTCCGCTCGGTTACGTAACAATATCCGATGGTTTATAACGGAAAACGCGAATATTTCTAAATATTAAAAGCCCATTGCAAGTGTCCATTGGAAGTTTCTTTGAGGATGTGATTGATAATTTAAAGCGGGTGGCATTATTAAGAATGCCAACCTCTGTAACCTCTGCCATTATTTAACTACCAGGAAGAGGCTTTTCAGCACTTGCATTTCTTTGTGCACACAACCCTGCATCAGCAAGCCCTGCAGTCGCTCTCCCCGAACGACGATGACAATAAACGAGAGGAACTGCTCAAACTGGTGGCAAGGTAATGAGTGGATTATGTAGAAAACCTCTAGTATGCACAGCTTGTAATGGCTAGCGAGGTCAGAAACCTTCTTTCAAGGAAATCTTCGATCAATGAAAAGGAGCTTTCCCTAGCAAGGGTAAGTTTTTCGAAATGCTATTTGTTATATGATGGCTTATGTGCCTGTCGTGTAGGTGTTACCTGAAACTGGGAGATTGGCAATCCTCGCTCCAGGGCTTCAATGAAAACACCATTCCTCAAATTCTACTCTACTATTCTGCAGCCACAGAGAACGACAAAAGCTGCTATAAGGTAAACCATTAACCAGGTCCAAGTTTTAGGGGTTTTAGTAAAAAAAACTTTTTCGACCTGTTTTTTTTACGGTTAACTTGAACATGGCCAAAAACTACTGAATGAAAATTTAATTGGTGCCAAAGTGTTCCTGTTTTTGCGTAAGTCTTTAAGTTCTCGTTGTTATCGGCAGACAGCATGAGAAAGCATTATTTCAATCATTAACATTGTCATCCTTACTTTTATAGGCGTGGCACTCGTGGGCATTTATGAATTTTGAGGCGGTGCTGTACTACAAGAACCAACAGGAGAAAGAAAAGAGCGAAGGCCTGTCACCTGGCCACCCGTCTTCCCCCTCAGCCTCACCTAAGGTTATTCGTATGTCTTGATACCATCCCAAAGTCAAAATTGGGTTGGATTGCGATTAGCTTTTATTTAAGCAAAACAAATGCATTATATCAACTTGCGGTCTCAATTTATTATTTATTTTGATATGATTCAAAACACCAGGGCTCACCTCTGTTTTATCGCTAGCTTTTGCGTTGTTTTGTTTGTCTGTTTTTATATGTCTGGCGCGCTCAAAGACCTTTTCTTAAACCGTAGAAATGAGCTACCTGTGGCTAGTTAGTGATGTTTAACCAGGCAGTCGGTTCAGAGTATTATAATAATAATTTATTTTATTTTATTATTATTATTATTATTTTGTGTTTTTTTTTTGCGGGTGATGCCTATACTACCCGACTCTCTTCACATGTCGTATGAATTTAATGATTCCTTGTTCATGAGGCTAATTAATTTTTTTTCAAATACGACACACTTGATTCCCAAATACAAATAGTCACCACGCCCTAGCCGCGAAATGTAATGACTATTGTTTGTGTTTGTGTAGACGGTCAACCCAGTCATAACGTATGCTAAGCCCGCGGTGCATGGCTTTTTCAAGTCAATTGCCCTGTCCAGTGGTAATTCGTTACAAGACACGCTCAGGTTGCTTACCCTGTGGTTCGACTATGGCCATCTGCCTGAGGTACGTTATCTCGGACTTTCCCGTTGACTATTATCCATGGCTTGATTTAATTCTTGTGCCCACAAAGCTTTTTAAAAAAGAATGATTTTGCCACGAACATTTATCATACGCATTAACATTAAGAAAAGGTTAGAGTAACAACTGACACGGCATTTGAATGTGGTATTTGCTTTCCCGGAGTAACTAGTATCACCTTACTTTAAACTTACTTGAGGTACTTTAAAAAGTATGACGGATTAAAATCATTCAGTATAAAAAAATGTAAACAACATCTAATTCCTTCTTTTAAAGGTGTACGAAGCTTTAGTGGAAGGAATAAAGACCATCCAGATAGACACATGGCTACAAGTCATCCCTCAATTGATAGCAAGGATCGACACCCCGCGGCAACTTGTCGGTCGTCTTATTCACCAGCTGCTGACTGACATTGGCAAGCATCACCCTCAGGTTTGTGCCCGTGCGCCTGTTGAGTAGGTTTTAACTGAAAATCGGCTAGTCACAAGCTAAACACCGCTCGTGAGGCTCAAGTGAAGGTTATGGTTATGGTATATTTTCTCTTGAGCTATTCACTTGTATGACAACTTGGTCAAGTAACGACCCTAGG
The DNA here is from genome assembly GCF_932526225.1 of Nematostella vectensis. Classification (NCBI taxonomy): domain Eukaryota; kingdom Metazoa; phylum Cnidaria; class Anthozoa; order Actiniaria; family Edwardsiidae; genus Nematostella; species Nematostella vectensis. The sequence goes on along the minus strand of NC_064036.1, from coordinate 1,077,014 downwards.
GTTGTATCCATGCGCCTGTTGTACAGGTGTTACCTGCAAGAAATCCAGGTTAGACACAAGCAAACGCATAGGTTTTGAGTTTGTTAAGACGACAAGTTAAGGTATAGTAATAGTGACTTATGCAATCGTGTGGACACCCCATGTGCCTGTTGTGTTGGTGCTAGCTGAAAACTCTTTATGATTCAGGCTTTGATTTATCCTCTGACGGTGGCGTCTAAGTCAGCAAGCAGTGCCCGTCATAATGCAGCAAATCAGATCTTGAAGAACATGTGTGAGCACAGCCAACAACTTGTACAGCAGGCTGTGATGGTACGTAAGACTTAAAAACACCCTAAACTCGAAATTTAATTGCCTATGTCTATGTCCAGGGTTATTCCCGGAGTATAAAAGCCCACATACTTGTGTATTGTACTTCGTGTGGTGTCTCAGGTGAGCGAGGAGCTGATCCGAGTAGCCATACTATGGCACGAGCTGTGGCACGAGGGGCTGGAGGAGGCGTCACGCATGTACTTCGGTGAAGGTAACGTCAAAGGCATGTTCGCTGTACTCGACCCTCTGCATCAGATGATGGAACGAGGCCCTCAGACTCTCAAGGAGACCTCCTTCAACCAGGTAAAGCTAGTGGAAGGTATTTCTTATTTCCAACTAACTGAAAGACACACAGGTAGACTTTCGGTTCGATTTTTGTTGACCACCCCGATGTGCTAGTTATTCGCTTGCTATGTACGCATAGTTGTTACTTTGCAGGGCATTAGTTCGAACTCTTTAATATTGCTGCTCCTTGTCAGCTTTAGATTGCGGCAGGAGAAGGCGAATGTTTGAAATCACTAAAACGCGCCCAGTACCCTACGGGGAAATGTTTGGAAACTCTAACACGCGCCCACCACCCTACGGGGGAATGTTTGGAAACTCTAGCACGCGCCCACCACCCTACGGGGGAATGTTTGGAAACTGTAGCACGCGCCCACCACCCTACGGGGGAATGTTTGGAAACTCTAGCATGCGCCCACCAACCTCCGAGGCGGGGCTTCCAAGGAGTCCCTTGTTAGCTTTAAAATGTTTGCGTTTGAGCCTGTCTTGATCTCATGCTATCTTGTCCGGTCTGGTGCAGGCGTACGGGCGCGATCTTATGGAGGCGCAGGAATGGTGCCGGAGATATCAGAAGTCTGGTAATGTAAAGGACCTGACGCAGGCGTGGGATCTGTACTACACCGTGTTCAGGCGCATCTCCAAGCAGCTGCCACAGGTACGGAGAAATAGGGAAGGCGCGTACCCAGGATTGGCTGAGGGGTGTGCGCAGTCATAGGTAACATATGGCAAAGTCCTGCGCATGAAAATTCCTTAATAAGAAATGAACCACTTTTTGGCCGCCAAGGGGGGGGGGGGGGGGGGGGGTTGCGCAGTCATAGGTAACATATGGAAAAGCGCCTTGCGCATAAAGATTCTTTAATAAGAAATGAACCACATTTTGGCCGCCAAGGGGGGGGGGGGGGGGTGCGCGCGCCCCCTGTGTACGCGTCTGTAGGGTAAAAACAATCTAGGAATACGATGCTTCAAATTAGTAGGATACCAATGCGTCGGTATGTATCTAGGTACACGTGTTTTCTTCAGTTATCGTGTTTGTATAACCTAAAATTTAGATAATAACAAACAAGTAGTATATCCCTAGGCACCTTTTTGGATGCGATGGCGGCGACGGCAAAAACATTATGACCGAGAAAAGTAATTTCCTGCTTCGTACTTTTAATACTTAGTTTCAATGAAAATGTTTTGCTATGGTAGCAAACATAGGTGGGCTAAGTGTAGGAAAGTGCAAACGTTAACGTCTTCGATGGCCCTGACATTTGTAGTTTTCAAGTCGTAGGTCTTGCTAATTTGATGAAAAACATCTGTAACCGCCAAGACAGAACGCAATCTAAAATGCGGCTTTTGGATAAGCCGATTTATCTCATTTATGTTGTAAAAAATCATACCTCTTAGGGCAGGGGAAATAATACTGTTGGCGCGTTGCTATTTCGTGCACTTTATGTTGATGTCTACATAATTTGTTGTCATTTTCGCTAATTGCAAATTACAGCAGCCCCATTTTACAGGAGCTCCGTTTTTGTATTCCCAGTTGACGTCGTTAGAGCTCCAGTACGTCTCCCCTAAGCTTCTGATGTCACGTGACCTGGAGCTGGCTGTTCCCGGTACTTACGAGCCTCATAAGCCTGTTATTCACATCCGAAACGTGCACTCGTCCCTCAACGTGATCACCTCCAAGCAAAGACCCCGGAAGCTGTGTCTTGCAGGTAATAGGGGCTATTTAGGACGAGAGTTAAGTTAAGTTGGGTGCTGGAAGGGGTTTAATTGAGTTGAGATTCTCTCCTCCCTGCAAAGACAAGAAGACTCTGCCTCGTGGGGTATGGAGAAGGATCATGGAAATGTGGTGTTTATTAATCCGTGAAACAAAGTGTGATAGCTAGTAAAACAGAAAAGAGAAGAATATAACTAGATAAAACGTAATACGCTAAAGTGTAGTAATTAAAATCTAAGCTGAGAGAAAGCGCATTAATACGATGGGGGTTTACCGTACCGTGCATCACGTGTGTGTGGATAATCATATGCGGTTGAAACGGCTGCTTTGGGTAGCTGTTGTCTGTAGAAAGGAGACCATGGTCATATTCTTAGCAGAGGGGGGGGGGTAGGGATAGCCCACGCTTCTAGGCTGGACGGGGTATCGTAACAGGCTGAGAGAAGGTACCGATAGCCATAGACGCTCTTCGTTTTATAATCTAATCAGCTTTTTTCCCTTGATGTTTCAGGCAGCAATGGCTCGGACTTCATGTTCTTGTTGAAGGGTCACGAGGACCTGCGGCAAGATGAACGCGTCATGCAGCTGTTCGGACTTGTCAACACATTGCTAGCAAGCGACCCCGAGACGTCCAAGAGACATCTTAGGTAAGATTGTGTTGGCGCGTATGGCATTTTGGTAGAGGTGCTCGACTGGTAGTGGTGATATGCCACACCCCCCTCTCAACCAATTGTTCTGGTTGCCTCACTACGACACGCTGCAGACTAAACCCTCGACGCGGTGGTCCTATGTTGTATCGGGGATTGACTCCGCAGCACACCCTAACGTCTTGCATCTGTCTTTTCCAGTTTTCCTTGACACCCTTGACACGTTGCACGCTAAACACGCTGCGTCCTTGACACGCTGCACGCTAAATACGCTGCATCTTTGACACGCTGCACGCTAAACACGCTGCGTCCTTCACACGCTGCACGCTAAACACGCTGCGTCCTCGACACGCTGCACGCTAAACACGCTGCATCCCTGACACGCTGCACGCTAAACACGCTGCGTCCTTGACACGCTGCACGCTAAACACGCTGCACCCTCGACACGCTGCACGCTAAACACGCTGCATCTCTGACACGCTGCACGCTAAACACGATGCATCCCTGACACGCTGCACGCTGGGCATGACACGCTGCACGCTAGACACGCTGCACGTATAATTTGACGTAATCTGTCTGACTTTTGCAGCATCCAGCGTTACGCTGTTATCCCACTTTCCACCAACTCCGGATTGATCGGCTGGGTACCGCACTGCGACACGCTGCACGCCCTTATCCGGGACTACAGAGAGAAGAAGAAGATACTGCTAAATATCGAGCATCGCATCATGCTTACGGTGAGTCACGCCACGTCTCGATCAACACTTCACGCCATACATCGATCAACACGTCACGCGTCACGTACCTAACTTGATATGTTCTGATGGTTGTGTCTTCAGATGGCGCCTGACTATGATCACTTGACGCTGATGCAAAAGGTCGAGGTGTTTGAGCATGCGCTGGCCAACACCAATGGCGACGACTTGGCTAAACTTCTCTGGCTGAAGAGTCCCAGCTCTGAGGTAAGATTTACCTACCGTAGGTATAAGTTATACCTTCCCGACTGAAAGCTAAGGTTTGTGATCATGTTATAACCGGCTAAGTTTTACCAGTTCCTTGAACATGAAGGCCAAACGTCGTATTTTATCCTATCAAATGCAAAATGTCTAGGTCGTGCACGCATAACAGCCGATAAAAATTTATCGACCCCCTTCTTCCCAGAGAGAGACTAGTTACGCAGTTGTGTGAAATTGTGTGAGTTTCCTCTTCGCTGAAAATGTTTTGAATGTCAGGTGTGGTTCGACCGTCGCACTAACTACACGCGCTCCCTCGCTGTCATGTCAATGGTCGGATATGTGCTTGGTCTAGGAGACAGGTAAGTGTCTCCAACAACAACAAAAACAACAACATTAAAAGCGACTACAACAGCAACAGCAACAACATTTACAACAGCAAAAGCAAGGCTATTCAGAGCCTCCTAACTTTGGAGCGAAAATAGGTAGTATTGAAGAATTTTAGGGCAAGGGGGTTAATGATTATTTGTGCTACTTGTACAATTTAATAAATGTTTTTTTGGAAGAAAAAACATCACTTAATATTGTTTACTAATTTTTCGCTATATGCTTAGGCACCCGTCTAATCTGATGCTGGATCGTCTGACTGGGCGAATTTTACACATCGATTTCGGTGATTGCTTCGAGGTGAGGGACAGTAATATAAACACAGTGTGTCACAAGAGCACAGGGTCTCTACTATATTTACACGTTGCAGATCGCTTACACTTTAAATATTCAAATAAGAATGCTTATGTCTTTTGCTACAGTGGAACTCCGGTTCATAAGGATTCTTCGTTACTTAGAACAGTTTTCACAGATCCCCTGGAAGGAAATCCCATACATTTTCTGTTAATCACAACTCGCGTCACAATGACTCCCCAAGGACAGTTTGGTGTCTTTCAACTCTTATTATTATTAATTTCGTCCAGGCAGTGCTAAGGGCGTTGACAAACATATGGACGGTCACGCATATCGGATCGATAAACGCCTGAAAGTTTTCTTGTAATTCTATTGATGTTAAGGTGGCCATGACGAGAGAGAAATTCCCGGAGAAAATACCGTTCAGATTGACGCGGATGTTGACAAATGCTATGGAGGTAAGGTATCATTAGTGGATACTGCCTCTAGTAAGTATGCATGTTTGAGGGCCTAGCGGTCTGCTGTTCCGTGGCCAGTGGAGGGAAAAGCCCAACTACTTGATCCTAATTCCGGATTCCTCGGATCGCTTCGACCATGACATTAATCTACTTATTGTTGATTTAAATCTGATGAGTGTCAATTCGTGCTTATTCAGCACTAATTATCCAAACTACCTATTTGTGATTTTATTATATTTTATTAGTATGTTACATTTTCATAATCATCGCCAACACCACCGCCAGCAGTAGCAGACCCACAATCCCTATCCCTTGTCCATGTCTCGTCTAGCTGTGTTGTTACCTATCTAGGTGACTGCTCATCTTAATAACATTAACAGTATTACAACTATCATCATCAATATCGTGACCTTCAATAAGGTGTCTGCCCAACCTCACCTCTATCATCATCTGCAACAAGCCCATAATCATGACTCGTCTTCCTATCTTGGACCCTCTGTAGGTGACTGGTATCGATGGTAACTACCGTCTGACCTGCGAGAGCGTGATGCGCACCATGCGTGAACACAAGGATAGCGTGATGGCCGTACTGGAGGCCTTCGTCTACGATCCGCTGCTGAACTGGCGCCTTATGGATAATGGTGAGTCATCAGCATATTATAGCGTCCAGGATTGTGGACGGCGGTTCCATCAAAGCGAGTTGCGACAGAAGTCCCTTTCCTCGTGAGCGCCAACCCAGCCAAAGAAAGATGCCCTTGCTAGCAGCCAACCCAGCCAAAGAAAAAGGCCCTTGCTAGCAGCCAACCCAGCCAAAGAAAGAGGCCCTTGCTAGCAGCCAACCCAGCCAAAGAAAGATGCCCTTGCTAGCAGCCAACCCAGCCAAAGAAAAAGGCCCTTGCTAGCAGCCAACCCAGCCAAAGAAAGAGGCCCTTGCTAGCAGCCAACCCAGCCAAAGAAAGATGCCCTTGCTAGCAGCCAACCCAGCCAAAGAAAGATGCCCTTGCTAGCAGCCAACCCAGCCAAAGAAAGATGCCCTTGCTAGCAGCCAACCCAGCCAAAGAAAGATGCCCTCGCTAGCAGCCAACCCAGCCAAAGAAAGAGGCCCTTGCTAGCAGCCAACCCAGCCAAAGAAAGATGCCTTTGCTAGCAGCCAACCCAGCCAAAGAATTATGCCCTTGCTAGCAGCCAACCCAGCCAAAGAAAGATGCCCTTGCTAGCAGCCAACCCAGCCAAAGAAAGATGCCCTCGCTAGCAGCCAACCCAGCCAAAGAAAGAGGCCCTTGCTAGCAGCCAACCCAGCCAAAGAAAGAGGCCCTTGCTAGCAGCCAACCCAGCCAAAGAAAGAGGCCCTTGCTAGCAGCCAACCCAGCCAAAGAAAGAGGCCCTCGCTAGCAGCCAACCCAGCCAAAGAAAGATGCCCTTGCTAGCAGCCAACCCAGCCAAAGAAAGAGGCCCTTGCTAGCAGCCAACCCAGCCAAAGAAAGATGCCCTCGCTAGCAGCCAACCCAGCCAAAGAAAGATGCCCTTGCTAGCAGCCAACCCAGCCAAAGAAAGAGGCCCTTGCTAGCAGCCAACCCAGCCAAAGAAAGAGGCCCTTGCTAGCAGCCAACCCAGCCAAAGAAAGATGCCCTTGCTAGCAGCCAACCCAGCCAAAGAAAGATGCCCTTGCTAGCAGCCAACCCAGCCAAAGAATTATGCCCTCGCTAGCAGCCAACCCAGCCAAAGAAAGATGCCCTCGCTAGCAGCCAACCCAGCCAAAGAAAGATGCCCTTGCTAGCAGCCAACCCAGCCAAAGAAAGATGCCCTTGCTAGCAGCCAACCCAGCCAAAGAAAGATGCCCTTGCTAGCAGCCAACCCAGCCAAAGAAAGATGCCCTTGCTAGCAGCCAACCCAGCCAAAGAATTATGCCCTCGCTAGCAGCCAACCCAGCCAAAGAAAGATGCCCTTGCTAGCAGCCAACCCAGCCAAAGAAAGATGCCCTTGCTAGCAGCCAACCCAGCCAAAGAATTATGCCCTTGCTAGCAGCCAACCCAGCCAAAGAAAGATGCCCTTGCTAGCAGCCAACCCAGCCAAAGAAAGATGCCCTCGCTAGCAGCCAACCCAGCCAAAGAAAGATGCCCTCGCTAGCAGCCAACCCAGCCAAAGAAAGATGCCCTTGCTAGCAGCCAACCCAGCCAAAGAAAGATGCCCTCGCTAGCAGCCAACCCAGCCAAAGAAAGAGGCCCTTGCTAGCAGCCAACCCAGCCAAAGAATTATGCCCTTGCTAGCAGCCAACCCAGCCAAAGAATTATGCCCTTGCTAGCAGCCAACCCAGCCAAAGAAAGATGCCCTTGCTAGCAGCCAACCCAGCCAAAGAAAGATGCCCTTGCTAGCAGCCAACCCAGCCAAAGAAAGATGCCCTTGTTAGCAGGGAAATATGTAGCGAGATCATCAACGCACTCGGCAAACGCACCGTCATTAGTGCTTCGATGTTGCAAGTCAACATTTATCCTTCTGATTACTTTTCTAATTCATTTCCTTTCAGCTGCTCCGAAGATCAAGAGATCAAAAGGTCGTTCAGACACTATGACCGAGGCCGCAGAAGGTGAGCCCCGTATACGGCCTTACTAAACGCATGTTAAATGCAGTGTTGTAACCATGGCGATCGTAGAAGAGGGGTTTATCGACGGTTTTATCATCGCTCGCTGCTGAGACAGTTTTTGTATAATAATCATCAAAGAGCCATCACTTTAATGAATCATACCTTAGGATTCATGTCGCAACCCCTTTTTGGTCAATACGCTAAATAGTACTTTTTGGAGCGAGTTTATACACCCAATATTGCTCGAAAAATACAGAGGTTCGTATTGGGAATGAGCGACTCCCTGTGGATTTTGGTCTACTCGATCTATTCTTCCCCGGTCATCCTTAAACTCTGAACTAGCTTATTGTATGCGCACGCCTCTCTAGAAACAGTGTTTTTCTTTTTTAAGTTTCGAGCATCAGCCCTTCGTCGGAGTTTTTTTTCTGCGGCCTTCCTGTAGTCTTTTGTGGTTAAAATTACCATAACGGGATGCAGCACTTCCACCCCTGAATATGAATTACTGAATACCCCACCTTCAAACAATTGTCTTACCGTATAGAAATGTTGGAAGGTGTAGACGTTAATCGAGACAAGCCAAGTGCCAAAAAGCCTGCCGAGCCTCTTCATTCTATCGGTACGTATTCGTGTCGTTATCGGTACGTATTCGTGTCGTTATCGGTACGTATTCGTGTCGTTATCGGTACGTATTCGTGTCGTTATCGGTACGTATTCCTGTCGTTATCGGTACGTATTCGTGTCGTTATCGGTACGTATTCGTGTCGTTATCGGTACGTATTCGTGTCGTTATCGGTACGAATTTATCACTTTATTGGTACGTACTCGACACCCTATCGGTGCGAGATCGTTACTCTATCGGTACGTAATCAGCACACTATCGGTACATATTCGTCATTTTATCGGAACGAATTCATCACTTTATCATACAAGTGAGTAAGTTATCACTCGACGCACGCTACCCAAATGTATTCGTCATCTATCAGTACGTACTCGTCGCACAATCATTACGTATTTGTCACTCTACCGATACGTAACGTCCCTCCTCTTTCGTTATATACTGGGCTCTGTATCGATGCATTGTCGTGCATGTTTTAAATGGTAATCTAAGTGGCAGACTCTATGTTTGATTTCCACAGAGGAGGAAACTGGCCACAAGCCAGAGTTTTTAAACAAGAAAGCGCTAGACATCATCACCCGCGTCCGTGACAAACTCACCGGTATGTCTCTTGCAATTATTTTATAACAGCTGCGCAAACAACATGGCATAAAAAGTGGAGCAATCTCTTTTTTTCTGTAATATCTGTATCTAAACTAATGAGACCCTAATAACCAAGTCCCCATTGATTCACTATAATAACAGCCACTTTAAGCGCAGTCATGTCCTTTCTAGCCCTACTCAAATCCCCGAAAGTAGATATTACAGATTAAATAATATTTTAAACATTAGACTTGGAATATTTTATAGGCTTGCATAGGTAAGTTACCGTACCTCACAGTAAAACTACGATTGAAAAAATGAAAACCATTGATTCAAATCCTTGGATATTATTCATTCAGGCATTCATTCAGGTATGCACGTTAACTAGGTTTGCCTGTTTTTTTTTTTTTTTTTTTTTTTTTTTTTAAGGGCGGGACTTTGCGAATCGTAACACACTGGACGTCCCAACGCAAGTAGATCTCCTAATAAAACAAGCAACTGCGCATGAGAATTTATGCCAGTGCTACATCGGCTGGTGAGTAAAGTGTGCTGTGGAAACCGGAAACCCGCTCCAAACCCACGAAGGACTATTTTAATTCTTTCAAGCATGTCTAAACCTCATTTGTAGTCCAGTACGCCGCGTACACAGAAGATAAGGAACTTTGTCAGTGAACTCCTGGATATAGTGCTAGCATGCATATGTCCACGGCGCCTTTTTATAACAAGTGGATTGTCGTTATCATGTCGTGTCATGTTATGTTATGCTCTGTCGGGAAGATTCTACCTCGAAAGCTTCTAGAGGTACTCTCGGTGATACATTGTTTTTTTTTTCGCCAGGTGTCCGTTCTGGTAGACGCTGCTAGAACCATCTAGTGTCTGTGAGTTCATTACCGATATATCCGTAGAGACCGTGTTCTTTAGATGCTGGTTACAAGCATGCAACATCAGAACAAGGTGGTCTCGGGTCACAATTACTCCAAGTGTACCATCGAGGTCAATAGGACAAAAGTGTACCATCGAGGTCAATAGGACAAGTGTACCATCGAGGTCAATAGGACAAGTGTACCATCGAGGTCAATAGGACAAGTGTACCACCGAGGTCAATAGTAAAAGGCGATGCAGTACTCCTACTTCTATGCAGCTGATGGCCAGTGAGCTCAAGCGCATTGTATGGCAAAGCTCATGTCAGCTTGGGTTGATGATGCCTTTCTTTGTAATATGTCGAGCTCTCTAAAACAATTGTTCAAATATCTGAGTCTATTTTCAGGGTAGTTATTCAAGGAAATTTGGTAGATAATAAAACAAAATTCAAATAATAGACAAGTTTTATCTTTATTCTAAATATGAAAATACAATTTCTTTGTTTTCTCAAGACTATAATTATGAGATGTTTTTCTTTTAGCTTTGAATAAAAGTACCCCTTATAAATAGTTGGCTAAGTTCTTAGAGCTTATAACAACGCTTCATTTAAATACCAGAGGTATACACTACACAATTTTATAAAGAAACAACTGCTATAATTAATTAATTTACTGTGGTCACTAAAACCAATTTCCACATACCAACATTTTAACTCTTTCAAAGAAGGTTGCACTCGAGGATCTATGTATCATAACCCTTAGTACTTTATGGGTATCAATTAAATGAACATAGTTCTAGATTTTCAAAACTGTAAGGCATTTGGAGATCAGGATTTTGCCATCTTTAGGCTACCCTTGGTGTACCGTGGGTCACGACACATCCATTCACGACAGATTCTCAGAGTACAACCTCATCTGTAGACAACATGTGTTAGAGTAACAAATAACACTACGGCTGCTCATGTGGACCTAGAGAAACTTGGAGAAGGCAGTCCTGATCACTTCACGGTTATTCGCATGGCGTGACACGAGCTCTTGGTGTACGGCTCTAACTTCCTCTACCGACTTCGCATTCCGAAGTTTTTCCGTCAACATATTGATTTCTGGGTCGTCTGAATCTTGTTCGTCCTCCTCCTCGGATTCCATTTCTGGTGGCTGCACAGAAGGGCTTTCCTGGCTTCCATTACCCTCTACATCTGGAGCATCATCATCGTCTGGAGCGTCATCTTCTGGTTCCTCGGCTTCCTCTTGACTCTCCTCGCCATTAGTCTGCTCCTCTGCAAATAATAGTGACAAAGTTGCTACAACAAAGACGCTTATAGAATTGTTCTAGGGTATACGGGGTAAAAGGGGTTTGCGCATAAAGCCACATGCATTGCATCCTCGGAAACCAAGGGGTATTTCCCTCTTAAACGTTAGAGGAAAACGGAAAACACCCCTGGGTTTCCGAGGATGCAATGCATTGTGTAGGACAAAAGAACCCTCATAGAGCCGCACACAGTATGCACACACACCCTTGCTCATAGAGCCGCACACAGTATGCACACAAACACCCTTGCTCATAGAGCCGCACACAGTATGATAAAAAAAGCTCGTGAAAACTTCGAGCAGCCTTTCAATATTGTTTGCGTCCTTCAACCTTGGGTTACCTGTGGATGCATATTTTGACCGCCTCTCCCTGGATCGCCTTGAGATGGCCTGACCATCCTCTGAAGCCTTCACCGTTTGCAGCTGTTCTTGGACGCCCGAGAAGTGACGCATCTCTTCTTTAAACGCCTTGGTCCTACCCACTATCTCGTCTACCGACATCTTGGTGACGAAGGACAAGCGTGCCTTGCTGTAGTTAGTGCTGGGAGGGCGTGCTGAATGGGGGATGATGCCTGTTGCGGCAAGGTCGCGTTAGAATCCACTTTTGGAAATTTCTTATTTTGCCTTTGGTGGAAAGGCAGGGTAAACCGAGTAGGCAAAGTTAGGACAAATAGAAGGCCCCTTTAAAACAACTAGTTTTTCATTGAGCCATGTAATTGAAGGATGAATGGTACCATGTGTATCAGGGAAAACTTGTTCTGTCTATATATGAATTCTCAATTAGAAGTGCGCCCTCCGACATATAAAAAGTCATTTGATTGTCTTTTCTCTGCTCATTTTGTTCAGAGCTCCACCAGTGTCGTACAAGAAGTAGGACACTGGTGGAGAATTGGAGACGGCGTTGTTTTTTGTTACTGTTGTATAACCATGGCATACTCACCTTGAAAGATGACGGCTCGGCCGTACTTAGGTCTGACCTCTGCAATGATCTCTGTGTTATCGCTGTTCCGCTCATAATAGACTGTCTCCCCATAGTCGTTCTTTTCCATGTCTGGGTTCAGGTAGATCAAGTGAGTCCATTCATCCTCGTTCTGGTTGCAGTCGTGGTGGATACGGGTGTGGTCTGCGTACCGGATGAGGTTGCACGAGATGTCGTACGGGAACCACTTGTTGCTCCCAGACACATGGGTCGCAACCTGAAAGAAGGGTAGTAATCATTTAGCTGCCGTAATGCAGTAGAGACACGACAACCTGAAAGAAGGGTAGTAATCATTTAGCTGCCGTAATGCAGTAGAGACACGACAACCTGAAAGAAGGGTAGTAATCATTTAGCTGCCGTAATGCAGTAGAGACACGACAACCTGAAAGAAGGGTAGTAATCATTTAGCTGCCGTAATGCAGTAGAGACACGACAACCTGAAAGAAGGGTAGTAATCATTTAGCTGCCGTAATGCAGTAGAGACACGACAGAAACTTTTAGCATTTATAATTATGAGATGTCAATAGAACAACATGCTTCTTACAGTACGTGCGTCGCAGACTGAAACAAGTAAATTGTGCTGACTTGAGAAAGAAAAAAAAATCCTGGATGCGCCAGTGAGGGTAAATAATCATTTTTTTATCATTGTCTTACCCTGTGTGTGATGTTCCAAAACCTGCTTTTGAGGTAGTTGTCAATGTTAAAGCCAGCAATCCACTGAACGTTATCACTCTCATTATCATCGGAGTCATCGAAGTAGTACACTCCATATTTCAAGATATGTGCCCTCAGATTGTCCAAGTCCTCTTTATCATACAAATCATCAAAAACGAAAATCTTCTTTCCCTCTGATGATTGGTACTCAGCAACTTTCTTGGAATCAAAGTCAATCGATGAAGGACTAGGTTTGCCAGTGCTGACAAAGGGACCATTGATGTTGGCGATTCGCTCATCCCTGACAGCTAGCCAGGCTTCATGACACTTATACGCCTTGCCAAGTACCTTTGAAAACTGTACGTGTAAGAGCAGCTCTCCTTTCTGGTTGGCAATGCTTGGTGGACGTGGTAGGTAGGGAATGTGGCTTGGCCAGAGAATGACACGACCAAATTTAGGTGTGGCACCTGCAAATATTTCCATGTCTTCATCATACCTAATAAAAACAGATTTTAAATTAAAATGTCAATGTTTAGTATTTGAAAGGTATATATTAACATTGCAAGAAATAACAAATTTGTTGAACATGGCATTGAGTATTTCAGTCTTATATTGAAGTGTCTTCCTGAAGTGAGACACAGTTTTACTGACAATGATATCATGAGCCAGCGACCCTAGCGGTTCTTTTACATCTACAAATATGGTTAAGTGCAATAAGATAAAGCACCTCAAGGACTTTAGGTCCTTGTCTGAGATGAGAAAACAATCAGAACCCCTAAGAGAAAATGGTCCACTAAATGGGTAAACGAAACCCCTTCCCTACCCCACTCAACCCAACCCTGCTCAAAATGCTACCAACTACTTCTAGGGGGGGGGGGGGGGTGGGGAACGTTGCGGTTTCGTGGAGCCAAAATAATGCGGTGATGCGGTATTTCAAAACACTGCGAGATGCGAGATTTTCTAGTGTTAACTAGTCCTGCGGTGTGCTGGATTTGCCCTTGGTATGGGATGATCTAGAGGGAAACCTAAGAATGTCCGGGCGTCGCACATGCTCTTCAAAACATGGTCCTTCTGTGTGGTATGCGATTTTTCCGGTTTTTTATTCAGTATTGCGGAATTTGTGAACATTTTGTGGGGTGTTGCAGTTATTAGACACACCTTCTAGCCATGCAAGCACTAAGATTGTTTAGTTGAGACAAACTATGTAGACCCAGGCTTCTAAATGAGCAGTGTGAAAAATCCCAGTATTCTCAGAAAGCAAATTGTCTAATTTTGGCATTTCTTTCTAATTCCATTTAGTAATTTGCAAAGAAAATGGTCTCCAAATTAATCATTTTCATTAGCAAAAGATGTATAATTTTGATTAACAATTTATACTCACAAGTAGATCTCTCCATAACCATTCTTGTCCCAGTCAAAGTTCAGAAACATCATCATTGAATATTCATAATCATCCTTCAGTGCATCTGTATGAAGCTTTGTGTAGTCCCCACGGCGCATAATCTTGGCCTGTACTTTACAAGGATAGTACATTTCCGGAGTTCCTAAAGCATCCATCACAGCTTTTTGTAACAATCGGCCAGCAGCAGAGTTTGCAAATTCCACACAATCAAGGTTATTCACCCAAGGTATATTATCACTTGGTTCTTCTTGGCCACCTTCATACGGCTCAAACAGGCTAAACTTCCAAGCCCCAAGTTCCATCATAGTATAACCTTTCAAGATTTCTAAGGTTGTCCTATTGATTACATCATCTAGAACAAAAGCCTTTTGACCAGCCGTTGTCACATAGCGGAATTTGATATTGGAAGTGAGGTTGACATCTAGTGGTATTACCTATATGAAAAAAATGGAAAACATTCATTACATAGCCTTCCTTCATTCCGGGTCATTTTCTTTATATTGGGAATCATGTGGTACATTAAGAGACTAGGTACACTGGATTTGCTAGTGAACTTCTTGCCCTCATATGTTTGACTTTCTTCAACTACCATTTTTTGGTACATTCTTACCTAACAATGGTATTCTAAAACCCCTGTACAGGCCATGCTTCACACAGAAGTAAAACACATACAGTTAGAATACCAACAACAACAGCAATAACAACATTTCTATTATGATATGATACCATTTCTGTTTTTTGTTCATTTTTATGTGGGCAAGATAAGAACTATTAATTTATATCTTGATCAGTCTCTATTGACTTAATTTTCATCTTCAATATGTATTTTTTTCAATATCATGTTTTTGGCATTCTTAACAGTGGAGCTTCCACACGGCGCGAGCACTGTGTGGGCGGAGCCCCATAATGTACATAAAAAAGTGGTATAAAAAAACAAATATGGTAACAAATATTGGTAACCCATCGACTCGAGTTTTTGTGATGCAATGTCCGTCCGTCCATCCCCAAAAAGCATTGTATGACAACCAAACTTGGCAGGTGTCATGTAGGTGTCAAGGGAGGTGCAAAACTGTGGTCATGTGATTTGTGCCATCATCGATGACATCACAAATCAATTGATGTGATTTAAAAAAAACTTGATAAAGGTCTCGGTGAAGGTAAACAACATCTCTGCGGAAAAAAATATTGTCCTGCCGCAATTTTCTCTACATGTACAAACTATATATCAAATAAAAGATAAAAGATTGAATTATCCTGCAAGTTTAATTTTTGCAATAGCTAATTCCTTGTTTAAGTTTTGAGGCCTGAAACTTAAAAGTACAGAGTTTACTTTAGAGCGTAATCCACCAATTGCGTTATTGCGCATGCACTTGCACGTAATTGCATCTCAATGACAGATAAATGATCAAAGTGTGTGAGGACTTTTCATTATTAGACACTGTCAACAAAATGTCACGAATCAAAGTTGGAACTCTCATTTCTGGCGAAATTAGGACACAAATTATCTTAAAAAAACCGTCGCAAGGTTACGCTGGACAAGCTCGAGTTCTCGCCTTAAAATAATACGCTAGAAAAGTAAAAGATTTGGCATGAGCCCACGTTCAACAGGTCACAGGAAACAGCAAAGGCCCACTTTAGCCGTCTTAGAATGCGATTTATGGAATTTTTTTTAATAAAGTTTAAGAACTGTTGATACAGGTTTTGCAAAAACAAAATCAAACAGTGGTGTCAAATTTACCTTTACCAAGACCTTAAAAGCAAAAAGATTCATATTTCTTAAAAGAAACATTGTTTCAAAACCAAACTTTGCAGCTGTCATGTTTGTATCAAGGGGGGTGCAAAAATATGGTCACCTGATTTGTGGCGTCATCAATGATGTCACTAAAAGCAAAATATTCTGATTTCATAAAGACCAATAGTATCTCAGGAAGAAAACAATATATAACAGGCCTGTACTACACAGGGTGGTGCAGGGGATGCGAACACCCCCCCCCCCCCACAACAGCCAAAGGTCCACTTTTGCTTCTTAATAGACGTGCTATTATTTGTAGACAAAACTATTAAGCATCTGCTAGATCATTATGGTGTGTAGCCAAATCTGACAATAAACTTCCCGTGGAGATATTGAACGGGACATAAGGCATGGTCAGATTTTTATCAGAGAAATCCCTTCACTCCCAACCCCCCTCCCCTCCCCCCCCCCCCCCCCCCCCCCCCCGGTAATATTAGGTCCACTTTATCGGATTTCGCACCACCTGGTACGGTCCTGTATGACAACCAATCTTGGTATGTGTCATGAAGGTGTCAATGGGGGTGCACCAATATAGTCATGTGATTGTGCACCCCACTTGAAACATACATGACTTGTTTGGTTGTTAGACCATGTTATTTGCCATGTAGATGTTAAGGGTGGGGGGAAGGGGTATAACAAGTTGGTCATGTGATCTGTGAAATCGTTGACGTTGTCAAAAAGAGAAATATAATAATATTTAATATTTCTTAAATTACTAAGGGAAAATAAACAAAGATTTGGTCTTTGGAGCTCCGCTTTTAGGGAATGCCTAAATCTATATATTATTATTTCATCAACACCATGGGAAAAAATGGGAAAAATGATTATTCCCTCTGTAATTGGAGGTAAAGCCCTTCTTCTTACAAAAGGCTAGATTGTAGCATATTTTCAATTGATGTTTTTGTTGTTGTTTGTAGGGGTACAGCCACACCACTAACCCACCCCTCCGCTGTTCACACATGTTTATTTCCGCTTGCAACAAAATGTGTACAGCAAAGCGCGAAACAGCTAGTCTATCGAGATCGTATTGGTCCAGAAAGCGCAAGATAAATACTAGCCCCTAAAATATATGGGAATTAATATTACCGTACTTGACTATCGATATTGTTACTTCAGCTGTTTAGAAAAAGAAACGATATTTGAAGCAGTAGAGTGCGTACGGAAAGCATTCAAATACCAGCTTTAGGTATGCAAACATGTATATAGACGAAAAGGATTTCAAAAGTTAACTATTTCATTATTCTCTATGATCGAAGCGTAACTCTAATAAGGTTCGGCACACAAAGTGCAAAGTTTATGAAGTTTGTGTGTGTGTTGGAGGCTCCAAATTGCAGCTGAAATACCTGAATCTCTGGCTGTGCAATTCCGAAGGCATTCCCACTGTTTAGACCTTGCTCATGTGCCCACACATCATCGTCTTGAGCTTGAGAAAATACAGCTATAACGAGTAATACACAAAATACTCCATAAACAGTCGCCATCTTCAGCGGAGAGGAACACGAATCTTATCATGTTTTTTAAACTGACTTTTGATTGGCTGACAGCGCAGCCTATGTCTAGGGGTACCCCCTTGGGAAAAATGGACAGCGATTATGGTGCCTTTGTGTTCAATCAACTTGATTGAATGAAATCGATTATATATAAAAAGTTTAGAAAGTCCATTGTCTTTTTATGACCTACTAGTCGATCGATCAGTGATTCGTCCGCGCACTTCTGCTAGGCATTATGATAAGTGCGTGGGGGCTCACTCAGGTGAAACAGGTTGATTATTTTTTTTTCCGTCTTTATTTTGATTTTGGTACAAAGTGGAGTAATACAAGTAAGACATAGAACCTGTTAATGTACCTGATCAGATGCATTAGATATAGAAAAGATGCTCTAATATATTCTATCAAACATTTTTTTTTGGGAAATCGTGTCAAAGTGCATTTTTTTTATACTTCGGATTATCTAAAGGAAAACCTAAAGAAGTTAATGTCTAGACCCCTATTGTGGGGTACATTACAACTCCAGTCTGAGAGATGGACTACATAGCATTTAAAACTCGATTATCATCGTTCTCAAAACACCGGTCGGTGTGAGCGCTCGTACATTTCCATAGAAAGCATTCGTTCATATAACATTTTGCTTTACAGACTCTGATTTTTTTCCTATGGTAGTCAAAGGAAAAATATGAATAATGTAAATAAGAACTAAATCCTTGGATATGACAGATAGTTGGTATAAAAGACAAAGAAATTAAATCTGATCTTTGTGTGGATTCTCCCTACATTCACTTCCGCTAGATTCAAACACTACATTCGGCACACAAGTCGACTAGCAAAGGTGGGAGGAATAGAGCTTTGGAAGTGTATTATATGGAAATTTAGCCGATTCTCTGTGTCATATCTGGCAGATGGGCTTCGAAAGAGGGAGTAGAGGACTCCAGTGAAAAAAAATTGGCGTATGTTGTCCTTTGTCTTGCCTTAACCCACGTATTCCTCATTCAAATCACTCATCTCGCAATACAAAGGCACAAATCCCGAAGTTGGCTGAAGTCGACTGCTAGCATGGGCAGTAATTTGTGCTTTATTTTAGTCCTTCTCTTGGGTTATTCTCTCGCCTTGAACGAACATTGTGATAAAGAAGACTGCGACTCGTCTGATACTGCAGGTAAGACCACTTGCTTTTTTGCCTTTTTGACAGTTCCCCCGGTGTTCTCAAATCAAACATAAGCTTATGGTATAAATTAACCTGGACTTTCTTACTTTTGATGTTTTGAAGTGTCAGAATCAATACGTTATGCCTAAAATTTCGGCATTTACATTCTATTTGTTATAAGTTATTGTATTGGCCTTTTTTACTGATTTCTTTTTAAATTAAAATTACCATGTAATCAATGTGATCGCCAAAGTTGATAAAGGGTTGGCTAGATAGAGAGAGAAAAGCCACAATCAGGCCTTCTCACATGGTATCTATAGCGATATTATTATTAATGCAACCTTATTTAAACCATTATTATTGGTATCTCCCTAGCAAGAGGGGTAATGAATAAGGCAAATGATTTTAAAAGAGATTCTTTTCCAGTCTGCCTCACTACCCCTAATTCCCCACGACCCACCCACCCTATCTTTATGGTACTGCTGCCACTCTTCTCAGTAGAAAGTGCTTGAATTTTTTTTCAATAATATTTTAAAACAAATAGCACAAACCTTTAACCTGCAAATATAAGCATCATTTCTCAGAGATGGAAACACACCCAGGGTGACCACTGTCCAATAGTTTTTACATTCAACACCATGTCCTCATAATAATTTGTGTGATATTATATGCTGTCTGAATTATTTGAGACATCAAGAATGTAATGTCAGGCTACAGCTAGCACTGGGGAAAAGCAGATTTCTCACACTAAAGTCAAAATTTTACAAAGGAAAGAAAATTGCATCTGCCCCCACCCCCCACCCCAAGCAAATCATCAAATACTGTAGAAGGAATCAGCTAGACTGTCTCCTACCCCCCCCCCCCCACCCCAAGCAAATCATCAAATACTGTAGAAGGAATCAGCTAGACTGTCCCCTACCCCCCCACCCCACCCCAAGCAAATCATCAAATACTGTAGAAGGAATCAGCTAGACTGTCCCCTACCCCCCCCCCCCACCCCAAGCAAATCATCAAATACTGTAGAAGGTATCAGCTAGACTGTCCCCTCCCCCCCCCCACCCCAGGCAAATCATCAAATACTTTAGAAGGAATCAGCTAGCCTGTCCCCTACCCCCCCCCCCACCCGAAGCAAATCATCAAATACTGTAGAAGGTATCAGCTGGACTGTCCCCTACCCCCCCCCAAAAAAAAATTTTCTAGCTACAGCCCTGAATATTAAAGATTTTGGGATTTTTCAGAGTACTTATAAAAAAATAATTTACTTGTCTCTTTTGCTTTAAGTGTCATTATTGATGTATATGTTTATTTTTTCCATAGATGATGTGAAGCCTTTTGGTGCTCACAGACCATCAGACTTCTCCATTCCAACACTGAAGTATTCCCCGAGTGGTTCAGATTTTTATCATCGTTATGTCCATGGAAGACAACCTGTTGTCATAAGAGGCGCCGCCAATCATTGGCCTGCCAAGGAAAAATGGAAAAATGAGACGTATCTCAGACAGAAATCAGGCACAGAAGCATTCACTGTAGACACAAGAAAGAAATTTGATGGAAAGGTTTCTGTAAGAAAACCTCTTACCATATCAGAATTCCTGGATATTTACAAGACTGAACCAGTTTATTTAGATTCACCATTCCCACCCAGCAAGTTGTTGCATGATCTTTATTTGCCTCCGATTTTGAATTGTGAGGAACTCTCTTCAACAATCTCCCAGATGACCTTGCTGTTTAGCAATGGAAACACAACGTCAGCTTTTCATCATGATGGCTATGATAATGTTATTGTCTTGCTGTCAGGCACAAAGCACTTCATTTTGATTGACAGCAAGTATTCTGATGACGTATATGCTGATGATGCCAAGTTATTTCCTGGAGTCCTCCCTTTTGACC
Source organism: Nematostella vectensis (assembly GCF_932526225.1). NCBI lineage: Eukaryota > Metazoa > Cnidaria > Anthozoa > Actiniaria > Edwardsiidae > Nematostella > Nematostella vectensis. Next base: position 1,056,678 of record NC_064036.1, on the reverse strand, counting down.
CAGAGAAGATTGATTTCAAGGCTTTTCCAAAGTTGGCTAAAGTGCCATTCTATGAGATTACTTTGTATGAAGGTAAAGATAATATACACAAATTGTCAACCTGACACCCTTAACCATCTAACAAAAATAACAAAAAGGCCTTTGGCAGATCTGTCTGTATTCAAAGGTCTTTAACTGGCTAACGTACCATCAAATTAGATTACTAAAAGGCAAGGGTGGAATGCACGCTTTCACTTCTCCCCTATCCAAAGGCCAATGCAGCCTCTCTCCCTCCCAACTCAAAACAAAAAATTACCCAACTGCAGATTCTTGGAATGCAACTGGAGCAAGAAGGAAGAGTATCCTTATTTTCAGTTTTTATTTATATCTTGCTTTGTAAAATATTGGTGGCTTCTCCAGGGATAGTTTCATGGGTCCAAAAGGACTAGCCTCTTTCAGCCTGCACAGTGGAAGTAGTCTAGTTTCGTTTTGGTCATGTAACCAATTTCTGTTTTTATTTGTAGGTGATATGATATATATCCCGCAATACTGGTGGCATATAGTCCGTTCATATGGTTCACCCAACATTGCTGTCAATTCTTGGTTTGGGATGTTTGAGTTTGATTCAGAGTATCAAGATGCTGGTTTGCAAGAGGATGTCGATATTGCAAAGGTGAGTCACTACCCCAATACAGCATATATAGCCAGGATTTAAGGAGGACCGTACTCCCGGAGGTCAGGGGATGGTATCATGCCCCAACCCTACCTACAGACTTCAATCAACAAGCATGTCAAGTCAAAACATGATTCCCCCAAAAATGAGCACCACGCCTGAGAGCAAAATATCAGAATCCTCCGAATCAGCACATTACCTAGACATGTTACACTTGATAGACTCTGAGGAGGGCCATGAAATTGAAATATGGTAGGTTTATTGTAGACGTAGAAGTAACTAAAACTGACACATTATTTTATCATTAAAAGTTTTTATGTTATGTTTGTATGAGGATTTTTGGTTCATGCATGTTTTGAAAAGCACTTTTTTGTCTAGACTTCTTGTGGATCTTGTAAAAAGCACCTTCCTTGAATAACCACCTCACCTGGGACATAAAAATTGAATTGGTAATTTTTTCAAACATCCAAAACCTTTTCTTCACCCCTGCCCACAAAGAGACCTCCCCACCCTCAGAACATCCATCCCCTGGAACTGGCAAAAATTCTTTGTTTTTACGCAAAACATTGGGTTGGGGTTACCCACTTGAAATCGAAAAATCCACACCCTCCTAATTAACAATTAGATTACGAGTTCGAGTTTTCTATAAGTCAATAGATAGTCAACGACTCAGAAAACGAGAACAAGTAGTCTAATTGTTTTAGTATAAATCCACTCACATACTACCTTCGAATATCTGACGATTTTAATAATAATTCATGTTGTTTTTGTGAAAAACGCCGGTTTTTTCGCTCCTTTTCCCCTTTTCCCGGTGTAGGGTCTACCTGTCAGTCTATTTCTGTTCTGTTAGAATTTATTCAGAGGTGTTTTGTGTTGTTATCCACTATCGATCATAATTTTTCTCGGTGTAGACTCTGCCTTTCAGACTGTTCATGTTTTGTAAGAATTTGTTCAGAAGTGTTTTGTCTCGTTATCCACTATCAATCATCTAAACGAGATGAGGATCTTCTTTAAAATCCCTTAAGTCGTGTTTTAATGAACTGGGAAAAAACATCTGCCCTAACAAGCAGACTAAGCCTGGCTGAAACGTGTTGAAGCGCACGCCAGGGCGACTAAGGGATCAAATTTCACATTAAAAAAGAAGAGTAAGTGGTTTTTTGAAAAATTAAAATTTTGATTTTAATCATGCGTCTTAGCTAACATATATCGAGTGACAATTAAGATTCTATTAGAAAAAAACCTTTTATGAAAAGAAGTGTATTGTGTAGAACGTGGAAAGTTCACGCTTTTAATCGCTCACTTTGCTATTCGTGAAAATATCACTCAGTGCGCAAAGTATTCGGTATTTTTTCTTGTGGGGCAATGTCATAAGATTTCCGTAGGCCGCGGTTTTCTCAACAGTCTGCTATCAGAGGCGATTGCTAAAAATCACCGGAAGAATCCCACTTGAATCTTTATAGTTTTCTAAGGCAAAGATATTGAAAGAAACGCAGTTTGAACTTTTTCGCATGGCCCACTGGAAACTAAATGCGCAGATTGCAATGTAGCCATATTCCCACTCTCTTGGTACCGAGCTGCTGGCACTATGTTAACTAGTCTTTTTGCGCCGGCATCGCTCGGCCAGAGGCGACCGCTCTATTACTAGGTAGCCTGAGGCTATCTGGTCATGTCTGGGTCGTTGTTTTATATATATATATATTTTTTTTTTTTTGACGGTATAGACTTGAGTTCGAAACATAAACATCTTCCAAAAAAATGTCAGAGAAACGTCAGTTTAAAATAAGTCCGCTGACCAAGAGAGCGTAGATATTTATGTACCTGCCTACATAAAGTCAATGATTTGGAAAAACTAGCTCATTGCCTCGTCTTCTCGTCTATCATCAGGTCTCGCTGCTGTACGATACCCTGGTCAAGAAACAGCCTGACACGATCAAGTGTTCGATTTCTAATAAGCCCCTCAACTCCATCTTGAAGATCAACACCAGCGATCCAGCCTTAGGCCACCTGAGAATACCCCGGAAGAACGAGCGGCCCGCTGACGTTCTCTTGGCCAGCGGCTATACTAGTATGTTATGTATATTCTAGGTTTGATTCAGCCTCCTCCTAACTCGTGACTTTCAAAAGGGTTTCAAGAAACCCTTTTTTAATTTGTTCGTTTTCAGTCTTCTTCATGCGCATATTACCCATAGCACAGGAATCTACTCCTGGTATAATTGGTGCCTGAGGAGAGGGCTACGTGTTACCATGCTTTCCATCCCTGTTCTAAGTACTCTCTTTTTTTCCTGTTTGTAGTGCCGGTCATGGGGTTTGGAACTGCGACTCTGGGAGAAGACACACTGTCGGTGGTCAAGACTGCGCTCGAAACGGGTTACAGGTATGGTATAATGTGCAGCTCCGAAGACATTGTCATACTTTCAAGGGATCACTTCAGGCACGCAATTCCGCCCTGGAAATTTGTCGAAATAAAGAGTTTGAATGAAAATACAACCTACTAGATATCACAAGAGATTCACAGTGGCACTCACGCACATCTTCTCGTTAATCTATGCCCTTCTGAGGCGCGTTTAAAATTCCCTGAAATGTTCTCAGGTTGATAGACACTGCTCAAGGGTACCCTTTGTCGGAGCCCCAAGTGGCCAAAGCCATCGCAGACAGCGGTATTCCACGCAAGGATATCTTCATAATCACCAAGTTGCACCCTCGCTATCTCGGCTACGAACCCACTCTGAAGTCTGTGGAAATGTCTTTAAGAGCGCTCAGTACAGATTACATCGACTTGTTCTTGATTCACTCAAAGACGTGTGACGACTTTCTTCTAACCTGCGCTGAAGGTATGTTCCTAGGGCATAGCCCCCCCCCCCCTCCCTTGACCGTCAAAAAGCTGGTAATTTCTTATTGAAGGATCGTCAAATGCTATGCTTTCTACATTTGATACAATGACTGCGCATTGACCCTTATCAAATAGAATAGGTGTTTATTTGCCTTGAAGAATGTCATTATTGGAAACCCTGTGTTTTTACTTTCTTACAATTCTGCTTACGAACGCAAAAGCCCCTTGGAAATGACTTTCTGGTGATTTTAAAAAGAAGACTATTATGAACTGTTCAAATGATTGTTTGCCACTGATTCTAATTCTCATTTCATCGCCAGGTGAGCCCAGGGGTACATGGAAAGAGAGTTGGAAAGCGATGGAAGAGCTCCACCGACAGGGAAAGATACGAAGCCTTGGTGTCAGCAACTTTAATGTCGACGAACTACAGGAATTGGTCAATTTCGCTACGGTTCCGGTTTCCGCCGTCCAAAACTGGTTTGACCCGTTCCACCAGGATCGCAAGGCCAGACGTTTCTGCAATAAGCATGGCATCAGATACATTGGATACTCGACACTCGGTAAGGTCAATAAGCATGACATCAGAAACATTGGATACTCGACACTGGGTTAGGTCAATAAGCATGACATCAGATACATTGGATACTCGACACTGGGTTAGGTCAATAAGCATGACATCAGATACATTGGATCCTCGACACTGGGTAAGGTCAATAAGCATGACATCAGATACATTGGACACTCGACACTGGGTAGGGTTTACTTGAATGTTTTTCGTCTTTGCCTCGCCTAACCCATCCTAGTGTGAAGGGTACTCGACGTCCCCTCCTCCCATCCCAAAAGGGTGTAGGCCTTGCTGCTTAAAGCCGCATTGTCACCAGTTTACTTTGGGTCGATTACGTAACAAGTTGTTACGTAATCCCATGATTTTTAACGGAAAACGCGAAAAATATTTCAAAAGCAGTGTTTCTTTTAAAAACAATTTTATTGAGGATGTGACTGATATTTTTGAGCGGATAGCCTATCAAATAGCGCGGATTCTGATAGATTCTTTTGTCTCTTGTCGGTTGATGGTTGAACTGGTGACAATGCGGCTTTAAGTATGTGTCTAACCATATCATCAATTATTCAGGAACACAATGGGTTTACTTTCACGGGCTTAAGACAAACCCTGTTCTGCAGTCCAAGGTGTTCTCCGAGATTTCATCGCACTACGAGTATGTCATCTCACAGGTACGATAAGATAGGTGGTAAGACATGCGGCTGGCCTAGGAAGTTAGCAAGTGTAGGTAAGATATGGGGCTGGCCTAGGAAGTTAGCAAGTATAGGTAAGATGGGCATGTTGGAGACGGGAACCCATCAACACGGTGTTGAGAAGGTGTATGTTGGATAGGGTATTTTGTATGCCTCCATTTGAACATTATCCCTTTGTCGGAGAAGAGACGTAGGCGTTGGCTGGTTAGCATAGGGTTGATTCAGCTAGAGGGAAGTGTGGATAGTGTAGGGAAAATAAGGGTAGGGCTGAGTGGGCTAGAAGGAAGTGTGGATAGTGTAGGGTAAATAAGGGTAGGGCTGAGTGGGCTAGAGAGAAGTGTGGATAGTGTAGGGTAAATAAGGGTAGGGTTGAGTGGGCTAGAGGGAGGTGTGGATAGTGTAGGGTAAATAAGGGTAGGGTTGAGTGAGCTAGAGGGAAGTGTGGATAGTGTAGGGTAAATAAGGGTAGGGCTGAGTGGGCTAGAGGGAAGTGTGGATAGTGTAGGGTAAATAAGGGTAGGGTTGAGTGGGCTAGAGGGAAGTGTGGATAGTGTAGGGTAAATAAGGGTAGGGCTGAGTTGGCTAGAGGGAAGTGTGGATAGTGTAGGGTAAATAAGGGTAGGGTTGAGTGAGCTAGAGGGAAGTGTGGAGAGTGTAGGGTAAATAAGGTTAGGGTTGAGTGGGCTAGGGGGAGGTGTGGATAGTGTAGGGTAAATAAGGGTAGGGTTGAGTGAGCTAGAGGGAAGTGTGGATAGTGTAGGGTAAATAAGGGTAGGGTTGAGTTGGCTAGAGGGAAGTGTGGATAGTGTAGGGTAAATAAGGGTAGCGCTAGGCCTGACGGAAACAACAGTGACATAATGAAAAAAAACGCAACAAAATGTGTTTACTTGCCGCTCGATGTCGCTTGTTTCTTCGCACATTTATTCGCTTTTCTTTCTCTTGTTTCATATCTTCATCACTCTTACAATTTTTTTCACTTTTCTTTTTCTTTTTTCAATTCTTCAGCTCTCTTACTAAAAGTTATTTTTGTCTTTAGGTTGTCCTTCGTTGGGCGATACATCAGAATGTCACGGTGATTCCCCGTTCACGCAACTCTCGTAACATCTATCTTAACTTCCGGTCGCTAGACTTGTCGCTGAATGAGAATGAGATCGAAATGATTACTAACGTGACAGATTACGAGTTCCACCCGCTTGAGAGGCTTGACCGAGGTGAAGGTAAGATATGTTTAACTTGACCGAGGTGAAGGTATGATATGTTGAACTTGACCGAGGTGAAGGTATGATGTGTTGAACTTGACCGAGGTGAAGGTATGATATGTTGAACTTGACCGAGGTGAAGGTAAGATATGTTGAACTTGACCGAGGTGAATGTAAGATATGTTGAACTTGACCGAGGTGAAGGTATGATATGTTGAACTTGACTGAGGTGAAGGTAAGATATGTTGAACTTGACCGAGGTGAAGGTATGATATGTCGAACTTGACCGAGGTGAAGGTAAGATATGTTGAACTTGACCGAGGTGAAGGTAAGATATGTTGAACTTGACCGAGGTGAAGGTATGATATGTTGAACTTTGTACGTGGTGAAGGTAAGATATGTTGAACTTGACCGAGGTGAAGGTATGATATGTTGAACTTGACCGAGGTGAAGGTATGATATGTTGAACTTGACCGAGGTGAAGGTAAGAAATGTTGAACTTGACTGAGGTGAAGGTAAGATATGATGAACTTGACCGAGGTGAAGGTAAGATATGTTTAACTTGACCGAGGTGAAGGTATGATATGTTGAACTTGACCGAGGTGAAGGTATGATATGTTGAACTTGACCGAGGTGAAGGTATGATATGTTGAACTTGACCGAGGTGAAGGTAAGATATGTTGAACTTGACCGAGGTGAAGGTATGATATGTTGAACTTGACCGAGGTGAAGGTAAGAAATGTTGAACTTGACTGAGGTGAAGGTAAGATATGTTGAACTTGACCGAGGTAAAGGTAAGATATGTTTAACTTGACCGAGGTGAAGGTATGATATGTTGAACTTGACCGAGGTGAAGGTATGATATGTTGAACTTGACCGAAGTGAAGGTAAGATATGTTGAACTTGACCGAGGTGAAGGTAAGAAATGTTGAACTTGACTGAGGCGAAGGTAAGATATGTTGAACTTGACCGAGGTGAAGGTATGATATGTTGAACTTGACTGAGGTGAAGGTAAGATATGTTGAACTTGACCGAGGTGAAGGTATGATATGTTGAACTTAACCGAGGTGAAGGTAAGAAATATTGAACTTGACCGAGGTGAAGGTAAGACACAGTATGTTGAACTTGACCGAGGTGAAGATGAGATATGTTGAACTTGACCGAGGTGAAGGTATGATATGTTGAACTTGACCGAGGTGAAGGTAAGAAATGTTGAACTTGACCGAGGTGAAGGTAAGATATGTTTAACTTGACCGAGGTGAAGGTATGATATGTTGAACTTGACCGAGGTGAAGGTATGATATGTTGAACTTGACCGAGGTGAAGGTATGATATGTTGAACTTGACCGAGGTGAAGGTAAGATATGTTGAACTTGACCGAGGTGAAGGTATGATATGTTGAACTTGACCGAGGTGAAGGTATGATATGTTGAACTTGACCGAGGTGAAGGTAAGAAATGTTGAACTTGACTGAGGTGAAGGTAAGATATGTTGAACTTGACCGAGGTAAAGGTAAGATATGTTTAACTTGACCGAGGTGAAGGTATGATATGTTGAACTTGACCGAGGTGAAGGTATGATATGTTGAACTTGACCGAAGTGAAGGTAAGATATGTTGAACTTGACCGAGGTGAAGGTAAGAAATGTTGAACTTGACTGAGGTGAAGGTAAGATATGTTGAACTTGACCGAGGTGAAGGTATGATATGTTGAACTTGACTGAGGTGAAGGTAAGATATGTTGAACTTGACCGAGGTGAAGGTATGATATGTTGAACTTAACCGAGGTGAAGGTAAGAAATATTGAACTTGACCGAGGTGAAGGTAAGACACAGTATGTTGAACTTGACCGAGGTGAAGATGAGATATGTTGAACTTGACCGAGGTGAAGGTAAGAATTGTTGATCTGGACCGTTCTTGACCAACCCCTCTGGATTTATAATACAGAGGGTGTCCGTTAAATGGAGGTTTGACTGCTGCAACAAGGCGCAGATGGTTACGGTGGTTGTGGCAGTAGATGAAAGTGAGAGCACATACAATAGTTAATGTCGGTAGAAGTAGGCAAAGACTTACAGGGGAAGGTCTTTCTTGTTAGAGGTAGCCAAGGTCGCGTGCAAGCTGATACGACCGATCCTGTCAGGGAGGGTGGGGCTTTTTATAGGGGTAGAAGATACGGTGCAAAGGAACAAAGTAAAAAGTATTTAGGAAGTAAAAAGTATTTAGGATCGCAGGTAAGTGTATGATCTCTACGAGCTAATACGGCGGCCGCTACTGTCCACAGGAGAATGTGTAGACCTGGAGGCGGATTGCCCACAAAAGGCTGAGGCCGGACAGTGTAAAGAGCAGGCGGATTTGATGCTGAGAAACTGCAAGAAGAGTTGTAAACTTTGCGGTAAGAAGTGTTTCTTATTTATTTTCACATCTTTATCAAAAAGGGCAACCTTTTAATCGCCGACATTTTTTTCTGTTCGATAGCGAACTATGTACTTACCTATTGTCTGTTTCTGCCTTATGTAGCGTAGTGAGTTACCTGCACCATCTAGAGTGCAGTGACTTTAATCAATTCATTGTGTTTTGCCCTTTATATTGCACGTATCTATCGCGTCTTTCCCATCTTTTTTTTTTTGGTAGTGGTGGAAGATCCGCGGTCTTACGAGCCGTTGCTGTATATTGGCTCTGAAGACGGTAACCTGTACGCCATAGGCGTTCTCTACGGCGACCAGCGGTGGAAATTCACCACAGACGGCAAAATCCTGTCCAGCCCTGCGCTAAGCACAGACGGAGAAACGGCTGTTATCTTTGGCTCTAATGACGGGCGCATTTACGCCCTCTCTCCTAGCTCAGGCAAGCTCTTGTGGAACTTCCAGACCGGTGGGGGCGTTGTTGCAGGTCCTGTGATTACAGCCAATGGGATCGTGTATGTAGGATCACATGACCATCAGTTGTACGCCCTGGACGCTGTTAGTGGAGCCCTTCACTGGAAGACGTCCCTCACAGGACCCATTTATGCGAGGGTTGCTGTTGACGAGACTCAAGGCACGTTATTTGTCGGGTGCGCCGCTGATGATAGTGCGAGGATACTGACGTTATCTAGTAAGGATGGGAGTGTGTTGTGGAAGTTCGCTGATGCTGGGAAGATATTCGCTAATCCTGTGCTAAGTGCTGATAAGAAGGTAACTTGGCAGCATTATCTTTGGCATTATCTATGGTAAAGTGTGATAATCTCGCACGCGCCCCCTGTGGAAACAGAGGCCATGCAGTGACGAGGGATGGGGATCTGATTTCATCAACCCCTCAGTTCCCAGTCCCTACTAGGACATTTTTTCTTTAGCACTTTCTTTAGTCACCTGACCATCCTGATAACAAGACACCATCTGTATGGCTTTAAGCGATTTCATTGCTCTTATTCGAGACACGTTTTTATGTTTGCCAGACCGTGTATTTTTGCTCTCTTGACCGCCATGTTTACGCCCTGGAGTCCAAATCTGGAAATCTTCTCTGGTCCTTGGACACACAATCCGAGATCGAATCCGCGCCCGTGATCAGTAAATCCGACGGCACACTGTTCGTAGGATTGGTCAGCGGTAACCTCCTAGCTGTGAATACTCTTCCAGGCCCCCTGATGGGCACGGTCAAGTGGACGTTGAAGGCTGGTGACGAGGCTGTTTTCTCACCTGCTCTCAGTGAAGATAGCAGGGTAAGTCCGCCCTCCCCTCCCCTTCCGGTCCGTGTTTCTCCGTTTTCTTTTTATTTCTGTGCACACCACCATCAATATTTTCTTGAATTAGTTCGCATCTTAAACATTAAGATGCGTTAAAGTTCAAGTATAAAATGATGACGTGAAATTTATATTCTTTAAATAATAAAAAACATTGTCGTGCAAGTCAGATCAACCGCCTTTAACACATCTCCTATCTACTTGCAGTTATTTGTAGGCGTTGGAGACAGGAGAATTCTAGCTGTCAATGAAACCACCGGCGACATCCTGTGGTCTTCCTCCTTTATGAAAGATTACGTGTCCTCCCCTCTGGGGGTGGGAAGGGATAATGTGGTCTACGCTGCGAGTAGAGATAGTCACGTGTACGCGCTTAATGGAGAGGACGGGTTGGTCATATGGAAATACGCCACTAACGGCACCTTGAGTCTATCGGCACCAGCTCTTCCCCAGCATTATAGAATGGATATAGGATAAAGGATCTAGGGTAAGACTAGTTGCATTTGAGGATTATAAAGTTAAACTAATGAGCGATTGGGAAGATGTTATGTCTTTGCCATGGTCCATTTACCAATTTCATCCTCAGGTCTTCTTGGTCGAAAAATTCGTTGCTCAGGCTGTTCCAGGCGATTCTCCGCCATATTGAAATCGACCCTTCATTTTGAATATTTCGACTAAAAAACCCGTGGGGAAGAAAGTGGCCGTAATATTTTAGATTATTGCTGGCGGCCATCCATTTAAGTTCCGCCCAAGGAACATTTTATTTATTCAAATTGCAAACCATTTAGTCTAGCTACTATGCTTAAAGTAGGTTTGTGAATGAAGCATTGAGTAGTTTCTGTACGAAAGAAAAAACATCCACTTCTTCATTCAAGGGAATATTTTAAACTGCAATTAATTTTCTTTGGCATTAGAAATATTTACATTGATTACAATATTTATTTTGTCCACCAAGTGGAGAAATTTTTATTATTATAACCAGAAAGGTATGCATTATGAGGTAACGTGAACTATCCAATTAAAATGACAAGATAAACATACTTTCTCTCGTGTTTTTTTGACGAACAAATATCTCCCATGTACCTCGAATCGGAACTGTGGAATAGTAAACTCTTCTCACTGTTCTCATTGTGCTCAATAAGTTATGGGAAGGAGACCCATGTTCCTGTTTCCTCCTGTAAGTCCCACTTGTCCCCATGTTCCTGTTTCCTCCTGTAAGTCCCACTTGTCCCCATGTTCCTGTTTCCTCCTGTAAGTCCCACTTGTCCCCATGTTCCTGTTTCCTCCTGTAAGTCCTACTTGTCCCCATGTTCTTGTTTCCTCCTGTAAGTCCCACTTGTCCCCATGTTCCTGTTTTCTCCTGTAAGTCCCACTTGTCCCCATGTTCCTGTTGTCTCCTGTAAGTCCCACTTGTCCCCATGTTCCTGTTTCCTCCTGTAAGTCTTACTTGTCCCCATGTTCCTGTTTCCTCCTGTAAGTCCCACTTGTCCCCATGTTCCTGATTCCTCCTGTAAGTCCCACTTGTCCACATGTTCCTGTTTCCTCCTGTAAGTCCCACTTGTCCCCATGTTCCTGATTCCTCCTGTAAGTCCCACTTGTCCCCATGTTCCTGTTTCCTCCTGTAGGTCTCACTTGTCCCCATGTTCGTGTTTCCTCCTGTAAGTCCCACTTGTCCCCATGTTCCTGTTTCCTCCTGTAAGTCCCCCTTGTCCCCATGTTCCTGTTTTCTCCTGTAAGTCCCACTTGTCCCCATGTTCCTGTTTCCTCCTGTAAGTCCCACTTGTCCCCATGTTCCTGTTTCCTCCTGTAAGTCCCACTTGTCCCCATGTTCCTGTTTCCTCTTGTAAGTCCTACTTGTCCCCATGTTCCTGTTTCCTCCTGTAAGTCCCACTTGTCCCCATGTTCCTGATTCCTCCTGTAAGTCCTACTTCTCCCCATGTTCCTGTTTCCTCCTGTCCCACTTGTCGCCATGTTCCTGTTTCCTCCTGTAAGTCCCACTTGTCCCCATGTTCCTGATTCCTCCTGTAAGTCCCACTTGTCCACATGTTCCTGTTTCCTCCTGTAAGTCCCACTTGTCCCTATGTTCCTGTTTCCTCCTGTAAGTCCCACTTGTCCCCATGTCCCTGTTTCCTCCTATAAGTCCCACTTGTTCCCATGTTCCTGATTCCTCCTATAAATCCCACTTGTCCCCATGTTCCTGTTTCTTCCTGTAAGTTTCACTTGTCCCCATGTTCCTGTTTCCTCCTGTAAGTCCCACTTGTTCCCATGTTCCTGATTCCTCCTATAAGTCCCACTTGTTCCCATGTCCCTGTTCCCACCCCCCCTCCCCCTCAATCTTATGTGGACTGCAACGGCTCTGTAAATAGAGAAGGTTTTTGTTATTTGATTTTGTGTTTCGCATGAATCGGTAATTTCCGCTCCCATTACCATGTCAATCCAATTTGTGTTATTGACGTCATCCACGCACGTGCATATCCATAGCAACTCACATAGATGTCATTCAAGTGTGATGTGCGTCATAAATACGTCTTTATCGGTTTTCAATAGAAGAAAACATGTGCGTGATATACTTACCCTACCCCTGTAAATAAAGTTTGGAAACAAGTTGTCTTTAAAAAAATCCTTTTTCTAAGTGTTTCGTAGATGGATATAAAAATTAAGATGAGTGAGAGTTGGTTGGAAGTTAAAAGGGGGCGGGGTAGGAAGATGGATAGGACTTGCGCTAGATAGGATAAAAAACGTGCAGGAGATTCAGTTCAGTCTTGACTCTCGGTCAGGCGAGAATTGCACCGTGCTCTTCTGTTTGTGTCCAAACGGTTGAACCTACATCTTCTAAAAAAAAAATACAGATTACCAAGAGTTTATCGCCATTCCTTAAATTTTCTGCCGTGAGGATGTTATCAGCTTGTGAAAAACATGTCACGAGTGGACCTGATGGCGACGGAAGCAACGATCCTAAAGCCTTCGTCCCCCAATTATCAACGGAGGAGTTAACCGACCTACTATGCTGTATTTGTGAAGAGAATGAGAAAATTGCATCAGTGGCTACCAAGTAGCCAGTATGAAATGGGTATGATTGACATTGATTCAATGATGAACGAGTTGCTGGAGGAATTATGTGCTGATATCGACTGGAATGTGTACTCAACGACGAACTTGATAGCTATTTGTTACCCGTGGAAGGTCAGGAAAGTCAGAAAAATTTAATGAACATTGACGAGTCCTATACTCATGAGATAAATAACTTCAATATCAAATATTAACTGAAATGAAAAAGACTATAGACAGTAAATGACCTCAAGAAGGTTTAAATCATAAAATAAACGATTGCAGAAAAGCAAATGGCGACAAATTTCCACGAAAATAAAAATAAAATGAACAATGGATTTTAGGGGGGGAGGAATGGGATGGGCCATCTTTTTAACGATGTATACGTTAGAAGTGCAAGAAAGTAACTATTTAAAATATGTCAGTTTTGTGTATTAAGTTGAATAAATATTTCCTTTATTAGTTGAACTGTTTTTCAGCTATCGATATCAACTGAATAAAATAACAAAGCAGAACCTACAATTCTATCTTGACTCTAGTCATTCCTTTATTTTTACAGAAAGATACTACGAAAAACAATCACCATCGAATTTCCCGTTTGTATCGAAAGCCCACTTTGATGTGCAAAACCATCCTCGGGGACCCAGGGCGTTGCAGAGATCGGGCACACAGGGAGCGCGGCGCGAGAAAAAAACAGGCTGAAAGTCTTTCAGCCAATGAAAGACTCATCCGTGCTTATTCGGAAATGTTTTGTTTTCGAATATTGAGAATTCTTTGGATCGCGAAGAAATTTCTTTGCACCCTCGCCCCAGCGTATCTCGGCCTTCACGCGCGCCACAGAATCCCCAATATTCGTAAACAAAACATTTCCGAATAAGGCTATAGAATATATCTATAGAATAAGCCGGAATGAGAGCCGGCTGCTGCTATCAGACAAGCCTGATACTGAGGACATGAACATCAAAACGATACTCCATTGCGCCCGCGATCTTAATAAAAGCGACACTGTTTATAAGTTGTGGTCATGCGCACTAAATCACATTGAAGAGCAGTTCGCAAAAGAAGAAAACAGGACGATGCGTAACAAATATGCAGAAAATTTCGCTTGACAAACACATGAACATCTTGTGGCCTGCAAATACCACTCGAAAACATTGCATTTAACTGTAAAAACTGTATGGTGGAGTAATTGAAAGACGGTTTTACAAGCACGGTGAGTTAACAAAGCTGTCAGATTGTTAGCCTCACTCATCGAATAACTTTGCTATACTTACTTACTTTCAAATATTTTTTAGACTGTTATTAGTTAGATAGAATTTTACTTTTGCCTGGCAGTGCTTTATTAAATCGACTAAATTTTAGAAATTAACCGTAAGCTGCTATGCCCTGTTTATGTACACAATAATTTTGTTTTGTTTTGATCCCCCTCTGTCAAAAATCCCAAACATCTATGGCTAATGGCCCCATTGTTTGCAATGTTGTCTGACATTCGAGGATCAAAATGATCTTCTAAAAAATCAAATAACATCCACCATTTAAAAAAAGTTCAATACAGAAGCTTCTTGAAAGGTAAAACAGCAAGGAAACAAGAGCCATGCTTTGGTTGTAATAATTATATTTATTTGTTCTGGTTGACTAAATTCTCTCGTGATCTAGAAAGGTCCAACTCTTTGTTGTTTTCCATTCAACCACATAATATTAAGCAGGCCATTTAGCCTGAAGCATGCTCTCTTGCTATGTTAATTATGTGATGTGTTTGGATTTTGGTTTTCAATTGATATGATGGTAGATTTATTATACAAACTGTCAGATCTTGAATAAACTTTTGAAGTACTGTATCTTCTATAAGTAATGCCTAGTGCAAACTAGTGACATAAGGACATAACGATATGGGCGCGCGCATTCTGTTTAGCCTGACATTACAACATAAGAGAAAAAAGTTGTTATGCCAGGTTTATGTCAAAATGTTGAACCATTCACACTTGAACATACGAAGATAAAAGTGTGCGCGCCCATGTCGTTATATCAGTATGTAACTAGTGTGCACCAGGCATAAGAAAATAAATCCAAGTACATGTTTTTACCATGAGAAATAATAAGGATAACGAGAACTTGAACATGATTTACAGCCAATAACACCCTTTGTTAGCTTAGCTACAGTGGCAAAATATGATTTTTAAACCTGTGGCCAGTTCCTTTAAGGTAACTTGAAAGACATTCTTATCTAGCCCAAGTACATCTAGGCTGAGCACCCTTGTAAGTGCAGTAACTCGCACAATGCTCAAGTTGCGATCATATTAAAATCTTATTAACCTTATAGAAGGATTGTATAGGCCTTCTATGAGAAACTGTGAAGGTATTTTTGCACAGAACTTTGTACATGTTAACCTGGTGTACATTTCCTGAAAACAGAGGAAAATTATAGGAAGCATCACTAACTGCATTTCATAGCTTTCTTTGATTACAAGGTAAAAATATCTTGCAATTTATGATCTAACTTCAAATACCTTTAAAAGCTTATTCAATTATTATTACCCATATTACCAATATTAACCCGAATTGTTACTTAATTATTGACTAAACAACATCTAAGGTTCCAAAAGACTAAAAAGTGCACCTTGTAGGACTTGACAGAATTATAGGTATTTGATATTTGATCCTGAGTGTCTAGGCTAAGCAAACGAACATTTCTACATTTTTTTGCAGATGCTGCAGTCCATGGATGATAATCAGGAATTTACAGTAAGGTCCCTCTACCCTTTTACTGCTACATCATCAGCAGAGCTGACTGCCAAGGAAGGAGACATCTTGAAAGTTTTGAGTCATTTTGATGAGCATTGGTACAACTGTGAGCTCAATAGCAAAAAGGGCCTGTTTCCGATCTCGTACACTGAGAAAATTGACAATAGCTACACGATTGATAGATATGTTGTGGCGATACAATCATATTCTGCCCAGAGACCAGGAGAGATAAGTTTAAAGAAAGGTGACTTTGTCAAAGTACTGGAGGAGATTGGTAACAATTGGCTACGTGGAGACATCAATGGGACTATTGGTATTTTCCCATGTGTTTTTGTAGAAGATTGCTCCAAACCTGAAGACAGCAAAGATGGTGAGGAACTTTACAGTAATTTTGGCTTCTATGAAAATCTGGATATCACATTTGCAGAGGCGTTATACGGGTTCGAGGCAAGGAACAAGGATGAGTTGAGCTTTCCTATGGGGGCTGAGATTGTTGTCACTAAAGATGTGGACAATGATTGGTATGAAGGGACATTTGAAGGAGATACAGGGCTATTCCCAAAAAGTTATGTGCGGATAATGGACCCTCCCGTGGAGCAGTCAATGTCTGATGATAACAAGAGGCCTTATGCAAGATCAATTTACCCATTTGTTGCTGAAAATGACTCTGAGCTTACTTTTAAAGAAGGTGAAATTATTCAACTAAGGGAACGGGCAGGTTCTCAGTGGCTTATAGGTGAGCTAGGTGGCAAAACTGGTCGCTTCCCAGCAAGTTTTGTGAATATTGAGGTAGATCTCCCTCCAGAGAACACCAGGGTATATAGTTTACATTCTTATCATTTCAGCCCTGAGAGGATCAATTGGACTATAGGGATGAAGGCAAGGGCCCTTTATCACTTTTCTGCACTTCATTCTGGTGATTTAGAACTTAGTGAGGGGGATGTTATAACTGTCTTAAAAATAGTTGATGATAATTGGTTAGAAGGTAGACTACAAAGCGGAGTTTCAGGGACATGCCCTATTGCATATCTAGAACCTCTCATGAAGACAAATACAGCAAATGGCAGCTTACCTAAAGCATCTATATTCATGGAACTTAAGGCTGGATTGCAATCTATCCAGAGCACTCAAACCACAAACAAACCTGCTGCATCAAATGGTGTTTCTCAAGGCACAAGTAGACAAAAGGGTGACAGAAGTTTACTAGACTCATCATTTTCTGAGGACACTTGTCCTACACTAAGACCTAGTGGCTTTGGTGATAATACATGTACTCAACCATCTGCAAAGCCTAAACCAGCACCTCGGCCACCCAGTGTTTCACTGGCAAGAAGAAGGTATTCATCTGGTGGTGATAGCAGCAGATCTAGCCAGAGTTCAGTTTTTGATGCCACATCACCCACTGCAGAGGGGTTACCCTCACCAATTACACCAACTATCAATAGAACATCAATTTACAATACTCCTTTCAACTCAAAAAGTGCTTACCATCCGGTGTCATTTGGCACAGTAAAAACCTCTGGTTCCCAAATCAACATTTTCAGCTCAGAGCAGTCTAATGGTAAATACTCTGGAAATAATGAGTCTTCTAAAGGAATCCCTAAGAAAGGCATACAATCAGTATCAGATGATACTACAACTATTATACCCAGACGAAAGGCACCACCTCCACCAAAGGTGCGTCCAGCTGGGAGCAGAACTCAGAGCTTACCAAGAGGCTTACAGTCTAGTGATATAGCCAGACCAGGCGGCCAGTGTAAAAGTGAAGTAGATGGTAATCTGGTTAACAACAGGTCCTTGTCGAGAGGTAGTATCAAGCAGGCATCAGGGCAGAGACCTGAAGGGCCACAAAAGAAAGCTGCACCCCCACCACCTGCCCGCCCCAACCAAGTGAACCTTGGAGGGCTGGCTAGGTCGGCAACTGTGTCATCTACAAGCAAGGAAGAATGGAGAAAGTCTTCGCCCACAAAATCAGATTGTGCCTCAGGTGGTGGTAGACGGCAGAGACCATACTCTTTGTATTATGTTGGTGAGGACAGAAAGGATAAAGATTTAAGGGTAAGTTAAATACTATGCATAAGTACAAGTTTGTAAAAGCAGTTTCAGAGTAGGTGGAGGGTGGAAATTGATAAGTTGGGGGTGTTTTATTTTATTAGTTCAAATAAAACTTAAATCATCTTTTTTTTTAAAGTAGCCAGTGCTTGGTGGAAACTATCTGACAGTTCTGCCAGCTGCCAGGGCCTAATGAACCCCTGATATAAGTATGAAAATGTCTGGAATTGCTTCTGAAGCAAAGTCCATTTTTCTGTTGTATAAGATACACTCTCTGACTCTTTATAAGGAGATTTTGGAGTGAAAATATATGTCAGTTTCTAGTAGATATAGTAAGTGAAAGAAATATTTTTGGAAGTGTTAGACCATGTATGTTTTACTATAATTTTCAGCTGTGCAAATCAACCAGCGTGGAAGACATACAAGGTTTGCGAGGGGATGTATCCGTTTCAAACTCTCAGACAGCATTTGACAAATACAACAAGGCAGCAATGCAGTCAACAGACGGGATGCACAACTTGGCATATGAGGATGCAGGTAAGGGGGGTTTAAGCTACCGAGCTACCATCTGTGAGGGGAGATGAGGAAGGAGGGCACTAAAAATTTTTTACTTGATTTATATAGCACCCTTTCCTGAAGCTCAATGGCACTTCACATTTAAAATCCTATTACTTATGAAATGTCCGATCTTGGAATTGAGGAACACAAGCTTATAGTAGGATCACATACGTTCAAAAAGTCCAATTAAGGGCAGAGAAACAAAAAGATACTATCCATGTCTAATGGGAATCAAACCCGTTTCATCAAATACTCAGACACACAAACACACAGGACCACCCCTGTGATCTGACTAAAAACATTTGTTTCTTGTCTTATTTTATTTGTTTCTAAATCTGTATGCATTTCTAGGCGATATACCTGGCATTGAAGATTTAGATGAGACAATTTCAGACGCAGAAAAGAACTTGCAGGTCTGTGGTAAAAAATGTTTTTTGATTGTTTACTTTTCTTTTATCATGTGTATCTGGTATGAGAATGACATACTTTTTTTTTTCATTATATCAGGTTGAGAAAAAAGCATTGTCAGGGATGAAGACAATCTCTCAGGTAGAGCAAGTGCTGGAATATTTTCTATACCCATTTAAATCCCATTTTGCCGAAGCCACTCTAATCATGTATTTTGCATAACAAAATACTGCATTGGGTATGCTGCTCTTTTAGTAAATAATCCCAGGAACTTGTTGAAACAACCTGGCGGAAGATAACATTATCGACATTGACAACACTGTTGTTTTCACGCACATGCAGATGCTGGTATACGATGAAGCCAAGCATAGAGAGATGGACGAGAAGATGGCACGCAGTCAGCAAAAGGTTGACGAGTGGCAGGAAATCTTATCGAGCTTGCAAAGTAAGGTGAATGTAATCGCTTCATTAAAAAAATAAGACTCCAATGCCTCTTGTCTTGTTAGATGTCAATATTTTATTTGCAACTTAATCCCTACTAGAGTGTCAATATTTAATTAGATAATCATCCGAACATAAGTCCTCTAGACAGGCTTTTACAGCTCTTAGGGTAAATGGACAATGTTTCATATTGCAGCTTATTGATTCTCATTTATGGTTTCAGCTGAAAGGTCATACATGGTGGCGGCTTATTCAAAGAGAAAACAGTTTGAGAGACAAATGGAATCGTTGGAGAGTGACCTTGAGGTAAAATGCAAAAATTATTTTGGTATAAGTATATAATGCTGGCAATGGCTGTGTGTTCGGCATGATGTGCTGCTGCTTATCTTAGACGATACAGCAATTTGTCACTTCACGTAACAATTTTTACATTTGTTAGATTAAGTCTCTTCACATTTCTTCTCTGTTTTCTACTAATTCAACAGAGGAGCTAACGAGTCAAAGGAGCCCCATATTCAATTGTACATCTTTGACTAAGGCCTATCTAATCACTGTTGCTTTGTTTGCTTCTTATTCTACGTAAGCAGGCTTGCCTCAAAAAGAGACTTCAATCAATTTAACATGTTTGAGTTGGGTTTACATATCTACCTATGTTCTTAGAACTAGACAGAAGCAGCTCGCAGCCAACAGAGAATGCTTTACTGAGGATTATCACAATGCCACTTTCTTTTTATTTCACAGAAGCAGCTTCGCAGTCAAAAGAGCCTCGAGGAACTGTTAAAGGTTGTCGAGGCTAGCAGACGTGAAGAGGTGCAGGAAAATCTCAGGATGTGTGGGACATTCATTTGTGAACTCAATACTAAGATAAAAAAATTGGAAGGTATGATCCTGGCGACATAGATTGCAGTGTAACAAGATATGTATTTTTTCTCTTTTCTTGTGCTAGGTTAGGGTTAGGGCGAGAGCTAGGCTAGGTTAGGCTGTTTGTTTTCGTCTTGTTTGACTGCTTTGTTATTCCAGGCATCAGTGTGGGCAGACATCCAGGGGCACAGGGGCTGAACCAAGATTTCGTTAAGGGAGATATAAGAGATATATACTAGAAGGCATTTGGCGGGAGGTGCATTTGTGTATTTCAGGCTCATTCCATCCTCTAGTATTCTATTCCAGCAATCCCAACAGTAGCTCTAGTGTTACCAGATTGTCGTTGCTATTCAGTACATGTAGACAGAGCAGAAAAGCACGTAGGCAGAGACGAGAGGGGTGGAAAGCCAGACTTACATGTCAATAATCGACAGGCAGGTAAAGCAGTCCGACAGGTCTAGATACATTCTTTCTTGGAATACTTTGATTCTTGAAAAGATAATCCTTGTGCTTTATTTAAAACCCAATCCAGTGCCCAATATTCACTAGTCGACACCTTAAAATCATCGAAATTTATTCCCTTTTTTTCGTAAAACTATATTTTTAAGATCATTTTTTAGATAGTTTTCACATATTTTTGGAAGAAAGCAAAGCGGTAATTTTGGACCTTTTTCGGCAGTTTGAGCAGTTTCTTTACATAATGTTTTTTAATTCTTCATGAAAGTCCAGGAAAATAGAGCGTGATCGAACCCTTATTGATGTATGAGTTTTCTTATGGACCAAGAATATATCATGTCTTCTCACCTTCAATACGGAAATACTCAAAGTAAAATTTATTCCACATAATGGCCTCCTTTACGCGGAAATCCTCTTGATAACGGACACGTTCCAGAGTCCCGATTTAATTTTTTTAATGACTCATACCTTATCAGTGAGACCTTTAACTGAGCACCTCAATACAATAGACACCTTTTCCGTCTTCAAGGTTATATGTATAGGTCCCACTGGAGTGATAATCAATGCGACATACCTATCTCGCATTCAACTCCTGTATAGCCTGGCAGGCATGCGCATTGTTAACTGTTGTTGTGATGTCTGATGTCTTATAAATGGAGGCTCCGCTGTAGAAAACATTTCATAACATTCCTACTGTATCTCACAGTTAACTCCTGTATAGCCAGGCAGGCATGGGCATTTGTATCTGCTGTTGTGATGACCATTATATGGAGGTCTCACTGCATTTTGTATTCCAATGCATGTTTCGTAACATTGCGACAGAGTCGATGCAGAGTCTGAGCCAACCGCCGACAAGATCCTCCCAGCAGCACATGGCAGAACAGAGGCAAAAGGTCCTCACTGAACTGCTCAACACGGAACGAGATTACATACGTGACCTCCAGACGTGCCTGAAGTATTTCTACGAAGAGCTGAAAAATACAAAGGTACGGTAAATATCTACACGTGAACTTTCATTTAATGATCTATAAGGGACCGAAACTCTCAATATAATGTTATTTTGTCACCAAACAAAGCGATTTGTAAATATTTTTGGAACTGCAGTTTATTATCACAAAACAGTGTGATGCACTTTGCAAAGCAACGTTTTACGTCCTTGACAATATGGCGGGTACTGACCAACACGGCTTGGTACTTAAACCAGTCCAGTATCGAATATTGTAGGTACTGTTTAACACAGCTTGGAACTTAAACCAGTCCAGTATCGGATTTTGTAAGTACTGTCTAACACAGCTTGGAACTTAAACCAGTCCAGTATCGGAGCATAAGCCGCAGAGATCCTATCCTTCCTTTGTTTCTTTTACTCCTATCCCGAAAACAAAACAGGAAAGGTATCAGTCTGAAACCCCTGTAGCATGCTCATTCATCCCCCCCCGACCCCCCCCCCCCTCCCCAAGCAGGACGTTTAAATTTGTGTAAGACTTAAAGCGACAATCGCTTTAACTGTGTAGGAGCATCCCACCCACCAAGAATAGTATTCGAATGGATAAACTGGATTTTTTTTGCTACATATTTGAGTCGGCTGCGTTAATTCGAGATGGATTAAGGACCGGGCATGTCGATTGTTATATCGATAATATTGTTGTATTGAGGTTTTACTGGAACAAGACGTCGATTTATTTAACAAACAAATATGCAGATGTAAAGTCGTAATTCTGTTTAGCGGCTATCCTCCGGACCGAGCCAAGAGAATACTAAGTCCCATTGGGGTTTGTTAAAATTCCAGGTTTAATGAATGACAGTGGCTATACAAACGCAATTGCAACAATGTTTGATTCAAGCAGTGTGTCCACACAGGCTCGATGTCGTATTTTTTTTCGGAGTTAGAAAGCGCTTTTTTTTAGATAATGCGCTGCAAAGCCGAGATGTTAGGCCTATCCTCCTCGGATCAAGTTGCGCATAGGGCCAGCCCAGAGGGGCCAGCACAACGGGGCCAGCCCAGAGGGGCCAGCCGAGGTTGTGCGCGAAATTCACCAGATTTACATGGATTCAAAAGAGAAACGCCGAAACAAAAAACAATTGCATAATTGCACAAGAACCCTGGGTTTACAGCATTGATTTTGACAATCATTTTCGTCTATTTCCTCTATATTTTCAAAAGTTTGGTCAATAACGCGCGATTTTTATAGTGTTCTTTTTTTTCTTGTGCAAACAAACGATTATACGGTTTCGCACATCAAACGGAGCCTTCGATGCAAACAGGTCACAGTAGTTATTTTCTTTTACGTTCAACAGTGAATACATCTTTACTAAAATGTCCCTTTTTCTCAAAATATATCTTTTTTATCTTACATTCATTGCTCAAATATATATATTTTTCTTTTCGTGCAATTTCGTTATTTGCTTTCCTGCAGTCCGTATACCTATATTATTTTCACCGTCGTTAGGTCAACTACTGTCTAAAGTCTTTTATTTTAGCTATGATTTCGTTTCGAAGTTATTTTTCCCAGGGATATAGGACTCGTCGATGTTCATCAAATTTTTCTGACTTTCTTGACCTTCCACGGGTAACAAATAGCAATCGAGTCCCTCGTTGAGTACATTCCAGTCGTTATCGGCACATATCTCCTCCAGCAACTCTTTCACCATTGAATCATCGTCAATCTTACCCATTTCAGACTGGCTACTGGGTAGCCAATGATACAATTTCTCATTCTCTTCACAAAGACAGCACAGTAGGTCGGTTAACTCCTCCATTGATTGGGGGACGAAGGCTGGATCGTTGCTTCCCTCGCCATAAGGTCCACTCGTGGTATCTGGCTCGTCGTTAGACAACATGCTCAATAAAATGAATTCTGGCCAATTTTTGAAGATTGGCTTTAGAAAAATGCCCTTTCAGGACGGTGTAATTCTTGTCCAGACGTAGCGTCGAGACTGTTTTTTTGTGAATCTCCTGAGTGCTTTTTACCTTATTTGCTAATAACTAACTAACTAATAACTAGCTTTTTCCATCCCCAGACCCCTACACTTCTTGCACTCAATCCCAATTTTTTAAATCAATCTATGAAGCACAAGCGTGGAGAATTAGCCATATTTTTTTTAAAACTGGATGGAAAAGTAGTTCATCAAAAAAAGGTTCAATTCTTAAAAAACATTATGTTTTGTTATTATTTTTATTATTCTTACAATGCCTTAAATTGCTAAATATTTTCAACAGAAAGCAATTTCCTTCCAATAACGTATTTCCACATTACAACACGATTGTGATTGGCTAACAAGCGTGTTGCTATGGATATGACGTCATATATGCTTGTTTGACGTCATTGTAACAAGTCGGATGATAAACAAGATGACAAATACAAAATACCTTGTTGTCGAAAATACCATTGTTTGTCGAAAATACCATTTTTGAGGAGAAATTCAGTGTTGACTTAGCTACTAGATTTGTGTCACAAATAACAAGATGCCAAATGCAACAGCAAATAAAAGTTTTATTTTGTTCCATTACTTAGAACTCTAGAACGGCGGTTATCCAGAACAACATGATTTTTTTTAGGCCATGTCAGTCACGGGGTTGTCTTATAATTTATATTTCTCTCCTCTCATACATGTGGGACGAGCCTCGCACATGCGTTAATCAGCCCTTTTACCATCCTTCTCGGGTCAAGTCGATAAGAAAACCTACAAACAAATCACAAGTACCAAACACCGTGTTAGGAAAGCGAATCTCTGTATCCAGCCAATCAAAATGTCGCGAACATGTAAAAGATAACCCGCCTTTAAGTAGCTCCCGGAAATACGCCTGCGCAATTGACAACCCAATATGGTGCTCAGTGCATGTTCATTGTTCGCAGGTTTTCGTGCATCATCGCGCGCCAGGGTCCGCCCCTCTGATACCTCAGGGATAACAAGAGGATTTTTATTCCTGTCGTCACAATAGCAGAAGATTTAATACAAAAATAAGCAGTTGTAATCGCATTTTTTCCATGATCATATTTAAAATTGGTTCGGTTTGTTGTGGATCTTGTATCATTATAATGGTTAAATTGTTATCCAGCTTATGAAGTGTGCTTTGCCTTTTGTTAGGTGGTGGATGCCGAGGTCTTGTTTGGTAACATGCATTCAGTGGTAGAGACCTCGACACGCTTGCTTGGGTCCTTTGAAGCAGCATTACAAGACGATAAACAGCAGGAACTAGGTTTGTACGCATCCTAGGTCCAGGCGTTCTTGTCGGCTTTTCCGTGGTTTGTTAGATTTTTCACGTCACGGGAAATCATGTTGGCTCCCAGCCCCTATTGCCTCACAGCAAACCACAGGAATCCTGAGAAGATCCCTAAAGAATAGGTGTTTTCATTTAATTCCTATTACGTATTGAAAGGTACTCACCCTGGGTGTTGTGTTTGCTTTTGTCGGAGCTAATTGTCAATTTATATTCCAGGAAAGTGTTTTGCCGAGCACGCAGAGGAAATTAAGTCCGTGTATTCAACCTACTGCAAGAATCATGATGATGCCATTGGATTACTGGAAAAGGTTAGTTTTACCTTATTAACTTTAGAGCCGACTTTCGTGACACTACATAGTGATACAAGTGGACTTGCTCGTAGTCACTAGTAAAATGTACTCCAAAATTGCATTTCTCTGGATGCACTTAAATTCGTCACAGTTCTAGTTCTTAACACATAACAGCTCCAGTGTTTTAAGCTTCGATCAGACCGAGATGAGAGTTGATGAGACATAATGAGAGTTCCATTCTTTCTAGCTCTCAAAGGGTTGCGATCAAACAGTCTCAGGATCCATCACCTTTCTTTACAGCAGTAGAATTAGCTGAGGCTTGCCCTAAGCTTAAGTTATAGAAGCTCTAGTGCAGAGCTAGACGACCTAAAGATTTCTTTTTCTAGTATGAGGATTGTCTTGAAGCCCAAGAAGCCTTCAGAAAGTGCCTTGATGCTGTCAGGTGAGAGATAAGGTCAACTGTCGGTCAACTGTGCAGTGTTAATGACGGATTGTGGTGCATCATGTTATTATTGTCTGTGGGTACCAACAAGGGTTTGACAGTGTACTGATATCGATACCCTGTATTCTAGGGATACCACCAAGTGTTGGGACTTGTCGTCGTTCCTGATTAAGCCTGTTCAGCGTGTACTTAAGTATCCGCTGCTACTCAGTGAGCTGCTAAAGGTAAGACCATTCGCATAAAGTATATGGCTCGACTGCTAAATGTAAGACCATTAATATAAAGTATATGGCTTGACTGCTAAAGATAAGACCATTCATATAAAGTATATGGCTCGACTGCAAAATGTAAGACCATTCGCATAAAGTATATGGCTCGACTGCTAAAGGTAAGACCATTCGCATAAAGTATATGGCTTGACTGCTTAATGTAAGACCATTCGTATAAAGTATGTTGCTCGACTACTAAAGGTAAGACCATTCGCTAAAGTATATGGCTCGACTGCTAAAGGTAAGACCATTCGCATAAAGTATATGGCACGACGGCTAAATGTAAGACCATTCGCATAAAGCATACGGCTCGACTGCTAAAGGTAAGACCATTCATATAAAGTATATGGCACGACGGCTAAATGTAAGACCATTTGCATAAAGCATATGGCTCGACTGCTAGAGGTAAGACCATTCGCATAAAGTATATGGCTCGACTGTCTAAGGTAAGACCATTCGTATAAAGTATGTGGCTCGACTACTAAAGGTAAGACCATTCGCATAAAGTATATGGCCCGACTGCTAAAGGTAAGACCATTCGCATAAAGCATATGGCTCGACTGCTAGAGGTAAGACCATTCGCATAAAGTATATGGCTCGACTGTCTAAGGTAAGACCATTCGTATAAAGTATGTGGCTCGACTACTAAAGGTAAGACCATTCGCATAAAGTATATGGCCCGACTGCTAAAGGTAAGACCATTCGCATAAAATATATGGCACGACGGCTAAATGTAAGACCATTCGCATAAAGCATATCGCTCTACTGCTAAAGGTAAGACCATTCATATAAAGTATATGGCTCGACTGCTAAAGGTAAGACCATTCACATAGAGTATATGGCTCGACTGCTAAAGGTAAGACCATTCGCATAGAGTATATGGCTCGACTGCTAAAGGTAAGACCATATAAAGTATATGGCTCGACTGCTAAATGTAATACCATTTGCATAAAGTATATGGCTCGACTGCTAAAGGTAAGACCATTCGTATAAAGTATATGGCTCGACTGCTAAAGGTAAGACCATTCGCATAGAGTATATGGCTCGACTGCTAAAGGTAAGACCATTCGCATAGAGTATATGGCTCGACTGCTAAAGGTAAGACCATATAAAGTATATGGCTCGACTGCTAAATGTAAGACCATTCGCATAAAGTATATGGCTTGACTGCTAAAGGTGAGACCATTCATATAAAGTATATGGCTCGGCTGCTAAAGGTGAGACCATTCATATAAAGTATATGGCTGGACTGCTAAAGGGAAGACCATTCAAATAAAGTATATGGCACGACTGCTAAAGGGAAGACCATTCATATAAAGTATGTGGCTCGACTAAAACTTTGGGGGACAACATGTGTTTGCTTCTCAAAAATAAGGGAGGAGCATATAGTGTGTGGCTCGATATTTTTTGAAGACCATGTGAGCTGCTCAAAATGCAGACATTAGCTATAGGGGGGCTATAGTGTGGCTCGACTATGATTTTGGGAGACGTGTGTGAGCTGGTGAAAATAATGGCAGTAGTATATTTTTGGGAGACCTTGAGTTCAGTGGTTCACGAATTTTTATTTTCTCTCCCAGTGTACGCCTCAAATCCATAAAGATAAAGACAACCTTGTGCGAGCTTTGTCTGCCATGACGGAGGTAGCGGCTACTATCAACGAGGTCAAACGAAGAAAAGATTTAGGTACGGTAAAATCTGGTCCTTTGACATTTGTAACTGTGTTTTAAAGGGGCTACGGGGACCACGGCCTTCTTAACAATCCGCTATGAAGACCACCAGACGAAAGCTGGCCTGAGCAATATCTTTCGAATTGTTAATGGTGCTTTTTGTCATTCCACGTGAAAAAGCTCCACACGTAGAGTTTCGACGTAGAGCGTGAGCCACAGTTACGCGGCTGATGGTGTAGCCCCATTAGCAGCCTAAAGCTTGCTACAAAATCTGCTAAACGTCCGATAGTGCGCTTTTAGTAGTCAGGAAAGGTATCAGGTTTTAGTCATACACAAGCATGAAAGAAAATATTTTTGACAATAAAACACCCTATTGCACAGCAGATCGTTATCAACAAATGCAGATAAAATCTCTTACACTTTACCTGCCTTGCGTTTTAGTGGTCAAGTATAAAAAGACGGAAGAATCAGGAATATCGAACAAATTCCAAAAGCTTAGTTGGCACTCTGTTATGAAGAAGTCCTCCAGATTTACACAGAAGTTAACGCAGAGTACTGGGCTTGTTAATCAGGTGAGATACTAGTAGAAGAGTTCAGTACATGAACTGGGCTTGTTCATCAGGTGAGATACTAGTAGAAGAATCCAGTACATGAACTAGGCTTGTTCATCAGGTGAGATACTAGTAGAAGAGTCCAGTACATGAACTGGGCTTGTTTATCAGGTGAGATACTAGTAGAAGAGTCCAGTACATGAACTGGGCTTGTTCATCAGGTGAGATACTAGTAGAAGAGTCCAGTACATGAACTGGGCTTGTTAATCAGGTGAGATACTAGTAGAAGAGTCCAGTACATGAACTGGGCTTGTTCATCAGGTGAGATACTAGTAGAAGAGTCCAGTACATGAACTGGGCTTGTTCATCAGGTGAGATACTAGTAGAAGAGTCCAGTACATGAACTGGGCTTGTTAATCAGGTGAGTTACTAGTAGAAGAGTCCAGTGCATGAACTGGGCTTGTTCATCAGGTGAGATACTAGTAGAAGAGTCCAGTACATGAACTGGGCTTGTTCATCAGGTGAGATACTAGTAGAAGAGTCCAGTACATGAACTGGGCTTGTTTATCAGGTGAGATACTAGTAGAAGAGTCCAGTACATGAACTGGGCTTGTTCATCAGGTGAGATACTAGTAGAAGAGTCCAGTACATGAACTGGGCTTGTTCATCAGGTGAGATACTAGTAGAAGAGTCCAGTACATGAACTGGGCTTGTTCATCAGGTGAGTTACTAGTAGAAGAGTCCAGTACATGAACTGGGCTTGTTCATCAGGTGAGTTACTAGTAGAAGAGTCCAGTACATGAACTGGGCTTGTTCATCAGGTGAGATACTAGTAGAAGAGTCCAGTACATGAACTGGGCTTGTTCATCAGGTGAGATACTAGTAGAAGAGTCCAGTACATGAACTGGGCTTGTTCATCAGGTGAGATACTAGTAGAAGAGTCCAGTACATGAACTGGGCTTGTTCATCAGGTGAGATACTAGTAGAAGAGTCCAGTACATGAACTGGGCTTGTTCATCAGGTGAGTTACTAGTAGAAGAGTCCAGTACATGAACTGGGCTTGTTCATCAGGTGAGTTACTAGGAGAAGAGTCCAGTACATGAACTGGGCTTGTTCATCAGGTGAGATACTAGTAGAAGAGTCCAGTACATGAACTGGGCTTGTTCATCAGGTGAGATACTAGTAGAAGAGTCCAGTACATGAACTGGGCTTGTTCATCAGGTGAGATACTAGTAGAAGAGTCCAGTACATGAACTGGGCTTGTTCATCAGGTGAGATACTAGTAGAAGAGTCCAGTACATGAACTGGGCTTGTTCATCAGGTGAGATACTAGTAGAAGAGTCCAGTACATGAACTGGGCTTGTTCATCAGGTGAGTTACTAGTAGAAGAGTCCAGTACATGAACTGGGCTTGTTCATCAGGTGAGATACTAGTAGAAGAGTCCAATACATGAACTGGGCTTGTTCATCAGGTGAGATACTAGTAGAAGAGTCCAGTACATGAACTGGGCTTGTTCATCAGGTGAGATACTAGTAGAAGAGTCCAGTACATGAACTGGGCTTGTTCATCAGGTGAGTTACTAGTAGAAGAGTCCAGTACATGAACTGGGCTTGTTCATCAGGTGAGATACTAGTAGAAGAGTCCAGTACATGAACTGGGCTTGTTTATCAGGTGAGATACTAGTAGAAGAGTCCAGTACATGAACTGGGCTTGTTTATCAGGTGAGATACTAGTAGAAGAGTCCAGTACATGAACTGGGCTTGTTAATCAGGTGAGATACTAGTAGAAAAGTCCAGTACATGAACTGGGCTTGTTCATCAGGTGAGATACTAGTAGAAGAGTCCAGTACATGAACTGGGCTTGTTCATCAGGTGAGATACTAGTAGAAGAGTCCAGTACATGAACTGGGCTTGTTCATCAGGTGAGATACTAGTAGAAGAGTCCATTACGTGAACTAGGCTTGTTCATCAGGTGAGTTACTAGTAGAAGAGTCCAGTACATGAACTGTTTCTACGCGGCTCGGTCTTTCTTGGGTGCGGGGTAAAATCTTCTTGTAAACGGCCTTTCACCAGCTGCTTGATGCTCCTTATTTGGGGTAGAATTACAATGAATGATTGGGGTTCTCAGTTATCTTTATGTTGGCTACTAGTTCTTTGGATGCCAACTCGTCTCTAGTAATTGTGGCTAGGAGGGTATGGTATGTAGTAAAAGTTGGCTCTTCTGATATTTTTTTTCCCTAGACTGTTGACAAGAGTTTCAACGAAGAAGAGAAGAAATTCAACAATCTGGAGAAGACTGTCAAAAATCTTATAAAAAATGTTTCTAGCTATGTTGAACAGTTTCAGGTACAGTAACGAGAAAAGGCAGTGTTTTTTTTAAATACTTAAAACAAATGCGTCTACAGTGCTTTCACGGACATCAACTCCTTATCAATGCTTTTGGAAAATCGAACACTTCCCAAATTCGACTTCTTAAAATAATGTTAGATAAGAGTGTTCTGTAAATAATAAGGACTTCTGATCTTATGCCACGTTTCAGGGGCGGATAAGAAATATAAGGAAATCCACGGAAAACAATGAGTCCGGGCCCATCTTTCTTTAAACTATTACTTCGCGCCCCCCCCCCCCCCCCCCCTCTTTGATCAACCGAGCTTAGCGGCATGAAAACTAATGCCTGGCTGATGTCGCGCTGTTTGCACGGGACTTTTGCTGTCGTCGGGTGTACTGATACACCATCTTATGGATCTTTCAGGATACTGTGACCCGCCAGGAAGTCAATGGTCAGAATATCCAGGAATACTATCTGGACGCGAGTACCTGCACCGAGGTTACCCTATACCAATCCACGCAGCAGCGAATATCAGGCATCTTGCTAGACGCTTTCGTAAGTCAAGATTTTTTATCATTACAGACTGTTTTCATGTGCCCGACTGCTGGGCCATAATATTTACTAATCATCATTCTAAGGAGCTGGTAGCCAATACATATAAGTCTATGAATCGTCATTTAGGAGGTGCCCATAGCATTGATTTTTGTTGGGCCAACAAGACCGACAGAGCAGAGATTTCGTAATGTAGTATTGGTCATCAGTTACAGCGCCTTCATTGACACCCCTAGGGTCCATATAAAGCTAGGGAGCGACTTTTCTCAAATACAATTGATGAGCCGTATTTCATACTACAATACGCGATAACTGAGGACTGTGCATTAACGTATTTGCGTTCTAGCATACTACGGTTCTAGCGTAATAGCCTTCACCTAAATCGCGATTGTTGATACGTTTTTTTACTTCACGTACCTTCGCTGCCACTTGGACACATATTCCCTCCTATTTGGGCTTATAAGCCAATTTCACAATCGTGTAATTTGTGTTATTCGGAGCAAATTCAAGGCATACCTCCTTGTGATCAGCCTAGGACTGCTTACAAGGCTTGGGAAAGGAGTGGCAAATGTATTCAAAAACGCGTAGAAAAACAATGTTAACAATTTATAAAAATCTTGGAAGCCTGACTCCCTGTAAAAGGTAAACTGATTTCGTGCGGGATCTTGCGGGATCTTGCGGGATCTTGTGGGATCTTGCGCACACTCGTGAAACCGCTTTCTTGCGGGATCTTGCGCACACTCGTGAAACCGCTTTCTTGTGGGATCTTGTGCACACTCGTGAAACCGCTTTCGTGCGGGATCTTGCGCACACTCGTGAAACTGCTTTCTTGTGGGATCTTGCGGGACCTTGTGGGATCTTGCGCACACTCGTGAAACCGCTTTCTTGTGGGATCTTGCGCACACTCGTGAAACTGCTTTCTTGTGGGATCTTGCGCACACTCTTGAAACCGCTTTCTTGTGGGATCTTGCGCACACTCGTGAAACCGCTTTCTTGTGGGATCTTGCGCACACTCGTGAAACCGCTTTCGTGTGGGATCTTGCGCACACTCGTGAAACCGCTTTCTTGTGGGATCTTGCGCACACTCGTGAAACCGCTTTCTTGTGGGATCTTGCGCACACTCGTGAAACCGCTTTCTTGTGGGATCTTGCGCACACTCGTGAAACCGCTTTCTTGCGGGATCTTGCGCACACTCGTGAAACCGCTTTCTTGCGGGATCTTGCGCACACTCGTGAAACTGCTTTCTTGTGCCCGTGTGAACCAAGTTTTAGGTTGAATATTTTGCTCTCTCCCATCAGATGGGTGAGGTCCAGTACTGCGTTTTGACACCTCTCAACTCGCTCCTCGCGATGTTTCAAGGACCACAACGACTTATCCAGAAACGCCATCACAAATGCCTTGACTACGACAGCTGGTCCAATAAGATGGAGAAAATTAAGGACAAAGACAAGCTAAAGCAGGTACGTTCATCTCAGATCTATGTCGATCCAACTGATCTAAATATTGATACCAACCTGTCCTGCAATCGAAGTTCTTTTTATGATCTGACTTCATTAGCGAAGTCAATTCGCTTGAATCGCGATGAAAAAATCGAACCTGCAATAAAAACGGCTCAATCCATCCTGCAGTAACAACTTCTCGATCCATCCTATAATACAAACCTCGAAAAGTGGAAGTCATGCGAGAAATTACAGTCTTATTGACATGAACTTTACTAATCAACCAGTATGGCAAAAACAAATTCAGTGCGCATTAGAGTATGATAGAAATCTCGAAGTTACGAAGTTTGTCTCACTTGTGAATCTAGCCATCCTAATTAGCCAACTTTCTTACAACTTTGTCTTGGTGATCAGGATATTGCGCCTAACCCTCATATACACGCGCACGCACACGCGCACACACACGCATACCACACACACAAAATAGAAACATTTTCACACAAACGTGATCATCCAACTTTAATTCATCGTTGTAGGCAAAAGAAGAGCTCGAAAGTGCCAAGAGAAACTACGAAGCATTGAATGCGCAACTACTAGAAGAGCTA
The DNA here is from genome assembly GCF_932526225.1 of Nematostella vectensis. Classification (NCBI taxonomy): domain Eukaryota; kingdom Metazoa; phylum Cnidaria; class Anthozoa; order Actiniaria; family Edwardsiidae; genus Nematostella; species Nematostella vectensis. The sequence goes on along the minus strand of NC_064036.1, from coordinate 1,024,099 downwards.
CCACTGTTTCGTCAGAAGACTATGAGTCTTGTTAAAGACTGTGTCCTCAATTTCGCGCATGCAAAGCGCAAGTTTCACGCAGCTATACACGGGGAATATAACAATCTTTCTTTGGTGAGTTAATCTGACAACAGTTTTCCAATTCCAGAAGCTTTTCTAACTTTTTTGTTTTTGGTGTATTTCAGTTATCGCTGGTTAAAGATGGTTGTCAAGATATAGTACAGCATCAGGTAGAACGAACAGCTCGAGCAATAGATCACCTCGCTAGTTTAAGCTTTATGCCTCCAAGTTTCTCAGGAAAGGAGAGCGTGAGAAAGAAGCACAAGTCTTCGCCGCACAAGAAACCTGCCGTGCCCCCTGCACCGGTGAGTTGTTAAAAAAACTGTCGCATAACAAGGGTAAGGGTTTGACAAAAACTTTAGCTAAAGAATTGAGTGGGAGCGAAATTCCAGAAATTGGCCTTCTTCCGTCGATCTGCCATGAAAGTTGCCATACAGACTGATGAAGTGGGTAGTAAGCCAGAAATGTCCGTCAACTCTTTAGCACTTTGGATCTATTCCACATTGACTACCTCTCTTTGCCATTGTGTAGGACCTCAGTTTAACTCGTAAGCGTATGGCACCACCTCCCCCAACGCCGTCTTCCGGACCCATGCTAAAACCAGAGAGACCAACACCTGTGCCCCGAAAATCTATACCTAGTGAACAGGTAATGACAGAAGGGTGTAAATAAGTAAAGGAAATGAGATCTTAGATCCAGGGTTCTAATATGTGATCCCAATAAAATCTACTTAGTGGCCCCTCCCCTGAATTCCCCCCTCCTAGAATGAAGCCATGAATGTATTTAAAAAAACAGATTACCAATCTTTTCTGGAGTCTTACAGTTTATTTACTAGTTTATGTTTTGGAGCTTGGGTGGTGCAGTTAACAAAGCATCGTTTTTTTAAAGTCTGTGCCCTTTTACACTGAGCATTTTTGCCCTTGCTTTGAGTTTAAATATAAATTGATCAGGTTGTGTTCTGTGGTCAGTCAATCATGGTAAGGCAGCTGCCTGAGCTACCTTCCTATGCTTTTGGGTCGATTATGTTGTATCTGCCACTTTAGTTCAGAATCCCATTTCGAGAAGAAAGCTTTCAAGATTTTATGTAGAATGTGTTACAAATTATTTGAAAGCTGTGCCAATTTTGTTTTGATGTTTCACAGAAGCAAAAGGCACCTAAAGGAACTGATGTTGGTGCTGTGGAGAGCCTCCCCTACATTGCACTATGCACATTTGAAGGCCAGAATGCTGGCGAAATATCAGTAAATGAGGGTGACCTAGTTACAGTACAGCGAAGATGTGATACGAGTGGGAACACTGAATGGTGGTTGGTTTCGTACCACGGACGTAAGGGATACATACCAGGAGACTTCTTGGATCCATTTGACCCCACGAAAGATGATGAGGATGAGGACGAAGGAATTGATGAAGATGGAAGTGATTCAAGTGACCTCAAATCTCCAACATTTCCTACAGTAGACATGGTGTACTTTGCTCAGTTTGATTTTGAAGGAACAAGTGAGGCTGAAGTTAGTATTGATGCTGGACAGCTAGTTACCGTGCTGCAGAAACACGATCTGGAAGGGAACCCAGAGTGGTGGCTGGTAGAAGCTGAGGGAAAGAGAGGTTATGTAGCTGCTGACTTCTTGGCATCATTTGAAGATTCCTAGTAATAGGCTAAATAAAATATAGTAGATATGATAATTTATGGCTTGTCCATATCTCATGGTAGATGCTTGTCTGCCAATGGATTATTAAGCCTTAATTTCACTTGTGAGGGAAACAAACTCTGCTTACCACATGTGAAACTCTGGGTAGGTGCAATAAGGAAGGTGCAAAATTTGAATTTCAGAACTAAACGTCAAACATGGTTTGCCTTGTTGTATGAAAATGTATTTTGTTATGCTTACAAGCTTGCCAGGAAAAATTGAAGCCAAGATAGCATAATATTTATGCCATCTTATTGGTGAACTAAAAACAACACTGATTATTATTATCTTTTTATTATTACCCTCATTAACTGGTTGCTTTTCTCTGCTCTATGCTTTATAGATGTTTCATTGTTTTATTTAATTTAAGTTGTCACTTTTCTTTTACAAGATACAATTAAAATTCTTCACTAGTTTCACCTTCTGTGCCTCATTGATCTTATAACCTGTAATTCACTGGCAATATTACCATCCCTATTACTTCTGATAGCTATAAAGGTTAAGGTCGCTGACATGTTAACAAACAGAATGTGTATCAATATTGAAATTTCACACAGCGGTATGTATATCAAGATGTGCTGGAAAAGCATGCAGAGGTCCGGGGACCAAACTCTATGGTCAAGCATCAGCTGTATTTTACAATGCAGAATCATTTCAGCTTAATGCATATCAGTTTTGATATGCATTAAGCTGTGTTTAAAATGCACATGTGAGGAATGGAATTTAAATCTTCTCAAGCACAACCCAAGATAGTCCATCATACATCTCAATAAAGCCTTGTGCACTCAAGCTCAGTACACATTTGTGCCATAATAGCATAACTTAGTGCATACACAAAAAAAATACATAATAATGTGAGATAAGGAAAAACACGTTCTTATCATGTTGCTAGTGTGCACAGGGCTATATTAAGATACATTGGGGACTAGTAAATCTTTTTGTTGGAAAAAGACTTTTGAACTAGCATGTGAAGATAGAACTATAGGATCACACATTTCTAAATCATCTGCTATACAGTATATTGGAACAATTGTCTTTCCTGAAACAATTGTCTTACATGTCTTTGACGTGCTATGCTTTTATTGGTGATAGTTTAGTGGTAGTTATGTTTTGTTTAGTGTTAGACATGTAAGTTGTCTCATTTATTGCAGCTTACTCGGCTTTTAGGCCCTAAACAGTGGCAAAGCTAGATTCAGGAGCTATTAAGAGTAAGGGAAATTGCCAGGTAAGTTGTAGAAGCGGATAAACCAAAGCAGTCTCTAATGTCTCCTAACAGCCATGTGTTGTTGTTCACTGTCATTGACCTAAGTTAAATGTCCACATTGTCCTGTCCAACCTTGGTGATACCAGTGATGGCATAAACACAACGAAGAAGAACTGCAATGTGTTGTGTCATAGTTTGCAATCATCTCCATCAGTTTTTGTCAAGGAATGTTATTTCACCTTAGTCGCATAACTACTTTCTACCAACACCCTATATGCTCCAAATTAAGCAGTCAGAAGGAACCTTCTATTCCATGGTCTTATATGAAATGTCAGGGCTTTGTCTGTAGCCCCATGGAGCTAAACACTCTATCCTTGATCAGTGGATCAAAGCACCCATAACAGTTCTCAAACAAACACTGTGGCTTATTATACTCCAGGAGTCTCTGGGGGCCAACAGTGAGAAAGTGTTCCATGCTGTACCCAATGCATGTGATTTTCTGCTCCTGATAGTCATCTGATTCCTGGCACACAAAAACTTTCCCACTGCTTTTTCCAATGAATAACCCCTGTCAATGAAAGATTTAATTAATTTTTGGCTGTGTGATGTTGGGGTTGCTAGTTAGTAGCAATGCATTTCAACATTGGAGATGGGATTTACAAATTGTCAGAAATGTATTTCGGGGAGGGGAGTATTTCCCTCTTCATCCTGCCTGTGTGGGTGGGGCAGAACAGTACAATCAAGCAGCAACTGCCCCTTTCTATATCTGGAATTTCATTTCACAATGTAAACCAGTACTGTCAACTCTGGCCTTACAGCTACCCCACAATTATTTACCATTCTTACGTTGCATGGGGGATTGGGTCCAGTTGCAGAGCTGTAGCAGGCCACGTAAGATTGTGGTACCATACAAAAACAGAAAATTTGGGGGGGGCACAGCCATGCCCCTTCTGGTCATTTCCATATAATTTTTAAAAATATTGGTGTGGTACATAGCCCAAGTACCTGGTGCACACTAGTGATCCACATAACGACAAGGGCACAAGCACTCTTATCTTCTCAACAACATGGACATAACGACATGAGTGTGTGCTGATGTTGTTATGTTATTATGTCACTGGTGTGCACCAGGCATAATAATTCAAGGATGTAATAAATGGTCCAAAAATCCCCCCCCCCCCCCCCCACCACCACATTTGCTGTTACAAACATTGTCAAGGGGAGCTTGGTCTCATAACACCCCGCTAACTAAATCTGCTTCTACCTCCCCTCCCCCACCACCTTTCCTCTTTACAAACATTTACAAAGGGAGCTTAGGCTCATCACACCCCCTAATTAAATCTGCTTCTCCCTCCCCTTCCCCACCACCTTTGCTCTTGACAATGGGGTAACGCTAAGAATACACCATCTCATAGCTGTCAACCCAACTTGGACAGAAATCTTGTGAAATCGGGTGAAATACAGTAAATATGTGAAAAAAAAAGAGAGCTAATGTGGAGAATTTGTAGAAATTTTCACAAAAATTAGGCTTGTGATGGAGTCCAAAATGTGACACCCGCCTAATGCAGGTGGGTTGAGAGCTATGCCACCTGAGAAATTTTGCCCTCAAGGAGCACAAAGCGGTAACTGGTAGCTTTGGTATACGTTGATATGTAAATCCTCTAAGGTTGATCTTCTGCTCATTAAAGTCTTAGCTGTAAATATTTGATAACCGGAAGTGTATTCCTGCTTGAATAATGAGAGTATTGACAATTCAAAATCTCAGAAAAGGTTTCAATTATTCAATTCTATTTGATATCTTTAGTAATGCATAACTTAGAAACCTATTGATCTACTTGGGGATGAAATAACTGAAACTTATCTGCTCACCTGTCATAATTTCAATATTTCGCCCTAAAGTTATTAGTTTTTACTAAATTATCGCGGTACACCCATTTTTGTTAGAAAACAAATAAACAAGCACACCAAGCCCGAATAGAAAACTATATCATTTATTGAGTCAAGGTGAACCATTAGGTGCAAAGAACAGACTACTGTAAATGATTTAATAGACGCCTGGGGCTTAGAATAAAAATTTTACAGAGGCAAAGTGAGCCACTGGATGATAGATCCAACAAAAGCAGGTTTATCTAATACTTTTCAATTGTGAAACACTAAACATCAAAATGTTAGCGAGGCAAGTGCTCATGCTGGCCACGGCCCTGGCCAAGTGCAGTGGGGTTCTAGTATTAGCAAGGATCATTTTAAATTATAGCCTGCGTAGCAAGCAATTATCGTGGGACAAATGCAATGATTTTACGGTGCAAGCTTGCAGTAAACAGATACAAGAAGTAGGCCTTGTTATTCCTGGATGCTACACTGCGAGGACAAAACGAAAGCAAATTGCTGACATCCTAAGCAATGAGATCAGGAATGTTAGAGAGCGGTACCCTGATTTTGAACTTGACATTGGACAAGATGCTACTTGCTTACCAGTGTTGATCAAGCAAGATGGCATTTAAATTACCAGGGGTGGGGGAGGAAAGGGAGGCGTTTATTACAGAGGGACGTTCATTGCAAACTTGTAAGCTTACGGGGGGGGGGGGGGGGGGGGGCGTTCATTAGATCAGAGGCGTTCTTTAGATAGGGGGCGTTTATTAGGTCATTTACGGTAACTAAACTATGTCACCTAATTAACAATTATTCCATTGAGGTGGATGGTGGCGAGATATCTACCGAGAGCCGAAGACTTTAGGTAGATATATTTTTAAAAACGAGCTTTAGAGCAATTTTATTTTCGGAAACCCTTGCAAATGGGCTGTTACACCCGCTACTTTGCTTGATTTCACCTCCTAGGAGGTGTATATTGCAGTTTTTTTTTTTTTTTTGGGTTTCTCAACCAATCAAATCGCGTTGAGATCCCGAGTTTTATATACTAATGAGAATTAAAGTGTGTTGTACAAAGGATATTCCCCACGCGATAATACTTGGAAACGACCTTTGAAATTTAGCAACAACACATGATTTCTACACAAATATCTCATACACCTTACCTCTAGAGGAAATGGTTGACTCCCTTGTAAGATGGCTATCTGTGCGACATCTTCTTGTATGTAATATTTCTTCCATATTTCCAGCGTGAATTCATCAAAAAGTGCTGTAGCTTCCCTTCCCGAGAAAATGATGACGCGATTAAGACCAGAGACTGACAGCTTTCTGAACTTGTATTCATCCAGAAACCTAGAGACAGATTGCTGGTCATTTACATCTAGCTTTATTAGTCGATTGAAGAAAACATCCTTGTCTAAGTCCGGTTCTTCCAGTCGAAACGAGCTGGATATTACTGAGGCGGCGGCCATGTTGTGAGTCGAAGCTGTCACTTGTAAATTGATTATTACCAGAATTGCGACGATAAAGAAACTTTGAAAGCCGTAGGATTATAGATTCTAGCAGTATCTACTGATATTCCTCACTTGACGCGACTTATGATGGAAATTTCTTGCCGTTTGTCCCGTCTCAATCGGTATAAATCAATTCTCTCGCCATTGCATTGCCACTACAAACACCACTAATCAGGTATTCGTATGCAGGTGACATGAGTAGTGTTTGTTTACTTCGTGACGAAATGATGAATTTAATTATGGTCCGACAGTCACATTAAATTTTAAAACATCCTTCGAGATACAACTATCAAGCTTCCTAAACGAAAAAAGAAAATAAGAAAGATAAACAATAAATAAATTATTTTTATTATGTATTGGCCTGTAAGGGAGAAAGGAGGGGCGGGGGGGGGGGGGGGGGAGTCAAGCCACGAGCGTGCCTTTCCTTGGCCTTCTGTCTCGGAAACAAAAGATAAATATAAAAAGTTGTCGATTTATCGCTAGTGTCATTAAATCACTACGTAAATATAGCTGCTATTCCAGGCATTTTTTTCTTTCGGCAAGGCAATAGAAAACCACTCAAATACACCTTTTTTTATAAGAACATATAATTTTCGGTTGAGGCTGGGCCGGGTTTTTTTACGATTGAAAATGTTTTTAGTGTATATATAAGTTGTTCAAGGAAACTGAAATAAAAAAGGAAGCCAAGCCCAATGTTTGTTTGTTTTCAAATCCGTCGCCACAAATTGTTTAGAACACTTTTGTAACTTTTGCCCCCAAATCAATAAGACAAAGAAAACAATGCTAAAACTGTGGCGAATCTCTTTTTCCTGAATGCTTGTACGTGGTCTTTGGTTTTATCAGAGCGAGTGTGATCATTTTCAAAAGATGAAAGTTGTTTTCTCCCAGATTTTATCTTGTTCGATAAATTTTCCGCCCTCTATTAATTCTTTCACGTTTAGTTTCTCAAAACAAAAATAATACCCAGGAAGGTAGTTGCTGGAATGTTTGTTGTGATGTCTGACTACTGTTTCCGTTGAGCTCTTTTCAGTCTATTACTTGTGGAAATCTTTACATTCTTGTGGTTTCCCGTACCGGAGCGAAATAACAAAGGATTTTTTGTGTAGAAAGAAGTATAGGACCGAATAATGACATCGTGGTCACAATTCCCATTTCACGTCACCCCATAATCTTATCGTACAATTGGCCCTCGCATCACGATAGATGACACTACTGAGTTCAAAAACTCGTAAAAATGACTTATTTTAGCCACATTTTTTATGCTAATGATGTAAACAGAAGCGATTTGTCTCGGTCACGTGACCAAGCCTCAGCCTCATGAGCATTTGAACTAACTGTAAGCAACATGGCGGCCTAGCGAAAAAACGCTCAGATATGGCTGGTTTTACGTGACTGTGAGAGCTTCAACGCCACGGTATGTCCAAGAAGGGCAACGGCACACGGACGTACAACATTTCGGTTGTTGGTTTATCAGGATTAGACAGAGACCAGTCACTTTATGGCGTTGGTAAGTCGTGTTTGTGCAACCGCTTCGTTCGTCCGTTGGCAGACGATTTCATACCGGAGCATACATCGGTGTTTAGTTCTTCGGATTTCGGAGGAAGAGTGATCAATGGAGATCAGTACTTATTCTGGGGGACTACTACGAAGACTACCGAAGATGGTTCTGAGTTTAGTTTTAATGTTATCGAGCAGACGGAGCTGATAGACGATGCTTCTCTTATGCCGCTTTCTCGAGGCGGTCAACTTGTGCCCTACCCCAAGAGGGCTACTGCGAGTAAGCTTTCATCTGCAGAGAAGCTCATGTACATCAGCAGGGACCAAGTAGCTCTTCAAAATGACTACGAACAAGTGTTATTTCCATCAGGAAAGGTCAATATTGATGGATTCCTAGTTTTGTATGATGTTGAAGCAACGAATGCAAAGCGACTAGAAGATACTCAGGAGAAAGTATTGTCCGCTGTCATTACTTACGTTCAGAAGAGCAAGCGACCGTTTGTAATAGTTGCTAGTAAATGCGACGATACACAACTATCCTTACTACAAGAGGTATACAGGTTCGCTCAGACTAAGAAACTAAATGTTCCCATAGTGGAAACCTCCACGTATCAGAATGTAAACGTGGATTTAGCTTTTGTTGTTTTGGCCCAACTTATTGAGAAGGGAAAGGTACGCTCTAGGCTCGTCCCCTATAATGACGCACACAAAGCTCAACAAGAAATTGTGGATCGAGCTTTGCATGATTATCAGGCACTAATAAATAGAACAGTCACGGATTTCCGATGCTTATGGAAGAATTTGAAGAAGGTTTTGGAGTTGGAGAAAGAGTTTACTGTGTACAAGGAGTTGAACGGGTCAGATGCATGTAAACGAGTTTTCAGTAAACACATTCGGAAACTTCGCCGGGAGTTCGAGCTTAGAAAACTCGACTTATACCTACAAAATCTCCCTCAGGCTTTAGATGAACTTTTACCTACTCTCACATCTATAGATCTGTGTCAGAACAGCTGGACAAATTGTAAAGCAATGTTCAGAAACAGCAAAGATTTCAGTAAATGGATGATTGTTTTGCCCGATGAAACTTCATGGAACGAAAGCGATCATCTTATAAGTGATGACTCTAGAATCCCATTTGACGTTCTTTCTTTACCCGAGTCAAACACTGTATTCCAGCACCATGTAGACAAGCTTAAGGCTGCTGAAAAACGAGCCAGGATGAAGAACGAGTTTCGAAAACTTTTGGAGCTTACTCCACAGATTCGCCCAGGGAGTTTGTGGCACGAGACCGAGGTACTCCTACGTAATGAAGAAAGCTACAAATATCTCGACAACACAGATAAGCTACAAATTTTCGATAATTTTCTCCGGGATATTGCCGAGCAAGCTAAGTTGGATTTCCAGGAGTTGTTGTTCGAATCTGCGGGAATCTTCTCTAAGTTTGAACCTAACTCTACACCATCGGAAGATGACATGGAGGCTCTCTACGCTACGCTCAGCCTAGACGAGCGGTATAGACGGTTAGACAAGTTGGAAAGCATACGAAAAATCCGTGTGTTAAACCACATTGCTTTACTACACAGTCCAACACGGTGTTTGTGTGGCCCCGATAAATGTAGGGACCGGCTAATGCAGGAAATAGTCGCTACTACAGCTTATAGGTAAGTGTCATATAACTCCATCTCTGTAAAGACCAAACAGTGTATAACTTCTGTAATTGTTGTCGTAATTTCCCTCTAAATCTATCAATTATAAGCTCTCATTCTCCCATGCATTTGTGGTGGCTTGGAATTGTTTTAAAGTACACATGCCATATTTGGCGACCTTTTAAAGAGTCATCTCTGTTATTGTTTCTCTCTCACGGCACGGGAAAGGGGTACTTATTTTCGAATGGGAAACTGAGCTATGCCCGGCTCGTTCGATAAGCGACGCGAATATTTCACACTTGGTGTTAAACCGCCTGTCAGAAATGCCATACAATCGCTTTCCGTCCTTTCTCCCCAGCACACGCTAAACGGCTAGTATGCCCTCCACATGGCCCCATCCCCATTCAACAGCATCTATATTTCACGAGTAGGGGTTGATTTCACCCAAGTGCGATATATTTCAGCGTGTAGGGCTCATAACGTGCTTAACAGAGATAACATATGCTGGGTAAAACTGTTATATGTGGGAAGGTACAATAAGCATGATTTTCAAAGCCTCTGCAAATTGTTTTGATTTTCATAAGGGTTGTTTTGGGTGGAATGCTTTGGTTTCTTGGGACCCAAACATATTATTTTATGTACTGATTGTTTGTCAGGGGTTGAGGTGACTCTGTCAACAGTTGATATCTGTATAGTCTAACAGGCCCATTGCTTTAGTCAACATGTCTGACAACTATATCTGTAGCTGTGTTGGCCATCGCCAGCTCCAAAACACAAAACTCAGCACTATTTCTCTTCTGTAGAATAACAAAGGTATTACCTTCTGAACAACACAATCTTGGAACCCCACCGACAATAGAAATCACCTCTGTTCACTAACAATTTTGGTGCCTGATCTCTGGGTTTGCTTCTTTGAACACATTCAATTACATTGCATGGGTTATTGCTTAGTCTGATGAGCTTTTGGCAACTGATAGCTGTCTGCATGTCTAAATAAAATTGTTTCCTGTCCCAACATCTATTTCAGAGTCCAGATATACCCATTTTGTTGCATTCGAATTCAAGAAAATTATCATCCCATATACCTCAGATGATTCTCTCATTTAAATTACGGCTGATTATTTTTTTGTTTTATGGGATTTGGTTTCTCTAGTATTATTTATGAATGGTTTATCTATGATATAGTATAATTTCACAGTCTGGTGGAAGTCATTTTAACACTAAACTCTTGCTATTTGATCTCGCATGGAACTTAAAACATTGTCTAATTCCTTTCCACTTTAAAATTATTGAATGGACAATGAAAAGACCTCGCTCAGTTATGAAGTGTTTGATTTCAATTATTGTAGCATTCTGGCTAAGGCTTGAAACTTTTTTTATTTGTTTTTTTTACAGTTGAGTATTCATTGTATTGAACATCAAGTTTGTTGTGACATGAAATAATTAAGAGTCATAGCATGGAGGTGAACAACTTCGCTAAATTCATCAAGTAATCTTACCATAATATTGATTTTTTTTCTAATACTATAGATTTTAGTAACATAATGCACATGTATCTGTAGAATCACCAGAATGTAAAAATTCATCTTATTTTGCTCTAGGATTCCGTAATATATGGCTATTTTTAGAACTAATTTAGATGTTAAACAAAATGAATAATTTCATTGCCTTTAACTGCATTTGTACATGTGATATACATATTGCAAGAGTTATTATTTAATTGTTATTCCTCCCTTAACCGATTCCATCTTCAGTTTTAACCTATTTTTGGGTTTCTACATATAAAGTGAATAGAAAATGACCTGTAATCTAGAGAGATCTGGCAGCATGTTTGCCTAAGGGTGTTGTTTTCTGTATGTGATTATGTGTCAACATTTGCAAAACTGTCTAAGTCATGTGCACATGCTGAAATCTAAGTGTTTTCTTATTTTCGTAAACCACTGTTGGAACAAGAGTTACATATGACCAACCAATTGGGTTTTTTGGATTACTGCTCATCTTGATATGCAATTTGCCCTAGAGTGTGATAGCCAAGATAACTTATAGCACTTCCATTGGTAAAACTTTTCAGTGTAATAGCAATTTGCTATCTCTCCTCAGGGAACCCATAGGTTTGTGGCTTATCATATGGAAAATGGTTCAGTCCTGTTTTTTCTGCTTGAGGCATTTTATGCAGATTTTAAACATCTGAGTATACTATGGCAATATCAAATACTTCATTTTCTTTTTGTTTGTGCCCTACTAATCTATCTCAAAGTTCTTCTTTCTGTCCTTGTGTACATCTAACTTATAGTATTTTATGGTATAAGAAAAGTTAGCTACAGCAAATTTGCAAATTTTGTCATCAGTGTAATAAAATTGTTAGCTCATTTTCAATACTTGCTTAACACTTGTTTACAACAGCATGTGACGTCATAACATTACAAAATTGAAGTATTAGTATTATGTTAAATGCATTATTATTATGGAAGAAGATTGCGACTGTGATAAAAATAGTAATAGATAGTACGATCAGCCAACATAAGTGTTGGAAGCCTGATACACCCTTTCGGGGTCCACAAGAAATGATAGATGACCTTATTTTAATTGGGATGCAATAATAATAATGATTGTTGTGGTTGTTGTTATTTTAATAATTGATAATAATTTTTACCATTATTAACATTGTAAAACAATCCATGTTTTAATGGATGCAGGCCAGAGTATTCCGGGAGTGACGAGACACTAGATAGTGAGGATAACCAGCTTACGATCTGCCTGCTCGGCAGTGATGAGCTTGCCCAGGAGCTTGACAAAGAGATCCAGGTATTAGCACTTGTGCACATTGTGGGGATAACTATGCTTGTGAAACTAGCCTTTTGAAGGTTTGATGGTACAGTGTCAAAGACCAAGATTCAACCAAATCTTTCTTACTTAAGTATTCTGCAAACTTACATTAAGAAATTCCAATTGACTATATCAAATTGGTGATCATCTTTATACATTTTCATTTTCAAATTTTTTAAATTTCTTACAGAGGTTTGCAGATTTAGTACATTGACTCTGTATTTAGGTAATCACAGGTGGCGCAGTATTTTAGCATGTCAGTGATGGAGCCCCTCAGCTCTGCTGAAACCTATGGGGTGTGTCTTTCTGTTCCTCAGACCTGAATTTGACTTGTTCAATGTTTATTCCCCAACATGGGTATTCTTAATAGTTATTAGGATTTAAGATGTATATGAATACTGAATATTTGTTCCTACTAAGAAGTGTGTATAATTTCAGAGTCAGTGCTCATATGGAGATGGGTTGGAATTTGTTCTTGATGGACGGATGTATGAGCTTGATTTGCGTGTCGTGGACGGGGATGTGGATCTCCCACAGTATGCTCTAACTACAACTGATGTAGCACCTAATGGTGAGTGACACTACCATTTTGATAAAGGCCCCATTGGAGGTAGTCTGCATATTTCCAGCACAATGAAACAACCAAATATGTAAATGGACATCCCTTTATTCTGATTCGCTATCTGACTTGACCTATATGACTCACTTTGTTGTTACTATAAATGTGCCTAAGTTTTGGTTGTTATTTTTTGCCTGTCCGAATCCTTACAAAGTTGGCCCCATTTGAACTTATTGAATTTTCATGGTCAGCCCCCATTTTTGGACGATCAGATTTGCACCAGAAGGGGGAGCGTTATGAGTAAAGTCCCATCACAAAAGCTTTTATCAGTTTAACAACTTCTCATCATCTCATCTCTCTCGATAGGGTATTTCTTTGTCTATTCGTCGCCGGATTCTCTTGAATATGTGCATGAAATTCTGGACGAGATGTACTGCAAGTCTAGGTACAACAGTGTGGATGATTCAACCATGGTCCAGCCATCTGCTTCTATCACCATTATCCTGGCCAAGAATCCAGACATGGAGGATATGGTGCCCCAGCTACGGCGCCGCGGAGCTGATCTGGCAGAGAGGTATTGACCCTTGATACTGTGTGTAAAATCAAAAGTATATATTGCAAACTCAACATATTATGAATGAGCATCCTAAAGTGTTGTACTGAAATCAGACTAGAATCTCATAACCTTTTCCTTTTCAAAAATAAACCATTCTGTATATTTCACCCATTTTGTGACCAGGATTGTTTTTCTTTAAACCTTCCTTCCCGTTCTAGGTATGGAGCATCATTTGTGGACATTCCTCTGGCACGCTATGCGCGGGACAAGATCATCCATGACACGCAGATTGTGGACGCCATGCGTAACCTTGTAGAGGACATGAAGCAGCAAGCCCGCAAGCTCAGCTCCTGTGATGACATAGGTGATGCAGAGCCAGATCTTAGGTGAATACAAGCTCACGTAAGATATAAATTGTATCAAGAAGCACACTAGAGTGTCTTTCGGATTGCCCTTTCGGATTGTAAGTTTAGGCTTTTTTTTGTACATGTGGTGGTCAATAGGGTCATGCTATGTGCCATGTGTAGTGACTCCTACCCTCCGTTGTGAACATGTTGTTTTAATGCGTATGGTGTTCCCCTTGGGTCTAGCATTGTGCCATGTGTGGTGACCCCTTCCCCTCGGTTGTGAACGCGTTGGTTCAAATGCATATGGTGTTTCCCTAGGATAATGCTTTGTGCCATGTGTGGTGACCCCTTCCCCTCGATTGTGAACCTGTTGGTTCAAATGCATGTGGTGTTCCCCTTGGGTCTAGCATTGTGCCATGTGTGGTGACCCCTTCCCCTCGGTTGTGAACGTGTTGGTTCAAATGCATATTGTGTTCCCCTAGGATAATGCTTTGTGCCATGTGTGGTGACCCCTTCCCCTCTGTTGTGAACGTGTTGGTTCAAATGCATATGGTGTTCCCCTAGGATAATGCTTTGTGCCATGTGTGGTGACCCCTTCCCCTCGGTTGTGAACGTGTTGGTTTAAATGCATATGGTGTTTCCCTAGGATAATGCTTTGTGCCATGTGTGGTGACCCCTTCCCCTCAGTTGTGAACGTGTTGGTTCAAATGCATATGGTGTTCCCCTAGAATAATGCTTTGTGCCATGTGTGGTGACCCCTTCCCCTCGGTTGTGAACGTGTTGGTTTAAATGCATGTGGTGTTCCCCTTGGGTCTAGCATTGTGCCATGTGTGGTGACCCCTTCCCCTCGGTTGTGAACGTGTTAGTTCAAATGCATATGGTGTTCCCCTAGGGTAATGCTTTGTGCCATGTGTGGTGACCCCTTCCCCTCGGTTGTGAACGTGTTGGTTCAAATGCATATGGTGTTTCCCTAGGATAATGCTTTGTGCCATGTGTGGTGACCCCTTCCCCTCGGTTGTGAACGTGTTGGTTTAAATGCATGTGGTGTTCCCCTTGGGTCTAGCATTGTGCCATGTGTGGTGACCTCTTCCCCTCGGTTGTGAACGTGTTGGTTCAAATGCATATGGTGTTCCCCTAGGATAATGCTTTGTGCCATGTGTGGTGACCCCTTCCCCTCGGTTGTGAACGTGTTGGTTTAAATGCATATGGTGTTCCCCTTGGGTCTAGCATTGTGCCATGTGTGGTGACCCCTTCCCCTCGGTTGTGAACGTGTTGGTTTAAATGCATATGGTGTTCCCCTAGGATAAAGCTTTGTGCCATGTGTGGTGACCCCTTCCCCTCGGTTGTGAACGTGTTGGTTGAAATGCATGTGGTGTTCCCCTTGGGTCTAGCATTGTGCCATGTGTGGTGACCCCTTCCCCTCGGTTGTGAACGTGTTGGTTCAAATGCATATGGTGTTTCCCTAGGATAATGCTTTGTGCCATGTGTGGTGACCCCTTCCCCTCGGTTGTGAACGTGTTGGTTCAAATGCATATGGTGTTCCCCTAGGATAATGCTTTGTGCCATGTGTGGTGACCCCTTCCCCTCGGTTGTGAACGTGTTGGTTGAAATGCATGTGGTGTTCCCCTTGGGTCTAGCATTGTGCCATGTGTGGTGACCCCTTCCCCTCGGTTGTGAACGTGTTGGTTCAAATGCATATGGTGTTCCCCTAGGATAATATTTGTTCCATGTGTGGTGACCCCTTCCCCTCGGTTGTGTACGTGTTGGTTTAAATGCATATGGTGTTTCCCTAGGATAATGCTTTGTGCCATGTGTGGTGACCCCTTCCCCTCGGTTGTAAACGTGTTGGTTCAAATGCATATGGTGTTCCCCTAGGATAATGCTTTGTGCCATGTGTGGTGACCCCTTCCCCTCTGTTGTGAACGTGTTGGTTCAAATGCATATGGTGTTCCCCTAGGATAATGCTTTGTGCCATGTGTGGTGACCCCTTCCCCTCGGTTGTGAACGTGTTGGTTTAAATGCATATGGTGTTTCCCTAGGATAATGCTTTGTGCCATGTGTGGTGACCCCTTCCCCTCGGTTGTGAACGTGTTGGTTCAAATGCATATGGTGTTCCCCTAGGATAATGCTTTGTGCCATGTGTGGTGACCCCTTCCCCTCGGTTGTGAACGTGTTGGTTGAAATGCATGTGGTGTTCCCCTTGGGTCTAGCATTGTGCCATGTGTGGTGACCCCTTCCCCTCGGTTGTGAACGTGTTGGTTCAAATGCATATGGTGTTCCCCTAGGATAATGCTTTGTGCCATGTGTGGTGACCCCTTCCCCTCGGTTGTGAACGTGTTGGTTTAAATGCATATGGTGTTCCCCCTAGGATAATGCTTTGTGCCATGTGTGGTGACCCCTTCCCCTCGGTTGTGAACGTGTTGGTTTAAATGCATATGGTGTTCCCCTTGGGTCTAGCATTGTGCCATGTGTGGTGACCCCTTCCCCTCGGTTGTGAACGTGTTGGTTCAAATGCATATGGTGTTCCCCTAGGATAAAGCTTTGTGCCATGTGTGGTGACCCCTTCCCCTCAGTTGTGAACATGTTGGTTTAAATGCATATGGTGTTCCCCTAGGATAATGCTTTGTGCCATGTGTGGTGACCCCTTCCCCTCGGTTGTGAACGTGTTGGTTTAAATGCATATGGTGTTCCTCTAGGATAATGCTTTGTGCCATGTGTGGTGACCCCTTTCCCTCGGTTGTGAACGTGTTGGTTTAAATGCATATGGTGTTTCCCTAGGATAATGCTTTGTGCCATGTGTGGTGACCCCTTCCCCTCGGTTGTGAACGTGTTGGTTTAAATGCATATGGTGTTCCCCTAGGGTAATGCTTTGTGCCATGTGTGGTGACCCCTTTCCCTCGATTGTGAACCTGTTGGTTTAAATGCATGTGGTGTTCCCCTAGGATAATGCTTTGTGCCATGTGTGGTGACCCCTTTCCCTCGGTTGTGAACGTGTTGGTTTAAATGCATATGGTGTTTCCCTAGGATAATGCTTTGTGCCATGTGTGGTGACCCCTTCCCCTCGGTTGTGAACGTGTTGGTTTAAATGCATATGGTGTTCCCCTAGGATAATGCTTTGTGCCATGTGTGGTGACCCCTTCCCCTCGGTTGTGAACGTGTTGGTTTAAATGCATATGGTGTTCCCCTAGGGTAATGCTTTGTGCCATGTGTGGTGACCCCTTCCCCTCGATTGTGAACCTGTTGGTTTAAATGCATGTGGTGTTCCCCTAGGATAATGCTTTGTGCCATGTGTGGTGACCCCTTCCCCTCGGTTGTGAACGTGTTGGTTTAAATGCATATGGTGTTTCCCTAGGATAATGCTTTGTGCCATGTGTGGTGACCCCTTCCCCTCGGTTGTGAACGTGTTGGTTTAAATGCATATGGTGTTTCCCTAGGATAATGCTTTGTGCCATGTGTGGTGACCCCTTCCCCTCGGTTGTGAACGTGTTGGTTTAAATGCATATGGTGTTTCCCTAGGATAATGCTTTGTGCCATGTGTGGTGACCCCTTCCCCTCGGTTGTGAACGTGTTGGTTTAAATGCATATGGTGTTCCCCTAGGATAATGCTTTGTGCCATGTGTGGTGACCCCTTCCCCTCGGTTGTGAACGTGTTGGTTCAAATGCATATGGTGTTCCCCTAGGATAATATTTGTTCCATGTGTGGTGACCCCTTCCCCTCGGTTGTAAACGTGTTGGTTTAAATGCATATGGTGTTCCCCTAGGATAATGCTTTGTGCCATGTGTGGTGACCCCTTCCCCTCGGTTGTGAACGTGTTGGTTTAAATGCATATGGTGTTCCCCTAGGGTAATGCTTTGTGCCATGTGTGGTGACCCCTTCCCCTCGGTTGTGAACGTGTTGGTTCAAATGCATATGGTGTTTCCCTAGGATAATGCTTTGTGCCATGTGTGGTGACCCCTTCCCCTCGGTTGTGAACGTGTTGGTTTAAATGCATATGGTGTTTCCCTAGGATAATGCTTTGTGCCATGTGTGGTGACCCCTTCCCCTCGGTTGTGAACGTGTTGGTTCAAATGCATATGGTGTTCCCCTAGGGTAATGCTTTGTGCCATGTGTGGTGACCCCTTCCCCTCGGTTGTGAACGTGTTGGTTCAAATGCATATGGTGTTTCCCTAGGATAATGCTTTGTGCCATGTGTGGTGACCCCTTCCCCTCGGTTGTGAACGTGTTGGTTTAAATGCATGTGGTGTTCCCCTTGGGTCTAGCATTGTGCCATGTGTGGTGACCCCTTCCCCTCGGTTGTGAACGTGTTGGTTCAAATGCATATGGTTTTCCCCTAGGATAATGCTTTGTGCCATGTGTGGTGACCCCTTCCCCTCGGTTGTGAACGTGTTGGTTTAAATGCATATGGTGTTCCCCTTGGGTCTAGCATTGTGCCATGTGTGGTGACCCCTTCCCCTCGGTTGTGAACGTGTTGGTTTAAATGCATATGGTGTTCCCCTAGGATAAAGCTTTGTGCCATGTGTGGTGACCCCTTCCCCTCGGTTGTGAACGTGTTGGTTTAAATGCATATGGTGTTTCCCTAGGATAATGCTTTGTGCCATGTGTGGTGACCCCTTCCCCTCGGTTGTGAACGTGTTGGTTCAAATGCATATGGTGTTCCCCTAGGATAATGCTTTGTGCCATGTGTGGTGACCCCTTCCCCTCGGTTGTGAACGTGTTGGTTTAAATGCATATGGTGTTCCCCTAGGGTAATGCTTTGTGCCATGTGTGGTGACCCCTTCCCCTCGGTTGTGAACGTGTTGGTTTAAATGCATATGGTGTTCCCCTAGGATAATGCTTTGTTCCATGTGTGGTGACCCCTTCCCCTCGGTTGTGAACGTGTTGGTTTAAATGCATGTGGTGTTTCCCTAGGATAATGCTTTGTGCCATGTGTGGTGACCCCTTCCCCTCGGTTGTGAACGTGTTGGTTTAAATGCATATGGTGTTCCCCTAGGGTAATGCTTTGTGCCATGTGTGGTGACCCCTTCCCCTCGGTTGTGAACGTGTTGGTTTAAATGCATATGGTGTTCCCCTAGGATAATGCTTTGTTCCATGTGTGGTGACCCCTTCCCCTCGGTTGTGAACGTGTTGGTTTAAATGCATGTGGTGTTTCCCTAGGATAATGCTTTGTGCCATGTGTGGTGACCCCTTCCCCTCGGTTGTGAACGTGTTGGTTCAAATGCATATGGTGTTTCCCTAGGATAATGCTTTGTGCCATGTGTGGTGACCCTTACCCTGTGGAGCTCATCTTTGGCCCTTTGCTGCATCACCAATCATGCTGGCGTAGCCCGACAAGCCCTGATACCATCATACTTGAGACCTTCGTGGGCTTTGAAAAGAGAAGAGTCCAGATAACTCTTACCTCCTATCACCGTAAGTAGAACTTTTCCTTTTGAATTACCTGTTTTGTTTTCCAGTTAAATTATGTTTGCATAAGCATTTTATTTTATAATGCGACATGAAGCCCTTCGAAGATTATAAAAAAATAATCTTCCTTTATAAGTTATTAGACATAATCACTCTCTTGTCAATTTAAATTTGCATTTCAGTATCATTTATTTTGCTGGTCATCATATGATGAAAATGTAAATATCAGCTTTCAAACAGCGTGTCCATTGTTTTCTCAGCAAAACGTTTTATTTTGTAAGCGATAAGTACTTCTGTTGGAAGCTTGTTACGGGAGAGCTGACTGTATTTGAACATTTTTGTTTGTGGGCAGTTCTACTTAGATACACACTTTTCAGGTTGTAGGGCTATCAAATTTTAACATCTAGTCAAGGTAATAGCAAATTGATAAGCAGTCGTGTTATATCGTTTATACCATTGCATTCCAGGTGCATATAGCTTGAATTACCAAATGTTCCATGGCTACATCCTAGTCTACTCCGCCATCAGGAAGGCATCCCTGGAGACACTAAGGTAATTCCCCACAGTAGTTTGGGCATGTAGAATTAGATAATAAGTATGCCAGGATTTACCCATGTATTTCACCACAGTAGGTGGCTATAGGGCTGTAGGACTAATATCATTACTAACTGTTATGTACTTGTTGCTAACTGTTGTGTACTTGTTGCAGTGCGTTCGCGTCGTCTATTGCGCACGTGCCCATCCAAGTGCTTGCGATGACCGGCAGTGCCTCTGGTGCAAGCGTTGTGTTTCACAGCAATGACGTGCCCGTTTCCTTGCTAGCTGAGGGCGTCAACCTTGCGAGTAAGCTATGCGCCAAGTTCCAAACAACTTCACCTCGCTTACAGAACCAAGGTATGAACTCTTGTTGTTCTTTGGAAGGGCAGGGAACACCCTCCCTCCCTCCCTGAGATTTTCTGTTTCATACAAATCTTTCGTGGTTGAAAAACAAAAAGACAATTGGTGATTTTCTTGAATTCGCATTAGAAAAATGGCCGTGAAAGAAAGAGGAAATAACAAAAATTATTTAGACCTTGTAGGGCCTGATTGAGAAGATAACCATATGTAGATATGTCTTGAATGGTCCCACACGGTTCCTGGTTGACACAAGAAGTTTGTAAAAACACGCTTCTCTCTTTGCCAGACATATCAAGTATTAAGGAATTGTTTTTTCAAGGTGGGTTGTTTGCTTCGTTTTTTAACCGCGTATGGAACAAGAAGGGAGAGAGCGAGTCAGCGTACGCCAAATTCATCACAGAACAGCAGAAGCGATATGAGCGCAAACAGGATTTCAAGCGGCGGAGTCGCCATGACCCGCTCCCCGAGATCCCCAACAAGCCGGTGAAGCGGTCCGAGTCGCACCGTCCGCGCAGCGTGAGCGAGCACCTCGCCGTCTCGCCCAGAACCAAGCACCGCCTGTCAACAGGGAACCTGGACGACGCGTCTCCGTACGCCGAGTTCACGGGGAAGCAACTCCGGGAAGGCGAACACTTGACGTCCACGCCAAACGCGCTCTTCACTAATCATAACCAAAAAGACGCTAACGGCCCCAAGACGCCCCTGAATATCACGGACGAGTGGGAGAAGCGCGAGCTGGGCGGCGTCCTGAGTGACGAGGAGCGCAACGAGGGCTTATACGCGCGTATCGACAAAACCAAGAAAAAGATGAACCAGCGGTCTGGTAGCGCCGGCGGCGGGGACGTCAACGCAATGAACGAAAGCGAGGTGAACTTAATCGAGAACTCGCTGTACGCGAACAAAAATCTTGCGCCTGCTGTACTGATCAGCGGGGACTCTCGCGGACACACTCCGCCGCCCTTACCGCACCGTATGTACAACCTCGACGAGGACTTTGGCTACATGCCCAACGACTCGGGCGTAGACACGCTACAGAGCAACGACCCGGGTTACTCCACCATTCCCTCAGAGCTCGATCAGAGATACAGGGAGCGGGTGTACGAGGAGGCGCGTACCCAGCCCAATGGCACCCCCAAGGTGTTCTCCTTTGAAGACCATGAGGATCCATACGCCTTGCGCGTGCGCGATAAGATCAAAATGTTCGACGAAAAGCAGCAGCAAGAGGTGTGGGTGAGAAGGACTAAGACTCGAGAGCATAGGAACTCCGTACCTGACCTCGTGTACCGGCAGAACAGGAAGGCGCCACTCGCACAGCAAGAGGTAGGTGACTGTCGAATAGTGGAGTACCGCAATGCTCGCACATCTGTTAGGTGCACTATTTGTTTTCTGAACGATGATTTTTTTTTCAATAAAATGACAACTGCAATGAAGTCATGACAGATTTTTAATTAGGGCCGAAATATTCGTATAACCTTTGACAGAATCAGAAATAATTTGCATGGTTTTGATTGCGCGCAACAAGCCGTTTGGAGAATGACTAGATTTGTCTTACATACAATGTCTCTACGAGGTACAAACTGTAGCTATAGTACCACTCTCGTGTTATGGGATCAGCATATTGCATATAACGGGTACGGAGGTTGGACGCGTAGAGTGTATATGAGGGGAACGGTGGTTGGACGCGTAGAGAGTATATAAGGGGAACGGTGGTTGGACGCGTAGAGTGTATATAACGGGTACGGTGGTTGGACGCGTATAGTGTATATAACGGGTACGGTGGTTCGACACGTAGAGTGCATATAGCGAGTACGGTGGTTGGGCGCGTAGAGTGTATATAACGGGTACGGCTGTTGGACGCGTAGAGTGTATATAACGGGTACGGTGGTTGGACGCGTAGGGTGTATATAACGGGTACGGCGGTTGGACGCGTAGAGTGTATATAACGGGTACGGAGGTTGGACGCGTAGAGTGTATATAAGGGGAACGGTGGTTGGACGCGTAGAGAGTATATAAGGGGAACGGTGGTTGGACGCGTAGAGTGTATATAACGGGTACGGTGGTTGGACGCGTAGAGTGTACTGTATATAACATGTACGGTGGTTGGACACGTAGAGTGTATATAGCGAGTACGGTGGTTGGACACGTAGAGTGCATATAGCGAGTACGGTGGTTGGACACGTAGAGTGCATATAGCGAGTACGGTGGTTGGGCGCGTAGAGTGTATATAACGGGTACGGTGGTTGGACGCGTAGAGTGTATATAACATGTACGGTGGTTGGACACGTAGAGTGCATATAGCGAGTACGGTGGTTGGACACGTAGAGTGCATATAGCGAGTACGGTGGTTGGACGCGTAGAGTGTATATAACGGGTACGGTGGTTGGACGCGTAGAGTGTACTGTATATAACATGTACGGTGGTTGGACGCGTAGAGTGTATATAGCGAGTACGGTGGTTGGACACGTAGAGTGCATATAGCGAGTACGGTGGTTGGACACGTAGAGTGCATATAGCGAGTACGGTGGTTGGACACGTAGAGTGCATATAGCGAGTACGGTGGTTGGACGCGTAGAGTGTACTGTATATAACATGTACGGTGGTTGGACGCGTAGAGTGCATATAGCGAGTACGGTGGTTGGACACGTAGAGTGCATATAGCGAGTACGGTGGTTGGACACGTAGAGTGCATATAGCGAGTACGGTGGTTGGGCGCGTAGAGTGTATATAACGGGTACGGTGGTTGGACACGTAGAGTGCATATAGCGAGTACGGTGGTTGGACGCGTAGAGTGCATATAACGGGTACGGTGGTTGGACGCGTAGAGTGTATATAAGGGGTACGGTGGTTGGACACGTAGAGTGCATATAGCGAGTACGGTGGTTGGACACGTAGAGTGTATATAAGGGGAACGGTGGTTGGACGCGTAGAGAGTATATAAGGGGAACGGTGGTTGGACGCGTAGAGTGTATATAACGGGTACGGTGGTTGGACGCGTATAGTGTATATAACGGGTACGGTGGTTCGACACGTAGAGTGCATATAGCGAGTTCGGTGGTTGGGCGCGTAGAGTGTATATAACGGGTACGGCTGTTGGACGCGTAGAGTGTATATAACGGGTACGGTGGTTGGACGCGTAGAGTGCATATAACGGGTACGGTGGTTGGACGCGTAGAGTGTATATAACGGGTACGGTGGTTGGACGCGTAGAGTGCATATAGCGAGTACGGTGGTTGGGCGGGTAGAGTGCATATAACGGGTACGGTGGTTGGACACGTAGAGTGCATATAGCGAGTACGGTGGTTGGACACGTAGAGTGCATATAGCGAGTACGGTGGTTGAGCGCGTAGAGTGTATATAACGGGTACGGTGGTTGGACGCGTAGAGTGCATATAGCGAGTACGGTGGTTGGGCGGGTAGAGTGTATATAACGGGTACGGTGGTTGGACGCGTAGAGTGCATATAGCGAGTACGGTGGTTGGGCGGGTAGAGTGCATATAACGGGTACGGTGGTTGGACGCGTAGAGTGTATATAACGGGTACGGTGGTTGGACACGTAGAGTGCATATAGCGAGTACGGTGGTTGGGCGGGTAGAGTGCATATAACGGGTACGGTGGTTGGACGCGTAGAGTGTATATAACGAGTACGGTGGCTGGACGCGTAGAGTGTGTGTAACGGGTACGGTGGTTGGACGCGTTCTCCCTGCTTGTGTTAACCTTGTGGTGTGATTCGTAGGACGATGAGGATCCGGCTTATGCGCATGTGCAAGACGACAGTACCTCCAACATGGCTCAGGCAGCGTCGCTCCACCCGACCAAGAACAACAAGAAGGCGAACATGATGGTCAGGAAGAAGAACTCCCTGAGATCTGCCCACTCGGCCGAGGAGCTTAGCACGCTGGAGCGCATCACTAGGCGAGGTACGGAGCGCATCACCAGGCGAGGTACGAATTTATTTCACGGAAACTGAACTAAAACTTTATAGAAGGATTTGTATTTCCTATATAATTACCTCACGTAAAAGGTTTATGTACGGATTATTTTTCCAAACTGGTCCTGTTTATATGCGAGTTTTACTGTATACTGTTAAAAAACAGGTGGACACTTTGAAAATGCTTCGGCTGCGGCTGCAAAAAAAATTAACCCGGCTACATTCTCGGAAATTTTTCCTTTCCTGAGCAGAGAATGAAGTATTAACACAGTGGCTTGTAATTTACAGACGTGTTCGGATTCCGGCGACCTCGTTTCAACCATTCCAAGCAAGATGGTAACAACTCGGACGGCGGAACTGGTGACGAGGATTCCCTCTCACGAAAAGAAGACCGCAATCGATCGAAACTCGGGCCCTTCCGACGGCCGAGAAGCAAACGAGGCTTGTCTCCGGGTAGATTCCGGAACTCAACTCCTGCCGCAACACCGGAACCCAGTCTGAAGTCGAAAGCAAAATCTAAGAAAAGTAAGTATGCGTTTAGGAAGATCTGGTTATCGAACTGTGGATATTTACTCATAGCTTTACTACCGTTTCTAGAGAAGTGCCTTCTAGCGAAGCCATTTTTTTAACCGATTACATTTCCAAAAAATCAGGGGATGTATAGAACATTCTTTTTTACGGGATAACTGTCCGTGCTAACGAGGTGTCATACTGTCCGTGCTAACGAGATGTCATACTGTGCGTGCTAACGAGATGTCATACTGTCCGTGCTAACGAGGTGTCATACTGTCCGTGCTAACGAGGTGTCATACTGTCCGTGCTAACGAGGTGTCATACTGTCCGTGCTAACGAGGTGTCATACTGTCCGTGTTAACGAGGTGTCATACTGTCCGTGTTAACGAGGTGTCATACTGTCCGTGCTAACGAGGTGTCATACTGTCCGTGCTAACGAGGTGTCATACTGTCCGTGCTAACGAGATGTCGTACTGTCCGTCCTAACGAGGTGTCGTACTGTCCGTGTTAACGAGGTGTTATACTGTCCGTGTTAACGAGGTGTCATACTGTCCGTGCTAACGAGGTGTCACACTGTCCGTGCTAACGAGATGTCATACTGTCCTTGCTAACGAGGTGTCACACTGTCCTTGCTAACGAGGTGTCACACTGTCCGTGTTAACGAGGTGTCACACTGTCCGTGCTGACGAGGTATCACACTGTCCGTGCTAACGAGGTGTCAGACTAGCCGTGCTAACGAGGTGTCATACTGTCCGTGTTAACGAGTTGTCATACTGTCCGTGTTAACGAGTTGTCATACTGTCCGTGCTAACGAGGTGTCATACTGTCCGTGTTAACGAGGTGTCATACTGTCCGTGTTAACGAGGTGTCCACACACCCAATGCACCAAGGGGGTTCGAAAAGGACAACCCCCTCCCCTACCCCCTTATTCAAGAACTACACATTTTCACGAGATATCACCCCATTACCACCTCCCCCCCAAAAAAATTCCTTCTTCGCCATCTGACTTACTCTACCTTGTTTGTCTAGATAAGAGCCGCACGCTGCCCATGACCGTGGACTCGAACGAGGAGTCATCGGACACTAGCAGCCTGGAGAACAAGAAGAAGAATCTGAACAAGTACCCGGTGAAAAACAACGTGAGTGCCGGACCCACGTGGTACTCGGGAGGACTCGCCGCGGTGCGCTACTTGTTTCTTTCTTTCGCTACATTTACAGGAACACTCGCGCTTTGTTGAAGTAGACGATTTTACGTCGTCTTTTGACTAGTGTTTTGAATGATCTTTGGTCTGTCCTATTAATACGATATTGGGGAATGTTCATGTCATTAATTGAAGGAAACGGAATGGAAAATGTGCTAGGTTATGTACATGGTCTGCGTTTATTCATATTCATAGCTTGAAAATTCATAGAAACTACAAACTTTGAATGAAATGTCTTTATTCGGACAATGAGTTTATCGTAAAGTAGACGATTTTACATCGTGTTGTCGTATTTTCTCGCGTTTATTTCTACAACGTGCGAGTGCCTCTTTACAATCTCTCCCAGCACATCTCGGGGGGTGGCAAAGCCCAATCAAAACAACCGAGACATGACTAGGTTAGGTTATCTGCTAGAAAGACGGAGGGGGGGGAGGGACTATGCTGACAGGATAATCAGTTTGAATTGATTTTGCTTTGTTTTTGTCTTTGTACAAGCTGCCTGAAGATTAGATGTGATGAGAGAGCTTCGATTTTGCAAAAAACTAATTTAAAATTAAAAACGTTAAAATAAGTAAAGAAAGGTGTACTTTGTTCGTGTACTCGTGTCCTCGTGTCTAATGACTGTCGTCCTGTTATAGGCTGACCGACTACTTGTCCCTCCGAGAAACGACCTTAACGACACGGAAGAGGTGAGCAAGGATTCTTAGCAAACCACCTTTCATGGCGTTTTGCCGTGTTGCCATGCAACGTACTGTCTGTATCCTGTTTGTATCGTCAGACTATACTATGTTCTCAGCACTAGTCTCACAACGTATACTCTTGACATTTGCACGTGGTTTATACATTTGTGACCATACGTCTCGACTATTTGCACGTGCTTTGTTGCGTGACCTGTGCATGTGTCCAGTGATGTATGCGCTAGAATCCCTTTGCCCTTGTCCGTGACCCAGGTGCATGTGACTGTGCACGTGCACCACACGTGATGTACCATGTGTTCACTGTACTCTGTGCACGTGCACCACACGTGATGTACCATGTGTTCACTGTACTCTGTGCACGTGCACCACTCGTGATGTACCATGTGTTCACTGTACTCTGTGCACGTGCACCACACGTGATGTACCATGTGTTCACTGTACTCTGTGCACGTGCACCACACGTGATGTACCATGTGTTCACTGTACTCTGTGCACGTGCACCACACGTGATGTACCATGTGTTCACTGTACTCTGTGCACGTGCACCACTCGTGATGTATCATGTGTTCACTGTACTCTGTGCACGTGCACCACTCGTGATGTATCATGTGTTCACTGTACTCTGTGCACGTGCACCACTCGTGATGTATCATGTGTTCACTGTACTCTGTGCACGTGCACCACTCGTGATGTATCATGTGTTCACTGTACTCTGTGCACGTGCACCACTCGTGATGTATCATGTGTTCACTGTACTCTGTGCACGTGCACCACTCGTGATGTATCATGTGTTCACTGTACTCTGTGCACGTGCACCACTCGTGATGTATCATGTGTTCACTGTACTCTGTGCACGTGCACCACTCGTGATGTATCATGTGTTCACTGTACTCTGTGCACGTGCACCACTCGTGATGTATCATGTGTTCACTGTACTCTGTGCACGTGCACCACTCGTGATGTATCATGTGTTCACTGTACTCTGTGCACGTGCACCACTCGTGATGTATCATGTGTTCACTGTACTCTGTGCACGTGCACCACTCGTGATGTATCATGTGTTCACTGTACTCTGTGCACTGTGGCAGGAGACTGAGGAAGATGTCGGCTCGCCGTCCAGTAGTCTCACTAGAAATAAAAACGTAAGCATACATCGTTCACTCTTCACCCCTCGTCCTCTTAACGCACGTAAAACGCACGAGTAGCTCGATAAGTGGCTCTCCCTTTAAAGCACGTTTCGCATGCAAACTCGTATGCACCCGTATGCAATGCGACGCACGCTACCGTGGCCATCTTGACAGTTTTAGAATTAGCAAAAAAAAAAGATATGAGAACTTTAGTATCTGATGACGTAAACTTCATCAGTCAGCGTTTAAAAGGAACAGTTCAGTGCAAATAAGAACATGACAGAAAAGTTCTAAATATGACGTTCGTGTCAATCCAAAAGTAACGTTCTCGCCTTAGTTCGCCCTAGTTCTTTCTTAAAACATTGTCTTTGTGGCAACTTTATTGCGCGTTGCACTCTAAATGTCATGAAGTAGTTTGGGATGTGCCAGAGCATGTTTGGACTAACTCTTATCGACAGGTTTTAGAGCATTCCTCGAAAATACCTGCGGATCGCGATTCCCTGGTACGACCCCGGGTTGTATTTGTAACAACAATAATGATGACTTATTTTTCTAGGATTCACTTTCCAAGAAGCAACTTCGCGAAGCTGCAAAACAGAAGAAGCGCGAAGAAAAAATCCTCCTGGAGACGGAGAGACGGTTAAAAAAGCTCGAGAAAGAAAAGCGGAAAAGATCCATGTCAAGAGAGAAGAAGAAGAAAGCGAAAACTGCCCCGGGGGCTTACTTCGGCCGCTCACTGCAAGAGCTCTGCGATCAGGGAAAACTCGTACCCTTGTTCGTGGAGAAGTGCATCGACTTCGTGGAAGCTGAGGGTGAGTGTAGATGGTATTTCGTGGAGGCCGAGGGTAAGTGTAGATGGTATTTCGTGGAGGCTGAGGGAAAGTGTAGATGGTATTTCGTGGGGGCTGAGGGTAAGTGTAGATGGTGTTTCGTGGAGGCTGAGGGTAAGTGTAGATGGTATTTCGTGGGGGCTGGGGGTAAGTGTTGATGGTATTTTGTGGAGGCTGAGGGTAAGTGTAGATGGTATTTCGTGGAGGCTGGGGGTAAGTGTAGATGGTATTTCATGGAGGCTGGGGGTAAGTGTAGATGGTATTTCGTGGGGGCTGAGGGTAAGTGTATATGGTATTTCGTGGAGGCTGGGGGTAAGTGTAGATGGTATTTCGTGGGGGCTGGGGGTAAGTGTAGATGGTATTTCGTGGGGGCTGAGGGTAAGTGTAGATGGTATTTCGTGGAGGCTGGGGGTAAGTGTAGATGGTATTTCGTGGGGGCTGGGGGTAAGTGTAGATGGTATTTCGTGGAGGCTGGGGGTAAGTGTAGATGGTATTTCGTGAGGGCTGAGGGTAAGTGTAGATGGTGTTTCGTGGAGGCTGAGGGTAAGTGTAGATGGTATTTCGTGGGGGCTGGGGGTAAGTGTTGATGGTATTTTGTGGAGGCTGAGGGTAAGTGTAGATGGTATTTCGTGGAGGCTGGGGGTAAGTGTAGATGGTATTTCATGGAGGCTGGGGGTAAGTGTAGATGGTATTTCGTGGGGGCTGAGGGTAAGTGTATATGGTATTTCGTGGAGGCTGGGGGTAAGTGTAGATGGTATTTCGTGGGGGCTGGGGGTAAGTGTAGATGGTATTTCGTGGGGGCTGAGGGTAAGTGTAGATGGTATTTCGTGGAGGCTGGGGGTAAGTGTAGATGGTATTTCGTGGGGGCTGGGGGTAAGTGTAGATGGTATTTCGTGGAGGCTGGGGGTAAGTGTAGATGGTATTTCGTGGAGGCTGGGGGTAAGTGTAGATGGTATTTCGTGAGGGCTGAGGGTAAGTGTAGATGGTATTTCATGGAGGCTGAGGGTAAGTGTAGATGGTATTTCACGGAGGCTGAGGGTAAGTGTAGATAGTATTTCATGTAGGCTGAGGGTAAGTGTAGATGGTATTTCGTGGAAGCTGAAGGTAAGTGTAGATGGTATTCGTATTTGACATTCCCCCTTTAACCGTATTCAGGTTATTGTCCTGACTGTAGACTCGCTCTTATGCCTCATGTGATTTTGTTTTGTGTAATGATAGGGATGCAGATTGAGGGGATATACCGCAAGAGCGGAAAAATCGAGGACATTCGCACAATTCAAAACAGTTTCGATGAAAGTGAGTATATACCTTGTTCTATAATCATTTCTGTTGTCATCATCGTTGTCGTCGTCATCATCATGACCTCTACTACCGCGCACTTTGATGTATGCATTTTTTTTCTCCGGTAAATTCAAGCTATGAGCCAATACAGTGGAGAAAACATGACTCACGGTCTCACGCTGAGATGGTTCATCATCATATATGTACACTACATTTTCGCGACGTCAAAATGCCTTAATTTTGAAATGCTGATATTGAATAGTATGTGAAATCAAACTAAAACATAGACAAATTTAATTCAGACAAAAATGAACGATTTTATCCAGAGTATTTGTGCGTCCTCTCGCGCGTCCCAATTTTCGCGTCACCTTATTTTCTTGACACAAAGATTAAATGTCATAGGAACATCTCCTTGCCCAACACCTTGATTACATCTATTTCTCTTGTTAAATAGGTGTATACATGATCTCCTTGTCAAACTGTCCGATTATTTTGTTTGTATCCTTATCCACAGAGCGAGACGCAGATTTCAGTGCCCTGGAGATGAATGTTCACGCGGTCACGGGAGCCCTCAAGAAGTTCCTCAAACTTCTCCCTGAGCCTTTGATCCCGAACAACCTGCAGAATAATATCTTGGATGCGACAGGTACATGTCACTTATTCTAGTCATCCCCGAAAATCCAGGAGTTTTTCTGTCTTACTGATTCTCATACGAAAAAAAACCCTGGTAAACAAGTTTTGATGCTGGGAACCCCGGGAAGCAACCTGTGACGTGTTCAAAAGAAAGGCACACAAGCTTGCACTATTTAGTGTCATCATAGCCCTCAGTGTCGACACGAGATCCATAACGTGTTACTCCGGGTCTTCTTTCTTTTGGGAGTTGAACTGTCAGACACAAAAGTCTGGGTTTTCGAGAATGATCATCAGTTTTTCTCGGAATTCGATCGAGATCAGAGAACGCAAGTTGAGACCCTGTCCCCACGTATCCGTTTTCGTTTGAAAACACAACCTTTTTGTTCCGTTTTCAAAAAGATCCGCGTCCACACGAAGCGTTTTCATTTTGATACGACCCGTCCCCACGAAAACGCAGAAACGATACGAAAACGATAACAACTTCTACAGCGCATGCGTACTCGCGCGCCACCTGGACTGGACCTGAGTTATCACGCCATCGTTTTCGAAAGGTTGCGTTTTCGTCCGTCCCCACGGCACCGAAGGGGTATCGTTTTTAAATTGTTCCACTCTGGAGATCGTTTTTAAATCGTTCCGTTTTCGATCATCGTTTTCGCGTTTCCGTGTGGACGATACCCGTATCCGTTTCAAAAAGGTTGCGTTTTCAAACGAAAACGGATACGTGGGGACGGGGTTTCAATGGTCCGTTATGAAGCCCAAACGATTACGTCATTGTGATGAAAGCACAGGAAGCCCAATAATGGTGTGTTTTGCTTTAGTTATCATGGACGCAGACGAGAGACTTGCTGTTCTAAGGGGGCTCGTCATGCAGCTACCGAAAGTGAATTTCGCGGTTCTCAAGTACCTCATGTGTCATCTGAACAGGTCAGTATACCCTTGCTGAACAGGTCAGTATACCCTTGCTGAACAGGTCAGTATACCCTGAAGACCTTGCTTTTGCAGTCGAAACACATCGACACCGGCCCTCTTCCATTCGCATAAGGGAGCGAAATACATCGGCAATGGTAAAGCCCTCTTCCATTCGGTGATAAGGGAGCGAAATTTATCGGCAATGGTGAAGCCATCTTCCATTCGGTGATAAGGGAGCGAAATTTATCGGCAATGGTAAAGCCCTCTTCCATTCGCAGAAGGGAGCGTTCATCTTAAAAGAGTAGAGGCCAGGTGTGTGTGTGTGGGGGGGGGGGGGGGGGTCGGCGTTTTAAAATCAATTAAACACAAACTCAGTTTCAGTTAGTGAATCACTTACCTGATGTAATATTTTGGTTTTTCATATTCTTGTCTTCTGATTCATGGTTGTTGTCAGTATCATTGAATTTATTGTTTTCACGTTTCAGAGTGACGGAATACTCAAAAGAGAACCTCATGGAATCTAGGAACCTCGCTACTGTAATCTTTCCGACCATTCTACGGACTGAATTCGAATCCCTTCAAACAATGGCCCGGACTATGAACTACGGCCTGTTCATACAAACATGCATCGAGAAATGTGAATACATGTTCGACGAAGAATCTTAGAATATTTAATAGCAGTATTTCCAAGAATGGAAAATTCCAAGAATATAGAATCTATTTTAACGCTTAATTATTTCTATCCGCAAAGGCGGGTAGGTCACTCGGAGATCTTGCTGAGCTGCGTAGTTTCTACGCCCTGAACAGGGGAGATCTTCTACCCCATGGAGTTCGCCTTTAACAAGGAGACGGATTGAATGGACCCAGTAAGGATATGTGGCACACCCCACTTTAAAGAGAAATTTACCCGTCCCGTAGTTACCCGGACCTAACTCCGTTTGATAGGCAGTTTTCGTGGTTGAACGTTAAGATGAGGTCTCTTGCTTACGCTACCGAGTAATGCCTGAAGGACAACAGCTGTCCCGTGCGCGCCTTCTTGTGGCTGCTAAGCCGGTATTAGATTTATTCTCTTTCCTAAGAAAACGTCGCAGGAAAAGCCTTGAATAACAACGTAATTTTAATTTACGTGATTAATATATAAACTGTTTTAGTATTGAAAGCCTTGTCTATCATGTGGAAAGGTGACAGGATTCGCGCTTTCTTCAAACCCTTCCCATTGTCATTGTCGTTTCATAACTTCAGTTTCACTGTTTTCATGTGAAATGAATCTACAGCTTATCTAAATTATCCTCTTATATTCTTTTGTACGTAAGTTATTATTTTTATACAGACTTGTACACATGGCCGTTTTATCTTTTCGTAGCGATTCGCGGACTTTATTCACACCGGTAGCGGCGCGTTAATTAGTATTGTAAATTAATTATGTTTTAATGGCTGACGAAGAGTAGCAGCAGCTGTCTTACAGATTACAAATAAAGAGACGCGAGACAAGTACATCTCTGCATTGCCTTGTTTTTTCTAGGGCGTCCTATCGTAGGTCATCTAAACTGAAAATAACTTGTGTTGATATGTCTGGAGAGACCAGGATATGTGTCCATTAATACACGTTACCCATAAACCAGTGCGGGTTACGATAAATGCATTCTCGAATGCAACCTTATTTAAAATAGCTGTATACAACAACTCAAAACGAGCAAAATATTGTCTTGGAAAGAAGAGAATGACGTCATAAGTGATAAGAAGCACTTCACCCAAAGGGTTATCTCCAGGAACAATTTCTCTCTTGAGACATCAATTAAAAATTGACTGGGTAAATTAGACACTGAATGATTCACGTTCGATTTCTTGTTTCGGTGGCCAAGTACAGTCATTTTAAAATAACGATGTTATTCGTTATAAGATGGAGATGTAATTTTAGTACCTGTTTTTGAGGAATCACTTCTGATTTGAAATCCATTGAGAGACCCTTTGTTGTAATAAGTGATTGGTTTACTGTGATTTTCACATAATACTTTCACTTAAATGTCTTGACTAAGAGTTCTCTTATAGAGAACAAGCGACGACGACGGCATCCAGAGATGCAACAACAATAGACAAATTTAAGAGCCAAACGTTGGGGTAATGAATTAAAAAAAAGAAAGTGGTTAGCACCAAAGGCACCCATGGCATCTATTATAAAACACGAGATGTTCCCGAAAAAAATCTTTTCCGTAAAACCGCGACAAGCTGAGTGAGTGCTAAGGTACGGGTCATCGAGTGCAACGCCCCCAACAGGTAGTTTGGCTCCACTGGACCCTAACAAGGCGATCAGAAATTCATGCCTTTGCGCTTCCGTAATAAACTCCCGAACCCCCAGTACTACAGATTACAATCTCACCATTTTTAGCAATGATTTTTTAGAAGAAATAGTTATAAATTTAATGGTTTTAGCGAAGATTTGTGGGCCCTGTTTTTGTGAGGTGTTTATTTGTAAATAGCCCATTGACCCGTGTATCATGGTACGATTGCTGTTGTTCCGGGCGGTTTCGCTGACTGCATTGCTCGCCCTGCTGATCTGGGAACTCTTGGATGGTGGATTCAATGACCCTGGTAAGATCAAGCAACACTTTGACGAACTAGATTCCTTGGTTATCCCTTTTTACCTAAGTGTGTACGTATGGCCTTGGAGATAGGAACACATTGCTTTTGTTGCACTCATTGTGTTTACAAACCAATCAATTAACTCTCACTTCCAAAGCCATAACTGTTTATCTTAAATAACTTGTATTAATATGATCATGGGTTACAAAAAATGTCATGCCATTTTGCGTTGGATCTATCATATCCCACCGTATTTACGCAAAGGAAGGGACCTCTAGAATTGTTAACATTAACATTTTGCACTACTTATTTAGCGATAAATTTGTATTTTGGTAAAATAATGTGCAACTGCGCTTCCACGTTTGCAGAAGGAATCACAAGTTATACACACTCACGCTCTTATTCCCTTTTAGGGTTTGATCGAGTTCAGAGATTTACAATAGAGGACGAATTTATGAAGGTAATGCATTCAAAGCCATCCAGTCGGGCAAAAATCATTTTATTTGGCTAACTCTATGTGACCGTTGCCCTTCGGGTAACTTGTTGTAACTGTTGATTCCTCGGATAAATCGTCGTGACGGTCGATTCGTCGGGTAAATCGTTGTGAATGTCGATTCCTCGGGTAACTAGTTGTGAATGTCGATTCCTCGGGTAACTCTTTGTAAATGTTGATTCCTTGTGTAACTCGCTATGAATGTCGATTCCTCGAGTAACTCGCTGGGAATGTTGATTTCTCGGGTAACTCGTTGTGACAGTCGATTCCTTGAGTACTTCGTCGTGGCTCGATTTCACGGGTAACTCGTTGTGACTGTCGATTACAAGGGTAACTCGTTGTGACTGTCGATTCCATGGGTAACTCGTTGTGACTGTCGATTCCTTGGGTAACTCGTCGTGACTCGATTCCACGGGTAACTTGTTGCGACTGTCGATCCCTCGGGTAACTCGTTGTGACTGTCGATTCCTTGGGTAACTCGTCGTGGCTCGATTCCATGGGTAACTTGTTGCGACTGTCGATTCCTTGGGTAACTCGTCGTGGCTCGATTCCATGGGTAACTCGTTGTGACTGTCGATTCCTTGGGTAACTCGTCGTGACTGTCGATTCCTTGGGTAACTCGTTGTGACTGTCGATTCCTTGGGTAACTCGTCGTGACTGTCGATTCCACGGGTAACTCGTTGTGACTGTCGATTCCTTGGGTAACTCGTCGTGACTGTCGATTCCACGGGTAACTCGTTGTGACTGTCGATTCCTTGGGTAACTCGTCGAGGCACGATTCCACGGGTAACTCGTTGTGACTGTCGATTCCTTGGGTAACTCGTCGTGGCTCGATTCCACGGGTAACTTGTTGCGACTGAAGATTCCTCGGGTAACTAGTTGTGAATGTCGATTCCTCGAGTAATTCTTTGTAAATGTTGATTCCTCGGGTAACTCGTTGTGACTCGATTCCTCGGGTAACTCGTTGTGAATGTCGATTCCTTGGGTAACTCGTTGTGACAGTCGATTCCTTGGGTAACTCGTTGTGACTTTCGATTCCACGGGTAACCCGTTGTGACTGTCGATTCCACGGGTAACCCGTTGTGACTGTCGATTCCTTGGGTAACTCGTTGTGACTGTCATTCCATGGGTAACTCGTTTTGACTGTCGATTCCTTCGGTAACTCGTCGTTGCACGATTCAACGGGTAACTCATTGTGACTGTCGATTCCACGGGTAACTCGTTGTGACTGTCGATTCCTTGGGTAACTCGTTGTGACTGTCGATTCCTCGGGTAACTCGTTGTGACTGTCGATTTCTCGGGTAACTCGTTGTGACAGTCGATTCCACGGGTAACTCGTTGTGACTTTCGATTCCACGGGTAACTCGTTGTGACAGTCGATTCCACGGGTAACTCGTTGTGACTGTCGATTCCACGGGTAACTCGTTGTGACAGTCGATCCCTTGGGTAACTCGTCGTGGCTCGATTCCTCTGGTTACTCGTTGTGACTGTCGATTCCACGGGTAACTCGTTGTGGCTGTCGATTCCTCGGGTAACTCGTTGTGACTCGATTCCTCGGCTAACTCGTTGTGGCTGTCGATTCCACGGGTAACTCGTTGTGACTGTCGATTCCACGGGTAACTCGTTGTGACAGTCGATCCCTTGGGTAACTCGTCGTGGCTCGATTCCTCGGGTTACTCGTTGTGACTGTCGATTCCACGGGTAACTCGTTGTGACAATCGATTCCACGGGTAACTCGTTGTGATGTTTGTTTCTGTAGGAGCAGGACAGCGAGGTCCAAGGAAGACGCAAACGTGAACTAATAGACTACTGTCACACTCGTGACGCCGAGAGTATGCTACCAAGAGGAACTAAAGACTTGCAAGTGCACCCCTACATGTTCCGTAACATTATCGTTAACGACAAACACAATCTTCTCTATTGCTACATACCCAAAGTCGCCTGCTCCAACTGGAAGCGAGTTCTTATGGTGCTTAATGGGGACACCACGGACCCTTACACAATCAACACCGCCGACGTGCATAATCGAAGTCTCGGATACTTCCGATATCTCAACGAGTACTCCCCGACAGAGATCGTGCATCGTTTGAAGAATTATTACAAATTTTTATTCGTTCGGCACCCCTACGAAAGACTAGTGTCAGCATACAGGAATAAGTTCATAGACTCGTATAACTATACACTTTTTAAACAGCTGTACGGACGTAGAATTATCAAGCATTTCAGACGCAATCCCGATCAGCGATCCCTTAAAACCGGTGAGGGTGTTAGTTTTACGGAATTTGTGAGTTATCTCTTAGCTTCTGATTCGGAGTTTAGCGACCGACATTGGCAGCAGTATGACTTGTTGTGTCGTCCGTGTCTGATCTATTATGACTATGTGGGGAAATTCGAGAATCTTCGCAGTGATGCAGATGACTTGCTGAGGGTTCTTGGTGTAGAGGATAGAGTCCAATTTCCTCATAACATGAGCTCAGGATACAAGACGTCATCCTCGCATTTGGCGAAGCAGTACTTCAGAGAACTTCCACTGGAGCTCAAAGACAGACTACGGAAATTGTACAAACATGATTTGAATATGTTTGGTTACTCAGCAGAGGATTTCGAGTGATACTGGGATGCCTGTGGCTCAAAGTGATGATGACACGCCATTAGAGAGCGACGTGTCGTGGCCACAAGGTGGCATATGGATTCTATTGTCGATAACACGCCAGTTGACACAAGTTTACGGTGACATGCTACTTCGATTAACAGTTGTACTCCAGGCAGATCGCGGCATGCTACTTCTATTGATAATGAGGAGATGCAATTTACCAGTGGTAGGCGAAGGAGGTTACGTGATTGCGATCGTCCTCTTGTAGCTGCGTGATCACAGTGACGTAGGATGGTGGACGCCATGTGCCATGGAAACCATCCCCCAGGCCATGGCCGAGATTCTATAGCTATGGAACTATGGATACTAGAAGACGCCAAAGTCGACCATTCTTTTGTGTGTGTTGGTACGCTGATGACCACAAATTAACTCTTGCGGTAAGACTAGCAGTCAGCGATTTTCACGGTAAGGCATGCGCAGCGCACATGACGAACGAAACGATGCTTCCTATTCAGTCCGCGAATAACAAATGGGACGAAAACGAGACTTCTTTTTGCTACGCATCTATGAACTACTGAACGACTATAAGAAAAGACTATATCAACCACGGACAGTTTGTACATGTGGTGTCATGGATTGAGTGTGAAGTGTTTTTATTTTTTATTTTTTAACAAAACGTTGTTATCGTTTGCTTGACACATTGGATGATGTGCATGCAGTGGCCAAATGACAAAGTAATAAAGGACAGCTAATGCTGACGATTATGCAGTAAGTTTTACGTTTTTTTTATACACAATGCCATCCTTGGCTAACAAACCATCTAACAAACACACAGACAAACAGCTTTTTGTCTACAACCATGCATGCAACATACATACAGGCGAAAGAGCAGACGGACAGACAGCGATGGCGGACAGATTTTCAGACGGACAGGCACGATAGATAGATGAACGAGCGGACAAAAAAAAAAACAAGCAACAACAAAGAAACAAGGGAAAAAAGAATTATGATAGCGCGCTGGACTTTTAAGTCCAACATATGCACAGAAATTGTATGTCATTGTATATCTCCATGCGGCTATCATATACTTTATGATTATACTATATTATCCCTAATATATCCATTCCAAATATGCAAATTTTTTTATCACATCAAACAACCTGCATCTTTGAAACTTTCCACAAAAATATTTACAACCAAAAAATTCGTCTTTATGATTCCGCGCCTCAGGGAAGCTTCCTTACACTTTCATTTTATTTGATTAATAAGAGTGAAAAGCTGATCTGACAGCCCAAGGGCTCCATTGTCATGGATTATCTAACCGTTGTAGTTCTTGGAGTCCATTGGGTATTTTTAAACGCCTCACTTGCTCAACAAATTACTTCACAACGTGGGGTTTTTCTGACCGAACGTAAGCCCTAGTCTATTGCTATATGTTTATTGTTCCTTGGTCGTCACTTTGTTTCCCGAAGCGCTTGTCGTATCAACACGTATTTTGCCCCAGTGTATGTTTTATTGTATCATTATATAACGTGGTTGTATTATATCGTTGTTCTCCCTTCTAGAATATTTCCTGACCCCGAGTATTTTTAGCCGAGCTGGCTTCCACAAAACTGAACAATCTGTTTTTACTTTTTAACATGCCAATAAAGCTTAACTTTGATTCGAATCTTTAGAAATTTTCTTGTTAATGAAAGTAAATACAATATTTTCTCTCGACCAATCAAAGCACTGTAATATCCATCCGTTTCTGGTTGTCGCCTAATTTGTTTTCAGACCAATCAGAATAGATGATCTTTTCTTTATTTTGGGGGCGTTATAAGAATATTATGCATTTTACTTTTCTTACTAAACGTCTCGTGATCAGATATACAATATGTGATTTTACACCGTTGCGTATCGAGTTCGAGGTTCCCGCTATATCAACAAATTACAAGGAGCGAAGCAAGTCGCGATGAATGGTAAGATGTGTTAAAGGTAAGTCAAGGTAAACTTTTGTAGTCTTTGAATATGGTTTTCAATGCTTGCTTTTCCGTGTTTTGCTATGAGTCTTGAAATTGTGCAAAAGTAAAATGTAAAAAAAAATCTTGAGAAAAAGTTGCTTAAAATAAAATTTGCAAATGTGATTTAATTAATAACTTTCGTTTCAAATGAAAGACGATCGAATACATTTGAAACATCATTGTCACCAAACAAGGCAGTCGCTTTTTTTTCTGTGATAACTTTATTCTTTTCCGAATGTCTTCGTTTTCCTGGCTATCTGAAGGAGTTTTCAAGAACAGGAGACGTAAGAGCTGATATTGTCAATTTTGGTGTTGATTTTTCATTATGAAGTTGAAATCACATTTGAATGAAATACAAAAAAATCCTTGTGAAATTTCCTATGAACACAGTCATTCCAGTGCCCCATCAATCATTTGACTGTGTCTACCATGGCAATAACTGTAGGAAGGTAATTATTGCATCAGTGATATAATATTGACAGCAACAGAGAGTTTCTGGTCACTCCGGTTTCAATTCATTTAACGTGTAGTAAATAACAGTTTAATAAAACCCGCAGAAGTATATTCGTGACTTTTCAAAATTGGCTTAAACATGGAAAAATTACAAGTTATCATATTATTCTGTTTTAATAACATTATGTATCATTACCTTTTTATTTTTACAAAAACGATCCAAAACGTCGTCGACGGAAATGAGAGCGATATATTGCTTTCTTTTGCTTTCATTTGTATATCATGACAACACACGAGTTCACTGATAGAAGCCATGGATGATAAGATCCAGACTCTTCAAGGAGCATTTTTTGCAGATGTTCTTCTTTGTAAGACTTTAGTTCATTTAGTCGATTAGCTTCTTTGGTCATAAAACATGAAGAAAAACACGAATTTGTGTCTTATTGGCATATTAGCAAATCGCTTTTCAGCTGCTTATTTTCGTGGGCAATTAGAGTCCTAGTGTACGGGGGTATGAGCAATAACAAAACGTGCATGGAAGGGATAGATACCTTAATCATCAAACAGGAAGGAATCACACAAGAACAACAACAGCAGAATGTTCCGTGTACGTATTTTTCTTTCTTAGACAGCAACTAATAGGAGAGGCGAAGGGACGGACAATAGAATAGTTAGAGGGGGGGGGGGGGGGGGGGGAAGCAACAAAAAAAAAACGACAAAACACACACGACTAAAACCTCCCCACCCCCCACCCCCTCATTTTTCTAATGGTCCGCCCCTAACTGGCTGGACTAAAACAAGCATAATATTTGTGATAGTTTGCATTGCATTTTTTAAGTGTCTATTAGTTCAATTTCTTCTTGTAATTTCAAGCTAAAATGCTTTTAGAAAATGTCGACAACCACTCCTTTGTTAATGTTTTTAACAAAAAGTACATTCGGTTTATTCGCAAGAAAACCACTTCAAAATAACGATTTACGAATTTACACGTAATCGACGATATTGAATATCCCGGTTAGTCGCTTGAATTAGCCGATGAATGGATGCTTTATGTGACACGGCATTGTGCGGGAACATGAAATGGCGGCGCGATTGGCCTTCTTTAAACATGCTTCTTTAAAAACATCTTACTGTCCAAAAAGAACTATTATTTTATAGAGGTTTATCTAGCTGCGAGATGTCATTGCTAGGGAAATTGCCAATGCATGTCGCTATTTTATCAAAGAAAGGTTTGTTCATTCAGGAGACCCGGGAGTATTTTTCCCTAATGTTTCACTCGCAAATCAAACGCTACAGAAAAATAACCCTGAGTTTGCGAGGATGGAGTATGTTGGTAAAAAAAACCTTTTAATTCTAAAAGAGTGTAGCAAAATATGTTAGATGTCTGTTTAACTTTCTCCGTATTCCGCACACTGACCCCGTCACTTTTTGGCAAAAAGGTCTTCAGTTCTCAATTTCCAGGTGTTACTCTGAGGGCTTTAAAGAGACTACTTAGTAAATAAACATAATATCATACTTGCAAATATCAATAGGTGCTAGTGATGTCATCACAAATTGTCATCGAAGCGCGAATTACAATTTCTGTTTTAATCAAATATCGAGTATTTTGTTTTTAGTATCAAGCGAGTTTTTTCCCCGTTCTTTTTTCCCCTTTTTTTAAAAAAGAAAACGGTAAGAATTAAGAAAAGAAACACCATGAATGAAGACTTTGATTAGATTGCTAGCGGGATGGGTTTAATCTGGTGATATCACCCGTGAGGGGATGACAAGAAAAGTTGAAAAATATAATATAATGACCCGAAACAAACTTTAACAAAATTAGAGAGAGGGAATACAACATATCGTTTATGATAACCACTCCTTTTGAAAATAAATTGGGTCTTTTATTTCATATAGGGCTCTTATTCTTTTGAAAAATTAATCACGGTAATTTATTACGAATTTAGGAATAGGAAAGCACAAAGCTCGTCAATGCAAATTATTGACTGTTAAACGGAATTTTCTTTTCTAATTCGAAGATTACCGCGAATATAGAAATGAGACGAACCACAAAGTCTTCCTAAGACCATGAAAGTTTGTTTCTTCCAAGTACAGCTAATAAGGGTATGTATTATATAGGAAATCATCAAGTACAAATATACGTTTCTACAAACACTACAAGAAGTAGTAACTATCGGTGATTAACCAGATGGCTATTGTACGATACCTTACGTCTAGAAGACCATGAGTCTCATTTGCAGAAGTCCGCGTTTGTCAGTCGCGAAAGCGCTCCTAAAACCCCCGGGGAACGTTTTTATAGTTAAGATAAATAATAATAACATACATTTTTGTAATGTTTTTTATCCTAGAATGATAAAGTTGTAAATTTTGCATATTCTGCAAACCTCAAAAAAATTATTATTCACCCTGCCATAATTTTTACTGCAATTTACGGGTGCGTTATTGCAATCCCTTGAAAATGATTTTTATTTTCTAAGAGGGATAATTTATATTCCAGGCATTATGTGTGGTGGTGACGTTCCTGCCGTTGGTTACTGGAAAAGGTAGTGTTCTTGAAGCATTTATCATTATTCATTAACCGATTTATGTTTTTTGTTTTTGCCGCTCACTGAATAGTGCTACGATACGTGCCAGGGAAACATATATAAACCGCATATAAGAACCTGGTTTAAAGGCCGCCTTTTAAGCTCAATTCTATACTTATCTATGCTATCTATACCAAATGGTAGTGATCCTTTTCTTTCAAAATAATGGTTTCATTTTAGTAACGATTCAAAAGTTTTATTATTATTTTTATTATAATTTCATTATTACTACTGATATATGTATCTAAAACAGCATAAACGTAATGATATCGTCTTGACCTCGTACCAAAATACTAAAATGGTCCACACAAAAATAGTCGAATATTTAGACGAATATTTGGGCGAGTACCAGTTTTTGGTTTATTATTAAACAAGAATTGTCACACACTTGGCGCTGTGTTTTTTGGCATGTGTTTCCCTTTTTGCAGAAATCAAAGTGGGTATTTTGTTGCCAATGACAGGCCGCTGGCCAATAGGAACGCGGATAGCAGCAGCCGCCCCATTGAGCATACAAGACATAAACAATGACATCACACTGTTGCCAGCTTTCAACCTGACGTACTCTATCCACGACAGCGCATGCGTCGCAGAAAAAGGACTTCGCGGAATGGTTGCGTTTGAAGGACTGGACTTCATTATCGGACCCGGATGTTCATTGACTGCTCAGCCTGTGGCGACCTTAGCGAAGATCTGGAATAAACCGATCATTACGTATGCGGCCTCGTCTGCAGCGTTTATTGATAAGACGGTTTTCTCGACGTTTGCGACGGTTACAGCGTACGGGCGGCGAAATCAGCAGTACACGCCGGCGTTTGTCGCGCGGTTAATGAGCGCTTTTAATTGGACAGTTTGTGGAATTTTGACATCGACGGAGGTGGAATGGAAGGCGATGGCTCAGAAAATCCGCGCGCTTATCAGTCCGCTAGTGAATGTTACGGTGTACGAAGAACACGACCCGCAAACAACGAGGTTTGACGAGATTCTACGAAGAGGAAGAGAAAATGCAAGAGGTAAGAAATATTGAATTATGAGTTCAGAAAATATCGTAAGCCTGAAGGTTATAAAGTGAGTTTTTGGTTCCCGTTCTGCATATGCATGTATTGCCTCGGAAACCCAGGGCGTCAAGGTCACTGGCGCGAGAACGAGGCGGAACAAAGCCGCCGGAGGGGGGGGGGGGGGGGTAGGGGGCGGGAAAGAAGAGACGCCCTATTGGTACCCGAACATGGCTTTATGGACGGCGAAACTGGCAGCGCTTCGTCTTTAAATGTCTAAATATAACCATGAATACGTATTTTTGCAAAAAGGTGTTTGTTTCCACAATCTTGGATCGGATGCGTTCTTTTCCAACAACTAAGGAACTCCCTTTGCTTACTCGATAATGTATCCTTTATGTTGACCTGATTCGATAATGGATTACCGAAAATGCTCGAGTAATAAGCGTCTCCCTCTTATAAGCGTCTCCTCTGGATTAGCTCCTCGTCTAAACGTGCTGCGCTTAAGGTTACGGTTCTTGGCAAAAACATTTTTTGCAGAAATATGTTCTTTATATTGTTATGTACGACTGACTACCTGCCGACTTTTTAAATGCTTGTTTTGTTACTTTTTTATTCATAGATAAAACGGATTTTGAAATAAGCGCCTCCGCTTGCCTTGGACATGTGCCGCGGCGATAATTCTATAAATTACGGTACCTTTCAATTTTCTTGATTATATCTTCCTCCGTCTCTTCCCCAGTCTTCCTTCTTCTCTGCTACGTCAATCA
Source organism: Nematostella vectensis (assembly GCF_932526225.1). Taxonomy (NCBI): domain Eukaryota; kingdom Metazoa; phylum Cnidaria; class Anthozoa; order Actiniaria; family Edwardsiidae; genus Nematostella; species Nematostella vectensis. The sequence goes on along the minus strand of NC_064036.1, from coordinate 980,445 downwards.
GGTCACGGACATCATGCGCGCGGCCAAGAACCTGGGTATGACAAATGGTGACCACGCCTTTGTTACTATTGATCTCAACACGGACGTCTTCTACTCAAACGGACGGTGGACTGGGAACGATGGACCTGGGTCCCAATTCTCTCAGGACCTGAACGGTATCGTGGACCTGAGCGTGGATAGACCCCTCCTGTCTGAGGACTTCAAGGCTAGGTACAGAGCGATGGGAAGTGCCCTCGTACCGGAAGTGAGACAGTATTTGAATGCTAAGGTAGGAATATGATTACTTACGGTAAATCTGAAATTTGCCGCTCTTTTCGCGGGCAAATGTTAAATTGCTTTTAAAAGGACCGTAGCCAGTGGTCTTCTAAAACTGAATTTCAGTGTTCGATAGTCCACCATTTTGCCAACGAGAAATCTTGGCTGTCCGCTGTTTTTGATCGCCTCATTCGTTGTTCTTGGTGACCGATGTTCTTTCCGGTAATCCATTGTACAAGGGTTTACTACTTACTATCCCTTATATGCCATATGCACGATTTTAGCCGTCGTGGTACGCAGCGTTCTTGTATGACGCCATATGGCTCGCTGCACTGGCCCTGAATGACACTATTGCAGACGGATATGACGTCACGAATACCTCAGCCACCGTACAGCGCATGTTCAATAGACAGTTCCAAGGTAGGCAACTACTATTACGTGATAACATGCCTCTCTAAGGAAAGATACTCATATTGGTTTACGCGATATGAAATATACACGCCTCCATACAAAATTAATATTTTTCTAGAAATTTATTTTTTATGTGACCATTTGCTCAATCATCACTCAGAATGAATATACCCTCCGTCAATGAGGTATGCATTGTATTGCCCGTACTGTTTTTCTTGTTGTAATTGTAGGTGAATCCGGGAAAGTCCGTATGATAAATGGCACCAGAGTGCCTCTGTTTGCAGTTGGAAATATCGTGAATGGATCATATAAGCTAATCATGAATGACAGCTTGTCTCAGAAAACTGTGGATGGGCTTAACGGCATTGAGTGGCCCGGACAAGGTCGGACAGTCCCCCTGAGTGTACCGCCTTGCGGATTCGATGGCTCGTTCTGTATCAACAAAACTCCGGATGGGAAAAGCAGCGATGGTACGAAATATATAGTGAAACCCCTATAACCCGAATTTCCTCTGATAAACTCTCTCTGTTCCCCTTGAGGGTTCGAGTTAAAAGGGTTCCATTAAATCGAAGTAATGAGATATTTTAGGTGAGTACAGTTGAGTGTTGATACGAAGTGTGGGACGAAGGGAGCGGGGTGAGGTGAGGTCGAGTGGATGGTATGAAAATAGCAACATAATCTATGGTTCTGTGTATTCCGTACTAGCCTAACAGTGCTTAGCCTGGATGGGAAGCTAACTATCGAGAATTGGTGTATAAAGAAAAATACTTAACCGAAACAATCTTAAAATCAACTATTCATGTATGCCTAAACTTGCTAATAAAACAAGCGCGCATAATAAAGCGGTCTTAGACGGGCCACTCCCAGATCTCGAAAAATCCTGTAATTGCAAAAAAAAGATCAATGCCCGCTTAACGGCCAGTGCCTCACAATAAGCGTTGTATACCAAGCTAAAGTAACTAGCGAAGGTAGCGTTGCCACGTATGCGGGACTCACCGCTGATAGTTTTAAAACCAGGTACAACAACCACACCACGTCTTTTAATAACGAAGGAAAGAAACACGCAACGGCATTAAGTAAACACATTTGGGCACTTAAAGACGCTAAAAAAACCCTACTCGATTAGCTGGAGCGTCCTGGCACGTGCCCCCGCATACGACAATAGAGCCAAAAGCTGCAACCTCTGCAGAGAGTTATATTATGACGTTAAAGTGAATGCTCATTAAACAAACGTAATGAACTCGCAAGTGCATGTCGCCGTGTGCAAAAATTCTTGTTAAGCCAACATAAATAGGCGGACGCTCCTTGTACAATTGCACCTGAAGAGAGACAAATAAAGCTATCTCAAAAGAAGCCTGTCGTGCCTGGTGAAAATGTGAAATGTATTTTTCTTCATACACAAATTCTCGATAGATAGCAACATAAGTACAACTGTTTGGTCGAAGTGAAATAAAAAAAACCCATCACATTCTAAGTTACCTTATCGATTTTAGAGTCATCAAATCGTTTATTTTTGTGCTGCAGAAACCCAGTTGATTATTTTCGCGGTCCTCGGAGCTTGCATTTGTCTCGTTGTGCTGGTGGGAGTTGCTGTGTTCCTGAGGTAAATACCATCATCATCATCACCATCATCATCATCACCACCACCACCACCACCACCATCATCATCATTATTACTATTACCATTACTTATATTATCATAATTATATTATCTTCAACTAATTAAAAATGCCAATGATTAAAGTATTGTTTGTTGTTTCCAATGATATTGGTCAAGGAGGCGACAAGACCAAGAGTGCACCTATATGCAATGGGTAATACCATATAAGGCCATAGCGCCAAGCCAAGAACATGAACCGGAAGAGATCAATCGGAGTCGAGTGAGCCAGGTAGATGATCACGTATGCAAAACCTTCTTATAGAGGCATCGCGTTTATTGATGCCTTATAAGGGCATCCCGTAAAGACATAATAACTGGGCGTCAAATCTAACCTTATTTCTTGTTGTAATGTGTTCTTTTTTTATTTTCAGGAAACATGAATGTGCTATTGTATCTGCTTGACTATGATATTCCTCCTTTTCTTAATGACTATATTTAATTAAAGTTATTTAAAAAAAATGTTTTATTGACGTATCCAGCTTGATGATACTTCATTGTTCTCTCGCAAAAGTACTGCACAGGGCAGATTCAGGATCGGAGTTTATAAGGTGATATGTGCGTAAATGCAATTGTTAACTACACTAGTGTGTTGTATGCGTGCGTGAATTTGCTTGTTATATAAACAAATATTGTGTGTTTGATGTACTATGTAATATATCGTTCCAGAATAATATAATATTTTTAAACCAAATTTATCCATGGCAATAAGGGAAAGAAAGTATTCATCAAGAGATCATCGAACGATGCGATTAACGTGACTTGCCAGTGCAAGAATGACATAAGAGTGGTACGCATGACCGACTTCTTCACCTTTATTTGTTGTATTCTAAAGGCTGATTTAGCACGATTTAGACGTATGCGACCTGCCTACGACAGGTCTTGGCCCTGAATTACACACCGAACGTCGTAGCGAGCACAGTAATAGGTTGATTTACACTCTTTGACTCGAGTTTTAGAGGTGTTGCGCCCGGGCAATCCGCGTACGACTAAATCATGCTGTCAGAAACAGCTTATAGAGAGGATTGTATAGGGTGACAGGGTGTAATTTGTGAGTCGTTCTTTCCTTAGGCGTGTGAGCTGAGACATGTTAATGTGGTGTAATTTGTGAGTCGTTCTTTCCTTAGGCGTGTGAGCTGAGACATGTTAATGTCAACCCATGCGTAGGTGTGTGTGTAGAGCCACTCACCGTCTGTATCGTCAACGAATTCTGCGCCAAGGGAAGCTTGCAGGTAAGCCTGCAAGTCCTTTAAATAACATACTCACCGTCTGTATCGTCAACGAATTCTGCGCCAAGGGAAGCTTGCAGGTAAGCCTGCAAGTCCTTTAGGTAACATACTCACCGTCTGTATCGTCAACGAATTCTGCGCCAAGGGAAGCTTGCAGGTAAGCCTGGAATATACTGTCCTTAGGTAACATGCTCATAATGAAGGCGGTCACAGAAAATTTTGATAACAAAAGAAGTAGATTGTGAGCCCCTAAGGGATAGAAAAATACATTCCTATTTATTTATTTATTTCAGGATATTCTTTTGGATGATAACCTGAAACTGGATTGGACATTCAAGATGTCTTTCGCCATGGATATTGCACGGGTAACAAATGTTTTTTTTTTAAGTTACGGATCATGAAACAAATGTATGTCTTTGCATATAAGTGTGTTTTGTAATTGGTATTGCATTTTGGGGTAATTTAGGGTATGGAAGAAATCCACAAGAGCGCCATTGGCCCTCACGGCCGACTCAAATCTAAGAACGTCGTTGTTGACAGCTACTGGATTTGTAAAATCGCTGATTATGGACTCGGGAGCATAAGGCAATCCCAGAACGACCTGGGGCAGGATGGGAAGGCATATTCAGGTAATCACCACCCATCCCACACAATAAGGAGGTGCCTAGGGAGCTACCCATCCCACACGTTAAGGGGGCGCCTAGAGAGCTACCCATCCCACACGTTAAGGGGGGTGCATGGAGAGCTACCCATCCCACACATTAAGGGGGTGCCTAGAGAGCTACCCATCCCACACGTTAAGGGGGGTGCCTGGAGAGCTACCCATTCCACACGTTAAGGGGGGTGCCTAGAGAGCTACCCATCCCACACGTTAAGGGGGTGCCTAGAGAGCTACCCATCCCACACGTTAAGGGGTTGCCTAAAGAGCTACCCATCCCACACGTTAAGGGGGGTGCCTGTAGAGCTACCCATTCCACACGTTAAGGGGGGTGCCTAGAGAGCTACCCATCCCACACGTTAAGGGGGTGCCTAGAGAGCTACCCATCCCACACGTTAAGGGGTTGCCTAAAGAGCTACCCATCCCACACGTTAAGGGGGGTGCCTAGAGAGCTACCCATCCCACACGTTAAGGGGGTGCCTAGAGAGCTATCCATCCCACACTTTAAGAGGGGTGCCTAGAGAGCTACCCATCCCACACGTTAAGGGGGGTGCCTAGAGAGCTACCCATTCCACACGTTAAGGGGGGTGCCTAGAGAGCTACCCATTCCACACGTTAAGGGGGGTGCCTAGAGAGCTACCCATCCCACACGTTTAGGGGGGTGCCTAGAGAGCTACCCATCCCACACGTTAAGGGGGGTGCCTGGAGAGCTACCCATCCCACACGTTAAGGGGGGTGCCTAGAGAGCTACCCATCCCACACGTTAAGGGGGATTCCTAGAGAGCTACCCATTTCACACGATAAGGGGGGTGCCTAGAGAGCTACCCATTCCACACGTTAAGGGGGTGCCTGGAGAGCTACCCATCCCACACTTTAAAGGAGTGCCTAGAGAGCTACCCATCCCACACGTTAAGGGGGTGCCTAGAGAGCTACCCATCCCACACTTTAAGAGGGGTGCCTAGAGATCTACCCATTCCACACGTTAAGGGGGTGCCTAGAGAGCTACCCATTCCACACGTTAAGGGGGCGCCTAGAGAGCTACCCATTCCACACGTTAAGGGGGCGCCTAGAGATCTACCCATTCCACACGTTAAGGGGGTGCCTAGAGAGCTACCCATTCCACACGTTAAGGGGGCGCCTAGAGATCTACCCATTCCACACGTTAAGGGAGTGCCTAGAGAGCTACCCATTCCACACGTTAAGGGGGGTGCCTAGAGAGCTACCCATTCCACACGTTAAGGGGGATTCCTAGAGAGCTACCCATTTCACACGATAAGGGGGGTGCCTGGAGAGCTACCCATTCCACACGTTAAGGGGGTGCCTAGAGAGCTACCCATTCCACACGTTAAGGGGGGTGCCTGGAGAGCTACCCATCCCACACGTTAAGGGGTGCCTAGAGAGCTACCCATCCCACACGTTAAGGTGGTGCCTAGAGAGCTACCCATCCCACACTTTAAGGGGGGTGCCTAGAGAGCTACCCATCCCACACGTGCCTAGAGAGCTACCCACCCCACACGTGAAGGGGGGATACCTAGAGATCTACCCATTCCACACGTTAATGGGGTGCCTGGAGAGCTACCCATCCCACACGTTAAGGGGGTGCCTAGTGAGCTACCCTTCTCACATGTTAAGGGGGTGCCTAGAGAGCTACCCATCCCACACGTTAAGGGGGGTGCCTGGAGTATTATGCTATAAAGCTTATGCTAAGGATAAGCTTACTAAATACACTTTGCTTTCCAGTTGATTCTTAGCTGCACAAGGTCTTTATTTGACAATACATTTAATTGTTACAGAGCTTCTTTGGACCGCGCCTGAACTCTTGCGTGAGTCCCACGGACGCGTATCTTCGCCTTCTGCAGACTGTTACGCGTATGGAATCATTCTACAGGAGATTGCCCTAAGAGAAGCCCCTTTCTCTACCTTGCTTCTCAGTCCAAAAGGTACATTTACGTGTGTTTTTTATTACATGGAAGAGGCTTTGATACGCGTTTTAAAGGCATGAATGTCGTTTTTTTGCACTCTGAATCGGTTTATCACATGAGTCTTAGTCAAGATAAAATCTAAATCTATCACTTGCGTACCAACTCATGTTCACGTGTTTTTCTCACTTTAGAGGTAGTCTATCACGTGCGTAAGGGCATGACCCCTTACTGTCGTCCCCAGGTCCCACCTGACAGCGCTCCGTCAGCCTACCGTGAGCTTATGGACATCTGTTGGGATGAGGTTCCTGAAAGGCGACCAACATTTAGTGGAGTGCTAAAAATTCTCAAGAAGATGAACAATGGCAAGTGAGTACAGGCTGCACCTCAAGCTAATGGCGACATTTCTTTTATTTCAGTAAACCTTTAAGTTTTCTTTATTTTTTTCTCTAAAGACTTTATTATAGATTAAAAATTGAACTTCCGTTTGCCTTCCTTCGAAAAGTAATATTTTGTTTGAGCTTTTTTATATTATCATACTGTACTTTTCCTTTCTCGTCCGTTTGCTTTTCAGTTTCAGAACGTTACGGCTTCATACTGCAGTCAGTATTTACCATAATGTTATATTCCTTACCGCCTTTACCAGGCGCGTACACAGGGGGTACACAGGGCGCATCGGTCGTGTACGCAGGGTGCGCGCGCACCCCCTCGGCGCCCAACTCATGTTTCTTAAGGAATCTTTAAATACTATGCGTTTTCCATGTGATACCTATGATTGCCCCCCCCCAAGCCAATCCTTTTAACTTCTCCTATTCTATCCAATTCATCACCCCCCCCAAGCCAATCCTTTTAACTTCTCCTATTCTATCCAATTCATCACCCCCCCCCCCCAAGCCAATCCTTTTAACTTCTCCTATTCTATCCAATTCATCACCCCCCCCAAGCCAATCCTTTTAACTTCTCCTATTCTATCCAATTCATCACCCCCCCCCCCTCCAAGCCAATCCTTTTAACTTCTCCTATTCTATCCAATTCATCACACCCCCCCCCAAGCCAATCCTTTTAACTTCTCCTATTCTATCCAATTCATCACCCCCCCCCCCCAAGCCAATCCTTTTAACTTCTCCTATTCTATCCAATTCATCACCCCCCCCCCCAAGCCAATCCTTTTAACTTCTCCTATTCTACCCAATTCATCACCCCCCCCCCAAGCCAATCCTTTTAACTTCTCCTATTCTATCCAATTCATCACCCCCCCCTCCAAGCCAATCCTTTTAACTTCTCCTATTCTATCCAATTCATCACCCCCCCTCCCCCACACACACACACACACACAAGCCAATCCTTTTAACTTCTCCTATTCTATCCAATTCATCACCCCCCCAAGCCAATCCTTTTAACTTCTCCTATTCTATCCAATTCATCACCCCCCCAAGCCAATCCTTTTAACTTCTCCTATTCTATCCAATTCATCACCCCCCCCCAAGCCAATCCTTTTAACTTCTCCTATTCTATACAATTCATCACCCCCCCAAGCCAATCCTTTTAACTTCTCCTATTCTATCCAATTCATCACCCCCCCCAAGCCAATCCTTTTAACTTCTCCTATTATATCCAATTCATCACCCCCCCCCCCCAAGCCAATCCTTTTAACTTCTCCTATTCTATCCAATTCATCACCCCTCCCCCCAAGCCAATCCTTTTAACTTCTCCTATTCTATCCAATTCATCACCCCCCCCCCCAAGCCAATCCTTTTAACTTCTCCTATTCTATCCAATTCATCACCCCCCCAAGCCAATCCTTTTAACTTCTCCTATTCTATCCATTTCATCACCCCCCCCCCCCAAGCCAATCCTTTTAACTTCTCCTATTCTATCCAATTCATCACCCCCCCCCCCACAAGCCAATCCTTTTAACTTCTCCTATTCTATCCAATTCATCACCCCCCCCCACAAGCCAATCCTTTTAACTTCTCCTATTCTATCCAATTCATCACCCCCCCCCCCAAGCCAATCCTTTTAACTTCTCCTATTCTATCCAATTCATCACCCCCCCACAAGCCAATCCTTTTAACTTCTCCTATTCTATCCAATTCATCACCCCCCCCCCCCAAGCCAATCCTTTTAACTTCTCCTATTCTATCCAATTCATCACCCCCACCCCCCCACAAGCCAATCCTTTTAACTTCTCCTATTCTATCCAATTCATCACCCCCCCCCCCCCCCCAAGCCAATCCTTTTAACTTCTCCTATTCTATCCCATATCAATATTTGGGTGACCTTAAATCTCGCTCGGCCAATCTCTTGGAGGCCTGGGTCTAAGGGCTTTTCAAGACTTGTGTGATAAAGATTTGACCAAGCGATAAAGTTTTTTTGACACATTTTTGCCTCGAGTCTCAAATTGAAAGGAATCAGCATTTTTCACCATGTTTTCTGGAGATCAGGGAGCGGGTAAACTTTAGCTCTTCTAAATATGGGCATCAATGCCCATATAAGGCAATGCATACGAAGGACACTATCCGTGGGGAATATGTTTGATATGCAATTCATCACCCCCCCCCCCAAGCCAATCCTTTTAACTTTTTCTCGAATCCCTTCTTTACTTGTCATTCAACTCGTTATTCTTCAAGAGTGTCCAACATTGTCGATAACATGGTATCGATGATGGAGAAGTACACAACTGACCTCGAGTCACTCGTCAAGGAGCGAACCCGTCAGCTTGAGACAGAGAAGAGCAAAACAGATGAGTTGTTGTATAGGATGCTGCCAAGGTATGTGAAAAAGACTGTTCCTTTCCGTATTCACACATGTTGACGTCACACCGGCATAGACGGCGCTGGCTCAGACGCAGGACTTGAATACAGGCCGTGCGACGTCCTTGAAATGACGCTTCAACGGTGCAGATTGTTCATAGAAGACATATCAGCTAATGAATTGTAAAAAGAAGCCATATTTAAATCCCAAACTTCCAACTGGGATTTCATTTGCTTTGGATTTATTGGATTTTTTAATCTAAATTTTTTTTTAGAATTCCGAGAACTTTGCGATGGCGACCTCGAATAAGCTTACTGTTCTTACTGTTCCTATTATTGACCTCTTACTGTCCCTATTATTGACCTCTTGCTGTTCCTATTATTGACCTTTTACTGTTTCTATTATTGACCTCTTACTGTTTCTATTATTGACCTCTTACTGTTCCTATTATTGACCTCTTACTGTTCCTATTATTGACCTCTTACTGTTCCTATTATTGAACTTTTACTGTTCCTATTATTGACCTCTTACTGTTCCTATTATTGACCTCTTAATGTTCCTATTATTGACCTCTTACTGTTCCTATTATTGACCTCTTATAGTGCTCCTATTATTGACCTCTTTATGTTTCTATTATTAACCTCTTACTGATATCTTCTCCAGGCTTATAGCGGATCAGCTAAAGGCCGGCCTTCCCCTGAAGGCAGAGAGCTTCTCGGAAGTTACAGTCTTTTACTGCGACATCGTGGACTTTACGGTCATTGCAGCCTTAAGTGAGCCAATGCAGGTCAGAGCACATTTGAAAGGTGGGGTGTGTATGGGGTACCATATGTATCGGTGATAGGTCCCTTTTGAACCAGGGTATAAGTACTAGTTATAGAGTATCATGCTTGTGTAGTGGAGTCATCTAAACATTTTCTTTCCCCTTTCCCCTAAAAAACTTGTAACCTCTACGTCCCAAAAGATACATACGTGAATGAAAGACTCCCGGGGGGGGGGAGGGGGGGGTCTCAGCCTATGTTTTGGTATAGGGGTGCCGCTGGGGGTTTTGAAACCTGACCCTGTTTAGGACAAAAATTCTTAAAAACCATACCCTGTTTAGGAGAACACCCTTGATTTTAGGACCCTGTTAGCACGTGAGAGCAAGCAAGGCAATCAGATCGGCAGCGGGATCAGCGGTTACGAGTTTTAGCAAGGCAACCAAATCGGTAACCTGTTTAGGACAGTCTTGCTTAAAATTATTTACCCTGTTCAGGACAGAGAGGCCTCAAATATATCTTATTGGGGTCGCCCATCCTAAATTCACGACTCTACGACACTAGCGCAATTTCTCGAATAAACCCCGGGGATCTAATTATGCCTAGGCTAGGCGCTTATACAAGGAATGTGCTTAATATCAACATTATTGATTGACATTTTCTAAAACTCTAAAACGTTAAATATAAAACCCTGACGGAAACAAGATCCTTTTACAAAGAATTCCATGTCAGTCACATATAATTATCACAACAAGCCGAATATTGATCGGAGAGGGGGGGAGGGTGTGCTTCCTGGACTTATCTACCGTCAGTATATTACATAACAAATGTAGATGATAGTTAACAAAGAAAAGATGAGCTATACTGACGAACATTAATGCGTTTGAATCTGGAATATGAAAGAAAATACTCTCCCTGTTTATTCATTTTTTTTTTTACCGTTTAATGTGTTGAATGTGTAACCTCTATATTGTTTTCAGTTTGAGTATAAAAAAAGTATTTTTGTTGTTGTTACTGTTCAATACAAACGAATGACGGAAAAACACTCACATGCTGAACACAAAACATCTAGTATGCCCACTCTTCTAACCGATTATCAACACATTTACCACGCTTTTTCGAAAGTACTTCCGATAGGCTAAAAATAACAGGACTGACTTAGCGTCATGTATAGCGAAAACACAATTTATGTGGCACGCGATTAAATCTGAGTATTATTTCCTCTCGGAGAATTAACTACAGGAAGCCAGTTGCATAACAGAGATCACCTTGCTGTGTATCGTATTCTATAAACCCGAACCAACCAAAGATTCCCCTCAGGAAAAGAGTATTTTAATATTTATTTATTCTCACGGCTCTGAGATATATGGTCGGGATAAAAGCTCGAAGGTTTTTTAATAGAAGATTTTCTTGTTTGTATTTGTTTGTCTTTTTTTATAAGAACGTCTAATTTTCAATTGAGGCTGGGCCGTTATTATTTTGGGGACATTTTAAGGCTGAATATGTTCTTAGGTTTTCAGTAGAAGATATCGGCATTTTGGCTTTATGCGATTGTAACTAAAATTGTAAAGCAGATAAACACACAAAAGAGTTTGTCTATCTCCTTAAAGAGGAGATATTTGGGCTCTTTACTGGGATAACGTTCCTAATTCTCAAATCTAGTTATATACCGCGCATCAATGTATATACCCAGCGCACACTTAATATTTTTTCATTGACGAAATTGTTAGTTTTGCTCAGTTCCATGTGCAAGCTAAGTATCGACTCAAAACCCTACAAAAGAGAAACCTTGACAAAGCTTTAGCGCACTGCAAATTAACCACAAAAAATCGAAGTATCCGAATCAAGTTAGTTTTTCGTTACTTATGGGAAATTTCATTTTTTTTTAAATGTTTAAAGATCAGTAACGCAAGAAGTAACGGAGGTGACTTGTTCCCAAGTATAATAATTTATGTACATTTATCCACTTTCTTGTCTTTCTTTTAGAACGGAATTTCTAAGAATGATATCAAATGCCTCTAAGGCAGATTTCTATGTTCTCTTTCAGGTTTTGCTTGCGTTTTCGTTATTTGCATTCAGTCAGTTGACCGGTCAGAGCATATACTTCCTACAATGAATTCTTAGTAGTTGATATTTTCAATCATTCAAATGTTATTTTTTTCTTTCAATAGATATATTGTTAAAATACTTACAAAAGTCACTCTTCTAAAGATGGCAATAGTTCGTTTTTCTATATTAAATTGTAATGACATTCTACTAGTAACCTCCGTTACCATGTGAGTTACTTTAAAACGCCTTGTTTTCTTAAATGTAATAAAAGTAATTGTTCCATACGTTTGAATTTGCCCGAGGTTAAGAGGGGATTCATAAAACCTGTAGTCCCAATTACAGAAGTTAAAAAGAGTTTAAAAATTAAAATATTCTTTCTTGATGATTTTTTTATTAATTCAGGTATCAGAAAACAATTAAAAAAAACAAGAATCTTGATGTTATGTTGTGCCTTTTTTTAATTTTAAAAGCATGTCTCGTACCCCAAAAAGAGAATTTGTTAAAATTTCAGAATTTTTTTATGTGGTTTCATTGTTTCGAAAAATGAAATTAAGATTGAAATAATAGTTATTAAACAACCTTTCCCCAATTTTTCATTCTTCAAGTGTACACTTAGCGTAGAATGGGAGAATTACACTAATGATCAACAGTAATATAAGGTTGTTGCTATGACTCATAGTATGAGCACAATTTGATTTTGAATTTTTTTTAACGTATCAGAACTAAAAATATTTTTTTCTGCTATCTAAGCCTCGGCATGTTTTTAAAATTTAGTGAAATCTCAGGCTGGACGTTCTTTATACAAACGGTTATTTTAAAAAATAAAGTGTAATATACAGTGTTGATGATTTCTGATGTATGTGTGTTTTGTATGATACAGGTTATAAAGCTATTGAATGACGTCTACAGTTTGTTCGATACCATCATGGGTCGTTATGACATCTATAAGGTGCGTAAGTTTGTTCGATACCATCATGGGTCGTTATGACATCTATAAGGTACGCAAGCTTGTTCGATACCATCATGGGTCGTTATGACATCTATAAGGTGCGTAAGTTTGTTTGATACCATCATGGGTCGTTATGACATCTATAAGGTACGTAAGTTTGTTCGATACCATCATGGGTCGTTATGACATCTATAAGGTGCGTAAGTTTGTTCGATACCATCATGGGTCGTTATGACATCTATAAGGTACGTAAGTTTGAATATTGGGAGTGTGGAATGCTGGAGCTGGAATATCATATACAGGGCTACCGCCAACCCGAAAAGTAGTGCCCAGAACGAGGCTGGGCAACTAGACGATCCTTTCAAAAAGTCGCACCTGGGTAATATGAAGGAAACGTATGTGAATTATGTAACAATTAACAAAGGTTATCTTATGGCAAAGCTCGAAGGAGGGGCTCGCATTGCATATTTTGCTATGAATTCGAAACCTGTAACTACTCGTTTTTTCCTGCAAGAATTAAAAGCGCGCGCTTCACCCAAAACGAAGACACATTTCCTACTTTTACCGGTTAAAGCCGGTAAAACCGGTTAAAGCTAGCGGCGCACAGAGAAATCAGATTGCAGAAAACTTACTATATTTGCTCTCGCTGCTTATTTTATTTCAAAAGTGTTTTCTCGAGCAAAAAAAAAAAACAACAACAACAACAAACGTCGTGCTTGCTACTCGCAAATGCAATACAGCTATTAGTGAACTACATAAACAACGAAAGAGGTTCCTGGAGTACCTGCTTGTAGACCTGTAGACCTTGTAGACCTTGTACCTGCAGAATTTAAAGTGCGTAGGAGCTCGAAAACATGACTTAATTCCAATAGTAATTAGCGTGCCCCAACCTAAGCCGAGTCAAAGCATTAAGTTAGAAGGTTGAAAAGTTGTTGTTGTTTTTGTCATTGTCGTCGCTGTTGCTATTTTTGTTATCTCCAGGTTGAGACGGTTAGAGACTCATGTCTTGTGGTCAGCGGTCTCCCTGAGCGTAATGGTAATCGTCATGCAAGCGAAATTGCAGCCATGTCTCTTCATCTATTGAACTACGTCACAGACTTTAGAATTGAGCACTTGCCAGATACCAGGCTTGAATTCAGGATGGCCATACACACAGGTATAACACGGAAACGAAACAGGGCAGCTAAAGAACAGGAAAGCTAGAGTCTGTCAAATGCAAAAGCGGATCAAAGAGTGCTCGAAAGTGGGGTAGGGGGAGGGGGCAGACACTTATAAGGTGTACAATGCCATCAATCTCATTCCTTATATGGTGTACAATGCCATTCAAGTGCACTTTTAGAGCAACATTCTTTTTTTTTCACTTTCTTTTGTGGGTAATCACATCTCGCACGAACACGTCAATAAAACATTCAACCACGGCGCCATTCAACCACGCAAACATTAGAAGGAAGGAAATAATGCAAAGATGGGAAATGAAACTTGCATCATGAATCTTTTAGGGAAGAAATAAATTGGTTTTGGAGATCTAGCCCATAAAAAAGATACGTAACGAGAGAAAAACGCTTGATTTGAAAAACACTCCCACCCCCACTCGCCTTCGATTGGCTACTGAGGCAGCTTGGAATGCGGATTTTGGACTAGCCTCTCTTCATATTATTGTTAAGATTATGTTGAATAAATGAAAGGTTTTCCAGTGGTCTTATCTACATCTTATAACTCGGGTTGTTTAGCTTACGGGCATACGATGACTGCTTTCGGGCATGCAGTCAATTAAGTCTCGTAATGGAGAATCACAGTAATAGTTTTCGGTAAGTTTGTTTTTAAGCTTGTTTATCATGCAGAAGTCTCGCGGTGGTAAATCAATGATACACATTTTTCGGTTAGGTTGTTTTAGACTTGTTTTTTTTTTTGTTGCTTTGGGGATGCAATCCAAATGGGTAGCTCGTTAAATAAAATCACTAACGGTTTCCCGTTAGTTTGTTTTGATTTATTACGTTGAAACACCCTATGGACAGAGTGTTTCTTCCTAGCTCTTGTCCGGCAGACATTGTTATTTGAAGCGTCCTTACCAAAACGGGAAATAAGTTTGAATAATTTGTGGTTCACGCTCTTTTCTCATAGCCCCCAAAGCCGAATGCGGCGTCAGCATGACTTCTACATCACCTATTTTTTTTTAACAAGAGCTAATTATTTTAGTTTGTTTTGTTGTGATATAAGGAACTCCAGCACTCTGATGTTAAACTTATCTAGGGACCATTACAGGGCCATAGTATGCCTCGAAATATTGGGGGCACAATACAGAAACATTAAAAAAATATTGGGGGGTGGGGGGAACAGCCACGCCCGTACTGGTCATTTCCCTGTAATTCAAAAGTTTTGAAAATATAGGGGAGGGGATATATGCCCTCAGTGCCCCACCCCTGCTACGGCCCTGTATTAGCTGCCCTCACTTGTATTAAATGTTTTATTTGTGACTCATTCACATCCTGAGGCCAACGTTTTTTGTTTGTTTGTTTGTTTGTTTGTTTGTCCCTTTGTAGGTCCTTGTGTGGCTGGGATCGTCGGCTTGAAAAAACCGCGCTACGACATCTTTGGCGAGACGGTGAACATCGTGAAGCATCTAGAATCTGCTGGCATTCGTATGTTTCTCACCTTATATGGAATTTTCTGGCATTCGTATGTTTCTCACCTTATATGGAATCTGCTGGCATTCGTATGTTTCTTACCTTATATGGAATCTGCTGGCATTCGTGTGTTTCTTACCTTATATGCAAGACAGCCATGAACTGATGACCACAGGAATAATCGGACGGGGGAGGGGGGGGAGGGGAGGGTAGAGGGTGGGCCACACTGGGTAATCCATTCTAGTTTAATATGCAGGTGCGTGGATCCAGGAAAAATTCTGACTCGTTTACGAATAAAAAAAGGGCTGAACGTTGTTGTCTCGTTTAATAGAATGATGAGATACAGCTCCTGCCAAACGTACTTATTTCTAAACATTTTTTACCTTTTTACGTAAGCAGGTGTAAATAGGCCTTATTCGACACCATTTGGATGTGCGAATATGTATGGATTATTTATTTAGTACCACTTGTTTTGGAAGATTATATAACTTATATAGCTCAGGCGAATCAAATAGAAAAATAAAAACCCAAAAGAGAGCAAGTAATTCTCTAACACTTAAATTTGTTAAAAAAACGATTAAAAGAACCATTTAAATGTGCTCGGCTGAATTTTGCTTTCTCGGAGTTTATTAAGACTGCCCTCGTCTTAAACAACTTGAACAACCGTACCTTGTACCGTACCCTTTTGCATTTGACTGGGTTTGCTATGTTCGCAGCTCAGAGCATCCACGTCAGCAGCCCCACGTGCCGCCTTTTAACAACACTTGGAGGCTTCATGCTCGAGACTAGAGGCGAAATGCTGATCAAGGTATGACGATGTCATGCGCATCCTACAGGAAAAGCATTTTGGAGCCTTGTAATGAGCTTTATTTTTTATGGCTTTCTCTTTCTAGGGAATTGGCATAACCACCACGTACTTCTTACGAGAGCAAGACAAAGATTGAAAAACCGAGCTATCCGTGCTCGTGCCTTGATAATCTTTGAAAACTAAAATGATAGAAGAATGCAAAAAAATAAGGATACGCATCACTTGAGTTTATTGAAAAACACCTTATACTTACGAATTATTATTACAAATAAGCACATTTCAGCCACAAGTCATTGCATATTTCAGACATTTCGCCCATTTCGTATTTTGCGTTTGCACTGTCAACTCAGATAAAAATGGGTTTGTGAAAGTCGACGTTAACGTAACCGTTTGGATCTGCGATCTGTGTGTAACAAGATGTATCGATATGAAATTGCCTTTTTTGTGAATAAAAACCCTGTTATTAAATGAACTTTGAAGTTTTTCCGTACCCAAATTTCTGTCCCTTTTTTTTCTTGTCTTTATGTTACTTTTACCCAAAAAAACTTGAGAAAATATTTGCGAAAATTGTTTTCACCAGCATTGATGGGAACTTATTGGACCACTGGGTATGAATTTTTGTTGATCTATTGTCCACAAATTGCAAAAAAAGATAGCACAAATCAACTCTAAATACCAGTAATAAAATAAGCTTCCTATAATCGCCAAGAAGCTTTCGGCTATTCGACGAGCGATTCCACTCTTTATGCATCCATTAGAAACCACCGCTAGCGTGTCTACATGATTTCAATATATTTTTCGATTATTGATATGGAGGAAAAAAATCAAAAGAAATTTTATAAGAAGCAAGTTGTGTCTTCTTTTCTTTCATTGACTTTGAAAAGTAAAAAAGCGAAAAGAAAGTAAAAATAACAGTATCTAAGTATGTTATCATCACCAAGATGTCTTAGTTAGAAAAATCAAAGTTAATTTTCCAAAGAATACGAAAAAGTAGAGATAGAAATTGTGGACGGCACGTAAGACCATGCATGATGGTTATATAACAAGCAGCATCTGTCATTGTGTTATTACCTAACGTGGATTGGCTGATTAGCATAGCAGACGAGTGGAAAAAAGGAAATAGAAGGGCCATTATTATCTCGCCCACCTTTACTCCTCTCGTTTGTGCAGTATTTCAGCGACTGTTTGCACGATACAAGCCAGTGAGAATAAATCGACGCAGCGAACACACAAGTTAATTTTCAGATGAGTGCAGTTTAAGGTGAGGATCAGAAATCGCTCACTATGTTTCACGGGCCTTCGGGAATAATGCCAGGTATAGTAATGAATTCATCAAACGTTCAAGCAATGATTCTTTTTTCAATCATTTCATTTTTTCAGTTTCTTAGCAAGCTTTTGCCATATACCCTCTTGACTGTTGTCTTAATGTATCCTTCCATTTGACACATGAATGATAAAATGATTAGTAAGACCAAAATGCCTTCTTCTCTCAGAGAACGCGCGTTCTAATATTCGAGTTTTTTTGATGAAAATTTATTTGGTTGTAAATCGATAAACAGACGTTTATAAAGTGAGTAAACTTTAATTAACCCAAGTAAAAATGCTGAATTATGAATTATTGTCGCTGCTGTTTGGATATATGACTAAGTATTCTGCAAACAGGGCAAATGGGAAAAAGGCTTATACAAAATAATATAAAAAAAACATATTTTGTCATTCTCGAGAACACCTGCTCAGCACATTCTACTGACTTACCATTTATCATTGAATCAAGAAAAACAAAACACAATTGATAGAGGTAAACGAATAAAAGAAAAACAAAACACCTTAGATCTGGAAAAGAGTATGATACATCAACACTCTAGTATTCGACGATAAAATGATGATCAAACAAAGCAAATTATGGGCCAACAGAGGGCAAGCCATCATTCACTGTTAGAAAGTTGATCACTAGCACAATTAGGCAGAAGAAAAAATCCTATTCAAGGCACATTTTTTATTTTGATAGTGCACCGAGAAAAGGTGAATAAATTGCAATACGATGATAGGTGGTCGAGATATAAAAATTTAAACTAGAAAGGCTCGTAAGGTAACAATGAACTTAGTTTTGCGCACATAAAAGTGCCTTACTCGCAAGTGTTTCATTAATTTTACAAGTGCTCGAATGCTTGACATTTTATTTACGGATTAACCGGTGATTCCAAGACAAAAATTTCCGATTGTTAGCATAGTATTTCGCTCGAATGATTGCGAACGATTTAAACTAACTTGTTGTTTCATCATACCTCCCTGGCATAAAGCTAGCTGTCCCCTGGACTATCACATTTCCAGTATTAGACATCCCGTGAACGTGTGGCGGAGCACGGCTCATTGAAAACAAAGTGGAAGAAAGGGTAACCATGGACTGGAACATGATATTTCCCAATCTCACAATTTTGAGATTTCGTTCTTGCAAATTGCATGGGTAAAACGTGCATGACTGCGTGGTCACCATTTTGGCCAACCAGTGGTGTGCAGATCGAAGATACCTTATTTTTCTTTATCATCGCGCGTCTTAAATTTCGCGAAAATTTTCTCGGCACACTTAGCGAGTCTTTAATTTCGCGATCGCGGAGAGAAATTGTGTTTGCAGGGGATTTAATTTCGCGATATATTTGATATGATGATACACCAGGAGAACAGGGAGACAACGAAAAGATACAAGACGCTCGTAACTACACACTACAAGATACCGGGACAGGATAGTCGATTGGACTGCACAGAGGACATATTGCTCCTTGTACCAGGGCTTATGCAAACGTTTAGAATTTGTTATAGGACCCTACGATTTTTCTATATCCATTAAATTTTGCGAGATTAAAATTCGCGGCCTTTATTTTTCGCGATTCTCGAAAATTAAGCAGAATAAGGGTTTAAGTACCTCCCCACTGTACCACCACTCAATGTAATAACTGCCTTTTAATGTAACACTAACGCTTAATGTAATATAATTTGCCGCTTAATGTAATACTAACGCTTAATGTAAGAAAAATCGCCGCTTAATGTAATACTAATACGCTTAAGGTAATTTCCTTGAAATAGTTCTAAAACCCAGGTGTTTTTTAAACTTGGCATAAACAATATTGAAGTTGAGGGCTTTCAAAAAATGTAATAAAAAATGGGGGTACCGACCTCGTTTTCACAACAGAGGTGCGTAGAGTTGACGCGTTTTTACTGATCGTGCAAGTCAAAATCCCAACTTTTAGTTTTCAAAAAGAGTGCCTATAGTCTTTAGAAAATTAAGTTCTGTTTGTCGAGCTATCAAAATATGATCTCCCAAACAATAACAATAAATAAGTAGCAAAGATGTTCCACATTGGAGAGTATGAGGCAATTCACTAAAAAATTCCTTTCTCACTCGGTGAAACCAAACAAGGAATTATCCCATTGAATCAACCTCAGCGTGCAAACATCCATAAGCACAGCATTAATTATGCCCCAATAGACTTCATGATGTCCTAAGGCACCCTCCAGATGTGAAAAAGCTGGACTTGAATGGGGGGGGGGGGGGGGTGATTCTGTTTTCAGTCTGATTTTCTTACAATTTTGCTCAAAAGTATCCAGGAGTGAAAGGGTTAAGTGTTGATTTGTTCCTACATTAACATACCTGTCAACTCTCCCGCATTAGCGGGAGTCTCAAGATTTTGGACCCCTTCTCCCGCTCTCCCGCGTTTAGCACAAAATCTCCCGCTTTTTAGCGCTTCCGAGAAATTATTCTAAAGAAAAACGTCATTTTGCCTATTTTCTATTAAAATATTTGAAACAATAATTCCCTTGCGTAACGCACTTTACCTAACACCCTCGTGAGATTTATAGTGGATTTCATATCAAACATATTCCCCACGGATAGTGTCCTTCGTTCGCTGTGCCTTATATGGTCATATATGCCCATATTTAGAAGTACTGGAGTTTCCCCTTTCGCGCTTCTCCAACAAACATGGCGGCAAACACTGATTCCCTAAAGACTCGTAGTGGAAGAATTATAAAGAAACCGGATCGCTTGGTCAAATATTTAGACCATTCCTCAGTTGATACGTACGTGAAAGAAGAGAAAGAGGAAGAAGAAAAAGTCTGGGAGATAGAGAGAGTTTTAAACGTTGAGGGAGACTATGCCTTTGTGAAATGGAAAGGCTACAGCGATAGATATAATTCTACGGTTTCTCTTTCATTGAATCCGCAGTTGTCATGCTATTTAGCCGTGAATGCTGGGAACCCCGACAGTAGTGAGGTAGCAAGAGAAAAGCTTCCCATTCTTTGCTCCGAGGATAAGGAATTGTGGCTGATTCGACATGCACTGTTCGATGAGCTCCAATTTCGTACACCCGAGAATGACACGGGACTCATTCGGAGAGTACAAGTGAAAGTCCCACTTTCAAAGGGGGTTTTTTCCGCTTTGTTTGGTAAAGGGACATTTTCTTTTGCTACCTCACGAAAGCTGGATTTTTCAGGGACCCGTAATATTCGGTTCCCGTGCACTGCTGTCGAGTTTGGCACCGTTATTGGTACGGAGTTTATGGCTCGGCAACTGCCAGATTCGAGTACAATATGTGAAGTTGACTCATCTTCGAAGATGTGGATATCATGAGGATACGAGCTAAGGATTAATTATGATCATAGTTCGTGCCCCCGTTGTACTTACATCTCTGAATATGGGTCAGAGGAAGAAAGGCCTAGTATGTGTCGACCGCTAGAGCGCAAGTATCCCCCGCTGAGCTTTTTGGAGATCAGCTTCGTACGGCGTAGACGGAATATGCTTCACAACTATGGCTCGGTAAGTTAAAATCTCTCTATATAAACTAATTGTTGACATCTGTTTCAACCGATTTCACTGTATTTCCAGTCGAAAATAAAGAGGGGGAATTTAGATCCAGGGAATGATACAGATTGTTTTGATGGTTTTAATGCCTTTATATAATAATGTGGGTACAAATAGTTATACAAGTTATAAATAGTGATATTTACAACAGTAATAAATAGCACCAAAAATATAATAAATAAATAAATACATTTTTTCTTTGTCTTCACTGCTTTTGATATTTTCTCTTGACCCTTTCCAAATTATTTTCCCTACTGAACAGTTTTCTGTTTTCCCTCTCCATGATCTATAGAGATAAAAATACACAGTTGTAGCAAGCGATTAGTCTAGATAACATGACGTTTTTTTCACTTGGAATTACCTGTACAGTGTAGTTGCTATTTTTCCCCCCTTTCTGGCTACCCCTGTGGAATGTCTTGTTCTGCATGTGGTTTTTCTTTTCCACTGTCTGGCAATTGAACTGGTGGATCGTGCCATGAATCTCCAAAAATTGGGGGACATGATAAACAAGAACTGTAGAGAAAAAAATGCATAACATTACTTGGTCTCGGAGATCCCAAGTCAATTAAGGAATCTCATTTTAATCTTACCATGTATATATGGAATTACATCCTGTGGAGAGATAAAAGAAAGCACAATTAAAATAATATATCTACTTGTTATTTTTTCAGTGACATATGATCAAATGAGGCTTGTGTCCTGCCAGTTCAACTAACCACAGGGATGTAGAATTACCTCATCAAACGTGGCCTTTCTAAATTTGGTTCCCCATTGGCGGGCCTTTTCTTGAAAAGCATCTGCTCGAAGATATGCTTCATCTCCAGGATTTGCCCCAAGAGCATCAGTGAGGACCATCAAACTTTTCCACACTTGTGTCAGCTCTGATATGCTAAGAACTGTTTTCTCACAAGTGGGAGTGGACGATGGCTACAAAACACAAAGCAATTGTTAAATTAGCTTTATACACAGTAGTATCCTGGGTGTGCTGGTCTTTTTTATAATGAAAATAAAAATCATACCTCAAACACTATGTTGTTGCGGTCAAGATGATCCTTGAGTGTGGCACGTAGGAAGTCCTTGGTGCCTGTCGACCTCAGATGGAACTTCCTACATTCCTCCACTAGCTGGGCTTTGGTCAGACAGTCAAGGCTGGTGATGGACTTGTTCTCCATGTCTCCTAGGAAGGCATGGATATCAAGCCCCCTAATGATAGTTTCCAAATCATCACCTTTATAAGGAAAAGAGGATTCAAAGAAAATAAATAACGAAACTTTATAGTAATTTCATATTAGTTTCAGTTATTATAACAGTCTTTTCTATTAGTCAGTTATTTACTTACAATCCAAAGAGCTCCACTTGGTTGTGGTTTTGCCACTGTCATCCTGGACATCATAGAAACAAAACCTCACACCTGCAAATACAATATGGCAAGAAAACAAAATGATAATCACCATAAGACATCCCATATACCCATTTACCCTATACATGAAATTTTTATTTACCCAAAGCTTCTATTGCTTCTTCCATGGCTTTTTTAACATTCTGCTCTATAGCCCAGCAAGCAACCTAGAAGTTTAATATATACCAGGAACTTTTTTAAAAAATGGCTCAATGGAGATTTGAATTTGTTAAATAAGCATAATTTTACCTGGTTGAGAAGTTTTCCCATGATCCTCAATTTGAGGTGCAGGGTGTCGGGTATGACCTTGGTAAATTCAATGTCCACGAGAGGTAAACATTGAACTCCCTTGGCATTTGGACACCCAACACGTGCACGGCACTGGTTTAAGGTTCTGGTTATGGGCCATTGTGGGACTGAAATTTTTATCAAATTTATCTAGTTATTTATAATATAGCTGACAATGGAATAATTCATAAAAACAAAAATCATTTAATTCATTACATAACATTCATTATATAAGTAACAAAATTAAAAAACTTACTAGAAAAGTCTCTGATCATCCTTTTGCTGCACTCACACCAAATGCAGAAGTACAAGGCACAGGGACTATTAATTCCGAGAATACACGCCATGAACTTCCAGTCAGCACACATCACCCTTAAAAAAGGGATAAAAGTTACATATGTCCTGTTTAATGCCAGATCATAAGATTATTGGTTGCAAAAAAAATGAAACCTACCAATCAATAGTGTATTCAAGGCCATTAACAAGAATGCCAGTTCTCCCTAGGGCCTTCATCTCATCAAAAACCCCTCTCAAGGTCGCCTTTAGGATGTCATATGACTCCTTGCCTATAATAAAAAGTGTTCACAGATATATGGCTTTAGTTGACTATATCATTAGGAAGATTTGTTCTCGCTTACAGCTGCAATAAATTAGCTGCAACCAACTCACCATCATATATAGATATACAATATTCCCTTTCTGGGCTTCTTTTAACAGAGTTTTCTGCTGGAAAGCAGAAGGTTGTCATAACACTCCCGAGTTTTTTGGTGGTTTTTCTACCATCACCAGAAAACCGAAGGGTTATAACATTGCCCCCTGCATTTCCAATGACATCTGAACTATAACTTAGAATGTCCTTGATGGATCTTGAACATCCTTTTGCATTCTGAAAGGAGAAACTTTGTTTAATGAATTATTGGGTTTGTACAGTATTTGCTTGTTTTAAAGGATGCAAAATGTGCTGTGCACAAAGCAAATCAGAATTAAGACTATCAACAGACTAACCCCTTCAAATTCTGTAATAGGAATGATTGCATTTTGAGCTTTTCTCTCTTTCTGTATCCCATACAGTGATGGCAAGCTGGACCCAGCTACCATCTTTAGCTCATGGTATGCTGAGTCAGAAACATCACCATCTTCTTTGGCCTGAGATTATAAAAATAATCTAAATATAGAAAAAATAAGAAACCTACAGTACTGTACATGTACTTCTATAATACCTACCTTGAGAGCTCTTTGGATCTTTTTATGGTCAATCTCCTCAGGCTCAACCCTCTCATTGAAATGTAGGGCAAAACTGACCATACCAACTTCAAGTTGAACCTAGAGATAAGGAAACATTGAAATGTAGGGCAAAACTGACCAACTTCAAGTTGAACCTAGAGATAAGGAAACATTTTATGATAAACAAATGCCATTATAACAGAATTGGTAAATTTAGGTTGTTTCCATGTGTACAAAAATTCTAAACAAACCTCAACAACTTTCCAATCTGTTGGAAGCTTCTCAAATTGCTTCTCAAGCCATTTTTTAATCTCTGACTTTTTGTGAAATTGAGCTTTTGGCTCAAGGTCACAAAAAGGCTTTCTCGGCTGAAGAAAGGGCTTTTTTTCCTTGCCTAGCTCCTTTCTCATGCCATCTCTCTCTTTGACAACATCAGCGAGTCGATGTTTTAGCTCTGACAGCTGATTCTCGAGCTCTTCGATTCTAGAGTCCCGAGAATCACACAGCCCGATTTCACGGACTTGAGGTAGCATGTAAGCCAATCTTTGTTTTTTCAATGGAGGACCTTGTGAAAAATTTGTCAAATACCCTTGCACCATCATTTTAGTAGATATCTATCATGAACAAGCAAACGAGACGACTAAACTTTTGAACCTCTTCCCGCCTAAGTTTACCGAGATTCTGCAAGATGATCCCCAAAAAACAACCCGTGAAGATTATCTAGATAAGAATTGCGCCAAAATTATACAAACAAAAAACGGAAATATTAGAAAGGAATACTTAGCTTCTCGTCCTTCGGGTGTTTCTGTACTCTTCAGCATCAGGATCACACAAGGACGTAGTCGATTAAAATACCTACGAGGGCTTTTTTCCACAAGTTAGGCTGGCAGAAGAAAGATCTAGCCCCTACAGGGGTATTTGATGAGAAAAATAGGTATTTTTCGCTTCTATAAGCAGAAATCTCAGGTTAAATAGCCCTGTTTTCCAAAAATAATCGCTCTTCGTCCGCCATCTTGGATAGCTCAGAGAAAACCCATTTGTAATTTGCCAGGTTACACAGCTCCTAGTCTCAGTCTCTAAAAAAGCGGCCGAGCGAGTTTGAATAACACCAAAAGTTTGATATGGTTCGTGAGAGCTTTCTATACGTCAAACGCCTGCAAGGTTTAACCCGCCCCTCCCCCCAAAAAAATGAATAGATAGATAGATAGATTTTATTCATGGCACCTTATAAAACATTTACATCGGTGTAAATCCACAAATAATATGTTTTTCTTACTTTGCCTTTTGCATTTTTTTTCTTGTTTCGAATGATTAGGTGACGTCACCGTACGTCGTCATCAAGCTTCACATTTCTTGCCTTCATACATTCAAAAATATGTTTCGCTAAGCGCCGATTCACGTTTTCATTCCGGCTCAATACCATAATTCTGACGAAGCTATTTTCTTTGTTGGCATGGTGTCAAACATTGATACCTGCATGCGTTTTAAGGAAATCCAGTAAATTATCCCGATCATCTTTATAGGCCGGACATTCTAACAGAAAATGCTCTTCATCCTCCACTTTACCTGTCTAGCATACTAAGCATTTTCTTTCGTTAGGTTTTTTATATGGCTTTTCATACCTTCCAGTTTCAATTGCTAGCTTATGATTGCTTAGCCTGAATTTAGTAAGGGCAATCCTATGGTCAATATTTTTACGTCCGTTAGATAATCTTCTAAATTGTGGGACAAATTAAACCCCACCCCTCACCCAAAAAAATTCTCAAGCTTTGACATTTATTATTACATATAACATTAAGCGGCGATTTTTCTTACATTTAGCGTTAGTATTATGTCAGTATTGCGGCAGCGGGCAGGCTAGGTCAAACCTCGAAATAACAAAATGCAAAAGACCGAAAGATAATATCGTTATATCGGGAACCCTCGATTCGATATTTTGGAAATCTAACGAATGAAATCTTTTAATAGGATATCGTGGTTTGCATATTCAAATTCGTCACAAATCCCTGTTTTGTTTTTTTATTCACCCAATAAACTTATCACGCACATTTTTACTTCAACTCGAGCCATTGAAACAATATTTGTTTTATCCACTAGAATTCAGCCTTATTCGCTGATAAAATAGCAAAATCTTAAATGAGATTAAAAAGACAGTCGAAAGAGAACTCGTCGCCGTTGCTTATTATCAATGAGTGAGTATTGGCTGCCTGTGGTGACCTTCTGTTGACTTCCGGAGCCTGCCGAATAGCCGAATAAAAGCCCCGGATATCTTTTATTCTGACCGGAGCAATATCGACTGTGCGACGAGGTTGGAAAGTGTAGTGGAGCTGAGTGTTTGCGTTTTTTTTTTTTCTCGGTTTGATCATTCCTGTCCTTATATAGCACTGTCAAATCACCTAGCACTCTTCTCGAGTCAAACAAATATGTGGCTTTGCCGTTAACTTCAGCAAATAGGGCCTGTTCTTTTGCCATCTGTGCGTGCGATTTCCATCAAAACGATATGAGGACAGGCGAACGAGTTGATACATCGACAAAGGAATGCATAAGTAAGTAATAAAGAATGGATGTTTGCTCCAAGCAAAACTTCGTTTATCAGTTTCTCGTTTAGATAGTATGCTGAAAATGTTGAATGAGAAAGGTCCTTCTCACGATGCATTTTGACAACACAACAATAGACTGACAAACAGTGTGCCTATCAAAATATTCCTTATTGTTTGCTCTCTCTATTTAACAGTAACTTAACTTAGATTACGAGTTCGAGCTTTCTACGAGTCAATAGATAGTGAACGCAGCGCCGACTCATTGAAAACGAGAACGTGTAGTCTGATTACGGGAAATAATTCTGATAATAACAACGGGAGGATAGTAAGCCTGTGGTTGAAACGTGTAAACACCCCAACAAACAAATTTTGTTACGCTACCCATAATTTGATGTGGCATAGTTGCCTGGCTGCTTAGTAGATAAACAACCTCAGTGGAGGCCGCAGTTTTCTGTTTTATTTTCGTCTCAAAATGATACCAATACTACTTGGAGTGCTATCAAATGTTGTTGCAATAATAAAAAATATTGTGTAAGTTGTTGCAGAAAATTTGGGTTATCAGGCCAATAAACGATGCATTTTGCAGGCAGTTTTCATGCAACAACACCAAAAAAACACCACTGTAAAAAAGAGGAAGAAAAGTTTTGGGTAAGACTTGGCAGGATTTCTCTTTGGTTGGAGATCTTTGTGAATGGTGCCAAGGGTAGCTGATGTTTGGAGAAATCACTGACCAAATGTGAAATTTTTCTGGTTCCACCGGCACAGAGTCTCCAGATTTCTGTCGCCCAGTGACACTCAGCCAAAATGCCGTGACGAGTGAAGCAAGGAGGCTGTGGGCAGGCCAGCAGCTTTTTCAATTCCAGTCTCTAATCACATGCCTAAACCGGTTTTGCAGGTATGACATCAGTCACACAACACCAGAGCTGTAAGCTTTCAAAGTTTTGTTGTTATTTTTATACTCAAGTGATTAAAAGTATCTCCAAAGGGCCCATGAAGAAATTTTCCGGCACTAATTTCTGTCATATCTGCAACAACACTTCTTTAGGAAAGTTTGAAAAGCTAGAGAAGATAACGAAATTATCAATGGAGAACTGCAAAAGTTCAATTCAACAACTGCAAGGGAGTGTAAGCAATCGAGAGCATTACTGTAAGTTGGAAAAGCATCGGAAAGTCACCTTTTGCGCTTCGATGCGGGCGGGCTTAGCTTCATCGTCAACTTTGCCTTCAGTACAAACTGTAAGATCCCTCCAGCCCAAGCCCGAAAACAATAGGGGAATCAAGCACCGTTCTTGAAACTAGCGTTGAAATCCAGGTGTACTTGTGTGTAAGCAAACCAACTACACGCGATCAAACAGCTGAACTTTCAACCTTGGAAAAACAACCGTTTTTTCAAGCTAATCCCAAATATGGTTTTGCGTTACTGTGACAATCTTGTTGACCAATCAGCTGTAGAATACAAAATCTGTATTTCTGGAACTGAAAAAAGCTACTTGCCCTCCCAGAGCCTCCTCGCTTCAATCGTCACAGCATTTTGGCTGAGCGTCACTGGACAAGAGATGCCTGGTGGCTCTGGTACCCAGGGTATGTAAACACCAAGTACGGTATGAAATATTGAGCAGATAAAAATTTGTCTGTTACCATGTAAACATAGTCTTACATGACAAATAAAACATCCTTGGTCAGGTGGATCTATCAAAATATGCTGATATTTCTTGATAGGGCATGTAAATTATAAGGCGTGCAGCTATTAAAAAGATGCAGGACTACTTGTTTCCTTATTTTTGTGGTTTATTTGATACATATGGTAGCAGATTATAGATTATGATCTTATAGTAGTGGCTTGTTGGGTTATTTAAAAGACAAAACAATTAGCTTGTTTTGAGTACTCTGTCTGAGTAGAGAAAGTAGATATATCTTGGAAATTGGAATGGGAAATTCTAAAGTTGGTTGATAAGAAGCAATTGTGTCAGGGGATGTTTTAGCTTGCATAAGATGTTACTGCTTTGATATATTTTGATATCATTTTGGGGGCTCTTCTGGATGACTTTCTACTATTGTTTTTGCAATTAATAATTGTGTTTGTATCTTAGTTTATAACAAAAAGAGAATTGAGCCTTTGTCCAGGTTATGTAATGTTTTCAAACTTGTACCCCAGCAGTATAAATCTAACAGACAAAATAGCACCATGAAGCATATGATGTTTCATCAAAGCAAGAGGAGGCATCCAAAGCGACTGGTAAGTAATAGCTGAAAAGTCTCAAAGTGCTGTGGGAAGCCTGTATGAAACTAACTTTAATTAAGCAGACACCTTAAGTGATTCTTAAATTCTTCAGGTCACACACAATTGCAGGGGAAAATAATAGTCTATCAAATTTAGGTCACTCCAGAATATTCAGAAAATAAAAAATGATAAGGTTTTAAATAAAAAAATTATCAGTATCAGCATCTCAAGTATCTCAGCTTGTAAACATTGCATATGCCTAAAACTCTAGGGGGTTAAGATTTTAAAATATGTGCTAGAAATAAAAATTTGACAAATTTTGGCTTAGATTTTGTTTTAGAGAACTTTTGAAGTAAGCCTAGGGCCTTCGACCTGTATCCTTGAAAATAGTACCCTATCAGGCACGCACAGTTTCAAGGGGTCGTCAACCATATTTTTTAATTACATCCTTAGCTGCATTCCTCCTTGGCAGATCCTGGCTTTGTTACTGTGGGTTTTTTTTGCAAAGAAATTTGTGTTAAGAGCAATTAACACAGAAAGCTCTGTAAGAAGACAAGGCCAAAATCTGAGAAATCTGATGAAAAATAGATTTTCATCAGACTTCAAAGGGCAGTGTTTGAATAGGATTAAATAAGTGGGTTTTTGTGATGAATAAGCTCTCACTCTATCACAGGATGGTGAAATTAGTAGCAGTGAGGATGAGTTTTCCAAGAAAAACACCAGTAAACCCCCAAATGAGAAAAAAGTCAAGCCTCGCACCTCTCCTCCTACCTCTGAGAGTGATACCTACTGTGACAATAAATTAAACAAACTCAAGGTAAATGAAAACTGATAATCATATAATAATCTTTTATATAATTTGGCTTTGTCATTGCCGCATTAATTGCCCAGTGTGATAATGCTGCCCAATAAAAAGAGTCCTATTCACTTACATAATATTATTTCTAATTTCCTGCATTATATAACATTTGAATACGAAAAGTTGTATGTGAAAACGTGCTGTTTCTTGTGTTCTTGTATTTTCAATGACATTCATATTTCTACATAGTTACCGAACTTTTAGGGCTTCCTTTTGACAAAAAAATTTTGTGAATAAAATAAAATAGGTTCTCTTAATTAAAAAAGTTTTAGCAACCTTTGAAGAATTGTGAAAGTTTTTTCTTCTGATAATATTGAGAGAGAGTAAGAAAGAAAAAGAGAGGAGGGGAAGGGGAGGGGATGGTATGGGAGGGGAGGGGATGGGGATGTTCTATGATATGATCCTAAAACAGCCAACATCTTACTGATGCTTATTTTACTATGATCAATTTATTGCAGATCAATAGTGAAAATGATGAAGCTTCAGAATCTGTCACCTTAAAGGAGATTATAGACCCTGGTGAGGGGACCACAAGGGAGTCTGAGAAGGAGAGTGAACCAGAACAAGAAGAAGCCAGTCCAGAAAAGCTGGAGGACACAAAGCCAGACAACAACAAGATTACAGAATCAAGTGAGACATGGGTTAAAAATCACCCAGTGGGGGGTTCTACTGTACCAAAGATAAAAAACTTACCACCTCAAAGTCAATCTGAATCATATGCTATACACAAAGCCATTTCCAAGGATAGAACCATACCACCCCCAAAAATAATAATACCCCCTAAACTACAAGGACCTATTGTTAGCAGATTTTTGTCGCAATTGCATAATAGCTAATGTAGACCTGTTTTAGGGTAAAAGGGTTTCTATCTACCTCTCGACCCCCCCCCCCCCCACCCCTAAAAAAAGAGTTAAAAAAACATGTTCTAAAAGGAGTCAACTTTTGAGGGGGGCTCCCCCATCGAAAGTTGACTCCTCTTAGAGCATGTTTTTTTTACTTCATACTTAGGGGGATTTGCCTCTGACCTTTATGCAACTTTAAGGCCTAGCAACTTTTGTTGCGCGACACGGGCTGCAATTTTTGCGGCGATTTTTATCGAACCTAAATCGCGCGTGTAAACAGCATGCAAATTGGCGGCGATTTCACGGCGACAGCCTGCAAATTTATCGCAGGTAATTCGAGCATGCTCGAAACTTTAGTGCAAATCACTGCAATTTTTCGACGGAAACACGCAAATTTTAACCATCCCTACCACTGTGGGAAAAACTGTACAAGCTCGTGACGTAGACGGATCCAAAATGGCTGATGCTACTCCCGTCTCAAGTAAGCAAAAGAAAAAAGTATGGACAATTGAAGAAGATGATATGCCTTGTCCGACTCCCTCTTCAACAAATAAGTCTTGACTCACACTCTCCTTTCTCTTCTTTTCCTTCTCCGTTGTGCCACTAAAGACAAAATTGCGCCTACAACAGAAGCATCGAATTCATCCGCCATGATACACGAAGGCCCTTAACTTGCATGGAGCTCCAGAAAAATCGCCGTCCAAATCGCCGCTAATTTGCAGCCTGTATACACGCGCGATTTGGGTGCGATAAAAATCGCCGCAAAAACTGCAGCTGGTGCCGCGCGACAATAGTTGCTACAGTAGTGTAGACAGGCCTTTAAAAAAACAAAATAATATATAATGTAAGAGTTGAAAACCAACCTTACCAGGGAGCAAAAAGAATAGAGTCAAGTAATTGCCCAAAACTTCCTCAGTATAACTTGAAGTATTTTTAAATAGTTAAAGGAAATAGTTAAGGAAATAGCCATCTTCGCCTCTTCGTGATAAGCATTGCCCAATACTTTATCTCCTTCAAGCATGATTAGAATATTTTATATCAGATAACTTCTGTATATTTAACAGGTATATTGGTGATAATCAAAGTAAACTATGAATGACTTTTTGTTTAAAAAAAAATCTTATCAATGTAAAAATTGAGAGCATAGTCTAAGAGTTAGCCTAGTTTGTCACTTAAAACCTTTTATTAAGAACACGTTTACTCTAACTTGAAAGAACCTTTAAGTTTCTTATGGTTAGCCTCCTTCACAGACATCTCTTATTTTCTAAAGAGAAGCACAAGGTACGTATGATACAAAACTCGATAAAGCCAGCCATCAGTCAACCTTTCACTAGCAAGTCACACCTGTGAGCCTTAAGCGGCGACTCTACTGAAATTGGCTTTAGAAAAACTCAAGATTTTTGCTGCTTCATAATATATTGTCTAGTGACTCATTGTTTACTGAGAGGATATTGTCTAGTTTTAGTAGACATAAAAACAACATTATCAATGAAGAACAAAAACAATCTTAGCGTATATTGTGGCAATTTTAAAGTTTGGTCTACAGTTTGCCAGGAATGAGAAGCCCAGTCATCTTCAATGTTTCCTTATAATTTAAAGTCTGCCGTTTCAGGTAAAGTTAAAAGAAGCCGCCTTTTTTTCTATAAGAGCAATTCAGCATGAAATGAAAAAGAAAATGTGCATTTGCTTTGCTTGTGAACGTCTGCCCTTCGTCAAAGCATTCAGTCGTGTGTGTTTGAGGAAGGGCAATCTTTGCATCAATATTTTTCGAGTTATGCGTTGCTACGTTCCTGCAGGTTCTGGTTTGTAGAAAATTAATATCTCAGTATCTCAATATTAAATGAGTGTAAACTGTATCATGAGTGTAACTGTATGTTACCGTACTGAGTGTAAACATGTTTTTATTCACTCGTTCGTTTTCAAAAATCGTACTTTTTTAGTCGTATTTTTTTATTCTTATGTTCTCTTATGATTTGGACATGGGTAAGGAGTTTATCAGTTGATTTTTTAATTCTTTGAAGTTTTAGTGTTTTGGAAGCATCTTTATTTTACATGAGCTCTGAATACATAATTTTACTGTTTTTACTATTGGAAGTGCTTGCAAAAACTCAAAACACGGTACAACTCGAATTGACCTGATTTCGATTTTCTCAGTGTTTTCTTTTTTATTAACTACTCAAATTACTTCGTATAATCCTGTTTTGTTTATCGGCACGTTTCACTTTCTTTTTTTCACTCACTTTTCTTTGGTGAGTTCCATGACAAACGTATAACAATACTTTCTTTGTGATTTTTATTGTCCCCCGCTAACCCAAACAGATTTTTTGCTTTACCGTCTTTCCTGTATTATAACCTTTATTTTTTATCCGTAGAAAATATGGAAAACCAGTGGAAATCTATTGACGAAAAAATGAACATTTCAGTTGGACATAAAGGTATTAATATGATTATAAATATTCTGCTAGGGCTGTATTCCGCATCCCTGTATTTTCACCTGGAGACAGTGATGATACTGAAAATGCTTTAGCAATTGGGAAGTAGCGAGAAACTACACTTAACCCCACCTCTAGGAAGGAAAAGTTAGTTGAGTCCTTGTGTTGGGATGGTCGTAGCCCCCACACGCCCCCGTAGCACACACAAACACAAATACTTTTTTAATGATCAGAAACTCTGCTTTTCATTGGTTTTGTATTGAGTTTTTAATTGTTTTTATTTATTTATTTCTTTATTTCTATTCTGAAGTCCGACCCTAGGCTTGACGGAAATATGTGAAATTTCATTGGATGCGGAGAAAAGCAAACCGTGGCATCCTAAAAAAAGACAAAATCAATAACAAACAGCAAAACACAAAGCAACAACTCTGTAGGGCGCTAATCTGGGTGCGCAAAAGCAAACGGCTTGTGAGCTCGAGCAAGGGACTTACGCTAAGAGATCACATGACTGTCTGGCTGGCAAACTATCGCGCGCTCAGCCTTTTAGCGGAAAAATAACAGCAAAAAACAGCAACTTGTTCAGCGCTTACGTAAATAAACCAGAATTCTTTTTTTTTTTCAGAAAGGGTTTAGTTTCATTTAAGGATTTTATTTCTTCGTCGTTTTCTGGTGTAACGGGCACAGTCATTTCTGATTTTTTGTTTAATAATATTGTTTTGAATTTGCCACCCAAAAAGGTCACGTGATCTCTTAGCTCAAGTCCCGTATTGTGTGGAATAAAAAGTCTTCTAACATTCCCCTCCGGTGACTCCTAATTAAGTAGGGTAATTTCTTTCAGGGTAATCAGGAAAATCTGCATACAACACTTACAAGCAATAGGATACAGGAAAACAAGTTAATCTGTTTGTAAACCCTAAATGTCTTTTAACTGTTCTTTCAGCTACAAAGGGGCAGTTTCGCTTCGACTTTCTTGGAGGTAAGACCTGATAAAAATGCCTGAGCACAAATCGTCGATAATGTATGTAAAGCAGTTGGGCACAAGTTTTCCGATAATGCTAGATGGTATAGGGAGTATGGTTACCTGCTCTGCTTTACACCATGCACTTCAGCTTTATGGTAAGACGTCTGCTTGATGTTGTTTTTTCGTGTTATTGTAGCTCTCTGGCTTTGCAATGTATCATCATGTACGGGGTCTTCGTTTCACGAGCAGTCATTCCAGCAATGCTTCGCTTCCAGTGACTTTATTCTGGTTATCAGTGTTCGTTGATAAAAGTCGCAAAATGCCTGTTGA
The DNA here is from genome assembly GCF_932526225.1 of Nematostella vectensis. NCBI lineage: Eukaryota > Metazoa > Cnidaria > Anthozoa > Actiniaria > Edwardsiidae > Nematostella > Nematostella vectensis. The sequence continues at coordinate 946,423 of NC_064036.1, read as the reverse complement.
TACCCGTATATTTTGCGTAGTGCCTGTTGATGTCCATTTGTTATTCAGAGAGCTAATGTCCAGTTATTTTCCCAGATGAAGTCGATCAAGCCGAGGCAGACGCGTTGTCGGCTCTGAACAACTACTGGCTGACAAGCATAGCTAAAAAAGCTGCTAAACCGTCAACAGATATCCCGGAAGAACACAAACCGTTCTATAACAAATACTGCAACGGCACGAAGAAACTTAGCATCGAGACGGCGACAAGACTTATGAGGTGAGAGTGATGGACGGCGCAGCCAGTGCTTTAGCCGGGATTTGCAGGAGAGGGGCGTATAAGCAAACCCTATTTGCAGGTTATAAAACAGTAAGGGGAGTAATGCAATTATAGAACGGCGACACAACGGTGACGTTACTTCAAAGTACATTTACACGCCAGACGTTTTGAAAAATCGCTTTCAAGCCTTAATTTTTCCTTCACAATTTTGTTAATAATATAGTTTTACAATGCGAATTATAGATCACTGAGCAAAAACTTGTCCACGTCCTAGAAGTGAAATAAATCTAACAGATTTTCACGCACGGGCGTTGTAATTTACATCCGTGGTTTATTGTGGGCTCCTTATCCCCCACCTTTGACTTCGTGACTAAGTACCAATTGATAAGTAGTTTGTCTTAATATACGAGATTGATATCTCCAGTGTTATGTGTGTATTTCTTGTATAGACACGTCATCTCACGAACTACGAAGGTTTGCCCTTGAGTGATTTAGAAAACGCTACTATGACTAAATACCTGGTCGGTCCCTGAAAGATCAGTTAGGAGTTATCAGTGGATACGAATCTTAGATTGAACCCCTAGTTGAACCTCTCCGTATGTAATAAAGAGATAAAGAAGTTGTTGTTGTTGTTGGTAGAAAAAGTTTGTTTCTTGCCCTATGTTTGTATGGAATGAGTGATACCGGAAGATTCATGTTTATCACTGCATCAATCTACTCTGCCAGTTTTTTTTTTTTTTTTTTTGCTTACAAGACAACGTTAATCCATCGTCCATCCCTTAGATAAAAGAACCGATTAAATATTCAGTGATCTAGAATACCTTTTTACGCAGCTGGCCTTGGTAAACATCTTCTAGGGTTACATCCCTCATTCATTGCTTCATTTATGCTTGGGGCACCATTTAGGTTAAAAGATTCCATTAACAAAAGTGAGTGCCGTTAAACAGACGGATTAATTACCCATTTATGGAAACTAAGAGCAGTTCCAAACTCTGGTGTAAATCAGACTCATTAGGGAAGATTTAGACAAGCTCCAAGTCAACTCTAATATTTTTCCATTAGCTAGATTTTATCTTTACAAAGAGACCTTGGGTAAATCGGATATGCGTTTTTTTGAAAATGCCAGTCATTGGTCAAAGTGTTAACTTCAGCCCCAAGGATATGCCAGTTGTAGAAAGTAATGTGCATTCATCGTCGTATACCTGCTCTTATATGTTGTGTCCAATAGCTTCCATTGTCTTTTTGTTTCCTTACTAACCTCTTATTTTTATGCCTAGCACTTGCCAACTCTAGCTAGCTTTCTGTACTTACCTAGTATATTTTGTATGGCTTGTCAACTCTAGCTAGCTTTTTGTTTAACATGTTGTGGTCTATCTAATATGACTTGCCAACTCTAGCCAGCTTTGTGTACTTACCTAGTATAATGTGTATGCTAACTTTTTGTTTACCATGTTGTGGTCTATCTAATATGACTTGCCAACTCTAGCTAGCTTTTTGTACTTACCTAGTATATTTTCACTCTAGCTTTTGTACATACCTAGTATATTTACACTCTAGCTAGGTGTGTGTTTACCATGTTGTGGTCTATCTAATATGACTAGCCAACTCTAGCTAGCTGTGTGTTTACCATGTTGTGGTCTATCTAATATTACTTGCCAACTCTAGCTAGCTGTGTGTTTACCATGTTGTGGACTATCTAATATGCCTTGCCAACTCTAGCCAGCTTTGTGTTTACCATGTTGTGGTCTATCTAATATGCCTTGCCAACTCTAGCCAGCTTTGTGTTTACCATGTTGTGGTCTATCTAATATGACTTGCCAACTCTAGCTAGCTGTGTGCTCACTATGTCTCGAACCTTCCAGCTCTAGCTAGCTGCGTGTTAACCATTGGGATTCATCTAATGCTTGTTAACTTTAATCAGCTGTATGTCTAGATGTGTCCCGATATGTCTAAAACTAGCCGATTCTAGTTAGCCTTGTGTTAACCACGCTGTGTATGTCCAACAGCTACCCCCATGTCATCGCCATCACGCTCAAGTCGAACGCAAAGATCGAGGTCATCACCTCAGACGTCGAGAAAGCTCTTGAGAAGAATGCGGAGTTACGCGAACCCCACTTCGATGTCGTGACGGCTATGGGCATGCACCTGTTCTAAGGCTCCGGCAACCCAGAGGACTTAACAGGAGGCTTTTGCCTACGCGATTGACATAAATTATTGGACTTTTACTGTAAATATGCCAGATGTAGTTCGGTATGGTACATTCAGTCGTTCCCACATTGACTTGGAAGGCTTTAAAGCTTGCACAGTGACAATTCTCCTCTCTGTGATTGTGGCGTGACTACCATGGGAGTAGATGCCGCTCTGCGTAAAAATGAAGATGAAATAATCGAAATCAGTCACGGTTGCATCTGCATTTGGAATGGTACATGAAAATTACGGCGTCTAAAAATTGTTAGGTTAGCTGAAGTTAACATGTTTGTGATCTGCACGGCACAAGTGACAAGAATTGCAAAGTTTTTTCTATGTATGTGGATAGAAGGGAAGCGAAACGGATCACCCTCTTCTGCCGAGGTGAAAATCGCGTTATTTTTTAACCAACTGGACTGATTAAATTCAGTTCTTTTTTTAAATGGGCATTTGAATAGGAAAAAGGATAGGTTTTTATGTATAGACAGGTAGAATTAATATAATTTTCAGCATTTTTTAGTTGTCACTGGCCTTTGGCTCTTAACCTTTTTAAGATTAACAAATTACTGCTGGATCCCGCCGACAGTTTTCTTTGAACACGCCGTCGGTCGAATGTTGTCTGAGTCTCTTCCCAAATTGCAATGCAATAGCTTTCGGATAGCAAGCTTTATAGCCTTCCTTTCAAGATAGCATCCTGGGCTCCTCAGCCCCTGGCGCCCTGGGTGCTTCTCAACCCACCCACACTGGAAAATTGCTGAGTTGATAGCTATTTCATCACGAAGATTCGGGGTTTTAAGCAAATTGGTGAACAGCTGATTGGGCTGGTAGGGTGAGCAAATTCAATTCATCTTGAACTTCACGAGAAAGTGGAGGAACTACCTTTGGTTTGTGTATGTTATACTTGACGTATTAGAGAGTAAAACAATATCTAAAGTTAAGAAAAAAGCAATTGAAACATTTTTATTATTATATGTGTAGCTTATCAACGGATATTTGTTACAGGGAACCTTGTGTGTCTAAACCGCATAGACACATTTTTGTATGAAAAGAGGACGTTGGCTATGAACACTATTCTATATGGATCATATGTTATTCAATTTTTTGGCTTGGACTCAAAGTTTAACTTTTTCGCGCTCGCTGCTGCATAAGATAAGTAAAAGTGTGGACTGTTTTCTTGTTCTGGCGAATGAAGGGACTTTATCACGGTCTGCAATGTGCCACGTAAAACATAGCTATCCCCTTAAACCCGCTTTGTATTTCTCAATCTTTAGGTCAACTTGTTTTTGTAAATTATGTTGATCGTGATATAGTTCCTTATGGAAAGAATTTTTTTTTTAAATTTATTGAACTGAGCATTTTATCAAACGTATATTAAACAAACTTATCGGTTGACTAGTTTTGGTATGAAATACTTGTAGAATCAGGGCCGTGGCAGGGAGTGGGGCAGGGGGCATGTGCCCCCCCCCCCCCAATATTGTTTTAAATTATAAGGAAATGACCAGTAGGGGCGTGGCTGTGCTCCCCAATATTTTCTGACTGTTTCTGTTTTATGCCCTCCCCCCCCTCCCCAATCTTACGTGGAGGCTACGGCTCTGATGAAGGGAAGGGTGCGCTTTTTTCTCAGGAGAGAAGATTTTCCTAGCCGTCTGTGTAGCAAGCATTCCCTTGAGTTTCAGAGAAAGTTTGATCGCGCGAAAAAAGGGGCGAGTAAAAACAAAATGAAAAAGAGCAGGGGGATAATAGTAGAGATGAATAAAATAAATCGCCAAAAAAAAAAAAAAAAAAAAAAAAAACGGTAAAGAAGGAATTATTTAAGCAACCGCAGCAGAGAAGGATAGTGCACCCTCTAATCGTGCTGGGAAACATACAGATTGTGAAATTGCCAGTTGTGAATCAAGTGTTTTGGGCGAGTGCTATATAATTACACAAAAGCTTGGTCTTAAATGCATTGCTACCATTGTAATCGTGATAATCGGTACATAGAGTGAGAACACGATACGTGTTTTACAAAAAGCTTTTAGTGCAATACCACAAAATGTAATGTCTTCATAGATCTACATGCAGCATGTCGCTCACGGCAGGGCAATCATACACAGTATTACAAGTTCTGTACTGCTGTTATTTTTCAGAAAAAAATTTTTCATCAAATTAAATTTCCCATACATTTCTTTTTGCGAAAAACACATAGAAAATTCAAAGCTGTTTCATGGGTTTGAAACGGATCTTTTGGAATAATTTTATCGACGCACAATTATTTTGAATAAAATAAAAAATAAGTTTGGCCAAGAGAGCATAATATAAAAAAGTTCTTATGCTCTCTTGGTTTGGTGGCCTCTTATTCGCATGGGTTACCTGTGTTCTCCTCGACACAAAAGACCCGGGGACTGGAGGTTAAGCGCGGAACTCAAAACAACAATGGAAATGACTCCTTCTAAAGCGACTCAAAACGGAAGAAAACCCATAAAAAAAGATAATTTGTACGATCTAAGGGCGTAAAGAATGGGTGTAACACAGTTATGGAATATCTTAGAGCCTGTTAAGAAAGAGGGAAGCTTATGTTCGCTTCGTGGAAAACGATTATGCGTTGATTTGAGTTGCTGGATTTGTGAGGCACACGGCGCGAAAGGCCTCAAAACAAACGTTCTCAAACCTCATCTGCGTAACCTGTTCTTTAGGATTTGGCAGTTGACAAGATGTGGAGTTAAGTTAGTGTTTGTTGTGGATGGAGAGCCGCCTGAGTTAAAGTGGGAAGCGATTATAAAGCGAACTCAAGCGAGGTTTGGTTCGGCGGGGAATGCGGTAGGGAGAGGAGCAAACAAATATCCGCGCAAGAAAGTCGGGCGGTCGAACTTCAAGAGATGGGTCAACGAGGTACTATTCACACTGCTTATTGAGAAATCCAATATTAATAATTTTCAGTCAATCAAATTAACTTATTCTTTCAGTTATCAATAATCGATAGCAGAAAAAATTGTGAGGTCAATTGATAATTACCAATTTTTCAATTAAGATCGAGTATGCAAAAATGAATATGCAATGTAATCAGTATAAACGATGTGACTTGTGAAGCGTATGAGTATCGATTATTACTGATCTATCAATCCTATTGACATCCATTAATTAAGATTATCAATTGATCTCCAGCAGGAAAGTAAGTTATGTTTCAAGTTGAGCTTTGTTTTTCTTCTTTAAACAGTGTACAACATTGATCCACCTTCTTGGAATACCATATGTAGAGAGTGCAGGGGAAGCCGAAGCACTGTGTGCGTGGCTGGACTACCATGGGGTAGGTGTAATCCTTGGTAAGAGGTGAAGCTGGGTAAACCACTCTCCTCTGACTCATGTATTAGGGATAGAGGGGTGGTAACACCTGATTCCTGATCAAATGTTTTGCTTTAATATTCATCTTACTTAGGTTGTGGATGGCTGTATCACAAATGATGGCGATGCCTTTCTTTATGGAGCTAGAACAGTGTACAAGGACTTGTGTATAAGTGCTAAGGTGTGTAAAAAGATAATTAAAATATATATAAAGGTTTACAAGATTTTAGGTTATTGATATTATCAACACAGTCTTCAGTGGTATTTCAGAATACCTACATTCCTATCCGACATGAAGATTATTATTATTTTAGTATGCCCCAAAACATTGGTCAGCAAACATAGATTGATTTGTGTCTAACATTCTGGTATTGACTGCTTGTAAGCCAATCAATTTATATTTTTTTAAGCAAAGTAGCTATTCCTTTAGTAGTCAACACCAGAATCTAATGCATTATATTTTGGGTTTTCAAATCTTCAGGAATGTACATTGGAATCATTCTGCATGGAAGAGATTGTTTCCCAGTTAGGTAAGGACATAATACAGTAATGATGAAGTTCCTGATCAATATACCCCTATAATAGAAGATAAATTAGTAAATTGAATGGTACTATATTGGACTCCTTGTTTCCTAGTGGGTGAACTGGATTTTACTGGTTTAGCAGCTCTATTTCCCTCAACCTTAGTTGAACAAATGCTGTCTACTGTTTACAGCCAAATTCATTGTTGCACGACCTCGGCGAATCCAAAATCCTTGTCTCGTTTGGGAATAGCTCGTAGTCAGACACAAGCTTTGTGGGCGTTTTTTCTGGTTTTGATTGTTTGGTTTGATTGACTACACGTTATTCCCAAACGAAAAAGAAATTTTCGATTCTGGGAGGTTGTGCAACAATGAATTTGGCTATAATGATCAGCTCTGAAATCTAAGTTCCGGTGGGTCCGATTTTCTAAAGGTCTGCGAAGGACAGAGCTGGTAGCACTAGCAGTGCTGTTGGGCTGTGACTACCTCCCTCAGGGAGTGCCTGGAGTGGGAAAGGAAATGTCCCTGAAGCTTATCCAGGAACTCAAAGGTGTTGATCTGCTGAAAAGGTTAGATGGTTAAGTTTTAATATATTTGCTAGATTGTTCTGGAGTACATTTGAATCTAGTTATTGCAAACAGTAGAGACATTTTAAGGACATGTATTACTTGAAAGGGAAGCTTAGCAATATTATAATCATGATTGAGATACTCCATTCCATTTTAAGATGCTTTTGACTTATAGCAAATGTGATAAAAGCACCTAACTTTATTGTATTTGATGTTACTGTAGGTTTCAAGAATGGATATGTCCCCATTTGTGCAATGCTGAACTTTCTAGTATTGAGAAAAGTATACAAAAGTAAGTATAGTGTGTGCTGTTTTGTTAGCATAGCTTATAGGCTCACCACACCTGATTTAAGACTTTTTTGATATTGTTTCTATTCATTGGAATATTCCAGGAAAGCCCTTAAAGTACCAGGATTTCCAAATCAAGAGGTGAGCAAAAATTGATGAAAGCTGCACTTTCTCCCTCCCCATACATAGTTCTAAGTTTAAGTTTTTTCTTATTTTCTTGATTTGCTTGCAGTATCAATACTTGCAAAAGTTTCCTTCCTGCCACTCACACACACCTACATTCCCCCATTCAGACTTTCCCCTTCATGCCAGATACTTGTTTTTTATTTCCTTGGGATCAGGTTATTAACGAATTCATGGCTCCCAAACTGAGCAAAAGCAAGATTTCCATACCTGACTCCTATCGATGTCCAGATCTCAAGGAATTGAAGGTATAGTATCATGGGTGTGTAGCTAGGAAGGGGTGCAGGGGTAGCTACACTTCTTGGACTAAGTGACTGTGTCTGGGAATTAATGACTTCACATTTCCTAGGAGTTCTGTTTGAAGTTCATGGAATGGCCAGAAGAGTACACAACAGAAAAGGTATCCAACTTATCCACCAATAAATAAATTCTTCAACATCTCTGTTTAATACACTGACCCGTAACAGGCCACTTAAGATTGGGGAGGGGCACAATACAGAAACATTAAGATAATATTGGGGGAACAGCCACGATCCTACTAGTCATTGTCTTGTAATTTTTTAAAATATTGGTGGGGGGTGGGGGTGGGGGGGCACGTGCCCCCAGCTCCATTACTCCCTGCTACGGCCCTGTTACATTGTGTTAATTCCTATGAGAATCTCATTTGTGAGTGCTTGCTTACATGTTAGATAAAACAATGATACCTTAACAATGATAACTTAAGACGGGACTTATAGTCAAGGCCTTTTTAATAACCTGTACGTTTTGTTGTAGTTTTCCCAGTTCCTGGCAGGCTTACCTAGAATTTGAGGTTACCCGGCGTGAGCTTTCACTTCTGATAATAATGGCGCCATACACTTTCTTTCTGTGCGCCATAGGGCACGGGTCTAGGGCGCGACATTGAAAGCATGTAGTTCATAGCTTGGTTTAGATGCCTGATTAATTACAAGTCATTCCAAGACAAGGCAAAAATTTGAAATTCTTCATCAGCCAATAGGCATTCACATTTTCTAGAGATGAGTGTCATTTGATTGACTTAAGCATCTCTTTTCCTATGCAGGTGTTACCCCTTGTTACATACTGGCAGATAAACCCTCCCAAGTACAGCCTGGCGGGGCCTGATGTCGTGCGACCCGAAAGGTGAACCGCCCATTCTTATACTAATGCCCATATATTTTCAGTTGAATGGTTGACCGTGGATGGTATTGATTTTTCAGGATTATAAAATCTCGGACGCAGAACAAAGTGGAGTGCTACGAAGTTCAGTGGATTAATTGTGGGCTAGGCGAGAGTTGTGAGCCTACTTTCACAACAATTGAAACAAGAGAGGTATGTATCTGCTGTAGATAATTCATTAATTGTTATTATTAAGGAAGGCGCCGTGCATGCGTTAGGTTTGTGTCACCGTCTACACGTATAATTTCAAGTTGTGTAACGTTTAGTTTTCTACTGCCTAAAAGGTGCCGGTAGATAACACAAAGTCGACAACTACAAATTGAAGAAACCTGAGACCAAGTAGAACTTGGATAGTGTTTTCATATGGTGCTAATGCAAAGAATTCAACTGCCCAGCTCCCATTGTGTAACGGTGTAACCTTCTGAACTCGCCATAACTGCTTTTCTTTCATAGCTTGTACGAGCTGCTTACCCAGACGTAGCACAGCAGTTTGAGGACGCTGAACAGGATCGGCGTCAAAAGAAGCCAGGTTTGTAAAGTACTTAACTTCTTATACACTCTGTAGTCCCATTGTCTCTGAAAGATTGTCGATTGATTGCAGCGCGACAGAAGAAGAAGAAGCCTCCTAAGCCTGCAGACGCTGTAAGGCTGGTAGACGTGTGTTTGGGTGACTCTCTCGACGAAGTGTGTCTAAGTATGGATACGCTGTCGTTGAGCGAGGAACTTTCCAATAAAGCGCCCGAAGACACTGCTGAAATTACACACAAAGAGGAGAAAACTGTAAGTAGCAGATTTAGACATATGAGTAATGAGGGATCCTCAAACTCTGTTAAGCATTCAATCAGCACCAAGATTAGCATGGATCGAGATGATTCCAAGAAAAGTTCCATGAAGCATCCTGTGACGTCACCTATCCAATCACTACCTGCCGTTGATTATGGAAAAGACGATGTGAATATGGCATCAGAGTTTCTGATGAAAGAGTTTCTAAAAATTGGATCCGCCGCTGCAGATGACGTGAAAACGTCTCCCGATTGTCATGTCCATCCGCTTTGCAAAAAAGTGAACGTCGCTGGAATCAAGAAGAATCCAGCGAAGGCCAAATCAAAAGTAAAGGAGCGGTTTGGGAAAGAGATAATGAGCAATTTTCAGGAGCTTGAAAACCTCAATCCAAACTCAAACGATGTCATCACTGTTGTTGACTCAGATTCAGAAGCAGACGAACGCCACGATGATTTGAGGCTAAAAAAATACCAGGCATCGGGCAAGATTTCAGAAGTTGTAAACTACAGCCCTAGCAGAAAACACGAAATGGCAGGACTATCTGAGATTGGTAGGCAACGTATAGAAAGCAATTTCGTGGATACAGCGGATTACTCAAGCAGTGAGCGCGAGGTATCGGGCAAGATACCAACAGTTGGCAACGACGTTCTAAAAAAACACGAAATGGCGGGCGCGTCCGGAATAAAGGAGAAACGCAAGGAGGGAAGAATCATGGCTTCTGTGGATTTCACCAGCGAAGAATCAAGCGAAGACGAGTCCTGGATCGTTGACGGCAAAGACGCTCCTGCAAACAGAATGAGAGAGACTAATAGTGTCTCCTCTGGCGGCAATAAACCACCATCGCGGAAGAGATTGTCACTAAAAATAGAAGAAAAAATCGATGAAGAGAGTGACCACAGAACACCCTTCTATTGGTCTTTAGCTACAGGAGATGAAGTATATTCACACGATCTCTCATTGGTCAAAACCCCAGCTTCTCCACCAATCGCAACCCAGGTCATCAATGAAGAAGAAAAAAACGATAAAGAGAGTGGTCACAGATCACCCTTCGATTGGTCTTTAGCCACAGGCGATAACGTATATACACACGATTTCTCATTGGTCAAAACCCCAGCTTCTCCACCAATCACAGCCCAGGTCATCAATGAAGCGGACTCGCCTTTAGGCGATGTGTTCGTTCCTCTTTCGCTTAGTGAACGTCTGGGGAAAAATCTCAAAGGACGGGAGAGTGCTTTGAAGACCTTGCGCTCTATCTCTGGGTAGAGAAAATTAACCCAAAGTGTAACTTGATTTTCCAATTTTCAGAGGAATTAATATAATAACTGCGGTACAGGAAGCGGGCACACCCGATCGTCGATTGGCAGGCCCGACACGCCTTACCGTGGCAATCAATAAAGTTGGAATATTAGCCAATTAGGATACGAGAATCACTGAACAATTATTGATTAAAACGTCATAACTGATAGGTTTATGTCATGTTTTGATCCGCACTAAAGCATTTTATTGCCATCCTGGCTGGCTAGTGAAGCTCATAAAAATCAATAGTACGTTTCTCGCATCCTCATTAGTTTACTTCCTAAAACTATCAATGGCCACCAAAGGGCGCTTGCATTGGCGACATGAATTATTGAGTGAAGTTATCCGCAGTCATGTTGGCGCCATTAAGATTAATGACTTTCTACGAAAAGCGGTAATGGTTTCTGCATTTCCTTTCACTAGGTATCAATAAGCGGGCCTCATTTATTCGAATAAGCCCCCGCGGACCTCTTTAACAAGCCTTTCACTAAGCTTAAAGCTATATAAAGCTAAGATTGACTGCAGCCTCCGGTAGAATCGGAATTTTACAGAGAAAATATGAAAGAAAACACCCCTGGAGTGGTGAAGTGTGGAAGTTCCGTTTTTCCTCTTCAGTCTAGTCATCTACGTAGAAACCCTATGACAAGGCGAGAGCTTGATATTAAGCAGAATTAGTCGACAGGCAGCCACAGCCAGTCTATCATTTTTTGATTGCACTTTTTAAAAGCCGTTTGATATCGAAAAATTAATAGAAGATTTAAAATGCTAAAGTTATAGAAATTAAAGTGATGGAATGGAAATGTCGATCAAATGACCAACTTTTGGGGATTCTACTTTCATATTTATCTTGTTCGCATCTAATCGTTTATTCTTTTATTTCAGAATGTATCTTGACTGTTTGCTTTTCTGAGTTTTTGTTGAACTAAAAACGCAGCAACTTAATAAGGTGTCTCCTATTATTAAGATTCTAGACGTGATAAAATCAAACTGTTGACCGTGTGTTGTTATGTGATTAAGTAAATTTTGCTCTATCGTATATTGCATCAAGAAAGTGCCGCTTTTCGCTGTTAACTATATAAGCTTCAATCACGCACCAATTCGTCGGTTAATGTAATATAAAGCGCTTTGTGCAGTGACGGAAATGAGTTTAATCAGCAAACCTACAATATTCTAGAAAAGTCTACCGCGCTAGTACTAGTGTCGCAGTGGTATCATGAAATTGGCGGGTAGAAAAAGCATTTTATTTTGAGTTATATTTCACTCGGACGAGGATTATCACGGAAAGAGCCAGGATAATGAATATAGCAATAATGAATATTTCGTCGACAAGGTTTTCCTCACTGCTATTCCAGCTGAAGTCAAGGTCGACGTGGCAGACAGCCACAGAAACAGGCCTTTTTGGATTTCTGACGTTAACAGCGTTTATTGGCAACTTTCTCTGTGTAGTGGTTTATATCAAGAAGCGACACTGCACCCCGCTTAACTTTGTGATTCTCTCCTTGGCAGGGAAAGACCTTCTCCAGTGTTTAATCACGATGCCTGTTCAACTGGGCGTCCTAGTAGCAGGAAGATGGCCTTTTAACACACTTATGTGCAGATTTCAAGGCTTTCTTACCCCATACTTTCACCAGGTCTCCATCTTTACGAGTGTTTTAGTTGCTGTAGGTGTATTCATGGCGCTATCGAGGGTGCGACCGTTCCGTGTTATATCTGAGCTCCATATTAAGCTCATCATTTGTTGCGGCTGGTTTCTCTCTTCGGTTTGTGTTCTAGTGTTTGTCTTACAGGGCAACTCTCTGGTTTTCCATCCTGGAAAATTAATGTGTGTGTTTGATTACCGCACAATGGACTATGTTACGGCTATAACCATTCAAATAATATTCACTATCCTTCCTCTCGCAGCTATCAGCGCGCTAGTTATGTCTAGTATTTGTAGTTTTAGGAAACGCCAGGCACAAGATATCTTGCTCTGCGTAAGTCATGACAATACTATTCCCTTCCAAGATAATATCAGGATGAGCAAGTGTTCTAATAGCCAACCGGAACTCCCACGAAATTCTAGTCCTAACATACCCAACAATATATTGGATGGAGGATCTCCCCAAATCGATCCAATTTGCATCATGCTGACAACTACATCTGGGAATTCTCGGAAAGGAAACATCAAAATGGATGAAAAAAATACCAAAAAAGATATAACGCCTGGAAACTTTATTATCTCTCGCAGGAAAAAGAAGCGCAGACTCAAACCAAAAGACAAAGTCGAGGACGTCGTCAAGGCCTTAATAGCAGTAAATGTGGTGTCGATTATTTGTTACACGGTTTCTTTAGCTAACGAGATGTCAGAGTGTGTTTTGAGGCAACACTGGAGTGCTGGGTGGGCCTACTTGTTATACTGTCTTATCATGTCTTTGCGTGGAGTTGTCACGCCTGTACTCTATGCAATGTTCAATCCAGCATTTCGAGAAGAAGTGTCCAAGCTTTTTCTAGTAGAAACAGGACAATTTAGATAAAACTTAGGGCACGAGCTGCAGAGTTTACTATTTCATGCGAACCACACAAGTGAGTTTATCATAATATTTTTAAACAGAACTGAGATGCACTAGTAACAGGCATTGAAGTAAGAGAGCTTGAGTTTATATCTTTAATATTCAGGAAAAAAATTGTATTTAACTACAGCTAATCGAGTGATTGTATGAGGACTCTTCCCTCACCAAACCCAGTCATAAAACTATGGTTTATGTACTATTTTTAAAAAGCTCGATCTTTTAAAAAACTCGATCTTTGAGTGTTTTGAATGGCTTCAAAACGTCATTAATTTCAATCGTTATTTTTGCCTAATCGCAATGCAAAACATATTTAATACAGTAGCTTCTATTGACCTTCCTTTGTACATGGTTGTTTAAAAAAAATGCTTAAAGAATACGAAGATAAGCCTGATAAGTGTGGCGCGGGAAAACTTGAATTTCAAATTGATATTGCATTTAGATGTTGTGTAAAGCAAGCCTTTTCTTTGAGCATTACATGAACTCCTGTTGAGTCGGTTTAATAACGCAAAAATGCCTCCTAAAAGAGTATTTCGACCAGCTAACACTGCAGAGGAGGAAGCAACTTTATTTGAGAACTGTGTTCCTCGGCCAACCAAAAGTTCTACTAAGTGTACATTCAAGGTTTTTGCAGAATGCCAATTGCAGAGGGCTACAAGGACTCAAGCAAGGAGCGGTAGAGAGAGCTTTTCCAGTATTTTAGTTTTATTTCATATGAAAATTAGGTACGGGTTTTATATAAAAAATCACCTTTGTTAGTATTCTTTATGTACCATGTTCATCCTAATTTGCATCTCTTTAAAGTCGCTATTGTTACCCGTAATTCCCTGCAGATAAATTCAATTCCCTCCCCACACTTGTAGAATGTAGAGGGGATTATGTGGTAAAAAAAAACACATCCTCGTGACTAAATCCCGTCATCCGATTGGGTAAAATGGCTATTGAATATTAATGAGTTTTTGAAAGTGAGTATTACGCCTAGAGGTTCACAAGAGTCGCATTTTCTTGCCGCTCTAGGAAATTTCGACGACGACGTTAGCACGCCGTTAATTGCACAAACAAATTGAATAAATAAGTAGCTCGACCCAACGGCTTTATGGTCGAACCGCAACTGAACAGAACGATTCCTTTCTGAAACGACGTTTAATTCAGAACTTACTAGGTGTTATCAAGTTGTTACTTGGAGAAACAACCCCTAAAACATCACATGAACATTTTGGTGCAATGTATCCTGGTACGAGCTTATACCCTTATCATTCAAGTGAAAATTACAGAAAATTACAGAAAAACAATTACAGAAAAGCTTTAAATATCTGAGCCAAAATATAATCTATTACAGTCATTAATTATTATTCTAGCATAAAAAGCATAGTTATCAATTGGGCTCGGCTATGTGAAGCGACATGGTTCTACAGCGCCCTGGGGGTAAATACTACAAGCTAATGAGTTAAAATTGAGCTCATGATTTTAATAATCCTTGTAATAATATATGATTGATCATTATTTACTCATCAATTTCATCAATGACTAAGACAACATCCTGCGTAAGGGAGGCTTCTGCAAATGTTACTGATTGGTTATTTAAAGGCTTCCTTGGGTATGTGGACATGATGACGTACTGAGATGAGGAATAGCCAAGAAACTCTGCATACTGATATAGGTCCTGGAAAACAGAGGATCACCTTCAATAATAAATAATTTAAAAAGAAATGCACATCTTTTTGTGTAAGAGCACAGTAATCTTGACACTTTTGTTGGAATGCACACAGGCACTGGTTGCCATTGTTTTATAAAATAGTTCCTGATTGAAACACTTGTCAAAGGTTGATCAAACAAGAGGAACAAGTGAAAACACCCCACCCTAAATAGGGACTTGTGTTAAAAACAGCATTTTTTTTTATCAAAAACTTTCCTATGCGCTAACATGTGGATGCCCCCCCCCCCAACCTATCCTATCACCACCACCACCAGATAATAAAATATGTAGCAAGGTTGTGCATACCTGAATTTTTGAGCTTGTTGTAAACCTTCTTTTCTTGGTATTTCCGCTTGGACATCTAAGAGCTACAGTGATGACCTGCCAAATACAATTGTTAGAGGATGATTACTGTATGAAATGCAATGGGTATAAACAGGGACCAGATATCAAAATGGTCTTTTTAGGATCATGTAAATTTCGTAAAGTCTAATATCTGGTAGACACTTGTCTTTGCGACTTCTTCAGGGCAGATGGTCAAAAGGGTGGGAGCAACTACCCTAATTCCTGTACTGTATAATTCATAGGACGGACAAGGGAGGAACAGCCCCATCTTACCCAACATCTTACCCCTGCTAATCCACCATGTTACCCCTTCTAAGCCAACATCTTACCCCTGCTAACCCAACATCTTACCCCTGCTAACCCAACATCTTACCCCTGCTAACCCAACATCTTACCCCTGCTAACCCAACATCTTACCCCTGCTAACCCAACATCTTACCCCTGCTAACCCAACATGTTACCCCTGCTAACCCAACATGTTACCCCTGCTAACCCAACATGTTACCCCTGCTAACCCAACATCTTACCCCTGCTAACCCAACATCTTACCCCTGCTAACCCAACATCTTACCCCTGCTAACCCAACATCTTACCCCTGCTAACCCAACATTTTACCCCTGCTAATCCACCATGTTACCCCTTCTAAGCCAACATCTTACCCCTGCTAACCCAACATCTTACCCCTGCTAACCCAACATCTTACCCCTGCTAACCCAACATCTTACCCCTGCTAACCCAACATCTTACCCCTGCTAACCCAACATGTTACCCCTGCTAACCCACCATCTTACCCCTGATAACCCACCATTTTACCCCTGCTAACCCAACATCTTACCCCTGCTAACCAACCATCTTACCCCTGCTAACCAACCATCTTACCACTGCTAACCCAACATGTTACCCCTGCTAACCCACCATCTTACCCCTGCTAACCCACCATCTTACCCCTGCTAACCCAGCATCTTACCCCTGCTAACCCAGCATCTTACCCCTGCTAACCCACCATTTTACCCCTGCTAACCCACCATCTTACCCCTGCTAATCCAACATCTGGTTCTGGTGCCAGCTGTTCTTCAGTTATCTGATTTTTGAAAATGAAACACAGGAAATAAAAGTCTTTTAGTAGAATACTGTAAGTAGGTACCCTTTAGGCTCATGACTAGGATTTGCTGAGAGGGCTTGTAGGAGCAGCCTGGATACTTGATTTCTGAGAGGTTCATTCAAAATCGAAATATTTGCTAGTAAATGTTAAAGCATCATTATCCATATGACAATTTACAAAGGTAACCATTATTTTTCAGCAGCCAACATGGGTAAAAAGTGGCTAAAAATTATCTACTTCCAAAAAACCTCAAGGCAACCCAATTAAAACCCTTGAAACCCCACCCCTTATACTGATAGGAGGCAATGCAAAAGGGGACAGTTTTGGAAAAATGGTTAGAAATAGGTGGCCCTGTGTCCACCCCTGGCTAGTGTATGCCATGGGACTGTGTCAACCCCTAGCTAGTGTATGCCATGGGACTGTGTCAACCCCTAGCTAGTGTATGCCATGGGACTGTGTCAACCCCTAGCTAGTGTATGCCATGGGACTGTGTCAACCCCTAGCTAGTGTATGCCATGAACCCCTAGCTAGTGTATGCCATGGGACTGTGTCAACACCTAGCTAGGGTATGCCATGGGACTGTGTCAACCCCTAGCTAGGGTATGCCATGAACCCCTAGCTAGCGTATGCCATGGGACTGTGTCAACCCCTAGCTAGTGTATGCCATGGGACTGTGTCAACCCCTAGCTAGGGTATGCCATGAACCCTTGCTAGTGTATGCCATGGGACTGTGTCAACCCCTAGCTAGTGTATGCCATGGGACTGTGTCAACCCCTAGCTAGTGTATGCCATGGGACTGTGTCAACCCCTAGCTAGGGTATGCCATGAACCCTTGCTAGTGTATGCCATGGGACTGCGTCAACCCCTAGTTAGGGTATGCCATGGGACTGTGTCAACCCCTAGCTAGGGTATGCCATGAACCCCTAGCTAGTGTATGCCATGAACCCCTAGCTAGTGTATGCCATGAACCCCTAGCTAGTGTATGCCATGAACCCCTAGCTAGCGTATGCCATGAACCCCTAGCTAGTGTATGCCATGAACCCCTAGCTAGTGTATGCCATGAACCCCTAGCTAGCGTATGCCATGGGACTGTGTCAACCCCTAGCTAGTGTATGCCATGGGACTGTGTCAACCCCTAGCTAGGGTATGCCATGAACCCTTGCTAGTGTATGCCATGGGACTGCATCAACCCCTAGCTAGTGTATGCCATGGGACTGTGTCAACCCCTAGCTAGTGTATGCCATGGGACTGTGTCAACCCCTAGCTAGTGTATGCCATGGGACTGTGTCAACCCCTAGCTAGTGTATGCCATGGGACTGTGTCAACCCCTAGCTAGTGTATGCCATGGGACTGTGTCAACCCCTAGCTAGTGTATGCCATGGGACTGTGTCAACCCCTAGCTAGTGTATGCCATGGGACTGCGTCAACCCCCAGCTAGTGTATGCCATGGGACTGTGTCAACCCCTAGCTAGTGTATGCCATGGGACTGTGTCAACCCCTAGCTAGTGTATGCCATGGGACTGTGTCAACCCCTAGCTAGTGTATGCCATGGGACTGTGTCAACCCCTAGCTAGTGTATGCCATGGGACTGTGTCAACCCCTAGCTAGTGTATGCCATGAACTCCTAGCTAGGGTATGCCATGAACCCCTAGCTAGTGAATGCAATGGGACTGCGTCAACCCCTAGCTAGCGTATGCCATGGGACTGTGTCAACCCCTAGCTAGTGTATGTCATGGGACTGTGTCAACCCCTAGCTAGGGTATGCCATGGGACTGTGTCAACCCCTAGCTAGGGTATGCCATGAACCCCTAGCTAGGGTATGCCATGAACCCCTAGCTAGTGTATGCCATGGGACTGTGTCAACCCCTTGCTAGTGTATGCCATGGGACTGTGTCAACCCCTAGCTAGTGTATGCCATGAACCCCTAGCTAGGGTATGCCATGAACCCCTAGCTAGGGTATGCCATGAACCCCTAGCTAGGGTATGCCATGAACCCCTAGCTAGGGTATGCCATGAACCCCTAGCTAGTGTATGCCATGAACCCCTAGCTAGGGTATGCCATGAACCCCTAGCTAGTGTATGCCATGAACCATGGGACTGTGGACATGCCATGGGACTGTGTCAACCCCTAGCTAGGGTATGCCATGAACCCCTTGCTAGTGTATGCCATGGGACTGCGTCAACCCCTAGCTAGTGTATGTCATGGGACTGCGTCAACCCCTAGCTAGTGTATGCCATGGGACTGTGTCAACCCTAGCTAGTGTATGCCATGGGACTGTGTCAACCCCTAGCTAGTGTATGCCATGGGACTGCATCAATCCCTAGCTAGGGTATGCCATGGGACTGTGTCAACCCCTAGCTAGTGTATGCCATGAACCCCT
Source organism: Nematostella vectensis (assembly GCF_932526225.1). NCBI lineage: Eukaryota > Metazoa > Cnidaria > Anthozoa > Actiniaria > Edwardsiidae > Nematostella > Nematostella vectensis. The sequence goes on along the minus strand of NC_064036.1, from coordinate 927,773 downwards.
AGCTAGTGTATGTCATGGGACTGTGTCAACCCCTAGCTAGTGTATGCCATGGGACTGTGTCAACCCCTAGCTAGTGTATGCCATGGGACTATGTCAACCCCTAGCTATGGTATGCCATGGGACTGTGTCAACCCCTAGCTAGTGTATGTCATGGGACTGCGTCAACCCCTAGCTAGTGTATGCCATGGGACTGTGTCAACCCCTAGCTATGGTATGTCATGGGACTGTGTCAACCCCTAGCTAGTGTATGCCATGAACCCCTAGCTAGTGTATGCCATGGGACTGTGTCAACACCTAGCTAGGGTATGCCATGGGACTGTGTCAACCCCTAGCTAGGGTATGCCATGAACCCCTAGCTAGCGTATGCCATGGGACTGTGTCAACCCCTAGCTAGTGTATGCCATGGGACTGTGTCAACCCCTAGCTAGGGTATGCCATGAACCCTTGCTAGTGTATGCCATGGGACTGTGTCAACCCCTAGCTAGTGTATGCCATGGGACTGTGTCAACCCCTAGCTAGTGTATGCCATGGGACTGTGTCAACCCCTAGCTAGGGTATGCCATGAACCCTTGCTAGTGTATGCCATGGGACTGCGTCAACCCCTAGTTAGGGTATGCCATGGGACTGTGTCAACCCCTAGCTAGGGTATGCCATGAACCCCTAGCTAGTGTATGCCATGAACGCCTAGCTAGTGTATGCCATGAACCCCTAGCTAGTGTATGCCATGAACCCCTAGCTAGCGTATGCCATGAACCCCTAGCTAGTGTATGCCATGAACCCCTAGCTAGTGTATGCCATGAACCCCTAGCTAGCGTATGCCATGGGACTGTGTCAACCCCTAGCTAGTGTATGCCATGGGACTGTGTCAACCCCTAGCTAGGGTATGCCATGAACCCTTGCTAGTGTATGCCATGGGACTGCATCAACCCCTAGCTAGTGTATGCCATGGGACTGTGTCAACCCCTAGCTAGTGTATGCCATGGGACTGTGTCAACCCCTAGCTAGTGTATGCCATGGGACTGTGTCAACCCCTAGCTAGTGTATGCCATGGGACTGCGTCAACCCCTAGCTAGTGTATGCCATGGGACTGTGTCAACCCCTAGCTAGTGTATGCCATGGGACTGTGTCAACCCCTAGCTAGTGTATGCCATGGGACTGTGTCAACCCCTAGCTAGTGTATGCCATGGGACTGCGTCAACCCCCAGCTAGTGTATGCCATGGGACTGTGTCAACCCCTAGCTAGTGTATGCCATGGGACTGTGTCAACCCCTAGCTAGTGTATGCCATGGGACTGTGTCAACCCCTAGCTAGTGTATGCCATGGGACTGTGTCAACCCCTAGCTAGTGTATGCCATGGGACTGTGTCAACCCCTAGCTAGTGTATGCCATGAACTCCTAGCTAGGGTATGCCATGAACCCCTAGCTAGTGAATGCAATGGGACTGCGTCAACCCCTAGCTAGCGTATGCCATGGGACTGTGTCAACCCCTAGCTAGTGTATGTCATGGGACTGTGTCAACCCCTAGCTAGGGTATGCCATGGGACTGTGTCAACCCCTAGCTAGGGTATGCCATGAACCCCTAGCTAGGGTATGCCATGAACCCCTAGCTAGTGTATGCCATGGGACTGTGTCAACCCCTTGCTAGTGTATGCCATGGGACTGTGTCAACCCCTAGCTAGTGTATGCCATGAACCCCTAGCTAGGGTATGCCATGAACCCCTAGCTAGGGTATGCCATGAACCCCTAGCTAGGGTATGCCATGAACCCCTAGCTAGTGTATGCCATGAACCCCTAGCTAGGGTATGCCATGAACCCCTAGCTAGTGTATGCCATGAACCATGGGACTGTGGACATGCCATGGGACTGTGTCAACCCCTAGCTAGGGTATGCCATGAACCCCTTGCTAGTGTATGCCATGGGACTGCGTCAACCCCTAGCTAGTGTATGTCATGGGACTGCGTCAACCCCTAGCTAGTGTATGCCATGGGACTGTGTCAACCCTAGCTAGTGTATGCCATGGGACTGTGTCAACCCCTAGCTAGTGTATGCCATGGGACTGCATCAATCCCTAGCTAGGGTATGCCATGGGACTGTGTCAACCCCTAGCTAGTGTATGCCATGAACCCCTAGCTAGTGTATGTCATGGGACTGTGTCAACCCCTAGCTAGTGTATGCCATGGGACTGTGTCAACCCCTAGCTAGTGTATGCCATGGGACTATGTCAACCCCTAGCTATGGTATGCCATGGGACTGTGTCAACCCCTAGCTAGTGTATGTCATGGGACTGCGTCAACCCCTAGCTAGTGTATGCCATGGGACTGTGTCAACCCCTAGCTAGTGTATGCCATGAACCCCTAGCTAGTGTATGCCATGGGACTGTGTCAACCCCTAGCTAGGGTATGCCATGGGACTGTGTCAACCCCTAGCTATGGTATGCCATGAACCCCTAGCTAGTGTATGCCATGGGACTGTGTCAACCCCTAGCTAGTGTATGCCATGGGACTGTGTCAACCCCTAGCTAGTGTATGCCATGGGACTGTGTCAACCCCTAGCTAGGGTATGCCATGAACCCCTAGCTAGTGTATGCCATGGGACTGTGTCAACCCCTAGCTAGTGTGTGCCATGAACCCCTAGCTAGTGTATGCCATGGGACTGTGTCAACCCCTAGCTAGTGTATGCCATGGGACTGTGTCAACCCCTAGCTAGTGTATGCCATGGGACTGTGTCAACCCCTAGCTAGTGTATGTCATGGGACTGTGTCAACCCCTAGCTAGTGTATGCCATGGGACTGTGTCAACCCCTAGCTAGTGTATGCCATGGGACTGTGTCAACCCCTAGCTATGGTATGCCATGAACCCCTAGCTAGTGTATGCCATGGGACTGTGTCAACCCCTAGCTAGTGTATGCCATGGGACTGTGTCAACCCCTAGCTAGTGTATGCCATGGGACTGTGTCAACCCCTAGCTAGTGTATGCCATGGGACTGTGTCAACCCCTAGCTAGTGTATGTCATGGGACTGTGTCAACCCCTAGCTAGTGTATGCCATGGGACTGCGTCAACCCCTAGCTAGTGTATGCCATGGGACTGTGTCAACCCCTAGCTAGTGTATGCCATGGGACTGTGTCAACCCCTAGCTAGTGTATGCCATGGGACTGTGTCAACCCCTAGCTAGTGTATGCCATGGGACTGTGTCAACCCCTTGCTAGTGTATGCCATGGGACTGTGTCAACCCCTAGCTAGTGTATGCCATGGGACTGTGTCAACCCCTAGCTAGTGTATGCCATGGGACTGTGTCAACCCCTTGCTAGGGTATGCCATGGGACTGTGTCAACCCCTAGCTAGTGTATGCCATGGGACTGTGTCAACCCTGACCTTGGTATGAGCAGATGATGCCACTTGCTTTTTTCTCCTTTTCCTGAGTGTGTTAGCTGAAGGAATCTCAATGTCAGCCTTCACCTCCTGTGTCTTTTCAGTCTCCTCTTCTTCAGAGGCAGAGTCAGCCAGATCAAGTTGCTCTAATAATGGCTCATCAACCTCATCCTCATGGGGATGACCGCATTGACAATTCTATTTAAGATGAAAATGATGTAAGGATGACATAGGATGGTGTGCACAGTCACTTCACACCTCAGTCTTCAATAGAGCTTATTACAATTTATGAGCATGTGCATGTGATGGTGGCAGAAGAGGCATAGTGCAAACTCTAAATTTCAAATTGTGGGCTTTTTTTGGTTAAAAAAACCCTGAATATTACCCAGGAATGCCCCTATTTAGGCAAAAATTTGACAGTGCAATTGTTTGTGATCTCATATTATTAGTTAAAAATCTGTAGTTTATACAATCTAAATATTTTAAAAGTATGGTTGCCAAATTACATTAAAAAGCTGTACTTTTCAAATCATATAAGGCCATTTAAGACAATATGTTTTCACATAGAGGCTTAAAAGCCCATCTGACAGACAAAAAAAAACTAGCTTATTTTAATTATGTACCTTGAATCTGTGTCCCCCTTTCCACTTTGAAAATCTGTTGAGCTCAGCTTCTCTCTTTTGCAGCCTAGCTTCCCTTCTTGGGTTAAGTACTTCCTCAGTGAATGTAAGATTCTGTGAGAATGAATGGTGAATCCAAATTAGTAATATATATTTTTGTGGCATTATTTAATTTGGGGCCTTTTAAGCCCTAGGGCACAAGGGTTCCAGACAGAAGTCTACTAATAAAATGTTGTTATACATTATTGGATTGGTTAAGAAATGATAAGGGTTGTTATAGTACATTATTGGAGTGTTTAAGAAAGGATGAGGGAGAGATAGTAACATACTTTGTAAGGGTTAGATAAAGGACATGAGTGTTCTATGGGAATTAGGGCAAAAATTAATGAGTATCCTAAATTCCATAGAACACGAGCTGACATTATCTAACTTTCTTGGAAAATTTTACCCTGGGTACCAGAGGCTCAGAGCTACGCAGCCCCAACGATTTTTTGCCGCGGAACTCAGAGCCTTTGCTACCCAGGGTAAGAAAATTAACACTGCCACGAGACATTTTGCTTTGAAACTGGATGTCACTGGTAAATCAACATCACTAAATGCCTTACTGTCGTAAGCCATTGTATGGTTGTCAACAAGTTTTCAACATCATTAGTAGGCAATACTGACAGGTTGGTTGTGTGCGAATAGAACTAGATTCTGTTTAAATTCTAGTCTTAGCTGCCAGACTCAAAGCAGGAGCGCTTGATTTTTCCATCCCCGGAAAAGAAACCAAGCGGTTTAAAAAAAAAACATTCGGCGATAAAAAGTAAGCAAAGATAAAGTGGGAACGAATCCCCCATCAAAAACACGAAAAAGAACGGTCTGCAGACTCGAGAAAAAAAAGGATAAACCGAGGTCTTCGGGTGTTATCTCTTTGCTTCCATCGCTGAACTATGTTGAAATATTTGTGAATAACTTTGATATTACACAATTAACATTGTGTTTGTGCTTTCTTTTTTTTTCTGGGATGTAAAGCAGTTGAGGATTTTGAATTACAGGGACATTTCAGTGAGTTTTGTAGTTAGTAATGTATTAGTAGTCATCTACTTAGTGATTATTATTTCCTAAGTTGCAACTTTGATTTCATTTTTTTTCCTCTAGGAAAACAAAGTTGCAACTTAGAGAATACTAATCACTAAATAGATAACCACTTATTACTTACTACATTTCCCACTAATTCCCTATTGTTTAATGCCCTCGCTGTTTTACACCTTTTAGTAAATAAAACTACTATGAGATTTAGGGGGTTCAAATGGAGGGCACTGATTGGTCGAGTGGCAATAAAATATTTAATCTATTTTTTTGTTAAGCATATATCACCTTTTCATCAAATAGTCGTTGCTTTTCCTTCAACAGCATTTCTCTTTCTCTCTTTAATTCCTCTTTACTGAATTCTGAAATTTGAGCAAATCATTATATCAGCTAGGCTTGATATTCAGCTTGTTTCTGTGAGCCCGCAATAGGTGCCCCCATCAACGGCTGGAAAATTGGTCTGGTTGTTTGTCCTTTGATTGAAATTTTAGCCAATCAGAAAAGCCAAAATTCAATGAATTAGCAGTGATAAAATTTTTCTGATATAGAGTTTTTTTTGTATTCCCCGTCAATGGCTTTGAATTGTCTTTTACACAGAATGGGTGTGTTTATCCTACATGCTTCTGAGGGAGACGTTTACAGCCCTTTACCTATGAGGCGACAGCAGAAAAATAAAAAAGTTTGAAAGTGTGTGAGGATAAGCAAGATTCATATTTTCCAGCCTCAGTGGGATGGTAAAAAATACTTCACCCCTTAAAGCTAATTATCAAAGATTGTGGAGGCATATTATATATTCTATTTACATTTTGATGTGCCAGCGAGTGCTTGTTAACATCAGTTGGCACTTAATTTTTACTTTGCGCATTTTAGGGAGCTATGTTGGGCTTTTAAATACTGATTTTGCACGTCCTCATGTATTGGTTTACCTTTTCAAGTGTTTATGGGTGATTTATAGCACGAATAGATGCAAAGAAGTTGCAAAATATCATAAGTGACGTCCCAGACAAGCGTGTGTGACTAATGATCAAGTCTTTAGTGGAGCAGATGAGGCCATGGCTGGCTGGATGGCTGGAAATCGAGCCTATATATCGGCATAAACCAATTTTTAACATTTACAAGGCATATGATTTATATTCTAAGTTATTACCTCTCCTGGTTCCTTTTCACTTTTTCTGGAAGTAAATTTTCGAATTTTAAAACTTATAAACCAACTCAAAAACCAATAGAGTTCATAAGAGCAAATTCCCAGCCAACTGACCATTCAACCTTTAAGATATTCCCTTTAGGAGTTTTCAATTGTCGGTATCAGCACAACAATTTGTTTGCTACACAATTTGTGTGCTTTGATATTGTAATGTTTTGTGTATTTTGCAAGAAAATACACCAAGCATACACCAAACAGAATTTTATACTTTCACATTTGCCAAAATGGTGTTCTTTTTAAACTTTTTGCCCCCATTTGGTTCACCTTTCTTGTAATAATTGCCCCCCCCCCCCCCCCCCCCCAATGAAGATCTCCCCTTACTAGAACGCTTGGACTAATCATCTCCTGAAGGCCCACTCACAGAAAATATTTTTGATGTGTCAGACTTAGCGATAAATGCTCATTCTGAGGGTATGATTCATGGCCTGCTTGTAGTCTCCCAATCCAATTCAATTCAATTTCATCACCTTGTGTATGGCTGCTGTAGGCAATCAATCTCGATCGAACGTTTTATATATCGCTATATATTACCTTATACACAGCAAACACTCAAAACAAAATATTATTACACTTCAGTATCCATATATTACATATCTGGGAAGTATACAAGCACAAACAAATTTACTACAGTTACAAAATGCGCAACAGAATTAAACTCACTTGTTTTTTTAGGTTTCTCTTCCCCTTTTAAAAATTTCGCTAACAGCCCGGTCATCGGCGAGCCTAATGCATGTAGCAGGAGAGTTAAGAACCCAAAGCTGATGAGCACCCATAAGAGTATTGTCTTGAGTGTTAATACGCTCAGTCCGGACCAGAATAAACCACCGATAATGGCGCCGACAACGCCGAGGATGATCCAATCCCTTGCAGTGGCAAACAACGCCATCGTGGAAATCTTGAATGTTATTGTGCTTGGCCAGAGGAAGACTAGGAACCATAGCACAGGTATCCCGTGGTATACGTCAACGCGCACAACAAGCAACCGAAACAACATATCATATTCAACGATAATACAATCGATAACCTTCGGGCAGGGGCAAATACGTGGGAATAGTTTCCACCTACGTATTAGCCCCTGATGTTAAAATGTCAAGATGGCTATTCTTCTTTTTTTTACAGTAAAAGAGCGGCAGGTTTCCTTTTTAATTCACTATTTACCCAACAAAAATAAATGGCTTTCGTGCTCGTCAAAGATGTTTGGAAATTCCGTACATATTGGCTAGCACGCTATGTAGTGTTTCGTCACATAATTTACCCTTTCAACAGGTCACGCAAAATGGCCAATGACATTCATGCGTTGACGGATCATCGTGGGAAAAGAAAATGGCATCTTCAACCCCGTATGACGGTGCTGGGGTTGTAGGAGCGTGTTAATCGGGTCAAAGTGCGCAATGAGTAATACAAAGGGAAGCGGGCAGGGCGGTCAGAGGTAGAAGCAATAGAAGGCACCGGACATTTCCTTCATGGGGCTAGTGCAACGTCCCCGTCCCCTTTAAAGATACTAGGTAATGGTCGAGGTACAGAAATAGTCAGTCGAATCTCAAACTGCTGTAGCATTCGGTAATGTGCCTTGTATTAGCATTCTTGCGTACGTGTATAAACTAATGCGTGTTTCTAGATTTTCAGGATAGACCCCTTTCTACCAGACAAACAAGAAGAACAAGGAAATTCTGGTGGGAGAGGGGCTGCTCTTATCAAGATATAGATGGGCTTATTGGTTACCGGACGCGGCGAGGACATGTTTCACTGTACAATAGAGTGTGACAGTGAAATTATTAATAAAAAGATAAAGCTTGATTTGCTTGAAAGTAGGTTTTACAGGGACAGCAACAGAATTTCGTTTTCTGATCTGTTCTGACCTCGGATTCCACTTAGGTATAGATAAAAATGTGCCCCCCCCCCCCCCCCCCCCCTGGGAGTATCCAACGCATGTGAAGTGACAAAGCGCCTCTCTACGTGATAAGCGCGACCAGTGCGATAACGACCTCTCGCACGCGATATATGTTCTTTTTATTGATTCAACACAACAATGCTTTAAACCTTAAATAGATTTATACCAAATGGGCGCGCCAACGCATACATTTTTAATAAATATTATTCTATCTCGACTTTGACGCAGTTTCTAACCATAGTGCATGAAAATTAATGATTAATATACACCTGCAATTAATTGAGTCAATGTCCCAAATTCTTTGTAGGAAAAAATGATAATATATACTTGTTATCGCCTAAGAAAGTTGTCATACAAGAACACAACTGATAGTGGTCTTATCGAACCATTATCAACACACCAGCCCAAGACTAATTAATAGTGTTTTTAGATAAGATCAATAAACAAGCGCCCGAAGAAATTGTCAATGCTCAGACTTTCACGAATTGCCCATATGAATTACCATTTTCGGGTTTAAGTGGAAGAAAAACAAACACGATATTGGCATGGCTTTTACTATCTCGTTTACTTAAGGACAGCTAAATCACTATGACAGCAGGTCGCACGCAAAAAGTCACGCAACTCTTGTATACTAAAACGGGTAGTGCAGGGATGTTTACGAGATATCTACCGAGGTTATCGAATGTAGAAAACTGTCATAATTCTTTCTAAGCCCCATGTAATGAGGCGGGTTGGTGCAACTTTGGTGTAATCATGCGATTAGCTTATCAAATAAACATTAAAAGGGCACGGAACCAATTGTAAACCTCAAACCAATTGTTCAGTTATGACGTATGATACGGAAATTGCGTATAGGCCGTGGACACGCCCCCACATCCCCCCTCTCTCCTTGTATGGTCTCAGGGGTTCCCTGATACAGTCATAGACTCCCGAATGGGTTCCCGGGCACTCCCAAATTTGGACTGGAATTACAATATTCGCATACATGCTTGCGCATTTTCTTAAAGTGCCCTCGTTATGCTCGACTGTCTTATTTTCGTATCATTACTCCCACTTCTAGTGGCGATTTCCATGCTTGTAGTATTTTTATTGTTTTTTGCCATAAACCATACGGTGGCCCTGTTAGCTTTTGCGTTGAGCTTTCCATTGAGACAAAGTAGCCTTTATGGCCCTAAGAGTAAGCACCCGGCATAAAAAAGAAATCTGAATGCGTCGATGCCACCAAGTCTGAAAGAGACATCACGCCACGAGACATTTCCGCTAGTGACGAGGTTTTTGGCTGTTCAACACAATACGATGATATCCGTATCGGCTGACAGATTTTTAAGGCATAATAAACGATTTTTGAATCCACACAACCACAAAGAGTCATTCCATTCAAGGTCTCGCCCGCAAACATAATACAATAATACATAATACAATAATACATAATACAATAATACATAATACAATAGCTCAAAAGATTATCGAACTCATTTTCTAAGTTCGCGAAATTTCACAGGCTCACCTCCATGCCATAAATTCTTAATGGCCTTACTACAACTTAAAGCGTTTTACAATCGGAAATTGATGTAAAGGCAATCGCTGTTTTTAGCATAAGCCCTCATCGATTAACTATGCCCTACGTGAAAACGTCATCTGGTCACGCTCGTTGCGTGACTCGACAGCAAGCCCCGCGTGTCTGCCAGTGGAGTCACCCGAAGGTCTTTGCAGGATTTGAATTTACGCATAATTTATTTTTTCGTCGTTTCGAGAGTACTCGTAACCGCAGCTCTTTGTCAAATAGCTCTTTCTTCAGGATGACTACCAATACATGGCCCCTGAGGAAGTCAAAAAGTGAGTGAGTTTGATGATTTGACAATAGTTTCTTTGATAGAAAAGGCTAGATATGTGAGTCGATTACACTGTTGTGTGTGTAACCGATTTGTGGGACGAGGCTACTTCGAACATCTCAACGACTTCTTAGTTCTTGGCTTGCAAATAGAATACAGTGTAATGTGGTAGCTTTTCAGTGACCAAGCATCTATACTTGAAGGTTAAGGCATTGGGGTACATTATGGTTTTTCTCAAGTACTATTATAGTGTTTGAATTGTTCGCTTCAGCGTATTTTATTCCCGTTTCCTGTGTCTGTCGCGATGGCTTTGCTCCCATGGATTTTCATAAGGTTTTCAACACTACAACATCTCTAGCTCACTAGCTTTCGCAGCCATTGCATTGGGATGATGTTGTTTGTTTCGGATAAAGCTGATTATCACAAGGCTTTATTTGTGCCTGGAAATGCGGCTCTTATTTCACAATATCGTTGATCGTTCAACACTCATTTCTCTCGCGGAAATGTTCAGGATTTAGAAGGAAAGTGAAGAACCACAGAGTTATTATATCAGTAAACGTATTGTGTGATTGCTATGTAAATACAGCAAATTGTTCTTTACAGAATTCTGGGATTGATATTATAGCTTGCGTTTTTTCTAGGCAATTCTTGTCTACGCCTAGCATTCGAACGGCTTGGCTTTTGCTGAGCATTGAAGAGTGAAATTTATTCTAAACCATATCTAAATAAATGTCGTGTAAGAAGTTATTTTTGTCAATACAATGTAAGATAGTTTATATTAGCCATATATTTATTAATTAATTCCTGTTTTATTTATTTACTTGCTCAGCAAAGAAACATTTTAGCAGTTTTATCAAATGGTTTACTTCACACCTCAACTTTTGTTTTGACATCAAAATCAAGTTTATACTCAATGTTAAAACACGATATGTTACCGCCCTACAATTTAGCAAAGTTAATCAAATTTATCATATTTCTTTAGTTTTGTTTTGGTTGGGAGTCAGCGAGAGTTATCTTGTTTTGTTACACAGATGAAAATTCAGACTCATTTATACATTTAACCTTTCGAAGACAAAACATCAATTCCACAAGTTCCAAAAAAATATTATTCCAAGGTTATGAAATCTTCTCACTTTCACAAAGGCATAATAAAATCCTGACAATGATGATCTGATGTTTATATGGTGTCAGGAAAAAGTATTTGACTCCACCAGTATTATCAGCACTACTATTCAAATTATTTCATGAGGGTAATGTGTAATGCTGAACTCCTACTGTTTTTGTAAAGCATGAAGAATACCATGGTTGGGTTAGGATGATGCATCTTATTTGATTTCCCCTTTCCTCTGATATGCATGCAGCTTTATGTAAACATAGAAAAGTTTTGGCAAAGGTCAGAAGATTGTTTTTGTGTAATGTAAATAAATTAACACTTACTCATACCAAACTCCCCTTCCTTAGACAGTGTGTTATCAGCTAGAAAGGTCACTAGTGCATAATGGATATAAACTACTGGTTTAGCTTATCACATTGGAGGAGGTGAATCATTTGATTTGTTGTTTGCTTGGCATCGATGAAAATGCATAGGTAGCACCCACCAGCATAGTCATATTTTATATCAATACATGCTTCTTGTGCATAATTTCTTTATAATCTTTAATTAATCATCTACTTAGTGACTTTTTATACGTAATGATGACAACTGTAGTTTCACAATACTAATGTAGCGATCTACCTCACTTATATTGGTATGACTTCTTAAACGATTGTTATCAAGGCTTTCCAGGCAGCTAATTTAATTTCTATTTCTACAGCAGTTCTTGTAGGTACTTAAAGAAATGTTCTGCCATTTATTTTTCTCCACTACCTGAAAATATATCTGTCATTACAGACTTTCTTTAATTAAGGGGGAACTATTTCAACACACCATTGAAGCGTTATGTAATGCCTCTGTGTAAACAGAGCAGTTTCACTGTTTCAGTAACTTTTTACGGACACTAAAACAGTTCAAAGGATTATATAGAGAGATGAGTTGATAAACTTAGCATTTTAATGATATAATTACTAAATATTATTCAATAATAGGTGGAAAGGTTTTGCCTGATAATATTTTTCTTTTTTGTGTGTGTTTTAGGTTGTCCTTCAGTCCATGGGACTCTGCGACATGAACCCCAACCTTATGTCTCTTACAATCCTATCTGTTCAAATGACTTTGACAAATTACTCAACCTGGAAAGTGAACTTCCTGATAACTGGACACGGAAGATGAAGAATAAGGAAGCAGAGGTTTCAAAAAAGAAGAAGACAGACAGAAATGAGCCTTCGATATATAAGGTACAAACCTGTGGGTTTTTTTTTTCACACACACTCTGATCGCCTTAAACAAAGCAAGATGCTTTGTTGAGTTCAATGGTAAAAGCTGAATTCAATAAAAACACAAGGTGTCCCATGCATGCGACAAAACTTCACCACCGAGACTTCAAAATCAATTGGTAATAATTTAACTATATGTAGTATTCAAGAATTTATCAGATTCATGTAAAATTAAATTCTTCTGAAAAAATGATATTGCACCATTCCTCAGTTCCTTTAAGCCAAAAATAAACTTCTTAGAAACAATGTGTATGAAGCTGTTATGTACACACACTTTATAATTTAAACTAATTAGTCATTCAAGCAAATGTTTGTAAGCTATTGCAAAAGTTTGTTAAATGTGGGAGAGAAATGTTTCCTATTCCATAATTAGCTTGTGTATATAGCTACTGTTTGTAGACTTTAGCTGTCAATGTTCATTTTTTTCAGGCTAACTTACGTGTTGAAGTCCCTTACCACAAAGGTATGTATCAACCAATATCCCCCTATGAAATTGAGAAAATGTCTTCTGTGTTGCTGAGTCAGATTCTTTTGGGCACAGTAAATACCTTCATGCCTTACAGTTTTGTTTTTGTTTTTGCTGTTTTATGACCGGTGGCAGACACTGAGATTACTATATCCTAGCAACACTTAGGTTAATCAAAGATAATGTGAATTAAAAGGTTTTTGGGCTAGGCAATTCTAATATAACAAATTAAAAAAAAATTTTTTTTGTTTGCCAGACTGAACTCATATTTATGTTTAATGGGGATACAAATGGCAAAATTCAGTTTGTTACTGTGTGATGTTTTTGGTGGAATCCCAATTGTACTTTGGAAAATTATCACTCTGTCTTCAGAAACAGAAACAATGTGTCGAGGATGAAATTTATTTCAAAATGATTGAGATGGATTCTGAATTTGATCTACTGACATTAATCAGACAAAATGATTTTAGATCAGGTATCAGCATGTTTATCACAACAACTTCCATAGATATTATGACTTGCCACTCAAATTGCTTGTAAACAATTAATCAATTGACTTAAAAACTAACATAAACAACCAGAAACTACATAACAAAAATTATGACAAGCACTCAATCATTAATGATAGATTATTACAGAATCTCCTTCGACTTAATTATTTTATTTTTAAATAAATTTGCAGCTGTGAAGTATATGACGGACTGGCGCAAGAGAAAGGAATGGGATAAAACGTTTGATGTTATGGATATTATTGAAGAATTAAAAATTGGCAATTTCAAGGTCATCTATCTGTAAGTATGCCTCTGTGTAGTTTCCCTGTAATTTTTGAACATGAAAACAATATAAAACTGAAATGAAACCCTGCATTACACAATCCCACGTACTAATTTATAATTATAAAATTAAATTCATTGTTTTTTTTTACTGCTACAACATCAGAGGACCAAAAAACCTGAATTTAACCGAAATCCAGTGGAATCTTGGGTTGCCTTTTGAAAACACAAGTAAAATGATGTAGTCTTGGGTTGCCTTTGGTCCTGTTATGCATCAAACGTCAGTCACGCGTAAACTTATTAGCAACATGCTTGCCGTGCACTCCTCCAGTATTGCTGGGCTGGCAATGCTGGCACTGTAGGTGCTGGCGCAGATTGCACAGGGCTTTAAGCATTGTCTTAAAACATGAAAATGTACAGTACTACCATGTACTGTAATTGAAACTACACCGCACATTGCTCCACATTTATCACGTTGAAAAGAACAGTAGCTTTCTTCCTCTACAAATTGTGCCAATGCACCGCTCCAGAAAAGACCAATTTCTTGAATCACACATTACATTTTGTTGGACGAAAATGAAGTGGCGTAATGCATGTATAACTCTTTTTGAAAGGTTCTCAAAGACTTCCATGTACAAAGGCCTAAGGCATGCAGTATTGTAAAGTTTAAAAAATTCAAAAAGTCCAACAAAAAAATCAGAAAAGGTCGGGTCAAGAGCAAACAAAAAAGAGATAATTTGAAATTGCATTTTTTTTTTTGCTGCGAATTTTCATTACATGGTGTCGAGTTATGTGTAATCTCCACTTTTCTGAGTGAGATGTTTTTTTTTATTTTTGCATGAACACAAGGTTTTCACATGTACCTAAATAGTGTATAAATCCATTGTTTGATAAAACATGGTATTATATATTTTTAACTTTTCATAGCACTTTTATACGTACTTGTTTAAAACCCAGCGGTACCCCCTCACCTCCCCCTCACAAATCACAAACCCTCCATCTCTCCCCGGGCTTCCGCCCCTCCCGTCCACTCTTACGACCATTCCGCCACCAGTTGGCGCCAGTTTTCTTCCAGTCGATTACGTAGCAATCTCCTATTTTTAACGGAAAACATGAAAATGTTTCAAAATTGTTAAAGCAGTGTGTCTATTGGAAGTTTCTTTGAGGATGTGACTAATAATTTAGAGCGGATGACCTGTTAAATAGCGTGGATTCTAATAGATGTCTTTGTCTCTTGTCATTTCTGGTTTCGTCGGCCCTCTGGTGACAATGCGGCTTTAAGAGTGGGTGGCGCTTTTACAGCTAGATTTTGACTGGTCGAGCAAAAAATGGGTTCTGTAAACGAGTCTGTCGTTTGAGTAGTTCAGTTCCTATTTAATTTGACCACTTGTTTTGCAGACGTGTCAAGACTAAGGAACTGGTGATGGCGAATGTTGAGAGGAAGTATATCAGTCCGCGGTGTCACATACAGGCGATGAGCAGTATACGCCACCCCATGGTACCACAAGTCGCCAAGAAAGGCTATGTCAGGTACGCATACCCTGTCGAAAGTCCGTACTTGCCTTGAATAGGA
Source organism: Nematostella vectensis (assembly GCF_932526225.1). NCBI lineage: Eukaryota > Metazoa > Cnidaria > Anthozoa > Actiniaria > Edwardsiidae > Nematostella > Nematostella vectensis. The sequence goes on along the minus strand of NC_064036.1, from coordinate 912,601 downwards.
AGTTTATCTGTGTCATTGTCATGAAACATACACAATTATATCGTGTTTCGTGCCATGCTGTGCCGGGTATTAAGGGACTTGAAGTTACGAGGACTGCATATTTAGAACCTAAATACGAACTGAGTTCGGAGAGGGCTCGGGCTACTCACGAACTCTAAAGAGGCTATGGTTACACAGTAACATGTTTCGAGACTTGAAAAAAACGATCGCTAGGGTTTTTAGACAAGAGGAATAGAAATATAACAAGAGGAAAGTAAATAGGATTTCACTAACTCAGAAGGCAGGAGATGTTTTGGATTGTAAGGTTAGAAATATTTTATTCGCTGAGTTCAATATTCAACATAAATTGGGGATTCATTTTTGTTTATTTTATAAATAAATCGCTGACAAAGTATCCTAATTCCCGTGCATACCCATGCATTGATTTCGCTTCGTAAAATATCATATTCAGGCCTCGAATATGAGGGGGGGGGAGCATTCAATGCTACCGATCTTTGACAAGATTAAGAAAGCAACCCCCCCTACTATGCCCCCGGCGGATACATTGGACTTATGCTTGATCTTTTGGATACAATGGACTTATGCTTGATCTTTTGGATACAATGGACTTATGCTTGATCTTTTGGATACAATGGACTTATGCTTGATCTTTTGGATACAATGGACTTATGCTTGATCTTTTGGATACATTGGACTTATGCTTGATCTTTTGAATACATTGGACTTATGCTTGATCTTTTCGATACATTGGACTTATGCTTGATCTTTTAAATACATTGGACTTATGCTTGATCTTTTAAATACATTGGACTTATGCTTGTTCTTTTGGATACATTGGACTTATGCTTGATCTTTTTGCAGAGCGGAAGCTTTCATGTTCGGTACCATCATCCGGCCCGACACGGACAGTCCCGACACGGCATCTCGCATCACTATCATCCACCAGATCGATGCCAAGGGGAAACGGCCGCTGAACTCCCGGATCCGCGACATCCCCCACACCCTTCGCAAATATCACTGCGAGCACAAAGACGACGAGATCGAGGAGGAGGACAGCTCACTGTCACTGGAAAAGCGGAGGATGCCGTCCTCCTCGAGCGAGATGTCCAGTCCGGACCGCAAACCTTACATGTACAAACAGAGTCAAAGCGTTAACGACATTGTCGTCTAGACGCGGCCGCTACTTAGGTTTAGTTAGTCGTGCAAGGAGAATAGAACAGTATTTAACCTATGAATGGCAGGATTCATGGCTGGGCTGGCCCGAGCTGGCGAGGCGTGTGCCAGGTCACGTGATAACAGGTCACTTTACCAGCCTTGGGGCTTATGCTTAAGAGGCAAAGGATGATCGTTTTTAACTTATGATTCGTTTGGATTCTTTGTGTGTCTAGTGGTCTAGCTGCGGTTTTGAGACTCGCTCCTAAAAGTGGTTTCTCAGGTTGATGATGACGTCTGCATTAAAGACGGAACTCTCGTAGACACCCGTCTTTAATGAGGATGGTTAGGGGCGGTTTGTTTAGGCTATTTTCCCAAAAATAAAGGTCTTCATACCGGCAGTTCTAAGAGATGTGAAGTTTTTATTAAAACGTTATTTTAGTTCATTTTAATGTTAATCACTAATTTTAAGCTGCCCAAGGCACAGTATTGATGAATTTTTAAGGATTTTAGTTTTTACTCAATTTTTTATGATTTTGTTTCCCGTATGACTGTTGCCCAGGATAAAGGGTGCTGCAAGTACCATTGTTCACCCTATACTCGGTGGGAACGAGAAACAGGACTTAACTTGTGAGTAGTGTAGCTACGTTGTACTATATAGCCTTGTATCAGGAAGGGAAAGTATCTCCCGCTATAGTAAGAAGAGAGTCTATGGAATTGGTCGTCTAATGTCAAAACTGTCTTGTACAAACTAGTGTTTCTCTATAATCTTAATAATAAAGTTCTGATCGCAATACGAATTTAGTTTTAAGAGCAATTTCTTCAATTTCCCTCCGGGCCAGGGGTAGTCTTTATAACACATTATTTAAAAGTTCTTTAATATCTTTTGTTTATTTATTGTAAAATACGAGATCTCGCTGTATTTATTGATCAGATTGCCCACTTTATATTATTACTATAAGAAGCCGCTATTAAAGGAATCTAAAGTAATGCACATAATATATAAAAAAACAATTAGTAGCGGAAAATCATGCTAGTTGTTTAATGGCAAGTTTAAATATCTATGTTAACTTTTTATATTTTTATATTTTATTGTTAAATACGAGATCTTGCTGTATTAATTGATCCGATGGCCCATTTTACAGGGTCTGGATGGGGTTAACCTACAGCGACAAAACTAAAAAAGTACTACCGACACACCATGTAAAAAAACTAGTGACTAGCGACAAAATTTTGTTTTGCCGACTACCGACATGCAGACCCCCCCCCCCCATCCAGACCCTGATGATGAAAGATCTGAAAAATGTCCTTTTTCGTCAAAAGTCTAAGATCTCATATCAGTTGGTTTGTGTTTTTGAGGGGATCATGAGTATTATATGGAATAAGTATAGTATCTGATGATCCTTCAGTAAAGGAATAACCCACTTCTTGGCAGCCAAGGAGGGCGTACACGCCTGGATGACACAAGATGTCTACCTGTTATATTCCAATAATGGTTGCATGGATCGGGATCGTTTCTTTGAATAAGTGCTGGATCTGTTTTAAAACTGAAGGTTTTAAACAACAATACATTAACTGTACGGATATATCCTTAGACTCTTTTCATACAAATCTTGCAATCAAAGAGTGAAGTAGACAATTCATTGTTAAAGGCTAAGTAAGGTCCACCGATGTTTGACTCACTATTTGTTTGGGCATTATGGTTGAAAAAAGCCGTGCTCAATTATTTCATTTTCAGTAAAAAAATCAGTTATATCAGATTGACCCCTGCATGCTATTTTTAGCAGAATTTGCAAAAAAAAAAAAAAAAAAAAAAAAAAAAAAAAAAAGATCCACCACTTATTTTTATTTTTTTACAGCCCTTTAAAGTGAAATACTGATGTACTTAGTCAGCGTAGTCAGCGTTTGCGCATTTTGTCAAGGTCCACCTACTGTATGTCTTACTCATTTTTGTTTGGGCATCGTGGATAAAAAAAAAACAGTTCCCAAAATTTATTGTTTTTTTCAGTAAGAAAAATATCAGATTGACTTTTGGCTCTACAGAATTTTCCGAAAAAAAAAGAACACACACACAATAACGAGCAGCCGGGAGGGGGGGGGGGGGCTAAAAAAAACTAGGCGGAGGGCACGCTTTTCGTTTGACGTGTGTAGGCCTGTTTTTTTCTTGTCTAGTATTTGCAGTGGTGTATCCCCCGCTCGCTGGGTGCGTTATGGAAAGCATGCACATCAAATATGTTCTCAGCAGATAACTTAGATGCCTACAGAGGAATAAGCTACGGGTGCTGAATAAGCTGCAGCCAAAACGTCTGCCCTGTGAGCCCGCGAAAGGTGTGTCGAATGAGCTACGGGTGCTAAATAATCTGCAGCTAAAACGTCTGCATACTGTGAGCCCGCGAAAGGTGTGTCGAATAAGGTACCGAGGCTGCACAATTTTAAAGAATCTGAAAATTTAAAAATATGTGATAGACGAGAACAACAGTCGAACTTCCTATACACTGTATACAATCTATAACATTTATCAAATAGATAGGTGATGTTATTGAAAGATTCTAGGTGACGCACTCTTTAAATCCATAATGCTACAACAGCAAATTGACAATGTGCAGCCCTTTGAATTATCAGTACACGTGCAAATCATATATAATATTAGTGACATCATTTTTATTTCATGTTCCGACATTTCTGTATTTTTGTTTTCCTGTAATCGAGTTCTTTAACTGTATCCTTCCATATATCTGCATCTCGTGCGTGCCCCTCACTAGCCCCAGCTCTCTCATGCGGCCATTTAAAATGCAAACAAAACAAACTACGAAAGAGTTCGCGTATTCTCGGATAGAAAACTGCTCTGAAACACAACATAGCCGCCAGCTGCGCATGTGTTTTTTGTGCTCTAACGGGCATCGCGTGCCTTTTGAGAGCTTTGTATAGACGTATGCTAGGCGTACCTCGCGACGGTCAACGTCCATTGTTATTGAAAATATGCTCTCACAGACCGCACTTCAACAAATTTTTTCCAATACGCGAATCCTCTCTGCGAGGCTTCAAAGAGTCGCAACTCACAATTTATATACATATATATTATCAAGAGAGCATAAGATATCTTATGCTCTCTTGATATTATACAACACAGACAAACTATTGAGCTATTTTGATTTAATCTAAGTATCACTATTATTATCATCATAAATATTATCTTAATGATTATTATCACTTATCGTATCATATCTATTATTTTTGTTGTTGTTATTTGCTTGGGATGTTAGTTTTACCCATCATGCACCAGTTTATCTTTTCATCGTGCAAGGCACCAGGATCAATAATTCCCCATGAGTTGCGTGACAGCAAGAACATCTCAAAATAATCCAACGACACAGATTTCCGTAAAAATCTAAATTTTATAAATAAATTTTATCTTAATGATTATTATCACTCATCGTATCATATCTATTATTTTTGTTGTTGTTATTTGCTTGGGATGTTAGTTTTACCCATCATGCACCAGTTTATCTTTTCATCGTGCAAGGCACCAGGATCAATAATTCCCGATGAGTTGCGTGACAGCAAGAACATCTCAAAATAATCCAACGACACAGATTTCCGTAAAAATCTAAATTTTTTGACCGTCATAGGCAGCAACCTTAAGATTCTCTACAACCATTCTTCTGACTTGTTTCATATTTTAGGTGGCGTCTCTCTATCCATTCTATCCATAGAAATCACAAGGCGTATCATTCTCTCGAGTGCTGATTTGTCAGCCCTATCTTCTTCTATGGCAGAAAGCTGCATAATTTAGTCGAACGGGCTTGTCACGCGACAATCACAGCTGAGGCAAGTTCCTTACTGATATCCACACGATTAATAGGTCTTGTAACTTTATAATAAGCTGCTTAAACCAAGTGAGGTCTCGTTGCATGTTGCCTGGTTCGTCTTAACCTGGTAGGTGTGTATATAACGTTTACATTTTGACCGAACAACGAAAAGGCAAGCGTCACGTATTTGCATAAACCAAGTGGTCATACGATTCAAAGTTAGCATCAAAAATTGCGTTTGACTCATGAAAATTATTATGTTTATTAGCCTTGATATTATTTTTTTCATTGGGGATTTAGTTTCAGGTATTTGTAAAGATGTATATTATTTATAGGATTCTGATTTACTAAACATTTGACCCGAACAACATGAAGTAAAGCCAGACATCATGCTGTACTACAGCAGTTCAAACAGTAGTTATCAGACCCTTGGAATATTGCGACTCCGATTCTCAAATAAATCTAGACAGCCTGAATTTTTATCGATTCGTGGATACTATCTAAACGACTCACATTCGAGCGCAAAGACATATTAGACTTTCCGTGTTGTGTGAAAGCGGAGCCCATCTTGAAGGAAGGCGTGACGGGTTTAGGGATTAGTGTTATCAATTTATTGTTCTTTTTGAATTAACGAATACGTCGAATTCCTTTTATAAATTTCGTCTTAATGGTAAAACTCGAAATCACTTAGAATTAAAAGACATTAAGCAGAATAAATTGTGCTAAAGTGTACTATGCTCTAAAATGAATTCAAGGTGCTGTATAATCTGTTTATATCAGTATCAAAAGCAAATGAACAGGGTATTATAACGCACACTTGGTGGTAAATTTTATAGTATTTAACGCATTGGTATATTATTCCTTGTATACCATCCTGGTACTATTTTTTTGTCTCCGCCTGCGCGGTTTTAGCAACATATGCCCGCCGGCAAGCGTTTATTTTTTTATGTTCAGACTTTTTGTTTATCATGTGTTGGTTGGTATAATGTCGAATGCATGAAAATCAATCTAAATGTTACTGTCTTTTGTTCTGCTTCAATTTCTGATGTTTAGTGTAACCTATTAATTTTTTTTCGCGTCTGTATCACATCTAAGTCATTTAGGATTTGTGATAATTCGTGGTATGTCAAGTACCTTGTTTTTTTTTTGTTTCATGTTTTATAAGCACTCATCAGCTGTTAAGTGGTGATGGAAGCATTAAAGAAAAACAAAACATTTGCTTTTTTTGTGACGTCGATGTTAGCTTTTTAAGCTACATTAAAAAGTAGCCTTAACATTTATCATGTCCTGTTCTTTATATATTGATATGCAAAGATCGATCTGATATGATAAACCAACTCCACAACAAAATATTGCTATCACATAGTTTTATGGATTTTTTTTGGCGAAGATCTAGAGAGTGTCCACATCGAGGAAAACTGGTTATGTGTGATGTACTGTGAAAATAGACCACATGCTTTTAAACTTGTTGAAAGGGTTTCAAAATAGATATTTTTTTAGAAAGTAGTATGATACTAAAACTTGTCTTTATTTTCAGTTTTGCAGCTATGTCTGAGTGTCGTGTGATTGCTGGCGACGAGTCTGTAGCAGATGGTACGATACACAGTCAGTCACATCCATATGACATAAAAAGACGATACCTGGGTCATTTTGTTTCAGCTGCCCCTTGCACCGAGTGATGATCTGATACAAAAGACGGTTATTGTTTGGTGGGCACGATGAAAAAGATATATGTGTTGCAAGAATTGTATCCAAACTGATCAGCGCGGGTTTAATATTTATTTTCAAACGAAACCCAGATGGCATCTTAATTAAAATGGCTTCCATGTTTAACATTATTTTCAAAATGTATTGTTGGTCGTGGTGGCGCCCACGTAAAAAAAGAGACTATGATAAATCCATGCTTCCTGTTTCCCAGGCTTCTCGTACAAGGTCGATATCCTCACTGGCGATGTATATGGAGCGGGGACTGATGCTAACGTACTCATTACCATATATGGGGAGGACGGTGATTCTGGCCAGCAGTTGCTTGATAATTCGGGAAACAACTTCGAGCGGGGAACGTAAGTAGCATGATTTCAAAAAGTTAGGTAGTGGGTATTTTTGCGCGTGTTAACTTTGTACTCTTATTTAAGCGCACTTCAATGCACAGTAGTTAAACAGTCTAGTTCATGTTCTCGGTGTTGTTTTTTTCGCTCAATGCAAATTCAGCGTGAAAAGTCCAACGTTTAAAGTTAATACTCTCGCACCAGCATTAATAATGTTTTTTTATTGGTCTTCCCAGAAAAGACCACTTCCATTTGGTCACTAACAAGTACCTCGGACGAATAACTAAGATCCATATCGGGCATGATAACACTGGACTTGGGGCCGCGTGGAACCTCGGGAAGGTTATGGTTGAAGACGTCAAAAGCCGAGAAGTGTTCGTCTTTCCGTGCGACCGCTGGTTCTCTGTTGAAGAAGACGACGGGCTCACATCACGTGATCTGTTCTGGAGTACTGTAGAGCGCAAGAAAGAGAATGCTGAAGGTACATAAGATAATCGTGGCTTCAACACACGGAGTGCGTATTTACAGAGTGAAACTAGGGGCAACTGCAGGCAGAGCATGTTGTATAGAATAACACATCTCATTTGGGATAATAACACTTGATCTATGTTTGTGTCTAGGCCAGTACACTATCCACATATTCACCGGAGACGTGTGGGGAGCTGGGACCGACGCTAACGTTCTTGTTACCTTATATGGTACAAAAGGAGACTCGGGGGAACATAAGCTTGATAACGAAGGAGAAAACAACTTCGAGCAGGGGATGTAAGTAGCGCAAAGTTTGGTTTACACTGGGAAAAGGGGATGTAAGTAGCGCAAAGTTTGGTTTACACCTGGAGAAGGGGATCTAAGTAGCACAAAGTGTGGTTAGCACTGGGAGTAGGGGATGTAAGTAGCGCAAAGTTTGATTAACACTGGGAGAAGGGGATGTAAGTAGCGCAAAGTGTGGTTAACACTGGGAGAAGGGGATGTAAGTAGCGCAAAGTGTGGTTTACACTGGGAGTAGGTGATGTAAGTAGCGCAAAGTGTGGTTAACACTGGGAGTAGAGGATGTTAGTAGCGCAAAGTTTGGTTAACACTGGGAGTAGGGGATGTTAGTAGCGCAAAGTTTGGTTTACACCTGGAGAAGGGGATGTAAGTAGCGCAAAGTGTGGTTAACACTGGGAGAAGGGGATGTAAGTAGCGCAAAGTTTGGTTAACACTGGGAGTAGGGGATGTTAGTAGCGCAAAGTGTGGTTAACACTGGGAGTAGGGGATGTTAGTAGCGCAAAGTTTGGTTAACACTGGGAGAAGGGGATGTAAGTAGCGCAATGTGTGGTTAACACTGGGAGTAGGTGATGTAAGTAGCGCAAAGTGTGGTTAACACTGGGAGTAAGGGATGTAAGTAGCGCAATGTGTGGTTTACACTGGGAGTAGGGGATGTAAGTAGCGCAAAGTTTGGTTAACACTGGGAGTAGGGGATGTTAGTAGCGCAAAGTGTGGTTAACACTGGGAGTAGGGGATGTAAGTAGCGCAATGTGTGGTTTACACTGGGAGTAGGGGATGTAAGTAGCGCAAAGTTTGGTTTACACTGGGAGAAGGGGATGTAAGTAGCGCAAAGTTTGGTTAACACTGGGAGAAGGGGATGTAAGTAGCGCAATGTGTGGTTTACACTGGGAGTAGGGGATGTAAGTAGCGCAGTGGTTAACACTGGGAGTAGTGTGGTTAACAAAGCAAAGTGTGGTTAACACTGGGAGAAGGGGATGTAAGTAGCGCAAAGTTTGGTTAACACTGGGAGTAGGGGATGTTAGTAGCGCAAAGTTTGGTTTACACTGGGAGTAGGGGATGTAAGTAGCTCAAAGTTTGGTTTACACTGGGAGTAGGGGATGTAAGTAGCGCAAAGTTTGGTTTACACTGGGATTAGGGGATGTAAGTAGCGCAAAGTTTCGTTAGCACTGGGCAGAATTGCGCAAAGTGTGTATATGTAACATATGTATGGTATGCTTATATATAAGTTTACTTTTTGCTTTTACTAGAGAGCAGAAAGTGGGATCAATCAGTATACACTGTGGAGAATGATATTTCGTGAGGCAAATCGTGTATTGTCTCGATGTGTAACGCTTAGCGATCTGGGCGAGCGTTGAGGGGCAAATTGTCACATGCCAAACAACTTTTCGTGTAAATCTGCGTCGGGTTTCGGAACTGTTTTACTGATCGAATGTCCACAGAGACCAAGGAAAAATCAGCTAGATTTACGGTGATTTAATGGACGATAACGAACGTAAACTGAAATACAATACAGAATCAACTAATTAATAAATTGCGGTAAAAGTTACAGGTGTGATAGAATCTTGTGTCGGACATTCCAATCATAGTTTATACATTACAAGTAGTTATTGCTAAAGACTAAAATGCATAAAATCATACAACAAAACATAGCATGAGCATAAACACATTTCAATAATGATAAATGGTAAATAGCAATCATAATAAAGGCTATAAGAACACTTTACTAGAAAAATGTCTAAATGTACATGCTTGCGGGAATTCCACTGCAAGCAATAGGAAAACGTTCCAAAATACGACTGTACTTTAACTGAGGTTAGCAAACCACAAGCATGAAAACTAAGGCAAGATTTGTACTGAGAAAGCTAGACTAAAACTCTTAAGAACGAGCGCTTAGGCTATGGCGTTGTCACGTATCTATAAAGAACAATAAGGCCTTGTAAGACTACATCATTCAACTAACTAAAATCTCTAAAACTACAAAACTAAATCTTAGGTCATAGGGAGCCTCAGTATTATAGTATAAAGAAGTTGTACTTACACATCGGTTCCGGGCTTGAACTCAAATTGCCAAAGGTAAGATACAAGTAAGAGAAATATACACTCTTCCTGTTCTGATAGAAACTCTAAAACTGCTGGTGAAGTGTCCTTTAATTAACTATATATGACGAGGGCGTGTAAGCTATGACGTATTGCTAAGCAAATAATGATGATAACCAATCAAAAAATAGCAAAATAATCAAGTGTCAATCAAGAATCTGAGAGCCTCGATCTCATGTTTCTTACACGATGCGTGAGGTTATCTTTTACAGCATGGTTACGAACACGATTTGTTCTGTTTTCCAGGAAGGACACATTCAATATCAAATGCTCGCAGTCTTTGGGGACGGTTTACAAAGTGCGCATTGGACATGACAACACCGGATGGGGACCAGGGTGGTTCTTAGATAAGGTTAGGTTTCTAGGATGGGGACCAGGGTGGTTCTTAGATAAGGTTAGGTTTTCTAGGATGGGAACCAGGGTAGTTCTTAGATGAGGTTAGGTTTCTAGGATGGGGACCAGGGTAGTTCTTAGATAAGGTTAGGTTTTCTAGGATGGGAACCAATGTAGTTCTTAGATAAGGTTAGGTTTCTAGGATGGGACCAGGGTGGTTCTTAGATAAGGTTAGGTTTCTAGGATGGGGACCAGGGTGGTTCTTAGATAAGGTTAGGTTTTCTAGGATGGGAACCAGGGTAGTTCTTAGATGAGGTTAGGTTTCTAGGATGGGGACCAGGGTAGTTCTTAGATAAGGTTAGGTTTTCTAGGATGGGAACCAATGTAGTTTTTAGATAAGGTTAGGTTTCTAGGATGGGGACCAGGGTGGTTCTTAGATAAGGCTAGGTTTCTAGGATGGGGACCAGGGTGGTTCTTAGATAAGGTTAGGTTTCTAGGATGGGGACCAGGGTGGTTCTTAGATAAGGTTAGGTTTCTAGGATGGGGACCAGGGTAGTTCTTAGATAAGGTTAGGTTTCTAGGATGGGGACCAGGGTGGTTCTTAGATAAGGTTAGGTTTTCTAGGATGGGAACCAGGGTAGTTCTTAGATGAGGTTAGGTTTCTAGGATGGGGACCAGGGTAGTTCTTAGATAAGGTTAGGTTTTCTAGGATGGGAACCAATGTAGTTCTTAGATAAGGTTAGGTTTCTAGGATGGGGACCAGGGTGGTTCTTAGATAAGGTTAGGTTTTCTAGGATGGGGACCAGGGTGGTTCTTAGATAAGGTTAGGTTTTCTAGGATGGGGACCAGGGTGGTTCTTAGATAAGGTTAGGTTTTCTAGGATGGGAACCAGGGTGGTTCTTAGATAAGGTTAGGTTTTCTAGGATGGGGACCAGGGTGGTTCTTAGATAAGGTTAGGTTTTCTAGGATGGGGACCAGGGTGGTTCTTAGATAAGGTTAGGTTTTTAGGATGGGGACCAGGGTAGTTCTTAGATAAGGTTAGGTTTCTAGGATGGGGACCAGGGTGGTTCTTAGATAAGGTTAGGTTTTCTAGGATGGGGACCAGGCTGGTTCTTAGATAAGGTTAGGTTTTCTAGGATGGGAACCAGGGTGGTTCTTAGATAAGGTTAGGTTTTCTAGGATGGTGACCAGGGTGGTTCTTAGATAAGGTTAGGTTTCTAGGATGGGAACCCGGGTGGTTCTTAGATAAGGTTAGGTTTTCTAGGATGGGAACCAGGGTGGTTCTTAGATAAGGTTAGGTTTTCTAGGATGGGAACCAGGGTAGTTCTTAGATAAGGTAAGGTTTTCTCATCTGACTGGTTTTCCTTCGCGAAAAAAAGGAGCACAAAACGTTTCTCCAGTATTTTTATGATCTTTTCCCCTTCTCTCTCCTTTTTCTCTATACTATAATAACACACTCGGTGGAATGGCGTAAGCCCCTAGTCTTATAAGATGCTTTCAAAAATTGCTCCTCTCCCGTTCTGATTACCGCCATGTGTTTAGGACCCCCCCTCCCCTTCCTAACTCAGGTCCGTCTTGTGTTTCACCAGGTCGTCGTAGAAGATGACAGCTCTGGCGAAGTCGTCGAGTTTTCGTGTAACATGTGGTTCGCGACAAACGCTGACGATGGTCTTATTACCCGAGAGCTTATTCGGGAGGGCTTCGTGGAAGAGTCGGACTCCGGCCTACAAAGTATGTCACTCAAATAATACCCCACCGTGGGGAGGGGGGGGGGGGATGGGCTTTGAGACGGACATTTTTAAAAGAAATGCGCTTTATATATTGGTTCCCCAACCTTCATGATGTTTAATACAGAAATCCTGGCTTATCATTATCATCATCATACTCATCATATGTTAGTGAAGAATTAACAAACCATCAATACACTGTATTCCGTAACATTGCGCAAGAAAAAGCTGCAAGAAAATGTTTGCGCAAAGAAAACTGAGAAATATTACTCGATGTCTTATTCCTTAGAGGCCACCTACACCGTCAATATCTTCACGGGCAATGTATGGGGAGCTGGGACCGACGCTAACATCCTGCTGACTCTGTACGGGACCGAGGGGGAGTCGGACGAGTTCCAGATTGAAAACGAGGGGCAGGCCACTTTCGAGACGGGGATGTAAGTGGGGGACTGGGTCTGCCTCACTTTTATTTGATAGCTTGTTAGGCGTAGAGACATTGAATAAGTAGAAACCCACAGGGTAGAACCAAGGAAGAACGTTAAAACTGAAGAGCACTGGTCGTAAGTGAAGCAAGACTAAGTTCACACTAGAGAGTAGGGAATTATAGTGGCGCAAAGCATCATTTATGTGGAAGTAGGCGTTTGGAAGGGGCTAAACCACGTACTGTGATGTTCTTCATTTCAGGATAGACACGTACAAATTTGAATGCTCTTACTTGGGTGATTTGGTGAAACTTCGTATCGGTCACGATAATACCGGCTGGGGGCCAGGGTGGTATCTCGACAAGGTATGTCACACATTCGCTATGATGTCACGGTCGCATAAACCATGTTTAACACTACTCATTCCATGTCACACATTCGCTATGATGTCACGGTCGCATAAACCATGTCTCACATTACTCATTCCATCTCACACATTCGCTATGATGTCACGATCGCATAAACCATGTCTCACACTACTCATTCCGTGTCACACATTCGCTATAATGTCACGGTCGCATATACCATGTCTCACACTACTCATTCCATGTCACACATTCGCTATGATGTCACGATCGCATATACCATGTCTCACACTATTCATTCCATGTCACACATTCGCTATGATGTCACGATCACATATACCATGTCTCACATTACTCATTCCATGTCACACATTCGCTATGATGTCACGGTCGCATATACCATGTCTAACACTACTCATTCCATGTCACACATTCGCTATGATGTCACGGTCGCATATACCATGTCTCACACTATTCATTCCATGTCACACATTCGCTATGATGTCACGATCGCATATACCATGTCTAACACTACTCATTCCATGTCACACATTCGCTATGATGTCACGGTCGCATATACCATGTCTCACACTATTCATTCCATGTCACACATTCGCTATGATGTCACGATCGCATATACCATGTCTAACACTACTCATTCCATGTCACACATTCGCTATGATGTCACGGTCGCATAAACCATGTCTCACATTACTCATTCCATGTCACACATTCGCTATGATGTCACGATCGCATAAACCATGTCTCACACTACTCATTCCATGTCACACATTCGCTATGATGTCACGGTCGCATATACCATGTCTCACACTATTCATTCCATGTCACACATTCGCTATGATGTCACGATCGCATATACCATGTCTAACACTACGCATTCCATGTCACACATTCGCTATGATGTCACGGTCGCATAAACCATGTCTCACATTACTCATTCCATGTCACACATTCGCTATGATGTCACGATCGCATAAACCATGTCTCACACTACTCATTCCATGTCACACATTCGCTATGATGTCACGGTCGCATATACCATGTCTAACACTACTCATTCCATGTCACACATTCGCTATAATGTCACGATCGCATATACCATGTCTAACACTACTCATTCCATGTCACACATTCGCTATGATGTCACGGTCGCATATACCATGTCTAACACTACTCATTCCATGTCACACCTTCGCTATGATGTCACGATCACATATACCATGTCTAACACTACTCATTCCATGTCACACATTGGCCATTTATGTCACACTCATACGTCACCTTGCGACGTTGCATTATTGTTTGAAGTGACCAACCCTATTATCCTTCGCTGTTTGTCTAAAGGTGACCAACCCTATTATCCTTCGCTGTTTGTCTAAAGGTGACCAACACTATTATCCTTCGCTGTTTGTCTAAAGGTGACCAACCCTATTATCCTTCGCTGTTTGTCTAAAGTGACCAACCCTATTATCCTTCGCTGTTTGTCTAAAGGTGACCAACCCTATTATCCTTCGCTGTTTGTCTAAAGGTGACCAACCCTATTATCCTTCGCTGTTTGCCTAAAGGTGACCAACCCTATTATCCTTCGCTGTTTGTCTAAAGGTGACCAACCCTATTATCCTTCGCTGTTTGTCTAAAGGTGACCAACCCTATTATCCTTCGCTGTTTGTCTAAAGGTGACCAACCCTATTATCCTTCGCTGTTTGCCTAAAGGTGACCAACCCTATTATCCTTCGCTGTTTGCCTAAAGGTGACCAACCCTATTATCCTTCGCTGTTTGTCTAAAGGTGACCAACCCTATTATCCTTCGCTGTTTGTCTAAAGGTGACTAACCCTATTACCATTCGCTGTTTGTCTAAAGGTGACCAACCCTATTATCCTTCGCTGTTTGCCTAAAGGTGACCAACCCTATTATCCTTCGCTGTTTGTCTTAAGGTGACCAACCCTATTATCCTTCGCTGTTTGTCTAAAGGTGACCAACCCTATTATCCTTCGCTGTTTGTCTAAAGGTGACCAACCCTATTATCCTTCGCTGTTTGTCTAAAGGTGACCAACCCTTTTATCCTTCGCTGTTTGTCTAAAGGTAACCAACCCTATTATCCTTCGCTGTTTGCCTAAAGGTGACCAACCCTATTATCCTTCGCTGTTTGCCTAAAGGTGACCAACCCTATTATCCTTCGCTGTTTGTCTAAAGGTGACCAACCCTATTATCCTTCGCTGTTTGTCTAAAGGTGACTAACCCTATTACCATTCGCTGTTTGTCTAAAGGTGACCAACCCTATTATCCTTCGCTGTTTGCCTAAAGGTGACCAACCCTATTATCCTTCGCTGTTTGTCTAAAGGTGACCAACCCTATTATCCTTCGCTGTTTGTCTAAAGGTGACCAACCCTATTATCCTTCGCTGTTTGTCTAAAGGTGACCAACCCTATTATCCTTCGCTGTTTGTCTAAAGGTGACCAACCCTATTATCCTTCGCTGTTTGTCTAAAGGTAACCAACCCTATTATCCTTCGCTGTTTGTCTAAAGGTGACCAACCCTATTATCCTTCGCTGTTTGTCTAAAGGTGACCGTCGATGACTCCAAGTCCGGGGACACCGCCTTTTTCCCCTGTGGAAAGTGGTTTGCTACTGACTCAGATGATGGACTGATCACACGAGTGTTAACCCGAGAGGGGGGGCCCGCTAGCACTGTTATCATCGATACAGGTACTTGCCCTCCCCCTCCCCCTTGCGCGACCAGCATGCCAACACGATGTTACACCCCGGCACGCCAAATAATTCATATACTTAATGATTCATATACTTATTTACGCACGTTCGTTGAAGATTGAAAGGTACCATTTAATCATTTACGTTCCTCACGCTCAACCCCAAACGAGTACCAAGTAAATTATTAGAGAATTATGTTCAGAAAATTAAAAACATGTGTGAGGCCTTTGCTAGTGCGCAACCCAGTTTTATGAAAATTCTTTTAAATATATATTTATATATATACTAACAGAAAACGTCAAGGCTGGGCCTCTTGGACTAGAAAGTCATTCTATTCCTGACGATCACATCACAGCGTCATCCCACGCCCCACCCACCCCTCCCTTCAACGCTAGGCTAAACAACTCCGTAGCGTGGTGTGCAGGCGATTCTTATGACTGCTGGCTACAAGTCGACCTAGGGGGGACCCACTGCGTCACTTCTGTCGCTACGCAGGGGAACCCTAGCGGGAACAATGATTACGTCAAGAAATACCGTCTGCAGTACTCTCTTGACGGCGAGACCTGGGTCACCCACGAGGAGAATGGAAACCAGGTGGGTGCATTAGGGGCAATTTTGCTGCGTGGATCGAATTTCTATAGCGTTATCTGCCCCTCTTCCAGGAAAAGGGGGCGGGGTGTTCTTTCCCTCTAGGTAGCGGGGGACTGGGGAAGGGCTGTCTGTATCTCTCAGTAGCGGGGGACTGGGGCATGATTACCTGTCCCTCTCAGTAAAGGGGACTGGGAAAAAGTTGTCTATCCTGCTCAGTAGCGGAGGACTGGGGCCGGGTGTTATTTCCCGCTCAGTAGTTCATATCTTATCTATAGATCTTTGACGCCAACGAGGATCATGATTCAGTAAAGACAGTTAGTCTTCAGCAACCGATAGTTGGCCGGTTTGTCCGGTTCTGTCCGGTCGAGTGGTACTGCTGGCCTTGCCTCAGGGTGGAGTTGTACGGCGTCCTTGTCCTGGGAGGTATATATACCTTATCTATACTTCTTACGAGCACTTTTTTATGGTGGTTTTATATTTTGCCATGGATTATCCGCATTAAACCACCGTTTTGTTCTGCTTCAGATAATGTTGAAATCAAGACAGTCACCCACATTATAGGTAAGCTTTATATAACAACTATTTCATTATTGTGTTGTGGTTGTGTGAGTTTTTTTTAGCTCTAATGTTAGCTCTGTCTTCTTTGTTATATATTGATATTCTTTTTTTTGTAGAGAAAATATCAGTGGAAAATGAGGCAATAGTTGAAAACCAACCCGTTAGGCAAGACGACACAGATAAGCAAGACAAACAAGAAAAAGAAAACAAGCAAGTCGAGGAAGAACAACAAGACGAACCTGTTAAGCAGGATGAACAAGAAAACCGAGACGAACCAGTCGAACAGAATGAACAAGAGAAACAAGAGAAGGCCCTAGACGCTGTGCAGAACATAATTAATGAAGAGCTTAGAATGGCTGCCGCTGAAGAAAGGAAAAAAGAAATAGAAAACAAAAAGAAGGAAATTGACGACGAAATGAGAAAACTGGAAGAAGAAAGAACTGAGAGAGATAGACAAAAAGAAGAGGAAAGAAAACGCCGAGAGGAAGAGGAAAAGAAGAAAAGAGAAGACGAAGTGAAGAGGGAAGAGGAAGGGCGGCGACAAAAGGTTGAAGCTGAGCTAAAGCTCATTGAAGATGAACACAAACAGAGGCTGGAAGAGCTGGAGAAAAAGACAAAGAAAGAAGAGGAGAAGAAAAGGTCGGAGCACGTTAATAATGACGAGGAATTGGACAGGCTGCAGGAAGAGATCAAACAAATGGGGGAAGAGAACGAGAAGAGGTACGAAGAGGAAAAACAGAAAATTGAAGACGACAAAAAGCGATGGGAAGAGGAAAGAAAATTACGAGAGGATGAAATCAATCAAATGTTTAATGATGACCAGGAGAAGAGAGAGGGGGACTGGAGAATCAAAGAGAGTGGAATTGGGAAAGATTTTGATAGAATTAAAGATGGTGAGCGTGAAACGATTATGATAAAAACGGAGGAGAAGGTAGAGAATGAGGTTACTAACGAGGATGAGAAATATCAGCGGCACAACGGGACGCACACCGAAACCCGAACTACCGTTGAAGTGATTCATATAGCCCCAATGGATGACGAACATCGGTCTAAAGACGATGATAGGCACTTAGACCCATCCGAGGTTATTCAAATTGTCATAAGCGACGCGAGTGACACGGAGGACGACGATGAAGTGGGTGACAGAGACAAGGAAGTGAGTCTTGCAAAAGACAAAAGCCGTAACGAGACATCAAAGGAAGATGATACAGATGAGTTCCAAAGGATTATGACAGAAATAAAGATGAGAGCAGAAAAAAAAGATGAGGAGAGACATCTGAGGGAGGAAGAAGAGGAAAGGCAGAGAAAGGAAGCGGCGAAAGGGAAAAAGGAAGAGGAGGAGAAAAAAGAGAAAGAAGCCGAGGAGCGCAGAAGAGCGGAAGACGAGGAGAGAATTAAAAAGCAAGCAGAAAAAGATAGGAAAAAAGCCATTAAAAAGAGAAAGAGGCGAAGCTGGAAAGATTCTATGGCATCTTTGGAATCGGAGTCATCAACAACATCGTCATCGTCATCATCTGAAGGTAAGATATATGTTTCCGTTAAGGTTAACTTGACATTAGAAATATATGATTTTTTCATATTAGCTCCCTTTTATTTCGACTAGAATTCCAGCCTCCAGACGAAAAGAATTTTGTATTCCTTTTCAGACGAAACCGAAAAGAAATGGGTATCCAATATAGATCTGAAGGGCTTCAATGCTCCAATCGCCGATATGGATGACGACGAAGAAGGTGTTACGCGCGTTGTAACGTACCGCACAAAGACGACGACCACCACCCGGGTGGTGAGCTGGCCTGGCGCCTACTTCTTCAAGCCGATAGAGCCTGGGAAGGGACAAGGACCCCTTCCGGAGGAAGTGGGGGTGATCTTTAGCTTGGAGGAAGTGAATCCGTACCAAGGACAAGCGTGCTGTGACCACTTGAAGCCCGTAGATCCGGCTGTCAGGACGGCGCAAGGTGTGGCATGTGTTGGGGTGCCCTGGGATTAACCATAGGTGTGATCGAAAATAACCTTTAACAAAAAAAGGGGGACTACACATTTATTCAAAATATTCAAATAAATTGCTTTTCCAGAATACATCTTATAAAGCTTAAGCGTCTCTGTTCTAGAGTGCAGTTTCCATGACAAATTGACTGAAGACGCCCGACCCTTGCCTTCGTGGTACGGTGATAACGAGAGCATCCTGCAGCTGTACACGCCATTCAGCGCCATCAGAGAAGACGACATCCACCGCCTGATGGACTGGGAGACAGAAGGCACACGAGGGTGGAAGAGGCTCAAGAGGTCACGTGACTGTGAAGTATGGAGCAGACGATCATACGAGGGCGGGCCGCCAATCACTAAGGTACACGCCAATCACTAGTGTACACGTCAATCACTAAGATACACATCAGTCATTATGGTACACGTCGGTCACTAAGGTACACGTCAATCACTAAGGTACACGTCAATCACTAAGGTACACGTCAATCATTATGGTACACGTCAATCACTAAGGTACACGTCAATCATTATGGTACACGTCAACCACTAAGGTACACGTCAATCACTAAGGTACACGTCAATTACTATGGTACAGGTCAATCATTATGGAACACGTCTATCAGTAAGGTACATGTCAATTACTAAGGTACACGTCGATCACGGTACATTTTAACGACGTTGTTGGGTTGTATGTGTTGTTGTGTTGTATGTGTCGTTTGGTTGTTTGGGTTGTTGGGTCGTATGTGCTGTTGGGTTGTATGTGTTGTTGTGTTGTATGTGTCGTTTGGTTGTTTGTGTTGTTGGGTTGTATGTGTTGTTGGGTTGTATGTGTTGTTGTGTTGTATGTGTCGTTTGGTTGTTTGGGTTGTTGGGTTGTACGTGTTGTTGGGTTGTATTTGTTGTTGGGTTGTATGTGTTGTTGTGTTGTATGTGTCGTTTGGTTGTTTGGGTTGTTGGGTTGTATGTGCTGTTGGGTTGTATGTGTTGTTGTGTTGTATGTGTCGTTTGGTTGTTTGTGTTGTTGGGTTGTTTGTGTTGTTGGGTTGTATGTGTTGTTGGGTTGTATGTGTCGTTTGATTGTTTGTGTTGTTGGGTTGTATGTGTTGTTGGGTTGTTTGTGTCGTTTGGTTGTTTGTATTGTTGGATTGTATGTGCTGTTGGGTTGTATGTGTCGTTTGGTTGTTTGTGTTGTTGGGTTGTTTGTGTAGTTGGGTTGTATGTGTTGTTGGGTTGTATGTGTCGTTTGGTTGTTTGTTTTGTTGTGTTGTATGTGTCGTTTGGTTGTTTGTGTTGTTGGGTTGTATGTGTTGTTGTGTTGTATGTGTTGTTTGGTTGTTTGTTTTGTTGTGTTGTATGTGTCGTTTGGTTGTTTGTGTAGTTGGGTTGTATGTGTTGTTGGGTTGTATGTGTCGTTTGGTTGTTTGTTTTGTTGTGTTGTATGTGTCGTTTGGTTGTTTGTGTAGTTGGGTTGTTTGTGTTGTTGGGTTGTATGTGTTGTTGGGTTGTATGTGTTGTTGGGTTGTATGTGTTGTTGTGTTGTATGTGTCGTTTGGTTGTTTGTTTTGTTGTGTTGTATGTGTCGTTTGGTTGTTTGTGTTGTTGGGTCGTATGTGTTGTTGGGTTGTATGTGTCGTTTGGTTGTTTGTGTTGTTGGATTGTATGTGTTGTTGGGTTGTATGTGTCGTTTGGTTGTTTGTGTAGTTGGGTTGTATGTGTTGTTGGGTTGTATGTGTCGTTTGGTTGTTTGTGTTGTGGGGTTGTTTGTG
The DNA here is from genome assembly GCF_932526225.1 of Nematostella vectensis. Taxonomy (NCBI): domain Eukaryota; kingdom Metazoa; phylum Cnidaria; class Anthozoa; order Actiniaria; family Edwardsiidae; genus Nematostella; species Nematostella vectensis. Next base: position 892,252 of record NC_064036.1, on the reverse strand, counting down.
TTGTTGGGTTGTATGTGTCGTTTGGTTGTTTGTTTTGTCGTGTTGTATGTGTCGTTTGGTTGTTTGTGTTGTTGGGTTGTATGTGTTGTTGTGTTGTATGTGTCGTTTGGTTGTTTGTTTTGTTGTGTTGTATGTGTTGTTTGGTTGTATGTGTCGTGGGGTTGTATGTGTTGTTGGGTTGTATGTGTCGTTTGGTTGTTTGTGTTGTTAGGTTGTATGTGTCGTTGGGTTGTATGTGTCTTTGGGTTGTATGTGTCGTTGGGTTGTATGTGTCGTTTGGTTGTTTGTTTTGTTGTGTTGTATGTGTCGTTTGGTTGTTTGTGTTGTTGGATTGTATGTGTTGTTGTGTTGTATGTGTCGTTTGGTTGTTTGTGATGTTGGGTTGTATGTGTCGTGGGGTTGTATGTGTCGTGGGGTTGTATGTGTTGTTGGGTTGTATGTGTCGTTTGGTTGTTTGTTTTGTTGTGTTGTATGTGTTGTTTGGTTGTATGTGTCTTTGGGTTGTATATATGTTGTTGGGTTGCATGGGTTGTTAGGTTGCATGTGTTTTTCTCTGAGTTGACCCTTCTGTTCTATACCACAGGCCATAGTCAAATTAGGTGGCGTCCCTTATGACGAAGGTCAGTGTTTGGTAGTTTTTATCTTGGTTCTAACAATCTGCAGCCACTCTAACTACATGAGCTAATCATTGATCGGTGTGGAAAGATAGTCAAGGAACTGCTCTTTTGGTCCGCACTACAGATACTTCTGTTGCTTTTTCCTATCGACGAGTTATCGTCACTTTATGTGATAGCTCATGTACTTTGTAAAAGGTTCTTTAATTATAATCTTTTTATGACTTCAGCGGTGAAGCTTCTCCAGGACTGGGGCACTCGCCATCACTGGGATAAGACTTTCGACAGAATTGATGTCCTCGAGATGGTTGACGACTCGTCATCACTACTCATTCACTGGTAAGGCCCATCTTCAATGTTTAGATGATATTTCGACTTAGACGTTGCCCGAAACGTCGTGTTTCCTTGGTTTCTTGTAGGCAATTATATCCAAAACAGATATTATGTGGAGGAAAGGACAATTGTCGTCGCTTTAGTTACCACGCACAAAGGTTTCCGCCACTAATATGGACAGAAATAACCTTTCAGAACAAGTAGTGGTAACAACGTACGTACATACACCTGGGCGTATCCACTGGACTCCCTCACTAAACTTTATAACCTTTCAGAACAAGTAGTGGTAACAACGTACGTACATACACCTGGGCGTATCCACTGGACTCCCTCACTAAACTTTATGGTGCTCTCCTCTTCGCAGCCTGAAAACTGAACTATTATACCGTGTCTTGCTACTTGTGTGTAGTGGGTACTATAAATGGCTTGGGCACAGAAGAGCCGCCTGGGTGTTACATTATTTACATACATTATTTTTAGAAGTGTACTTAAAGTTAACCTGGTAAGAAATTGTTTGTTTCAAAACAAAGCCGATATAACTCCAGGACTTGCTTGTTGACATAGCATTTACATAGCAACATAGAGAACTTTGCCATTCGAAGAAGCTGAACTTTTTTATTTTATGCGTGCACATTTTCGTTTTCGGCGCGTTCTTACATTTTCTACGGTCTTTCCAAAACCTCAAACAGCCTCTAAATAAATGTAATTTTGTTTCATTCTCCACACAGCCCCATAAAGAAGCGCGATTTTGTGCTGGCCACTTTGAACAAAGAAGAGAAGAGCGAACCATACTTCGCATCAGCTTGGCGTAACACGACGCACCCAAACACTCGAAACGAGAAGATAAAACCACTCAAGTGAGTACGATAAAGAGCTAGCATCCAAAGGAGGGCTATACCTCTAGCGATGACTTCTAGAAAACAAATAGTCAGGGAGGGGGCGGGGTAGAGCTAGCGGCTAGATATAATGACCTAAGGAGGGCGTAATCTCTTTTAAAAGAAGGAGTGACCTAAATTACATTTAAAGGGAGGATTGCTGAGCTATCTGGCTAGATATAGGGTGCTAAGGTAGACATCTCCTTTAAAAGAAGGAGCCCCCTTAATAACATTTAAAGGGGGATGGGTAAAGCTACTTGGCTAGATATGGTGGGCATGGACGTCGATACCTAGTCAGGGGGGGCAGGGTGAAGCTAATTAGCATAGTGACCTAAGGAGGGAGTTACCCCTAAAGTATCAGACAAAAAATCATGAAGGGGAGGGTGTACAGCTAGTTGTATAAGGGGAAGGGTTGGGGGCTCTACCCCTAAAAACCTCACACATAGTCGAAGAAAGGGAGTGGGAAGAGCAAGTGGTATAGGGGGGAAGGGCTGGGAGCTTTACCCCTAAAAACCTCACACATAGTCGAAGAAAGGGAGTGCGTAGAGCAAGTGGTATAAGGGGGAAGGGCTGGGAGCTCTACCCCTAAAAACCTCACACATAGTCGAAGAAAGGGAGTGCGTAGAGCAAGTGGTATAAGGGGGAAGGGCTGGGAGCTTTACCCCTAAAAACCTCACACATAGTCGAAGAAAGGGAGTGCGTAGAGCAAGTGGTATAAGGGGGAAGGGCTGGGAGCTTTACCCCTATAAACCTCACACATAGTCGAAGAAAGGGAGTGGGAAGAGCAAGTGGTATAAGGGGGAAGGGCTGGGAGCTTTACCCTATAAACCTCACACATAGTCGAAGAAAGGGAGTGGGTAAGAAAGAGGAGCAAGCAGGGGATGAAAACTCGTGGCATCATTTATGGCTACAGAATTACTAACATACTGCAAGGCTGCACTAGATAATCATGTGACGTAACCCGTTTTGTCTCACGGTTATCTTAATTAACACGGGTTACGGCACATGGAATCTCAGAGAATGCAACATGGGTTGAATTGGTTTTTAATTGTACTGGAGTAATCTCAAGACCAAATCCTCACCAGCATCTTTGTCATCAGGTTGGACTACTTATTCGCGGGACTTGTCGTCCGTCCGCAGTCCGTCGATAACAGCTCTTCGCTGGTCACCATCATTTGCCAAGTTAAAGGGTCAGTTCCCTCTCAGGCCAAGGGCACTTTCTTAGCCGCTGACCCAGCCAAATGGGCGGCTAGTCTCAAGAAATTCCACGCGCAGAATTTCAAGATGAAGGCGCAAGATGAAGGCCCACAGCAACACGGGAAACAACAGACGAATATCGACAGTCTCTAAAAACCCGTTTTTTACAAACGTAGGGAATGAAGCTGAGACGGAGAAGAAGTAAAAAGCAACCGTTCCTACCTTCCTGATTGCGTATCATCCGCGCTGATTCGCACAAACGCAGTTAGCACCGTACTCTTCTCCGTCTCTGTTTTCTTCACCAGCAAAAAGGAGCCTTTTTGAAACTTTTTCTAATACCTAGCGCTTTTTATTTTAACCTTCAATATCTACTGCGGAAAGTGAATTGCAAAATTTTGCATGGTCAGCTGATCATTCGTAAATTCTTTCGTTCGTTCCAACGTATGTTAGTAGCATTGTATGTTAATGTCCAACCCAGGTATTCTTAAGTTCACGCCAATTCTTTACGTTCGCCCAATCAAAGTCTTTTAAAAGGAAATAAAGGGGTATAAACGTTTTTATCTCATTTTTTTAAATAAACCGGTTTTCATTTACTCAATTCTTTAAATGATAAATTGCGCTTAGCGCACTGTAATGTTTACCATTTGCATACATACAATGAAGTAAATTCACAAACTGTCATTTTGGACGTTATCTAATTTTGTTAAAGATTTCAGTTAACGTAAAGCTGTTATTGATACAATTAAACCAATGATTATCTTTTTTGCATTGTTTTTTTTTCTTTCTATTTTTGGTATATCAGCATTTGTTTCTTAAGGTTACCTCCTCACGTCGCGTTCGTTTTTTTGTTTGTTTGCAAAACACGATTAGAATGAAAAGAAACCTTTTTATTTATCGCGCAAATAGAGGGGGTAAACGGTGGCTGCCGCAGACGAACCGGGCAGCGTGCAAGGATCGCTTGACCCGGTTGTGACCACGCCAGGGTTGCGTACTACACGAGCTGTCTGGCGAGGCTTAAAGCGGCATCTCACCAATTTACTTCCGGTCAATTACGATTACCCGGCTATTTGAAGCATAGTTGATTAACTATGCTTGAAGCCATTGTAAAAGCAGTGTGTCTATTGAAAGTTTGAGAATGCGGGTGTTGATTTAGAGCGGATAACCTTAAAGTTGCGCGAATTCTAATAGATTCTTTTGTCTCCCTTAAGGCCTGGCTAAATTAGGAGACAAGTCGTGCGCGACGTGGAGCGTGCGACATGTTTTTTTTCCTAGTTTAGCAACTGCCAGAAACATGTAGCGCGCGACAAATTTTAAAGGGCGCGACACGAAAATGTTTCTCAACTATCGTAGAAACATTTCTTTATCGCTGCTACAAGATTTTTCGCGCGCTACAATGTTCCCTGGTTGGCTTAACTAGGAGACATGCAGGCGGTGACTAAACTAGGAAACATTTAAGAGACATGTCGCGCTCGACATATCGCCTAGTTTAGCCAGGCCTTTATGCAATAGCTGCGGTCGAAGTTTCCTTTTGCCGGTCAGATAGCGCAGTTGTTACATGTAGGCCCCTGGAGAACACCCATGACCCAGTAGCGCACTATCCATTATTTGCCCATGAGTGCAATATAGTGATGCTATAATGATGTAGGCCCCTGGAGAACACCAGGACCCAGTAGCGCACTATCCATTATTTGCCCAGGAATGCAATATAGTGATGCTATAATGATGTAGGCCCCTGGAGAACACCCAGGACCCAGTAGCGCACTATCCATTATTTGCCCAGGAATGCAATATAGTGATGCTATAATGATGTAGGCCCCTGGAGAACACCCAGGACCCAGTAGCGCACTATCCATTATTTGCCCAGGAGTGCAATATAGTGATGCTATAATGATGTAGGCCCCTGGATAACACCCAGGACCCAGTAGCGCACTATCCATTATTTGCCCAGGAGTGCAATATAGTGATTCAATCAAGCTGGCAAATATAACCACCATTGTTGACTATACAACAGCAATATGTTAGTCAAATTTCGACAATGTTATTGATAACGAACGTCGCCTTATCCCTTAACAAGCCATGAGGTGATGCGCTTAGCGGAGGAACAGTGTATCAAGGTTTAAAACAAACCGTTTTAAAAATATCTTTTTTGTCTCCAAGACATAGCTAAATAGTCTGACCGAGAATATTCTTAATCGTAATAGTTTTATTATTATAGTTTTATTATCTATCTTTTATAAACCTATTAATATATTATTAATAATCTTTCTATCTATCTAGCTTTTTTGTTCACTTCCTCGCACTGTTTGCGTCAGTTAAAAGGGGAGGTGCTGTAAACGGCCAAGTTCTTCTGATAATGAACCCCCTCGAGTGTCGCAGTGCGGATTAAGTAGTGAAACCACACTACTTAACGTCTACTAACCATGATGCAATGTCTCGAGAGACGAGGTAGAGTTGTAAAGCTGGAAGGTCTCATCGGGAGGAGACGCTTCGGTACATGTCGTCAGCATGGCTGATGCTGGAGGAAACAGTGTGAGGCAGGTCATTTCTGAAAATCAAGATGGGCCCGAGTACGAATCCTTGAGTGACGCCTGAAAGTACAGGTAACCAGATCGACGCAGAGCCGTTTACAAGAGAACCACGACGTGAAGTCCTCCAGCGGAATCCGCAATGGTCGGATTTCTGGCGTAGGCTCTTGTGCGGGAAGGAGTCGAACGCTTTGGCGAAGTAGAGGAAGACCACATCATCTTGTCTGTGGGAGTTCAGGGTTCTGGCCAATTCATGTATGACTTGGATATCAGATGGGTATTACAGGGCCCTAACAGGGGGTGGGGCACTGGGGGCATGTGCCCCCTAATATTTTCGAAAATTATAAGGAAATGACTAGAAGGGGCGTGGCTGTGCCCTCCCCCAATTTTTTCTTTATGTTTCTGTATTGTGTCCCCCCCCCCCAACAAATCTTACGTGGCCTACTACGGCTCTGTGTTACAGGGGAGACCGCGCTGGAAGCGATGCTGCTGAGGTCTGGTGATAAAGTTCTCATCATGACGCGCCTGGCAGCATTCTGTGTTCTCCATCACATTGGATGAGAGGAACGTTAATGAAACAGATCGATCGTTGGCAGGGTCCGATCGAGTGCCATGAACATTGTAAACACATTGGCTTCTTTCCATACCATAGCAACCTTAAGAATATTCACCGCCACTTCATTGACTTGTCACATACTTAAGGCGGTGTCTTAACCCGTAGAAATGTATGTTTAAGAACTTCGCTTTCGGTGCCCTGCGGTACTCGTAGCAGGAAGTAGCAGGAATGCGGAATATATGGATGATGTCAGTTGGCTCTACGACTTATCATAAATATGCTCCACACACAAAGGGAATCGTCAAAATGAGAGGAGAATAACCAAAACCATGAGTCCTATCGCTTGTTTAGCCACTGCGTTCTCTTAGAATGGTTAAACCCGAACTGACTTTGAAAAAAATAAATTGGGGTGAAAGTGAACCAGGCCGAAAAATAAATTCAAAGTGCTTTATCACACTTGGTGATATGTTATATAGTATATATAATGTATTAAAGTATATTGAAATAATTCCTTGCTTACGATTTTTATACTTTTCCATTGTGTTCGCGTTTTTGCGTGTTTAAAAGAGTTAAGAGAACTTGTGCCCTCTGATCTTGATCAAATCGCAAGTTAATGAAACTCGAATAAAATGCCCTCAACACTCACATTTCTTGAGACGTTTTATATGACGGTGGTGTATAATTAAGTTCTATTGACTTTTTATTCCTTCTCAAATAGTAACATACGGTAATTCTAAAACCTTGTTTCTTTTTGCACATTGCAGCCATGTCGGAGTGCCGCGTGAATGATGACAACGAGCTCGTAAACGATGGTAAGACACACAGTCTATCAGATTCGAGTCATATAAAATGACAACGTCTAAAACCTCTTGTTATCCAATTTTATTTGATGATCTGGTAGAAAACAACAGTTGGGGCGCGAAGATCATTCAGAACTGTGGATCACTTCATTCTCATGCCCTGATAACCCGTGTTTTAAATCTTGTGTTGTTTTGGCTGGCGCCAACGTCGCAACAGTAAGAGAATTCTGATAAACCCAGATATGCTTCATGTCCTAAATGTTATCATGAAAGTGAAAACAGAAGTAGCGGATACGCAAAACTTTCAATTATTACTGAATTCTCAACCAAGTTTTCATTGCTTTCTGCCGCCGTCCTCAACTCAAGGTCATAGTTTGTTAAGAATTAAACTATCTTTGGAATCTATAACTATATTTTAATCATAATATTTTTGATTGTATGGATTGACAGAAAACGTAACGGCTAAGCCTCTTGGATTAGAAAGTAAGTCCCTTCCTGACGATCGCATCACAGCGTCATCTGTGGCAAACGCACCACCCACCCCTCCCTCCAACGCTAGGCTAAACAACTCCGTAGCGTGGTGTGCAGGCGATTCTTATGACTGCTGGCTACAAGTCGACCTAGGGGGGACCCACCGCGTCACTTCTGTCGCTACGCAGGGGAACCCTAAGGGGAATAATGATTATGTCAAGAAATACCGTCTGCAGTACTCACTTGACGACGAGAGTTGGGTCACCCACGAGGAGAATGGGAACCAGGTCGGTGCATTAGGGGGGGGGGGGGGGGGTTGATGTGTTGATTAGGACTGGGCTGGGTCAGTGCTGAAAATCACATGACTAGTTTCAGTACCGCGCGGTTAAACCAGCCTTTTTGTTTTGAAATCGTGGCTTTTTACCAGCGAATTGCAACATTTTGGCGATTGCTATGAAGTCAGTCGTAGCTTTACTCGATTGATTTAACATAGGGGATCTAAAGGTATGATTCTAAGGATTCATACTGGAAAATCACAAAAGACTGGTATCTTACTTTATCGTATCTTATCAGACTCTCTATCCCTCTCAGTAGCAGGGGACTGGGGAAGGGTTGTCCATCCCTCTCAGTAGCGGGGGACTGGGGAAGGGTTGTCTATCCCTCTCAGTAGCGGGGGACTGGGGAAAGGTTGTCTTCCCCTCTCAGTAGCGGGGGACTGGGGAAGGGTTGTCTTCCCCTCTCAGTAGCGGGGGACTGCTGGCTACAAGTCGACCTAGGGGGGACCCACTGCGTCACTTCTGTCGCTACGCAAGGGAACCCTAAGGGGAATAATGATTATGTCAAGAAATACCGTCTGCAGTACTCACTTGACGACGAGAGTTGGGTCACCCACGAGGAGAATGGGAACCAGGTCGGTGCATTAAAGGGGGGGGGGGGTTGATGTGTTGATTAGGACTGGGCTGGGTCAGTGCTGAAAATCACATGACTAGTTTCAGTACCGTGCGGTTAAACCAGCCTTTTTGTTTTGAAATCGTGGCTTTTTACCAGCGAATTGCAACATTTTGGCGATTGCTATGAAGTCAGTCGTATCTTTACTCGATTGATTTAACATAGGGGATCTAAAGGTATGACTCTAAGGATTCATACTGGAAAATCACAAAAGACTGGTATCTTATCTTATCGTATCTTATCAGACTCTCTATCCCTCTCAGTAGCAGGGGACTGGGGAAGGGTTGTCCATCCCTCTCAGTAGCAGGGGACTGGGGAAGGGTTGTCTATCCCTCTCAGTAGCAGGGGACTGGGGAAGGGTTGTCTATCCCTCTCAGTAGCGGGGGACTGGGGAAGGGTTGTCTATTCCTCTCAGTAGCAGGGGACTGGGGAAGGGTTGTCTATCCCTCTCAGTAGCGGGGGACTGGGGAAGGGTTGTCTATCCCTCTCAGTAGCAGGGGACTTGGGAAGGGTTGTCCATCCCTCTCAGTAGCGGGGGACTGGGGAGGGGTTGTCCATCCCTCTCAGTATCGGGGGACTGGGGAAGGGTTGTCTATTCCTCTCAGTAGCGGGGGACTGGGGAAGGGTTGTCTATTCCTCCCAGTAGCGGGGTACTGGGGAAGGGCTGTCTATTCCTCTCAGTAGCAGGGGACTGGGGAAGGGTTGTCCATCCCTCTCAGTATCGGGGGACTGGGGAAGGGTTGTCCATCCCTCTCAGTAGCGGGGGACTGGGGAAGGGTTGTCTATTCCTCTCAGTAGCGGGGGACTGGGGAAGGGTTGTCCATCCCTCTCAGTAGCGGGGGACTGGGGAAGGGTTGTCCATCCCTCTCAGTATCGGGGGACTGGGGAAGGGCTGTCTATTCCTCTCAGTAGCGGGGGACTGGGGAAGGGTTGTCCATCCCTCTCAGTAGCGGGGGACTGGGGAAGGGTTGTCCATCCCTCTCAGTAGCGGGTGACTGGGGAAGGATTGTCTATTCCTCTCAGTAGCGGGGGACTGGGGAAGGGTTCTCTATCCCTCTAGCGGGGATCTAGGGCGGGGTTGTCTGTCCCTTTCAGTTGCGGGGGACTGGGACGGAGTGTTCTTTCCCGCCCAATAACAGGGGACTTGGGCAGGGTTGTCTGCTTGGCTCAGTAATTCATATCTTGTTTTTAGATCATTGACGCCAACGAGGATCATAACTCAGTTAAGACAGTAAGTCTACAGCAACCGATAGTTGGTCAGTTTGTCCGGTTCTGTCCGGTCGATTGGTACTTTTGCCCTTCCTTAAGGGTGGAGCTGTATGGCGTTCCTGAGGAAGACAAAAGAAGTAAAGATGATGAGCATGAAACGATTGTCATGAAAACGGAAAAGCTGGTACAGACTGACGAACAGGGAGAAAGGAGAATCAAAGAGAGTGGAATTAAGGAAGATGTGGATAGAATTAAAGATGATGATCGTGAAACGATTGTCATGAAAACGGAAAAGCAGGTAGAGACTGACGAACAGGGAGAAAGGAGTATCAAAGGGAGTGGAATTAAGGAAGATGTGGATAGAATTAAAGATGATGATCGTGAAACGATTGTCATGAAAACGGAAAAGCTGGTACAGACTGACGAACAGGGAGAAAGGAGAATCAAAGAGAGTGGAATTAAGGAAGATGTGGATAGAATTAAAGATGATGATCGTGAAACGACTGTCATAAAAACGGAAAAGCAGGTACAGACTGAGGTCACTGATGAGGATGAGAAATATCAGAAGCAAACCGGGAGGCACAGCGAGACCCAGAAAATCGTTTTTATTCATCTTATTCATCAGATGACAGAGAAAAAATCGCCATCGCTTGAAGGTGAAATATGTATTAGATCCATTAAACATACTCTAATAGAAACTAAAAACCCATTGAAATAGCAAAGTTGTCCGTCAAGTAACTTGCCATTTACCCAAATTTTCAAATATCAGAAAGTCAGGCCCGTTACCTAGGGGAGAGGGGAGGGGTATGCTTTGTTCATTTGTGTGTTGCGTATGACAAACTAAACAATCATTAGGATACTGTAAAATAACAGAATTTGCGTATGACCCTAAACAAACCCATTTTTGAGTTCTTTTTAGAGATTCAGGATCCCCCTTCCCTGCTAGCAGAGGCCTCTTTTCTCTGTATTTCGCTGGGCTGGCGTTCGCGTGGAAAAGATACCTCTGCCATGGGTCGCAAGTTCGTTTGATCAAACCGCCGTCCACGATCGTGGACGAGATCCAGAGCGCATACTCCGTTCATTAATTACTGGCCACTATTTGAGCCCACAATGACTAGCGCATGCATGAAACGTATATCCGCTGCGGGATAATAAGCCCGCATTCGAAACGGTGTCCTCCGTAGAAATATCACGCGACGAATTATAAAAGAAGCCATTCAATGCATTATCTTCATTCAGAATTTTCTCTCTTTTGACTAATGAGTCAATCTTCCGTTTACAGGTTTTGCATATTCTTCTGGGAATAGCTGATCTAAGTTTACCAAAAAGTTTTGTAACATTTTCTTCGAATCCAACTGTGCGATATTTACATTGAAGAAACTCGCCTGCCCAGATGTCTTGAAATTAATCCCACAAACAAGACAAAACTCGTCTTTGCTGCGTTTGTTGTTCAATCTTTTTAGTGCCGTTTTAGGTGATTGAAATTGAACAGTTGTTTTCTTTTTTCGAAGAGGAGAACTAACCGGAGTTTGATTCATGATTTCCGACTAAACCCATGCAAAGCATATTAGCATATTGACAGCTTTCGCGCGATGGTACGGGTTTTGGCACGTCGGTCGCTTATTAACGCTCACGCATGCGCAACAGAAACAGTTTCGACCCATGGCAGAGGTATCTTTTCCTCGCGGACTCCAGCCCAGCGAAATACAAGAAAAGAGGCCTCTGCTAGCAGGGAAGGATCCCCCTAGTATGCGTGTACATTTTGGTATTCAAGTTCGCATCTATCAAAAAAAAAAACTAAACAAAAACACACTATCCTGAAATGCTTCATCGCCCTTCACATGGCACACATATCGTAGTTTATACTGGCAAGAAGATATGACTATGCCTTAATTGTCTTACTTAATTTTCTTTTAGGGACGAATTTTCCGGTTTAGTGGGACACAGTTATTACGAACGCAGGAATCTGGGAGATCTTGGGCTACACGCCCCTTATCACTTCCCTACCTCGGACCTACTGAAACCTAATCTAATGAACAATTTGCGAACCTGAGAACCTGCCGGGAAATTACTACTTGTCTGTTCTGTCACAGAGGGGTGGCATGTTCATATAGCTTCCGGAAAATGCAGGAACTGGAATTCCCGGAAGAATTAAATCCAAACGTTTCTCGGGTCGCATGCATAATACGTGAAATCTCCCTTACGCTTCCTGGACAGATAATATTTTAGACACAATTTATTGATATTCAGTTATAAACCACAAATCATCTTAAGTCCAGTATCAAAAACTATTTTTATTCGATAGGTTATTCACTAGGCTTGATTTCCAGCTCGTTTCTGTGAGCCTATAGTGATTGACTCATTATTATGATCTGTGTCAGAGTGCAGTATCCACTCTGAAGACGCCCAACCCTTGCACCCACCTTTATGCGCCATCAGAGAGGACGACATCCACCGCCTGATGGACTGGGAGACAGAAGGCACACGAGGGTGGAAGAGGCTCAAGAGGTCACGTGACTGTGAAGTATGGAGCAGACGATCACAAGAGGGCGGGCCGCCAATCACTAAGGTACACGTCAATTACTGAGGTACACGTCAATCACTGAGGTACACGTCAATCACTGAGGTACACGTCAATCATTGAGGTACACGTCAATCACTGAGGTACACGTCAATCACTGAAGTACACGTCAATCACTGAGGTACACGTCAATCACTAAGGTACACGTCAATCACTGAGGTACACGTCAATCACTGAGGTACAAATCAATCATTGAGGTACACGTCAGTCACTAGGTAAACTTCAATCACTAAGGTACACGTCAATCACTGAGGTACACGTCAATCACTAGTGTACACGTCAATCACTGAGGTACACGTCAATCACTATGGTACACGTCAATTATGGTACACGTCAATCACTAAGGTACACGTCAATCACTGAGGTACACGTCAATCACTAAGGTACACGTCAATCACTGAGGTACACGTCAATCACTATGGTGCACGTCAATCATTATGGTACACGTCAATCATTGTTTCACGCCAATCACTAGTGTACATGTCAATCACTAAGGTACACATCAATCATTATGGTACACGTCGATCACTAAGGTACACGTCAACCACTAAGGTACACGTCAATCACGAAGGTACACGTCAACCACTAAGGTACACGTCAATCACTAAGGTACACTTCAATCACTAAGGTACACGTCAATCACTAAGGTACACGTCAATCCCTAAGGTACACGTCAATCACTAAGGTACACGTCAATCATTATGGTACACGTCAATCACTAAGGTACACGTCAATCATTAAGGTACACGTCAATCACTAAGGTACACGTCAATCATTATGGTACACGTCAATCATTATGGTACACGTCAATCAATAAGGTACACGTCAATCACTAAGGTACACATCAATCACTAAGGTACACGTCAATCACTAAGGTACACGTCAATCACTAAGGTACACGTCAATCACTAAGGTACACATCAATCATTATGGTACACGTCAATCACTAAGGTGCACGTTAATCACTAAGATACACGTCAATCACTATGGTACACGTCAATCACTAAGGTACACGTCAATCACTAAGGTACACGTCAATCACTAAGGTACACGTCAATTATTATGGTACACGTCAATCACTAAGGTACACATCAATCACTAAGGTACACGTCAATCACTAAGGTACACGTCAATCATTATGGTACACGTCAATCACTAAGGTACACGTCAATCACTAAGGTACACGTCAATCACTAAGGTACACGTCAATCACTAAGGTACACGTCAACCACTAAGGTACACGTCAATCACTAAGGTTTACGTCAATCACTAAGGTACACGTCAATCACTAAGGTACACGTCAATCACTAAGGTACACATCAATCATTATGGTACACGTCAATCACTAAGGTGCACGTTAATCACTAAGATACACGTCAATCACTATGGTACACGTCAATCACTAAGGTACACGTCAATCACTAAGGTACACGTCAATCACTAAGGTACACGTCAATCACTAAGGTACACGTCAATCATTATGGTACACGTCAATCACTAAGAAACACGTCAATCACTAAGGTACACGTCAATCACTAAGGTACACGTCAATCACTAAGGTACACGTCAATCACTAAGGTACACATCAATCATTATGGTACACGTCAATCACTAAGGTGCACGTTAATCACTAAGATACACGTCAATCACTATGGTACACGTCAATCACTAAGGTACACGTCAATCACTAAGGTACACGTCAATCATTATGGTACACGTCAATCACTAAGGTACACATCAATCACTAAGGTACACGTCAATCACTAAGGTACACGTCAATCATTATGGTACACGTCAATCACTAAGGTACACGTCAATCACTAAGGTACACGTCAATCACTAAGGTACACGTCAATCATTATGGTACACGTCAATCACTAAGAAACACGTCAATCACTAAGGTACACGTCAATCACTAAGGTACACGTCAATCACTAAGGTACACGTCAATCACTAAGGTACACATCAATCATTATGGTACACGTCAATCACTAAGGTGCACGTTAATCACTAAGATACACGTCAATCACTATGGTACACGTCAATCACTAAGGTACACGTCAATCACTATGGTACACGTCAATCATTATGGTACACGTCAATCACTAAGGTACACATCAATCACTAAGGTACACGTCAATCACTAAGGTACACGTCAATCATTATGGTACACGTCAATCACTAAGGTACACGTCAATCACTAAGGTACACGTCAATCACTAAGGTACACGTCAATCACTGAGGTACACGTCAATCACTAAGGTACACGTCAACCACTAAGGTACACGTCAATCACTGAGGTACACGTCAATCACTGAGGTACACGTCAATCACTATGGAGCACGTCAATCATTATGGTACACGTCAATCACTAAGCGTATGTGTCGTTGGGTTGTATGTGTTGTTTGGTTGTATGTGTCGTGGGGTTGTATGTGTTGTTGGGTTGTATGTGTCGTGGGGTTGTATGTGTTGTTGGGTTGTATGTGTTGTTGGGTTGTATGTGTCGTTTGGTTGTTTGTGATGTTGGGTTGTATGTGTTGTTTGGTTGTATGTGTCGTGGGGTTGTATGTGTTGTTGGGTTGTATGTGTCGTTGGGTTGTATGTGTCGTTGGGTTGTATGTGTCGTTGGGTTGCATGTGTTTTACTCTGAGTTGACCCTTCTGTTCTATACCACAGGCCATAGTCAAACTAGGTGGCGTCCCTTATGACGAAGGTCAGTGTTTGGTAGTTTTTATCTTGGTTCTAACAATCTGCAGCTACTCTAACTGCATGAGCTAATCACTGATCGGTATGAAAATGTAGTTAAGGAACTGCTCTTTTTGTCCGCACTTCAGATACTTCTGTAGCATTAGATAGTCTTTTTTGTATCGATCTAACGTTATCGTCACTTTATTGTATCACTCATCAAGGTGGGGCCGGCGCGTCTCGCCTCGCCGATTATTAATATTTAATTTTTATTTCAGGATTAGCAAACTAGAAGCATTGGTGATTATGTTTCGCCAAAGATCATAGCGATCGCACGCTTTAAAGGGGCTACTAAACGGGTTTCTATTTGAACGAATTTTTGAAAACAACTTCCCGCGAGAGGCCTGGACTGTAATCTTTCTATGATTTCAGCGGTGAAGCTTCTCCAGGACTGGGAGACGCGT
Organism: Nematostella vectensis; assembly: GCF_932526225.1. Classification (NCBI taxonomy): domain Eukaryota; kingdom Metazoa; phylum Cnidaria; class Anthozoa; order Actiniaria; family Edwardsiidae; genus Nematostella; species Nematostella vectensis. The sequence continues at coordinate 876,994 of NC_064036.1, read as the reverse complement.
CGCCACTGGGATAAGACTTTCGACAGAATTGATGTCCTCGGGAAGTTCGACGACCCATCATCACTACTCATTCACTGGTAAGTTATATCTTTGATGTATACAAAATATTATTTCGACTAAGACATTGCCAGAAGCGTCGTGTCCTGTTTCCTTGTAAGCAATTAGTTTTGAAACAAATGTTGTTTGAATTGAGGAAAAGGAAAGTATCTGCAGTCGCTATAGCTACACCAAGCCCGTCCGCCATTATCGGGTCAATTTTTGGGTGTGGTAGGTACGTACACACAAAAGTAAACTATCAACGTACACACGTATGAGGTACACAATGTACGTAACACACACGAGGTACACAATGTGCGTAACACACATGAGGTACACAATGTAAGTAACACACATAAGGTACACAATGTACGTAACACACATGAGGTACACAATGTACGTAACACACATAAGGTACACAATGTACGTAACACACATAAGGTACACAATGTACGTAACACACATGAGTTACACAATGTACGTAACACACATAAGGTACACAATGTACGTAACAAACAGGAGGTACACAATGTACGTAACACACATGAGGTACACAATGTACGTAACACACCCGAGGTACACAATGTACGTAACACACACGAGGTACACAATGTACGTAACACACATAAGGTACACAATGTACGTAACACATAAGGTACACAATGTACTTAACACACATTAGGTAAACAATGTACGTAAAACACACGAGGTACACAATGTACGTAACACACATAAGGTACACAATGTACGTAACACATAAGGTAAACAATGTATGTAACACATATGAGGTACACAATGTACGTAACACACATGAGGTACACAATGTACGTAATACACATGAGGTACACAATGTACGTAACACACACGAGGTACACAATGTACGTAACACACATTAGGTACACAATGTACGTAACACACATTAGGTACACAATGTACGTAACACACATGAGGTACACAATGTACGTAACACACATGAGGTACACAATGTACGTAACACACATGAGGTACACAATGTACGTAACACACATGAGGTACACAATGTACGTAACACACATGAGGTACACAATGTACGTAACACACATGAAGTACACAATGTACGTAACACACATGAGGTACACAATGTACGTAACACACATGAGGTACACAATGTACGTAACACACATGAGGTACACAATGTACGTAACACACAGGAGGTACACAATGTACGTAACACACATAAGGTACACAATGTACGTAACACACACGAGGTACACAATGTGCGTAACACACATGAGGTACACAATGTAAGTAACACACATAAGGTACACAATGTACGTAACACACATAAGGTACACATCCACAGGAACCCCGCACACTACACACACACCCAAGAGCATAGAGACTTAATTGCATAAGGGCAGTATAGCATTTATAACTCCCGGTAATACTATTTTGCCATGCGCGCAAATAATGATGTCTAGAAGAAGTATTTCAAGATATCCAAATCTTCAATTTTGCGAACTGAACGTTTTATCGAACCTTTTGATTGGTTTCATACAACCTTAGGCTCTAGATTAAATAAAGTGCAATTTAATTTAATGCCTTTTTCCATACAGCCCAATAAAAAAGCATGAGTTTGGGCTTGAAATCCTGGACAAGGACGACAAGAACGAGCCATACTTCGCTTCAGCTTGGCGCAACGCGACGCACCCAAAGACTCAACACGAGAAGCCAAAACCACTCAAGTGAGTACGGTAAAGGAAGGTAGAGCTACTTTACTAGATATAGTAAAAGGAGGGGGGGGGATTGTCCCGGGGGGGGGAGGTTGGATGGATTGTGGTTTCGAGGGGAGAGGGGGGTACCAGTGCTTGACATAGAGTTCCGCTAAAATTGAATAGAAACAAATCTATAATAGCGTCTTTTATCAAGCAATCGAGACTTATTTAACGTTACATGTAAAACGTGTGTTCATGTAGAGAAAAAAAAAGTCCGCTCAGAAAAGTGTGGGTAAGGGGGGCACTGCCCATCACTTTTTAAAGTGGGGGGGGGCAAGCACCCTCCTGCCCCCCCCCCGTCCACCGCCCCTGTGTTAACTAGAAAGTAGATAACTCCCACGCATTCAAAGGAACTAAAAATGCACGCAAGACGGCGAAGCTTTACCCATCTTCATGCACAGCTTATTATCCGCGATAACTTATTCCAGAAAACGTTTATCAAAGCAAAGTGGATTTTTACTGGATGGCTCGCTATGGTTATTATTGCCACTTAGCTCGAAGAAAATGGAAATTATAGTTATACACTCGTTTTATAACTCGTTTTGCCTCGTGGTATTATTTTATGGAGCAAGAAAAAGTTAATGTTAAGTTTCCAATAATTTTTCAATCCTCACCAGCATTTCTTGTCATCAGGTTGGACTACTTATTCGCGGGACTTGTCGTCCGTCCACAGTCCGTCGATAACAATTCTTTGCTCGTCACCATTATTTGCCAAGTTAAAGGGTCAGTTCCCTCTCAGGCCAAGGGCACTTTCTTAGTCGCTGACCCAGCCAAATGGGCGGCTAGTCTCAAGAAATTCCACGCGCAGAAACTCAAGATGAAGGCGCCTGTGACTAACAACTCGCAACAACATTCTTGTTGTCGCTTTTTCCGAACTTAGGGGAGTAAGCTGAGACGGAGAAGAAGTAGAAAGACACCGTCCTTTCTTCCTTTCTCCTTGTCTAACCTTCATGTTGATTTGCACCGCTTTCTTCTCTGTCTCCGTTTTGTTTGCTAAGTGAAAACGGTGATTTTGCCATCGGATATCCGACCCGATTATATTCAATAAGTTCAAACCAATTCTTGTAAGCTTTAGTGAAGTCAACGGCTTTCAAGTCAAATAAATGGGCGTAAATGTGACATTTACTGACATTTATTTAAAAATAAAATGATGTAAACTTAAAATCTGTCATTTTGGATGTTATCTATAATTTTATGAAATAGATATACAATTTCATGTAAGTTGTTTGCGCTACAAATAAAATCAATAACAACTAATAAAGAAATTGAATACGCTCATATTGAACGCTTGGTCTTCATAATGACAAGTTCAAGAAAGAGGTCCCCTAGATGGTCCCCTCAAATTTTAAAAGTGCTCGCAGTATTGGGTAACTCCATGTACATCGTGGTATCTTATCGGAAAGACAAGGCGTTTTTTTTTTCGATACGAATCTTAAAAAAGGCCATTGCAGAGTAGAGGTGCCTGTGAAGGAGGCAAGTATGTCGTGATTATCTGGCATTTCCCTGTCATAGAAACTCGTTCCCCTTGCGCACTAAACCCCGTCCCACCAATCAACTATCCCGCTCACACGATAAGGTCAAACACTTAGCCCTCCTCTAAAGTGTCCCAAAACAAGATGGATTACTGGTACTTGATATTCCCTGCGACGCAATACGCCTTTTTGGTCTTCTGTTGTGTTTCCTTCTAATAAACGCTAATCTAACGTGGTATTGTGGGGACTGATTCCAGCACCGGGCTGAGTACAGCCCGTTTTACTTCTTGGCCCAATCGGAAGGTAAGTGTATGAAATATTTGACAATTAAAATTCAAGAGGTCTTTTGATCTGTTTCCTTACATTTCCTGTCTTGTTGACAGTGTAAGTGTTGATATACGATTTTCCTATAGCAATAGCTAACCAGAGTTTATCTTTTACATCTTCTGATTTTTGCGCGGAACCGCATGTTGTATTGAGACATTTAGCTCAATTCTTGTAGATTCTTAATCTTTATTTAGAGCTCCAAACCATTAATTTTTATGGCTGTTAATCTTCTAATGGAATTTCCCTTTTATGGACCCTATGACCCCCTTTTTCACAGAGCTGTGCCAAAGCGTAAGTACATCAACCTTCAATTGATTCTAATATATTTTAAATATCCATCGTGATTATCCTGTAGACCAATGATATGCCTATGACGGGAATAAAAGCGCGCGGATCAATTAGTTTAGAAAATGAACGAGCAAATTTTTCTACGGGCGAACATATTCCTGTAAAGTAGACTTGACACATCCTACCAAAATATCCAAAACTTTCCCCATCCTCCAGCAACACACACACCTATGAACTAATTTCAATTGACAAGAAAAGTTTTTTTCGTTTATTGGGTGGTAATAATTCTCGATTTGTGTGTACTTGAAAAAGTCGGATAGTCTTGCTCAAAAGTTAATTTTTTTAAACAGAGAAAGCTCGAATGCTCGTTTTCAAAGTGCCCGGTTTCGCCCAATGCCTTCGCAAGCTTGCTAAGAGCATTTGCTTCCTTCCTTTATAATTCATTATATACATACACCCTATGCGCCTGCTATCACCATAACCAGCGGGTGATCGTCTGCCCTTTTCGTGACGTCATGCAAGGGCTGGCTCGCGAAAGGTATCAGGTTTCGTGGCACACACGCTACACGGCTGTCTATATGTCTGCCAAAAGCCAAGTATTTCTCTGCGAGCTCTTCTAGCACTTACACTTCTCTGTTAGAACTGAAGGCAGCACAAGCAAAATGGGGACATCACAGTCAAGCTATGTGGTTAGTCCAACTAAGGTTTGTAAGCTTGGCGTCTGTGAAATTCCCAATTTCTTTTAATCTTATTTGCATATGCGCGGTACAATTTTTGTGTAACGTAATAAAATTTATTTGAAAACAATTTTATTTTCCCATGTACATGTTGAAATCTCCCTCTCTCCTTTGCTGTGCATTATGACTGAAAAAAATATTTGTTTAGTGAGTCGAATTGAAGTTGATGATCTTAAACGGCTTTTTCTCGCAGTTTTCTTTTTCGTGTGTCAATCGATAGCGCAATGGAGATCTCGCCGGGTAAATGACAGATGACAAAGGATTTAGATAATTAGTATATACAAAAACACTGTAAATAGACCCTGTACTTTTTATCTACAGCTGCACACAACACGACTGTGCTTCAAGTATAATCTTTCACCTCTGGTAAACCGAATAAAAAACGTTAATTTGTAATAGCTTATAGGCGATTTCCTCCGCCTGCTTTTGTGAATGTTGATAGAGTGCATGGCGAAGTGCACCTAGACATAACAAATATTCTCATCAAATATTTTACGATCTTATAAAACGGCCAGTCGAACTAGTGTTTATGTGGCAACTTATACTTGTGAAAAACAACGCCAAAAGAGCTAATAAATACTGGCGGTGACATATTTGACAAATTTGATGAGACACGCGTCAAAGACTCGAGTTACAGACTTTCGATTTTTATTTTTGAGGATGATTTTGAAAGGTTCTCTCGTTATTTATGCTCATTCTGTTTTTGTTTTGACGCGAAATAAGCGACTTGACGACTCGGCAATCTTTCTTGATCTTATACCTTATAACTTTATCTGTCTGCAAGCCTGCTCAATTCGTCACCGATGTTGACAGATTTGCAGAGAAATCCATCCATTGCGTTATCTTTTATAGACACTAATGCCTAAATAGCTCCGTTACGCTCACGATAAAGATATAAACCACGTCACTGTAAACTAGCTGTTGAATAAATAACTCCAGCCAAGGTGCAACTGCATGTAATTGTACTGTATATGATGGATTTTGGCGATTTGCCTCTAGAGGTCAAATGCTTATGAGATTATTAATTTATGATCTTTTATGTCGATGACTAAAAAACAAGGCAAAAAAAGCTTTTTATCATCCTTTGTAAAAAAAAGGTTTGTATTCACGCCCCCGTAATGAGTTTCACTTCCCTCTTTTTACAATGCACGCGCTTTACACCTGACTCCAGGCCCCTACCCAGGGGAGAGGGGGGGGTGCAGAGGGTGCAAACGTACCCCCTCACCCACACACACACACACAACGGCCGAAAGTCCATTTTCGGTCCCCAATAGACCTGCTATTTGTAGACAAAACTATAAAGCATAAGCTAGATCACTCTGGTATGTCACCAATGCATCAGTCAGACTTTTTTGTAAATGTGGACTTTAAAAGCACACTAGCATGCACACATTGGCACCAGTCGGGCCAAGACGGAACGCTAGCACAGTCTATTACCCGTGCAGTTCGGCAACCATGGACAGCTGTTTCGTCCTTATTAGGACTCGTCAGCATGGCATAGCCGGTTTGCCTCAGTTAAACTTCATCGGCAAAAAAACTGCAGGGCGACTTCGACTCGAACGAAGTGCTTTAAACCACAGCTTAGATCCATGTGGGATCTAGAGCTGCGACCGGGCTAGCGTGATGCCAATTGTGCGGATAACGCATGCGACCTTTGCTAGTCTAAAACTCCGTCGGATAGCCAAACTATCCTTGCGAGTATGTATACATAAATGTGGACTTTAAAAGCACACTAGCATACACACATTGGCACCAGTCGGGCCAAGACGGGACGCTAGCACAGTCTATTACCCGTGCAGTTCGGCAACCATGGACAGCTGTTTCGTCCTTATTAGGACTTGTCAGCATGGCATAGTCGAAGTCGCCCTGCAGTTTTTTTGCCGATGAAGTTTAACTGAGGCAAACCGGCTATGCCATGCTGACGAGTCCTAATAAGGACGAAACAGCTGTCCATGGTTGCCGAACTGCACGGGTAATAGACTGTGCTAGCGTCCCGTCTTGGCCCGACTTGGTGCCAATGTGTGTATGCTAGTGTGCTTTTAAAGTCCACTTTTTTGTAGCCAGAGATACTGTAAAGGCATAAAAAATCCCTTTTCGTTCTTTCGTGGGTGGTCCCCCCCCAAAAAAAATCCTGGGTACGGGCCTGCACTCGGCGTGGATTCAAAATAATATGATAACACTTTACCAGCGCCACCCATCGGCTCATACTCGGCTCACGGCAGCACGTCCTTGGCTTTTGCTCGGCTCTAGACAGTGCGTTACTCATCGGCTTATGTTCAGCTCACGGCAGCACGTCACTCGGCTCATGTTTGGCTCACGGCAGCACGTCACTCGGCTCATGTTCGGCTCACGGCAGCACGTCACTCGGCTCATGTTCGGCTCACGGCAGCACGTCGCTCGGCTCATGTTCGGCTAATGGCAGCACGTCACTTGGCTCATGTTCGGCTCATGGCAGCACGTCACTCGGCTCATGTTCGGCTGGTAGCGCGTCACACGTCACGTTCACGCAAGATGAGATCGTTTTTTCACGGTTTTCAAAAATCACAAATTTTGCCTGTTGGCTAACTCTTCACCGATGGCAAATTAAACAATCATGGTGGCGAGTTTCACACAATAAAATTCAACAAGTTGGGGTGAAAGGATCTTTGCTAGGTACGAACCCCTCTATATGAATGTTTAAGGTCTCGGTAAAGGTAAACGACGTGTCCGCGAAAAATTTTTTTGCCGTGCCGCAATTTTCAACACGTACAAACTATGTATCAAATAAAGATAAAAGATTGAATTATCTCCTGCAAGTTTTATTTTTGCAATAGCTAATTCCGTGTTTAAGTTTTGAGGCCTCAAACTCAACAAAAGTACGGAGTTTACTCTAGAGCGTAATGCACCTTCGCGTTATATTGCGCATGCGCTTGCACGTAATTGCATCTCAATGACAGATAGATGATCTACCAAAGTGTGTAAGGATATTTTGTTATTTGACACTGTCAACAAAATATCCCGAATCAAAGTTGGAACTCTCATTTCTGGCGAAATTTGGACACGAAAAGTGCTATAAAAGCGATTCTCAGTCGAAAATTCCAACACATTTTATGACATGGCATAATTATCAGATCCCGAAAATTTAAAGGCGATATCTTAAAACCCGTCCCGTCGCGAGGTTACGCCCGACAAGCTCGAGTTCTCGCCTCAAAATAATACGCTAAAAAAGTCAAAGATTTGGCGTGAATTCACGGTCAACAGGTCACGGGAAACAGCAAAGGCCCATTTTAGCCGTCTTAGAATGCGATTCATGGAAAATGTTTTTTTCCAAAAATGAAATTTAAGAACTATTGATACAGGTTTTGCAAAAACCACAAAAACAAACGGTGGTGTCAAATTTACCTTTACCAAGACCTTCAGCGCACAGACCGTAAAATGAGGTTTTACTTCGATACATTCATAGAAAACGTTGTCAATGAAAATGGCAAATGACGAATGGCTAATGGGAGTCATAAAGGTTATAAATGAACTCTAGCGATGCCAGAGGCAGACATTGGTGGATTACCTTACGATTGATCCATTTGCTCCTATACAAATTACAGTTAGACCCATGGTTCCTTTCGGCCGTAGAACCTTCATTTGCCAATCGACATTTGCCGTTTGATGACGTTGCAACGAGTTTTGAAATGGATGTATCTTTTCAAGAATTCTTGTGTTATGTAGAAAGAGCACACAAGGTCGCCTCTTAACATTATATGCCCCTCTAAAATGGCTGCGAAGATAATGCATGTGTTTGTTTTTGATATTTTGTTGTTTTATTCAGAAGACGATGGATGAGAAAGAGGAAGGTAAGAGATAACACTTTTCAACTTAAATGTACCAAACGCCAGGCTTCAGTAATATACCTTTGACTAGCTACAGAAAGGAACGGTCCATTAGAAAAGGTGGGCAGGTAGAGTGGTAAAGTACACATATCATCATACACGATTTAAAAAACTGGGAAAAAAACAGCCCAAAGCAGAAAAAATGCATGCAAAAGAAAAAATGTCATCCCTCCCCACCCCCTTTAGTTTTCTAATGGTCCGTCCCTCCTAGACCAATTGACAGTGATGTACCAATTGACAGTGATGTACCAATTGACAGTGATGTACCAATTGACAGTGATGTACCAATTGACAGTGATGTACCAATTGACAAGGGACAGTACATACAAATTCAAATTAATGTTATGTGTCACGCCAAACAACTTGTCACATAACCCGGTCACTAGCTATCTGAGACACAAAGGTGGCTTATTTCCTCCCCTCTTTGTGCCATTCGTTTCTCATTGGTTTCTCTGCCCTATCTACTCACACCTTTTTTAAAGAATTATCCGCTTGAATGCATTCAAATGACAGCCGCCGCCTTTTTTACGAAAAATGGCTCCAGTCTGTCTACCGCCTTAATAACAATTCTCAAACGGATGTCTTAGTGATCGTCGTAGGCAAAGTGCTTATGCAAACGGATGTCTTAGTGATCGTCGTGGGCAAAGTGCTTATGCAAACGGATTTCTTAGTGATCGTCGTAGGCAAAGTGCTTATGCAAACGGATGTCTTAGTGATCGTCGTAGCTTATGGCTATTGATTATACGTAATAATAAAGGCGACACTGCACTAAGCGATGGTGTCACCATACTAATTAATAATCACCTGATTATCTACGTTTTTCCTGATGTCTGTAAAGATATAATTCCCATGCTGCCTTTCCATCGTCATAGAACTGAAATTTTTCAATTCATCCGACTGGTGTTCAACTCTTTTATATAATGTTTTATGTGTATATTTGGCTATTTCACTCTGTTTGTCCTTTTTCCCTTTACAAAACAATATATTTCCAAATTTCCCTGCATTTACTATAGATGATGCCCACACTATAGTCATCATTTACCCCATTTATTATCTGGACACTGCCCAATTTGTTAAATGAAATTTTTTGCCATAAATCATCCTACACCACCCCTTCTTATTTTGTCATTTTGTTTCTCCCCCAGACCCTCCCCCCTATTTTGTCATTATGTTTCTCCCCCAGATCCACCCCTCTTATTTTGTCATTTTGTTTCTCGCCCAGACCCTCCCCTCTTATTTTGTCATTTTGTTTTTCCCCTAGACCCTCCCCTCTTATTTTGTCATTTTGATTCTCCCCCAGACCCTCCCCTCTTTTTTTGTCATTTTGTTTTCCCCCCAGACCCTCCACTCTTATTTTGTCATTTGGTTTCTCGCCCAGACCCTCCCCTCTTATTTTGTCATTTTGATTCTCTCCCAGACCCTCCCCTCGGAATGCAGACCTGCGCCATCCCGCCATATTGCATCACCTCTTCGTCATGCGCCGACGCCACGCCTGCGTACTTAGCTCGTCTTCATGGTGCGCATGCGTGGTGCGCGGGGGACCCAACAGACTGCTTCATAGAGGTGGACTTGCAGACAGTCCATCACGTGACAGCGGTAGCCACTCAGGGTAACCCCTCAGGGAATCACGATTACGTCATGAGATACAAAGTTCAGTATTCCGAGGACGGGGAAACATGGTGTTATTATACACAGGGAGACCAAGAGGTTAGTGTCAACCATGACATAAAAGTGCTCACATCTCACACGAGCTATTGTAAACCACGTAAAGCAGTCTGTTATACGAACGGTAAAGTCCATATGGTAAAGCTGTGTTACAATTATTTGCGGGCCACGAAAACCTCAACTACTTGATATTACACAGAGGAAAGACGGAAGACAGCCAGAGAAATTCCACATGGGTCATTATGGTTCTTTTTATTATCCTGTTAATATATTGAAACGTCCATGGTCCATGGAAACTTGAAAAGCAATTCTAAAATAAGATTCGCACCTGTTAATGCACCCCTCTTGAATCGTTTTCCATGTCCACAAAACGTTGTTTGTGTTTTCAGGAACTCGACGCAAACTCAGACCACTGTAGCGCAGTAAAGCGCGTGCTCGAGCCCGCTATTTCCGCTCGTTATGTACGCGTGTGTCCTACTGTCTGGTTCCAGTGGCCTTGCTTGCGTCTAGAGCTGTATGGCAGGCCAGTCATTGGTAAGAACAGCACAAAGTGTAACACTTAAAGAAGGCCAATCACGCCTCCATTTTACACTCAATGCCGAGTCACACAAAGCGGCCTCCTTTTCCATTTGCTAATTCAAGCGAGAACGAGAAACCAAGATATTTTCAATCCTATGTCGTCAATTATGTTCCAGGCTTTATTCGTAGATTGCTATTTTGAAGTATCCTTGCAAATAAACCGTTGTATTTTTAATGATAAACAATAACAAAGGTGTGGTTGATCTTAACTCTCTCGTAACCGTGGAACCCACGAGAACAGTTTGGGCCGAGGAACGCGCGGTTATTTACACTAAACAAACTTTCTATAATAAGGCAGCTTCTTACATAAATGCCCTAATGTCCAATCAAACACTGCGCATTCCTATAAGTTTCTGTGTTTTTTTTAACGATATTAATACAATAAAGCGCGCGGAATAAATTATACACTTTTGAATTGAGAGATTTGCATTGTTGATTTCTAATATGTAAAATATAAACCATGTAAATATGTATATGTTTCAGCTTGACGCTTCAATATTTTTCATCCTTTTCCTTTTACCCGTAATCGTATTTCCTCTGAAAGGTGAAATCTAGTTAAATTTTGCTGATTTTATATAAAAATCAGTCGGACTAAAAACTGTTTACACGAAATGTTGTTCGTGCATCTCTCTATATTTTGGCTGTGCATGGTGTTTCATACAAAGAATTCAAATTAATGGACTGCCGGCCTGATTATGATCTCCGTCCCTTTTTTGCGAGCTATCCACCCTGATTACTTGCACGGGCAATGAAGCAGTCCGAAGGGTCCAATTCCGTGCCACTTTATTTATTCCAATTATCCCACTTCAATTTGAGCTTGTGTTACTTGTTTGATATCCACAAAAGGGGACGTTACAATACACTATTACTACCAGCCGGTGCGCTGTTTTGATTTGTGTTAATTTGCAATCCTTGCTCCCTGTGTAGATAAGCCAAGCGAGGAGCTTACCAAAACAGCAGGCTTACAAACCCAGCAAGAAAACGATGAAAAGGAGATACGTGGACAAGGGGAAAATTCACTACCGGGCGAAGACAAGGCATCTAGTATAGATGGTAAAAAAGAAGACTTAAATGAAGAAGAGAATAAGATGAATAAGAAAGAGATGAGAGATGAAGATCTTGAATCGCCAATGAGTGACATTGAAGCGAACAGTAAAGTATGTTATGATTCGCAACGGATCTCAGATTCAGGCCTACAACAGATACGAGGCCCTGCGCTCGCTTCTGACGACTTCAGACGACTGCTAGAGGTGAAAAAGAGGTTGGAATTCGAGGCTGAGCTGCGAACTTTACAGGAAGAGAAAAAGGTGGATTTTGTGCTAAGACGCAAAAAGAAGAAAGTTACTTATGATCTCGATTCACCCGACTTGTTCAATGTCCCAAGGCGCGTGTACACAGGTAAGCGTTTCTAACCCATGTTTTGCTTTGTAATTATTTTGTAAAGCAGTAAATTTTTAATATATTCATCATCGGGCATAAGACGTTAAAATATTTCGCCGGTTATTAAGACTGTAGCATTGCAAAAATGTACTATGCATAAAATCGCTAATTAGAAGATGTTATGCTCGTGGTATTTTTAAAATTCCTGATGAGATGAACTTTTCACAGTAACAAAAAAGTGTGATATAATCTTTGTATAGTGATGCATGTATTATACCAATAATCTAAGCACTATTTACACAAAATGAGAAAACACATTTTGGAACACATTTTGTAACTTTAAAATCGCACGTATATGAGATACTTGTATATAGGAATTTTTTGTAAAGTTCCGTGCCTTTTTCTACACGGATTCTCAGAAACTGCTTAATAATGAGTCTCCAAAATTCTGATTGTATAGATACCCTCGCCTTTGCGCGTGAAGTCGGTTAACCATCTTAGTCCTAGAAAGGCCTCTATTCGCGCCTTAGCCATTAAGAAATTTGATTGCGAGACAATGGGGTGGCTCTTTCGCGGTCAGGCAGCTGCGGCATTTTTACTCGTCTTTATAAAACTCAGATGAGCTAGAAAATATTACCATGTAAGCTGTTTTAGGGATTCCGATGCGTATAGCTAGGATTCGCTGAAGGGTGTGTGTGTAGTCATAGATAGCATGCAAAAGTCAAGGATATGACGATCCTCATATGAATAAGTAAAAACTGCATTTGATACACATTGTATTTCTCTAGAAGAAATGTGGGGTGGTTATCTGGCTTTGATCCACAGTATATTTTCTTTCTTGCTGAAAAATGTGGGTGGTTACCTTTCTTGCTGAAAAATGTTGTTGGTTATATGGCTTTGAAACACAGTACATTTTCTCTCTTGCAGAAATGTGGGGCGGTGATTCTCCTGGTGAATCAGTTGAGCGAATAGACAAGAGTGTCACAGACGATAAGCCGATGATTGAGCGCGGGAATGTGGGAGCACCGCTGGCCAACCTTGATGATGAGGACCTTGAGCCCGCGCGCCGCACTGTTATAACCATTCGCACAGTGTTCACTATATCGAACACACAACAAAGCCCGACAGAGAACGGAGAGAAACGTAAGAAAAAAAGGATTAGATATTATTGCGCATATCAAATAATCTGGATAATCTTGTAAATGGTCCAATTAAAATTGTTTGGTTTGTTTGGTTACGGATATATTTTCGTATGGTTTAAGGCTGGTCCACTAGGACGCAAGCCTAAGCGTAAACGGAAACACAACACAAGTGAGAATCGGTCAAACACAAGAGCAAGAAAATCAAGCAGTTGCGTTCTCTTGCGCTTGCGCTTACGTCCAAGTGAGAACCGTCCTTTAGGATCGTAAACCACGGCATCGATCACGTGCCGTCTGATAAATCAGTCCATGTGTATCCTAACCACATGATATTACGCTGCAAAGATTTTACAATATTCCAAGCATGAGATGAATTTATCTGTTCTATCTCACTACTTTATCATAGGGGAGACCTCATTCATCCAGCCCGTGTCAGCGGACACAAGCTACGTGGAATCTGAAGACAGTCCCTTTACGAACGGCTACGACGAGCAGTCACGCCCTTCACGTGCGTCATGTGCACATCTCCACGCTACAGATCCTGCCGCACAGACAGCCATGGGTAAGCCATCCACACACAAATATGGGTAAGACATCCACACACATCTATGGGTAAGCCATCCACACACATCTATGGGTAAGCCATCCACACACATCTATGGGTAAGCCATCCACACACATCTATGGGTAAGCCATCCACACACATCTACGGGTAAGCTATCCACAGACATCTATGGGTAAGCCATCCACACACATCTATGGGTAAGCCATCCACACACAAATATGAGTAAGCCATCCACACACATCTATGGGTAAGAAATCCACACACATCTATGGGTAAGCCATCCACACACATCTATGGGTAAGCCATCCACACACAAATATGGGTAAGCCAAACACACACATCTATGGGTAAGACATCCACACACATCTATGGGTAAGACATCCACACACATCTATGGGTTTAAGACATCCACACACATCTATGGGTAAGCCGTCCACACACATCTATAGGTAAGCCATCCACACACATCTATGGGTAAGCCATCCACACACATCTATGGGTAAGCCATCCACACACATCTATGGGTAAGCCATCCACACACATCTATGGGTAAGCCATCCACACACAAATATGGGTAAGCCATTTACACACATCTATGGGTAAAACATCCACAAACATCTATGGGTAAGCCATCCACACACACATCTATAGGTAAGCCATCCACACACATCTATGGGTAAGCCATCCACACACATCTATGGGTAAGCCATCCACACACATCTATGGGTAAGACATCCACACACATCTATGGGTAGGACATCCACACACATCTTTGGGAAAGCCATCCACACACATCTATGGGTAAGCCATCCACACACATCTATGGGTAAGACATCCACACACATCTATGGATAAGCCATCCACACATCTATGGGTAAGCCATCCACACAAAAATATGGGTAAGCCATCCACACACATCTATGGGTATGACATCCACACACATCTATGGGTAAGCCATCCACACATCTATGGGTTATCCATCCACACACCAATATGGGTAAGCCATTCACACACATCTATGGGTAAGACATCCACAAACATCTATGGGTAAGCCATCCACTCACATCTATAGGTAAGCCATCCACACACATCTATGGGTAAGCCATCCACACACATCTATGGGTAAGCCATTTACACACATCTATGGGTAAGACATCCACACACATCTAAGGGTAAGCCATCCACACACATCTATGGGTAAGCCATCCACACACATCTATGGGTAAGCCATCCACACACATCTATGGGTAAGCCATCCACACACATCTATGGGTAAGCCATCCACACACATCTATGGGTAAGCCATCCACACATCTATGGGTAAGCCATCCACACACATCTGTGGGTAAGCCATCCACACACATTCTATGGGTAAGCCATCCACACATCTATGGGTAAGCCATCCACACACATCTATTGGTAAGACATCCACACACATCTATGGGTAGGACATCCACATACATCTATGGGTAAGCCATCCACACACATCTATGGGTAAGCCATCCACACACATCTATGGGTAAGACATCCACACACATCTATGGATAAGCCATCCACACATCTATGGGTAAGCCATCCACACACTAATATGGGTAAGCCATCCACACACATCTATGGGTATGACACCACACACATCTATGGGTAAGCCATCCACACATCTATGGGTTAGCCATCCACACACAAATATGGGTAAGCCATTCACACACATCTATGGGTAAGACATCCACAAACATTTATGGGTAAGCCATCCACTCACATCTATAGGTAAGCCATCCACACACATCTATGGGTAAGCCATCCACACACATCTATTCGTAAGCCGTCCATACACAAATATGGGTAAGCCGTCCACACAAATCTATGGGTAAGCCATCCACACACATCTATTCGTAAGCCGTCCATACACAAATATGGGTAAGCCGTCCACACACATCTATGGGTAAGCCATCAACACACATCTATTCGTAAGCGGTCCATACACAAATATGGGTAAGCCGTCCACACACATCTATTCGTAAGCCGTCCATACACAAATATGGGTAAGCCGTCCACACACATCTATTCGTAAGCCGTCCATACACAAATATGGGTAAGCCGTCCACACACATCTATTCGTAAGCCATCAACACACATCTATTCGTAAGCCGTCCATACACAAATATGGGTAAGCCGTCCACACACATCTATTCGTAAGCGGTCCACTTAGACCTTTGGGCAAAGCCACCCATACAGACCCGACTGCTCACCAGCAGTTTCTAGCACTTTGACTGGTTTGATTGTGCATTTTGTGATTTTATTAGAATCCAGTTTCCACGAGCGACTGGACTCAATCGAATCAGAGGGTATGAGCCCCCTTGACCTCAGGCGGTTCAGCGGTCTCGACCTATTACAGACACCGTTAAATGCGGTCAGCGATGATGACATCGAGCGGTTGATAGCGTGGGAAGATGAAGCGTTGACTGGCTGGCATAGAGTGAAGAAGTCACGTGACCTCGAGATCTGTAGAGGTCAAGCAGTGGATGGAGGTCCTCCGATCATCAAGGTCAGCTCGCACACTTACGGCGTTTTGTCAATAGTAAGCTAGTTGAACAATCTGCTAGCGAATTACTCCAGTCACAAGGGTCTTCGAATTCAGGCCTGTTGGAAGGAAATGGGAAAGGATTCCTCGAGGGTATATATATGTTTTATATATATCTTGGTTTGTAGGAAAATAACACGCGAACTACCGTTTCATCTCTACAAGCCTGTTTCGTGGTTGCCCACTCATCAGGAGATTTATTAAGAATATATTCTTAATAAATCTCCTGATGAGTGGGCAACCACGAAACAGGCTTGTAGAGATGAAACGGTAGTTCGCGTGTTTTTTTCCTACAAACCAAGATATATCCCGCTCTACACCTATGTATTGAGCACTGTTATATGAACGCCTGCACTCACGCATTATGTTTTATATATATATATTTTTCGGTAAATGCGACCGTCACATCAGCTTAATTATGATGCAGTCTAAAAATCTAGTTCAATTTATAGTAAGGTCTCACCAGTGTTTTCTGGTAACTCTTGATTTTGGTCTTACTTCAGGCGACGATGACCTTGCGGCATATTTCATATGATCAAGGTAAATGCACCGACTTAGAGGGGATGAGACCCAACTTGTAGCAGCTTACTACTCAACTGCCGCATTTTGCTGTGTTTGTCCTCCAACGTTTGGCCACTTAACAGACCCATAGGCATGTGTCTCCTCCTATCTCGCAGTGTTTTTTTCAGTATTTCTTTCTGTATTTTTCTTTTATTAAGCGTACCTATTAAGCGTACCGTCAAGTGGGGTGGTACTTCAAAACCTCACCCCATTGATACCCCATGGGCACCTAGATTTCGGATCGCTTCGAGTGCACAGGGCAAGCCGGGTGTAGGACAAGTCCTGACTTCAAAACTTTGCTACTCAGTGTATGGAGCACAGGGGCGTACCCAGGATATATTATATCTATATCATGTTGTTTGGGAATAGGTGGTCCAACTTCCCTAAACTTTTAAGTTTAATCTTAAAAGATGTCCAATTCCCTCGCTTTTATATTGTTTCCATAGTTTTCCTTTTTACCTCTGTTCTCTTTCATTTCTCCTATATTTTCCTAACGTTTTTTTTGTTCATGTTCAGCGCGTAGAAGAATCATGAACTGGGACGTTCGCATGGAGTGGGACAAAACGTTTGATGACGTCATCATTCTTGACAGAACGTACCATTTTAACGTCATTCACTGGTACAAAGCATGTGATTTTCTAGGGGGGGGGGAGGTATTGTGAAAAAGAAAAGGAAAAAGCATTTTAAAACGTAAAACTGACTTTTATCCGGAATGTTGTTGTGAATTCAGAGGAACGCTTATATGAATGTTTCTTATTGGTTGCTGTAACTCCTCTTATATGGAATTTTCTTATTGGTTGCTGTAGCTCCTCTTATATGGATGTTTCTTATTGGTTGCTGTAGCTCCTCTTATATGGATGTTTCTTATTGGTTGCTGTAACTCCTCTTATATGGAATTTTCTTATTGGTTGCTGTAGCTCCTCTTATATATGGATGTTTCTTATTGGTTGCTGTAGCTCCTCTTATATGGATGTTTCTTATTGGTTGCTGTAACTCCTCTTATATGGAATTTTCTTATTGGTTGCTGTAGCTCCTCTTATATGGATGTTTCTTATTGGTTGCTGTAGCTCCTCTTATATGGATGTTTCTTATTGGTTGCTGTAGCTCCATCAAAAGACAAGGCCTGACGCTCGCTATTCTGGAAGACATTGATCCGGATGAGCCTTATCACGCTTGCGTATGGAAGGTGACAGATTTCCCGGACTATCAGCCAGCCAGCCCATGCAAAATGCTCAAGTAAGTAACGCATCTGGTTTTGTCACTGATAGGTATATGGCAAAGGTGGCGGTTAGATAGCGGTTGTTGTGATGGTAGTAGTACCATGATGCTAGTGAAGATGGTGGCGCTGGTGATAGAGTAGTTACTTGATGATATGGGTGAGTATGATAGCGCTTGTGGCGCTGGTGATAGTTATGGTAGTTAATTGGTGATATGGGTGAGTATGACAGAGCTGGTGATAATCATGGTAGTTAATTGGTGATATGGGTGAGTATGACAGCGCTGGTGATAATCATGGTAGTTAATTGGTGATATGGGTGAGTATGATAGTGCTAATTATGGTAGTTAATTGGTGATATGGGTGAGTATGACAGCGCTGGTGATAATCATGGTAGTTAATTGGTGATATGGGTGAGTATGACAGCGCTGGTGATAATTATGGTAGTTAATTGGTGATATGGGTGAGTATGACAGCGCTGGTGATAATTATGGTAGTTAATTGGTGATATGGGTGAGTATGACAGCGCTGGTGATAATTATGGTAGTTAATTGGTGATATGGGTGAGTATGACAGCGCTGGTGATAATTATGGTAGTTAATTGGTGATATGGGTGAGTATAACAGCGCTGGTGATAATCATGGTAGTTAATTGGTGATATGGGTGAGTATGATAGTGCTAATTATGGTAGTTAATTGGTGATATGGGTGAGTATGACAGCGCTGGTGATAATCATGGTAGTTAATTGGTGATATGGGTGAGTATGATAGTGCTAATTATGGTAGTTAATTGGTGATATGGGTGAGTATGACAGCGCTGGTGATAATCATGGTAGTTAATTGGTGATATGGGTGAGTATGACAGCGCTGGTGATAATCATGGTAGTTAATTGGTGATATGGGTGAGTATGACAGCGCTGGTGGTAATTATGGTAGTTAATTAATGATATGGGTGAGTATGACAGCGCTGGTGATAATTATGGTAGTTAATTGGTGATATGGGTGAGTATAACAGCGCTGGTGATAATTATGGTAGTTAATTGGTGATATGGGTGAGTATGACAGCGCTGGTGATAATTATGGTAGTTAATTGGTGATATGGGTGAGTATGACAGCGCTGGTGATAATTATGGTAGTTAATTGGTGATATGGGTGAGTATGACAGCGCTGGTGATAATTATGGTAGTTAATTGGTGATATGGGTGAGTATGACAGCGCTGGTGATAATTATGGTAGTTAATTGGTGATATGGGTGAGTA
This sequence comes from Nematostella vectensis, assembly GCF_932526225.1. NCBI lineage: Eukaryota > Metazoa > Cnidaria > Anthozoa > Actiniaria > Edwardsiidae > Nematostella > Nematostella vectensis. The sequence continues at coordinate 857,576 of NC_064036.1, read as the reverse complement.
TGACAGCGCTGGTGATAATTATGGTAGTTACTTGATGATATGGGTGAGTATGATAGCGCTTGTGGCGCTGGTGATAGTTATGGTAGTTAATTGGTGATATGGGTGAGTATAACAGCGCTGGTGATAATTATGGTAGTTAATTGGTGATATGGGTGAGTATGACAGCGCTGGTGATAATTATGGTAGTTAATTGGTGATATGGGTGAGTATGACAGCGCTGGTGATAATTATGGTAGTTAATTGGTGATATGAGTGAGTATGATATCGCTGGTGGTGGTGGTGATGAGGATGATTACTGATAATAATAAGGATGATGTGATAATGGCGATGGTGATGATGGTGGTGGTGATAATGACGGAGTCGATGATAATGATAGCGATATGATCTTAACCGTGACTATGAGGATGATTCCTAATAATGATAAGGATGATGTGATAATGGCTATCAGGGGCGTATAGCCAGGGGGTGGCCCAGGGGTGCCGGGCCGCCACTTCTAGTAGCCAAAAATACAGTAAATGTATTAGACATTATCTAAAATACAGGAGAAAATGCCTTGAAAGGACCTTTTGGGCTCCCTCCCGTTAAAAATCCTGGCTACGCCGCTGGCTACGCCGCTGGCTTCGATGATGGTAGTCATTAAGAAGACGATGATGATAACTAAGATGGGCCAAACGTTAATGATTTTTTTACCATCACTTCTAGGTACGAGACAATGATGTCAGGCCTCGTTATCAGACCGATAGACAATGGGTCCCAGTCCTCCAAAGTCACTCTACTCTGCCAGGTGAAAGGCTCGGTGTCTCAGCCGCTTAGGAACACGTTTTTGACTGGATCCCCTGAGAAATGGTTAGAAATGCTTAAAAAGTACGACCCAAAACCGAAAGTTATCAAGCTCTAAATCTTTAAACTCAGTCCAGGGTGATTATAGTAGTGATAATGTTACGTGGTACCTATAAATGAGGTTACACTCGATCATTTTGCGCTGCATATCATGGAGTATATATGTCAAAGTTATGATTTTGACAGTCATATGAATGTGTAGGCTTCTGCCATTCTCCAAACGGCAGAAGCCTAAAAAAAGGATATCGCTCAAAGGATAGCGTTCACGCCACTTAACTGATTTTGTAACTGCCATTTAAAAGTACAATTAACGATTAAAGTATGATGACGCGTACACAGCCCCCCCCCCCCCCCCCCCTATAGCGGCCAAATAATGGGACCTCAATGATTGTCGCAAGTTAAAGTTAAGGAGTTTGCTACTCAAGAAGTCACGTGATTTCTTAGTATGCATGTCGCCTTTTAAACTGCCGCGCACGCGCACAGTTTTCATGTGATGTAATAAAAGCCTTTGATCTTTTGTTATGAGTGTTTGACCGCTTCGCGGTGTAGAACAAGCTTAAAAACAACTACACAATTTTTCAGAATTACTCACTTAAACTTTAAATGTTTTATCTTAATGCACATATTAAAATAAACTTAATGCATGCCACTAACGTTTACTATATTTATCTTTGTATAGTTTTAGTTTAATAAAAACTGTTAAAAGTTGTGGGGGTTGTATTCATTCGCAAACTCGCATTTTTTTTTGTTATAGTGTTCTTTACCATTTCTTTACCGACGCATTCTCCTTGAAATGTCCCTTCATAGGGACCTTAACCACGACGGCGACGTCTAGGGCAACGGAATCGAAAGAGTTGCGTTCGCGTTTGACAATTAATTCCAATTTAATTGCAATAAAATTAGCAAAGCAATATAATCAGAGACAGATAAAAATATACTAAGGACATCATTTCTACTGTAGCGAAAGTAGTTAGGGGATCGAGTTTACATTGCAAACGTCCGCGTCCTCGATTGACCATAAAATTGGGAATTTTCAAGTAGAATTTGGGTGGAAAACGTCTGAAATTTATCAGACAGAACGCATTTTCACGTGCTGCTATTCAATTATAAATCAAATTCCATTGTTTTCTGCCGTCGTCGTTGAATAATAACCAGTACAAACTCATTTGTTAAAAATCCCCTACGGCCCTAAACGAGCCCGTGTTCGGTATATGAACACAGCATTGTTTATACCTCCTCACCTCTCTCTTCCTACACAGAACAACGATAGCCTTATTATTTTTTTTCGTAGAAACAAACTCATTCACGTCTTCAAAAACCTCTCAATCAGGAACCTACTAGACGCACTCAATCTTAACGCCAGCAATAACTTCCAGTACTCAATGCGCGCGTACCCGCACACTGCCACGTGAGCTAGTGGAATCAACACAACAATATAGAACCGCTAATTGCATAGCGTGCGGGCGCTCAAAGGAACGCAAGGAACGATTGATCACCGCTGTGTGCTGTTTACGTGCTTTGTTGCACTGAATAGCGAGACCACGAAGAGAGTAAGCAGCCGTAGAGATCTGTGAGCGCTCTTTGCCGAGAAACAGGTGACGGAGAAGGCAGCAATTGTGTGACGATAGCAATCTGTGATTTGAGGGCGCACACCTCTCTCTGTCTCTGCTGTTGTTGTCAATAGAGGTAAGCGTGTTTCTTGTCGTGTTTATTAGAGTTTAGTGTCACAGCATTTGATGTTAAAAATCGACCTTTCTATTTCAATGCAGAAAGAATGTTATCTTATTTACAATAGCTAGCTCTGTTCTCATAGTGGTTGCGCCCCGAAGTTCAGCCTTTCTACAAGTCCAAGCTTCCTGCCTAGTCTCTGTCATTAAGGGTGTCCATGTGTTCACAGCAAAGCTAAAAAAGTTCTGCTGTATATTCACATACTCGCCACGTTAACATCACGTTGCTATTTATGTTCCACCATGCCCTATCGCACGCTTTTATTGTACAACAGTCTTTTCAGCACGAGCCTCACAAAATACAAATAGTAATCTATGTTGATTTAATATTCACTATTAATAACAGTTTATGGCTTGAAGTAAGCAATTGAAAGCCTGATGTATTTCAACCATTATGGAGATTTTACATGCGGGGCCAATATCACCAAGTAACAAAATAGTCATTTGACCATCACACGCTGAGCAGAGAGGCTATCAAGGAACAAGAACAACATTTATTCTTCCTTCTGCAAACAAAAAATATAAACTAAAGTCAAGACACAATATTTGTAAATACCTATGCCAGTATTCCTTTCAAGAGTTTCCTGATTAAACGAGCATCCAGCCTGTGATTCGATGCTAATAATAAAATAATGATAATAATAATAGTCGTGAATTTGATACAAAAACTGGCGCGCAGATCTTGCAGCTGATAAGGGATACACACTTTCGTGGGCAGACATTTGCCCCTGAATATCATCAGTTACCACAATTAGGCCTTTAATCTGTTAGCAGAGAGGGTGACTTTTTTGAGTTCCATGAAGTGATTATTTGGCAATAGGTTTCCCTTATCAAAGTGGTCGTGATCAGTGATGTTTTTGAAGGGTCACGAATTCATGTTTGCCCCTGCAGTGTAAAAACAGATGGAATGTACCCTTGTGTCACTCTGCGCTTGCGTCTCCCAGCACCTTCTGTCACAGGCTTGACATTGCTGTCATAGTACACGGCGGCATTTGTGCCCTGCTTTACGCTCTACATCCCCACTCTGAAACAACAATGACTTGATTTACGCGCAATGACTTGATTTACAGCGCTTTTTATGAGCTCAGATATATGCCGTTCTAGAAAAAGAGCCCCGTCGCAGAAATGATTTGGTCGCGTTTTGTACTCCATATTTGCTAATCACTTGTGTTTGAAACAAGATATTGTTATCTAATCCTCAAACGAAACACTTTAAAAAGTCATTAGATTTTTGCATTTGTTTGTGATTTGTATGTGATCAGCTATTTTGTAGCATGTTTTTATGTGATCTACAGGTAGCTATTGTTATTTTATTTCAGTAATTTTTTGTCAGAAACACCATATAGTTACGAAACACTGAGCTGTTTTATACAACATAATTTGTACACAATCCGTGCTATATTCTATTTTGGCTTGAGATCGTTCAAATTTCATCATGACAAATTTCTAGAAATAAATCAACTAACTCAAGTGGCACTGACCAGAGGTATTCCATAGCACACCGTCACGCAAGGGGCTAGTCACGCAAGGGGCTAGCCACGCAAGGGGCTAGTCACGCAAGGGGCTAGCCACGCAAGGGGCTAGTCACGCAAGGGGCTAGCCACGCAAGGGGCTAGCCACGCAAGGGGCTAGTCACGCAAGGGGCTAGCCACGCAAGGGGCTAGCCACGCAAGGTCATGCCAGGGGTGTAGTTCATAACATAACGGCCCCGCCTCTGTCAGCCATCATTCAGTTCATTTGGGTTATGGAGGGCGAACTGCATCCCGAAGACCAAGTTGGATTAATATCCTTCATAATTTATTTCGATTTCCGGAGAAAATCTTCTAAATATCGAAGAAAAATTTATATATTTTTTCTCTCAAATCAAATCTCTATCCTTAAATATTCCCCCCCCCAAAAAGCATATCGGTGTCAAACCTTGGCTCTTGATACCTTTTAAAAGTCTCTTTTGCGTACCCAAGTAACATTTCCTTTTTTCTGTTTTTCAATTTCAGAGGTCCACTGAGTTAAATAAAACTTACCACATAAACGTTAACGTTAAACCAAATCTAAAGCAATCGTAAAGCCTTAAAAGTAAACACTGTGGTGTAGACTAAACTGTAAAAGGTGTTAAAACATTAACTCGCGATGACTGAGAAAAACGAGGGACTGTCGAGTGAGACTGTAGGAGAGCAAGAAGAACAAAACACATTTTGGGGACGAATGAAACGATTTCTCACACGCAAAGAAGATGAGATGCAAACAAAGGAAGAAATCGAGACAAAATATGAAAATAACAAGACGGTTCACGGAGAAAGTAACCTAGAATTTGAGAAAGTGAAAAGTAATGCACCAATAGATAAAGCAGAAATAAGCGTTGAATTGAAAAAGAGGGATGAGGTTGAAAGAGATTACGACAGATTATTTACTCGCTTTCCTGACAAGAATACGGAGCACAATGGTGGTAAGTTGCTACAAGGCGCTTCGGAGTTACTACCCGCGCTATCTTTGATTGATGTGCGCCTTGATCTCATGTGTACACACTAGGTGATGTGCGCAGTGCTTGTCATGTACACACTAGGTGATGTGCGCAGTGCTCGCCATGTACACACTAGGTAATGTGCGCAGTGCTCGGCATGTACACACTTGGTGATGTGCGCAGTGCTTGTCATGTACACACTAGGTGATGTGCGCAGTGCTCGGCATGTACACACTAGGTGATGTGCGCAATGCTCGGCATGTACACACTAGGTGATGTGCGCAGTGCTTGTCATGTACACAATAGGTGATGTGCGCAGTCCTCGTCATGTACACACTAGGTGATGTGCGCAGTCCTCGTCATGTACACACTAGGTGATGTGCGCAGTGCTCGGCATGTACACACTAGGTGTGCGCAGTGCTCGGCATGTACACACTAGTTGATGTGCGCAGTGCTCGTCGTATACACACTAGGTGATGTGCGCAGTCCTCGTCATGTACACTCTAGTTGATGTGCGCAGTGCTCGTCGTATACACACTAGGTGATGTGCGCAGTGCTTGTTATTTACACACTAGGTGATGTGCGCAGTGTATACACATAAGGTGATGAGCGCCGTGCTCGTCGTATACACACTAGGTGATGTGCGCAGTCCTCGTCATGTACACTCTAGTTGATGTGCGCAGTGCTCGTCGTATACACACTAGGTGATGTGCGCAGTGCTTGTTATTTACACACTAGGTGATGTGCGCAGTGTATACACATAGGGTGATGAGCGCCGTGCTCGTCGTATACACACTAGGTGATGTGCGCAGTGCTTGTCATGTACACACTAGGTGATGTGCGCAGTGCTTGTCATGTACACACTAGGTAATGTGCGCAGTGCTTGTCATGTACACACTAGGTAATGTGCGCAGTGCTTGTCATGTACACACTAGGTGATGTGCGCAGTGCTTGTCATGTACACACTAGGTGATGTGCGCAGTCCTCGTCATGTACACTCTAGTTGATGTGCGCAGTGCTCGTCGTATACACACTAGGTGATGTGCGCAGTGCTTGTTATTTACACACTAGGTGATGTGCGCAGTGTATACACATAAGGTGATGTGCGCAGTGCTTGTTATTTATACACTAGGTGATGTGTGCAGTGCTCGTCATGTACACACTAGGTGATGTGTGCAGTGCCTGGGCAAAAATAACATTAACTCCCTTTAAAAGATCGGGTCAGTACGCAGCTCTTACAAGCTGCAATTTGATTGGGCAAATGAACAATATCCGCACCTCGACACAAAGAACGAGAAGAATAGAGACAAAAGAACTCCTTTTCAGATTGAAGATAATAGGAGACAAAGCAGCTGCGTACTTACTCAAAAGATCCCATGAACTGCATTTCTTGTATCACTATTTAAATGTTTAAATAAATAATTAACAAGTATAAACCAACATTGGCGCATATATATAAAAAAACTATTATAAAGATGAGTTAACTACGCTAAAAAAGTATGCAAGTCTAATATTTTTTATCATTCCTAACTAATTCTTTTTTTACAAGATTCGTGGTTATTTTTGGGAAAGTTTCTCCTAGACAAGCACTCAATGCGCCACGCGTTGCCGGGTAATCTTTTGGTAACAGGTACGTCATCTCAAATGATTGACGGCTTTTTCCTTTAAAGGCGATGTACGTAACAGGTACGTCATCTAAAGTGATTGACAGCTTATTCCTCTAAAGGCGATATTTTTGCTCAATTGATATAGATCAATCTTAAGGATGTTTTCTACAGCTTCGTTGCGTTATCTTGCTTTGAGACCTAATCTATACTTATTTGAAACATTGCGATTTCAATCTAACAAGTGTGCCGCTTTTTTGTCAAACTTCACTCAAAAAATTGTTTATAATTTGTCATTTTTCTTTTGATGTTTTGAGTTCCTCCCACAGCTTCATATCATAACCAACGAATTTGTAACTGTCTCTTTTTGTTTTGTCTGATATTATTTCCGCTTTGTATAGTGTTGCGTGGACCAAATACAATCCACCAAAAGTTTTAATTGCTTTTTGAAAGATTCACACTTAAGAACAAGCCAAGGGGAACAATAACATCTCTCTTCAGAAAAGCTCTCGCTATAACGCTACCCGCTAATCGACGATAACACCCGCAAAACACGCGCTTTGAACATATTAAATTTTCCAAGCTCATACGATCCGTTAAAAAAGTCCTGTGACTTTTCAAAATATAAATGACCGTTCATCAATGTCTTTGCAAATGATATGATTATTCTGTTAGTCTAGACAATGCTGGAGCCATTTGTTTTTTCCGAAATTTGGCATAAATTTACTGCAATAACAAATCGGGCTGTGCACTCGACTCGGCGTGGCTGGATCCGGCAGGAAGAGCAGGGTTTTCTTAAGCTTTTTTGTGTTGATTTTACGATACGCGAGATAACACGCTTGGACCCCCTGGCCTTTTGTTTATTGCTATCGTTACTTGAGAGGAACCACGCATTAATTTGAGATATTTACAACTCCAAAAACACAGCGATGAACCTTGCTATTGTTGACGTGGCATGAACATGGAGGTTAACTCCAAAAAACGAGGCAGAAATCGACTTCGTTTGTCCGGTAACGTTGCACTACACAAATCTAAACAGAACTGAATGAATGTTTAGCCATCTTAGACTTATTAAAGTAAAGTTAAATACAGGTAGAATAGGGCTTCAAGCAAGGAGGTCGTTGTCAGGTTGTTTAATGCTCTAGAAACACTAACAACTCTCTTTTGTGATTTTGCCGACCGCAGAATCTTAATAATTAGTTATTGTAGCCGGTTGCGTATTTAGTTTATTGCAGTTTCTTTTTTTTTTATTGAAGTGCGATTATTTTTATTATATTTCTGTCATTAAAGGCACCTGATTAGCATTCTTGTTATCTAGAGCCACGGCGATCAGTCGATAACGGTCCGTTGGCTCAAATAGCCGAGGAGGGAGACGAAACCAAGGCGCCACTTGCCCGACCCGAGGAGGAGGACGAAGACGATCGAATATTGGACGTAATAGAAGATCGATACACTAACGGAACAAAGAACGAATACATCAACGGTCATCACAGTCAATATAATAACGGAAAAGAAAATAAGGATAGCCATTCAGATGGAATAGAAGCGCTGAAACAGAAATTTTTCGAAACACGACGAATTATCGGTTATGAAGTAAAAGCTGCCGGGAATAACGCGAGCTCACTGAGTGGTTGGGAAAGCTCAAGCAGTAGTGAGGCGACGCCTGAGATAACCAATCAGCGACACCCGACAGACTCGGATTCTGACTCTGTGAGTTTAGCGTAGCTAAAATTTGCTGAGGTATTTTTTTTATTGCTTCCAGACCGAGTTATTTTTTTTCTTCCAGACCAATTGCATTAAAGTTTTATTAAACATTTTTATCCGCGTATGATTTTGCTAAAAAAAGGCAGTAAGATATGAAAAGGGCAAGTTTTTTTTTTACAAAATGCGTTGGTACATGATGTCTTTATGACATTAAAATCCCCCCCCCCCCACCCATCAAACAAAATTCTTGCAAATGCTTTGAAATCGTATCTACATTGATTTGATCGGTTTTAGTGGCTATCAGAGATGGATAAACCAACCAGCCCCAGGCGATGTAAAGTCAAGTGCACAATCTCCACGGAGATGGTTGTGAACAAGCCGCGAAAACAAAGCGCGTCTAGCGAGCGCAGCAATTCAACCGACAAACACGAGGACGAAATCCCGTATGATGTCGACGATGATTCTGATACCTCAGATGAGACCAGTGACCAAACGAATGATGGTGATGATGACAACGTCAGGTGTCGGACTGTCCCGAAGAGACAGCGAAAAGTGTTCGTAAGTGCCAAGAAGAAGCCGTCTGATGCCGAGAACGCGGTGATCGATTTGGACGATGCGAGTTTTGAGGAATGGTTTGCAGTGGGAAACAAACAGCGCACGGTACGGTTTTATGACATTCCTCACATGTTTAAATTAAATAAGCCCCCTTTTCCCTAAAATAATGTGTAACGTTCTTCAATGGCATCTTTGCACACCATAGTTTGGTCTTATACTTCTACGCGTTCTTTAATGAGAAGTGTGCACGCCATAGTTTATTTTCTTAGATAAGAAAACCTCACTTCTCTCTTTCCATAGCACTTACCTCGATTTAAAAGTAGTTCAGGAACACTTCATCAAAAACTTGAGGGTCGTCTCTTGTAACCACGTGCTACGCTAGACTCATGACTGAAGTCCCTGTGATGAAGTCATTGTTTGTGTTTTCTCACGTATTCTTGGTGCCGCTCAAATAGTCCCAGAAGTCCCCTCTCCGCTCGCCTATACTCGAGGAGCCTGTGGAGCCTACGGATGGGAAGGTTGACGTCGAAAAAGAGGTTGACTTCATCAAGCTATTGGAAGACATGGATAAGCAAGGTACTGGGCATGCGCAGAATAGCTAGTCTCAGAGCATGCGCAGAATAGCTAGTCTCAGAGCATGCGCAGAATAGCTAGTCTCAGAGCATGCGCAGAATAGCTAGTCTCAGAGCATGCACATGTATGTGTGAGAAAAATGTATTCCCATTGTTCATTATGCAATTGTGCACGAATATTTATAAAAGGAGCATTTCTAAAAGGTTATACTGTTACCCGCTGTCCTCTATCTTGCAGACGAAAACAACTCCACGAATCTCACTAATTTAGAAACTGGCGGTGCTGAGTCTCAAGGTAAACTGTTTATTACCATTTGATTTTTTGTCTTTTATATTATTTAAAAAAAAATATCGAAGGGGGCAAGGAGCCAAAGCATTAAGCATCCCTGATATTTAGGTAAAAGCATCCCTGATATTTAGGTATAAGCATCCCTGATATTTAGGTATAAGCATCCCTGATATTTAGGTATAAGCATCCCTGATATTTAGGTATAAGCATCCCTGACATTTAGGTATAAGCATCCCTGATATTTAGGTATAAGCATCCCTGATATTTAGGTATAAGCATCCCTGATATTTAGGTATAAGCATCCCTGATATTTAGGTATAAGCATCCCTGATATTTAGGTATAAGCATCCCTGATATTTAGGTATAAGCATCCCTGATATTTAGGTATAAGCATCCCTGACATTTAGGTATAAGCATCCCTGATATTTAGGTATAAGCATCCCTGATATTTAGGTATAAGCATCCCTGATATTTAGGTATAAGCATCCCTGATATTTAGGTATAAGCATCCCTGATATTTAGGTATAAGCATCCCTGATATTTAGGTATAAGCATCCCTGATATTTAGGTATAAGCATCCCTGACATTTAGGTATAAGCATCCCTGATATTTAGGTATAAGCATCCCTGATATTTAGGTATAAGCATCCCTGACATTTAGGTATAAGCATCCCTGACATTTAGGTAAAAGCATCCCTGACATTTAGGTAAAAGCATCCCTGACATTTAGGTAAAAGCATCCCTGACATTTAGGTAAAAGCATCCCTGACATTTAGGTAAAAGCATCCCTGACATTTAGGTAAAAGCATCCCTGACATTTAGGTAAAAGCATCCCTGACATTTAGGTAAAAGCATCCCTGACATTTAGGTAAAAGCATCCCTGACATTTAGGTATAAGCATCCCTGACATTTAGGTATAAGCATCCCTGACATTTAGGTATAAGCATCCCTGACATTTAGGTATAAGCATCCCTGACATTTAGGTATAAGCATCCCTGATATTTAGGTATAAGCATCCCTGATATTTAGGTATAAGCATCCCTGACATTTAGGTATAAGCATCCCTGATATTTAGGTATAAGCATCCCTGACATTTAGGTATAAGCATCCCTGACATTTAGGTATAAGCATCCCTGACATTTAGGTATAAGCATCCCTGACATTTAGGTATAAGCATCCCTGACATTTAGGTATAAGCATCCCTGACATTTAGGTATAAGCATCCCTGACATTTAGGTATAAGCATCCCTGACATTTAGGTATAAGCATCCCTGACATTTAGGTATAAGCATCCCTGACATTTAGGTATAAGCATCCCTGACATTTAGGTATAAGCATCCCTGACATTTAGGTATAAGCATCCCTGACATTTTGGTATAAGCATCCCTGACATTTTGGTATAAGCATCCCTGATATTTAGGTATAAGCATCCCTGATATTTAGGTATAAGCATCCCTGATATTTAGGTATAAGCATCCCTGATATTTAGGTATAAGCATCCCTGATATTTAGGTAAAAACTGGAGGCCCTGATATAAGCCGAAGATCACACTAGAACGGACAACAAGATGCCTGCTTTTTGCCTTTCCAGGAAAAAAAAATCATGAGCAAGACGCAGGGGAACCTGGCAGATTGCCTTGCGAGTCGGACTTCAAAAGACTGAGGGCCTGGGACGAGGAGCCCACTGAGTGGTGGACGAATACGAAAAAAACACGTGACTATGACGTTTGGTACAAGCCAATGAAAGAGGGCACGATAACAAGGGTAGGTTATCCAATGAAATGCTCCTTCTAAGGCACAAAGGCCAATCAAGTGCTTCTTTTAAGGCATTTAGACGAATCAGGTGCTCGCTTCTAAGTGATTATACGATCATCCCCTCCTTTCCCCACTCACCCTCCCCCCCTCCCCCCTAGATCCGCTAGTGCGAAAACCCTAATAAAATAAGTTAGATATATATATATGTTATTTACCAGCTGGGAGGTCCGTATCGTGAAATACCGTTCGATGGTCATTTTAAAAATCAACTTACTATTTCGGGCTTTGGGAGTGAGCGGGCAGGTATCGCGGGGTCCGGATCGTAGGATACCGGACCTCACGAGAGCCAATCAGAGCGCGCGATTTGATGGATACCGGACCTCGAAAAAAATTGTATTTGATATTAAATTACATTTAGACGATCATTCATTCCTTCATTCATTAACTCATTCACTCATTCACTTATTCATTTATTATTTTTTATTATTTGCTAAATTATATTACTGTTTTTAGATTGTTGTGCCATTCATGAGAATTCCTTACAAGGATGGTAGGTAGAAGTCATACTAAATATTTTGCATCCAGTAAAGGATTTCTGTTTCGGACTGTGATCGGCAAGTTTTCGTCCTGATCTCTTTTTCTGTTCGGCAGCTGTTCGACTCATCTCGGACTGGGACTATCGTCGTGTGTGGGACAAAACCTTTTCCAAGATAGAAGTCATTAAAAAAGACGGGGCAGAAAAACTGATTCACTGGTAAAAAAAACAAGTATCAGAATTTTTAATATGATCATCGAGCAAACATCTAAATTCACGGTTATTTAGCTATAATGATGACAGGGGGGTGCTAGGAGTGCGGACGCACCCCCCCACACACACACACAACGGCCGAAAGTCCGTGCTATTTGTATACAAACCTATGAATCATAAACTAGATTACTCTGGTATGTAGCCAAATCCGACAATAACGTCACGTGGAAATGCTGAAAATGCATAAAACAATATTGTTCTTTCGGAGGTGGTTAGATTTTTATCAGAGAACTCCTAACTCCTCCCCCCCCCCCCCCCTCCCTCGGAAAAATTACGTCCACATTTTCGGATTTCGCCACCCACCCCCCCCCCCCCCCCCCAAAAAAATCCTGGGTACGGGCCTGATGACGATGATGGTTATCATTTGTATCTAACATCATGAATAATCATCATAATCGCCACCATCATGAATAATCATCATAATCGTCACCATCATGAATAATCATCATAATCGTCACCACCATCATAAGTAAAATATTTCTGTTGTATTTCAGCCCGTTAAGCAAGAAATGTGACCTCACGCTAGCAGTCAGGGATAAGAATTACAAAAATGATCCGAGCTTTATCACGACATGGAGAAGACATAATACACAACCCAGTTCACCTAAAGACAAGCGCCAGTCGAAAATACTCGAGTAAGGAATTACATTATATTAGCCATGATCAAGCAATATAAATAGTCTGGTTTCGCTGGTATAGTGTTTCGTCATCGACACCCCCCATCGTCATCATAACGTGTGTAATTGAAAAGAAAAGGGTTGTTGAAAGACAAGCAGCGCATGTAGAAGGGAACCAACAGGTTCAGGGGCTTGTGCATTTCTAATGGGTGTGGGAAATAGGCCTGGCTTAACAAGAAAACATTTAGGAGACATGTTGCACGCTACATCGCGTTCGATATGTCTCCTAGTTTTAGCGAGGCTTACAGTTCGGTTACAGTTCAAATCTCTCTGTTGTGTTATTGTTTTTACGCCTTCTCTTCGCCTGCAGTTTTGACACACGCACACATGGTTGCTTACAGTTCAAAGCTCTCTATTGTGCTATTGTTCTTACCCCTTCTCTTTGCCTGCAGTTTTGACACACGCACACATGGTTGCTTACAGTTCAAAGCTCTCTATTGTGCTATTGTTCTTACCCCTTCTCTTTGCCTGCAGGTTTGACACACGCACTTGCGGGATCCTTCTTTGTCCTGCTGAAAACGAGGCTGAGGAGGTCGGCACAAGGCTAAGCATCATTTGTCAACTGACAGGGCCTACAGATCACGTGATCAAAAACACATACCTCGCGGGCGACCCGCAGAGATGGCTGAAGAACTTACAGAAGTATTCGGAACGTGAGCGCAAGCAACAACAATTCAAAGTCGTCAAACTTTGATAATAGCAATTCCATAAAAGTGAATAAATAAAAAAACAATAAAAAAAATGAATAAATCAATAAAATTATATTATAATTATTAATGTAAAATTTAGGTTCTCATCTATATCATGTATCTAAGTGCACTGAATTCGAGTGTGTTTCTATAAAATATGAAAATAAAATTTACCTAATGTCGTGGTTTATAGAACTTTGTGGGGGCCCTAATGGTACCGAAACTTTTGGCTTCTCAAATGCCGTTATAAAGTTAAAAGCTGGGGTGTTCGCATGCTTGTTATAGCTTTCCCAAAAAACTCGGGACTTTGAGGATCCTTTAGCAGTTGTTGTGACGCTTTCCCTGCGCGCAAGATTCACGTGGCCCCTAACTCTGCCTGGGGCGCCCCGCAGGGGGCTGGAAAGGAGTTGAACTAGGTTTATTTGGAAAGTTCGGTATGTTTGTGGAAATTGTCGAATTCTTTTGTTGTTGAACGCTGTAAATCCCCCGGATTGGCACCCTGAACGTATGTACACTTGTTTATTATTGTTTGTATTAACTATGCACCCGTTAAATTGAGTTGTATGCCCATTGTTGCAGTGAATATTAGCCGTGAATTCCAACAGTGTAAACACGTGTGGTTGAGACAAGTCTAGGAATAAACCTTTCGTTAGTGGTTTTGCGGATAATTATATCAGTCACGGAGCAGCCCAGGGAGTTTCGGATATAGCAACAGCAGGCGTGGCTGAATAATACTACGCCTGTGCAAGGTCTGCTAGAAGAGGCGGGTCGAGCCAGTCTCGTGCCTAGTCCCTACGCTTGTTTGGTCAGCGCTAACCACGAGGCTCTGGAGACGAGATCAGAAACCTGTTTCTTTGAGGACGGCACTTGACCGACATCAGTTACCATGGGAACATTAAGTTTTAGATGTCATGTTTACAGCCATTTATAAGCAGGAATGTTTCAATTCAATTATTTTATTTGGCACCTTTTCATCTTTGATTCACGGGCGTTGCTCCAAGTACATTCATATTAAAAAAAAAACAATTGGTTTTAAATTATATTCCTTTTTACAATAAATTCTCTATCATTGTACGTTGTAGCGATGTCATTATATAATTTTCATTTCAAAGCACTTTCGCTTCTCAAACAAATTGAGCTATTTCTTTTTTGGTCCCCTCCCCTCCCCAAAGACTCTAGAATACCTCGCCAATTGTTTGCATGGAGAAACGGAGGAAAGATGTCTGTTTTTTTAGTTTTGGAGATCTTTCGACTTTCGACTTTTATTTACCCAATTTTACAAATTTTAAATACAATTATCTTGGTTGTTATCCTTTCCTTTTGACATTTGATTGTGATTTGATTATGTACTGTATTTACTACAAGACGTACAAGCAAACAAGAACTTACTCGAACGAGTCACGCGACTTGAAGAAGGTTGAAGTGTCACATAACGCACCATAAGGTGTTCAATATACGTCATCTACCTTAACTTCAAAATACTCGCGCCACGGCTAAAGCGTCCTACTCCGTAGTATTTAGTATAAGTATCAGCCTTTTAGATATCCTGTTTCATTCGCAAGCGTCTTTGTCTACCAGGCTGTCACGATTTTCACGGTAAGTTCTGTAATGTTACGGCGCTCTGGGCTCTTGATTCCGCTTTCCTGCAAACAAAATTATGGGCTCGTTGTTGAACTGTTTCCTTTGCAAGATTAATCATAATGCATAAATTTAAGCTATCAACATTCACAAACACCTTGTTTTTAATATTAGAAACTAGTTATACGCTCAATCGAGAAGCAGTTTCTTGGCTCCATTTTCGCGAGTGTTTACATTCTCTCCAGCCTCTTTCACAATCATCTCGATACTCCGCAAAACACATGTTAGGCACTAATTGAAAGGTTAGATCTTTACATTAAATACCTTGTCAAAAATGCTTTCTCAAGAGTATTGACTATTTATGATTCTTTGGGAGAGGCAGATCAGGTAGATGCCATCTTTCTAACCTCTAAGAAAAACAACCTGTTTTGTAACAATAGAACTAGCACAGGAAATCTACTTTTTGCGAGCTCTTCTCTGTCTCAAATTGAAAATCTTTTTATTCACAAAAAGGTGAAGTGTGGTATGTTCTCATTGTTTGAGTTTGATGTCACTGGTCATATCTCTCTAATTATCTTTGGCTTCTCCGTTGTCTCGTGTCATTCAAATTAATTCTCGAAGAGTAAGTTTTCCCTCTGAAGCATGTTTGTGTAGGTTTGTGTTTGCGTGTTTTCATATCAAAAGCATCAAAAGGCAAGCGTATTACTATCTCTTTGCTTTACGTGTTCGTAACAATCTTCTAATTATCTTTCGGCTTGACATTTGAGTGGCATGAAATATTTATCTTCAAAACATCGAAACACGCACGCACAAGCGTACAGTTCTTTGAACAGTTCTTTGTTGTGGACTGTGTTTCGCTAAAAAAAAAACAAAGTAGTCCCCATCCCTTGAATTACCTACTCTTATAATAAAATAATGAGAAACTTCCGTCCCTTGCTCGGTTTCCGGGGGTATTGTATTGTATTTGAGATGGACGTCCATTCAGCAATTAAGTGAATTACAAGCTATCTTAAAGCCGAGCGGGGTAACCCAAGGTCATAGGGGATCAGGGGGTAGAAATACAGTGAACATATAGGTTTTTGAAATTTGTATGAAATTGCTTATAAATGACACTGAAACCAACACTGTGTATGGCGTTGTTAGTGCCCTGGTGGAGTTTCGAGAAGTTTTCATTGCTACTGTATTTCTAACCCCTGGTCCCTGTACGGGCCCGCAAATAATCCCCGGCCCGCAAATGACCCCCCAAAAAAGCACACGGTAGGCTCGCAAATGACGCCCCAAAAACAACATAGCAGGTCCGCAACTCTTGTTGTAAGCTAATATTGGATTGGATTCCGCATTTGTTTTTCTAGAATTCCCGTTTCAAGGTCGCTAAAAACACGCTAAGTCCCGCAGACATTTATCATTATATTGGGTTATTGTGATAGAAATGCAATGGATACAGAGAGTTTAGAGAAAAAAAAAACTTTTTTTCGAATTGGCCGGCTATTCGAACGGATCCGTACCCCGACTAGAAAATGCTATTTTAATAATTCTTATGTTTATTCTAATGTTGTTGTTATTTCTTCAACTTTCAATGTTCTACAGTGCTATAGAAACATAGCGCTTCATAAATTTCAAATGGATTTCGTTTGTAATGTTTTGTTTTTCATCGGTAGAGGATTAGCCTGCTAGCCGGCTCTCCGGCTAGAAGGCTTTGGGCTAGTAGACGATAGGATTCCACAGGAATCCCGAATCTCCGGAGAGCCGGCTAGTAGAGAAAAGGATTCCACAGGAATCCCGAATCTCCGGAGAGCCGGCTAGTAGAGGATAGGATTCTAGCTGGTGCGACACTTGAGATTGCCGACTACAATCGTCTCTCCCGCGTGAAGGACTATAGGATAAAGATAGCTTAGCACTCCCCGGCAACAACATTCTTAACGTATTTCGATAGGTTTGTACAGGTTTAACAGGATTTTCCTATTGTGTATGGCCTTTTGCCATACGATTACAAAAGTCATTAGAGCGCGAGGGAGCAATTGTCATGTTTGGTACTTTTCAAGGTAACTAAAGAGACACTGTATTCACGCCTATCAACTCTATCGCTAAAAATCTTCACATATCCTTAATGTCTGTAGCGCTGCATAAGGGATCTGTCAGTCGTGATTGTCTTTATTATCATAATCGAAGGGGTTAAGTGATATAAGATACCATATTATGGTAGCCCGAGTATCAGGCGATTTTATTTTTCAAAAGTTTAAAGGGTCTGACTCTCGCTACTATTATTTCTTTTTTGGCTCGGGTTATTGCAAGTCTCCGTAAGCATATAACAGTGAAGACATTTTTTGTTCTGTAAGTTTGATGTTCAAGAGCCACCGCTTGAATAGGAACATTGCGATTATTGTTCATGGAGGTCAATCTTCGACAACTGCCCGAAGCGCATTCTTGGGGTATTCATAGCAAGGACTAATGCTGAAGCTAGAGGGTTGGGGAGGGGAAGCAGTTCGTTGTTCACGCAAAGGGGGAATGCCTTGTAATTTCTTCAGACAATTAGTATTAGTAAGAAGGATTTTGTTGAGGGTTTTTCAGGCATTACAAATCTTATCCACCAATCTTTCGACCCGGGATGCACTGATGCCCAACCCAAGAACTGCCTTTTATACATACACACAACTGCGCACATTTTTATTTCTTACCCCATTTTTCCTCCTCTCGCGAGCCTCACCCCGCCGTCCCTTGCCCTAAGTTTATCATGTTTTTTCCCAGTCACGATGCCAAAGAAGCCCCATAAGCCCCAAGAAATCGTCCTCCAGCGTCTCCCATCACTGGTAAATCACCAAGGTAGGATATCTCCCATCGCTGGTAAATCACTAATGTAGGATATCTCTCATTGCTGGTAAATCACTAAGTTATGATATCTCCCATCACTGATAAATCACAAAGGTAGGATATCTCCCATCACTGGTAAATCACCAAGGTAGGATATCTCCCATCGCTGGTAAATCACCAAGGTAGGATATCTCCCATCACTGTTAAATCACCAAGGTAGGATATCTCCCATCACTGGTAAATCACCAAGGTAGGATATCTCCCATCACTGGTAAATCACCAAGGTAGGATATCTCCCATCACTGGTAAATCACCAAGGTAGGATATCTCCCATCACTGGTAAATCACCAAGGTAGGATATCTCCCAACACCGGTAATCCACTAAGGTGGGATATCTCCCATCACTGGTAAATCACAAAGGTAGGATATCTCCCATCACTGGTAAATCACCAAGGTAGGATATCTCTCATCACTGGTAAATCACTAAGGTAGGATATCTCTCATCACTGGTAAATCACCAAGGTAGGATATCTCCCATCACTGGTAAATCACCAAGGTAGGATATCTCCTATCGCTGGTAAATCACCAAGGTAGGATATCTCCCATCACTGGTAAATCACCAAGGTAGGATATCTCCCATCACTGGTAAATCACAAAGGTAGGATATCTCTCATCACTGGTAAATCACCAAGGTAGGATATCTCCCATCACTGGTAAATCACTAAGGTAGGATATCTCTCATCACTGGTAAATCACCAAGGTAGGATATCTCCCATCACTGGTAAATCACCAAGGTAGGATATCTCCCATCACTGGTAATCCACTAAGGTAGGATATCTCCCATCACCGGTAAATCACCAAGGTAGGATATCTCTCATCACTGGTAATCCACTAAGGTAGGATATCTCCCATCACTGGTAAATCACCAAGGTAGGATATCTCCCATCACCGGTAATCCACTAAGGTGGGATATCCCCCATCACTGTTAAATCACCAAGGTAGGATATCTCTCATCACTGGTAAATCACCAAGGTAGGATATCTCCCATCACTGGTAAATCACTAAGGTAGGATATCTCCCATCACCGGTAATCCACTAAGGTGGGATATCTTCCTAAGCTAGGCATTCACCCATCGCTGTCTCACCACCAGGGTAGGCAGCCACTTATTCGAACGTCTTGGTTGCCGAAAAAAAAAGGGCGTGAAATCTGGCTAGGATTACACCAGACTATGGGAAGGTGTTCGGTGAAAAAGGGAAAGGCGAGGGAAGCCTTCTTAGCCACGCTTCTGAGTTTAATTGAAATTATATCTCTTACCTTGCAGAACTATGCGCGATAGGAATGGAGCGCCGCGAGATCCCCGATGAATGCATCACGGCCTCGTCTTCTTCTCCACATTCCGCACCAATCTACGCGCGGCTGAACTGCAACGAAGGAGCCTGGAGTGCAAGCAGCGACTCGAAAGATCATTTTCTCCAGATAGACCTCGGAGCTGTGTATGACGTCACTTCTGTTGCTACCCAAGGGGATGGAGATAGGGGAGATTACGTCACAGCTTATAAGTTGAAGTATTCTTTGGATGGAGTGTCCTGGGAATACTGTTTGGAAATGGGAAAAAAGGACTCTCAGGTATTTTATTATTTTATTATTTTATTAATTTGAAGGATTTTCATCTGCCTGCCGCACCTTGAAAAAATGAGTATTTTGGTGTGTGATTTCAGGGTGTAAATATTTAGCTTAGGACTTTGCCTGCGACTGTCTACCTATTAACATCGACTGCTTTTGACTGTTTCCCGCAGTTTACATTTATAAGTGTGAGTTAGTGTGTGAGCGAGAGGCAAAAGACTTTAATCACCCCCAGGGATTTCCCACCAACCGTGCAGACTATATTTCTAACCAATAGAGAAGCGGCATAGCTGTGATACGTAACCATGAGACCAGAGGGCATAAACGCTCTAAACATTTAAAATTCCCCACCCACATCACCGCCTTCTTCATATTGCTTTAGTTTCTTCTTTTCTCTTTTTCAGGTTTTTGAGGGTAATAAAGATTGCACATCAGTTGTAAGGCGGGACCTGTCTCCACGCGTACAAGCAAAGTTTGTCCGATTTTGTCCAGTCAAGTGGATCCAGTCTCCGACCATGCGAGTTGAAGTGTACGGGGTACCGTCTAGAAATGGTAAGTTTGAACTTTGACTTTGCCTTAATAAAGAAATGGCCCACTCCTGATGTACATATCTCCAGTTCTGGAAGCACGCGGATAGTTTAAAGAGCAGATGGTAGCGTAAGAGTTTCTAGCTGCCAGAGTTTTTCTTTTTATCTCTTTATATGGTATATCTCTCTAATGGTATATATTTTTCATAGAAAATTAGCCTATCAGAGCGTGCGTTAGAAACGTAAATAACTATAATTTAGAGTCACGCCAACCCTCATATAGGAGGTATTACCGCTGTGTATTTCCTTCTTTTAAATGAATAGGTAGACATGGGTATATATAGATTCACCAACCGTACTCAATTATCGTAGGGTCAAAGGCTTACGTATATCTTATTATCCCCGCCGTATTATGAATTCTTGGATAACCTTTAAAAGCCTTGAAAGCATCTTGCTGAAGATCTTTTGTAGCATGACGTAGATACGTATGATACTATTGTGTATTCTTATATGGCAGGGGCGAGGGGAGACACGATACAGAAACGTTAAGAAAATATTGGAGGCACTGCTACGCCCCTACAGATCATTTCCCTATAATTTTTTATAGTGAACCACCCCATACCACGCCCCTACGGATGATTTCCTAATTATTATTTTTGATAGTGCCCCACCCCATACCTCGCCCCTACGGATTATTTCCTTATTATTTTTGTTAGTGCCCCACCCCCTGCTATGGCCCTTTATGGCCCTTTACAAGACGTAATGGTCTCCGACTTATTTCACCTCATTTTTTTTGTAGTGACTTATGATACAACACTAAAGATCACAGACATCCACGGGATGGGCATACAAGGGTGCCCCACCCTACAGTTCAAAATTCAGCTGTTTGGCGAGAAGGGTTTCACTCGTAGGATCCCTCTAGAGATTTCGGCTACCGTGGAGGACAGAGACACAGCCGAGGACATGACATACAAGCGGAAACTGATAGCCGCCGATGTGGGATGGGTAAGTTACACTGAAAGGGGCATGGCCGAGGAAATGGGATACAATCACAAGCTGATAGCCGCCGATGTGGGATGGGTAAGTTGGAGGGCGGGGGCAAGGGGTCGGGAGTATGAAGAAAGAGTTCCATACTGTCACATCAATAAGTATGCAGAAAGAGCTCCATACTCTCACATCAATAAGTATGCAGAAAGAGCTTCATACTCTCACATCAATAAGTATGCAGAAAGAGCTCCATACTGTCACATCAATAAGTATGCAGGAAGAGCTTCATACTGTCACATCAATAAGTATGCAGAAATAGCTCCATACTGTCACATCAATAAGTATGCAGGAAGAGCTCCATACTGTCACATCAATAAGTATGCAAAAAGAGCTCCATACTGTCACATCAATAAGTATGCAGAAAGAGCTCCGTACTGTCACATCAATAAGTATGCAGAAAGAGCTCCGTACTGTCACATCAATAAGTATGCAGAAAGAGCTCCATACTGTCACATCAATAAGTATGCAGAAAGAGCTCCGTACTGTCACATCAATAAGTATGCAGAAAGAGCTCCATACTGTCACATCAATAAGTATGCAGAAATAGCTCCATACTGTCACATCAATAAGTATGCAGAAAGAGCTCCATACTGTCACATCAATAAGTATGCAGAAAGAGCTCCATATACTGTCACATCAATAAGTATGCAGAAAGAGCTTCATACTGTCACATCAATAAGTATGCAGAAAGAGCTCCATACTGTCACATCAATAAGTATGCAGAAATAGCTCCATACTGTCACATCAATAAGTATGCAGAAATAGCTCCATACTGTCACATCAATAAGTATGCAGAAATAGCTCCATACTGTCACATCAATAAGTATGCAGGAAGAGTTCCATACTCTCACACCAATAAGTATGCAGAAAGAGCTTCATACTCTTACATCAATAAGTATGCAGAAAGAGCTTTATACTGTCACATCAAAAAGTATGCAGAAAGAGCTCCATACTGTCACATCAATAAATATGCAGAAAGAGCTTCATACTGTCACATCAATAAGTATGCAGAAAGAGCTCCATACTGTCACATCAATAAGTATGCAGAAAGAGCTCCATACTGTCACATCAATAAGTATGCAGAAAGAGCTCCATACTGTCACATCAATAAGTATGCAGAAAAAGCTTCATACTCTCACATCAATAAGTATGCAGAAAGAGCTCAGTACCGTCACATCAATAAGTATGCAGAAAGAGCTTTATACTGTCACATCAAAAAGTATGCAGAAAGAGCTCCGTACTGTCACATCAATAAGTATGCAGAAAGAGCTCCATACTGTCACATCAATAAGTATGCAGAAATAGCTCCATACTGTCACATCAATAAGTATGCAGAAAGAGCTCCATACTCTCACATCAATAAGTATGCAGAAAGAGCTCCATACTGTCACATCAATAAGTATGCAGAAAGAGCTCCATACTGTCACATCAATAAGTATGCAGAAAGAGCTCCATACTGTCACATCAATAAGTATGCAGAAATAGCTCCATACTGTCACATCAATAAGTATGCAGAAAGAGCTCCATACTCTCACATCAATAAGTATGCAGAAAGAGCTCCATACTCTCACATCAATAAGTATGCAGAAAGAGCTCCATACTGTCACATCAATAAGTATGCAGAAAGAGCTTTATACTGTCACATCAATAAGTATGCAGGAAGAGCTCCATACTCTCACATCAATAAGTATGCAGAAAGAGCTCCATACTGTCACATCAATAAGTATGCAGAAAGAGCTCCATATACTGTAACATCAATAAGTATGCAGAAAGAGCTCAGTACCGTCACATCAATAAGTATGCAGAAAGAGCTTCATACTGTCACATCAATAAGTATGCAGAAAGAGCTCCATACTGTCACATCAATAAGTATGCAGAAAGAGCTCAGTACCGTCACATCAATAAGTATGCAGAAAGAGCTCCATACTGTCACATCAATAAGTATGCAGAAAGAGCTCCATACTGTCACATCAATAAGTATGCAGAAAGAGCTCCATACTCTCACATCAATAAGTATGCAGAAAGAGCTCCATACTGTCACATCAATAAGTATGCAGAAAGAGCTCCATATACTGTCACATCAATAAGTATGCAGAAAGAGCTCCATACTGTCACATCAATAAGTATGCAGGAAGAGCTCCATACTGTCACATCAATAAGTATGCAGGAAGAGCTCCATACTGTCACATCAATAAGTATGCAGAAAGAGCTCCATACTGTCACATCAATAAGTATGCAGAAAGAGCTCCATATACTGTCACATCAATAAGTATGCAGAAAGAGCTCCATACTGTCACATCAATAAGTATGCAGGAAGAGCTCCATACTGTCACATCAATAAGTATGCAGGAAGAGCTCCATACTGTCACATCAATAAGTATGCAGAAAGAGCTCCATACTGTCACATCAATAAGTATGCAGAAAGAGCTCCATATACTGTCACATCAATAAGTATGCAGAAAGAGCTTCATACTCTCACATCAATAAGTATGCAGAAAGAGCTCCATACTGTCACATCAATAAGTATGCAGAAAGAGCTCCATACTGTCACATCAATAAGTATGCAGGAAGAGCTCCATACTCTCACATCAATAAGTATGCAGAAAGAGCTCAGTACCGTCACATCAATAAGTATGCAGAAAGAGCTCCATACTGTCACATCAATAAGTATGCAGAAAGAGCTCCATACTGTCACATCAATAAGTATGCAGAAAGTGCTCCATACTGTTACATCAATACGTATGCAGAAAGTGCTCCATACTGTTACATCAATAAGTATGCAGAAAGAGCTCCATACTCTCACATCAATAAGTATGCAGAAAGAGCTTCATACTGTCACATCAATAAGTATGCAGAAAGAGCTCCATACTGTCACATCAATAAGTATGCAGAAAGAGCTCCATACTGTCACATCAATAAGTATGCAGAAATAGCTCCATACTGTCACATCAATAAGTATGCAGAAAGAGCTCCATATACTGTCACATCAATAAGTATGCAGAAAGAGCTCCATATACTGTCACATCAATAAGTATGCAGAAAGAGCTCCATACTGTCACATTAATAAGTATGCAGAAAGAGCTTCATACCGTCACATCAATAAGTATGCAGGAAGAGCTCCATACTGTCACATTAATAAGTATGCAGGAAGAGCTTCATACCGTCACATCAATAAGTATGCAGGAAGAGCTCCATACTGTCACATTAATAAGTATGCAAAAAGAGCTCCATACTGTCACATCAATAAGTATGCAGAAAGAGCTCCATACTGTCACATTAATAAGTATGCAGAAAGAGCTCCATACTGTCACATCAATAAGTATGCAGAAAGAGCTCCATACTGTCACATCAATAAGTATGCAGAAAGAGCTCCATACTGTCACATCAATAAGTATGCAGAAAGGGCTTTATACTCACATCAATAAGTATGCAGGAGCTCCATACTGTCACATCAATAAGTATGCAGAAAGAGCTCCATACTGTCACATCAATAAGTATGCAGAAATAGCTCCATACTGTCACATCAATAAGTATGCAGAAAGAGCTCCATATACTGTCACATCAATAAGTATGCAGAAAGAGCTCCATACTGTCACATTAATAAGTATGCAGAAAGAGCTTCATACTGTCACATCAATAAGTATGCAGAAAGAGCTCCATACTGTCACATCAATAAGTATGCAGAAAGAGCTCCATATACCGTCACATCAATAAGTATGCAGAAAGAGCTCCATACTGTCACATCAATAAGTATGCAGAAAGAGCTCCATACTGTCACATCAATAAGTATGCAGAAAGAGCTCCATACTGCCACATCAATAAGTATGCAGAAAGAGCTCCATACTGCCACATCAATAAGTATGCAGAAAGAGCTCCATACTGTCACATCAATAAGTATGCAGAAAGAGCTTAGTACCGTCACATCAATAAGTATGCAGAAAGAGCTCCATACTGTCACATCGATAAGTATGCAGAAAGAGCTCCATACTGTCACATCGATAAGTATGCAGAAAGAGCTCAGTACCGTCACATCAATAAGTATGCAGGAAGAGCTCCATACTGTCACATCAATAAGTATGCAGAAAGAGCTCCATACTGTCACATCAATAAGTATGCAGAAAGAGCTCCATATACTGTCACATCAATAAGTATGCAGAAAGAGCTCCATACTGTCACATCAATAAGTATGCAGAAAGAGCTCCATACTGTCACATCAATAAGTATGCAGAAATAGCTCCATACTGTCACATCAATAAGTATGCAGGAAGAGCTCCATACTGTCACATCAATAAGTATGCAGAAAGAGCTCCATACTGCCACATCAATAAGTATGCAGAAAGAGCTCCATACTGTCACATCAATAAGTATGCAGAAAGAGCTCAGTACCGTCACATCAATAAGTATGCAGAAAGAGCTCCATACTGTCACATCGATAAGTATGCAGAAAGAGCTCCATACTGTCACATCGATAAGTATGCAGAAAGAGCTCAGTACCGTCACATCAATAAGTATGCAGGAAGAGCTCCATACTGTCACATCAATAAGTATGCAGAAAGAGCTCCATACTGTCACATCAATAAAAAGTATGCAGAAAGAGCTCCATATACTGTCACATCAATAAGTATGCAGAAAGAGCTCCATATACTGTCACATCAATAAGTATGCAGAAAGAGCTCAGTACCGTCACATCAATAAGTATGCAGAAAGAGCTCCATACTGTCACATCAACAAGTATGCAGAAAGAGCTTAATATACTGTCACATCAATAAGTATGCAGAAAGAGCTTCGGTTTGTTGATTGGCTTTAACATTGTGTTTAATTAAAGAATGCCGATCAGCAGCTCTTTTGTTGTTGTCCACAAGTGGAAATACAACGACTTGCAAGAAAACTTCAGAATAACCATCCACGGTTGAATTCTACTTTAATAATGATTGTTGATGGAAAGTTAACCGATGTAAATGGATTCTATTAGTCACACGGTATTGTGCGGGCGCGTAAAATGGCGGCGTGATTGGCCTTATTAAACTTTATGTGCACTTTTTTATTGGAATTAAAACTCATCTGGTAAAAACCTGTGCATCTATTTTACAACCGTTTTGAACTTTATTTTGACCTTTTTTTTTGTCTACGGATTTCTATTCTGCCGAAATATAAGTTATATTACGACCGTTACGCACATCAAAACAAAAAAAAAACCTTTTGGACCAAGCTATTTATAGTTTTTGGTTCCTACACAGGCAGCCCCCAAGCCCGCCACGAATTGTGTTTCTTGGGCTTCAAACTCGCTCTACTGGCATTCTATCGGCAAAATTGAAACAAAGGAAGACTCAAACACAATATTACATGGTCTTAAGTTTTATTTTTCACGATAAAGTATTTTTTCGCTAACATATAAATCCCCCCAAATATTTCTTTATAAACCACTGACAGTAGCCTTGGGCTGCCTGTGGTTCCTATGCAAACTTTTTGTTTTTATCTCGGTTTAGTAATGAAACAAAAACGAATTAGCATTTGTATAAGCAGGTGCAATTTATTGTTTAATAGATGAATAGCGAATATTTAGCCCGGTCTCTTTGGTTCCTCTTGCTGTGTCATATGAAAATCGAGATTTTGACAACCTGATATTCAACAAGGATTCTTTCCACAATCACTCGAATATCAATGATCGGTAAATAGCTTACTTTGCCCGAAGTTATTATCTGCTTTGTGCTGTTATATCATGGCCGAAGGAGAGAAGGTATGTTTCAAGTGTGTTATTGTTGTTATAGAGTTTCTATTTCGCTAGGATTATAACGGCCCTCTTCGATTCTGTGAAAACGGGTTTCTGATCGTTAATATGAACATATCGCTTCTAAAAACGCTCGTGATTTTCGAAAGAACTTTTATTCCGTTATATACGGTGGGTACAACAGGTAAAGTTCGCATTGGGTTCCAAATCGCTATAAGGAAGTCGTTATTTTATATTTGTCAATAAGATCAATACTTCACCATCATAAAGACTGGCATAAGTTTCCCATGTTCCGAGAAGATCATTTATTTAAGTGGAAGTTTTGTTGTCCGTTTCGCTCCACGGCCAATGCTAGTTTACCACGTGCGGGAACCCACGTTAGATTATCAAGGGAGAATAAGGTACTGTTCTGTGCGGCATTATTACTCGCTTTATTTAAATACGACTTTTTTATTCAGTAATCACTTGTATCAACAAATAATTCGAATTTTTTGTAATTTTATCTGTTAGAGTATGACATGTTCGAATTAACGCTTTGGTGCATCTTAACAAAGGCATCTACTTGCATGATGTATTCCTAATGATCCAGTTCTGGATTTGGATCCGCCATTGGACACAGTTAGATGCCGTATGATTTTTTCTATTTCTACGCTTAAAAAACACAATAATCCACGTTTTCAGGTGAAACACATCAAAATGACGTATGAGAATGGCAATGACGTCAGTACGGATGACCGGCCCTCGCTTATCCAAAGAATCCGTCGCCTCTCGTCATCCGGGGACTCCAGCTCGCTCATCCAGCAGGAGTCTGGGTTTTTTGTGGACCAGTTGGATGTGGATATTGGCGAATCTGGCCAGCACTTCACTTTTCCCTGCAAGCAGTGGCTGGTGCAACGGAATAGTAAGTAGCAACAATGATGGTTGGGACGGTGTTGGACGATGGTTATCCTATTGTTGTGATAATGTTGATGTTGCTGATGATGTCGACTTATTGGTGTTGATGTAGCCTTCTTAAAGGCGTTTACACAGCATTTTTTTCGCTATGTACTGAGTCGTGTTTTTTTCTGGCTGCGCTACCGCTCTTCTCTCCATCTCGCGCACGGCAATAAGCAAGACAAGATGGCGAAAACGCCTCGGCGCATAACGAAAAAAAGTAACACCGGGTAAACGCCTGTAAGCAGGGTAACAGGCGTGATGGTTATTTGATTGTTTTTGTTAATCGAGGAAGATGATGGTAGCGTCGGTTGTGATGATGATGGTAGTGGTGTTGGTGCTGCTTGTGGTAATGGTGGTGATGATGATGGTAGTAATGGTGGTGGTGGTGGTGATGAATGATGGTAGTAATGGTGGTGGTGGTGATGATGATGGTAGTAATGGTGGTGGTGGTGATGATGATGGTAGTAATGGTGGTGGTGGTGATGATGATGGTAGTAATGGTGGTGGTGGTGGTGATGAATGATGGTAGTAATGATGGTGGTGGTGATGATGATGGTAGTAATGGTGGTGGTGGTGATGATGATGGTAGTAATGGTGGTGGTGGTGATGAATGATGGTAGTAATGGTGGTGGTGGTGATGATGGTAGTAATGGTGGTGGTGGTGATGAATGATGGTAGTAATGGTGGTGGTGGTGATGATGATGGTAGTAATGGTGGTGGTGGTGATGATGATGGTAGTAATGGTGGTGGTGGTGATGATGATGGTGGCGATGGTTGTGTTGGTGATGATCATGACTGTGATAGTGATGGCAGTGATGTTCTGATTATGATTGTTGTGATGGTCATGGTAGCGGGGATTATGATAACTCTGATAGTGATAGTGATGGTGATAATGATTATGATGATTTATGGTGATGGTTATGATGGTAGTAGTGGTAGTGGTGATGATGATTACGGTGATAGTGATGATGATGTTGGTGGCGATGATGGTGATGGTGATGTTGGTGGCGGTGATGGTGATGGTTTGGTTATGGTTATGATGGTAGTGGTGGTGATGTTGGTGGCGGTGATGGTGATGGTGATGGTGGCGGTGATAGCGATGATGATATTGGTGGCGGTGATGGTGGCAGTGATGGTCATGGTGATGCTGGTGGCGTTGATGGTGATGGTTATGATGGTGATGGTTATGGTGATGATGATTGTGATGTCGGTGGTGATGGCGATGGTGATGTTGGTGTTGGTGGCGGTGGTGGTAGCGGTGATGGTGGTGATGGTGTTGGTGGCGGTGATGGTGGCGATGGTGATGATGATGGTGATGTTGGTGGCGGTGATGGTAGCGGTGATGGTGGTGATGGTGTTGGTGGAGGAGATGGTGGTGGTGATGGTAGCGGTGATGGTGGTGTTGGTGGCGGTGATGGTAGCGGTGATGGTGGTGATGGTGTTGGTGGCGGTGATGGTGGTGGTGATGGTGATGGTGATGTTGGTGGCGGTGATGGTAGCGGTGATGGTGGTAATGGTGATGGTGATGGTGATGGTGGTGGTGTTGGTGATGGTGATGTTGGTGATGGTAGTAGTGGTAGTGGTGATGATTGTAGTGGTGTCGATGGAGATGATAGCGCTGGGTAGTGGTGGTGATGGTTTGTGCGGTCATGATAGTTGGTTTGTTATGGTGGTGGTTTGTGTATGGTGATGGGAGTGGTTTGTGTGGTGGTGATGGTAAAGTGGTTGTGGCGATGGTAGTGGTGCCGCTGGGTGTAGCTGGCGGTGTGGTGGTGGTGGTTCGTGTGGTGATAGTGGTGCCGCTGGGTGTGGCGATGTGGTGGTGATGGTGGGTTTGTGGTGGTGATTATGGTAGTGATGTCGATGGTGTTGGTGATGGCGTTGAGTGTTGGTGTTGGTAGTGGTGTCGGTGGTTGTGACGGTAGTGGTGGAGATGATGAGAAAAAAATAGTGTAAATGGTGGATAGCGGTGATGATGGTAATAAAGCCTATGTATCATAGAAGCTATATTATTGATAAGAGTTTGTGAAGGTGGTAATGAGATAATATTAGTAGATGGTGACTTTTTTCACTGATACTGTGATACTAATGGACAAAAAAGGGATGATTAAAGAGCGATGAAATGAGAATAAAAAACTCTAACTCTCGTCACATCTTGTTTTTTGTAGCCGCGTTTGATGCAACACATCGCCACAAGTCACGAATCGCGAGCGCTACCTCAAATATTGCTATAGACGACGAGGACTTCGAGCACTTGCTACATCAGGAGAGGGAAGATACATCGGCAGAGGAATGGAAATCCATCAAAGCTTCACAAGGAATCAGGACATGGCGACGGGATCCAAAGAAAATGGAAACAACCCCTCTCACCAAGGTACGTATAAAAATACAGGGGGGGGGGTCAGGATTTTTCAAAGGGGGAGTGGCACCATACCCACCCCATATCAAACATATTCCCCACGGATAGTGTCCTTCGTTCGCTGTGCCTTATATGGTCATATATGCCCATATTTAGAAGTACTGGAGTTTCCCCTTTCGCGCTTCTCCAACAAACATGGCGGCAAACACTGATTCCCTAAAGACTCGTAGTGGAAGAATTATAAAGAAACCGGATCGCTTGGTCAAATATTTAGACCATTCCTCAGTTGATACGTACGTGAAAGAAGAGAAAGAGGAAGAAGAAAAAGTCTGGGAGATAGAGAGAGTTTTAAACGTTGAGGGAGACTATGCCTTTGTGAAATGGAAAGGCTACAGCGATAGATATAATTCTACGGTTTCTCTTTCATTGAATCCGCAGTTGTCATGCTATTTAGCCGTGAATGCTGGGAACCCCGACAGTAGTGAGGTAGCAAGAGAAAAGCTTCCCATTCTTTGCTCCGAGGATAAGGAATTGTGGCTGATTCGACATGCACTGTTCGATGAGCTCCAATTTCGTACACCCGAGAATGACACGGGACTCATTCGGAGAGTACAAGTGAAAGTCCCACTTTCAAAGGGGGTTTTTTCCGCTTTGTTTGGTAAAGGGACATTTTCTTTTGCTACCTCACGAAAGCTGGATTTTTCAGGGACCCGTAATATTCGGTTCCCGTGCACTGCTGTCGAGTTTGGCACCGTTATTGGTACGGAGTTTATGGCTCGGCAACTGCCAGATTCGAGTACAATATGTGAAGTTGACTCATCTTCGAAGATGTGGATATCATGAGGATACGAGCTAAGGATTAATTATGATCATAGTTCGTGCCCCCGTTGTACTTACATCTCTGAATATGGGTCAGAGGAAGAAAGGCCTAGTATGTGTCGACCGCTAGAGCGCAAGTATCCCCCGCTGAGCTTTTTGGAGATCAGCTTCGTACGGCGTAGACGGAATATGCTTCACAACTATGGCTCGGTAAGTTAAAATCTCTCTATATAAACTAATTGTTGACATCTGTTTCAACCGATTTCACTGTATTTCCAGTCGAAAATAAAGAGGGGGAATTTAGATCCAGGGAATGATACAGATTGTTTTGATGGTTTTAATGCCTTTATATAATAATGTGGGTACAAATAGTTATACAAGTTATAAATAGTGATATTTACAACAGTAATAAATAGCACCAAAAATATAATAAATAAATAAATACATTTTTTCTTTGTCTTCACTGCTTTTGATATTTTCTCTTGACCCTTTCCAAATTATTTTCCCTACTGAACAGTTTTCTGTTTTCCCTCTCCATGATCTATAGAGATAAAAATACACAGTTGTAGCAAGCGATTAGTCTAGATAACATGACGTTTTTTTCACTTGGAATTACCTGTACAGTGTAGTTGCTATTTTTCCCCCCTTTCTGGCTACCCCTGTGGAATGTCTTGTTCTGCATGTGGTTTTTCTTTTCCACTGTCTGGCAATTGAACTGGTGGATCGTGCCATGAATCTCCAAAAATTGGGGGACATGATAAACAAGAACTGTAGAGAAAAAAATGCATAACATTACTTGGTCTCGGAGATCCCAAGTCAATTAAGGAATCTCATTTTAATCTTACCATGTATATATGGAATTACATCCTGTGGAGAGATAAAAGAAAGCACAATTAAAATAATATATCTACTTGTTATTTTTTCAGTGACATATGATCAAATGAGGCTTGTGTCCTGCCAGTTCAACTAACCACAGGGATGTAGAATTACCTCATCAAACGTGGCCTTTCTAAATTTGGTTCCCCATTGGCGGGCCTTTTCTTGAAAAGCATCTGCTCGAAGATATGCTTCATCTCCAGGATTTGCCCCAAGAGCATCAGTGAGGACCATCAAACTTTTCCACACTTGTGTCAGCTCTGATATGCTAAGAACTGTTTTCTCACAAGTGGGAGTGGACGATGGCTACAAAACACAAAGCAATTGTTAAATTAGCTTTATACACAGTAGTATCCTGGGTGTGCTGGTCTTTTTTATAATGAAAATAAAAATCATACCTCAAACACTATGTTGTTGCGGTCAAGATGATCCTTGAGTGTGGCACGTAGGAAGTCCTTGGTGCCTGTCGACCTCAGATGGAACTTCCTACATTCCTCCACTAGCTGGGCTTTGGTCAGACAGTCAAGGCTGGTGATGGACTTGTTCTCCATGTCTCCTAGGAAGGCATGGATATCAAGCCCCCTAATGATAGTTTCCAAATCATCACCTTTATAAGGAAAAGAGGATTCAAAGAAAATAAATAACGAAACTTTATAGTAATTTCATATTAGTTTCAGTTATTATAACAGTCTTTTCTATTAGTCAGTTATTTACTTACAATCCAAAGAGCTCCACTTGGTTGTGGTTTTGCCACTGTCATCCTGGACATCATAGAAACAAAACCTCACACCTGCAAATACAATATGGCAAGAAAACAAAATGATAATCACCATAAGACATCCCATATACCCATTTACCCTATACATGAAATTTTTATTTACCCAAAGCTTCTATTGCTTCTTCCATGGCTTTTTTAACATTCTGCTCTATAGCCCAGCAAGCAACCTAGAAGTTTAATATATACCAGGAACTTTTTTAAAAAATGGCTCAATGGAGATTTGAATTTGTTAAATAAGCATAATTTTACCTGGTTGAGAAGTTTTCCCATGATCCTCAATTTGAGGTGCAGGGTGTCGGGTATGACCTTGGTAAATTCAATGTCCACGAGAGGTAAACATTGAACTCCCTTGGCATTTGGACACCCAACACGTGCACGGCACTGGTTTAAGGTTCTGGTTATGGGCCATTGTGGGACTGAAATTTTTATCAAATTTATCTAGTTATTTATAATATAGCTGACAATGGAATAATTCATAAAAACAAAAATCATTTAATTCATTACATAACATTCATTATATAAGTAACAAAATTAAAAAACTTAC
The DNA here is from genome assembly GCF_932526225.1 of Nematostella vectensis. NCBI lineage: Eukaryota > Metazoa > Cnidaria > Anthozoa > Actiniaria > Edwardsiidae > Nematostella > Nematostella vectensis. The sequence continues at coordinate 824,276 of NC_064036.1, read as the reverse complement.
TAGAAAAGTCTCTGATCATCCTTTTGCTGCACTCACACCAAATGCAGAAGTACAAGGCACAGGGACTATTAATTCCGAGAATACACGCCATGAACTTCCAGTCAGCACACATCACCCTTAAAAAAGGGATAAAAGTTACATATGTCCTGTTTAATGCCAGATCATAAGATTATTGGTTGCAAAAAAAATGAAACCTACCAATCAATAGTGTATTCAAGGCCATTAACAAGAATGCCAGTTCTCCCTAGGGCCTTCATCTCATCAAAAACCCCTCTCAAGGTCGCCTTTAGGATGTCATATGACTCCTTGCCTATAATAAAAAGTGTTCACAGATATATGGCTTTAGTTGACTATATCATTAGGAAGATTTGTTCTCGCTTACAGCTGCAATAAATTAGCTGCAACCAACTCACCATCATATATAGATATACAATATTCCCTTTCTGGGCTTCTTTTAACAGAGTTTTCTGCTGGAAAGCAGAAGGTTGTCATAACACTCCCGAGTTTTTTGGTGGTTTTTCTACCATCACCAGAAAACCGAAGGGTTATAACATTGCCCCCTGCATTTCCAATGACATCTGAACTATAACTTAGAATGTCCTTGATGGATCTTGAACATCCTTTTGCATTCTGAAAGGAGAAACTTTGTTTAATGAATTATTGGGTTTGTACAGTATTTGCTTGTTTTAAAGGATGCAAAATGTGCTGTGCACAAAGCAAATCAGAATTAAGACTATCAACAGACTAACCCCTTCAAATTCTGTAATAGGAATGATTGCATTTTGAGCTTTTCTCTCTTTCTGTATCCCATACAGTGATGGCAAGCTGGACCCAGCTACCATCTTTAGCTCATGGTATGCTGAGTCAGAAACATCACCATCTTCTTTGGCCTGAGATTATAAAAATAATCTAAATATAGAAAAAATAAGAAACCTACAGTACTGTACATGTACTTCTATAATACCTACCTTGAGAGCTCTTTGGATCTTTTTATGGTCAATCTCCTCAGGCTCAACCCTCTCATTGAAATGTAGGGCAAAACTGACCATACCAACTTCAAGTTGAACCTAGAGATAAGGAAACATTGAAATGTAGGGCAAAACTGACCAACTTCAAGTTGAACCTAGAGATAAGGAAACATTTTATGATAAACAAATGCCATTATAACAGAATTGGTAAATTTAGGTTGTTTCCATGTGTACAAAAATTCTAAACAAACCTCAACAACTTTCCAATCTGTTGGAAGCTTCTCAAATTGCTTCTCAAGCCATTTTTTAATCTCTGACTTTTTGTGAAATTGAGCTTTTGGCTCAAGGTCACAAAAAGGCTTTCTCGGCTGAAGAAAGGGCTTTTTTTCCTTGCCTAGCTCCTTTCTCATGCCATCTCTCTCTTTGACAACATCAGCGAGTCGATGTTTTAGCTCTGACAGCTGATTCTCGAGCTCTTCGATTCTAGAGTCCCGAGAATCACACAGCCCGATTTCACGGACTTGAGGTAGCATGTAAGCCAATCTTTGTTTTTTCAATGGAGGACCTTGTGAAAAATTTGTCAAATACCCTTGCACCATCATTTTAGTAGATATCTATCATGAACAAGCAAACGAGACGACTAAACTTTTGAACCTCTTCCCGCCTAAGTTTACCGAGATTCTGCAAGATGATCCCCAAAAAACAACCCGTGAAGATTATCTAGATAAGAATTGCGCCAAAATTATACAAACAAAAAACGGAAATATTAGAAAGGAATACTTAGCTTCTCGTCCTTCGGGTGTTTCTGTACTCTTCAGCATCAGGATCACACAAGGACGTAGTCGATTAAAATACCTACGAGGGCTTTTTTCCACAAGTTAGGCTGGCAGAAGAAAGATCTAGCCCCTACAGGGGTATTTGATGAGAAAAATAGGTATTTTTCGCTTCTATAAGCAGAAATCTCAGGTTAAATAGCCCTGTTTTCCAAAAATAATCGCTCTTCGTCCGCCATCTTGGATAGCTCAGAGAAAACCCATTTGTAATTTGCCAGGTTACACAGCTCCTAGTCTCAGTCTCTAAAAAAGCGGCCGAGCGAGTTTGAATAACACCAAAAGTTTGATATGCCACCCCCAAACATGTGCTTCCCGTGAATCCGCCATTGCTAGGCGGAAAGCAATGGTTGACGCCGGAGATTTAATATCTCTGCGATTTAAACACTGCTGTGTAGTTAAAAGACAAGGTGTGTGGTAACAAAGATGTTTATGCTGCTGTATTTTTGTTATCCACAGACTACATTTGACCTTGAAGGCATTCCTTTTGACGACGGTAAGCGTTAACTAATCTTAAATTCGTATACATAAACCAGCACCTGTTTAGTTAAGCATGTTTATACCACTAGCATGTCAGATTGTGACATCTTTAGGTCAGAGAGAACCACCAAAGACTAGCTGTGCAAATCTAAGGAATGTTACAACACCAATCTCAATCCTTAATACCTTACAATTATTTCTCAGCCGCGTCTTGCCATATTTTCACCATGATGATTTTTTATTCTCTGCAGCTATCCAACTAATATCAAACTTGGAACTACGAAAGAAGTGGGACATGACATTCCAGAAAGTTATTATTCTCGAAGACGAGGGAGATGCGCATATATTGTACTGGTGAGACACAAAGTTACTAACCAGTATGCCGATAACAGCCAGCCTCCTAGTGTTGTTTGTCGAGGTGTGTTGGTTTTTGGGAACTTCTTTATTGGGATTGGTGGTCAAGGGCCAATGTTTGTATGTGACAGACGCAAGAGGGTTGCATTTACGTATATGGAATATACTCCAGAAAGTGAATGAAAGAAGTACTTTTCTAGCTTGCAACCTAACGGAGAATTTTTTTCAGCTGTCTGAGGATGCCTCGGTTATTCCGCATGTGCGATCTCGTCATCTCTACAAAGAACAAAAGATACCATGGTGATGAGCCATGTCACGTGACCGCGTGGTGTAGCACCAGTCATAGTAGTGTGTCAGAGGAAGCAACAGCGACACTCAAGAGGTGAGGGGAGGGGAGGGTGAAACGATAGAAAGCCTTTCACCAAGAGATGAGAGACTGGGGGGAGAGGAGTAGATTGAAAACACATATAGTGCCCACCAGTTAACCGCGCGCAATTATTGGTCCAGAGCGTTCGTAAGTAGAGATACACGATTGGTCCGGAGCGTTCGTAAGTAGAGATACACGATTGATCCAGAGCGTTCGTAAGTAGAGATACACGATTGGTCCGAAGCGTTCGTTAGTAGAGATACACAATTGATCCAGAGCGTTCGTAAGTAGAGATACACGATTGGTCCGAAGCGTTCGTAAGTAAAGATGCACGATTGGTCCAGAGCGTTCGTAAGTAGAGATACACGATTGGTCCAGAGCGTTTGTAAGTAGAGATACACGATTGGTCCGGAGCGTTCGTAAGTAGAGATACACGATTGGTCCAGAGCGTCCGTAGAGATACACGATTGGTCCGGAGCGTTCAAAAGTATAGATACACGATTGGTCCGGAGCGTTCGTAAGTAGAGATACACGATTGGTCCAGAGCGTTCGTCAGTAGAGATACACGATTGGTCCAGAGCGTTCGTAAATATTGATACTCGATTGGTCCAGAGCGTTCGTAAGTAGAGATACACGATTGGTCCAGAGCGTTTGTAAGTAGAGATACACGATTGGTCCAGAGCGTTTGTAAATAAAGATCCACGATTGGTCCAGAGCGTTCGTAAGTAGAGATACACGATTGGTCCAGAGCGTTCGTAAGTAGAGATACACGATTGGTCCAGAGAGTTTGTAAGTAGAGATACACGATTGGTCCAGGGAGTTCGTAAGTAGAGATACACGATTGATCCAGAGCGTTTGTAAGTAGAGATACACGATTGGTCCAGAGCGTTCGTAAGTAGAGATACACGATTGGTCCAGAGCGTTCGTAAGTAGAGATACACGATTGGTCCAGAACGTTCGTAAGTAGAGATACACGATTGGTCCAGAGCGTTCGTAAGTAGAGATACACGATTGGTCCAGAGCGTTCGTAAGTAGAGATACACGATTGGTCCAGAGCGTTCGTAAGTAGAGATACACGATTGGTCCAGAGCGTTCGTAAGTAGAGATACACGATTGGTCCGGAGCGTTCGTAAGTAGAGATACACGATTGGTCCAGAGCGTCCGTAAAGATACACGATTGGTCCGGAGCGTTCAAAAGTATATATACACGGTTGGTCCGGAGCGTTCGTAAGTAGAGATACACGATTGGTCCAGAGCGTTCGTAAGTAGAGATACACGATTGGTCCAGAGCGTTCGTAAATATTGATACTCGATTGGTCCAGAGCGTTCGTAAGTAGAGATACACGATTGGTCCAGAGCGTTTGTAAGTAGATACACGATTGGTCCAGAGCGTTCGTAAGTAGAGATACACGATTGGTCCAGAGCGTTCGTAAGTAGAGATACACGGTTGGTCCAGAGCGTTCGTAAGTAGAGATACACGATTGGTCCGAAGCGTTCGTAAGTAGAGATACACGATTGGTCCAGAGCGTTTGTAAGTAGATACACGATTGGTCCAGAGCGTTCGTAAGTAGAGATACACGATTGGTCCAGAGCGTTCGTAAGTAGAGATACACGGTTGGTCCAGAGCGTTCGTAAGTAGAGATACACGATTGGTCCGAAGCGTTCGTAAGTAGAGATACACGATTGGTCCAGAGCGTTTGTAAGTAAAGATAAACGATTGGTCCAGAGCGTTCGTAAGTAGAGATACACGATTGGTCCAGAGCGTTCGTAAGTAGAGATACACGATTGGTCCAGAGAGTTTGTAAGTAGAGATACACGATTGGTCCAGGGAGTTTGTAAGTAGAGATACACGATTGATCCAGAGCGTTCGTAAGTAGAAATACAGGATTGGTCCAAAGCGTTCGTAAGTATAGATACGCGATTGGTCCAGAGCGTTCGTAAGTAGAGATTCACGATTGGTCCAGAGCGTTCGTAAGTAGAGATACACGATTGGTCCAGATCGTTTGTAAGTAGAGATACACGATTGGTCCAGAGCGTTCGTAAGTAGAGATACACGATTGGTCCAGAGCGTTTGTAAGTAGAGATACACGATTAGACCAGAGCGTTCGTAAGTAGAGATACACGATTGGTCCAGAGCGTTCGTAAGTAGAAATACAGGATTGGTCCAAAGCGTTCGTAAGTATAGATACGCGATTGGTCCAGAGCGTTCGTAAGTAGAGATTCACGATTGGTCCAGAGCGTTCGTAAGTAGAGATACACGATTGGTCCAGATCGTTTGTAAGTAGAGATACACGATTGGTCCAGAGCGTTCGTAAGTAGAGATACACGATTGGTCCAGAGCGTTTGTAAGTAGAGATACACGATTGGTCCAGAGCGTTCGTAAGTAGAGATACACGATTGGTCCAGAGCGTTCGTAAGTAGAGATACACGATTGGTCCAGAGCGTTTGTAAGTAGAGATACACGATTGGTCCGGAGCGTTCGTAAGTAGAGATACGGGTTTACCTTGAATCTCCTGGATTATAACAAACTTTTAATCAGTCGATTTTTTTTTGAAGTGGAAGTTAGATTTTTACCCACAAAGTTCTGCAATTTTTATAGTTTGTATCCAAGTTTATGAGGTTTTCAGCTTTTTCGATCTAAATAATCAATGAGCCGTTTGCAGGCGTTTCTTGTAGACCACAGGACTACCGCAAAAGTTCTCCAAAGTTCTCGTGGTGGAACATTTCGAAAATTACGATCAAAGTTTTCGCCATTTTACCACAGGGTTTCCATTTATCATATTCTAACAAATAGATATTAACTGAGATTGTACAGTCGTTATATCAATTGAATATATCACGTTCCCCTCCCCTGAAAAAACTCCCGGTTTTTTAAATCTGGGTGTTGGCAGGTATGGCTTGTGATAAAATATTCCTTTACTCATTTCCCAGGTTGAATGGTTGTCTATCGGGGCTTGTGATAAAATATTCCTTTACCCATTTCTCAGGTTGAATGTTCGTTTATCGCTAAAATATTCCTTTACCCATTTTTCAGGTTGAATTTTCGTCTATCGTTAAAATATTCCTTTACCCATTTCTCATGTTGAATGTTCGTCTTTCGCTAAAATATTTCTTTACCCATTTCTCATGTTGAATGTTCGTCTTTCGCTAAAATATTCCTTTACCCATTTTTCAGGTTGAATTTTCGTCTATCGTTAAAATATTCCTTTACCCATTTCTCATGTTGAATGTTCGTCTTTCGCTAAAATATTCCTTTACCCATTTCTCATGTTGAATGTTCGTCTTTCGCTAAATTATTCCTTTACCCATTTCTCGGGTTGAATGTCCGTCTATCGGGGCTTGTGATAAAATATTCCTTTACCCATTTCTCAGGTTGAATGTTCGTCTATCGGGGCTTGTGATAAGACCTAAGGACGATGGCTCCCAGTCCTCCAAAGTCACACTTCTTACGCGAATGAAAATAACCGAGGCAACTTCTTGGCCCCTGAAGAGTACGTACCTTAATGGCCACCCCGCACAATGGATCAAACAATTACACGAATATTACAGGGAACACGGTATAGAAAAAGTCAAAGAGACGGATCCCCTGATGGAACAGAATGATGATGAAGTGTTCTAATGCAAACGAGGAATCTTTCACATTACTTCCATTCATGTGACAGGAGGTCTAGGAGGCGTTATCAGTATCTAGAAGAATTTTAAAAAGAGAATTGAAAAATCTAACCGATGAATGGATGAGAGGTGGCCACGCACATTCGGAAACACCATATTAGGAAAACAATGTATCGAGCAATAAATTTTCCCGCCTAATGGTTGTAGTTCCCGTAAAATGGCGCGTTCGCCTGATAACCAAAGCTTGTGAGTTCTCAGGATTTTGGACACGTTTCAACAGTTTTGCTGGTTTCTGGTCTAGCTATGTGCTTATATCATTTGCCATGTTTGGCCATAGCGACGCCTGCCTAGAAACGCCTGCGGGGGAGGCTTGTTGTAGTGTAGTGTATTGGCAGATCTCGCCGCATTATCTAGTATTTTTTATTGGATTATTCATCATGTCACCTTTCTTCAAAATTTCAATTCTAGAATATAAATATATCCTTCGGCATGATATTGTGGAAAAGAATACTTTCGATATCTTAATTCGGCCGAAACTCCAACAATATATTTACGGTCTTGTCTCCGTTTCTTTGACTACTCGAATGGTCACATCATCATCACTATCCAAAAATTTTGGCGGTGTTGTGTTTAGTGTTTCAACTACCCCTCCCGATTGTGTATAGAAAGAAGCGTTTGGATTAAAATATCATAACATTTTATTTTATGCGTTAAATCATCATATTGTACAACATTTAACAAAATCTGTGACATTCTTGTAATAACACAAGTTATAGTGTGTAAGAAGTTTTTATAATGTTGATGTGTAAATGGATTTTATCATGGTTTTAACTAATTATCATAGTAGAAAACCGCTCAGTTAAATTTTTTTCTTAAATTTGTATAAAGTGTTTAAATAAAAATATCAGAAATATCAATAAATATGATTAATATTTTACTTCTATCAAATAAATAAACTATATGCCCGTACATATACTTCTAGTAATATACACCTATTTCAACTAACGTTTCATCCGGAAAGTCTATGTGTCGTAACCCGCAGTGATCTTGGGTATCAGGATATTAGCGTAAATATCAGCACATCAAGGTTTGGAAAGCTATAGTATTCTTGTGTATGTCAGTAGAGCGGGTTTGAAGCCCGCCACGAATTGTTTCTTGGACTTCAAACTCGCTCTACTGACATTCTATCGGCAAAATTAAAATAAAGGAAGATTCAAACACAATATTACATGGTCTTAAGTTTTATTTTTCACGATAAAGTATTTTTTCGCTAACATATAAATTCCCCCATACATTTCTTTATAAACCACTGACAGTAGCCTTGGGCTGCCTGTGGTTCCTATGCAAACTTTTTGTTTTTATCTCGGTTTAGTGCTGAAACAAAAACGAATTAGCATTTGTATTAGCAGGTGCAATTTATTGTTTAATAGATGAATAGCGAATATTTAGCCCGGTCTCTTTGGTTCCTCCGTTGCTGTGTCATATGCAAATCGAGATTTTGACAACCTGATATTCAACAAGGATTCTAACCACTATCACTCGAATATCAATGATCGGTAAATAGCTTACTTTGCCCTAAGTTATTATCTGCTTTGTGCTGTTCTATCATGGCCGAAGGAGAGAAGGTATGTTTCAAGTGTGTTATTGTTGTCATAGAGTTTCTATATTAGGATTATAACGGCAATCTTCGATTCTGTGAAAACGGGTTTCTGATCGTTTATATGAAAATATCGCTTCTAAAAACGCTCATGATTTTCAAAAGAACTTATATTCCGTTATATAAGGTAGGTACAACAGATAAAGTTCGCATTGGGTTCAAAATCGCTATAAGGAAGTCGTTATTTTATTTGTCAATAAGATCAATACTTCACCATCATAAGGACTGGCATAAATTTTCCATGTTCCGAGAAGATCATTAAGTAGAGAAGGTATGTTTCAAGTGTGTTATTGTTGTTATAGAGTTTCTATTTCGCTAGGATTATAACGGCACTCTTCGATTCTGTGAAAACGGGTTTCTGATCGTTTATATGAACATATCGCTTCTAAAAACGCTCATGATTTTCAAAATGACTTATAATTTGTTATATACGGTAGGTACAACAGATAAAGTTCGCATTGGGTTCAAAATCGCTATAAGGAAGTAGTTATTTTATTTGTCAATAAGATCAATAGTTCACCATCGGACTGGCATAAATTTTCCATGTTCCGAGAAGATCATTAAGTAGAGAAGGTATGTTTCAAGTGTGTTATTGTTTGTTATAGAGTTTCTATTTCGCTAGAACGGCACTCTTCGATTCTGTGAAAACGGGTTTCTGATCGTTTATATGAACATATCGCTTCTAAAAACGCTCATGATTTTCAAAATAACTTTTAATTAGTTATATACGGTAGGTACAACAGATAAAGTTCGCATTGGGTTCAAAATCGCTATAAGGAAGTCGTTATTGTATTTGTCAATAAGATCAATACTTCACCATCATAATGACTGGCATAAATTTCCATTGTTCCGAGAAGTTCATTTAAGTCCTTGTGGAAGTTTTGTTGTCCGTTTTGCTCCACGGCCAATGCTAGTTGCCAAGGGGCAGGGGCGATACGTGCGGGAACCCATGTAAGATTCTCAAGGGAGAATACGGTACTGTTCTGTGCGGCACTATTACTCGCTTTATTGAAATGCGACTTTTTTTATTCAGTATTCACTTGTATCAACAAATAATTCGAATTTTTAGTAATTTTATCTGTTAGAGAATGACATGTTCGAATTAACGCTTTGATGCATCTTAACAAAGGCATCTACTTGCATGATGTTTTCCTAATAATCCAGTTCTGGATTTGAATCCGCCATTGGAAACTGTTAGATGCTGTATGATTTTTCTATTTCTACGCTTAATAAACACAATAATCCACTTTTTCAGGTGAAAGACATAAGAATGACGTATGAGAATGGCAATGACGTCAGTACGGATGACCGGCCCTCGCTTATCCAAAGAATCCGTCGCATCTCGTCATCCGGGGACTCCAGCTCGCTCATCCAGCAGGAGTCTGGGTTTTTTGTAGACCAGTTGGATGTGGATATTGGCGAATCTGGCCAGCAGTGGCTGGTGCAACGGAATAGTAAGTAGCAACAATGATGGTTGGGACGGTGTTGGACGATGGTAATGCTATTGTTGTGATAATGTTGACGTTGCTGGTGATGTCGACTTATTGGTGTTGATGTAGCCTTCTTAAAGGCGTTTACACAGCATTTTTTTTTCGCTATGTACTGAGTCGTGTTTTTTTCTGGCTGCGCTACCGCTCTTCTCTTCATCTCGCGCACGGCAATAACCAAGACAAGATGGCGGAAACACCTCGGCGCATAACGAAAAAAAAGTAACACCGGGTAAACGCCTGTAAGCAGTATAACAGGCGTGATGGTTATTTGATTGTTTTTGTTAATCGAGGAAGATGATGGTAGCGTCGGTTGTGATGATGATGGTAGTGGTGTTGGTGCTGCTTGTGGTAATGGTGGTGATGATGATGGTAGTAATGGTGGTGGTGGTGGTGATGAATGATGGTAGTAATGGTGGTGGTGGTGATGATGATGGTAGTAATGGTGGTGGTGGTGATGATGATGGTAGTAATGGTGGTGGTGGTGATGATGATGGTAGTAATGGTGGTGGTGGTGATGATGATGGTAGTAATGGTGGTGGTGGTGATGAATGATGGTAGTAATGGTGGTGGTGGTGATGGTGATGGTAGTAATGGTGGTGGTGATGAATGATGGTAGTAATGGTGGTGGTGGTGATGAATGATGGTAGTAATGGTGGTGGTGGTGATGATGATGGTAGTAATGGTGGTGGTGGTGATGATGATGGTAGTAATGGTGGTGGTGGTGATGAATGATGGTAGTAATGGCGATGGTGGTGATGATGATGGTAGTAATGGTAATGGTGGTGATGATGATGGTGGCGATGGTTGTGCTGGTGATGATCATGACGGTGATAGTGATGGCAGTTATGTTCTGGTGATGATTGTTGTGATGGTCATGGTAGCGGGGATTATGATAACTCTGATAGTGATGGTGGTGATGGTGATAATGATTATGATGATTTATGGTGATGGTTATGATGGTAGTAGTGGTAGTGGTGATGATGATTACGTTGATAGTGATAATGATGTTGGTGGCGATGATGGTGATGTTGGTGGCGGTGATGGTGATGGTGATGCTGGTGGCGGTGATGGTGATGGTTATGATGGTAGTGGTGGTGATGTTGGTGGCGGTGATGGTGGCGGTGATAGTGATGATGATGTTGATGGCGATGATGGTGATGATGATTACGGTGATAGTGATGATGACGTCGGTGGCGGTGATGGTGTTGTTGGTGGCGGTTATGGTGGTGGTGGTGGTGATGGTTATGATGGTAGTGATGGTGATGGTTATGATGGTAGTGATGGTGGCGGTGATGGTGATGATGATGGTGATGTCGATGGTGATGTTGGTGGCGGTGATGGTGATGGTGATTGTGGTGGCGGTGATGGTGGCGGTGATGGCGATGGTGGTGATGGTGTTGGTGGCGGTGATGGTTGTGATGGTGTTGGTGGCGGTGATGGTTCTGCTTGTGGTAATGGTGGTGATGATGATGGTAGTAATGGTGGTGGTGGTGATGATGATGGTAGTAATGGTCGTGGCGGTGATGATGATGGTAGTAATGGTGGTGGTGGTGATGATGATAGTTGTGATGGTGTTGGTGGCGGTGATGGTGATGGTGCTGCTTGTGGTAATGGTGATGATGATGATGGTAGTAATGGTGGTGGTGGTGATGATGATGGTAGTAATGGTGGTGGTGGTGGTGATGATGATGGTAGTAATGGTGGTGTTGGTGATGATCATGACAATGATAGTGATGGTAGTGATTTTCTGGTGATGATTGTTGTGATGGTGATGGTAGTGGTGATTATGATAACTCTTATAGTGATGGTGACAATGATTATGATGATTGATGGTTATGGTTATGATCGTTTCCCAAATTTTTGTTCCTCTGCCTTTCGTCTCGCTGGCAGATTTTAACGGTCAGTCGCACTTGGGAATTTTAGCACTCTAAATGTTCGTGAGGCATTGCTCTTTCGATTTGCATCCAAAAACTAAACTCAAAAGGATATTTTCATTTAAATGAACCGATAATTGTGAACGCGCGTCTCAAAAAATGAGGAACTGTACTTATCGGAACACCGCCTATTTATTCGAATAGGAGAAAAACACTTTTCCTTGTCAGAAATCAAACCAATTTAAATGAATGCAGTACAGTATGGCAGTGGTAAACAAATAGTAACGAATGACAAGCATCAACCGAAGACCTGTGTCAACAGCAAAAGGCTGAACTATTGCCAAATATGAACAGGAACACCCGTTCCAAGGCTGAAAATTCCTATTAAATTAAAAGTAAATAATCAACTAACAACAAAAACAACAAGTCAGAGAGATAAATCCCATCAATACCCGCTGTCCCCGCCAAACCCGGAGTACACGGTGTAGTCAGAACAAAGTTCAACGATTTTAAAATCGTAAGAAACTTACAGTACAACTGGGATCAATATTGAAGGGAATACATTACGAATGTGGTTGCGACTCAATCAATCAATCAATCAATCAATCAATCAATCAATCAATCAATCAATCAATCAATCAATCAATCAATCAATCAATCAATCAATCAATCAATCAATCAATCAATCAACAATCAATCAATCAATCAATCAATGGAACAAACAATCAATGAGATAATGAATTCCTGCAATACCCGCTATACCCGCCATTCCCGGAGTACACGGTGAATTCAAAACAAAATTGAACGATTTTTAAATCGTAAGGAACTTACAGTTACTAACAATGTCATAGAATTGTTGAATGGAATAGATTTAGCATGAGGTCGAGACTGAATTAATAATCAACGTTCAAGTTTGTTTAGAATACACAGGATACTCCGGGTATGGCGGGTATAGCGGTTATTGCATGAATTCATCAACAAAACACATCAACTCTGCTTATAATACACCGTGTACTCCGAATAAGGCGGATATAGCGGGTATTGCATGAATGCATTTCTAAAGTACGTTGAATTTGACTGGGAATACACCGTGTACTCCGGGAATGGCGGGTACTTCTACTCTTACTACTACTGCTACTGTTAATATTATTACTATTATTATTATATGGCCATACCCGCGATTCCCGGAGTACACGGTGTATTCTAAGCTAAATTGATGTGTTTAGTTGATGAATTCATGGCATAACCGCTATACCCGCCATACCCGGAGTATCCGGTGTATTCTAAACAAACTTTCTTTCAAACGTTCTTTGATAATGAATTCGACCTCATGCTTAATCTATTCCATTCAACAATACTATGACATTAGCAGTAACTGTAAGTTTCTTACGATTTAGAAATCGTTCAACTTTGTTCTGAATACACCGGGTATTCCGGGTTTGACGGGTATAGCGGGAACTGATCGAATTTATTACTCTTGTGTTAGTTTGTATGTAGAATCATAGCGGGTGTTGTTTCACGCATGTTGTTGTGAGAAATGCATACTTTTGTTTTATTTCTACTGTGTTACGTAATCATCTTTGTGTTCCCTACTGAAAATGAACAAACAACCGTCTTACAATGGCATTACTGAAACTACCCAATGATAACGCAGTGTGGCTACTCTATATAAAGAGACAGAAAAAGGCAAGAATCAGTTCATTCACTATGAGTAAGCCGTGCTCTCAGCTCAACAGCAAGCTCATAAGAGATGCGGCCGAATGCCACCTCGTCGGACCAATACAGAACCTCTGTTCTGTCAAATCATTTAAATGCATCTGGAGGGTAGATGAAATAGAAACCGCGTGGTCGTGAATTTGTTCAAAAAGAGAAGATTGCGATACAGCGCTGTCTTATTTTTCTTCTCTGCCATAAGCAAGTCTAAGCTGAAGCAAGCTAAAATGTCTGAAGAGGTAAGATTGTGAAAACTATATAAAGATATTTTTTTCGCAATTTACTTTCTTTAAATATACTTTTGGTTTTTTTTTTTGCAGGCAGCAAACGAAGAGTCAGGACGAGATGACGAGGAGACGGTCGTTGCATCTCATGTTTCTACGCCGGGGAAGCAAATATATCCTGCGATTTCCTACTGGGTTGCATGCCAGATTGCCTTTTTATATGGAGACGAGGATAACTATTCTGGTAGTGACGCAGAGACGTTCAACAAAATGGAAGCTGAGTATCGCAACTGCCAGCCTTTCAGCATGCGAAAGCGACAGCTCAACATTTTACTAGAGAAGATGAAAGGAGAGAGGAGTTTGCGCCAGCAACTAAACAAGGCCCGTAAATCTAAAATGCTGAAAAGCCGAAGTAAAAGACTGGTGGATCTGGGAGTCCCACACAACTTGATGGAATTATTACCGGAAGACCCCGAAGATGCAATGCCCGAGGAAATAATCGTGGAACTAGGCCGGATTAGAGAGGATAACCAGAAGTCTGAGGCTGAGAAAAGGCAAGTCATGGCAAGAGCGGCATTCGAGCTATCCATGGTGCCGTATTTTCTGTTTGCTCGATTGAGCAACGAGTTGGGGCTTCTCCCTTTTTTGAAATGGAAGGCGGGGTCTCTTAAGATCGAAGTCCACTGCCCGAACCCGTATCTTTTGAGACCAACTTTAAGATACTTGTCCTCTTCGGGCGTAAATAAGAGCGATTTTCTGCGAGCAGGGCATAGCTCTGTCATCAAAAAAGCGTCTTCGCGCTTCTGGTTTGCCGGTAGTTTGCGGGCTAAAGGCTTCATTCTCGCTGCTGGCGGTATGGAGATTTCTTGAACTTCGTTCGTTGAAGAGCACGACTTCGTGCAGTCGTCTCGATCCTCTGAAGAGTTTGAAAGGTCGGAGAGTCTCGTTAGAACCCCTTTGTCCAGCTTGGTGCCACTGTCGCCATGTAGTTTTTCGAGGCATTCGGGCGCCTTTGTGGCGACTTCGCGTGAACGCTGCTTGCGATAGTGCACTTTGGCGACGTTCGAGCTGTGCTTCTGATCTTCAGAGATGGCGCTTTGATCGGCACTTTGCAGCTAGACGTCTCGACGATTTGTCGGTATCGTGTGGGGTGAACATACTTGCCAGTCGCTTCAAACACAAAATTGCTCATCAGCTCACCGACCTTGTTGTGCTGACCCCCGTTTCTCGTAACTAGGACGTACTCACACTTGGGTTTGAGTAGCGGGCGAATGTAAGTTGTGTATCCCTCGAGCACACTCATGTTTGTGTCGGTCAGAAGGAGCGAGTCGAAGCAGTACTTGGCCGCTGTTTTGAACATTTTCTGGTCGACAAAACCTCCGTTAGTCTTGGCAGTGCGCGCCATGTCCACAGTCAGATACTGATACGTCATTGGCCGCGAGCCCTTGACTTGGATAAACAGATAAACGGCGAGAAATTTAGTGGCAAACGACAGATCAAACGGAGACGCCCTGTCGGGCGTGTCCTTGCACGTTCTCAGCACGGCTTCGTAGCGGGGCAAGTAGCGAGACACCACACCAAGGAGCTCGTTTATGGTTGCCCAGTGCCCTTTGGCCTCTAGCACATCGATGTCTAAATCGCTAGTCCACTCTAGTCGCATCATTTTTGAGACGGTCTTACGCACCTTTTTCAAGTATGTGTCCGTCGTAGACAGCCCTCTAAGCACCGCTTCCGATGCTCCGTTTACTTTCCTGTAGGTCACTAGTTCTGCAATGGCGTCCAGGTATCCGATTCGACCGGCATGACCCAACTGCCACTCGCTCTGCATTGAATCGGCAAATTTGAAAAGTAGATTAGGCGAACACAAGCAAAAGTCCACAATATCTAATGTGAGATGATCTTCGTCCTTGCTGCAAAACTTCAGAAACCTCAAGCATTTGCTAACCAGTTGCTGCGCTTGTCGATCATTTTTGCAGCCCCCACCACTGCCCTTGAGCCACGAGGTGAATTGTTCAGCAAACGTGCAAGACCTGTCAAACGATGGGACGCCATTACTTGAACGTCGTTGCCTCTTCTCCTTTTCCATTTGGCTTCGAGAAGCTCCGATGTCTGAGTCGCTTGGTTTCTCATCAAAGTAATAAAACCATGGGTGCTTTTTCTTGACGTGTTTTCTACACCCTCTTTGAGTTCCAAACCCATCGTTATGGCAGTCTGGTACAGGGCAGTGAAACAGCCCGTCATTTTCGTCTTCTTCTAAGTGCATTCTTTTTGGTTTCTTTGCAGCATTTGGAAGAAGCGACCAGTTTATCACATTACCCTGCTTTACCATCTCTTGTCAGCAACGGTTAATGCGAGAATGAGAAACGTATGCGGCGTACCGCATGTTTAATGCTATCAAATACGTGAAAAGAGCCAATCAAACACTGCCACGCGACAGTCTCGAAATAGTGGCAGCAGTCTATTGGTTGTGGGCACAATAAACCTAAATGGCATGCACAAGCAAGCCAGCCCGCACAGCTTGTGCGATTCTAGGCATCGCTTTAAAAGATAATATCTTTTGAGATTGAGAAACAAAACCATAGATGCGGAACTTTTGTTCATGTTTTCGAAAAAGGGAACACCCCACTTCGGTTCATTGTGGCCCTTTTGTTGTTCCTTTTCGCCAAGAAACGGCACCATTTAGGCCAAATCGGTCCCACTGTTCCTATACTTTTAACCACTTAGGAACAGGCGTTCCCTTTTAAGTTTATTAACCGTAGCAAACAGGAACTTTTGTTCTTTTTGAGTGGTGGTCCTCAATTGGGAACGCGTAAAAATGGAACTGTTGTTCCTAATTGCATCAATTAGGACCAACAGTTCCTTTGTGGACTTCGAAAAGGGAACATTTTGTTCTTCATTGTACAAACAAGTTCTTTTGTTCCGGAGCGTTCCATTAGCGTTCCGATTCTTCACCTCTAAACGGAACAACCGTTCCGTGAGGTGATAATTTATTCAGTTCCTTTCGCGGATATAGGAACACAACAAAAAACACGCGGAACTGTTTTCGAATTTTAAAACGTGTGTAGCTCAATCAAAATAAACCTCAAACGCGAATAGAGCAAGCCCTCATAAACTACCTCAAGCAGTATCACGGTAACTTTGGCGTTCTATCGTTGCGCATACCGAAATTAAATGCAGAATAATCAAATTAGGGAAACGTATATGATGGTAGTAGTGGAGTGGTGATGATGATTACGGTGATAGTTGTACCGCAAATTACGCGTAAACATAATTTCCCTTAATACGGTACTGAAACAAAATACAGACATATATTACTCTACACTGAAATAGGGAAAAAAGGAAATAGGTTAATAACAAATTACTTTACCTTAACGGTGACATTTCGACAATAGAGCGAAAACTAATGCTGGCGGGGCAGCATACAACTAAAAACTGACTAGATTTTGACAAACTACAAAGTTACATGAACAATTTACATAAACTCGCTAAAATATAACAATAGGTAAAACCAACATGCCTAGGCCAAGGACTCGCTAAAATTTATAACATGTAAACACGGATAATTAATCGACAATAGAAAAAAAATAACAGTAAACGCACAAACAGAACAAGAATACAGTCATTGTTTTCTTTCGGCCCCGAAAGGCTCTCTACATCTATGAGAGTCTTTGCATCTAAACTAACCAATCGAGGAAACAATGTTCTTCAATATCGTCTTGAATTCGAAGGGTTCGTAGAGTGTTCAGGCTCTTTCTAGGAGACACAATTTCCTAACATCTCGTCTATACACTGCGGTACTTGTCTTCACAGTCGATTGTCGGACGTGTCCGAATGCGTTGGCGAAGGTCTCTTGGACTAAACCACGAGGCCACTGCCCACGGGGGCAAGACTCGTCAGCAAGAAGAACGAGATCTCTAGCAACAAGATTGCGGCGTGGGTGAAGCCACTTCTGGCGCTTTTGCAATGCAGGCAGATACTCGCAGAAGATGTTGCACAGGTGGTACTGAGCTTGTCTCCAGCGTCGCGTGAACTTGTCAAATGAGGGATCAACAGGTGCATTACAGGCGTTCCGGTAGACTAGAAGCAACTTGTTGGGCGTCAGGGGCTCCAGATCTTTAGGGTCATCACTAACACGAGTTAGCGGTCTATCATTCAAGATCTTTTCAACCTCTGTCATCACAGTCAACAGCGTCTCGTCATCCACCACTTGATTACCCAGAAGAACGCGCAGAATCCTTCGAATGGAACGAATCATGCGTTCCTAGACACCTCCGTTGTGACTCGCCTTAGGGGGGTTGAAGTGCCACTCTACTTCAAGCTTGCGCATGTTGTCTTCAATCCGAATCCTCAATTTGAGAGCATTCTTTACTTACAGCTCGGCGCCCTTGAAGTTGGTACCGTTGTCGCTGTATACTTGAACTGGAGGTCCTCTGCGACTCACAAACCTCGAGAATGACTGCAGAAATGAATCCGTCGACAGATCATAGGAAACTTCTATGTGCACGGCGCGCATAGCGAGACAAGTGAATATACAACCATAGCGCTTCACTAGACTTCTCTTGACTTTAACTTGTATCGGACCGGAGTAGTCGATTCCAACTGAGGAGAAGGGGCAAGTAGATGGTGTCACACGTGCTAACGGGAGAGGAGCCATTATCTGATCACCAGGCCTGGCATTCCATCTCTTGCACTTGATACATGTTCCAAGTACCTTCTTCACAGCAGCTGTACCCTTCACTATCCAGTACTTCTGTCTTACTGTGGCTAGGACCTGATTAGAGCCCTAGTTGGTGGTAGGTGGTAATGTCGAATGATGAGATCTGTAATGGTCATTCGCAGGAAGTATGACTGGATGCTTGGCTCGGTATGACAACTCAGCTGATCGCTCTAGGCGTCCTCTCACGTGAATGATGCCGTCGGCGACGAATGGTTGCAGTTTCCGTAATGGACTTACACACTGTGCGCTGTTCAGCTGCTTCCGGGTGCATTGCAATGAGGAGCTGGCTACTTTTGCTAGAGCTTCTAACTCCCTCGAGAAGTGCTTGGCTTGTACAGACTTGAGGACAACGCACTCTGCATTTCTGATCTCAGAGACGGTGAGCTGGGTGGTGCTGACATCCTCGTGAGATCTTTTCCCAGCTAGATAAAAAAGATAATCTTTGAATCGGAGAAGCCAGGCGACTGCTTACTTTAGGCTGTACCATGATGAGAAATGGCTGAAGAATTCGTTCGGGAACTTGTTTGAAGTAGTCACTCCTTGGACACCACTGTCTTGGATGGACAGTTGTAGGACCACTTGGTCAAAATAATAATGATGAAGAAGATTCCATCTTTGCCTGTGAAGCCGAGACGCTGACTCACCAGATCAGAAGGATGTATGACGCCGATTTTGCTGAATCCCCGTCGTCTGGAGAAAGTATTTCGGTTGAAGACAAGCGCGCTTTAGCCATCATGGAGTCCTCAGCGTGTTTAGTGGATGGTCACTACCAGCTTTCCCTTTCCTGGAAGTATCAACCGCCATGTCTTCCGGACAACCGTGTCGTCGCAGAGAAGAGATTATCCTACTTGAAACATCGCCTGGAGAGAAATCCTGTCCTCCATCAGAAATATAGCAAGACTGTGGAGAAGCACATTGACCTTGGACATGCTGAAAGAATCTCTGAGGATAGCTATCCAGTGTGGTATCTTCCTCATCCTCCAGTCTTCCACCTTTGCCAGAGACTATCACTGAAACAATCCTGAGACCAGCTCTTGTCTTGTATGAAGGATGCGAACTATCATCGCTGACGTGGTGTCCTGATGCATTAGGAAGACGGGAAGACGCCGATGGTCCTGTGGCGACCAGTGCAGGGGGGGGGGGGGGGTGACGCTTCTTCAGCTCGGGAACCGGAAGACTGTTCTTGAAGCGGTAACTGCGATGCCTGACCAGGAGGTGGGTGAAGGAGCGAATGGTGTTTCTCTGAGCAGCCGCTGACCAAACAAGCTTTGTAGGTTTTACAGCGCCTAGAAATATGATTCGGTAATAAGCAATTGTCGCAGAGTTTATTAGATCTTGCAAACGCTTTCCTCTCAGGAAAGGACTTATCTCTAAACTTAAAGCACTTGACCAACTCATGTGTACCGTTACAAAATGTACAATGATTGACTTTCGTTCTGACCTCCTGTAGCTTGGAGCCGTCGTCATTTGGTATACCGTTGCCTCCAGTCGCAAAAAACGAGGACCTTACCGCCGGAGTGTGTGCATACTTGGCGACAGGCTTCAACAACTCCTTATCGTCCGGCTTCGCACCGCCTAGCCGACCGAACTCTGTGTTGGCAACTCTTGCTTTCTTTTCAACGAAGTTGGTCAAATCCGAAAAAATAGGTTCCAGCTTGAGCTGTAATAGCTTTCCTGACTCATCAGCCCATTTCCCTTGCATATGCACCGGTAAACGTTTGACGATTTTCGTTAACGTGTCCATGCTGTTGATATCCGCCTCATAGTGCATTTCTCTTGAACTTATCTCACAATTCTTCATATCACGAGCTAATTGCAAAAGCTTATCCGTCTCAGAAACTTTCATCTGGGGACTTTTCACAACTTTGTTTATGAAAGCACGCACGACCTCGTGCCTCTGACCGAAATTTCTTTCCAGGATGTATCGTGCCGCAGAACAACCTTAAGACTCTGGCAGGATAACACAATTCTGAATAGCCTCCCTCGCGTTCCCAGTACAGTATTGAATGAGATAAGATAGTTTAGTGTTATTGTCCGATGACATAGCCTTAACATTAACTTCAAAATTCTTGATAAACCTAGGATAATCCAAGGGATTCCCATTGAAATAAACAAATTCCCTCTTAGGCATATCAAGTCTTTTAATCCCTTCTGCTAATTGCTTTAGTGCGTCGGAATGTTCCTGGTGCGATAAACATGCATGCGCTCATTGTCGAATTTCCCTTCAACAGATTGATCTACACTTGTCGTCTGGTACGATCTAGTAGAAAACAGATACGTTCTTACCGTTTCCGTTGAGGTTTGCCTTCCAATACCTGGGATTGATCTTCCTGAACCTTGTGACAGCAGGGCTTCCATTTCTGCTTCTCCCGCCTTTAACTCAGCCTGGATGACGTTCCTCTGCATATCAAGCCGTTTCTGTCTTGTTTTAAGGCGCGAAAGATCCTCCTCTAGGGCGAGCTCCATCTCTTTATTTTCTGTTCTGCTTTAACCTTCTTTAACTCCATCTGGGCTAAGGCATTCTTATAACTGGACCTTGAAGACCGGGTAAATTCCGACCTCTGTTGTTGTGTATGAAGTGGAGTTTGAGTATCCTGTAGTATCCCGGACATTTCTTCGGTATCTGCTGGTACTGCGTGATGACTCGGGGACCCTTCTAGCCTTTGATCCGCCTGTGTTACTTGGGTTGGCCGTGCTGTTAATAACCATTGACCATATCTTGTATCCAATTCCTTCACTTTCTCCATCACTTGGTTAAATTCTCCTGCTACTTGACCACGATCCGCATATCCCACGGTGACCTGATAGAATTCTAGACATTTTCCTTTATAACAATCGCATAGCTTCTCTAGTCGAGACTTTTGCCGAAGAACCTCCGATGTCGGGGAACCATTCTGTGTTAACAACTGGTCAACTTGATTGATACTTCTAGTGATGTGCCCTTTATAGGCCGTCATCGATCCTCTCAACTCTTGGACGTTTGACCTAGACATCTCAACACGCCAGCATCTCTCCTTGTCGTTAAGTACTATGTACCGCAAGTTACGCGTAAATATAATTTCCCTTAATACGGTACTGAAACAAAATACAGACATATATTACTCTACACTGAAATAGGGAAAAAAGGAAATAGGTTAATAACAAATTACTTTACCTTAACGGTGACATTTCGACAATAGAGCGAAAACTAATGCTGGCGGGGCAGCATACAACTAAAAACTGACTAGATTTTGACAAACTACAAAGTTACATGAACAATTTACATAAACTCGCTAAAATATAACAATAGGTAAAACCAACATGCCTAGGCCAAGGACTCGCTAAAATTTATAACATGTAAACACGGATAGTTAATTGACAATAGAGAAAAATAACAGTAAACGCACAAACAGAACAAGAATACAGTCCTGCAATAGTGATGATGATGTTGGTGGCGGTGATGGTGATGTTGGTGGAGAAGGTGATTGTGATGGTGATGTTGGTGGAGATGGTGATTGTGATGGTGATGTTGGTGGCGGTGATGGTGATGTTGGTGGAGATGGTGATGGTGATGTTGGTGTTGGTGATGTTGGTGGCGGTGATGTTGGTGATGGTAGTAGCGGTAGTGGTGATGATTGTAGTGGTATCGATGGAGATGATAGCGCTGAGTGGTGGTGGTGATGGTTTGTGTGGTCATGATAGTTGGTTTGTTATGATGATGGTTTGTGTGGTCATGATAGTTGATTTGTTATGGTGGTGGTTTGTGTGATGGTGATGGTGATGTTGGTGGCGGTGATGGTGATGTTGGTGGAGATGGTGGCGGTGATGGTGATGTTGGTGGAGATGGTGATGGTGATGTTGGTGTTGGTGATGTTGGTGATGGTGATGTTAGTGATGGTAGTAGCGGTAGTGGTGATGATTGTAGTGGTATCGATGGAGATGATAGCGCTGGGTGGTGGTGGTGATGGTTTGTGTGGTCATGATAGTTGGTTTGTTATGATGATGGTTTGTGTGGTCATGATAGTTGATTTGTTATGGTGGTGGTTTGTGTGATGGTGATGGGGGTGATGGGGGTGGTTCGTGTGGTGATGGTGGTGCCGCTAGGTGTAGCGGTGTGGTGGTGATGGTGGGTTTGTGGTGGTGATTATGGTAGTGATGTCGGTGGTGTTGGTGATGGCGTTGGGTGTTGGTGTTGGTGTTGGTAGTGGTGGAGATTATGACAAAAAATAGTGTAAATGGTGGATAGCGGTGATGATGGTAATACAGCCTATGTATCATAGTAGCTATATTATTGATAAGAGATTGTGAAGGTGGTAATGAGATAATATTAGTAAATGGTGACTTTTTTCTGATACTGTGATACTAATGGGCAAAAAAGGGATGATTAAAGAGCGATAAAATGAGAATAAAAAAACTCTAACTCTCGTCACATCTTGTTTTTTGTAGCCGCGTTTGATGCAACACATCGCCACAAGTCACGAATCGCGAGCGCTACCTCGAATATTGTTATAGACGACGAGGACTTCGAGCACTTGCTACATCAGGAGAGGGAAGATACATCGGCAGATGAATGGAAATCGATCAAAGCTTCACAAGGAATCAGGACATGGCGACGGGATCCAAAGAAAATGGAAACAACCCCTCTCACCAAGGTACGTATAAAAATACAGGGGGGGGGGGTCAGGATTTCTCAAAGGGGGAGTGGCACCATACCCACCCCCACCCCCAAACATGTGCTTCCCGTGAATCCGCCATTGCTAGGCGGAAAGCAATGGTTGACGCCGGAGATTTAATATCTCTGCGATTTAAACACTGCTGTGTAGTTAAAAGACAAGGTGTGTGGTAACAAAGATGTTTATGCTGCTGTATTTTTGTTATCCACAGACTACATTTGACCTTGAAGGCATTCCTTTTGACGACGGTAAGCGTTAACTAATATTAAATTCGTATACATAAACCAGCACCTGTTTAGTTAAGCATGCTCATACCACTAGCATGTCAGATTGTGACATCTTCAGGTCAGAGAGAACCACCAAAGACTAGCTGTGCAAATCTAAGGAATGTTACAACACCAATCTAAGTCCTTAACCCATTGACTCCTGGCTTTTTTTGAGCTGAATTTACAAAAAACAGACTGAAAACAGATACCTCCCCCCTATTCTGAGTTTTATACAGCCCGTCAAAGTCAAACACAGCTGCACCTAGTCAGCGGTATCCAAGCTTTCCAGCAGTGCTTTGCGGTCCCCACTTTTAATCCCTAGTCGTTGTGCTGAAGCCAGCACAAGTTGATGGTTGCTTGTATTTTTCATCAAAAATACAGCTATGAGCATATTAGGAGAGTGTCTCAGGACATCATGAAGTCTTTTGGGGCATAATTGAGTGCTTTGCTTATGGATATTTGCAAGCAAAGGTGGATTCATGTTTATTTTTTCTTGTTTGGCTTTGCCTGGATGAGAAAATAATTTTCTAATGAATCACCACAGCTCTCCTAAATGCTGTCTTTTCTGAAACCAAATTGATTGCAAAATTGTTTACACTGCTATTCTGGG
Source organism: Nematostella vectensis (assembly GCF_932526225.1). Lineage (NCBI taxonomy): Eukaryota > Metazoa > Cnidaria > Anthozoa > Actiniaria > Edwardsiidae > Nematostella > Nematostella vectensis. The sequence goes on along the minus strand of NC_064036.1, from coordinate 800,462 downwards.
TCTGTATGACCTGGAATTGATTTGTTTGGCTTCGGGGGGAAAAGACTTATAAAAAACCATCTGACTTTGGGGAGAGGAGTGTTGACTAGCCCTCCCCTCGAGAATTTTCCCCTGGATCTCCCAGAATGCTTTGCAGTACGTAAAGATATTTTCGTGGTTGTACAATCCTTCAAGGAATGGACATTGTGTTTTGAGGCCAAGGAGATGTACCTGGAGGATCAGAATAAAGGTATCTATTTGTGTCTTGAGCTGTGTTTGCTGATCTCTCTCCCTTGTGTGGTATTGTGTGCGTTTTATTGAGAGGTGTGATTCTGCTTTTCTCTCCTTGTTCGATTTGAGATTTGTCAAAGAACCTGTGCTATTATTTGGCTTAAGAGTAGATGTCAACACCTTGGTTGGATGCGTATCTGCAAGACCATTTATCCCTTAGACTGATGCCTGAGTATCTTCATCTTGTTGTGTTTATTTTGCATTTGTAAATTTTTGGGTTGTGGGTACTTCCCAAAGCCGGTACAGGCCGGTTTAGGGGTCATTGTGTTTATACCTTACAATTATTTATGATCCGCGTCTCGCCATATTTTCACCATGATGATTTTTTCTTCTCTGCAGCTATCCAACTCATATCAAACTTGGAACTACGAAAGAAGTGGGACATGACATTCCAGAAAGTTATTATTCTCGAAGACGGGGGAGATGAGCATATAGTGTACTGGTGAGACACAAAGTTACTAACCAGTATGCCGATAACAGCCAGCCTCCTAGTGTTGTTTGTCGAGGTGTGTTGGTTTTTGGGAACTTTTTTATTGGGATTGGTGGTCAAGGGCCAATGTTTGTATGTGACAGACGCAAGAGGGTTGCATTTAAGTATATGGAATATACTCCAGAAAGTGAATGAAGGAAGTACTTTTCTAGCTTGCAACCTAACGGAGAATTTTTTTCAGCTGTCTGAGGATGCCTCGGTTATTCCGCATGTGCGATCTCGTCATCTCTACAAAGAACAAAAGATACCATGGTGATGAGCCATGTCACGTGACCGCGTGGTGTAGCACCAGTCATAGTAGTGTGTCAGAGGAAGCAACAGCGACACTCAAGAGGTGAGGGGAGGGGAGGGTGGAACGATAGAAAGCCTTTCACCAAGAGATGAGAGACTGGGGGGAGAGGAGTAGATTGAAAACACATATAGTGCCCACCAGTTAACCGCGCGCAATTATTGGTCCAGAGCGTTCGTAAGTAGAGATACACGATTGGTCCAGAGCGTTCGTAAGTAGAGATACACGATTGGTCCAGGGAGTTCGTAAGTAGAGATACACGATTGGTCCAGAGCGTTCGTACGTAGAGATACACGATTGGTCCAGAGCGTTCGTAAGTAGAGATACACGATTGGTCCAGGGAGTTCGTAAGTAGAGATACACGATTGGTCCAGAGCGTTCGTAAGTAGAGATACACGATTGGTCCAGAGCGTTCGTAAGTAGAGATACACGATAATGATCCAGAGCGTTTGTAAGTACAGATACACGATTGGTCCAGAGCGTTCGTAAGTAGAGATACACGATTGGTCCAGAGCGTTCGTAATTAGAAATACACGATTGGTCCAGAGCGTTCGTAAGTAGAGATACACGATTGGTCCAGAGCGTTCGTAAGTAGAGATACACGATTGGTCCAGAGCGTTCGTAAGTACAGATACACGATTGGTCCAGAGCGTTCGTAAGTACAGATACACGATTGGTCCAGAACGTTTGTAAGTACAGATACACGATTGGTCAAGAGCGTTCGTAAGTAGAGATACACGATTGGTCCAGAGCGTTCGTAAGTAGAGGTACACGATTGGTCCAGAGCGTTCGTAAGTAGAGATACACGATTGGTCCAGAGCCTTCTTAAGTAAGGATACACGATTGGTCCAGAGCGTTCGAAAGTAGAGATACACGATTGGTGCAGGGAGTTCGTAAGTAGAGATACACGATTGGTCCAGAGCGTTCGTAAGTAGAGATACACGATTGGTCCGGAGCGTTCGTAAGTAGAGATGCACGATTGGTCCAGAGCGTTCGTAAGTAGAGATACACGATTGGTCCAGAGCGTTCGAAAGTAGAGATACACGATTGGTCCAGAGCGTTCGTAAGTAGAGATACACGATTGGTGCAGAGCGTGCGTAAGTAGAGATACACGATTGGTCCAGAGCGTGCGTAAGTAGAGATACACAATTGGTCCAGAGCGTTCGTAAGCAGAGATACACGATTGGTCCAGAGCGTTCGTAAGTAGAGATACACGATTGGTCCAGGGCGTTCGTAAGTAGAGATACACGACTGGTCCAGAGCGTTCAAAAGTAGAGATACACGATTGGTCTAGAGCGTTCGTAAGTAGAGATACACGATTGGTCCAGAGCGTTCGTAAGCAGAGATACACGATTGGTCCAGAGCGTTTAAAAGTAGAGATACACGATTGGTCCAGAGCGTTCGAAAGTAGATATACACGATTGGTCCAGAGCGTTCGTTAGTAGAGATGCACGATTGGTCCAGAGCGTTCGTAAGTAGAGATACACGATTGGTCCAGAGCGTTCGTAAGTAGAGATACACGATTGGTGCAGAGCGTTCGTAAGTAGAGATATACGATTGGTCCATGGCGTTCGTAAGTAGAGATACACGATTGGTCCAGAGCGTGCGTAAGTACAGATACACGATTGGTCCAGAGCGTTCGTAAGTAGAGATACACGATTGGTCCAGAGCGTTCGTGAGTAGAGATACACGATTGGTCCAGAGCGTTCGTAAGTAGAGATACACGATTGGTCCAGGGAGTTCGTAAGTAGAGATACACGATTGGTGCAGAGCGTTCGTAAGTAGAGATACACGATTGGTCCATGGCGTTCGTAAGTAGAGATACACGATTGGTCCAGAGCGTGCGTAAGTACAGATACACGATTGGTCCAGCGCGTTCGAAAGTAGAGATACACGATTGGTCCAGAGCGTTCGTAAGTAGAGATACACGATTGGTCCAGAGCGTTCGTAAGTAGAGATACACGATTGGTGCAGAGCGTTTAAAAGTAGAGATACACGATTGGTCCAGAGCGTTCGAAAGTAGATATACACGATTGGTTCAGAGCGTTCGTTAGTAGAGATGCACGATTGGTCCAGAGCGTTCGTAAGTAGAGATACACGATTGGTCCAGAGCGTTCGTAAGTAGAGATGCACGATTGGTCCAGAGCTTTCGTAAGTAGAGATACACGATTGGTCCAGAGCGTTCGTAAGTAGAGATACACGATTGGTCCAGAGCGTTCGTAAGTATAGATACACGATAATTATCCATAGCGTTCGTAAGTAGAGATACACGATAATGATCCAGAGCGTCGTAAGTAGAGACACACGATTGGTCCAGAGCGTTCGTAAGTAGAGATACACGATTGGTCCAGAGCGTTCGTAAGTAGAGATACACGATTGGTGCAGAGCGTTTGTAAGTAGAGATATACGATTGGTCCAGAGCGTGCGTAAGTAGAGATACACGATTGGTCCAGAGCGTTCGTAAGTAGAGATACGGGTTTACCTTAAATCTCCCGGATTATAACAAACTTTTAATCAGTCGATTTTTTTTGAAGTGGAAGTTAGATTTTTTACCCACAAAGTTCTGCAATTTTTATAGTTTGTATCCAAGTTTATGACGTTTTCAGCTTTTTCGATCTAAATAATCAATGAGCCTTTTGCAGGCGTTTCTTGTAGACCGCAGGACTACCGCAAAATTACGATCAAAGTTTTCGCCATTTTACCACAGGGTTTCCATTTATCATATTCTAACAAATAGATATTAACTGAGATTGTACAGTCGTTATATCGATTGAATATATCACGTTCCCCTTCCCTTAAAAAATGTTTTTTTAAGTCTGGGTGTTGGCAGGTATGGCTTGTGATAAAATATTCCTTTACCCATTTCTCATGTTGAATTTTCGTCTATCAATAAAATATTCCTTACCCATTTCTCATGTTGAATGTTCGTCTATCGCTAAAATATTCCTTTACCCATTTCTCATGTTGAATGTTCGTCTATCGCTAAAATATTTCTTTACCCATTTCTCATGTTGAATGTTCGTCTATCGCTAAAATATTCCTTTACCCATTTCTCATGTTGAATGTTCATCTATCGCTAAAATATTCCTTTACCCATTTCTCATGTTGAATGTTCGTCTATCGTTAAAATATTCCTTTACCCATTTCTCATGTTGAATGTTCGTCTATCGTTAAAATATTCCCTACCCATTTGTCATGTTAAATGTTCGTCTATCGCTAAAATATTCCTTACCCATTTGTCATGTTAAATGTTCGTCTATCACTAAAATATTCCTCTACCATTTCTCATGTTGAATGTTCGTCTATCGCTAAAATATTCCTTTACCCATTTCTCATATTGAATGTTCGTCTATCGCTAAAATATTCCTTTACCATTTCTCATGTTGAATGTTCGTCCATCGCTAAAATATTCCTTTACCCATTTCTCATGTTGAATGTTCGTCTATCGGGGCTTGTGATGAAATATTCCTTTACCCATTTCTCGGGTTGAATGTTCGTCTATCGGGGCTTGTGATGAAATATTCCTTTACCCATTTCTCAGGTTGAATGTTCGTCTATCGGGGCTTGTGATAAAATATTCCTTTACCCATTTCTCAGGTTGAATGTTCGTCTATCGGGGCTTGTATAAAATATTCCTTTACCCATTTCTCAGATTGAATGTTCCTCTATCGGAACTTGTGATAAAATATTCCTTTACCCATTTCTCAGGTTGAATGTTCGTCTATCGGGGCTTGTGATAAGACCTAAGGACGATGGCTCCCAGTCCTCCAAAGTCACACTTCTTACGCGAATGAAAATAACCGAGGCAACGTCTTGGCTCCTGAAGAGTACGTACCTTAATGGCCACCCCGCACAATGGATCAAACAATTACACGAATATTACAGGGAACACGGTATAGAAAAAGTCAAAGAGACGGACCCCCTGATGGAACAGAATGATGATGAAGTGTTCTAATGCAAACGAGGAATCTTTCACATTACTTCCATTCATGTGACAGGAGGTCTAGGAGGCGTTATCAGTATCTAGAAGAATTTTAAAAAGAGAATTGAAAAGTCTAACCGATGAATGGATGAGAGGTGGCCACGCACATTCGGAAACACCATATTAGGAAAACAATGTATCGAGCAATAAATTTTCCCGCCTAATGGTTGTAGTTCCCGTAAAATGGCGCGTTCGCCTGATAACCAAAGCTTGTGAGTTCTCAGGATTTTGGACACGTTTCAACAGTTTTGCTGGTTTCTGGTCTAGCTATGTGCTTATATCATTTGCCATGTTTGGCCATAGCGACGCCTGCCTAGAAACGCCTGCGGGGGAGGCTTGTTGTAGTGTAGTGTATTGGCAGATCTCGCGTCCCGCATTATCTAGTATTTTTTATTGGATTATTTATCATGTCACCTTTCTTCAAACTTTCAATTCTAGAATATAAATATATCCTTCGGCATGATATTGTGGAAAAGAATACTTTCGATGTCTTAATTCGGCCGAAACTCCAACAATATATTTACGGTCTTGTCTAAGTTTCTTTGACTACTCAAATGATCACATCATCATCACTATCCAAAAATTTTGGCGGTGTTGTGTTTAGTGTTTCAACTACCCCTCCCGATTGTGTATAGAAAGAAGCGTTTGGATTAAAATTTTATTTTATGCGTTAAATCATCATATTGTACAACATTTAACAAAATCTGTGACATTGTTATAATAACACAAGCTATAGTGTGTAAGAAGTTTTTATAATGTTGATGTGTAAATGGATTTTATCGTGGTTTTAACTAATTATCATAGCAGAAAACCGCTCAGTTAAATTTTTTTCTTAAATTTGTATAAAGTGTGAAATAAATGAAAATATCAGAAATATCAATAAATATGATTAATATTTTACTTCTATCAAATAAATAAACTATATGCCCGTACACATACTTCTAGTAATATACACCTATTTCAACTAACGTTTCATCCAGAAAGTCCATGTGTCGTAACCCGCAGTGATTCTTGGGTATCAGGATATTAGCGTAAATAACAGCACATCAAGGTTTGGAAAGCTATAGTATTCTTGTGTATATGCACCCTTTCTTCAGAGACCAGTGATTTAGCCCTTTATACGTTACCCATGGTTCATATTTTAATGGACCACACATTTGTAAAACTTGTACATATTAGGCCTAGTCCAACGTATCCGGAAATCGTTTTTTCCAATAATACACATGAAAAAATGTCTGGATTCTGATTGGCTGAGAGTTTTTAGTTAACAAAGTGCAAAAACAAGCAAAAAAGTGCAGAAATAGTTAACACAGTGCAAATTTCCTTTGAAATGGAGCGACGCGATTGGTTAAAAAACAATACCATCAAAATTGACCAATGAGATGGCTTGTTTATAAGTGGCGGAGATCTTGAAGTTGTGAGAGAAAAATGGCCGGCGTACAGAGCAGCGGGCTCGTGCAGTTTTGATACTTTTTTAAAAAACCACTAGTGCAAATTAATTCCAAATTGAACTCGAAGTCGTATGATTTCCTATACAAATATTTTTTTGCGGATTCGAAAATTTCTGCGTCCACACACAGCGTATTCGAATCGTTTCCAGCCGTCCACACGTATCCAGAAAAGTCAAGAAAAGTGGAGGGCGCCCCCCTGCCCCTCCCCTTCCGCCGCCCCTGATTATGTTAACATCCATCCAAATATCCATCATTTGGTAAAGTTTTGGTTTAACATTTTTGGGGGATGGGTTCATAGAATTGCTCAATGCACGATTCTCTATCACTGTACCAAATTTCATAGATGTTCCACAAATTTGAACGATGTTTAACCATCTTCCACTACTTGGAGCTCTAGATGGGGCCCCCGCGCACACAGAGAGAAGAAGCGAATAAACCGTAATGCTATTGAAAGTTTAACTTAATAAACATATTAGTGGTGCCATGTACAACAAGCACAGTTTGACACATATACAAGGGAATATCTTATATTACCAAAAGTATCAAATGTGGGTCAGCTTATATATGTGAAAGACCATTAACTTTTAATGAAGCATTTATTGACAAAAGAATCGGATAGTGACGTCATTATTCGCCAATGTGTTCCTAGCGCAACAAAAAGAAAGAACAATTTAGTTTCAGGACCAAGAACAACAGATTGATCCATATGACGGGTAAATTTACCCATTTTTCCTCAGTCCTGTAATACTGCTGGTGCTCAAATCTTTTATCATTTTTAGAATGTTTATCAAACATTGTTTGCAAATCACTTGAATCACTTATTGTCTAAGTCAGTATTAGACTGTCTCAGTCAAATGATTTTGTCTTAATCACAGTTTATTTTGGGCGGTTTCTTCTCTTTGCTCTTTGCCGACTATATCTTTAGTCTTCTGTTCTATTCTATTGTTTTTATTATTCTCTATTTTGCAAATCAGAGGAGCGGCCCATGAACCTAGAGATCAAAACATTTCTAACTAATTGCAGCCCCTCCTTTCCCGAACGTCGATAAAAATAAGAGAATAATCGGTCCGTGTTGCGCGCGCTGTCCCAGGTCACCACAGGCCAAATCTTATGCGTAGCCAAATGTCTGAGCCTATGACTGAGCCCATGACTGCGCCCTTCGTGTATTAGAGTTTCCAAACCTAGATTAATCGTTTGTTTAAGGTTTTTATTTTCTTATAAACCCGTGTGGCTTACGACACATTGAGTCTCTGAGCGCAACCTTATTTGAAATATAGGTGCAGAATGTATAAAACGCGGGCGAACTTGTTATAGGACGAAAGACTTCAACTTTCTAACTACGATGCGTGTAGGCCTTCAAAAAGCTATCATGACTTTATATGAACTATAATTACAGTCTCTTAGTCTTAGATAAATGGGTTATAGCATAAGGTTGTCGTTTGGTAAAACAAGGAATTTTGCTCAGTTTGTCTTCACGGCAACAATCAGTTTTAAAGCCGAATTGTTCAAACAGAGTTTCTAAAGGGCGGGGGGGGGGGGGACGAATTAAAGTTTTATTCTACTTGAATCTAGTAAAAAACGTTTCGTTTTTTAAGTTAAAGTTTAGGTGTTTTGCGCGTTTGCTTACTAGTTCTGCTTGTCTTGTTTAAAGCTTGATTGCTTGCATGAGTGCTTATTTGCTTGTTAATGCTTTCTTGCATTTTGCATTGCTTGCTTCCTTCGACTCGACCACATCTGCGCCCTTGTTGTATTTAAAATCTATATTTAAATCTCATTAAGACCTTCATTATAACCTGATTCGATCCATATCATAATCTTTGTTCAGCCCTAGTAATATTGAGCTTTTTGTCTGTCAAGGATAATTCAATCTTCTCGTACCTTTGCCGATACGCAGCGCTTTTTTCGCACTTTTATTTGCCTTTGTAACACACGTTTTTGCTTCGGGTTTTTTTTTCTAGTTTGTGAAATTTAGTGTGTATGCTTGTACGCTCGAGTACAAGAGATATGTACGTAATTCCGTTCATATAGCTTTTAGTATCCACAAACTTGAGTCTAGCTGACTGATCTTACAAGATGAAGAGATGTGCGTCATCACGAAAAATACATAATTTACTTGCTTCTTTCCCGCCAAGACTACATATGGTAATTTAAATTTATTTTAGAAATATACACATGTAAATATATATAAACAAAATATCATCCTTAGACGAGGTGGAATTGTATGCGTGCTTTTAGTTGATCAAACCGGTTAGTTTTTATATTTTTTACCAGTTGCTGCGGCATGGTCCGTTGCGTTTTGCTCGTTAGTTTTATGTGACATACAGAATACAGTGATATTGGGGTACTAGAGTTCTAATGTCCGCATTGCGTTAGTCATAACACTTATGCGAGTAGGTTTCGTGTTCATTTGGTCATATCGTAAGCGCTGGCCGCTGTTAAAACTATGATCTATCTATACACGATGTCGGAATTACTGACCTAAACTGAGTGTTTCTGTGATGTACGGTGAAGCCGAAGCGTATCAGCCTTGGGCTGATTATGAGCAAGGCGATCCTTCACTTTATGGGAATCAGCCTGTAAACATGGACCCGCGGATGACTCGACACTGTCACAGCGTCGATAACGAGCTGGATGATATGGAGATGGAGGGTTTTAGCGTGAGTCCAAGACTAGCAGCAAGCAGGAATCACTATCGTGGAAGGAGACGCAAGGTATCGCAAGGTATTTCTATGGAATCTATGATGGGATTCGACGGATATATAGACAATCCATATCAGTATGGAACTTTGCCGCAAAGTGCGTACTACCCAGCAGTGGTCGACCCTAGGTACTATCACGTGCATTATGGCCCGCCACAGGGGTACATACCACCCCAACCGCCATACCCATGGAGGCAACCGCCACCAGAGGCCTACATCCCTCCAGACCACGGCATGCTTGGTATTCCAATACCCCTGCGGAGACCACCGATAAGGAGCCAACGGCGCTTTAACCCGCAGGCTCCCAGGGTACCCACCGGCCCACGTCGTATTGACAGACCAAAATCTGTTCCAGGACTTCTGAATGACGAGGATGAGGCAGACGAAGAGGTCTATCAGCGGCGCCGCTCGGCTGATGGCATGGTGCCGACGATTCCGAGTGGCGGCCTCTCGCCTGTTCATAGATATATCTCTTCAGCAAGACTCCCCGCATCGTTCCAGCAACGGAGGAGTGGTGCAGTGCAGCCGCCGTTTCCGAGGGATTATGAAATGGGAGGGGGAAATGGTGGTTTTAGCGATGGTGACTTTGGAGGCTATGGATGTCATCCGAGGGACAAGTCTATTGCTTCCAGTATGACTTCAGTGTTTACAGAGGCGTTCAGAGATGAGTCAAGTCGGTCCCTAAGCGCGGGTGGTACACCTGATAGTACCCACTCGCGCTCGAAGTATGTCGCCAAAGAGACAGATGTTGATATTGACGAAAGCATTATGTTTGACGCTAGAAATGATCGCGTGGAAAAGGGTCGGAGATTAGCATCGCAGTCAAATAGCCCAACAGAGTCGGAACCAAACGATCCTAAATTAGTTACTAATGAACTGGAAAGAAATTACTATGAAAGTGCGCAAATCAATAGGTTTTTATTGATAGACAAAACAGATTTTAATAATTCTTCTTCGGATCACTTCTCTGATAAAGGTGCCAGCGATATCGAGGACAACAAACTTGACAAGGTAAACTCAAATAAACCCACGGTGACACAAGTACAGGTACACAATGAAACAGTACCAATTCCCGTTTCTCTTAAAACTCGCCCGATTTTTAACAAAGAGAATCTGTCTAGAAAGAAATCAAAATCATTAGATGACATCCACGAAGAAATCAAATTTGAACAGCTTATAAGAAGGGCTAGATCTGAATCGTGTCCCCCAGAGGAAAACATGTCGAAAACAAGCATTGATATTCCAGTAAAAGCAAAGACTGTTAACCAGGACACTTTAGATGATGAAGACAATGATTTCATTGATAGAAACACTGAAAGAATTAGGGAATGGGCGGAGAAAGTTGAGAGTACCATGCTAACAGAACAGCTTCCATCACCGGTTGATCCTTTTGAATTCACACGGCATGGATCCGCCTTCTCTACTTCATCTGCAAGCACGGTGCAGCAAACGCGATATACGGTAGAACAAGCACCTAAAACGCAAGCGCGAATAGATGACCAAGTCGATATATGTAGGAATATATATTCATGCTCTGCAAAATGGCTAGTCTCAATTATTCTGGCACTGCTGCTTTTATTTTGTGTCACAGCGAACAAGATTTGTCTTTTGATCATTGGACATGAATACTCAACTCTGTCAAAGAACCTGACTCTGGCAAACTCGACGATGCCAGGATATAGCAAAGAAGGCCACAAAAAAGAGGCAATATTTCTTATTCTAGTGCTTATAATGATGATTCCCCAAGGTTACTCGTTGTTATATGGGATATGGGATAGACGCAGAAGTAATCCGTGGCCAAGGCCATCAGCCATCAGATGGGTAAGTTCTTTACACTAATTTTTTGGTAAAAAATAGAAGATGGAGGGGAATTAGAACAAGAGCATTTCTGTCTTCTCCCTTCATTTAAGCCCGCAAGATGGATAAGATAAGTTGTTTTCTTTGAAAAAAAAAACTCACGAAGTAGCTTTAATTTACGGTTAACCTCCTTAGCTTAGAAACATATAGGAACTTCCGCAAAGGTGTTTCTGGACGACGGACGACAACTGAGATAAGGAGAGAAGTTTTTTTTACGCTAGCAGGTAGTAAGCGTATGTGCTACTGTGTAAAAACGTAAGCAACCAATTATCTTAGCTTTATTAGCTTCGTTTAGGCTCAGTTGGAGCGCAATCTGAGGAATTCGTTCTTAAGTGTTGAAACTGTTCTTATGACACTGATCCGGACATATTGAGGTTTACCGTATTTTGATTATATTAGTTAAAAAGTGGTTTTTAGCATTAAGCAAAAGCAAGGTCCACATAATGGACCAAACTACTCTTACATTTGTTCTTAATAAGCTATTTCGTGCTCTGTGCTTACTATAGTTTCTTTCATAACGAAATCACCGAAATATTTTTGCAAAAATGTTGCTGACCAACCATAAGTGTCCCAACTTATGTCAAGTTCTGCGTACAGCTTTCATAAGTATTCCCCATAAATCAAATGATTATGACGCTAAAAGCCATGTGGTGTGAAGAAGCCTCCAGAAGAAACCTCCGTTTGAGGCCAAGTTTAACTGTCTTCCTTGATGAATCACCTCATCAAATCTCATGTTCGTCCCACATCGGATATAATCAACATCTCGGTCAGTAGAGTTTGGTTGGTCGAGGTTCATCCACATTAAATTTCTAGAAAAGTTTGCCTTAAATTTTTCATTTCGATTCAGAAATTAAGCATGCTACTTGATGTGAATAATGTTGTTTCTGTGAAAGTCCATTCCTTATTTGTCGCAAGGGTGTGATTTCCGGGTAAAGTTGTATCACAGACAGATGATGCCACGATTTTACAAAATCTAAAGAAGGCTAAATATATCCACTACAAAGTAATCAAGGTTAATTAATCACACGAGAATTCAAGTGCTTTCGCAGAGAGAATAAAACAGCTCGTTGATTTAATTTATGTCATGATGCAGTAATGGACTTTTGGGCAAAATATATATTATTCATTATATATACATATATATTGTTATTTATTCAACATTTCATGAGCTCAGGTCGAAAAGCATGTCTAAGTACGAGCGGAAATATCAAGAATACCATTGTTTAGATTTTCTATTTTTGGTCACAAGACAAAGAAGTGAATCGAGTCAAATCTAATTCCTAGTGGTTATTGATGCATTTATTTAAGTTTGGTAGTCACTTCCCGTAAAAAACTATCTTTATCGAAAATAAAATCAATGAAACTAGATGAAATGGGTCTATCTGCATGGAAATCGCAGTTATCTGGTTTGTCAGGCAAACCCTTTTCATGAAAAAGGGCACTTGATAAATATTGCTTCGATATGACGTTTGAAGCGCGTGTAAAATATCCGATAACAGTTGTAAAGACTTACAATTTTATGATAACAAATTATCTATTCATCAATAGTGAACTGACTGATAGTTGTTTTTAAGTTGCAAATTAAGTCACCTGTTACCCTAAATGCGATGCTTTATCTAGTAATTTGCTGTTTTTTTTTTTCAAAAATCGAAACTATTTTAGAATAACATGAACAAGCAGTCTCAAAGAACGCTTTTCTTCTGGTAATAAGTAAAAAGGCAGTCAGACATGGACAATATGTCAATCGAGTATTTTGAAATTAATGACTTATATAGCTAATACATCCATTCGTGGTAATAGGAATGATCTTGAAGATATAAACTTTGATATCATAAAACTTTAACTTTAATACAACCTTGACATTAATATTGTTTTTTATTTTACATGTTATTCTTAACATGCTTTACAAGATACTAAACAAGAGAAGAAAATAACAAAATGAATACTCCAAGGCAAGGGTCTCGCAACACATTTGCTAATTACTTGTCAATACTTGATGTAAGTACTAGTGATATTGTATCACAGACAGGTGATGCCACGATTTCTTGAAAGTTTGACATAACAAGTATTTGGATACTTAGAGAATTGAGTTAACGCCACTTTGTATGACGTAAAGGAAGCACGCACCACTCGGTTTAAGAATGTCGTCTTCGTGTAGAACCTAGATCCTTTTTTGGATGATATTCTAGACTTTACCGCAGCGTTTCTTTCCCCTCTCGAATACTCAGTAGAGTGTGTCAAAATCATATATAGCAAACGTTGTCGTTTTGGGGGTCTGGTACCAAGGAAACTTTTCACTGTTTTCTCTTCTGATAATAAGTTATTCATTTAACGAAGCCTCTGCAGTACGACCCACTTAAGGATACCGTAGTACCAAGCGGTAATTACCCCGATCGTCCCGGCAAAATTGCTCGCGCTCGCGGCGGATTAAAGTAAATGCCAACAAACTATATATCAATTAAAAGCTTAATCATTGTACTTTCTTCCTAAAATGATCATTTTTTTATACACGCTTAATTTTGAGTGCTTTTGCCTGGTCCGAAGTGCGAAATCGACCACTTTTAAACATGCGAATTATTTATGCACACCAAAAGCGCGTAACCTCCCGGGATCTGCTTTATATCCTTCGTCATGTACTGAACTGACAAACCGTGTCTACATTTGACAACGCGCTAATTAAATCCGTAGCGAATAAAGCTATTAATTATCCGCGGCACGGTGTGACAGAACAATATCTATACAAGACGTTTGCCAAGTTGCGCAGGAATCGGGCGGTTAGAAGTGTACCTTTAATTCACATATTTAGAGTAATTTGGGGTGAGATTTGATTGCGGGATAACGGGGATTGAAGTTGTGTAAACATTAGAGGCAGCGTGACAGCAATGACAGACGAAGAGCAAATAGAGCCGCGTTTGGCAACCAATCACATTGCACGCTCGACACGCAGCGGGAAAACCCCAAGGCGCTCAAATGTCATAGCGCTAGTCGTGCAAGTGAAGGAAGATGCCTATGCCGAAACAAGCTTGTACCGAAGAAAAGAAGAACGCGGAAAAGTTCAAAAGACCGCGAACGGAGACAACTCTCTGTTTTGGGCTTTCTTTCTCGCTTAGCCTTCTTCGAAGGAAGCCAAGGATTCTTACTTAATCTTGGCATAGTTTTCAACTAAGCAAAATTTAGTGTAAACACTTATAAAGTTTATTTAAATACGGATAAATCTCGGATAAAACGTGCTGAAGTAATGTCGATAATAATACTGCTAGAAGAGGCCTCTTTTCTTTGTATTTCGCTTGGCTGGCATTCGGCCTCTGCTAGCAGGAAAATGTGCTTAAATCTCGACATAACAATCCAAAACAAAGTTTGACATTATTTACTAAATTCAATCGACAATATTGCATTGGCTTTCTCAATCACCCTCTCACCTCTCGTGCTCTTAATTCCACAGATACTCGCAGGCGGTCTTGTGGAGACTTCGTGTCTGTGTTTTCTGACCATATGTGCGCCCACTGTATTAGAGGTACCACCGGACTTATTAGTACTCCTCTTGTCCACGCTGTTTTTTGCGCCAACTGTATGGCAGGTCCATAAGATGCGCAAACGATGGGGAACCAAGGCTGGCAAGATACAGACCTTGATATTTGGCGTGTCTGCAGCCTTGCAGTTAGTAGGGCTTATTGTGCTGATCAACACTGACAGAGTAAGTGCATACCATTAAGATTATCTTACCATTAAGATAACCATAGCAACATAATCAACACTACCATTACAGACAACAACAATAGAAGAGATAATACAACCATCATCTTCATTTCAATTACCAATAATGCAGCATCCACCACTGCTTATTCAAATTCATCATCATCATCATTATCTAAAGCGTTTTCATTGCTCATCCTCGTCATGATAGGGGACTTGTTTGGGTGACAAACGCGCGCTCCGCCTTTTAGCAGCAACAAAAAGCAACTTATTCAGCGCTTACGAATTTTTTTTTTTTAGAAAGGGTTGAGTTTCATTTAAAGATTTTATTTTTTTGTAGTTCTCTGGTGTGACGGGCGCAGTCATTTCTGATTTATTTAATTTTTTTAAATTTGCCACTCAGGAAGGTCACGTGATCTCTTAGCTTAAGTCCACTATTACCATCATTCATATCGCCCGCCACCTACAATCACCTTAACTCCTAATATCGCTAAAAACGTTATTTCAATGTATATATCTTGAATTTCCTTTGCTTTTCAAAATATATGTATTTGTGTATTTCTTTGGTCAACAGATCACCCGAATAGAAGCAAAGATCGCCGTGCCCATTTCACTTGTCCTACTTTCCGTTGCCTGGTCACCAAAGATTCGTAAACTTCAAACAAAACCACGACTAAGCGCACAGCAGAGACAAATAATTGCTGCGCAATCCGCCAATAGCCTGTCGCGAGCAGAGGGTGGCTCTGCGACACTGAAGATAAGGAAAAAATCTGCTCGAGCTAAAGCTGCACTGATCATGTCCGTAGTGAAAGTAGCCATAACACCGTTAATCAGCATTCTTTTCTGTTCAGTCTTCAAAGTAGCTGATATTACTCAACTAGGGGCCGGACTTACTGCCATCTCTGGCACAAGTTCTTATATGTACTTTTTGGTGCAGATATTTAGCACGTTTGCTGGGTATCATCTTGCTTGGCTTGCTTGCGCAATGTGCGTGCAGAAAATCGGTTTTGCTCTACCCCTCACTCTCGCCACGCCTTTCGCTTTTGTGATAGTGCAAGTCCAGGGGATTTGCGGGACATCTGTTATACCCGTTCCCTGTGGACCAACGGACAACATGAAATATGTAGTAGCTGTTGGCTTATTTATATGGGTTGGACAGTTTATATCGACTGGCTACTACGTTTGGAAGAGTAATGGATATATCATGGGCAAGGCGAATCATTTATTCTGGCTGCCTTCTTACAATGGTAAGGTAAAACTAAGAAATTGTAGGTCCCACTCGTTCTTTGTTAAGACTCTATTTGAGTTGACTTTAAATATCTTAAGGTGAACATTGTTTATGTAGTATAATTATGTTCTCTTTCCCTCAGATGCACAGTTAATAATCCGACGAATTGTAGGTCCCACTCGTTCTTTGTTAAGACTCTATTTGAGTTGACTTTAAATATCTTAAGGTGAACATTGTTTATGTAGTATACGTATGTTCGCTTTCCCTAAAATGCACAGTTTATTAATGTTTTTTCCCCATATATTTTCAGGACCATTACTCGAGCCCAACCTCCTGCTAAATCGACGTAACCAGGTAACTGACGACGATCACGTGTCACAAGCAAGGCTATCACGTGATACGTATGTGTTTATCTGCACAACAATGTACCACGAGGAGGATTACGAAATGGAGCAGCTGCTGAACTCTCTGCACGACGTCGACTCGGCGAGTAAGCAGGCAGGTCAGTTGGCGAAGAATCAGATGACTCTCAAGCCGAGACTAAGCTAAAACAAAACCTTGAAGAATCGCCATGCGCGTGCATACATTCATGGCATGTGTTCTCTTTTAGCCACTCGAGAAAACATAAAAAAAACTATAGCAGAAACATAAGAGCGAGCGTTTAGCCGGGGCTAGAAATATGACCACATTCATTATGATCTATTCTTGAATGTGATTATAAATAAATCGTTTCTTCAGGAAACTCTACTTCCAGTAGTCAAACTTTTTTCTTGTTATAGGTTGACTAATAGAATCGCATATCTTCTTCCTCTTATCATAGGTCGACACATAGAGTCGCATGTCTTTTTTGATGGCTGCATCAAGGCGGAGAAGATGAACTCTTACATCCTTCAGCTCGTGTCGCTGGTTGAGACGAGTCTCAAGGTTCAGATGAAGGCGTGCGTTAAGGTCAAGACCCCGTATGGAATGCAGCTGCGGTGGAAGTTACCAGGAGGCATGCCGTTCACGGTACATCTCAAGGATAACACCAAGGTCAGTGGACTTCGATCTGTTTTGTTTACTTTGACTCATCATCATCTTCGTCTTCGACGCTGTCGTCATCTTCGTCACAATATTTTTGATCATACAATCATCAGCACAGGGGCGTGTGCAGAGGGGGGTCCAAGGGGTCCGGACCCCACATTCATGGTCATGTGCCGAGTGAATACGAGGGATACGCTGAATGTCAATTGGATTTCTGTTAACATCCTGGTCATTTGTCAAAGAGATGACTTTGTTTCGTGTGTATTTTGGATCTAGTGAACTATTGCCCTTTCCTTGAAGTCAGTATAGTCATCTCTCTG
This sequence comes from Nematostella vectensis, assembly GCF_932526225.1. Taxonomy (NCBI): domain Eukaryota; kingdom Metazoa; phylum Cnidaria; class Anthozoa; order Actiniaria; family Edwardsiidae; genus Nematostella; species Nematostella vectensis. Next base: position 783,160 of record NC_064036.1, on the reverse strand, counting down.
GGTCCCATCCTGTGGACACGGCCCTTCAGCATAGTCAATATCATCGTTTTCAACAACCTCACCATCATGTTATCATTAGTCATAATAACCCCTATATATATATTTAAACCAATATATATATATATATATATATAAAATGATGGTTGAAGGCTTTCATAGAAAGTGCTCAATACTCGAAAGTAGAGCGGTGTATAGTGTTGGTTTGAGAAAAATACAAACTACATAGGTTTCCCAAACTACATAGGGAAACCTATGTAGTTTGTATTTTTCTCAAACCAACACTATACACCGCTCTACTTTTCGAGTATTGAGCACTTTCTATGAAAGCCTTCAACCATCATTTTATATATATATATATATATATATATATATATATATATATATATATATATATATATATATATATATATATATATATATATATATATATATATATATATATATATATATACATAGAAATATTTAAAATAAATGTTAAAAATAAAATTAAAATTTCCAAGACAAATATCCAATACAAGGATTTAAACCCATTTCATTTGTTTAGGTGAAAAACAAGAAGCGATGGAGTCAAGTTATGTACATGTCTTATGTTCTTGATCACAAGCAAAAAATCCTCGGTGGTGAGTAACCAGTCACTCCATGTGCTATAAATGATACATCATTCGAATCTTCATTTGAAGCCAGGAGCAATTACATTAAAACAGCAGTACTTTCACAGTGGTAACGCTTAGTAATTCTCTGTTTGTAGTCCGTGACGATCAAACGTTTATCTTGACAACTGACGCAGATGTTAATTTCAAGCACGATTCGATGGAAGCTTTGATCGACTACATGCTCCAGGATGAGACAATAGGTGCCGTGTGTGGCAGGACACACCCCATGGGAAAGGGACCACTTGTATGGTATCAGATATTCGACTACGCCATCGGTCATTGGTTCATGAAGGTAAAATAAACAACCACCACTACCAAGCATTGATCGTTATCATTATAAACAATATCATCATGATGATCATCATCACAAACGCGCTACCATTATCACCATTCGAATTTCCAGGCACATCACCATACCATCACTATAATAATAATAAGTCATCATAATATCATTATTATCGCCATCTTCATACTCATAATTGCTATGGTCATGAACATTATTATCATTATTATCGCCAACAAACCACAACTATTATTATTATTAGCTCGTAATAATAATAATTATTATTATCGCTACGTTTTCAACATCATCATTAACAAGTATCAAACAACAACGTATTTCCAGAACAGGTACTCCAAAAGCTGGAAACCCAACAACTATCTTAATACAAGATAATATTGCTACTATCTATAATTATGCTAGCCTCAATCAATTGCAGGTAGCCAATCACATGTTTGGATCTGTGCTGTGCTGTCCCGGATGTTTCAGTTTGTACCGTTGTCAAGCCGTGCGCGATATTCTCCCGACTTATTCAACCACTGTCAACGAAGCTTTCGAGTTTCTAACCAAAGATATGGGTATGCATACATAACATTTTGTATTGAAATGCTTGTCGTTGGTTTCACTAGGATACGAGAGAGCTCTTAACACGAGGTGAACCTAATTGTCCAAAAACCAAGCGAAAGAAAGTCAAGCAGGTTCTCTTGTGATTACTCTTGTGCGGCGTTTTCTTGCAACCGACTTTTACTTTACTGGCGGCAAGAGACACAGAACCCGTGATTCCGTAAACAGCGTATTCTCCACCGTTCCAACGAAATTCTTTCTCAATTTTTTTCTTTGTTCATTTTCTCTTATTTTTTTCTTTTTAATTTTCCAATATTATATTAGATTCCATATGAATATTTTGATAATGAGTTTCTTATCATTTCAATATAAATGATCAAGACAGACGTTTGCTTTTGTGCCATCCTAATTTCTACTATTGTTAGAAAAGTTCTCGTAAGTAGGCACCAAAACACTATTCCCCTTACATTAACTTCAGAGCATAATTTTATCTGATCGTTGGCGCATACCATACAGGCGAAGACCGCTGGATGTGCACGCTAATGGTTCAGGCGGGCTGGCGTTTGATGTACTGCGCAGCCGCAGAAGATGTCACGTACTGTCCCATGAACTTTGACGAGTTTTACAAGCAGCGTCGGCGGTGGATGCCTTCTACACTGGCCAACCTGGCACTTCTAATCAGCGAATGGCGAGTGACGCTAGGAAACAACGAACACATCTCAGTCCCTTTTATCATTTTCCAGCTCTTCCTCCTAGTCTCCACCATCATAGGGTTAGTAAAGGAGTGCTTCACCTTGCTGTTTGCCCTGTCCTTCCATCAATAGAAAATAGGGGTCTCTGTTTGTTTTAACACTGTCATTCTATATCCATTGGCTGAAAATGTAGGGGGGGGGGGGGGGGGGTTCAGCTTTGCTGAACACTTATCCTCGTACTTTTCTATCTCTCTCATGTAAATCATGTTGCCATAAAACAAGGGGTCCCATTTATCATGTAACAGAGCCGTAGCAGGCCACGTAAGATAAGGGGGCACACAATACAGAAACATTAGAAACATACAGTACAATCACCCCCCTAGTGTTCATTTCCATATGAACCCCCCCCCCCCCCCCCTGCTACGGCCCTGTATAACTGTAATTCGTTGCGTCCTGCAGACCATCGACTGTTATTCTTGTGATTGTGGGCGGTATGGTGTACGGTGTTGGCGCCAATGAGAACACATCAGTCATTCTCCTCTCCCTCATCACCCTGACGTACGGGCTCATTTGCCTCTTTATGTCGCAAGGTAACCGACGAGCGTGCTAAATAATTACAGCGGCGTAGCCAGGATTTTCAACAGGAGGGGGGCCAAAAGGCCCTTTATTTAAGACACAGGATAAAATGTCTCATACATTACTGCATTTTTGACTGCTAGAAGGGGGGGGGGGGGGCCGGGCCCCCTTGGCCACCCCCTGGCTACGCCCCTGAATTATTACTCCAAATCAACATATCGTGCTTATGATTATCTACATCGTCGTCATCAGCGTCACTGTCTTCCTTTTTTTACCAACATCGGGGCAGCTATTTTATCTTGGTCATCATCACAGTTACCAGCAATGTTAACATACACCAGCACTACCACGGTCCTCCTCCTCATCATCCTCCTCATCACCCTCCTCATCATCATCCTCATCATCATCCTCCTCATCATCATCCTCCTCCTCATCCTCCTCCTCATCATCATCATCATTTTCATCATCATCATCATCCTCATCATCATTATCATCCTCATCCTCCTTACCATCACCATCACCATCACCATCACCATCATCATCATCATCATCATCATCATCATCATCATCATCATCATTGTCTTTATAGTCGTCATCATCAGTACGTCTTCTCTACCATTCTACATAACACAAAAGTTTAATTATCATTACCTTTGCTGTCTATACTAACTAACAAATCACCACCTCTAGATTTCCAGCTCAAAACTGCCAAATTCCTGACCTTCGTGTTCGCTGTAATTATGATCCTGGTCACCATCGGCGTCGCGGCGCAGATCGCCAACGAGCTTGAAGTGCGAAGGATAGTTAAACAGACCCCAACCATCCCTCCAAACAGCACGGTTGCCACACCCACCGTGTCTACAAGCGTGGAGCTAATGTTGCCTGCTGGTATCAGCACGCTGTACCTCGGTGGACTAGCAGGGATCTTCATGGTGGCTGCACTGATGCACCCGACCGAGGCGTACTGTCTGATCAACGGCCTGTGGTACTTGCTGTGCCTACCATCCGGATATCTGCTGCTGACCATATATTCTGTGGTCAATATGACCGATAGATCATGGGGTAAGTACATTTGAAATAATGTCGTTTAAGAAACCACACGTGCATACTACACTGATGGTCTTTTTTCAGGGACCAGGGAGGGGAAAGCAGCCGTCGCAAGCGGCCAAAAGCCAACTGCGTTTCACGAGCTTTGGTTTATCCTAAAAGAACGTTTCTCCTGCTGCTGCGAACCGTTGATGAAGGCAATAGCTAGAAGGAGCACAAAAAGCACAACTGAAGCAAAAACAGAGGAGGAGAAAAAAGAAGAAAATATCGATGAGAAGGTAAAAGCGAAACACCTCTAAATTTCCTTTGTCTTTAACATTTATCCCTTGTCTATGGATGAACATTCTAGAATGAATGAAGAAAGAAGAAAAAGAACGAAGATATACGAAAGAGACCAAACTCTATTCCTTGCTTTTCAGAAGAGACAAAAGAAGAACAAGCCCTACCTATCATTGCATTAAGAAATTAAAAAACTATCAGTGAAAATGTGGATCTGCAGGATTTTACGCTGACGGAAACATAAACAATACAATACCATTTTATAATGGTGTGGCTTTGACTGCTTAAACTACTCTTTATTTTTACTCCCCCACGACAGGAAAAAAAAAGGAAACCGCGTCAACGGAGACGTGCACAAACTCCATATGAAGACGAATACTCAGACGATGAGAGCTCCGGAATCGAGACGTCGGCAATGAGTGACAAGGAAGGACCACGATACCGACCCGCGGGGAGGTGGGACAGCAACCTTGCATATGACGATGGTTTTGACATGGGGAGCAGGACGTTCTCCAGGATGATGGATCCGCGAGGTCAGTGGCAGATCGGTTTATTACAGGGTTACGGAATAGCTCTTTGCGAGCACTTGAAAGGAGTGTGTTGGGTCATCACTCTTTGACTGAAAAATTATTCATTGTTACTTGACTTGGGGTTATCTTTAGGTGTAATGGCAATGAGGCGCCAAAGTTATGCATCCATCTTCAGCGATCAAGTGCCTCCTTATTCCACAGTTCATGGAAATTTCCTTGAACCGCCACAAATACGCCTTAGCACTTCGTCCAGTCCGGTCATTTCGCGCGATAGAAGCACGAAGGGAAGCAGGTTAAATGGTGATCCGACGAGTGAACATGACCTGGCGGACTTCGAGAGTTCTCGAGAACTTTTAGCACCTGGAGAGCGACACTCAACTGTTCCATCAAAAGCGGCATGTGAATACCCTGGGCCGCGTGCCAAACGGAACTCAGCTCCTCCTGATTTGCAACCTACGACTAGTAACGGCAATAGCCTTTCTAAGCAGAGCGCTTCTCAAGAGTCTGCGTATGTGTCCGAGGACTCGCGTAACACTCTACCGCAGATGAGCTCGGGATCAATAGCTGGGAATGGTGGGCGTCGCCATACTATGCAGTCGTCTATGACTGCCCCATCAGGTATGATTAAAGATTATTTGCTCAGTACACGATTATTCTGCTTATATCTTTGTATATCGCCTGATGTGCAGGTTATTGATGTCGTCCCCAAAGAACGCTGTTACGATGTTTTAGTTGACTCGTTGAGGTGCGCTTGTTCCTGCTCATTGGAACAAGTCTATAGGATTAATTCATTTATAAAAGACAAATTCTATTACAATAACGTCTCAGTTGATTAACAAAATGTATAACACGACGGCATAACAAGTGACTTCTGTATAGAGGTATCTAAACGGTATTCGGACACTGAAAAGGGCCTGTAAAATATAAAAAAAGCGATTTGCCAAATTTCGAAAATGAAATGAGTTTTATCAATTACTTGGCAGTTGACGAGCTGCGAACGTATGACTTGGACATGATTGTGGAAGAATGGCTCAAGGGAAACATGAAGGTACACTGTCTATGACCCCAGAAGAATAAACAGCTTTTCTGATTAGCTGGTTTTTTTTTTTTACAACCTTACTTTACGTTTGATTTTTAGGTGTACATTCCGTTATTCAAAGAACACGGTTATGACAATTTAAAGTTCATCAGTACAATGACAGAAAAGGTACTGTTGCTCTATTTTATTTTCTGCCTTGGTAAAGCCCCTTTAACTATATAATTTCTGTGTTCTTCCTAGGATTTGGAGACTATCGGTATCACTACACGTGGTCACCGGCAGAAACTCTCTCGTCACCTGAAAAAGATCCCTAAATTGGAAATCGATGAGGGTGTGCCGGTGAGCTTAATAGTTTTATTGTGATATTGTTATTGTGAGTGGTCGAAGGGTTGAGGTTATACATCTAAATATTGTGAGTGGTGATTGTCTGATCCAAGAAAAAAAAAATTTACGCGCGAGATCGATATAATAACTCTACGTACTCATTGCGAATGCTGTCATTTATGTAGGACAACGTACAGCAATGGCTTGAAGACCTCAGTCTGGGTCAATACTGGCCTCACTTTGTCGATAACAGCTATACGGAGCCGAGTGATCTTGAAGATGTAAAAAGCATGGGGAGAGATCTGGTCCAAGAGACCTTCCGTGTGCACAAGATGGCGCACATTAACATCCTTTGGCAGGCGATCAGAAAGCTGCAATACCCCAATACTGGTGAGTCACCCTATAATAGACAACTAACAAAGGGTGGAGAAAGCGAAAATAACAATGATAATAACAAAAAAAAATATCATTCCTTTCGCATTTACAAACTGAACATTTAATGTTACCAAGGCTGATATTTCACCCTAACAAAGTTACAAAAATAATCCCGTCCTTGATTGTCGGCAATGACCGATTCTTGTTGCCCAACCTCAGGCGACAACTTAAACTTTAAGGGATGTCAATCAACCACTCCTTTTTTATTGTTAGTAACTGAAAATACAACGGTGTTTATTCGCAAGGAAACTTCAGAACATATTCTGCGAATGAAGTTTAATACGTGATGGACGATATTTGCTTGAATTAGCCGATTTAAATGGATTCTTTGTGTGACTCGGCATTGAGCGGGAGCATAAAATGGCAGCTTGATTAGGCTTCTTTGATATTCTTCGTCCCCTTTGGGATATTAGGCAGTCACAAACGGTTTTCACAGTTGTCGATCGCGCAGAATGTTCAGGAAGCCCAGACCCCGGACTATATGCAGGGTTAATAGAAGGACTAAGCTTATTTTGTATTAAAGGCTTAATTCAGTAAACAAACCAATTACACAAGATACAGTAGCGTGGCTCTTAGAGAGGGAGGCAAAACCAGAATCTCAATGATTAAGGTCGTATTTTCTCTACAGAAGAATGAATCAGTGCATATTATGGAACTTTCTTATTTTACTGCATTTTATTCCTTCTTTTCTGTTTAGCTAAAGACTAGGAGTACAGAGAGCTAGGCATTGATGTATTTGCCACTAAAGTCTTTTGCTGGACGATTCTTTGTTTTTGAACTATTTCTTTTTTAAAGATTGTTCTTTGCTTTGCTCCTGCTATGCTGGGAAAGTTTTTAATACCCCCTCTCCCAACACACCAATGTTATGTTCCTTATTAATCAATCATCCCTCCACAGGCCAAGTAAAAATTCGCCATGCTCGACGTCAGCTCGACCGCTGCCGAACAATTGATCTCGAGGTGGACAATAGCGACGATGGAGCTGAATATGATTTCTGGGATGGCTTAAGAGAAGCCTGTCTTAAACCGGAACTCGCCGGATTCGACGGTAACACAGAACTCAAAGACAAACTAGAAGATCTGAGGAATACGACCCTTATGGTCTTTCTTATTAGCAATGTGTTATGGATGATCGTCATAATGGTCCTTGTAAAACACTCCAATTTGAAACTTCTAGGCGTGGACTTTGTTGGTCTCATGTTTCTATCCGTCTATGGAACGATTATTTTGTTTCAGTTTATAGCGATGCTCGCTCATAGGTTGACTACCTTGATACATTTGCTGGCACGAGCGCCTTATATATGTGGGGTGCAGGAGGAAACGACCGTCGTGCAAGTAGACAATTTGAACGAGCAACATTTAACACTTTCTTCACCTGAAACTGTTGAAGATTGTGAAACAATCAATGAATGTTAGGGTTTTTATACCTCTGAACAATTTGCTTTGATAGATGCTTTTCTAAATATGGCCGAATCAAAATAGTATGTCAGTTAGGTTATTGATATATTTTGTTGCACGATGTTCCTGAAATGAAAAATGTCTAAGTAAATAAATTGGACTGAACATCTTATGAATAAGACTATCTGTTATCAAACACCAATTTAATACTACTGCCAAACAGAACCAAACTTTTTCCCCAAAACAACCCCATATCTGTGTTAAATCATTGAACCATCTAGTATACAATTCTATATCATCATATAATAAAATACAGCAAGAAACAGACACAAACGTTTGTATCCCACAAAATAACTTGTCATTTCTTGTCACTTTTGTAAACCTGCATTTAACTGATTTTACTGATTTTAAAACTTTATACAGGATTTATTTTTCTAAAGATTTGATGATCAAACATTTTTATAGGAATATTCTAACAAATTATGTTATGATATGCTATTCTTAAACTTATTAATTATTCATGCAGGCATTAGCCAATAAGTGGAGAGGATATGGGTCACATGCATGGGTCTTAATACCCGATGTGAACCCAGATGAACATCACTAGTGACATCTGGGTTCTCATTGGATATCAAGATCCATGCATGTGACCCATATAGAACAATAACATCAATGACAACTTTATTTATCATAATCTTAATTACACAGTTGGGAATTTGGTTAAATCAAGGAAACCAAATCATTCCGAGGTAGTCCTCCTTTTTATCGTTTACAATTATGTTAACCTCACAATTTGAAAATGAATGATGCAGAGTGTAAAATTGAACTAAAGCCTTGGTCTACTTAAATTAAACTCCGACTCCAAACTCTGAATATTGACAGTTTATTCCTTCTCAGAAACTTTACTTTCTGGCCCTAATAGATTGGGAACTTTGCTAACCTGTACTCCTGTACATTGTAGACTTTGGGTTCTGGCTTTAATCAATGTCTTTTTGTCCTCTCAGCACTTGGGAGAATGAAAACGGTTGGCCCCTAAACCTTTGGCCATAGCTCAAGCTTCTCTCGTGAATGAATGAGCTTGCGTCACATAACAAATAACGAAATGTACTTATTGTATTTTTCTTGAGAAAAAGCAGGTTGTGATTGGACACAAACTTCTCGGCATTGTTAGGTCGATAGTTTGAAAAGCAGTTTTGCGTTCCGTTCATGCCGCCTTTTACAATTGGGGCAAAATTGTGATTACATCGTGACATTCTTTGATGTAACTTTCAAAAGCCATATAAAAAACTTGTGCTTCGTGTTTCATCAGGAAACACCTCGAAACGATAAAAGCACTCGGCCGCAGACAGCCTCGTGTTTTCATCTCTCTCGGTGTTTGGAATCCCTGATGAAACACGCACTCGTTTTTCATATATTACTTTAAAAAAAATACTGACCTTAGATGAGTAATCATATAGGCACTGGTGATTTCTTTAGCTCTTCATTGTCAGGTAGGCTCTCGACAGCTTTGATCACAATTTTTAACACAAATGGTAAAAGCATGACACAGGTTACATAGAGCCAGCAAGGTAAGGAAGGGGTACTACCTATTGGCCAGAACCACAATCCCCGCCTTTGAGCATCCCGCAAATGATGTGACAGTACAGAGATAGTAAACATGTATGGAAGAAGGTGTAGACAAACCACATGTTGAGCACACCATGTTTGCAGTAAAGGCACCAGAAGCAGGATTATAGTTGTTGTATGAAGTGGGGGACGGTGAGTAAGGGACAACGCATCCTAAAATTCATAGTAAACAAAATTAGTGACTGATAAAGTCATTATAACAAATACCATATTTACTCAAATAAGTGCCTCCCCGGAATAAGTGATGCCTTTGAAACAAAACTATTAATAAGTGCCTCCCCGGAATAAGTGATGCCTTTGAAACAAAACTATTAATAAGTGCCTCCCCGGAATAAGTGATGCCTTTGAAACAAAACTATTAATAAGTGCCTCCCCAGAATAAGTGATGCCTTTGAAACAAAACTATTAATAAGTGCCTCCCCAGAATAAGTGATGCCTTTGAAACAAAACTATTAATAAGTGCCTCCCCAGAATAAGTGATGCCTTTGAAACAAAACTATTAATAAGTGCCTCCCCAGAATAAGTGATGCCTTTGAAACAAAACTATTAATAAGTGCCTCCCCAGAATAAGTGATGCCTTTGAAACAAAACTATTAATAAGTGCCTCCCCAGAATAAGTGATGCCTTTGAAACAAAACTATTAATAAGTGCCTCCCCGGGATTTATGTAACTATCATTTACATGTAGTTCTCAGAAAGTACTAGAGCTCATAGACTCTAGACAAAAAAAGACAAATATTTCATAGATAAAAGATTATTGAAAAAAGCTACTTCACGTTTTAATCATGATATAGAGAAAAGAAAATATCAGTAGTATAAAATTCATATTTAAAGAAATAAAAACATTCTTTGTCCTTTAGTGCGAAATTTGCTATTTTAAATAAGCGCCTTCCCCAGAATAAGCACCCCATCTGAGAGTTAAAAAATTTTATGTGCCGGGGTGCTTATTTGACAAAATAAGGTAATGCTAAAAGGACTTCTGCTTTTTCAAATAAAGAGGATGAAACTGTTCTGAGACACCAGCACATGGGACCAAGTGATATATTGTTTTCTTAATAGGCAAATGCTTTTAATATGAAATTCATTAATCTCAGTATTTAAAGCACAATTCAGTGCTAAATGATTAATAATTACTAAATAATTAAAATTACTAGGTATTAAGAATTACTATATGACGAATTTGTCAAATCAGTGCTCTGACACCTTTAGGGGCCACCTCCCCCCCCCCCCCAATTTTTTTCCTAAAAAGCATTGCTATACCCCCAGTTTTCTTAAATGTCTTTTGTATCTGCCCCTTCCACAGTATTTTGATGACCTTTATGGCCCTGTAAATTCAGTGGGTATAGCTTGATAAGTTATGTGAAGGCTGTTTTGATCGTGCATTCACAGTAACATTCGAACTGAAAACAGTCCAACGATTCAAAATAAACAGTTATTTTCTCAATCCTTTATGGGACATCAAACTGTTTTATCAGCCCTCCCCCCCCCCCCCCCCCTATACCAGAAAGTTTTAGACTTTACCTTCAAGTTCCATGAACGTGCGAGGAAGAAATGGTCGACATCAATCGCACATGACAGTACAGAGCATCCGAGTGACTGAATGATTCCTTCTCTTGAAATGCCAACAACGATAAGCCAGCTAATACCAGCGATGAAACCATGAGCCAAGTTATCCATTAATGCTCTACTCGGGTCTGTATTGTGGATTATCGGCACGGTTATCAGCCAATCACAAACGAGACAAACGGAAGCCAGCATGAGATATGGGAGTATATGAATAATCTTTTTGAATACGGAGAAAAACCCAAAGCCTTCCCAGAACCAAGGCATTATTGATTAATTATTTAAAATTTCAAAGTACATCTTGATAATCGGAATATAACTTCGGGTTTTAGGTTAAAACCAATGCAAACCCAATAGCAGTAATCCCTCTGACCGTCCACCATTTTGTTTTACTACTGAGAGGAGTGAGAATGAGCACTAGTCCACAGGGAACCCGAAGTCAAATCCCAGTCAAATAGACAATCTACCAAAATTTTTGTTTATTTTACGAAAACACAGTTCCTGGTTTTGATTAATAAGCACACAGAATCTAAAAGTTCAACTTTTCCTAGCCTAAAGCAAGCCCTCTGTTCTAACTGAACGTTTTATCCGGTTTCCTCAAGGGGCGGTTTTCTTTTCCAAACGGGCGCCACAAGCGCTCAGAACTCTGACGACATCCTCGTATCCGCGCTCGAGGTGATGAATATCCTGAATAACGGTTTCGCCTGCAACAAACGAATGTCGATCAGAGCCCTTCTTATTTCTGCGCATGCGTCGCCAAACGAAGTGCTCTGGGCGAGAAACTCGAGAAAACTCCACATTGCTGCTGCTAAAATCCACAGGTAGCCCAAGCTCTTTACTTATCCCTACTGGTATTTACAGTAAACATAGGGCGAAAAAAAAGTTTGTGAAAAATAAAAAGCAACTTGTTAAAAAGACGTGAAAGTAAACACAATACTGACGTGCATTTTTTTCTTTTTAGCAAGTTATTTTTCATTTTTCACTTTTTTGTCTTTCAATAGGCACAAATACAGAGATTGTGCTACTTCCCACTCTTTGCGACGTGCGCGTGAAACGGAGGCTGATAACAGCCTTTTTCATCTGGACAAAGAGTTCTGGGAAGTAGTGGGAGTTGTGGAAAGTAGTGAGGAAGACGAATTCTAGCTTTGAATCTCTCTGAGGATGTGCGACAGCGAACGATGCCCGTTTATAAGATAACGAGAAAGTTATGACGACACAATCATAATGGTGGTTCAAATGCTGCATAGACAATAAAAGGAGGGAGTTTATTGACGATGAATATGATGTGCTGATCTGATCTGATCATCGTAATAATAGCATGATAATCATATGGTGATTTGTTTAAGGATTTGTGGAATGGGGGTGGGGTGGTGTGGGTAGGCATAAATATACTACAAAGTATAATCACTTTCCTGGTATAATATAACAAGGTGTAAAATTCACTGATTATTATTCCCTATCCCTAATCCTTACACCGCTTGTTGTGTGCGTGTTGGGGTGAGGGGATGGGGGTTGTGGCAAGCAAAGAACAATGCTACTGCTGCTGTTGAAAATAATTATGGTGATGGTATTGAAATTCTGATAAAGATGAAAAATATATAATGATAGTGGTGTGGTGGCTGTGATCTGTGGTATTGATCTTTATATAAATAGTTCACCATCACCACCTAGTTAATACATGGTATTACCTGGTATTGCCAAACCTACAAGAAGTAGAGCTGCAGCGGCACGAAGATCCGTTGCCTGGACAAGTGAAGGCTGCATCAAGGATAGATCGACTCCTTGAACGCGAACCACGTTCTTGCCTGTGCATTCCAGATTCGCACCCAGCTTTCTGAGCTCTTTGACATGCTGGAATCGGTGGTCGAAAATCGTTTCCTTCACTTCACAAGACCCTTGCGCCATGCACATCAAAGCCATCCACTGGGGCTGCATGTCAGTGGGAAACCCAGGGTATGGGGATGTGGTGATTGACACTGAGCGTGGCCGTCTTCCACCGCGCACCCTAATGCCTTCCGCTAACTCCATCACCTCTGCTCCTGCAGCCCTCAGGCATGTCAGCACGCATCCCATCAAGGCAGGGACAGGGCAAGGGCCAAGTGTCAACGTTAATTCTCCTCCTGTCATGACTGCAGCTACAGCATACGTCCCGGCAACGATGCGGTCCGGCACCACTCCGTGGTCTGCTCCATGAAGACTGCTTACGCCGGTGATAAACCATGTCTTTGTATCGCGATTCTTATCAATCTGGGCTCCCATCTTTCGCAGCATGCACACCAAGTCATCGATTTCTGCTTCCATGGCCGCATTTTCGAGAATCGTTTTCCCCTGCACAAGGCAAGCCGCCATCAGCGCGTTTATTGTTGCGCCGACGGACACCTTGTCGAATGTGATGCGTGCTCCGCGTAAACGATTGCCATTGGTCTTCACAAGACCACTTTCCTCGTCCACGATGGCTCCTAGCTTGCGCATTGCGTAAAAATGCAGGTCAATTGGACGGCCACCCTGGCTAATTTGACAACCTCCGGGCACTTGGATCATAGCCTCACCAAATCTCCCCATGGCGGGACCAAGAGTGAAAATAGAGCTACGAATCGGCGCATACGTACTAGAGATTGATGGTATCCCTTGCGCATTGCGAGCATCAAGAACGAGACTATCGTCCGGTCTCCACTCCACAGCGACCCCATGAGATTGCAGAATGACTGCCATGGCGTTGACGTCGGTTACTTTAGGGATGTTTGTGAGACGGACTGGTTTGGTGGTCAGAAGGCTCGCGGCCATCAAAGGCAATGCTGCGTTCTTGGCACCGGGGATACGGATAGTTCCCCTGAGGGGATAACCCCCTCTGACGTGCAGCTGACTCATGCTTGGAGAAAGGCAAACGTTTTGAAAAGCGAGAAATTCTAATGTCCTGGAAAGTAATAGCGTGGAAATAAGAGGAAATACCAAGGCAGAAAGCAGTAGCATCAGAAATTATTTTAATTGTACATTTATAGCGCTTTATTTTAAATAAGGGAAAAACACTTATGATCTAGGTCAGCAGGTAATCTCTAATGGTTTTTAAAGATTAGGCTTTTAAGTACAAACTTAATTGACACCTTTTGAGATTTTGATTGCAGTGATCCCTAATAGCCACGTGGTCATATTGTTTTGCCATTGTTCTACTGCATATCGCTTTTGTTTACCAAACTGTGGAACTCGTGGCATTAGTTACAGGGCAGGGTCATCCGTTACCTTTTTTTTTATTAATAAAATGTTCAGATTTAAGTAATTCATTTATTTTCTAACTAAAAACAAAGAAATTAATTGAAAAAAGACTATAGAAAAAACTTTTTCACTTTGCTGTGCGTGACATATAATAACAACCTTTTCAAAAACAACCTTAGTAGTCACTAATAGAGTCGCTTAGAGTCTCTTCAAGCTATAGCTCTTTTTTTTTTGCCTAAATCACTTGTCTTTTGTGCTAAAAAATCGTCAATGCGAGTAATCAATAAGCTTTCGAATTGTGTACAAATGTACTGAAGGAAAAACCTAGCTGATGATTTTCGGAAAAAGCTCAGCCCACATGTGACTTGTCACGCCTTCTTCGCAATCACGCAAGCTAGACAGTAGTAGTATCATTTTATTACTTGCATAAGCAGCTCCATTGGGTATCTTAAAATCCTAAGATAACTATCAAAGAGGAATTATTCCTGCCAGAGGAAGTAAGACGTACCTTGCGTTCGCGGCGATGTCGCGGCGTCTGTTGCCTGCAACACGTCGCGTCTTCTCTTATACGCGTTTCCATGACTCCCATTGTAATACAAACTGAGGACGCTTTAAAATTTTTATACAATGCTATAAGCTTAAAATTTGTTTGTCAGATCATTATGATCACTCCAAAGTTGCGTCTAAGACGCGTGACGCGAGTCCAAGCGCAAGCAATTAACGCGGAAACTTTAAGGGCTTTGCTCTCCATCTTTGCACAACAACACAGAAAACTACATCCAGCATTAAAAAAGAAGTAAAACTAGAGTTAAAATCCCTTGGACTCTAGTTGTCCTCATTTTTAGATGCACACCTAGCTAGGGATTTGTAGATACCGCGCGCTGCTTGGCATCTAGTGTCCATGCCCCGCTCGGCCACGAAGCATACGTTGCTTCATCGTAAGAGTTTACAACTGAGAGCTTATCAGGTTTTTGAATACCCATGAATAATAATGGTTGTATGAGGAATAAAGGTATCTAAATATCTTGATCAGCTTCCCCACATTGATTCGAAATAATACCTTAAATATTTTATAATATAAAGAGAGGGGGCTTCGATGGGAGAGGGTCAGAAGGCTTATTGATGCTGCTACCAAAATAAAACAACAGTGAGTAATATAAAGCGGTCCAGATGTACTTAAAAAAAGATAGCTATCAATTTCATTTTTACACCTTCAATTAAAATCTTCAGTATCTTATGAGTTAAATTGCATTTCGATTTGGCGATTGTCTTGTTCCAGCCTTTATCAGACAACCGTATTTATATATATTGCATATGCATATATTGCGTATTTATATATATTATATGCCTAACCAAAATGATCAATAACTGAAGTATCTTTATTAATCTCTTGAAATAAAAGAATGATAACATTGAGTTCGATAAGAGACCAAACAGATCATAACCCTTAAAAAAGTCGAGCGAATAGCATTTAATGTATTGACATAAGTGTTTTCATAATTTTAAGCAGAACCCAAACCGGAAACTGTGATGAACGCCGTTGCCAGGGGAACAGGATGTCAAGCTGTTCATGAAGAAAATAAGACGCGCGGACAATAAACAGGAGGGGATAAAATAGAATTCGTCTGTTTTCGTGTTTACTGCAAAAACTCAATTAAGCGCCCAAAATACCCCCCTTCTAGAAACACTAAATTCACACATTTTCCACAAGAAACCCAAATCTGTTTTTTCTTTCTTTTTTCTTTTGAGACGCTCTTATGCCGTGCGCTTTTTCTTTGCAACACATCAAAGGTGAGGAGGCAGCTCTGTTGGGTCTACACCTTGAAAAACAGCACACACGAGAACAAGTGATACAAATAATAATTGTTTATTTGTAATAATAAGATTATATTCCATAAACACGCTTTCTTGCCATGGGTATCATATTCTTACAAAATAGTGTGAAATGAGGGCATGTCTCTACATCCAGATATCACTTCAAGAGCCAATAGACTCCTGTTTATATGATAGCCTTCATTCTACACACCCAACAAACCGTCACTAAATCTTGAAGACAATCATCAGCCCATGAAAGAGCAGTGTGTCAATAAAAATCTACATTCATTCATAGCATAGAACAAATTTAAATGTGAATTGTGTAGTTCCAGAAAATATCCATCTCCGGGGGGTTCAAACGGCCAGGAATTTCCAGAGGGCAGGGAATGTCCTTTTTCCTTAACAGTTACTGTATTTATTTTTTTCCATGGGGTTGGAAATTTCAAAGGGATGGGGGGGGGGGGGGGGGAGGTTATACCTCCGACCCCCTCCATGATTTACTGGAACTACACATTCCAAATAAATAGAAAACCAAGGAAAAGAAATAAATTACTGCATGGAATGGATGGCAAAATGTAGTGTACAAGACTGTACAGTGAAATGTATCTCTGAGTGTATTAAAATTTCTGACCTTTTTTATATTTAGAATTTAATAACATTCAGTTACAAAAAAAACAATAACAGACATCAGGGCCCATTATTGCATATGCTATAAATGTAGAGCTTAGATTTGTTGCATTTTATTGGATAGAACAGCCAGATTTATCAACTTCCTCAACATGTGGAGGGTCTAAGCCTTTGCATGCCTCTATGACTGAATTGACAACCTGAGGAACAAAAGCAATGACAAGTTAGTGAAGAGACTGACACTTTCTTGCTTTTTTAAAACATAATTTTCTTTCACATTAAATGACACACAAAGGTCTAGCTACTACTGTATGTCAAAACCAAAATACATTGACTTACACTCCTAAATATCTCATAATTAAAAGGACAATGTCATCAATTACATGTGCAGCTTATGCATTGGCTTAAATCTGTAAGCGCACTTTTTAAAAGGCAACATTTTGCATCCTCTTTCACCCTAGGTGTCATAATATGAATAACTACATAACAAAAAAATGTGCTGACAAATAAGACATATCGCATCAAAATCAGCAAGTGGTTAGTTTTCAATTATTTCCATTAAAGAGGACAATATAATTTTGCACTTTTTTAAATCCATAATTCAATTTTTTTTGCAAAATAAATAAATTCTAGAGTAGATGCTCATGTTCATGCTATGAATCTAGGATGTACAGATTTTTTGTTAATGTCAAAAATCAGTTTGTTAATGTCAAAAATCAGTTTTAGTGTCACACATGGTGAAGTTTGACTGTAGCCTCCTACATATGGAACAATGATTCTATCCTAAGTAAATAGTGGGTTTCTTGAAAAATACTTATAGCGTAATCTAGGTCCTTCTATTCTTCAGTGTCTTTTAACTGTTTGCATTCACTAGTGGCTGGCTTTTGTATATACTAATGGTGTTTGTGATATGAGATTTCACAAAATCTCACATCAGTACTGCTTGTATTGCAATACATATATTTCAGGTAAAGCTAGAATCAAAAAGCCCAAACTGTCGCGATCTCGTACCAGAACAATAAATACAATACTTGGAGTATTGTATTCAGGTACAGCTAATATATAGCTAATGCATACTGGATCATGTATCTTCTCAAAACTTATAACTGCATTTTAAAATACTTAATATTAGTATCTTTAAGTTGCAGCTAAAAGATTTTTTACCTCATCACAAACTGGAAATCCCCCCTGTTTTAGCTTTGAAAATACTTCTTTTCCATTGATGGTTACCTCAAAAGAACCTGTTGAAAATATACCAGGCATGTAAACCACATTCAAGAGGGGAGGGGGGCTAAGCAGATCCAGCACACCTGACAGGAAGGTCTGCTTGAGTGAAAAGTAGATGCGGGAGGAGGGGATGCCCAAGAGACAGTGGCCAAGTGATTGGGTGGGAAGTTATCCTATTAAATCTTACAAGATTCTAAGTGATCTGCACACTTGTACTCATAAATTCCATACAATAAAAATTTAGGCATTCGTCAGTCTATAAGATTGCACTGTTTTCATTGGCCTCCCCACACAGATTACTTCTGATCTTGCCATAACATAGAAATGTGTAGACTATTCAGAGGTACAACATGTTTCAATTACTGTACAAATTCCAAACTTGATTGACAGAAGTGAGAAGCAGTTTTAGTAGTTTGGAGTACTTAGTAAGAGCTCTTGTTTTTAGTAGTTTGGAGTACTCAGTGAGAGCTCTTGTTTTTAGTAGAGTACATAGTGAGAGCTCTTGTTTTTAGTAGTTTTAGTACTAAGTGAGAGCTATTGCTTTTAGTAGTTTGGATTACTTAGTGAGAGCTCTTGTTTTAATAGTTTGGAGTACTCAGTGAGAGCTCTTGAATACTCAAAATCAAAATTAGTTCTTACATAAAGAATTCAAAAGTGTCTTTGAGTTAGGGGGAGTCTAAATTATCCAAGTGTAAGCTGGTTCCAATAAAACTTACCTGATCTTCCCACTTTACCCTCCACCTGTGCTTCAGGGCACTCCGCAAGAATCTCATCCCGCAGACCCTGAAAGCGTGGATAGTACCCTCATCCACCACTAAAACAGAAACATTGACATTGAAAAGAAAGCTGCCTTACCAGTGGCAGATAAGGGGTGGGCATCAACACATAAAGCATATGGAAGGAGCTATATTGTGGATTTTGGCTCCCATATATTTCTTCTGAATTTCAACCAAAGAGGACACTTGAAATACCCCCTTACCCTGGGTCCGCCACAATAATAAATAATAATAATCAGTAATATATCTCTTGGATTGGAAGCCATCAATCAATTAGTTGGCCAATGAGATGCAATAGAATTCCCAGGTTTTAATGAAAGCTACGATGAAATTCATAGATCCAAATTCTGAACATAAGCTAGCAAATACTCAAAATCATAATAACTGTCAGAAGGATCACTGATCCTGAATTAAGAGGAAATTTTATTTTTCAAAAAATTGCTTTCATGAGCTTTAATTTTTTCCCACTTTTGGAAAACTAAGTAATTTAAGTAAGTAATTTAAATTCAATACAAATTTATGCTGGAAAACTGCCATCATCAATGAGAGGAAAGTAATTTAAATTCAATTGATATTTTATCCTTAGCTTCACAACGACATTTCCTTTGAAATGACTAAGCAAAAATGTTGAACATACCTAAGATATGACACTATGCGTTTAAAGTAATAAAACAAAACTATTTTTTCAACAACCTAATAGATACAGAGTAAATTACAAGATGAGCTGAATTCCTTTAAATTTATATTCAGAAAGTAAGTAATAAGAGTGCAAAGAGGCGGTTTGAGAAAGGCAATTAGACGCCAAACATGACGCCAGAAAGACATTACATCTCCCTAAGAGTGAAACATGGCCATAAAAGTAACATCCAATCGCAGAATACTTAAGCAGATCCCTTAAGCTTAATATATTTCATGCAATTTTTACATTCATATTAACTTTAAATTTCTTGTATCTTTCTGGCAACCTAGGCCAAGGATCCAAACAATAACATCAAAACATTAGAACTCGTTTTCATACAATTGATCTCTGTGTAAAATATAGCTATATGACAGTTAAAAAAAGTTGCAGGGTGTGTAGGGCACAATCAGATAAAGAAATTGAAAAATTCTCACCAATATTCGATCAGCACCTTCGCTTGGCTTCGCTTCGACATTTTTTTTGCGGAAGAAACGAAAGCTCGCCCCAGTCCCCAGTAATATGACGGACATTTTACCCGGCATTCTTAGTAAATATTCTAAGTAAATATTCTTAGTAAAAAATTCTTAGTAAATATCATTTACTGCTGCGTAAAGACGACATGGAAAAATAATAATACGATGAAAATTACTGATAGTAAATGTAAACAATGAAAAAAAAATGACCGAGACATGGCCGAGACACGAACCTCGTCCAGATTAGGTAAAATGAGAAAAAAAATAGACCATACTTTCAGACATACGCTGAAACGCCGTATGGCAGCATAAAGCTTTACGGCTAGGCTGGAGATTTCGGCCCCAGCACCGCTATCTAACGAACTGTACAACACAAAGGAACCTGAGGTACCCGCGCATTAATGGGGAGGCAATAACCAGGATCCCAGCCCTGTCTTAGTCGGTTACGCCACGCACAGCTCGCTGAGATGTTAACTGAAAAATATCGGGGTCTTTTTCAAGCTTTCCTCTCTTGGGAATAGGTGTGTTGCTATAGTAATGTAGTGATTTCGTCATCATGTGCAGCACACTACGACCTAGGTCTACAGTCACGCACGTGCATGAAATTGAAATTTTTGTGAACAGAAAACAAAAGCAAGCTAAATTGAAATGCACGCAAATCTAGGATGCTTTTTGGTCTGAGGTTTCATAAAATACTGTGAATACCTATTCTCCTCGAATTTCTTATGAGCGTTTCATATTCTAGAGTTCATATTTTTCTTGGCACAGGGGCACGGGTGGGGGTCTCCAACCTTAATATAGCTTCTAAAAATCATAAATCGTGCGATTTAAAGTGTAGAGTCTCATACACTCTACTGACGCACTTTGTTATAAAATCTGACGCACCCAAGGATTTTCATCAGCATTTTCAAAAGTAGTTTTACAGACAGCTTCGGTATGTTAAGTTGCTTTGTTTACAAAGATGATCACGGGAATGTTACCAGATCTGAAATTCAATTCTCATTTCATTTCAGAAATCAAAATATGGCGATTGAGAAATAAAATACATTCAAAATAAATTTAAATAAATTTGATAAAACGGAAATTCTAGACTTTATTACAAAGTGTTTCAGGTATGACAAAGTGCGTCAATTTCATTACAAAATGTATCCGGTATTACAAAGTGTGTTTGTTCATTCCCCATAAAATTTACTTGAAAATCCTATGGGTAATAATTAACCCAAAACTAAAATTTTAAAACTCCAGGCCACGGGCCTGCCATCCTCGCGGGGACCCAGCGGAAGAGGGAGTACGCGAGTCTGGGACTGTCTTATTTTTTAATCGAGGCTGGAAATTTTCTTAAAAGTGTTTTTAAATTTCAGTGTATAAACAGATGATACATATGCAGAAAACCTTGTCGTTTTGAGGGACTGGTCCGAGGAATCTTGGTTTCATTTCAGATACTTTCTCCATTGACCAAGGATGGTCACAGTGACTGTGACCAATTGTAATCTCTTCTGATTACAATTCATAAAGTTTACGAAGCACCTGCTTTACGGCAACCTTAAAAATGACAAGAATCATGCAGTTTTTCCAAATAAGGAA
The DNA here is from genome assembly GCF_932526225.1 of Nematostella vectensis. Taxonomy (NCBI): domain Eukaryota; kingdom Metazoa; phylum Cnidaria; class Anthozoa; order Actiniaria; family Edwardsiidae; genus Nematostella; species Nematostella vectensis. The sequence continues at coordinate 761,765 of NC_064036.1, read as the reverse complement.
TATATTAGTTTCCTTGTATGGAAGTGACCGTGTTTGTCAAAAACGACAATTTTTGGCTAAATTTTCTTGATATGCACCATGAATTGCATAATCGATATTTTAAGCTTTTTATATGATGGTGGTTAGTTTCACATAGAATGATTTTAGATAGATAGTTTATTAGGAAAAATTGCGTAGCAGCCCATAGGCTGAATTAGGCATTTACAAAACAATAGATACTATATTACAACTATAATAAATTGAACTATATACAATAATAAATATAAAATATAAAAATTTAAAAAACGTGATAAAGTTCATCCTATATAAAATCAATCATAATCTATAAAAACCATATATACTCTCCATTTAAGATTTGTTGGCCATCGAGAATGTAAAAGAATTCATGGCTCTGTTTGTTTTGAGGCGGGGCAAGGCAAAGGGCCGTTTTTTCCTAAGGTTATGGCTTGAAACGTTTGATGGAGGCAGCAAGCTTTTTAGTTTATGATTCGGATCGGAAACTATTTCGTCGAAGAGCTTGCTGCAAATTAGGCCTTGGTGCACTTCTAATGGTGTTATGCCCAACAAATCACAAGCACCATCGTAGCTCGTACGGGGCAAAATTATAGATAGCGCCCTTTTCTCGATACGTTCGGGCTCATTTTTTAGGTAATGCGGCAGGGAGTTATGAAAAACCGGTACCGCATAGTCGACGGCCGAACGAATGCAAGCTCTGTAAATAAAGATAAGTCTGAGGGAGGTAGCCGAGCCCTTTTTAGTTGGATTAAAAAGTATAGCTTTTTGCTCGACTACCTCGTTCACATGAGCGTTCCACTACAAGTAATCGCTTATTGTGAGCCTTAATAATTTCGTGCTTTTGACGACCTCAAGCTCCTTTCCCTCGATGGTAATGGCATCGAAAGGTCGAGGCGAGCGCGCAAACGAAATTCTTATCTCTTTGCATTTATCAGGATTAAGGACTACTCTATTGTCGTGGGACCACTCAATGATGTCGTTGGCCAACCCCTGAGCGCTGCTTAATTCCCCTTTCAATACCACTTCGGAGACCGTGGTGTCGTCTACGTACTTCCATAAGTGTGGGGAATTACATTCTGGATCATTGGTACCCTGTGGTACCCCGGAGGGGACTGGACCCCACTCGGAGTAGCAGCCCTTTAGGACCTCATTTTGCGTTTTATTAGAACGTTATCACACTAACAAAATACTTTTTCTACTATTTGAGCCTTGACATGGACCATTAGAAAAGTGATGGGGGGGGGGGGGGTGGGCAAAAAGCAAAATAAATAAATAAATAAATTCGTGCAAGGGAAAAAAAAGGAAAAAAAATCATGCAGGCCGACCATACACACACACAAAAAAATTCGTACATCAAGCTAAAAAAAATCGTGAATCAAGCTCAAGGCACCAAATGGTCCATTGGCCTGTGAATAATAATGTTTTATTGCATTTCCAGCCCCCTTATGAGCTGGAAATATAAAAAAATTCTGGTGAAGCATACCCCACACCCCTACCGAAACTATCAATCTTCATAAAAAGAAGCTTGTCTAGAGGGGTCTGGTATCAGCCAGGAAAAGGTTTGACATTCAAACCCTCAACAGAAAGAAATGCATCCATGTACATATGAATGATTAATCAGCAGATACCTGTATGTCACATCGGACATTATAGTCTACAACTTCTATTTGTATAATATCATATCACTGTAAATCAGACGTCTATATCTAAACAATCTCATTTTATTTTATGGTACGTAACAACTGAAAATCATATCAATATGTATCAATTGCAACTATAAATAATCAGATATAATGATAGTAAATAATATCAAATATATCAATATATATCAACTATAATTATGTTTTCACTATTACAAAATCCTGACCAAAATCAAAAATAAAATAGCATGAGATAATATAATTATATCTTTAAATATCATAATTTCTCGGAGGGAGCGCAGCGACCGGAGAGCAAGTCTAATCGTGGTATCGCATATGATTTTTCGTGTCCCCACCACAGGCTTCCCAGTCGGCTGATTTGTATTTTGATTTCACGCTGATCACCTGTCTTTTTAGCACATGCGCGAGTTTTATATAGTGGATGCGATTTTTCGTGTCCACACCACAGGTTTCCCAGTTGGCTGATTTGTATTTTGATTTTATGCTGATCTGTGTTTTTTAAAAGCATGCGCGAGTTTCATATAGTCCATTTTACGTGCTCACACCATAGGCTTCCCGGTCGGCTGATTTGTATTTTGATTTCATGCTGATCAGCGGTCTTTTTCGAGAATCCCTGTACTGAAACATGTTCGTCCCGTCCTCTTTTATATTTAAGGTTGTCAAAATAATTCGAAAATCCTATAGCGGTGCAAAAGTCTTGATCAAGAATAGCTAGAGCAAGCTGAATATTATAAGAAGAGCAAATATTTATTCAAGGTGAGAATTCCTCTTCTGTCGACCACTCATCGCTGTCACTAGAATCTTCAGGTTCTCTCTCTGCATTGCCATCACTCTCTGCTGTGTTTCTCTCTCCCTCTACTGTCCTGCTATCATATTTTGCGAAATGTTTTGTACATAATGGTACACTGGTGTGCCATATACTACAAATAAAAGTTGTATCTGAGTAAAATAACGTCTGATATGACAGTTGTTTCCAAGAAAGCCCGGTTTAATACTTTACATGAATCATGGGCTAGACAGGGTTTCTTCACAGCCCAGAGCCTTTCCTTGGTTTGGTCGCTAGCACTACTAGGGAGGCCCATTATTCCAAGGATTTCCAGGCTGATTGCAGCCCATGCTTTCTTATAGAGGCCAGAGTAAAAAAGCCTGGTAAAACTGTGGTTCCGTGACTTCATGTCCTAAGCAATCACCATTTGGATTTATCGAATGAACAAATAGAATGAACTCTAGATAATTAACTCTAGATTAATAATCGCTCACAAAAAAAATATTCGTGCATCACTGAGGCGTCCGAAAAAAAAAATTCGAGCAGACTAGAAAATACCCCCCCCCCCCCCCCCATCACCTTTTTAATGGTCCGTCGAATGCGTGACGTATTTCCTACTACACTCATCACTGCACATGCTCAGAACGGTCACGCTCTCGCTCACACGGGCCCGTTCACACTACAATTAGCTACATTAGCGAGGGAGTAACAGTCATTCAAAAGCAACCATTCTTCGGAGAAGTAAAATCAAGAATTTTGCCGCGATCACTGTCATGGAATATGACTTTACTACAGGGTAAGTTGAAGTTTATTCAAATCCAAAACAATTCACGCTGTTTGAAAGATTTTCTGTCACGTTGTCTTTGCTGATGATCATTCATTCAAACTGGTGATTTTGGTTGAACCAAAACCGGCGAATTAACTTGCTACTTTGACTTTTTAGTTTTAGATTCTGATGCCCTCAAAGTAGTCAGTATCATCTCAGTCGTGGCTCTGCTCGTTGCTTCTCTAATATATTGCTTCTTTGGAGTTAAAAAACGACGCAAACAAAGGAAGGAGTTCCGGAGGAGACCTCTTACTAAGCCACAGCGAGAGCCTCAGTCTAGATCTCAGTATCCTACGGTAAATGGCAATGAATTTGTGTTTTCATTAGACCATCGCTTAGTTCATAGTTTAGTTACTAAAGCCGACGTTGAAACTGGATACCCTCGAATTTACCACTCGCTCGGAAAATGCTCGCTACAATCAAAACTGTGTACTCCGTTTTATTCGATTGTAAAATAGCCGAATGGCGATGAAAGCATGACTTAAGTATTACTGCATCCATTATACGGGGTCGTGGTTTAACCATAAGACGCTTGATTAATTCAAAGTATCGAGGGACATTAGTTAGTGTCTAAAGTAAAATGATCTATTACAACAAGCATTTTCGATTTGCCGCGAAGATTTAGAGCGAACTTGTGTTCTTCTCTGCGTGCGTTACGCACAAACGCGCGCCTGCATTTGTCACTTTTGTCGTTTGATTTACAATTTTTTCCACACCCTAAATAAAAATGAGTAGAGCTAAACGAATATCTTTTTTTAAATTTTCATCCATTTCTTTGTAGAACGATATTGCATTTTATTTATTATTGATACTGCTTGCCATGTCCCAACAAGTGCGTGCGTATCCCTAAAAGGTGCCAACGTACGATAACCTTCTATGCGTGCTAGTATTCTTGTTTTTATATTAGCAGGTGTAATCACTATGTGTAGTGATGCTTTCAGCTCTAAGCTTACATAATCTCCTTCTATTCTAAAGCAAATCTTTACCCGTTGTATTCTTGCCTGAATAGACAAACTCGAGAAGCGTGCCATACTCCTCATGGCATCATCATTTACAACACTTCACCTGTATACATGCTCAGGATCTCTCTACAAATGACTCTTATAATTGTTTAGACCCCTATTATTTTTTTTACCTAGTAGAGTATTGGTTTTGCTTCGCCCTACCTCAAAAATAAGTGCGCGGTTAAGTAAAGAATTATTTATTTATTTTGAAGCCACCTAATTTGCATCGCCCTCAACGAGTGCCACACATCTTAAGTACCTCTGAAACACAATCGATTAAGGTCTATATTCCGAAGAGTGAATAGCGACAATTCTAAAGTCATGGTAAATATGGGTTTTGAGTTATCCTGTAATAATAATAGTGTCATGTATGATCAGACGGAATTTGTGCTGCAATCTTTCAAGGAATCAAATCTTCATCAGAGCTCATTCGAATGTGTCAGCTGTCTCTTGTAATGGGAATTGAATTTGATAGCGTTTGTTTTGATGAAAGCGCTCAACCTTCATGCAAGAGTAAAAACAAAGCAAATACAATTCAAGATTAATCGTGTGTTTTCACACGTGAAATAAATCTAAAATCACTTTATAATATAACATATATATTTTAGTGAGCTCAACAATTTTGTTTTTTTTCGGTTAGATGTGTGCATTTTTTTTCTGAGAAACGCGAAACTGATTTCATTTGAATTCCTAAGAGAATTCTTTATTGAATGATACCAAACGAAACCATAGAAAAACCTGAGGTCAGGAAAGCACACATTATTTTGTGCTTACAGGTCTACCGTTGGCACAGATGGAAGAGAAAAAACATTAGCTTATATTGACAAATTGTTTTTATTTGTTGAGTCGAACCATTGGGGCAAAACGTCGCATGGCACGGATGGCTATTCATACATTCAGCCTTTGTCAGCTATTAGACCATTTGATGGAAAGGTTGTCAAATATAAAATGTTTGTTAGTTAATATCTATCGGGGTTCAGGTGCTTTCTTATGGTTTGTAAAACAAGTCAGATAAGCGATTTATTTATCGTTAATTTATAGGATTGTTTGAGCTCTGAACAAAGGTTTGTTTGACCTTAAGGTTGTCAACAAAGCGTAGATGCTTCATTTCTTTGTCTCAATCTTTCTAGCCTTTTCTCTAAAACCAAGGCTTACTCAGCTATTCAAGCTAAGCAATGCTGTCTATTATTTGCACAATTACAGAATTCAAAGAAATCAATCTCTAAGATCGTTTATGTGTGAAAGGTCTATTCCTTTTAATATATTTTTGCGGATTCTCCTTTTTCTGGCTGTAAATTAACATCCGCTCGCACTACAAGGGGTGTATCCATGGGTCTGGTTCTAGGGTAACAGCTCAGTGATCTTGTCGGTCTTGTCCCGCGACCGCCATCTTGTGCTGTTGGAAAGCGCGAAATAGTACGCCAAAATACTGAGTGATACATCTTTCTCTTTCACTAAAGGAATTGTTAAAAATTAGGGGATTGTATATAAGAGAAACGGCTTATGGATATTGGGGAGCTATACACATGTTCCTCCAAATAGTTTTCTTTACATTGACTTTTTTCTTTCTTTTTAACAGTCGATGCGCCGTAGATTCGCACCTCCCACGCCACCACCAGCCGCCCCAATCAAGGTCCAACCCCCACCGACACTAGGCGTAACCTGGGGTGCGAAAAGCATTGTGGGACAGATCCTTGCTTCATGCGTCGAGCAAACCGATAGAAATAAGTACAGCTCATTTTTCTATAATGGGAATCCTAACTTCTCGACGTGGGAAGAAACGAAGTTATGTGCTGACAATGACAAGGAGAAAGAAACTGATGTTAAAACCTGCGACAAGTTTACTCAAACTGTCTGTGAAGCATGGAGAGCCGATATAGTGTTTGAGGATGTTGATCTGTCCTCGTATACTGACCAGTATTTGCAGACCAAGACATCAGAAAAGGCAGTCAACACCGATACTAGTATCACTCAAGATGTAGGGTCAGTGGTGCAGGCTAGAAAACCCAAGCGAGCTCACAAATCAAAGCCGGTTTTCCGTGGCGTGCCGCCTAGCAGGAGTGATCGTAGACACAAGCTTTGGGCGCACAAGTGTGTTGTGCCGGACTGCCGAGACTTATTGGAGCAGAGAGTTCCTCACTATAAGGGCTTCGACTCCGAAGGCAGCACGAGCTCCGACGAGGTAAACAAAGCCTACAATTTAGGCTAGTGTTACACTTTCCCTCTCCCCTCCTCAATGTTGAAGCATTCATGATCATCTGACTGCGACTTGCATTTAAAGTTGAAAAGCGCTTTTAACCAAATATTACATGGGAAGGGAAGGGGGATGTGTTACTATAAGAAGTATCCCACCTTCTGTTGCTGCGGATTGTAGCCTGTGTCGTAGTAGCCAGAAATAGTCTAACTGTACGCGCGCACCTCCCCTTAAAAGGAATCTTAAACCTATGACTGCGCACCCACCCCCCCCCCCCCCCCCCCACGTCAGCCAATCCTGTGTACGCGCCTGAACATTTGATATTTTCGGATGCCTATGCAGGTTATGTGAAATGTTACTCTCTCAAGTTTTGAAAAGCTATCCCTACCCCAAATCAAGTCCCTTTTGCTACTTTGTTTTGTGGATAATTTTTTTAAACAGTTTTCCATTTTAATGGTCGTTTACAAAAGAATCTATCATCATCATCATCATCATCATCGTCATCGTCATCGTCATCGTCGTCATCGTCATCGTCATAGTCATCGTCATCGTCATCATCATCATCATCATCAACATCATCATCATCATCATCATCATCATAGTCATCAACTAGTTACATAAGTGCGCGTGTTTAATAAGTATGAACTTTGAGCCCAGTAGCCCTGACTCGTTAGTCGGTAACGGTAACAGAAATGTTAGACTTTTTTTTAAAGATGTTTTATTTAAGAAATTTGAAAAAAAGGCAAGCTTTAGAGATTAAAAACTGATTGAGTAGTCGTCGGATTTTTTTGGGCTCATACGGGCTCTCCTTTTTTTTCTTTCCCACAATCATGTGATGTAACACATTGGGACTTGGAGAGCCATGGCCGTTAGGCCTCAAACTTGCTGCGACGCCCTAATCTCGTCGAATAACATGGTTATAAAAACATGATCTGTTTTATTTTAGCAGCATTTTCATGATGATAAAAGGAGGGACGAAACTCGAACGGATGAGTACTTCTACGAAGTCATAGACGAAAATGGCAAAGGCAATTTCACGGATACAAAATCCCCTTATGGCGGGAAGGGGAATGCACAGACTGAACGCAGTCGCTCGAAAGGGAGAAGACGGTGCTTATTTAGCGATTCAGACTTGTTATCTAACAGAACTCTGACCACGCCTCTAAGGGATGGAACGAAAGTGTCCAAAGCAGAAGGGATTTTACATGAAGATGGCCTTGAGGATCAACTGTCGCTACTTCTATCACGCACCTCGTTTATCCCTATCAAGAGCTGGTACAGTCTCTGCTCTTTAAATGACGACGATGACGAGTTTTGTAGCATATGCGAGAAGGGAAAGGACCATGAGCATCCTTTAAATGAATTCGACTTAAGGAGGCTTCGCATGAATCACCTCCGTAAGGTCTCGGAATCGAACAATAACGATACGGGGTACACTAGTACAGATAATGCAAGTGATCACGACAGGCGATCTCCTGGATATGACGGAGACTACGAAAGCGAGAGCGACGAAAAGCACTGCGCTCGTCTGCTACTCGTCACCAATAAGGGCGGAACCCACCATATTGAAAAGGTAAGACCGTCTAAAAAGGTAAGAGACATCTCAGCTTTCTATTGGCGTACTCTTCCTGGTCGCAGCATTGGGAATCAGTTTCCCATTGCACCGCTTCCGCATCGTGCTTGAACCGAATAAGATAGATAGATATATAATGTAAATAGTATATAGAAAATAATGGATTCAACTTCAAACATTGCTCGACACTTCTTTTGTCGCTTATATACCATGAGCTCTCTGACCTCGGGCAACTGGGAAACCACTCCCCACGTCATCGACAAAAAATAAATTATTGTATTAGCACCCTCTCCCCCACGAAAAACAGACCGAACCCCCTTTTATAATGAGCATGCACTCTACTACTGATCCACAATATTGCCAATTTTCGGAAGTCAACGCAAAATTTAACACGACCATTATTCTGGTCCTTCCTTTGATGGCTTGTACACTCCTAAAATGCGGTTTACCGGTGTGCAAGTAGTCCCCTTTGCAGCCACTCGTGTCCCAATCACACAACGTTTCCCGCCTCCAAGAGACTAGTGTGCAATCTATGTACTGTTTTATAATGTACGTATAAAGACCTACGTATATTTGACCAGTATTTGACATAAAACTGGTCAATAATAATTTTATTTCTCTTCCTGGGCGCAGCAGCATTCATTAGTTTCAAAACGCACGCTCGACCAGGTCCTTCGCACGGGAAAGTGCGTAAACTTCCCGTGACAATAATGAAATCTTATAACAGTCCCTTGTAATGAATACTTACACGAAGTTGTGATTATTTATTTCAAAAGTGTCTCCTGGTGAATAGGGTCGACGTATGCTTCCTCTGGAAATAAGCTTGACTCGGTTGCTTGACTCGGTTGCTTGACTCGGTTGCTTGACTCGGTTGCTTGACTCGGTTGCTTGACTCGGTTGCTTGACTCGGTTGCTTGACTCGGTTGCTTGACTCGGTTGCTTGACTCGGTTGCTTGACTCGGTTGCTTGACTCGGTTGCTTGACTCGGTTGCTTGACTCGGTTGCTTGACTCGGTTGCTTGACTCGGTTGCTTGACTCGGTTGCTTGACTCGGTTGCTTGACTCGGTTGCTTGACTCGGTTGCTTGACTCGGTTGCTTGACTCGGTTGCTTGACTCGGTTGCTTGACTCGGTTGCTTGACTCGGTTGCTTGACTCGGTTGCTTGACTCGGTTGCTTGACTCGGTTGCTTGACTCGGTTGCTTGACTCGGTTGCTTGACTCGGTTGCTTGACTCGGTTGCTTGACTCGGTTGCTTGACTCGGTTGCTTGACTCGGTTGCTTGACTCGGTTGCTTGACTCGGTTGCTTGACTCGGTTGCTTGACTCGGTTGCTTGACTCGGTTGCTTGACTCGGTTGCTTGACTCGGTTGCTTGACTCGGTTGCTTGACTCGGTTGCTTGACTCGGTTGCTTGACTCGGTTGCTTGACTCGGTTGCTTGACTCGGTTGCTTGACTCGGTTGCTTGACTCGGTTGCTTGACTCGGTTGCTTGACTCGGTTGCTTGACTCGGTTGCTTGACTCGGTTCAAGTTTGGTTCGACGTATGCCTTAAGCCTCCTAAAATACATTTTTTTATTGTAGTGTAGATCATCAAGGCAGTGGCACAGCCCTGGCCGGGAGGTCTCGCCCAGATCAGAACTTTGCTGTTGTCCAGCGGTTCTGGGTCAGGCGTGGTCGTGAGAAGGTAAGTTTTGCATCGCTCCGCCTCTCAGTGATTAAGCCGGCTTTTCACTAGAAAAGCAAAGGCAGCACAAGAAGAATTTGGACAGAAGTTAACCTATTGACTCCTGGCTTTTTTGGAGCTGAATTTACAAAAAACAGACTGAAAACAGATACCTCCCCCCCTATTCTTAGTTTTATACAGCCCGTCAAAGTCAAACACAGCTGCACCTAGTCAGCGGTATCCAAGCTTTCCAACTGTGCTTTGCGGTCTCCACTTTTAATCCCTCGTCGATGTGCTGAAGCCAGCACAAGTTGATGGTTGCTTGTATTTTTCATCAAAAATACAGCTATGAGCATATTAGGGGAGTGTCTTAGGACATCATGAAGTCTTTTGGGGCATAATTGAGTGCTTTGCTTATGGATATTTGCAAGCAAAGGTGGATTCATGATGATTTTTTCTTGTTTGGCTTTGCCCGGATGAGAAAATAATTTTCTAATGAATCACCACAGCTCTCCTAAATGCTGTCTTTTCTGAAACCAAATTGATTCCAAAATTGTTTACACTGCTATTCTGGGTCTGTATGGCCTGGAATTGATTCGTTTGGCTTCGGGGTGAAAAGACTTATAAAAAACCATCTGACTTTGGGGAGAGGAGTGTTGACTGGCCCTCCCCTCGTGAATTTTCCCCTGTATCTCCCAGAATGCTTTGCAATACGTAAACATATTTTCGTGGTTGTACAATCCTTCAAGGAATGGGCATTGTGTTTTGAGGCCAAGGAAATGTACCTGGAGGATCAGAATAAAGGTATCTATTTGTGTCTTGAGCTGTGTTTGCTGATCTCTCTCCCTTGTGTGGTATTTTGAGCGTTTTATTGAGAGGGGTGATTCTGCTTTTCTCTCCTTGTTCGATTTGAGATTTGTCAAAGAACCTGTGCTATTATTTGGCTTAAGAGTAGATGCCAACACCTTGGTTGGATGCATATCTGCAAGACCATTTATCCCTTAGACTGATGCCTGAGTATCTTTATCTTGTTGTGTTTATTTTGAATTTATGAATTTTTTGGGTTGTGGGTACTTCCCAAAGCCGGTACAGGCCGGTTGAGGGGTCAATGTGTTTACCAACACACCCTAAAAATCATGCTTGCCTCACTGCCTGAGAACAATGCATTTTTCGCAAGCTTAGGTGCATACAACAGTGTAGGCAAATTCTGCTTGATATACAAACAAGCCTCCTTTAAGTTATGGCTGATATTCTAACAGATAATTCTTATGTTAAAACCATTAGGGAAACCACAGGGAGCCCAAATTCTATAAAAATATTTGCCTTTATAAATTCAAAGCAGCAGTGTCAACCCACTTTTGGTACTTTTCCTGTATATTCACCGTCAAAGTAATCTTATCACAAAACCTTGCCTGAATCTGATGTTTTCTTGGGCATTTTTTTCTAAAAAAGCTATGCATATCATCCCTATCAATGAGTCCAGTCATGTTCAAGTAAAAAAAATTCTATTTTCTAGGTTAAAGATATTCACTTGCTAGAAATGGCATATATGTGATCCAATCCACTGGTGTATGTCACAGCACAAGTCTAAAAAGGTCTAGTTATTTTGATTAAAATCTAGGGGTGGTTGATTAACCCATTGACTCCTGGCTTTTTTGGAGCTGAATTTACAAAAAACAGACTGAAAACAGATACCTCCCCCCCTATTCTGAGTTTTATACAGCCCGTCAAAGTCAAACACAGCTGCACCTAGTCAGCGGTATCCAAGCTTTCCAACAGTGCTTTGCGGTCCCCACTTTTAATCCCTCATCGATGTGCTGAAGCCAGCACAAGTTGATGGTTGCTTGTATTTTTCATAAAAAATACAGCTATGAGCATATTAGGGGAGTGTCTCAGGACATCATGAAGTCTTTTGGGGCATAATTGAGTGCTTTGCTTATGGATATTTGCAAGCAAAGGTGGATTCATGATGATTTTTTCTTGTTTGGCTTTGCCCGGATGAGAAAATAATTTTCTAATGAATCACCACAGCTCTCCTAAATGCTGTCTTTTCTGAAACCAAATTGATTCCAAAATTGTTTACACTGCTATTCTGGGTCTGTATGGCCTGGAATTGATTCGTTTGGCTTCGGGGTGAAAAGACTTATAAAAAACCATCTGACTTTGGGGAGAGGAGTGTTGACTGGCCCTCCCCTCGTGAATTTTCCCCTGTATCTCCCAGAATGCTTTGCAATACGTAAACATATTTTCGTGGTTGTACAATCCTTCAAGGAATGGGCATTGTGTTTTGAGGCCAAGGAAATGTACCTGGAGGATCAGAATAAAGGTATCTATTTGTGTCTTGAGCTGTGTTTGCTGATCTCTCTCCCTTGTGTGGTATTTGGAGCGTTTTATTGAGAGGGGTGATTCTGCTTTTCTCTCCTTGTTCGATTTGAGATTTGTCAAAGAACCTGTGCTATTATTTGGCTTAAGAGTAGATGCCAACACCTTGGTTGGATGCATATCTGCAAGACCATTTATCCCTTAGACTGATGCCTGAGTATCTTCATCTTGTTGTGTTTATTTTGAATTTATGAATTTTTTGGGTTGTGGGTACTTCCCAAAGCCGGTACAGGCCGGTTCAGGGGTCAATGTGTTAAAGCTTGCGTGTGAAAAACAGCGCGACGAAGACAAAAGTGGAAAAAGATCATAAACGTTTTGTTCTTTCCTTCTCTGCTTACGCTGAAATCGGTTCCTTTCCTTCTCCGCTTACGCTGATTTCCACACGCGAGTTAAACATCTGATCTGAACGTCCCGCTTCCCTCTGTGCGTCCTTTTCCCTCGCTAGTGAAAATAGGCCTTAAGCTTTGCACAAGTATGCTGCAAACTCTGGCCAAAAATTTAAGAAATCTAACTCAAGGCTCCAAAGGCGGCTAAGCTACGAAGGACACCCAATTGGCCAACCTGAAAAGTCCTTATACTGTGTACTCGATAAAACAATTAAATTCCGCTTGTTTAGTGATATTCACCAATTATAGTTAAAAGATTGTCCAAATGTCAAGTATAGGAGGGTGTTTTCGTAAAAACAAACTTATGTTTTGTGTCCCTTTTTTATTTGTAGGCGATTCCCCCAGCCACATTCTTCTGGTATCCACACGAACGTATCCCTAGACCATGCGGTATAGAGTAATATGGTATCGGAAATTACTATGTTTGATAAACTATGAAACTATACAAGATCCACACTAATTTCGCAAAGAAGTGATTGCAATTCATACGCGCGTTTTCTTACGCGTGGAACCCCTTTTGCATCTTGTTTTTCGTTTCTCAAACGAGCTTTTTACAGTTCGCAACAAATGCCTGAGTCGCAGCAAAATCATATCGTGCAGACATGGCGCGTGCGACTTGCAACTATTTTGCGAGACAAGCTGCAACCGAGAAGTGAACGTATTACAATTGACAAAGCCTTGATTGGTTTGCATGAAATGCCTATCCACTATGCAAATCGCAAAACTAACTTCCACCCGAAGTCAGACCGCACCCACTCGCTGACGTTGCCTCGTGTTTTCTCGCATACCTGGGTACTAGCAATCTAATTCATTAAAAGTATGATGTAAAATCTGCGTTTTTATCGAAAAAAACAGTATATAATATGTGAAACATAGGTATAGTATATAAAATAACTAAACGATGATAAGAAATATATTTAATAGAAAAGTATATTTAAATATAAAATTTATCCAGCTTCTGTTTTGTTGATCATTTAGTTGGAACTCTTCGAATTAGGATAGAACCGCAGGTGGGTAGACAGGATTTCTTGGGGGTGGGGGGTAGGGGCATGATGAATCATCTCCATTTGGATATCTTCGAATTAGCAGTGGCGGATTTAGTTTTTTGCTAAAGTGGGGTTTGGCTCAGTGACCAAGGGGGTAGGGGGTATTTTTGTTTTATTACATATTGCTTTCTGGCAGCCCAAAGGGGTGGTTTAAACCCTCCCCTAGATCCGCTCCTGATTAGGAGCACTAAAGGGGCGGAACCAGGTCTTCTTTTGGGGGAGGAGGGTTGACGAACACTTATGTCTCTTAGTTTAACAGACATCTTTCTTGTACAAGCCCAATAAAAAAACACTGAGCACGGCATAACCACCACACCTCAGCCATTTCCATCACCCTGTATTCACTACACAGCTGGTCGTAAAGTATGTTGTGTTAGCGAGGGTTGGGGGGTGGCTTAAGACAAAATTTTTGGAATGAAGTCGCATCGTTGTGATAATCTGGGAGCATGCTATCCTGCTATCCCAAGGCAACTGTTCTTTTTCCCGACCTCTTGCATACTAGCACTTTATACCCCCCCTCCCCCTTGTTTACCGCCTATGCTACCAAAACACATCTATTCCTCAGTTGTTCAATCCAAAATAGCTTTTCTACTAAAGGTGTGCTTCAGTATCGCTGTTGTTTTAGTACCGGGACAACAAAAAAGAGTACTGCCACGACTAGGCCAATAGTGCCCAGCACCAGTGCCAATAATGCAGTGTTGCGGGCCTTGTTAGATGACTCGATGGCTCTCTCGTAATCGCCATTATTCCACGCAGGGTTAACCTGTGACATGCATTATTAAAATATCAAAATATCTGGGCTACCCAGGGACAGTGAAAACAAGAAGCATACAGAACTTTACACTCAGATTCATACCCACTTATTCCTGAGAGTAATACAATACAGATTTTCATTTCTCGACAATAACCATCGGGTAAAATAAACAACCGAATCTCAGCAAAAAAGAAAAACGAACCGCAATTTAATATGACATTCGTGGGAAACTGTCGTTCGACAAACAGGGCACATCATATATTACCTTATGCGCGAAAACGACTGCGATTAAACCAACAGGCCAACAGCAACATAAACACGTAAACCAGGCAAGACATTCGTGCGTGGGGGGAGGAGTGCGAACAAGTGGCATTTGCTCCAGGTAATCTCCCACAGATATTGACTCCTAAAGAAAGAGAAAATCAAGGAGAGAATCCTAAGTTAGCTCCTATCCCACTCCCCCGGAATTTTAGCCCTCGGTGGACTTTATCCTCCCTTTCGGTTCGGAGTGTAGCCTTTTTCAAATCTTTTGGTGACTGGGAAGATAACCTAGCGTATATATATTCAATAATGTGCTGGCAAACAAATCACAATCAGGTGTTATACAATTATGTGCCTCAGGCGATGACTTTGACACTCATGGACACCATGATATGACATACAAATAATCAAAATACATGTCATGCCACAAGAATGGCGTCTAAAGCTTTATTTTTTCCCTTACGTAATTACACCGCGGCCTCTCTTACCTCGTAAAATGTGTCCGTCTGCATGGTATACAATAATTGTCTAAATTTTTGTGCTTATGTGTAATGGTGTTCCAATTTGTTTAAAATGCCTAACACGTCTCAGACGCATGATTGTCACAGCCAGGGTTAGGCCAGAACCAAATCCGAAATAAGGACATTGATTAGCTGATATTGTTTTTCTAAGGCAGGAAATTTCAATGCATAGAGAAATAAATAAAGCTGTTTTGAAGCGGTTGTCCCGAGACACGACGAGACGAGACAAAAAGGAACGGGAAATTTAAATGCAAATCCGGAGGATTTGAAGGCAGGAAAATCATGTAAAGAACAGGAAAGGCCTGGTCCAGCGTCATGCTTGCCCGCGCGAATATATTTTTAATAATACAATTTTGAATAACAAAAAGGATACGGGGGTTCGTTAATTCATGTTCTTTTATTGATGAAAGAATGCATTTAGTGCGTGGAGTATACGATCATGGACCGACTAGAAAAATGTGGGGTCAGACCCGTCCCCTTGTCACATGATAGTTGTTATACTGCTAGCAGGGCCGTAGCAGGGGGCTCCCCAATATTTTGAAAAAACTATAAAAATTATAAGGAAATGACCAGTAGAGGCGTGGCTTTGCCCCCCCCCCCTACAATATTTTTCACAATATGTTTCTTTACTGTGCCCCCCCCCCCAATATTTCGAGGCCTGCTACGGCCATGGCTATTATTTAATAGAGCTATCACCATACTTGATCATGTCATCAGAGCAATCACCATACTACATAAATGTTGATTAATACGTTTATCTATAGGAGAGATTGACCTACAATAAACCATGAGCCATCCATTAAATAGATATGCACCTCCATTTGCGTGGATCATGACACGACCGTCTTATCTCTGAGGTTTCTCTTAAGATGTACATAGGATAAAACTAACGAAATTCAAAGTATGCACAATGGCTACTTTTGCAGACAAAACTCCACCCTCTACTTAAAATAATATGAACATGTTCAGGGTTGTTGACTGAATCGTATGAACATGTTCAGGATTGTTGACTGAATCGTGCTATGCATACCTTATCCCACAAGCGAGTGCTTTTGTAACATTTGCTCTACTATAGCTTGAAATTGAGCACGAAAGCAGATAGGCGTATACAGTAGGAAGCATATAGGCGTATACAGTAGGAAGCTATGGCCCTGATGATGTTGTTCAGTAAAATGACTTCATTCCAATTATCATTTACAAGTGGAAATAAAATAAAATTTGCCATCTTTCACTTCTAAAAGCTTAATGAAGGGAGAATGATCAGCTAATAAAAAACTCATGCACAGATCCAATCTAAAACTTTATAATACAGGCCCGTACCCAGGAGGGGTGCAGCTAATAAAAAACTCATGCACAGATCCAATCTAAAACTTTATAACACAGGCCCGTACCCAGGAGGGGTGCAGCTAATAAAAAACTCATGCGCAGATCCAATCTAAAACTTTATACTTCAGGCCCGTACCCAGGAGGGGTGCAGCTAATAAAAAACTCATGCACAGATCCAATCTAAAACTTTATACTTCAGTCCCGTACCCAGGAGGGGTGCAGCTAATAAAAAACTCATGCACATATCCAATCTAAAACTTTATAACACAGGCCCGTATCCAGGAGGGGTGCAGCTAATAAAAAACTCATGCACAGATCCAATCTAAAACTTTATAACACAGGCCAGTACCCAGGAGGGGTGCAGCTAATAAAAAACTCATGCACAGATCCAATCTAAAACTTTATAACACAGGCCCGTACCCAGGAGGGGTGCAGCTAATAAAAAACTCATGCACAGATCCAATCTAAAACTTTATAACACAGGCCCGTACCCAGGAGGGGTGCAGCTAATAAAAAACTCATGCGCAGATCCAATCTAAAACTTTATACTTCAGGCCCGTACCCAGGAGGGGTGCAGCTAATAAAAAACTCATGCGCAGATCCAATCTAAAACTTTATACTTCAGGCCCGTACCCAGGAGGGGTGCAGCTAATAAAAAAACTCATGCACAGATCCAATCTAAAACTTTATACTTCAGGCCCGTACCCAGGAGGGGTGCAGCTAATAAAAAACTCATGCACATATCCAATCTAAAACTTTATAACACAGGCCCGTATCCAGGAGGGGTGCAGCTAATAAAAAACTCATGCACAGATCCAATCTAAAACTTTATAACACAGGCCAGTACCCAGGAGGGGTGCAGCTAATAAAAAACTCATGCACAGATCCAATCTAAAACTTTATAACACAGGCCCGTACCCAGGAGGGGTGCAGCTAATAAAAAACTCATGCACAGATCCAATCTAAAACTTTATAACACAGGCCCGTACCCAGGAGGGGTGCAGCTAATAAAAAACTCATGCGCAGATCCAATCTAAAACTTTATACTTCAGGCCCGTACCCAGGAGGGGTGCAGCTAATAAAAAACTCATGCGCAGATCCAATCTGTGCAACGAGTGATGGAAGCCAGAAGACGAGTTACGAGTGATGGAGCCAGAGGGCGAGTTAGCCAAGTTTGCAGAATATTGAAAATTGCATTTAGTGTTAAGAGAGCATAATGAGCACATTTTGCCTTATTTTTCTTATGTCCACCCACTTTTCTCACACATACATCGCTATAACCTTTCAGCTTACATCTGGATCATAGCATAAATTTAAAGAAAACAAGAAATCGTTTCTACAAATTACCATTGATCTACCCTAATCAACTGATATATTTAAATGTATTAAGATATAAATTAAGATGTGATCTTGTGATATGCACAATTCTCTAATAGTTGCTATTAACAGCAACAATAAGGGGGATTATCCAGACAATAAGGAGTATGAGGTAGAGCACCATGAAAGCCACACCCATGCCAATGGAGACCATGGACAGAGTACGAGCTGAGCTTGATGCAGCGTTGGCAGCAGCATAATCTCCTCTTGCCATCGCATTCCTTACCTAGAAAAAAAACAACAGAAAATAGCTCATCCTGAGAAGTAGAGCTTCGATAGCTTAGTGGCACAGGTTAGCAAATTTATCATTTTTTATAACGATTTGCACTATTCTGTAACAAAACATCTACATCTTCCATTATATAGTTCAGGAGAAATGGTCTGCTTACAATATTATACATATTAATATCTATTCATTATCTTTAATAGTCCAGTAAGGGTCTACTTAGTACTGTGTATTTGGTAAGGGGAGGACCAATTCTGACCATAAGTTGGGATTGTGTCTTGTCAAATGAACACACCTCATTTGATTTGATAATAGCCACAATGCCAACAGGCCAGCAGCAACAGAGGCAGGCAAACCATGCAAGTGCCTGATAGTCAGGAGGAGACACAACCCCTATTGGCTGCTGGACAACCACTACACCAGGCTGTTGCTAAAATAACATAAAGCATGAAATACATTTTAAGAATCAATAAATCTTAAAATTACAAGAATTACACTTTTCCTGTGTCAACTGAAGCTATGCAAATAGAACAACCATTTGACTGAGATCGATTTTTCCATTTACTGCAAGTAATTTATCCATAGGCTTTCACAGCAAACTGGACACCTTTCAGAGGTTGTAGCCAGAGTTTTGCAAAAAAGATATGGCTATTATTTAATAAAAATAACTTTTGGTGTATGATCTACTTGTATCATCTCATGCGTCAGCCAATTGCCTGTATATGATGCCATACTGACCCTTACAAATGTTTGTGGTGTTGTTGGTGGTCCATAGTATGGCTGCCATACTGACCCTAACAAATGTTTGTTGTGTTGTTGGTGGTCCATAGTATGGCTGCTATACTGACCTGTACAAATGTTTGTTGTGTTGTTGGTGATCCATAGTATGACTGTCATACTGACCCTTACAAATGTTTGTTGTGTTGTTGGTGGTTCATAGTATGGTTGCCATACTGACCTGTACAAATGTTTGTTGTGTTGTTGGTGATCCATAGTATGGCTGTCATACTGACCCTTACAAATGTTTGTTGTGTTGTTGGTGGTTCATAGTATGGCTGCCATACTGACCTGTACAAATGTTTGTTGCGTTGTTGGTGGTCCATAGTATGGCTGCTT
The DNA here is from genome assembly GCF_932526225.1 of Nematostella vectensis. Classification (NCBI taxonomy): domain Eukaryota; kingdom Metazoa; phylum Cnidaria; class Anthozoa; order Actiniaria; family Edwardsiidae; genus Nematostella; species Nematostella vectensis. The sequence continues at coordinate 742,671 of NC_064036.1, read as the reverse complement.
TACTGACCTGTACAAATTGTTGTTGTGTTGTTGGTGGTCCATATTATGGTTGCCATACTGACCTGTACAAATGTTTGTTGTGTTGCTGGTGGTCCATAGTATGGCTGCTTTACTGACCTATAAAATGTTTGTGGCGTTGTTGGTGGCCCATAGTATGGCTGCTTTACTGACCTGTACAAATGTTTGTTGTGTTGTTGTTGGTCCATAGTATGACTGCTATACTGACCTGTACAAATGTTTGTTGTGTTGTTGGTGGTCCATAGTATGGCTGCTGAGAGTAGACAGCAGGGGGAGGGGTCCCAGGATAACCCTGTGCATTATAAGCAGGGGGTGGATAATTATTTATAGGGTAGGTTTGGACCCCAGGATACCCTTGAGGGGGCTGGCTGTAACCAACATCTGTGGTACTTGTTGGTGGTTCTTAAAAAAACAAAAAACATTGAGATGTAATATATATACTCTGATAAACATATTTGTGCCTCTACAAGCTATTCGTGATGCATTTGATCTCATTAAATAGGAGATTAATGAATGGATGATGCTTGCCCATTGACAAAAAAGAAGTCTTCAATTTTTTTATTCAACCAACATTGTTTGGCCGCTATTTATTGTTGATGTTAGTGTGAGCTCTAACAAGGCAATATTGCACCTGAGTCCTGTCAGAAACAGTAAGAAATATGAGTCCTGTCAGAAACAGTTAGAAATATGAAGCCTGTCAGAAACAGTTAGAAATATGAAGCCTGTCAGAAACAGTAAGAAATATGAAGCCTGTCAGGAACAGTAAGAAATATGAAGCCTGTCAGAAACAGTAAGAAATATGAAGCCTGTCAGAAACAGTAAGAAATATGAAGCCTGTCAGAAACAGTAAGAAATATGAAGCCTGTCAGAAACAGTAAGAAATATGAAGCCTGTCAGTAAAACAGTAAGAAATATGAAGCCTGTCAGAAACAGTAAGAAATATGAAGCCTGTCAGAAAAATGATGCTAACTCCCAAAGGACAAAGGGGCAGAAAATGTTTTTTTTTTTGTCAAATAGAGAGGCTTAGCTTAACAATAACAACAATAGTGGAGTTGGTTTTTCTTCAGGTATAAATGCATTCCAAAAAGAATATTTAAATTTTGTCTTCCAAAAGAATGTAGATGCACTCTCACCTTTATCCATGTTGTCGCCGATGTGGTGATTCTAGAAATAAGGGGTGATTTTCACAGTCTGTTAAACATACTGTAGTAGATCTCTTATAGCTTACTTGCGTATTACTGAGCAGCAAAAATAAGATAAGGTTTGGATGGAATACCAGGGTTAGTTTACTAATTTAGCGGACCATTTTTCTTTGGTAGCCGGTCCTAGATTGCAGTGGTACTCAATTTTCCTTCATCAGAAGGGACCTTTCAGGGTTTTTTTTTGGGGGGGGGGGGGGTGGGAGCGCCCTCAAATCTTCCTGGCTGGTGTGGACACCCTTCATGTTTGTTTTTATAGAAATTAAGGTGTGAAGTTATTTTGAAAAACATAATAATTATGGAGTATTGACCACATGTTTTTTCTAAATTCTTTACCTTAAATGTATCTATCTTTCATTAGAAATACAAGACACTTCCATTTAGAATAAAATAACCAATGCAAGTGTAAGATGAGGCTGTAGACAGGACACAATGGATCTTCAAAAATTGATTCTGTTTACAGAAAGCATTTGCATATTTTGTTCAAAGAGAAACTAGTTTTTAAAAAGAGAGAAGTACGTATTACTTAAGTATATACTTATTTTGGACTATCAGGCATCTAGTTTATGTTTTAAGGACCATTTCCGGCTGCCAGACGTGTACTAGTCACGGCTTTTGGTTAGACTAAGAGTGTGTTATAACTTTTAGCCTTTATAAAATAGATTCACAGGTCTGTACCCAGGAATTTTCTTGGGGGTGGGTGGGGGGTGGGTGCAAAATCCAAAAAAGTGCAAAAAATTTTTCTTGGAGATTGGGGGGGGGGGGGGGAGGGAGGAGTGAGTGAGTGAGTTTTCTGATAAGAATCTGACCACAACATTTTCGAAGCCTTTGCAGTATATATCTATTATCGGATTTGGATACAAAAAGAGTCTGACTTATAGATTAATGACATACCAAAGTGATCTAGAATGCCTTATCTAATATAGCTTTGTCTACAACACAGGCAAACCAGGTGAAATATTCACCTAGAAAGAAAACTAGAAAGAAAAGGCACCGCAGTGCATTGTTGGAAACTTCAAGGCATACCGTCTTGGGTCAGCGGTAGCTTAGCTTAACTGGTAGTGTTGGACTTGAAATAGGGGGGAGATTTCTGTTTTCAGTCTGTTTTTCTTACAATTTTGCTCAAAAGTACCCAGGAGTGAAAGGGTTAAAACAAATAAAATACATTATATTACGAGTGGAGAAGAGGTGAACCGAGATGAAGGAGGAAAATCGCCTAAACCCCCACCCCCATGGTCCCTTGGAAGTGTGGGGTTGACGTGGGGGTTTAGAGCACTTTTGAACAAGAATTTGTCCCGAGGGGGTGGGGGAATGACAGTTTTTGACTCTAAGACTTGTCCCTACCATGGGGGCTTGGGGACAAACGAATAACATCACAAATTTACTTTACAAAAGTCATGTCAGTTCCTGGTTTGAGACTCTTTCTCTTCTGTTGCAAGCAATTCCATGTATCAGAGTGTGGCAAGCTGCACGGTGAAATGTGCAAAAATGAATATGAATGATGACTAATGCCAGATGAAGATTATTTATTTTTCTTTTTTTTTTTGGTAACTGTTATCTTAATAGTTATTAGTACAAATGTACTCTCCGAAATGTACTGGCTTTGAAAGATTAAGGCTTATTTCAGATGAAACTTGTCGGGTAGTTGCCTATAGTTTGCATCCCAAGGGGTAGAGGCATTTGACTGCATTTTTGTCCCGAGTAGTTGGGGGCCTTTCTCTGTTTTGTACAGAGTCAAAGTCTTATCCCCCACCCTTCCCCGGGACCATGCTGGTGGGGGTTTCAATTGACTAGTGCATTATTCGATACACGAACATTTCGTCTGGTTTGCCCGTGGTCTAAAAAATGGCGAGCACGTCTATTGCGAACCGAAAGTGGACTTTCGGCCGATGTAAGGGGGTGCGTTTGCACCCCCTGAATCCCCCCCTGGGTACGGGCCTGATTCATAACATCAAAAAATAATCACAACAAGCAACCTTACCTAGCGCAAATCTTTAAACAGCTCGCTAGTGTAAGTTTCTGATGTCGCAAATAAATATACAACTTTACAGATATAACAAATCATTTATTGAGAGTAGGGATCTAACTGGGTAAGATGTAGACTATTATTCATGAAAGACTTACCTGCGAGAGTAGTTTTAAGGAGATTTTTTCACCTAGAAATCCTTCCCTTTGTCAAATCGAAAACGAAGGAATATTTTCGATTGGGAAACAATTTGCCACGGGCGGAGAGGGAAGCGCGCCCACGATATATTTTTTTCTGGACAGCGGATGATTAATACAACAACTAAAGTAAGAGAGTTTTTATTATATATGGCCGAGGGGGGGAGGGGTGTGGACACGAAAAATCAGCTTTTCGCATATGCCATACCAAGATGAGACTTGCTCTCCGGTCGCTGCGCTTCCTTCGAGCAAAAAAACTGAAATATATGCATTTATACTAGAAGTTTCTAATAGAAAGTGAATGCTCGGAAGTAAGAACGAAAGTGGAATCGCTTTCGGTAAAGATCGAAAAGCTAGAGAGAAATTTGGCGGACAAGAGTTTGGTATTGTAGCAATCAGCTGACAAATAATAACTTATCCTTAATAATTATATTTATGTTTTTGTTTGTAATAATTGTAATAATTATATTTTTGTATTTTGTTTTGGGCGGCACGCCTTGAAGACTTCATCTGAAACATATTGCTGGATATATATTTTTTTCATATAGGAGGTTGTGTAATGTGCTTTATGTTCTCTCTGTTGTTTTGGGCGGCACGCCTTGAAGACTTCATCTGAAACATATTGCTGGATATATTTTTTTCATATAGGAGGTTGTGTAATCAGGTAATGTGCTTTATGTTCTCACTGTTGTTTTGGGCGGCACGCCTTGAAGACTTCATCTGAAACATATTGCTGGATATATTTTTTTCGTATAAGAGGTTGTGTAATGTGCTTTATGTTCTCACTGTTGTTTTGGGCGGCACGCCTTGAAGACTTCATCTGAAACATATTGCTGAATAAATATTTTTTTTTCATATAGGAGGTTGTGTAATGTGCTTTATGTTTTCACTGTTGTTTTGGGCGGCACACCTTGAAGACTTCAGCTGAAACATATTGCTTAATATATATATTTTTTTCATATAGGAGGTTGTGTAATGTGCTTTGTGTTTTCACTCTTGTTTTGGGCGGCACGCCTTGAAGACTTCATATGAAACATATTGCTGAATATATATTTTTTTCATATAGGAGGTTGTGTAATGTGCTTTGTGTTTTCACTCTTGTTTTGGGCGGCACGCCTTGAAGACTTCATATGAAACATATTGCTGAATATATATTTTTTTCATATAGGAGGTTGTGTAATGTGCTTTGTGTTTTCACTGTTGTTTTGGGCGGCACGCCTTGAAGACTTCATCTGAAACATATTGCTGGATATATTTTTTTTCATATAGGAGGTTGTGTAATGTGCTTTATGTTCTCACTGTAGTTTTGGGCGGCACGCCTTGAATACTTCATCTGAAACATAATTGCTATGATTTAAAACCTGCAAATGAGATGTGATGAAGTTATCCAAAGTAATAGCCAATCAAGGTATATGTAAATACCGTACTGTATTTATTTCATTTTCTCTACTTTCAAAACAACAGCTCAATGCAGTGTTTCAAAAGATCTGCAATACGGTTGACTATATACATCACAAAGAAAATCTCCACAATGACATCAAATCCAATAACGTTTTAGTCGAGGAGCGGAAAGGGCAAAACTGCCCTGTTATCATCTACTTCGGGAAATGCTGCCGCAAGCACTCTGAAGCTCCATCATGAGAGAAGCTTTCGACCGCCGAATATACGGCCCAGAAGTTCGAGTCCCTGGCAGCAAGAATACCAACGCCATTGATGTGCTTTCAGTGGGATTTATGACGACTACTTCTCTTCAATTGGGTTTTTATAAAGGACGCTACAAATTTTTCTGCTAGAAAAAGACCATCACTCAGAGACCTTAGAGGAAAGATTAGAAAGAATGTGTAACCTGGACAAATATAAATTTGTAAGAAAAAAATTCAGCTTGTATGCTTTTTGCGCAGCTGGCGGTTTTATTTGGTCTCGGAAGTTGTCCGTTCGGTACTCGTATAGTTGTTGTTTGGTAACCACAGGTAGCCCAGGCAATGGTTGCTTGTTCGTAGCTCGGAATTCGGCTGTTCTGAGAGGGGACGAGTAAAGCGTTATTTGTGTGAAATGTTGTCAATAAAATTGCCTTAAAACTAAGAAGATGCCTTGTTGTTGTCAAATTCACGTGTAAAGCACGATTTTTTTTTTTTTTTTAGTAGGGACTAAGGAAAGAAACAAGGTTGGAGGCGCCATTTTCAGTAGCACTCAAATACCGTCGAAATTCGAGAGGAAAAAACAACAAACAAAATATTTTTATCTCGCAGACCTATGCCAGGGTACACTTACATTTGATATGTGGCAACACATCCGAGCTAAACTATTTTCCCTTGTCGCTAGCCGTATTTTAAAACGAAAAAGTAGCCACAAGCATCCTTGACCCGACGCCGTTGGACGATTAGTTACGCTTGACCGCGCTGGGAAGGAGCACAGGTAGCCCAGGCAATGTTTGCTCTTGTTTGTAGCTCGGAATTCGGCTGTTTTGAGAGGGGACGAGTAAAGCGTTTTTGGTGAAATGTTGTCAATAAAATTAAGGCATGTTCTAAGTTTTAAGGCAATTTTATTGAAAACATTTCACAAAAAAGGCTTTACTCGTCCCCTCTCAGAACAGCCGAATTCCGAGTGTCTCTGTCCATGAGCGAAACGTGGCGAGTTTGGAGTTAGGAACACAAATCGTACTCCAGGCTCCATGACGTTGAAGGATATAAACAGTAGTTGTGTTATACGACCCCGCGCGTGCTGACAGATTTTATACACCTTTTGACCACTAATCCCCTGCTAAGGTGTATTTTTGCACGCCTAAAATAGGTGTGCAAAACCATTTCAGGCCGGCTGGGGCTCCTCATGATTCCTACTTATTCTTTGACCTTACATCTTTTATCACACAATAGTCCATGATCCATAAATCTCTCACAATACAGTCCTATCATATCGTTTTCCCTCTAACCAAATAATCATCCGTTATCTGTATATCTTTCATCATACCAAGTCCTCCCTTACGCAACCACTTACAATACACCGTCTCATACAAATATACACCCCTAACACTTTTACACTTTCTACACAATAACCTCTCATTACTTAATTCTCTACCCCTTCTTTCAATAAAATTTCCGACCGCTCTGTCCGAGGCTTCCGACCTTATCAATTCGATTTACAAAATAATAGAATGATTTATTTATTAGATAAAAGGTCCTAAAAACATACATTGCAATATAGTACTATAGTATGTATGTATATAGTACATTGTTTCAAAATTTCCTTTACATTCAGCTATAGTTCTTTACATTTCTCGCAATACTTTTATTGAGTTGTTGCACAAACGTCGGAGTCGGTCCCAGTAATTGATTAACCATCCCGAAAAATATATCAAGGGCGCACTTCCCTCTTGTTTCCCTTTTCCGATTTTCCCCTAGTCTTATATATAGGGAACAGCAGCCGTAATGTACCACAGGCTCTCCGACATCATTATAACGATGCGATAGTGCAAGATGCGATAAATATAAAATGAATTAATGTAGTGTATAGAAAATATTATCAAAATCTGAATTCAACTGGTGTTTTCTCTGAAAACCGTTGTAATTCCAGCATTTTTTTTTAATTTCCGACCGGTTATACCCACGTGACCTACCAGCGCTCCATTGAAAGTCTAGTGACGTAACGCACGGTGGGTGGCCCTCTCTTTGGTTGGCAGATGTTAATTATAAGTTGTGTAAAATTTCCACAAATCTTGCTGTTGTGTCTTCAAGATGAAAGCGCTTTTATTCCTTCTAACTTGCTTTATAGCAAACCTAGAAGTGATAATAGGCAGCGTTGAACCAGTGTGCAAATTAAACTCCGGCGTCTATTATGGTCCGAAACTTCCATCTTTGCCTACCGCATTCGAAGCAATAGTGGAAGCGAATATTGTGAATAAGAACTATTCGAGCTATGCACATGAGTGGTACGATAGGGGCTCAAATAGTGGAGTTATTGGCTATATGTCTCATGGACATAAGCGATTTCACATCTACAATTACAATTACAACGAGATGATTTCCTATGACGACGAAAACAACTGCACCGTGCAACAGATCAGTACCATGCGACACCACTCTGCCTTCGGCAAGAATTCCACGAGAATCGGAAGCACTGCTGAACTGTTTCACTTTGGAGCTCAATTCAATGAAACTTTCATGGGAAATACGACTATCCGTGGAATTAAGTGAGTTTTCAAAGCTGAGTTTTGAAAATGCTTTCCTTCATTAACTTACTTGTGATAATGCGTAAGAGGTCTATTGTTTTAAAAGTTCAAAACCCACTTGACATAGTTATGAGCGCTTGTTGAGTGGTTTGCAATGCAAACTAGCACGCTTCTGTCGTCTAATGGTGATATCGAGAAGAGCACGACTAAATTTGTTGTTTTTAATTCTTAAATTCTTCATGTTTGTTGACCAATTCATTGATTATGTAATAAACGTGTTGAAGGTGAAAACGATTAAACCAGTGAATTGGGAGAATTTTTACATTGATTAGAGTTTGAAAGTTATATGTGGGTTTTATTTTCAACATCCTATGTGTGTGTGGGGTGGGGGGGGGAGGGCACCCCCCTAATTTTTTGGGGTGCTTCATGGTCCATGAATGTACATTCATAAGTAATACAAGTTAGTCATAACAGTGTTTAGGCTGAGCATGTTGTGTGTAATTTCTAGTATGCACACTTGTTGCAAGAGAATGTTATGTTTAACTACAAGCAAAAACAAAAAAACAAACAAAGAAAACAAAACAAAAAAGAGGCTTTGTTTGCCAAACCCTGTCTTGTGATAAAGGGTGATAATGTGTGATTTCTGATAGAGGATAATAATGTGTGATTTCTGATAGAGGATGATAATGTGTGATTTCTGATAGAGGATGATAATGTGTGATTTCTGATAGAGGATGATTATGTGTGATTTCTGATAGAGGATGATAATGTGTGATTTCTGATAGAGGATGATAATGTGTGATTTCTTATAAATCTTATGGAATGACAGTAGGAATGACACATTGCTCATTCGAAGAAACAAACTCATTACAGTAATCTCTTATACTCAAACTGTCTTTTCCTCAGATGTTTCCACTGGCAAGCCTGCATCAATCATGAAAATTCTTCTTACACACTGGATTATTATTTCTCAATGCCTGATTGGAAAATGCCCACTCAGGGTAATAACTCCATGCAAGTTGTGCGGGCTGTAATTCAAGGAATATCTGCACACCATGTTATTAACTCCAGTGATCTAGTACACAATTTCTCCCACATTTATGATTTCTTCATGTTCACTCCTGGTGTCCCAAAGGAAAGTGTTTTTCAAGTACCAAGAGGTGTGTTTTGCAAGGATATGCGTGATCACAAACCTCTTCCAAAGCTGAAATCAATCTTTACCACCCTACTGGAAATGCTGAATGTTCAAAACAAGACATCCTCTTATGTAAAGGTAATTTTTCAACTAGAAGGCATCTGGTTTTTGATAAACATGTAAATAAAAAACCTTAACCCCAGATTGACCTATGGGCTGGTGGTGGTATACAGTAGATATGAAGAAAGGAGATATCTGTGAAGAACAATGAAACCCCCTTTCTTGAAGCCCTTGCTTTGGTGCCTGGTTGATGCAACTCCTTGGGTTTGCCCATGTTAGCCCTATAAGGTTAAATCCCCTGTTTCACAGATAAATGTGTGTCTAGTTTCTCTAGTCTAGTTTCTCACTAAAACTTTATTTTCTTTCAGGAATTTTATGACATAAATCGTAGATTGACGGCATATGAGTATACAGATCATAGTCATCACCTTGGTCCTGCCCGGGTGGTCCATGACTTCAACCATGGGCTGAGATACTTCATGACCCAGACTAGTTGTAAAATTTCACTGATGATGCCCAACAATTCCATGGATGCTAAGTTATCTGATGACCATCACCATGTCCGCATGAAGATGATGTCCGAAGTGATCTATGGTGGCAATGTGACAAATTTCATTTATGTTGGCTCTACAACAGAGCGAGGTGTTAACACAGACATCTGGAGTTGGAAAAAGATAGGGAGATACTCACCTAAGGTTAGTGAGCCATGGTTTTTGATTAAGAGCTACACAGTTTGGACTCCCAAGAGTATTTCTTGAATTCAATTATGTTATTAGATTTGGTATTGGACCCCATTTCCTCTAACAAATAATGGAAGTAACACAACATTTATATTAGGCAGTCACTTTGTCCAGCCCCAAAATAGGGGGGATCTCCTGTATACACCAAAGTATTGGTAGACTTTGCATTTTTCTTTTGCTAATCAGCTAACTATTTCACCTACTCCCGCTAAGTGTACAATTCCTTGCCAGGGAATACATGTCATATCTTTTGGTGAAAGGTTATAATGCAATGTATGTGCATTTGCATTGCATTGCATCAATGCTGCGACAAGGGTCATATTCAGGCACACAGTCTTCCCTGGTTCAATTAACATTCAATAATAAGCAGCTATTTGAATTCCTTGAGTAATTATAAATTTTTATTACAGCCAGTTACTTTGGAGACTTTCTTTTCTTCACCATCTTGGAACATGAGGGCTGGATCACTGAGCTATCAGACACAAGTGCCCATGAGAGTTAACTACTACGGTGGTGACAAGCTAAGCTTCATCATAAATTATGCCAGCTTTGATGCAGAGCCAGTTCCTCTAGAAAAATTCAGCATTGCCTCCTGCTTTGACAGCAACGAAAAGAAATATCTGGCAGTTAGGCTGAAAGGTGAGAAATATCTGCATTATGTGTCTATTCAAAAGAAAAGGACTGTTTCTCTAAAAAACATCTATCTTCAAACCACTCCTATACAATCATTATTTGTGTGGTAACTCTCTAACTCTTTGAAATATGAAATAAATAAATCAGGTTTCAATGGTCAAGCCTGTGAAGTAATGAAATCCCAATGGGCTGATCTTGTAATAACTTGACTGTGACAATTTGAACCTCTAGAAAGTTAAAAGTATCAATATTAGCCGATGGAATATCATTATATTTCAAAGGCATGAGCCTTAAAATCTTTTTTTATTAGCAGAGGGGTCTCCATTTTATTTTGTAGTATGGTTGCTTTTTCCAACTATTGACCTTGCAGTGCATAAATCTCAATTATTCTGCAATTGGTTTCTCATTTAAACTAACATTACAATGAGTTCAGAATTTATGGTATTTCTTTCATTAGTATTTTAAATAATTAGAGAGATTAATTAGAGTGCACAAATTATGATTGTATGCGGAGCACTTTTAAGGTGGATGATGTTTTTGGAAAACAGTCCTCTGAAATAGATGTGAGCCACAATAATGTTGTGGACAGTTTTGGTTTGTAAAGAATGTGAGTATGTTATTCTACTTTAGATAAAGACAACTTTTTTTTCAAACAGTTGACTGGTCAAAGATTGTCAGTGGCCATGAGCCAGAGTTCTACAGTGGCGTAACAACAAGCATCGCCTTTGCAGCAAATGTCAGCTTTGTCAGAGTTGAAGGCCTCAAGGTTTGTTTCCAAAATCAGACCATGGTGATCCTGGTTCCTAAAACTTTTTCGTTCCTAGTCATTCCTACTGAGTTCCTAATGGTAAGGGGGGGGGGGGGGTAATTTTTCAATATAAAAAAAATAGAAATTATCTTTTTTCTGTATAGAATTGGGGAGTACGGCTGGAAATACACCAACATTATTTTTGACATCCATTTTTGTGCTATTTAGCGGATTTATGCTAATTTTTTTTATTTGAGTTATTACTAGTGCAAAACATTCAAAAGGCGATCCTATTTGTATAAACAAATCCAAATTTGTACCTCTGGTTTTTTACTCAGTTGTATTATAATGTGTTGTGGCTTAAAGTGTGCGTGAAAGGTTTGAAAGGTAGAAACCATTAAAAAATGGTAAAAAAATTGTGCAAATCTCTATGAATTTTGATAAATTTAAAAGAATTACCCTTCTTTCAGATGATTCAAATTATATCCCGGTCACTTCAAGTCCAGTTTCTATTTTACTATCTGTAATTTAGATGTAGCATAGTTAGTTATTGGTGTAGCTAGTGTGACTACCAAGCACTCGATCCAAGCGTACTTCTACTTGGGTGGCCTTACTGTTTTATGAAGTACCCTCTGACCCCGATTAGCAACTGACTAGGAACTGAGGAATTACCGTAGGAACTAGGATCACAGCGGTCATAACCAGTATATTGACAAAATTGGGGAACATTTGGATTTAAATTTGCCTACTGGTTCAAAATGTATAACCATTTCAGACTTTATTGCATTGCCTTACCATGTTGATTTCTATTAACCTGGAAAAAATGTATAAAAAAATATAATTTTCATCTGTCTATGCAATTGGGGTGTTCATTGATTAAGCTAGTTTCTGGTTTCCCTATTAAAAGACACCAATTGACAGTCATTGAAGGAACTATTTCAAGATACACAAACTCCCAAAATTTAAAGACAAATACTGTAGAGATCAGACATAGTGTGTGGTGATTGACTGCCTACTTTTACTTCTTGATTAGCGAGCAAATAAATTTGAACTAAGATTTGTTTTTCAGGCAAATGACTATGGTGACTATGTTGAACTTCCTTTCATCTTGCTGGAGAAGCCATCGACAGGGCTTTTCCCTCCAGGTTTCGAACCTCCAGTTCCAGAAAGCAACCTAAAAGATGCAGAAGAAAAGCTTTATGACAATGTGATGATAGGATTTAATGTTGTATGGACTGACTCAGGTAAGAATTAGCATGATGCATACAGGTCCAGATGGTAGAAAATAAAAATGACAAGGGGCAGATAACTAAAAAAATGTACCTGAAATTAATAAAAATGAGGGGAGGGACCCCTAATCTATACCCCTGGATCCACCCTTCCTGTCATTTAACCTGCTTTTCTAAGTGAACAACTAAATGCATATTGCGAATGGATTTAGATTAGGTTTTATTGGGATGCAACCTGATAGATGATGTTCCTACTGACCTTGTCACCATTTGCTTTATCTTGAAATTTTTGCTTTACATGTTATTTTTGTTCCAGCTTGATGGTCAATTTATTTTAATTCGTTAATGCTCCATTTGCAGACACCAAAAAGAAGCATGCATACACATTAGAACGCTGGATGGGAGGTGCTCCCACTCCTCCTGGTCCAGGCCCCAAACCAGAGAGAAAAAAGGGAGGAGTCCCCCCTGGTGCTGTTGCAGGCTTGGCCATTCTGATGCTTGCTATTGGCATCTGTGGGGGTCTTGCAGTTGCACACGTGATCATGAAACGCAGAGGAACCAGCCTGTTTAATTACCAACGCCAGGAGTAATTGTTTTTCACTGGTAATAGCAGCCAAGCTAATCTGCATAGCATACGTACAGCAAAAATTTGTCTGTATTCTCACCATAGTGTACTACATATAATTGTCATCATGCACATATTAACCAGGTTATTCTTATTCTAATTGTCTTTATCGTTAAAACAATATTAACACTTCCTGGAACCATTATCATCTTTTCTGTATTTCCTCAACAGTACGTTTAATCCTTTCAAGCATTATACAATCACCAAAATTTCTATTGTAATGACTTTACATGACATGTATTGGAAACAACAATTTTTATTGATTGCATAATTCTGTAAACAACTGACAGCTGAACAGCTAAACTTATATTATGAAGACCAGCTTAAGGAAAGTGGGGCACCACACTTCATTATCCCTCACTGAAGTGGTGACCATTTGCCCCATTCACTGGATTTTTTTTTCTAAAGAATTATAGAAATGTGTAGAAATTTAAGAAATGCACATATTGCCATTTAAAGAAAATTTGTGATAGTGTGAAAATTTTTTGTCTAAACAACTAAAGAAATGTGTAGAAATTGTAAAAAATCACATATTGCCATTTATTTAAAGACAAATTGGGAAGTTTAATTGTATTGTTTTTTTATAATATTTCCACAGCACAATAGATATTTACTTAAAATATCACAGATAACCTAAGTTGAGATAGAATATCAGTCTGCACTGCAGTATAAATTAAAATAATAGAAAATAATGTATTCATGGTTTATCAAAATAAACCTGAATCTCAGTTTCTGAGTGTATTGATTTGTTGTTCATTTAATATTTTTTTATTTACTTTATCAGCACCCTAGCTGGGGCATTGGGGAGGAATATAGAAAATATAAAAGGACATTAAAGAATATCTAAGGCTTGCCCCCATGCACAAAGTTTTCTAGCTATGGCCTTGATTACTGATAATGTATTTCTTGAGTTAGTATAGCAAACAGATTTACACCCTCTACTTCTTATTATTGATTCAAAATCCCACGCTTATGCATTTTCAAGAGCACGTACGAGCAGTATATTGAAAAACAAAAAATGTATAATCCGACAATATATAATTATTATTTTTTACTTGAATTTTTTAATTGAATATTATTTGTATTGTTTTTCACACCTCGGAGTTGGAAATGCACAAATCTAAGGCCTGGTCTACCTGTGTTATCACGTGATTGGTAAAATCCCGCCATTATTTGTTCTTTTCGCTCTACAGATTCTGTATATGTTTCTTGTTTTTTTTTGTAAGAGGTTTTTTTCAGCCTTTTCTTATTTTGACTAGGGCTTCAAACGAATTCGTCATAGTACGCCAGAGCTATGTTTCTCCCAATTTGACCGTCTTAAACTGTTTAAAAACGTATTGAGCTGAAAAATTATGTGAAAGAAAATGAAGCCTGCACCGGGCGAATCTGCCCACTTATCAACATTTCAAGCCGAAGGCGAAGAAACTTCGTCCGAACATTTTTTTATTGGTTGTGTAATTGCAAAGAAATCTTGACTTTTGTATCCGTATCTCCAGAAGGGCTTGTTCTATTGGGAAAAAATGGATAGCACTGAAGATTTGTCTGTAGAATTCAGAGAAGAGGAATTTTATAAAGGAAGCACCGAGGCGAAAGGGCGGGAAATCAGAGCAAGTGTTAACCGACAAGGTAAGCGATTTAACTATGGGCACTGCTGCAGTTTTGAAGTAAATGAAATACTCGTTCTCTTACCTTATTCGTGTTTTTATATTTTCTCTTCTCAATTTAAGGTCATGGAGCCGAGAAAAATGAGGTATGGAAAGGAATAAAGTTAACTTTTAAGTATTTTTGGGATCTTTTCTTTATAGTTGCTTAGCTTAGTTTATATATAGGATTTCTCAAATATGGACACCATAAGAAGCCCTGACTTGGTAAGAAAAGAATACAGATTTTAAGAGGAACATCAGTGGGCTTATGCAGAAATAAAAGCATATAAAATCATACCAACTTTCAATTATGATAACCTAAATATTGCCCTATAATATTGCAATGTGTCTAATTCCCCTGCAGACATCAGCGTGTAGACACACCTTAATGAGTTCAAGCCCCACACAGTGTGTTCCATCCTCACCTACCCACATTACAGACACAAAAGAGTTATCTGGACCAGCGGTGACTACAGTAGCAGAAACAAGTAGTCAAGAACTTGAAAGTGTTCCACCAACACAAGCAGGTATCAAAACCAGTTGCATCATACCTCAAGAGCTACACAAAAATGAAGAAAGTGAATTGCCAGCAAGTGAGAAATCAGTCTACTTGAATGACCTTGAGGGAACTGTTGGTCAAGTTAATAGGAAATACAAAAGCTCTCTACAGGATTTTGTTAGTAGTAATAAACCATACAAGAACTCCTATGTGAGTACCGTTATGCAGCGTCGTGACATGGATATCACAAAAACAAATTTTCATCAGCACCCCACAAGTGTTTACCAAGAACCAGTTTATCCAGGAAGTTCCAGGACAGTGCCACTAGAGATGAACAAGTGTTTTTCTAGTCTCCCTCCTGTTAGTAGTTTCCATAATCATGTAGAGCATAGACAATGCCATGACACTAGGCATTCTAGCCCACTCCAGCCATCTATACCAGTCATAGACTTAACCGGCATTCCATGTAGTCAGGTGTCAGTGATTAATTATTCACAAGCTGATGACGGCTACAACACACCAGAATCAAGGTCATTTGACACTTACAACCATCATACAGATGGAACCATCCTTCCTGGAAGTAGCACCATACCAGATCAACAGGGTTGTGGTAACAGTCTTATGAGAATCCCAGCATGTTCTGCTCCTGCTAAGGCCTCTGATTTTGGCCATTTCAAGAGTAGTGGTACGACAGACACAGATGTGTCTGCTTGTCTAAGAAGCATTATTCCTGCCCCTGGCCTGCCTAGACAAGCGATGTCTCCGTCACAGCTGATGATTAATGGTGTTCCATGCTTCATTGTGGCTATACCAATACAGGCAGCCACTACAGTGCCCAAGCATGATGTTCAGGTGCCAACTAGTTGCATCTCTGTGCTACCAAGGCAAGGTATTGTGGTTATGCATTACACAGTTTGGCTGACTGTTTGCAGGAATAGGGCAGATATAGTAAAACCCAAGGCAAGGTACTGTTGTTATGCATATACACAGTTTGGCTGACTGTTTGCAGGAATAGGGCAGATATAGTAAAACCCAAGGCAAGGTACTGTTGTTATGCATATACACAGTTTGGCTGACTGTTTGCAGGAATAGGGCAGATATAGTAAAACCCAAGGCAAGGTATTGTAGTTATGCATTACACAGTTTGGCTGACTGTTTGCAGGAATAGGGCAGATATAGTAAAACCCAAGGCAAGGTAATGTTGTTATGCATTACACAGTTTGACTGACTGTTTGCAGGAATAAGGCAGATATAGTAAAACCCAAGGCAAGGTATTGTAGTTATGCATTACACAGTTTGGCTGACTGTTTGCAGGAATAGGGCAGATATAGTAAAACCCAAGGCAAGGTAATGTTGTTATGCATTACACAGTTTGGCTGACTGTTTGCAGGAATAGGGCAGATATAGTAAAACCCAAGGCAAGGTATTGTTGTTATGCATTACACAGTTTGACTGACTGTTTGCAGGAATAGGGCAGATATAGTAAAACCCAAGGCAAGGTATTGTTGTTATGCATTACACAGTTTGGCTGACTGTTTGCAGGAATAGGGCAGATATAGTAAAACCCAAGGCAAGGTACTGTTGTTATGCATATACACAGTTTGGCTGACTGTTTGCAGGAATAGGGCAGATATAGTAAAACCCAAGGCAAGGTATTGTTGTTATGCATTACACAGTTTCACTGACTGTTTGCAGGAATAGGGCAGATATAGTAAAACCCAAGGCAAGGTATTGTTGTTATGCATATACACAGTTTGGCTGACAGTTTGCAGGAATAAGGCAGATATAGTAAAACCCAAGGCAAGGTATTGTAGTTATGCATTACACAGTTTGGCTGACTGTTTGCAGGAATAGGGCAGATATAGTAAAACCCAAGGCAAGGTAATGTTGTTATGCATTACACAGTTTGGCTGACTGTTTGCAGGAATAGGGCAGATATAGTAAAACCCAAGGCAAGGTATTGTTGTTATATGCATTACACAGTTTGACTGACTGTTTGCAGGAATAGGGCAGATATAGTAAAACCCAAGGCAAGGTATTGTTGTTATGCATTACACAGTTTGGCTGACTGTTTGCAGGAATAGGGCAGATATAGTAAAACCCAAGGCAAGGTACTGTTGTTATGCATATACACAGTTTGGCTGACTGTTTGCAGGAATAGGGCAGATATAGTAAAACCCAAGGCAAGGTATTGTTGTTATGCATTACACAGTTTCACTGACTGTTTGCAGGAATAGGGCAGATATAGTAAAACCCAAGGCAAGGTATTGTTGTTATGCATATACACAGTTTGGCTGACTGTTTGCAGGAATAAGGCAGATATAGTAAAACCCAAGGCAAGGTATTGTAGTTATGCATTACACAGTTTGGCTGACTGTTTGCAGGAATAGGGCAGATATAGTAAAACCCAAGGCAAGGTATTGTTGTTATGCATTACACAGTTTGACTGACTGTTTGCAGGAATAAGGCAGATATAGTAAAACCCAAGGCAAGGTATTGTTGTTATGCATTACACAGTTTGGCTGACTGTTTGCAGGAATAGGGCAGATATAGTAAAACCCAAGGCAAGGTATTGTTGTTATGCATTACACAGTTTGACTGACTGTTTGCAGGAATAGGGCAGATATAGTAAAACCCAAGGCAAGGTATTGTTGTTATGCAATACACAGTTTGGCTGACTGTTTGCAGGAATAGGGCAGATATAGTAAAACCCAAGTCAAGGTATTGTTGTTATGCATTACACAGTTTGGCTGACTGTTTGCAGGAATAGGGCAGATATAGTAAAACCCAAGGCAAGGTATTGTAGTTATGCATTACACAGTTTGGCTGACTATTTGCAGGAATAGGGCAGATATAGTAAAACCCAAGGCAAGGTATTGTTGTTATGCATTACACAGTTTGGCTGACTGTTTGCAGGAATAGGGCAGATATAGTAAAACCCAAGGCAAGGTATTGTTGTTATGCATTACACAGTTTGACTGACTGTTTGCAGGAATAGGGCAGATATAGTAAAACCCAAGGCAAGGTATTGTTGTTATGCATAACACAGTTTGACTGACTGTTTGCAGGAATAGGGCAGATATAGTAAAACCCAAGGCAAGGTATTGTTGTTATGCATTACACAGTTTCACTGACTGTTTGCAGGAATAGGGCAGATATAGTAAAACCCAAGGCAAGGTATTGTTGTTATGCATTACACAGTTTGGCTGACTGTTTGCAGGAATAGGGCAGATATAGTAAAAACCCAAGGCAAGGTACTGTTGTTATGCATATACACAGTTTCACTGACTGTTTGCAGGAATAGGGCAGATATAGTAAAAACCCAAGGCAAGGTATTGTTGTTATGCATTACACAGTTTGGCTGACTGTTTGCAGGAATAGGGCAGATATAGTAAAACCCAAGGCAAGGTAATGTTGTTATGCATTACACAGTTTGGCTGACTATTTGCAGGAATAGGGCAGATATAGTAAAACCCAAGGCAAGGTATTGTTGTTATGCATTACACAGTTTGGCTGACTGTTTGCAGGAATAGGGCAGATATAGTAAAACCCAAGGCAAGGTATTGTTGTTATGCATTACACAGTTTGACTGACTGTTTGCAGGAATAAGGCAGATATAGTAAAACCCAAGGCAAGGTACTGTTGTTATGCATATACACAGTTTGGCTGACTGTTTGCAGGAATAGGGCAGATATAGTAAAACCCAAGGCAAGGTATTGTAGTTATGCATTACACAGTTTGGCTGACTGTTTGCAGGAATAGGGCAGGTATAGTAAAACCCAAGGCAAGGTAATGTTGTTATGCATTACACAGTTTGGCTGACTGTTTGCAGGAATAGGGCAGATATAGTAAAACCCAAGGCAAGGTAATGTTGTTATGCATTACACAGTTTGGCTGACTGTTTGCAGGAATAGGGCAGATATAGTAAAACCCAAGGCAAGGTATTGTTGTTATGCATTACACAGTTTGACTGACTGTTTGCAGGAATAGGGCAGATATAGTAAAACCCAAGGCAAGGTATTGTAGTTATGCATTACACAGATTGGCTGACTGTTTGCAGGAATAGGGCAGATATAGTAAAACCCAAGGCAAAGTAATGTTGTTATGCATTACACAGTTTGGCTGACTGTTTGCAGGAATAGGGCAGATATAGTAAAACCCAAGGCAAGGTATTGTTGTTATGCATTACACAGTTTGACTGACTGTTTGCAGGAATAGGGCAGATCCATGCAGAAATTTGAGTATGTAAAGGGGATGTAAAAGGTATGTTGTTTGATACCATTTACCTACCATATACTTCCTAAAAACATACCCTCTACATACCAACTTGGAAGGCATGTAATGGGTATGTAATACATATGAAAATTGGACATAGTAAAATATACCTTTTACATAACCAAAAGCGACCTTGATATTGAAGACCTTGGAGTTATGTAAAAGGTAAGTGTTAGGTATGTAAATTGTGTGTAGACGGTATGTAATGAGATATCATTTACATACCAAATATTTGCTGAAAACATACCTGTTACATACCAATTTAGGTGGTATGTAATTGGCATGTAATACCTATCAAAATTGGACATTGTAAAATATACATTTTACATAACCAAAAGCGACCTTGATTTGAAGATTTATAGTTATGTAAATGGTAAGTATTAGGTATGTAGATGGCAAGTAAAATATATATAGTGGGAACCATTTACATATCAAAAACTTGCTAAAAACATACCGATTACATACCAAAATGCTACTGTTAAATGGAAATTTACATACCCATTACATACCTAAAATGTACCTTATGGGTACATAGCTCAAGGCTACCTTAAAAGGGCATGGTATAGAATTTACATAGCCATTACATACCCAAAATGTACCTTGAACATACCACAAATGCTACCGTTAAATGGAAATTATTATACCCATTACATACCTAAAATATACCTTGTACATGCCACAAACATAGCTCAAGGCTACCTGAAGAAGGCATGGTATAGAATTTACATAGCCATTACATACCCAAAATGTACCTTCACAAATAATACCGTTAAATGGAAATTTACATACCCATTACATACCTAAAATGTACCTTGGACATGCCACAAACATAGCTCAAGGCTACCTTAAAATGGCATCGTGCCAATTTTACGTACAATACATTATCTAAATGTGTCCCATAGCTAAAGGGATAACTTGGAATAAGCGACTGAGCCAAGCAGCTAGTCTTTCCTTGTTTGTAAGCATATCAATAAAACGCCCCTGCAACATGGTATCTATGCCTCTACATGTCACACGCAAAATTTAAACCCAAAGAACGTTGTATAACACACTTTATGCGCAAAGTAAAACTAAATTGTTGCTTAAAGATCAATAAGATTACCTGGAACTGCTAAGCTGCAAAGGTAAAGTTACTAACCTGGAAATCACTGGAAATGTTTAATTGATTCCTAGATCGGCACATAATCTCGATTCACAAAAAATGACTTTTTTGATTACTAGTTCGAATTGTTTATTATCAAATATAAATTTAAAAAAATGGTAAAAACTATGCCAAAGTTTTCAATCAAGCAAAGACTCATCTGCATCGTAGTCATCATCATCATCATCAGGAAGACTAGGCAGACTTGGCAGATCATCTTCACAAGCTGACTTCCGTGCTGCTCTCCTCAAGTTTTTTATACTTAGGTTCATGGCACTTGTGATGCCTTTTTTACACCCGTCTGGGAGGTTCTGC
The DNA here is from genome assembly GCF_932526225.1 of Nematostella vectensis. Lineage (NCBI taxonomy): Eukaryota > Metazoa > Cnidaria > Anthozoa > Actiniaria > Edwardsiidae > Nematostella > Nematostella vectensis. The sequence continues at coordinate 722,083 of NC_064036.1, read as the reverse complement.
CTCGACGCATATGCTATTAATGTAACAAAAAATCACTTCGCATTACGTTTGTTATTATCGTCATTAATTGAGTTATTCAATATACCAAATATTCGCGGTACCATAACTTCACCTGATGCGAAAACAATTTAATGTGGGAAAATCAAAACTTAGCTTTTCTCACCTTTAATAGTGGTTATAATTTGCTGGTTAAGCAAATTTCCCACCTCCCCCTGCTCAGAGATTTTTCCCTCGCGCCTTTCTTCTTCTGAAAAAAACGCCTTTAAAAGGCGTGTAGCCAGCGAGGACTTGGTGTGTGCGGTTTTGCACAATGCAAGTGCTGTCCTCGAAAGGAAGACACCACTGCCCGCAACTAATTCAACTAACTGCAAATAATGAAAGAAAAAAAAAACGTTCAGTACCCAAAATAACATATAGTTCATAAAACGACGTCAATAATACTTGAGTTATTTTTTTAAATATCGTATCAAGTACTCGCGATAGGACAAGCTCTTGCTTTCACGGGCAATTGGAAATAGTTAGTTGTCATTTGAACAAAGTCGGCGGCTACTGAGTGATCTGATTAGTAAATTATCATTGTCAAGCGCTGGAAAGTCCCGGCTGTTGCGAATCGGGACTTCCCGAATTAACAAGCGAGGACCACTCATAGCCACTGACTTCGTTTGAATGGCAGCTAAGTATTTCAAGTCGCCCAAGAAAATCTATCTGTGACCTGATGCCCGTAAGGTTGGATTACACCTCACACTCATTTTTATTTAAACTTTTTTAAACTAAAGACTTATGTTCAAGGCTGACTAATAAACCCTGCACTGTTCTCAAATTCCTGTATCCATCCTTATTATTACCTTTCTCGTTGCCGCTTCTGCCTCACTCATCACGCCTACCCGCCCATCATTTACTTGTACATTTGGTACTCGAAGCTCATTTCCTAAAATCAATGACAATTATAAAATGATCTCTATATCATCAGAAAACAAACTAGAAGAGGATGGCGTAAACGTGGAAAATGATCTCTATATCATCAGAAAACAATCTAGAAGAGGATGACGTAAACGTAAAAAATAATTTTTCAACTAAAAGGACAGAGAGGAAAGATGCAAGATAACTATTTTTTAGCTCAATATTTTGCATATAAGCTCCCTTTTTGTCGGAGAACAAAATATCAAAATTAAAAATGTAACTTACGCTATGTCTTGAAAGATATTTCAAAGGCTATCTGTGAAAAAGCCCAACAAAATACGAAATGGCGCCCGTTTTGACCCATTAAATTGAAAATATTTACCTTGGATACCATCTGATCTGCTCAGTCTCCTGAATCGCGCTTCCAAAGCCCCATATTTTTCCTTCAGCTCACTAAGCTCATCTCTCGTGGAAACACACATAGGATTTGGGCAAAGTGGCCTTTTTTTTGGTTCTTTCTGCGCATCTGAAATAGAAAAAAAAAATTAATAGAGCGGAAACCCTCAAGTAGAACCTGAATAAAAGACATCTGATTTTGGAGTCTATACTGAACTGTTCTTTTTACAGCAATTCTACCCTGAAAATGGGGATAATAATTTTTGATATAAATATGAAATAGAAAAGTGAAATAATGACAAAAATACTTACGCTGCGTATGTGCTGGCTTGTCTCTTGTGACTCCCTGTTGGTTAATTAAAGAGAGACTTCAAACTTGGGGATCTATACTAGTGTATTTTTATGCGTTTCAGAACCGTTTAATTGAAATTGACAAACCTTGAGTGACGATGTTGATAAATCGCGGGAGGCCGACTTCTTTGAAAATAGAAATGCGGTTGAAAAAATTTTATAGAGGTATAGAATTAAGATCCTGAACTTCTCATTCAAATTGCGTACCAACCTGGACTATTTGTTCTGACTGATTCAGCTCGCACCCTGTGATAAACGGATGAAACGTAAATAGCTAATCATCATGAATGATCATAGACTTGAGAATACAAATTGGAGTATTCCTTACCCGCTCTTTGTGTTGATCTCTCGTTGATAGCAACAATCGAGATGTCCTATATGTACATAAACAAACATTGTCTATTATGATTTTCTATGATTTCATAAATTTGAGGATATCTCGATTCTCAGTGCTGAGAATTCTTGCTCGCAAAGTTCAGTGTACTTTCTCGCAATTCTTTACTGGTCGTGCTCGAGGAACGGGATCTGTACAGGACCTGAAATGATCCCAGGACCCGAAACGATCCCAGGACCCGAAATGATCCCCAAAAGTACCCCAACTGATCCTCGGACCCGAAACGATACCGAGGAGTCCCCGAAATCAACCCCAAGGAATTACGGTAATGGACAGAGGGAAAGCAGAAGAAATACTTGCAATTCTTGAATCATAATAAAGGGTTAACAGCGACTCGATTTCTAAACAACGTGACTTAAAAATATTAAATTCCAACACAATACTTCTATTTATTACATTGCCCGGCGTTAAACCCATAAACAGAGTCCAAAACAAATACACAACTTTAAATTGCTACTGAAAGGAATATAGCATAAACATAGCACAGCCTTGCTCAGATCAACCAAACTTTTGACCTTCCATCACACTCTTAACATTTTGCGGTTCCGACACATGACTCCGACACTATAAATCTCATTTCCGGTAAACATCACCCCTAAAAATTAATATTCATCTGACAACCAAACATGTATTTCACCACGAAATCCTTGTTCTTACGAGCGAATATTTACCGACACATTTTAGGCAGCCGGTTTGGCAGAGAAGATGGAATGACAAAAGTACACTGAGTATAATACACTCGAACAACCCTTCTACTACCGATGCAAAATATTAAGAGGATGTGAAAGCAATATTATGTGAGTTTTGAATTTCCTCATGTAGTCGTGCGTACACCCCGGCATGATCTCATGATATGATAGGTCTTTCATTCACCGAAAACAAACATGTCAAAAAATAACTTTAAAACATTTCGCTTCCTATGTAAAGCAGCATGTCCCATCTGTTAAGACTTTCTTTTATGGCTTGTTATGTAAAAATGATTTATCCACGCCGGGCTCCTCAAATTACTATCACAGGAATTGTTAGTTGACCCCAATTTCTGACTCAACCACTGTATTTCCCCCGCAGTCGTATATAAAAATCTTAATACTATAGTTTTAGTTAATGTAAATTTCCTTTTAATAACACAAACAAAGCTAAATGTTTCATATGTTTTTAAAACTGAAAGCCAATCCTTACACATTCCTTTAGTTGTCCATTACTGTAATTCCTTGGGGTTCATTTCGGGGACTCTTGGGGATTGTTTCGGGTCCCGGGATCAGTTGGGGTACTTTTGGGGATCGTTTCGGGTCCTGGGATCGTTTCGGGTCCTGGGATCGTTTCGGGTCCTGGGATCATTTCGGGTCCTGTACAGATCCTCTCGAGCATGACAGTTCTTTCGATTGACCTGTTTTTCTTGGGTGTTTGAAGATAGTTATGAGGGAAGGAGGGGTGGTATAGAGTATATTTCTCACATTCACAAGCTCCATTTCTTTGAAAATGTTTGAAAATCTAACCTCAAGTGTCTCAGCAATTTGGTCGCAACTTTCCACAGTTCCGGTCACAGTTGTCGCAGGGGGGGTGTTTTTTGATGATTTTTTTGATGACTTTTTCTTCTTAACTGGAGCATTACTATCTGTTGAGGATTTATTGTTATTATGAATTTCACCAATCATGTACTTCAGTGGTTCTGCCGCTTAAATTTTCCCAAGTACTCTATTTTTTTACTATACTATTATTGTCATATTATGCAAGTAGTGACGTACCCGAAGAAGCTTTGTCACTGGTCCTTTTTTTAGTTTTTTTCTTCTCTTCCTCATTGACATTCTTGCCTATAACCATAAATTAAAATAAAGGTAATAAATAACACTTTATGACCCATTGTTTAAGGCCCGGAGGAAATTGTTTCATTTCAGTTGTTTTCATACTTTTCCCAAGAATATCCCGAAGTTCGCTCCGAACTAAACATTCATTGCGAAACTAGCTTTTTTTGTGTGTTTCGAATTGAGTTTGTGAACTTCATCGTGATTAAAGTTCGTAATTACCACATCTCATCGCTTTTTTTATTTCAAAAGGCTTAAAAGTATTCGGGTGGACATGATTCAAGCAAAAATCATCTAACTTGTGCTGGAAAATGCTCCCGCCGTGGTAGCCCCTTGGTCCCTGGCCTTGTGGTGCGGGGAAATCAGAGCCCCATCGACTTGACCCTTATACTGGGCCAGTGAATAGAGCGCGGGCAGCACGGACGTCATAATTCTTGTTTTATGGACGTTTTGACAAAAGAGAGACTGAGCAGTCAAATGATTCGGATTTTAGTCCCTCAGCTATAGATTCAAGATTAATAGATTAGAATTTTAAGTCATAAAGGTTATTTACGCCGCTTTTATAATGAGCCGATACTTTGCAAAATCTCGATAAACCAATATTATTCGGTCCATCTCTTGTCTGCTTGTCACCTAGACTATTATCAATCAAACCGCGAATGTAGAATAGCTTTTAATATATTTCACGGCAACAATTTGGAGCGGCTAAAGAGAGGCGTATGTAATTGGCCTCTGCAGACGGAACAAAATACAACGGAACTACTTTTTGATTCCTAATAACAGACCGATCAAAAAGAGAACCATATCCTTTTATTTGATATATGTTTGACATCCTAAAACGCTCTTTTAGATGATTCAACCTTGAAGGCATTTCCGGCATGTTTGTTCTTATCATGTTCTTATCATTGACAGTGCCGGAAACAGATTCTACCTGGGGAACTCCATGTTACGAAATGCAAACAGTACTTAATTACCTTTGATTAAAAGCATTATTCATAAAGTGCTTTTCATGACGGTAAATATAAAAGTCTCTCAGGACTACAAAAGACTACAAAAAAAAAAAAAAAAAACTCACGCAACATTAAAGCTTTTGTTTACCCACCTCCGGTTGTTGCCGTTTCTCGGGTTGTTGCCGTTTCTCGGGCCACATCTATTTCTGTGAAACCGATAAAATCACTGAAAATATTTATATTAAACGCCACGACTCATTACATAAACGCAAACATGAGTAAACAAAGATAAGTCAAATACCAATATCTTCAGCAACAAAATCGCCTCCCAAAGTTTTTGGTTTTGGGCGTCGCTTCCCACCATCTAAAGTCGCCTTCCGTTGTTCTTCAAACGGGTCTATGTACTCGTGCTTCCTTATACTATTCAAGAAAGCTTTACTATCTGTAAGTGCAAAAACAGCATTTAAAAAAGCTTTGTTATCTGAAAGTATAACAGCAATGTGTTCTTGTTTTTATTAACTTTTAACCAAGGAGTACAACTCATGCCAATCTAATCGTCTCAAGCAATAAAATACAGTATTTCATACAACTATATTATACTACTCGATTAAAATCAATCAAGGAGCGCCAAGTCTCGCCTCTGTCGCAACTGTGGAATTTAGTGATAACAGCTAAGCGCCACATGGTGATTTTTTTAGGTGATTCTGAAAATAATTATAAGGGGCAAACAAGCATAAAACCGAGGCCAATGTCTGTAAAATCCGAATTGTATGGTGGTTAACTCTTATATTCCAAATTCACACTCGGGTGATCAGCGCCGAGTTCTTCGGGCAGACCAGAATTTCAAGTTTAACTGTCATTTATCGCGTTCGTTGAGGGTTAGATATGTTCGATTGCAAATCATTAATACGTCCAGGCAATTTTAATGCAACATGTATAATGGGAAGTTATTATTAAGAGACTTACCATGAAGTTTTAAAACTTTGGCGCGGGCCATTTCTTGCTTGGGATCCCACACAGCATTGTAGGTTGAACCCTCGATTACTCCCTCCGGTATATCCTCGGTACATATATTTTTCGTATATATCACCTTCCAACACTCGGGCTCTGGATCGCCTATCCATTTAACCAATGCAAATGCTGGAAAACGAGATGCCATTTGTAGTTGAAAATGTCGGTCGGGTGATCGACTATTTAAAAGTTCGAGTAGGAAAAACGGATGCGACAAAGGCTAGTTATTAACCAGATCGTGCTCGAAATAGACGTGAACATCACAAAATAAAACAAAACTGACCAATCAGGTCGAAACTGCCAAGATTGATTGATACCGTAGGCCAGAGATAATGGCCTGAACAAACAACTGAAAACTAGACGGAATTACTTTCATGTTACAGGCAAAAACAACATGGATGGTCGAAAGAATCGAAAAAAGCAAGGACGGTACTGTCAGTATTATAACACAATTACTTCGCCATCCAAGATCCCCAGGACAACCCGAACAAGAAGCAAGTTTGCAGATTCTCATCCTAACGAAAATGATAACTTATTGGATTTAGAAACAGAAGATAAGATAGACGATACTCTCGCGGGAGCTTCTAGTTTAACGACGGAGGATATAATAGCCGAATACCCTGATGACGTCCTATCCGAAAGCGAAGATAATTTTGTAGCTGATTGTACTGCATGCGAGACCACTTGTAATTCCGACACTGTTCACACTAGCAGAAATTTTGAAAACCGAGCGGAGATATATGAATATTTGGATAACGAAGACTGGGAGAAACTTGCAGACGTCGTTTTTGACTCGGAAACTGAAATTAACAATGAACATGGAAGTAAAGACGAGAACGAAGAACAAGAAGACTTTATTGAGCTGGATGACTCTTCAATTGAAAGTGACGGGGCAGATTTAGACCTGATGACTGCACAAGAGCAGGATCCGCCAATTTATTCTGGTAGTTTGCTAACAGTGACCATGCATCTAGCAGCTATAATGACATTTGCGATGGCAGAGAGCCTTACTGCTTCCGCGATTTCCCATCTGTTAATACTTATCTCCCTTCATTGCCCGGTACCTAATAGATGCATGAAAACACTTCACACACTCTGGAATCACCTAGGCTCCATGAGTGCCCCCATAGAGTGGCACTATTTTTGTACAAGGTGCAATCGATACTTGGGAAAAACTAAGCCAATCGCAACGCAAAATTGCGTGCACTGCAAAAAGAGCTTCGCCCCTGGAAAAAGTAAGACATGGGATACGTTTATAGTATTTCCAATTATCACACAGCTGTCATGCATGCTTAAAGACAGTTCGTTTGTAGAAGCTCTTACGTCCTACCGATTCAACCACGAGGAAGACAAAAGAAGGCGGAACTGCCCAGAAAACATCGAGGATATAATTGACGGCGAAAATTATCAATTATTTTTTAAAGAACATGGTTTTTTGAGAAATCCAAACAATTTTGCTATTCAGCTAAACACGGACGGTGTGGCATTGTTTAAAAGCTCCAGCTATGCTATATGGCCGGTTTACATGGTTATATGTGATTTGCCTCCGCGTATGAGGTATTCAAGAAAGTATCGCCTTTTTGCAGGCCTTTGGTTCGGGAACACGAAACCTCTCTTTTCAGTTTTTCTGCATCCTTTTAAGGACATGTTTCAAACACTTTATAATGACGGATTTACCTTAAATCTAAATGGTTCTGATATAACTTGGCGAGCTATTGTAATAAGCACTACAATGGATGCTCCTGCAAAATGCCTCTTCATGTGTATGAAGCAATTTAATGGTGAATGTGGTTGCCCATATTGCAAGGCAAAAGGGCAAAACGTAAGGACAGAGAAAAAAGGCAACTGTCGCATTTTCCCTTACGTTAAAATGCCAGACCGGAAAAAATTATCTCCATTAAGAACACACAGCGAGTTTTTGAGAGATGCAAAGAGCGCTGCGCAGTCTCCGAGTAAAGCTACTACTGTAGATGGCGTGAAAGGTATAAGCATGGCATTTGGATTTCCAGGTTTTAATATTGTCAAAGGAATGGCAATTGATTATATGCACGCTGTTTTGTTAGGAGTAATGAAACAATTACTGTGCTACTGGTTCGACAAGAAACACAAGAAATGTTCTTGGTATTGTGGAAATAGCGTCAAAGCATGTGACGAACGGCGTGAGAGGATAAAACCGCCAAACTACGTCAGCAGGATACCAAGAAGTGTTGAGGAACGGTCGCATTACAAAGCGTCTGAGTTACGAACCTGGCTACTTTATTATTCCTTGCCTGTAATGCAGGGTATTTTGCCAAATGAACACTATCAGCACTTAATGCTTTTTGTGTGTGGTGTTTATATGTTGCTTAAAGAGTCAATTTCTCCAATGGAGATAAACAAGGCTAATCAGCTATTGGAACATTTTTGTCTTCGAGCTCAAGGACTCTACGATGACAGATTTATGACTTTTAATCTTCATCAGCTTTTACATCTTGCTGATTCTGTTAGATTCAACGGCCCTCTTTTCAGTAATTCTTGTTTTTTCTACGAGGACTTAAATGGAGACTTAAGAAGCCTCTTTCATGGTTCACAAAATGTTGAGGGCCAAATTGTTAGAGCTGTTTCCATTTTACAACATTTACCAGAAATGATTGAAAATGTGACGGATTTAAACGTAAAACACTTTTGTCAGTCATTAACTCAAAAACGAAGGGTTGGGCATGTGAGCGAGGAAATTGATGAGAATCTAAAGCTTCAGGTACTGGGATCTCTTAAACCTTATATCATCAGCGCTCTCCAGGAAGTTGAACAACTACAAATAATTGCTGGAAATGTGGCAATATTCGACATAATGTACAAATGTTTTTACCGATTAAAACGTGGCGATAACATTATCCACAGTGCAGGATACACCCGAGTAACAAAACGAAATTCGACTGTTGTACAGTTTACAAAGCCTGATGATGATGAGATGGCTTATGGGTCCGTCCTCTATTTTGTCAAGTACAAAAAGCCCTGCCGAAGCTCTACCTGCGAGGTGGTTTGCCAGTGTACTGAGCATGGTTATGTAGCTATGATAGAGGAATATGAAATACTGCACTCTAAACACTTATCCAGCTCAGACTTGAGAGGACCAAAAGCAGAAGTCAGGCATCTGATTCCCATGAACAGGAAACCGTTAGGCATTGTTTGCGTACCTGTTCATACACTAATTCAGACATGTTTTTTTATTGACACTGGTAATGACAATTGTTTTTTTCTTGGGATACCTCCCAATAGGATTGAGCGAGAATGAGAATTTTTTTTTCCCGCAAAGACAATATAGAGTGAGAATCACAATGTAAATTTACCTTATATAATTAATCCTAATTCCAAACTGCACCCAAAATTAAATATCATTAGAAATATACCGTATTACTTATCACTGGTACTTTTCATAATTGTTTTTACAGATTTTTTATTTAGTTAATTAATTATTTATTTATAAATAAATTTTTTGTGATTTCAAGAATAATGACCCATTACCATAAATATTATTTTTATTATTAGTTCATACAATGGGTATGTGAATAGGTTAAAGTATTTTTGAATACGAAATTAATAGAAGAGCCCTGAATGAAGGTATGCTTTTTTGAAAGTATAGGTATGTAAAGGCATGCATTTTTTCAATACCAAATACAGCAATGAGATGGGTGTGTTTTTGGTATGTTAGAATGGGTATGTAAATAGTATGTATTTTCACATACCAAATACATAGATGGCCTAATACTGCCATTTTTTTGGGTATAAAAGTATAGGTATGTGAAAGATATGTTTTTTTTACATACCAAATACATAGATCAACGGCAAATGTTTGGGATGAAAGAATGGGTATATATTAGGTTTGTATTTTTACATACCAAATACATAGATATGGATTAAAGAGAACGGTATGTTTTTGGTATGTAAGAATGGATATGTAATTGATATGTATTTTTACATACCAAATACACAGACGTCTAAAAGAGAAGGGGTATGTTTTTGGTGTGTAAGGACAGATATATAAAAGGTATGTATTTTTACATACCAAATACATAGAAGTGCATTGGATAGGATTGGTATGTTTTTGGTATGTAAGTGTGGGTGAATAAAAGGCATGTATTTTTACATACCAAATACATAGATGGCTAAAAGAAAAGGGTATGTTTAGGGTATGTAAGTATAGGTATGTAAAAGGTATGTATTTTTTTACATACCCAATACATATCCAGTACAAAAAAGACATGCCTTTTACATACAGGTTACATACCAAATACATACTTTTCATTTTGTGTGGGATATAGTAAAACCCAAGGCAAGGTATTGTTGTTATGCATTACACAGTTTGACTGACTGTTTGCAGGAATAGGGCAGATATAGTAAAACCCAAGGCAAGGTATTGTTATTATGCATTACACAGTTTGACTGACTGTTTGCAGGAATAGGGCAGATATAGTAAAACCCAAGGCAAGGTATTGTTGTTATGCATTACACAGTTTGGCTGACTGTTTGCAGGAATAGGGCAGATATAGTAAAACCCAAGGCAAGGTATTGTTGTTATGCATTACACAGTTTCACTGACTGTTTGCAGAAATAGGGCAGATATAGTAAAACCCAAGGCAAGGTATTGTTGTTATGCATTACACAGTTTCACTGACTGTTTGCAGGAATAGGGCAGATATAGTAAAACCCAAGGCAAGGTATTGTTGTTATGCATTACACAGTTTCACTGACTGTTTGCAGGAATAGGGCAGATATAGTAAAACCCAAGGCAAGGTATTGTTGTCATGCATTACACAGTTTGACTGACTGTTTGCAGGAATAGGGCAGATATAGTAAAAACCAAAGGCAAGGTATTGTTGTTATGCATTACACAGTTTGACTGACTGTTTGCAGGAATAAGGCAGATATAGCAAAACATAATACACAAGTTAAGTCCTTTTAAGTCTGATTGATATATGGAAATTTCAGAATAAAGGGATTTGGATAAAGAATATGTGTTGATTGGCCACTCTATCTCTTTTTCCACAACAAAATGTAATTGTTCCCATTTACAGCATCTGCAGTTCTTGTTATGAGTGACAAGAAGGCGGCCAAAAGAGGTGTCAAGGAACATGCACTTACCCCAGCACAAGCAAATAACCCCCAACCCAAAGGTCACACGACTGTGAATCCCTCTGACCATTTGCAAATATTTATTTTGATTATACAAGAAAGACGTTATTACAATTTTTGCCTTAAAATTTATATTAAGTGAGATGGTTGTGTCAGGCACATTCACATGGCACTCTTGGCATTATTTCCTTATGTGCTGTAGAACTCTGATATCTTTTTTAATTAGAGCCAACAGTAAATTATTTTATTCAACTCATCACTCAACTTGTCTGTGATTTTCAAATCAAAACCGCTTACATATTCTTTGAAAATGTATTTCTTTTACAATGTCTTTGTGGTTTTGATCAGCAGCCATACCTGTGCCTGATAGTAGTATTTCAAATACACCCTACAAGACCCCTCCCCCATCAAGAAGAAGAGCAAGACCTGGGGAACCACCATCCACTCTCATCCGGATGTCTCCTCGAGTATCGCCACGCACCGGCCGGCTGACACAGTATGTGTGTGTGTCCAAAAATGCTAGCCCCTTGGCCCCCCTACCTGGGCAAAGAGAACAGTACATCATTAATCATGGTCATGACAGGTGGAATGCACAGGGGGAAGACAAGGAAAGAGACCCACAAGGAAGATCTAAACAACCTATCTATTTAAAAGGTCAGTAGCCATTATTTATTGCAGGTATATAAGAGTAGGCAATCCCTTGATAATGGGATTAGTGAGTTTTCTATTTTGATTATAAAATTCAAGCTGTCTGCCTTGATACATTATTAGTTTGGTGTTATGTTTCCATAGGTCAAGTATTTCTTTTTTATGATGTATTTTGACAGGAGCTCATCCTCGTGGTTTTAAGCAACGTCTACTAGGAGCCTCAAAGCAAGCCAAGCAACCACACCAGGCAAGTGCATTTACAGGGGGAGGGGTGTTGTTTTAAAAGTTTTACTTTGGAAATGGGCGGTAGTATAAGTGGCATTCTTTATCTAGTACTTTGCTCTTTCCATGTTTTATGTGTCAATCTTTACCCTTCTCTCCACAATTCTCTGCTGAAATGTGCCTTGCTTTCGTATCCTAAAAAAATTGCCCTTCTAGTGACATTTACACAATCCACTTATCAATCTGCTTTCGTGCCACTCTAAATGCATCCTCTAACTGGCCACTAATAACATGTGACTCCCACGGGACTCATTTTGTCTAGTTAATCTGTAGAAACAGGCTCTGCAAAGAAGAGCACTTCTTCTTCTTGATGAGAGTATTTCTCCAATAAAATAGGAGAGTCCTGGCAAAGGAAAGTATTGGCTGTACCAATTATGAGAACCATAAGGAGGGCAACAATTATGACAACTTTGGTTACTATTGCTATAAGCAATACTTTGCTTTATTTCTAGGAAAACAAAGTGCGCTTTACATCACCTCCAGCATGTTCCACTCCAAGACGTCTTACTGATGATCATGTAAACCTAGACACTGAGAGTGAACTAGATATGAAAACCCATCTAGACAATGTTGACATGGCAAAGACTATGGGCCCTGTACACCAAACTGTCATGACAAGGACTCAGGATGCTGCGGCCCTTCAGAGTGCTACTGATTCTTGGGGAGCTAAAGGTGGTATGGTAAGTTATAGGATACAGGACCAGAAAATATCTGCATGTGGAGGTAACTCACCCAACCTTCTCGACAAAACACCTGGATCTGACATGAAGATACACCTAAAAGAGCCTAACTCCACGTGGCGGGAAACCAGGCTGCACAAGGCATCAAAACAAATATACAAAAGACATGGAAAACCACGCAAAATGGCAGGTTACAATGAGGATCCAGTGAAAAAGCGGTTTCGAGGAAGGTGAGGAATGACCTCTCTTGGCTATAATTTCTGGAACATAGTTATTATGTTGATAATAGAACAAAGGGTCCAATAATAGCTGAAAGAGCAATCAGAACAGTCTGAGTGTCCTCTGTTACTGTATTGATATCATCTCGTTCTTGCCAATGCAATAATACATATTTGCACCTTGCCTTTTAATTTTAATTTTCCCAGGCGCCTCCTGCAACAGATGCAAGATGCATTTTGTCAGCTGCGCTCCATGGTACCTGACCTTCCACGGGCTATTGGCAAGGTGAGAACAAAAGCAGAAACCCTTTGATATCTTTGAAGAATGGGGCGATGTCTCCATGGAAAAGGTTTTACTTCTCAAACAAGAGAACCAGGGATCAGTTCTCAGTCTTTCCACTGCACCTGTGGCTAGCCAACCTGTTACCTGTTGACTTTCCACTTCGGGGGGTGATGTTAATCTTCAGTGTTTTTACTTGGCTGCATAACCAAAGGGGCATTGATTAATATGTACTTAACACTTCCCCTGTTCATATTTTAAAAAAGCAGACACGACTTCAAACAATTTTACCTTCAGAGCTGTTCTACATATTCCACCACAAGAATAATGTTATGGCAAGAACCAATCACAGAATAGTAAGACAAGTATTAAAATGCCCGTGCACTGTTCCGCATGAACATTTAAAGTGTCTAAATAAATGAACTCTCTACGAAATGTAAACAAAACAACAAAAAGAATCCGTAGTTGATTACGTAATTACAATGAAATACAAAAATAAATGTACGCAGTGCTAGAGGAAGCTAAGTTCAAATAAATCGAGTTAGTCAGTTCAGCAGAACAAAGGACTAACGGCAGACGATTGTAAGTAAACTACTTGCGAATTTCGCTTATTTCAATTTATGATATATATGTAGTTAATGCTTATTTCTGTATTTTTGTTGACTATATATGTTATGGAAGGGACATATTAAAAATAGTGCAAAATCCAAGTTGAAAGTCTTTATAACGCCGCAATGGGCTAAAAAAGAGCAATCCTTGCTAAAGTCGGCCGTTATTCCATTATTATATTTACATTCGTATGTCCTTCTTGTTCTAGGCACGTCTTCTCCAGCATGCTGCTGACTTTATTTGTGACCTCAAAGAAGATATCGGGGAGGAGTTCTTATCCCAGCACCCCCAATATGTTGAGGAGAAAGGTAAGGCTGTGCTTACCTTGTTCCTTGCGACGCATGCTACCGTGGACACCTTGACTGTTTTGTCAATCAGTCCAATAGAGACTCAAGAAACGTACTGTATCTCGTTAACATTTAATTCACTAACGAGTCAGGGCATCATCGAAAGCCTTCTAATAGTTTGTAAATCAGTCCAATAGAGGTAGTTTACGAAATCAAAGTTCTTTTTATCCCTCGATGGACAAACTCGACGCGATCTAGATGTTTTGAGGCATTAGGTCCCGCGTTATTCGTACCGCGTAATGAGAGCACGCACGATCTGATGGTTGTTGTACATCGGAAAATCCTGACCTACAAGATGGAGATAGTATTTCCAGTGAGCGTTGCTCCAGTACAGTCCCTCCAAACAGATTAATTCCGCTTGTAGTATAGAGATTTTTTGTTATCATAGTACATAAAGCAATGTAGAAATCGTCTGGGCTTTTTTGTCCACGTGAGTACAGTTTACGTTTTGAGGCATGTAGAAAGCTCTCATGAGCCTCTCAATTAGAAGTAGGCATTTGAGGTTCCTCTGAGCATATTCTTGGCTGCTGTTTGTTATGATCGATCCGCTGATCACGTTTCGTATCTATTCCTTTAGAATAAATAATACTCAATAACAATCCAGTGTTTATTAAGCTGGAATCACTGAAGACAGGCAGTACGCGGAGATGCAAATTCGGCACTTGTATATTATTCAGTATTTCCCATTGATGTCCTTTGCGTTCCTATTAAATCGCATGTCATTTGATCTTATGCAGTAAATCATTAGAAATTCATGCTGCAGTACAGCTGCTAGGAAGGTGGCGTAATCATGTTACCGAAATGCTGCCGGAGGTGCGGCGATAAACATACGTAGCACTTTGAAGTAGTCCCTAAAAATTGTTGTATTGACTATCACAGAAACAGCCAAGGGAGTCAGCCATGACCAAGGCCTAGAGAGCGACGATTGCGAATTCACTTATGACGTCATAGACGAAGGTACCGTCGGCGAACATGAAGCGGTGGAGAATACGGACCCCTCGCGGGAATATCTAGATAATACATTGAGGCTATGCAATCATAAAGACACAGGCCATTCGAGCAGCGATGATAACAGCCTGGCAGACCTCTCTATGCTCATATCCTCGCCAGCCTTCGGCGTGCCGTGCTCCGGAGATGCAGGCGACCTAGAAAAATGTGGGCCGCTATTCGTTGTCTCTCAGACAGGCACCCTTGCTCATGAGGTCCCCGTGAGCCCTATTGGACGGTCAGCGGACGTGAGGGATACAGCTCGATTCTTTGTGCCACAGTCTCCAGACGGTCAGTTTTGGTCTCTCCTTGACGAGTCTCAGTTTGAAGTCGAGGACTATTCGCAATCTTCTGCGTCTCAAGACGATCCTAATAACGCGGATATCAGCACGATCTCTGAAGAATCTCTAAGTTGTATTGGGCTACTGGTTTCACCATTCCAGTCGCCGCAAATGCATCAGACGCCATCCTTCACCATAAACAGAGAACTCTATCGTTCTCACATTGCAACTGACCCCGCGGGAGTAGTACCGGATGTACAGTGGGGAGAAACTGGCATGCTATCAGTCGCTGCGTCGGTAGAGGTAACTGCTTGCAAGCCTACGAAGGCGGCTATGATAGGTACCTCTCTGTCCCCCAAGCCTAAGAAAAAGGACAGGACGCTTCGAAAACTACCATCAAAGGAAAATATGTCTGATGGAAAAGGTATGAAAATAGTATTATTAGAAAGACTTAAGACGAGCTGAAGTATAAAATGTTAGGCTAGATTATTGTTCGTCATATAATTTATTCTTGAATACCTTGCAGATAATCTTGAAGATGGCAAGGATAGCTCGATCAGGGGCGTGCTTACTGATTACAATATCAGCATCCCCGCCCAAGAAAGGTAAAAGAACATACTACTCATCGCCTAACAGTCTCCTTTCAACGTTTTTAAGACGCCACCATAATATCTCATCAGGTTGCGCCAAATAAAAATGACTTAATAATTGTATTTTTTTTACAGGAAGCGAAAACTCGGTAGACCAAGAAAAGATGAGCAAAACCTCGGTTCGAAAAAGAAAAACGGAGAGTCTCAAACTGCAAAGAAGCCAAGAGGACGACCTCGTAAGTACCCAAAAGGCGCAATGCCTCTCACTGGTCCGGCATGTGCACTAGAGCAGCCCGCTGTGCCGGTGCCAAGGCCAAGAGGTAGGCCTCGCAAGCAAGCACCCATCCAACCTCTCCATCCACCTGGGCCAGTGCAGTCGAAAAAGCGCTTTGGGCGACCACGCAAGCAGAGAACAATGACCTTCGGTGCTGGGACTATTGGTCCAGCCGCTATTGACAATCGCGAGACTGACACGACCGAGGATCGAGCTGTTGTCGATGTTTCCGAGACTGACACGACCGTGGATCGAGCTGTTGTCGACAATTCTAAGATAGGCATGATCGTTGGTCGAGCTGCTGCTGATAATACCAATACAGACAATGATCTGTGTGATATCCACAACTCCAATGCGGTCACGGCAATAATTGATCAAGCCTATTATGACCGCGCATCTATCAGCGTGTCTGGAAGATTCCCGAGTCACGAGGAGTCCTTCATGTCTGATGTGGAGACTGCGACTGCCATTGATAGCTTGTTAAACCTCCGTGCGAACGTCACTCCCCCTGGAGCCAGTCACCCGCGAAGGTCACCTGGTCGTCCTCGCAAAAAGTGCTCCAAGGCTGTGCCAGGTTTACATGACCAGGATGGCAAGTTACGAGGAGAGGCAAAGTAAGTATAGGGGCCACACCAGACTCGTACCCAGTCGCCAAAATGACATAATTAAAACATAATTAATGCGCGGGTTGCCTGTGGCGATTAATTAGGCGCGCTCAGGGCGGAATAGCTCTGATTGACCGAGTGGATCTCACACAAATTTATTGACCCGATAATCTGCCATCGTTCTATGCTCCAAGAGCAATGTCTCGGGCCATAAAACGATGAAAAAAAAATATTGGGTCGGGCCAAACAAAAAAGAAAAAAAAAAAAAGAAGAAGATTGTCCCTAAGTGGGCTGTTCGGGGATGTAGGGCCCGCCAATAATCAACCAACAAAAGTGCACATAGCACCGCAGCTGTATTCAACGCGCTGACCAGAAGATACCATCGCAATCCGGTAGTGTGTATTGAACGTGTATGGTGTTTCGGGTGTATGTGTGTTTGGGAGGGAGAGGGGGGATGGGCCGCATTCGTGCTGTCTAGTGCATAAAGAGGCAATAACATCAAGCCTAGCACCATGAATTCGAGTACCGTAAATGATCTAATAAACACTCCCTATCTAAAGAACGCCTCCTATCTAAAGAACCCCTCTCTAACCCCTCGCCGTTCCCCACTCCCCTTCCTCCCAGCTTGAAACGCTGTAGGAATTCTTGTAGTATAGATAAAATTTAATTGCCTTCGTAATATAAGCGAGTAGCGTCTTGAGCAATGCCAAGAAACTCTTGCTACGCAGGCTATAATCGAACGTGGTCCTGACTGAAATTAGAACCCCTCTACGTCCTCGGCGTTTATTAGATCATTTACGTTATCCACATTTCTGGTGTCAAGTTCTACGATAACCAGCCTAGTAACCTCGTAGTTTCGGTCACGCAACAATTTCCTGTTGAGCGACAGCTAAAAAGTCCAGTTTTGTAGATACCTTGTTACACTTAATTTTCGCGACGTCAAAATTTCGCGATTTTGAGAGGGCGATATTATTTGGCGACATTTTATTTTCGCGATTTCGCTATTTTCGTAAAAAGCAATTCACTTTATTTTCGCGATTTTGCGACATGAGGACAATAAAATCAAGCAAAACAAGTGAAATTAAAATGTGATTTAGTTACAAAACTGTAACAAAAACATGCGTGGGCTAAATTTAATTCCACAAAAATCTATAAATGAAGTTAAGATTTGTCCATCTCAACCACTTACTGAACTATATGTACATTAGAGGACTAAATAGACAAGGTGTTTCTATAAAGCTTATTACACGGTTAATATTTCGCCGAAAGCTTTTTGGGTACACACTTTCGCGCATCCCAATTTTCGCGACACATTTTTGCGTCACTTTATTTTCGTGAATTTTTCAAAATCGCGAAATTAAAGTGACATAAAAAAAGTGTAAAAAGGTAACTAATTGAAAAAAAATGTCTTCTCACACTTTAGAAAATTCAAGAGCCTGTAAGCAAAAGCTCCAAGACAGTTATACCCAGACCAGGATCGCCATCCAGATTTGTTTGGACTCCAAGATTAGAGTATATATAAGTCCGTTAAACACTGTAAATTGCTGGCTCACTAAGAAAACCATTTAATAGATGTAAATCTGCGTTTTTAGTAATATTAAAATGGTTGTTGGTTTTTTGAAAAAAATCAATTTAACGAAATGTCTATAAACACCCAAAACATCTCTATTACTTTCCTGCGCTCGTTGCACTGAAAGCTTTGTTTTCTCAGATAATCGGACATTTTGCCCATTCTCTCCCAAGCGTGTTTTGCTTATTCTCTACCGAACGCCCCAAACGGCCATATCACGATACAAGACGGTTTTCAATGTATGACGGGACAATAGGAAAAGCACCTCATCTTAGGCAAAGCATCTTGTGTGTGTGTGTGTGTGTGTGTGGGGGGGGGGGGGGGGGGGGGGGGGGGGGGGGGGGGGGGGGAGGAGCTGTGGCCTGGAGGCTCCTCGGGTGCGCTTGGTTAGGCGGTTACCAAGCTATCCAATACCTGACCCCAAACTTATCAGACGATGAGTTTAAATGTATGCCACATTAGCATAAGGTAAAATCGAGGATGACCGCGCGCGCCTGCAAGCTCAACTTAGTGGGTTCTTATATGTATTTTATCATTTAGGTAAGTATATTCCACTGAAATGTGTGACAGGTGTCCCTGGGGGGAGGGGGGGTCTCTCCGTTCCCCACTTCCTCCTTTTCAAGCACCGTTTGGCGGCTGCAGCTCCAATAGCGTTTAGAGCTGACCGAGAGTAGCCTGAGGGGAGCGGCTAAGTATCCGAATTAAAGGAAAGATAGCTAGAATCTAGCGTCCTTAACTGATTGAGACACTTTCCGACGTCACTCACTTTAATACCAATAACATACTTATATATATATAGGGTTGGTTTATACAATTTGTCTATATCCATATAATTTCCGCTTCTAAAAGCGAATCGCAGAGAAAGTACTTTTTTTAGAAATCTAGCATTGAAGGCCACTTATAAATTAAAATGGATACTAGGTCTGCCCGCCTAGCAATGATAGTGTCAAGAAAGTCTACCACACTTTGTGCGTTCGTCACAGACACTGTTGTACATGTAAAATCAGGTAATAAATAAGATATCCATTTGGGGGCTCATCATCAACTGGCGCTTGAAGCGCAAGGTAAGAGTGGAAAAGACTTGCTCTTATGAAACATGATGCACTGTTAATCCTATCAGGAGGCCACCTTGATGTCAACCATTACATTGAGTCGATACTATGGGACTCAACGTGATTCTTAACGGAGGGTGACCGCTAATAGAAATATCACTGCAGTTAAATAGTTCGTTGCCCCATGTACTTGTATAGATAAAATGTATGGTACAGCTTTGTGTACACAATAGTATCCTGCATACAAAGGCCTCAACAAAGCAAACAAGCGATGTTGGAGGCTTTTTCATCAAGAGTACGTGTACAACCTGATATTATTCACACTTTTCTCAGGCATCCGCCTTGCTCTCTGTGAGATGATCTTCCTTAATCTCCTCCTTTTTGGGCGACTCGTACATCATCATAAGCCGCGCCCTCTCGCGCGCCTCTGCCTCTAGCTTATCTTTGTATGTTTCCGCTGTTTTCTGTGCCAGTTCAAGTTCGGTGCGATACTTGTGACTGTCGCGTTCTAGAGTTTGGAGCTTTTCTTCCAGTTCTTTACGACAGCGTTCCTCCTCTGCTTGTTTCTGCTCCATGAGCTTTCGATAATCCTCGTGTACTTGGAGAATTAGCTGAAAGAAAGTTAGGGACATCAATAAGGAACAAAATTAATAACCTTAACTATAAAACGAATGATGGTTGTTAAACGTCCGTGGTAGGTGGCCCTGTGGTGCATATTTGCTATGCTACATATCTCGTGCTCTTTAACACGAGGCTCACAAAAACCCAACAACTCGGACCTCTCGTTTTACAGACATGTGTAAATAAAGGGCCAGTGAGCAGCCCTGCTTCCCATACAAAAATGCACCACAAGGCTGTAGATTTTTTATTATTCGGACAATAATTTATAAAAATTGAGTACAGGGTCCCGATTTTTTTTTCGACGTGATGACATAGTAGCTACTCGCACATGCGGAGCAGCCACACAAACTCGCAGCCCCCACAAAATGTGTATCATAATTTAGTACCTGTTGGGGTAGTGCTCCTGTTTGCTGATGGTCTGCGGATAGCGGAACTGGGGTAACATAGTTATGCTGAAGGAGACCCTGTGGTACAGACTGTTGTAGAAGTTGTTGGGAGATCTGTTGCTGCTGGTGTGCCTGTGTCACGCGCGGCTGGCCTGGGCTAGGCTGCGACGACGTCGTGTTCATGGCCTGTGCTGGCGAGCCTGCCAATTAACAGTGACAACATGATCGGCGATGGATTTTTGGATTCAGTCGGGGGCACCTTTTCATCTTTATGCAAACTCTCAAGAAAAGGGTCTATTTCCAATACAGGGCCGTACAGGGGGTGTGGCACTAAGGGCACGTGCCACCCCAATATTTTCAAACGTAATACGGAAATAGCCAGTAGGGGCGTGGCTGTGCCCCCCATTGTCTTCTTAAGGTTTCTGTATCGTGCCCCCCCCCCCCCCCCCCCCAATAATTCGGGGCCTGCTACGGCTTTGGAATTGTATACGATTTTCGTACAATTTCGTAAACAAAAAATCAACTTTTCAATTATGGTCACCGGTCATATAACAGAAATTGCTTTTTACGGAACTGTTGTCTATCATGCATGAAAAATCCCTATTCGTGCTACAAACAACTTTATGGAATACAACATGCTAGCAAGCAGATCAGTAAAGGACATCCCTCTGTGCTTTCCAAAGCCAGATTTCTGCTATCGAGGAAATTGACCGTATTGAGAAAAGCCTGGAGATGAGCATGCCACACACAGAGCTTGCAAGAAATTCTGAAACGACATGCGTTTGGTTTTGGTGCAAAAGGTTTTTCTGTTTATTTCCCCATTCCGCCCACCCATGCCCAACATAACATTTACCAAGACCTCAATGAGCAATGTTCACCGAACGAACAAAGCTTCGTTAAAACCCAAACAAATGAGCCAACACACAGGCTACAGTTATATGACATCTTATTGGAAGGTTCGTTGAGATACTGAAACAAGTAGTTTACCGGGTATCTTTTGGGGGCTGATGACTACTTGCGGCATGCCGGCCATTGATTGGCTCAGAATCAGGTTCTGCTGGAGCTGTGACATCTGCTCTGCTGATGTAGGTATGTGGAACAACTGGCCAGCTGGCACTTGCACCTGTACTACTTGGGTACCGGCTGACGTAGAGACGTCACTTGTAGTGTCAGACTTAATAAGTAAATAAATATAAAATTAATGTTATATGACAAGAAAATACAGTATATACACTTATTTGGGATGAGGTTTCTCTCTTTTTATATGTATTTGTTTGATGTGTCACTCTTTTTTTCTTTTATTTTTCATATAGTTCAAACTGAATAAATGGCATGTATGAATACACCTAGACTAGAAACAGACAGAATTGTCTCTTACTATTTGTGTCTGGGTCAAAGTATTGCTGTCTTGTCCAGATGATGGTACAGCAATCTGGACTGGCTGGAGGGTAAAGCCATGCTCTGCCAACACTTGTTGGGAAATGCCCTGGGCGTTCTGTGGCATTTGAAATGTAACCGTCATCTCTTGAGAGCTTTGTGCTGCTTGATCTTCAACTTTTCCAACGTTTATATCCTGTTGAGAAAACATTTTCTTATACCAGAGCAAGCAGACAGGTGAGGAAGGAGCAATACCCGCCCCCTCAAAAAAGCCCTTACTGATGAGCGAGCGATGTAGTTTTAGAGTGTATTTCAAAAAGTATGAATTAGCATAACAAACGTTCTGTGGCCAGGGAAGGGGTTGGATTCGTATGAAGGGAAAAAGGAAGGAAGTTCCACTGCAAGCTGGGATAAGATACCTAGAAGAAAATGGTTTGCTAAATGAAATAACAACCACCCCTTCCTCCTGCATAAAATATTTGGGCCTGTACTAACCTGGGCTTTACTTGTTTCTGCTTCACTCTTTGGTTGCCCTGATAAACAAACAATGAAATGAAATAACTCTCAAACATGATATGCAACTCTTTTAGTTTAGATAACTGAAATTTGATTTATACTAAAGCAAGGACGCACCTGCTTGGTCTTTGTTGGCAATCGCAGTGTAGTCAACAAGCATACCATGTGGAATTTGTGTCAGGAAAGTTGCACCAGGAGGTAGCTGACCTTGCCCAAGGCCACTTGTATATGTCACAAACTGTGGTGGTAGCATTGTCTGTGAAAAGGACCCTTGGGATGTGTTGGTAGCCATGGACACCACATCAGATGTTGCCATGGTAGAGGAGGTTGCCATGGAACTTTCATTAGCTGTGGTGATGGATGCAGAGGGGAAGGTTCCTTGCTGAGCTAGAGATGACACAAGCTGTGTCCCTGTCATCAAAACTTGATGTCCGCCAATATTGATGGGCATAGGGAATGCCAAAGGTGACATGGCTATGTTGGGTAGAGGAGACGTTTGTGAAGACAAGGCAGATAGTGCAGCCAGTGGAGAGGGCATTTGTAGGAGACTGGACGGTGTGAGGGGAGTGCTTAGACCACTAAGAGAGGAAGATATGGTGTTCTGAGACAGAGTGAGTGGTGTAACACTGATTCTTCCAGCAAGAGAAGTTGCCTGTTGCATTGATGTTGAGGGTGTTGGTCCAGTGTTGTGGCTAAGAGTAGCTGTTGCCAGGGTTGCTAGCGTGTCCAGTACACTGGAATCCTGAGCAGTGGTAGCTGACGTGCCTTTGTCTGGAAAACACAGCATATCGGGTTATTGCAGGAATTAATAATTCACACACAAAGTACTTAACTCAGTTGGACTAATCTTTTCATACAGTTATGCAAATAGACAAAATATTGTAGGCTTTTTTAACATAATGTCAGGCAGATAGAGAAACAGAAACATAGGCATGTAAGATAGACAGAGTATAGTCTACGCATTCACTACATGACCTCTACCATTACACAACCTGCTTTAGCTCAGGAGCAACTGCTTGTGTGAGCCGAACATTCATTTCCCAGTGTTGCTGTAGGTGTTTCATTTGCAACACCAAGCAAAAGAAGATAGGAGAGTTAGCCTCTACCAGTTATATTCCTGTCAATATGACAGCTTTCACATATGACGCTCTGATTGGTGGAATTGGTCACTTTCATTACATGATAAAGGTCATGCGATGACGCAGCATAAAATAATGTAAGGGGAATTCGAGCATCATCAGTCAACAACCCTGTTAATACCCACAAACTTTTACCTTTTAACACTAAAAACTATTATTCTTTGGGAGAAAAACTTGTGCCAGGTAAATAAGAAATTGCACAATAGTCTAAATGGATGAATCACCGAGCGATGAAGTAAACATTGCTTGCAATTTGAAGCCAGTTTTCTGTGCGCACTGACGTGCACTGGAATGACGCCATGAGTGTGTGCTGTTGTGAAGTGCCTTCATTAAGTTTTGAAAACCTCAGTGATTGTTTGGAGAAATCTCTATCTGCTGGCTCATGCTCCACTGATCTGCTCTCAAATAAAAGCACCTCGGTTTTCAAACTCAATGAAGGCACACAAAGAATATTTTATTTCTTAATTGAAACACAGTAGCAATCAGATTTTTAAAATGTTAAACAAGCAAAGGGGAACTTTGAAGAGAATGATGCAAAGCAACATTAAATATTGTGAGCAAAATAAGACTGAATTGTGTATTCAAGATAATTTTTTATAAATTGATATGGAGGACCAAGGTATTCAGGTGTCTATAATATTTGAAACTCCTGACCAACATGTCTCTAATCGAACAAAAGTGTTGTGCTACTACTTTACTTGACAGAACTAAAAAACTCAGTAGCCTTGAGTTTTTTTCTCTGTTTATAATGATTTCTAAAAGACTGTTACAAGTATTGTTTGCCATATGACAATGCTTTTGAATATACCACTTACATATACAAACCATATAAAAAATCCATGACTTCCACATGGCTAATTCAGGGAAAGGAATGTTTGGCCCAGGTATGAAGCAGTTGGTATTCAGCTCAAGTGCATAGCACAATAAATGTCAGAACAATTGCATAGGAGACTACAGAGACAGAGCTTCAGCTAAGAACGAAACAGTCAGAAAGACAGCCAAACAGAAAGATAACAATTTAAAAGGTCCTTACTGCTGGCTGCTCCCTCTGACTTGGACTTGACAAGCTCTGCGGCAGACACTAGTGAAGCGATTGAGTTTTCTGTAGGGCTTCTCAATGATGGTGACCCTAGCAAGGAAGGTGAGTTCACTATTAATAACATTCTCAGCCATTGTAGCTCAAATAATAGAGAAGAATAATAAGAAGTACTTAGAGAAAATGGTCTGTTAAAAAATGACCCCAACCCCTTCCCCCATACACCTGCCTCTACTGTTGAAACTTTTGACACAGGCCTACATGCAGCAACGATAAAGACATTAATTAATCTTGTATTATTGCCTCAGTCATTTTAAGGTCTTTCTTTTAACTACTAGCTTTATGAGATAAGCACAAATGCTGTTGAGGAATCTGACAATTGGGATAAAATACCTCACTCTTGCATTATTGTTAGAAGTGAGGCTCATATGTAGGGCTTCTGGAATTATGCGCTTGTGTGGAAGCGCGTAATTTGGCTTTTTCCGCGTAATCCACAAATTTCCGCGTAATCCCACGTAATTTGGCTTAATTTTGAAAGACAAAACATTCAAGTGCACAGCTGATGTGTTCTTTTAGGGTTCTTACCTCTATTTCTCGTAAAAAAGACAGATATTCTTCATAAGAATGCGATTTTTCGAACTGAATTTTGAAAACAAATAAAATGACTAGGCGTTCTTTGCCAAACCGCGAAGGCCTAGGACTAATATAAAATATCCTTTTTAATTGGCTGGTGGCTAGGAGCCATGGAAAACTCACCTAAGATATTTTCGTGCAAAAAATAAACCTTTCCAAGTTATTTCGTGCTTTCCTTCGGTACAAAATTAAGTTTGGGCATAACAGTTGATATTTCATTTAATTTAGCGCGTAATTCAGTAAGGAATCCCGCAAAATTTTTATTTTTAAAGAAAAATGTATTGCAAAATCACGCGTAATTTAGCGCGTAATGACTGATTTTCCGTGTAATTTAGCGCAAAATTTAGCAAAGAATCCAGCATAATTTTTTTTTTCCGCTTAATTCCAGAAGCCCTGCATATGCTGTTATAGGATATTTTGATCAAGCTAATAAAAGCAAATCGAAACTATTAATGATAAACAGTAATATAAGTTAGAGGTTCATATACCTGCATTGGGATACTGTGCCGGCCCTGATAACCGCCTCCCATTAGTCATTGCTGAATTGATAGGTAGTACCCCTGGCATTGTTGTCCTTCTCCTGGCCTTTCCTCCCTCTATAGAAAAAGGCAATACCTTATTTATCTGCATATAAGCCACACTTACGCGGGATGCCACTTTTTATAATTTTGATGAAATAAAGTTGAAGCCAATGTCGACTTACAAACGTAAGAAAATGCCAAAGTTATAGGACAGTCACCGTGTTGTTCTTCACTGAAACACTTTGGTTTTAGTTCTATTGAATTGTTCACTTACCGACAGCAAACTTGCTTTTTGCTGCATTTCTTTCTGGAATTGCTGGAGCACGCAGGTTTAAAAGTTTTAAACATTTGAATATTGACTTTTTTACTATTTTGAGATCAAAATTCTGGTTGGGTCTTATACGTGGGTAAATACGGTAGACTATGTAACCATATCAAAAGAAACTTTAAATGCTGTATCAAGATCTCCTTGAGATAACCAACCGAGCATACAGTAAGTATGTATCCTACAACAGCCATTCAAAAAAGTCCAGTGCAGCATTTATGGAAACAAGTACAGAATTATCTCATTGTTGGGTGGAACATTTTGACTTTTTGTGCTGAACGTATGTCAGGAGGTGCTTTGCCAACCGTTATCATTTTTTGAAAAGTGGCCATTTGAATGCTACACAAGTGATACTGGCACTGTTTGTACTCGGTTTACCTAATATAACAAACTAACCTGGTGGTACAACATTACTTGTCCAGGAACCTGCAGTCACAGGGAACTTCTTTGTTCTACTTGGTTTACCTATATAACAAACTAACCTGGTGGTACAACATTACTTGTCCAGGAACCTGCAGTCACAGGGAACTTCTTTGTTCTACTTGGTTTACCTAATATAACAAACTAACCTGGTGGTACAACATTACTTGTCCAGGAACCTGCAGTCACAGGGAACTTCTTTGTTCTACTTGGTTTACCTATATAACAAACTAACCTGGTGGTCCATCATTACTTGTCCAGGAACCTGCAGTCATAGGGAACTTCTTTGTTCTCTGTCTCTTTTTGATACTGTTTGATGTGACATTCATACGGTCTGCTGGCCTTTTCCCCAATCCACTAGCTGCCATTCTAGACTCTGCTGACTCATCCTGAAAAATATATCAAAGGATAAATGAGAATAAAACAGCAACACTCTGTAACTCCCTGTTTGTGTTTCTAAAAGATATTGCAGAATATATATTGTGAACCCTATTTTCATTTCAAAGAAATGTATTATATTTGTTTATTAAACAAGTCGATAAAAGAGCATCAGAGAGTTTTTCTCTACCTGTCCAGCACTAAGTATAGCGATTTCTGTCACACCACACTTCTCTCTAGCAATATCCAGAGGAGTCTTCCCAAACTGAAACGATAATACAGTTCACGATGTTATTTTTGTTTTTGTCTTGACAATTTTTTCTTTAAAATTTGCTGTCCCTGCATGACAGGATACTTGTGATTGAATTCCAATATGATAAAAAAACAAGGGGATTAAGACATGGCTTGTGTAATCCGAAATGACCCTGGTTCATCAACCTTTTGCACATTAAAAAAAATAAACATTACCTTGCTGACCACTCCGGTCTCAGCACCAGACTCCAGCAAAGCCTTGATGATCTCACTGTGATTATATTCACAAGCCCAGTGCAGAGGTGTCATGTTTAACTATAATACAATATTTTACAGTGGTAGTTAACTCCTAGCCAGCGAACACACAATTCATGGTGTTATGTTCTTTATTCGAGTTTTGCAGGCTGATAACTAAATAAAGTAACAACAAGTTAAAACAGAAATAGTAAAACATAACAGCAACGCAATACCATATCTCTGTTGTTGACACACGCCCCAGAAGAAAGAAGCAGCTCTACTATTTCCAGATGACCATTCTGTGAAGCCATGTGAAGAGGCGTCCTATCAACCTGAAGGAAGAGACTCATTTGTAAGATTTGTATTTGTACTACATATGCTAGACAATTGTACAGGCCTAAGGTGACGTTTGTTGGCTGATGTACAATTTGGCAGATAGAGCATAAATAATTAACCATCATTAGAGAATAGTGGGTTACAGTTCGTATCATACAAAACAAGTAGCGCCACAAGCGAGCTGTTTCTTTAACATATACTCTAGCATCATAGAGAAAGTGTTTCATATTAAAAACTTGTATCTGCTGTATCTGTTCATTGATACTTGAATGGCTTATTCAGTACTTTTTGGCTGTTTTAACAAGCATTTTGTGATTGTTTCTGCAAAATTCCAGTCCCGGCTAAGATTAGTTATATATTTGACATGCTAAGGTACTCTGTTGTCTGTTGTTCTTTTTTACAAGAAGCATTTGTCGACTAAAGTAAGGCACAAAACATTTGCAATTTTTTCTTCTAATCAATACAACACAAACCTCTTATCTAACATATACACGGAATACTCTGAAATGTATATTTTTGTGAGATTTCATGAATAGTATGATTAGCATGAATAGTCTGTGTGTTTTTTAACGAGGAAGCATTTGATGCTTAGAATCAGGCACAAGTTTGCATGGAATGCTGCTGTACTTAGTCAGCAGTATCCAAGAGCCTGGAGTAAATGACTTTGCTGTTGAGGCACTTTTGCTTTGCACAAATCGTTGTCGCCTCAAAGTTTGGAGCCTCTGGTACCCAGGGTACAGTGCTTTATGGTCCCAACTCTAATCTTGCATTGTTGTGCTATGGTAAGCAGTATTCAAGCAGGCTAAATTATGTTAAAAAAAACCTTAGAAACAGCATTGTTGTTATAATTGCAACAATGGGATATATTGTATATAAAAGTCCTGACAACAGGAAAATCACACTATTGAGTATTTGACAAAAGTTTTTGGAAAAAAATATTTTTACATTCTTTTGTAATTTATGTATTGACATGCAACATGGCAACAATCATATCAGAATGTTTACAACAATATTGGTTCCTGTTTGGATCATTATTATTATTGTAAAAAATGGTTGATGCTAGAAAAATACGTCACAACATATTTGTTCACCTTTGTTCTTGCATCTCTGCTAACACCTGCCCTCAGCAACACCTCAGCTGTCTTAGCATGGCCATGCTGTGCTGCAAGATGCAGTGAAGATGTACCAAGCTAAAAAAAATAAATAAATAAACAAAATAAATAAATTCATGAATAAAAAACAATATCTTTTAATCTTATTAGTTTGATAAGGAGAGTTGTCACAAAACATCCAGATTGCTAAAATTTCAATGATAATACTGATATTGAATATGGAATTCACATTTTACAGAGATTATCAATAAACATGTTCAACTCTGCTTAATTTTTTTTCAGGGACACCTAAAACATAAGATTGCTTCTTTTTCTGTCTTGAAAAAGGGGGGGGGGGGTTATTAGCATGTTACAGGGAGGGAGATTGGCTCAATAGAGAGAAAGGGCTTGTTTGAAAATTTGGGCTCTAGAAGGGGGATAACTTGGAATACAAGATGTAGGGGCTATTGTAAAGCCTAGAGCATGCAAGCTTTACCTACCCAATCTGTAGTGAAAGGCGCACCAGACTGCATCAAGCTCTGGACTTCATCGTCCAAGCCTTTTCGCGAAGCTTCTAGCAACTTCTTGCCAAGGTCAACCAGAGATAACTTTTCATTCTCCTTCATACCAAATTCACTCTAAAAAATATCAAAGTATAATATAATAAAGAAAGTGCAAATAATTATTAATTAAAGCTACAAGAAAAATAAAAAAATATATATTTCTTAAAAATATGATCATGCACTTCAACAAAAGTTTATGAATAAGCCCTATATCGCAGCCTCTAATTTATAGCGCAATTTATTTCACAGCAGTCTTCCAGCATTGTAAAATATGAATAATTTTACCAAAATGCAAAGTAACCTTTGGAGAAGGAAAAAAGATCGATTGATCTTAAAAATACCCCTGAAAAACAGTTATGCCGAAAAAATAATGTCGAATTACATCGACGTGACAAAATTTCATACTAAAGACTTGGAATATTAATAATAATAAAGTTGACCGACTTGATATGTACAATTTATTGCCCCGTAAATGACACTGACGTGACAGTTCATATTTTAGCGGGAAGTTCCGGAGATTTATATCAAGGGAAAAACGAAAAAAAAAAACTATTCGATAATTTACAGTACTGTTAAACTGTTGAGGGTTAGATAGATTAAGAAATGGTCCCTTTCGGTGGGGTTAAAATTGTAAACAAATCCCTTCAATTGTTCAGTTAGAAAGATAGAAAACGGAAGCGCTAAGAATTCCAGCCCAATATTGTACAGGTGCGACTCAGCAAAATACCGTCAATAATAGCGATCTTAAACCAAGATCTTGCAACTGAAAACAACAAAAGGAATAATCCACTGAACAACGCCATAGCTTTGCATACACAAGAGATGATTTTGTTGTAAGTGTCTGAGTTATAAGGTTATGTACTTTCAAGATTTTACTCCGGAAGTCGCGAGACGCCATATTGAATAACCAAAATTGCAAACCCGAAACGATTTGCTATAACGATTGGATAAAAACATAGTCACATACTACTAAATACTTCAAAATTACTCAAAGTCTCAAAACTAAAGTGTGAGATGTGTTTGGCTAACGCAATTGGTATCAAGGCGGAAAGTGTTCGTTTGAACGTTTTCCCTCGCAACGACTCGATGATCGAAAAGCCGAATAACAAAAACAGTCCTCGCAGAATACTACACTCAACTCGAAACATCGACAGAGACATATCATGAACCTTCTTAGACGCCAAAATAAATGCAAACCAATTCGTCTTTTTATCAGAAATAAGTCAATAGTAAATCTGGGGGTAACACTAGTAAAAAGCGAATTTAAAAGAAAACAGCCATTCGGTTTTATATCCGGCATAATCTAATTTATTCACAACGTAGATCAAGAACAAGAACCGGTAGTTGTTCCTTTACCTAGGGATCTGTAGCTGTATAGCGAAAGCCATGAGTTAAAAAAGATACAAAACACTTTTTAAAACTTAAGTGGTTATATTTTGAGAAGCGGTCAGTAAAACGATGGAAGTAAACAGCTTGCAAAGCAACGAAATAATGAGCAAGGAGCACTTCCACGGCGAAACGACCGAACAAGGAAATCGCAATAAAACAAACCGGGAAATAGCTCACCTGTTGTTGCAATGACGACGTTTTTATACCCTGCAGAATATGATATCTAAGAAGAAAACCTTGTGGAGAAGATGGTTTGATTTTGCAGATTTCTCGTTTGGTTTTAGGCCGGAAATCGCCAGCGGAAGCACATGGCAAACGCAAACTGGAGTCTTCAGAACACTTCCTGTGCTCGCTCCTGAGAAACGACGCCGTGGCTAGAAAAGCGTCACGTGACTAAGTACTATTGAGAATACTCATCTTCATCGAAAAAAACGAAAACTGATGATAAAGAACGTTCCACACACCGTAAGAATCTTACTAGAAGAATCTATCTCTAAAAAGCAGATACTATACAATATGTTTTATCTCTCAAAAAATTTAGAGACATAGGGTTTTTCTAAAAGAACCAGTTGACGCATTTCCTTCTGATCTTTAATCGATTTCTTTCTACCCTGCACGTAGAAAGCCTGCTTTCCGGTTCCCGTATGTAGCTCAAACGACAGACTGTCAAAAGAAAACTTTCCCGCCAATTTCAAAAGTCAGCGTAATATAATTTTCCAAGCCTTATACGATAGAAAGCGATACTTAATTTCTCGAATACTGATCAGATATTCACCTATCAACCAAACGAAATAGAAACAGACGAGACATGTGACCAAGTTTTAATTTAGTCGTATATCCATCATTATACCCCTGTGATGAATTTTAACGCGCGCTCATTGGTCAATACAGGTCACATGCACATTTTCACAGGACAGTTATCAGGCGATAACGTCCAACCAAAGTGATATCTGTCCTGTGAACATTTTTGTGCATTCAAAACTCACTTTTCGTCTGCTCAATAACTCCTCAAACAAACACCAAGGTTTTCAAAACGCTATGAAGACACAAGAAAGAATGTTTGATTTTTTTAATAGAATTATCATCAATATATTTTTGAGAATTAATCCTGAAACGCGAAAGAAAAAGCAATGACAAAAAACTTCACAGCAGCGCGCGCTCGTGGTGTCATTCCCGTGCACGTCAGCGCGCGCGCAGAAGGCATTTCAAAATTGAAAACGTTTGCTTCAATTTCTATTCCAGCTCTCAGCTGAACAATAAGAAAACAGTCTCGGTGAAAATCAGTCAGTTGAAATGTAAGTTTTGAGCTTGTAGTTTTTGTTCTAATGAAAAAAATTGTTGCATAGCTGCGAATGGCAAAACAGCGCACGTCAGCGCAAGCAGAAGACACTTTTCGGATTTTCAGTGTAGTCACTGAGATATAAAATAAATAAACCCCTTCTTTGGCTCACTGGGATATCGGTGGATAATGTCCGCGGATGAGAAATGGTCCTCAAAATTTCACAGTTGCCCTCGAAGCTTCGCTTCTCGGCCTACTGTTCTTTTTTCGTACCATTTCTCATCCTTGGACATTATCCGCCGATATCCCAGCCGCCAGAAGGGTTTATTTACTAAATATTTTCTCTTACACATCTATAATTGGTTTCACTTCCTCCTCCCGTTACGTTAAGCAAGCGGCTTCGGATATTTTCTGGACCTACACATTGAGCATAGCCAAACCAAATTTGGTATGAGTTACTGTACACAATTGGCGGTTGTATTTGCAAAAACTCGGGTAATAAAGGCTGACATGAATGCTTTTCGGGCTAAACTTAGCCGTCAATATTAAGGGCCGAAATTCTAAATATACATCTAACTCTTTTTCCCTTCTATAGATTTTTTTTCTAACCTTCACAGAGGCTTTATCACCACATATTGAACTGATTTGGGCAATATCGCCAAAAAGCTAACGCTCAGTCTCAAGTAAGTGCAAAAAATGTTAATTTTTAAGTGCTACTACATTATTGCGTGTTAATACAAAAACAATTTTTAACTGTGTGCACTCTCCATACATTGAGTCGTCTTTGGTAAAAAATATAAAGCAATCGCATAAACATTGACGCTTCTGTGCAAAGTTTAAAATTGATGATGCGCTCAGTTTGTGATGAAAGCGTCCTCCTCCCCGTCCCCCCCCTCCCCCCTTAGTGCCAGAAGCCTGGATTCGAGCCCTTATACGGATATAAATAGCGCATGGCTCCCGCGAATTCACCAACAAAAGAACACATATATTACGTGAATTAGACTCAAATCCAGGTCATTTGAAAAATGTCAACTCCTGGGAAAACTTTAATGTATCACCCCTGAGTCTTAAGTTCAAGAGAATTTACTCCGAAGGGTTGGCGAAAATCTAAAAAATCTGCCTGCTGTTACCGCCGGCAATCAAAACGAAACTGAGACATCGGGAGAGCTCGCCCGAAAAGTGTGATTACGAATAAGTGCCTTCAAATTGTGGCTCGAAATGTCTGATAAGCCCAGTGTTATAATTCTTGGAGGTAAGTTTAAGATGTCTTTCAGCGCTTTGGGTAATAATACTGTCTATCTAGACTGAATTCCGCTATATCAATAGATAATCTGTTCAGCGCAATCTGTTCTGTTGTCTAATGACTGTTCAAGAGAATAATTAACTCAATAAGATTTCTAGTGATCACTTCTTGCCTAATGTAGTATTCCTTTAGAATTGCATTGGTTTTTTTTACACTCATTAATGTAATTATTTATTTGTATTACTGCTGGAAAATATAATTATCTTTAAAAGAAGAATGAGACCAGCTTTACCCCGTATTAGGAGTACAGGGGTTGTAACAAGAGGCGGTGAACTGGGTATATTTTGACTACTTCTGTTTTCTTTCCAGGGCTAGGATTTGTTGGACGAAATCTAGTTTGTTACCTAGTTGATAACGAATTGTGCTCTAAGGTATTTAGCATAATCTATGCAAAAATGTAAATACTTTTTGTTTATAGATACTACCATAGTTATTGCCTATTTAGTAACTTATAACTCGACCTGTGATTACTTTTTTGTCTGGGTCAAAAGTATGTTGGGATCTGTATGTTGCATGTCTTTTGCTACTAACGGTGATGACAGTGTCACCAGATAGTATCTGAATGTCATTCTCAACATATTTACCACAGCAAGCATCTCTCTAATTGGTTGGGAAACCATGCATATTGTTCATAAAAAAAGAACATGTATTTTATTTAGATCTCTCCCTGCTGTATTTTCTCAACTAGCAATGTTTTTAGGAATGGACCTTTAGAAAAGTCAGGGGAAGGGGGTAGGGACAAGTTGATTATGCTAGTAAAATTGGCATGATATGCCAGTAGCATTGCTCGCTTTTAATTAAAATTATGCTCAAATTGTTTGTGTTTAAAAAAAAATATGCTTATTTTTTCCAGCATGCTGGATAAAAAATGGGAAAAACAATTAAAAAATTGATCTTTAAACCTCTTCTTTAATATGGGCTTTATATAGGCGATATTTCAGCAACCCAGTGAAATACAAAGCTTTAACACGAAACTTTACTGTAACACATGAACAGTTTCAATATATCGAAGCATCAAGCTTGTAACCAATCAGAGCTAATCACTGCAGTGCACTTTCTTGAAGGCTGAGATTGGAATGCATCTTGTGACTCAACTTTTCTTTCCTTGCGATCAGCAACAACACACTGTGCAGTTTCCCAGAGCAAGAGTGGGACTGGGAACAAGTTTTTTCTAGACTTCCTGTTCCAGCTCTTTCCCACCCCTCCCCTCGTCCTCACCCTCAAAAAAATAAAATAAATAAATAATAACTGTTATAAGAATAATAACAACGAAACCAGTAATGAAATACAAAAAAACGAGATCACTTACATTTAGATTTTCAACATTTTCAGTCTGCAATAAAATGTAAATTATTCTGAGCATTGCTTTTTTGCAAAAAGTCTAAAAATTATGCTAGTTTGAGCGATTATGCAATAAATTATGCTAGCATAATCAACTCTTCCCTAGAGGGGGTGGGGAGTTTTCATTCTTGCATTTTTTTTTCTTGTCTCCAAGATGTGCATTATTTTTTTTCTTTTTTACTGTCTGGTTTGGGCTGCATGATTTTTTTTTTCGGTGCTGGCTGGTAGTGGCTTGCTAGTTATTGGGAAATAGGAACAATTAAAGTGATTCTTATTGGTCAAAGGGATTCTAAGATAGTTTTTTTTATTATTTACAATTTGTTATAAGATCAGTGTATTTTACTTACTCTAGATAAGGGCAGTGGACAAAGTTCCCCCACAGACTGCTTGGCTAAATGAAAGACATAAGGTGATGTGTACCTTGTAATTAATACTCAGTTTCACAAGGGAGTTGCACATTTTAACTATGCCGCTTCTATAATAGAAATAAAGGCGATATTACAGCAATAGAAGTTAATATAGGCGATATTATAGCAATAGAAGTGACATACTAAAAATGTACAACTGCTTCATTGTCTTAGTGTCAATTTTATAAATGAAAGACATAAGGTGATGTGTACCTTGTAATTAATACTCAGTTTCACAAGGGAGTTGCACATTTTAACTATGCCGCTTCTATAATAGAAATAAAGGCGATATTACAGCAATAGAAGTTAATATAGGCGATATTATAGCAATAGAAGTGACATACTAAAACTGTACAACTGCTTCATTGTCTTAGTGTCAATTTTATCAGCAAAAGCACTTTTTCCTTTCCTTTGTTTAACTAAGTTTACTACTGGTATCCTATTTATATAATATTCATTCATTTATTTATTCATTTGATTTTAGTTGATTCTGCAAAAGGCCATTTTTAATTTCTTCCATATTAATTATGTTTCATTTCTGAATTTTTTTAAATAAACAGGCTGCATTTGAACACAGCTCTGTTGAGTTCCGCAGTGCAAACTTGGTTCATGCAAGTGAGTATTGTATAATCATTTTTTGTGTGAATTTTATCAAACTGCAGGGTTTGATTCCTTGGTGTAAAGATGTTTTTGGTGGTAAACCCACTTATGGCATGGGGCAGGCAACCCCTCTAAGTAGAGCTGGATTTCACAAAAGACATATGAAAAATATATTGCAAATAAAAGAATGTCTAAGGCTTGCCCCCCCCCCCCCCCCCCACCTGAACAAATACAACAAATTGCAAAATAATCCATTTTTTGCAGGTTGCTCTTTACTTATCTTGTCTTTTCTTCCATTTTTACCTTTAAAGCAAGTGTTGAGAAAGTGTTTCTTGATGCAAAGGAGTTTGACTTTTGCATCAATTGTGCTGCAGAAACAAAATATGGAAAATCAGATGAGGTACAGTATGTAACCTTAAAAGGACATGTGTCTCATTTATTTGATTGGAATGGAAAAGCTGATTTATCCCATTAACTCTACATTATGAGTTGCCTCCATTATGAGATGAACAGGGTATTCTATATAAGCTATTCTACATGAGCCATGAGCTTCATCTACATTAGCTTTTTCTTATCTGACTCTTTCCTTATCTGAATCTTTTTTTTTCAGGTGTATAATGAGGGTGTGTTGAAGCTAAGTGTCAACTGTGCTCAACAAGCTGCTAAACAAGGCATTAAAAGATTTATAGAAGTCTCAACAGCACAAGTGTACTCCTCTGACAAGGTAACGGTATCATCTCCAATTATAGAGCCTCTGGATGCAAGAGATCACCAGGGCGTGATCAGAGATTTTCCCAAAGGTACAATAACAGCAGGTGCCAAAACAATTTGTACAGAAATGTATTTGTCTTATTTATTTCTGTATTTGATTGGTTTATCTGAGTACAGAATGGCATACCTAGTGCAAGCAACTATCTGCTCCATGAATTGTTTGGCTCAGGAGGCTTCTGATAACCATCAAACTTACATGTATACTTTTACAGCAAGCTCCACCTCCTTTTATATCCGCAATAGTCAAAAGGGGTAAAGCTTGTCTAAAAGGGTTTTTGGTTCTACTCTAGAAAGTTAGTGAAGAAGAGGGTAAAATGTCCCCATGGACTGGACTTGCCAAATACAAACTAATGGTTGAGGAAGAACTGTCTAAAATTGAAGGGTAAGTATAAAACAATTGCTGTGACATCTTAACCTTGCGTGTGTACTTGTATGTTTGATACTTTGATGGATCCTTTGCTAAAATAATAAACTTTTATTTTAAAGGAAGACTATGCATTTTGCATGTAGGTAGACAGTCACACAAGCTTATTAATTTAAAATTAGCTTTTTTCGGTTTCTTCCTCTCTTCTCCACAGTATTATGTTCTTCTTCTTGGTGCACAGCAGAGAATAAAATATATAGTACAATAGATCTACGAAAAATGAATAAGAGTCGCTCCGATTGTTGATTTAGTTCTAAATAACTAAAATTATGGGGCCACCTCTCTCCCTTAGCAAAAAGCTAGATCCACCCCTGAAGTATGGCGTCTGTTTTGCATTTCATTCACAGGTTGGACTTTGTTATCGTCAGACCCGCTATTGTCTATGGTTTAGCAGACCGACAGGGATTGAGTAAGTTTATACCAAAGTAATGGAGTAAACTCCTGAGAAAATCCAGTCAAATTTGCTTTTAGTAAAACAATCAGCTCAAGGTGCTCATGTGTATTCATCTGCAGCTCCACGACTTATTATTGGGGGAGTATACAAACAACTTAACGAAAAGATGAAGGTACATTATGTACACTATGTATACTCTTCATTATTTTAATTATGGCCGGGCTTTCTGGACCAAAAATCGAATTTTTTCCAATCTTGAACAAATGATCATACACTAACTCAAGATAGGGACATTCACTTAATATATGAATTGAAGTTTAATACAAGTGCCTAGAGCACACATTTTACTGTAAATATTATTTTTAACAGCTGCTGTGGACAAAAGAGCTAAAGATGAACACAGTCCATGTTGAGGATGTCTGCCGCGCACTCTGGCATCTCACAAGCCATGGGGAGAGTGGGGACATCTTCAACCTTGCTGACAAGGCCGACTCTAGTATGTACCAGGGATATTAGATGTTTGTTGATTAGGGAACAAAATAAGATATTAAATGAAGTTAATTTGTATTTTTTCAGCACAGGGAAGTATTACAGAGCTTGTTTGCCAGATCTTTGGTATTGATTATGACTATTTTGGAACAGTTCTCTCAAATATGGCTCGGGTAGGTGTTTAAAAATTGTTTACTGTGTTTGCCCAAATAACAAACAATATTTAAATGGTTTTGATGATATATGTAGTACCTAATTTAAGTATGATATCTATTGGCTTGTTTATTGTAGCTAAATATGACAAGTACAGTAGAGGATTCTAATGACAAGCACCTGGCGCCATGGTCAGAGGCATGCAACAAGGACAAGATCCAGGCCACCCCCCTGAGTCCTTACTTAGACCAGGTCAGTTAACCACACCCTGTAGGTCCTATATATAATTATTTATAATTCTAGTGGAGAGCATAAGATTTTAGGAGTTCACTTCATTGACCAGGTTAGCCCTACCCTTGAATTCTTTTATTGACCAGGTAAGCCCTACCCTTGAATTCTTTTATTGACCAGGTAAGTCCTACCCTTTATTCCTTCCATTGACCAGGTCAGCCCTACCATTCATTCCTAACATTGACCAAGATCAGCCCTACCCTTCATTCCTAACATTGACCAGGTCAGCCCTACCCTTCATTCCTTCCATTGATCAGGTCAGCCCTACCCTTCATTCCCAGGTCAGCCCTACCCTTCATTCCTAACATTGACCAGGTAAGCCCTACCCTTTATTCCTAACATTGACCAGGTTAGCCCTACCCTTTTTTCCTTACATTGACCAAGTCAGCCCTAGCCTTTATTCCTTCCATTGACCAGGTCGGCCCTACCCTCCATTCCTTCCATTCACCAGGTCAGCCCTACCCTTTATTCCTAACATTGACCAGGTTAGCCCTACCCTTTATTCCTTACATTGACCAGGTCAGCCCTAGCCTTTATTCCTTCCATTGACCAGGTCGGCCCTACCCTTCATTCCTTCCATTCACCAGGTCAGCCCTACCCTTTATTCCTTACATTGACCAGGTCAGCCCTACCCTTCATTCCTTACATTGACCAGGTCAGCCCTACCCTTCATTCCCAAAATTGACCAGGTAAGCCCTACCCTTCATTCCCAACATTGACCAGATCAGCCCTACCCTTCATTCCTAACATTGACCAGGTCAGCCCTACCCTTTATTCCTAACATTGACCAGGTCAGCCCTACCCTTCATTCCTAACATTGACCAGGTCAGCCCTACCCTTCATTCCTAACATTGACCAGGTCAGCCCTACCCTTCATTCCCAAAATTGACCAGGTAAGCCCTACCCTTCATTCCCAACATTGACCAGATCAGCCCTGCCCTTCATTCCTAACATTGACCACGTCAGCCCTACCCTTCATTCCTAACATTGACCAGGTCAGCCCTACCCTTCATTCCTAACATAGACCATGTCAGCCCTACCCTTCATTCCTAACATTGACCAGGTCAGCCCTACCCTTCATTCCTAACATTGACCAAGTCAGCCCTACCCTTCATTCCCAAAATTGACCAGGTCAGCCCTACCCTTTATTCCTTCCATTGACCAGGTCAGTCCTACCCTTCATTCCTTCCATTCACCAGGTCAGCCCTACCCTTTATTCCTTACATTGACCAGATCAGCCCTACCCTTCATTCCTTCCATTGACCAGGTCATCCCTACCCTTTATTCCCAACATTGACCAGGTCAGCCCTACCCTTCATTCCTAACATTGACCAGGTCAGCCCTACCCTTCATTCCTTCCTTTGACCAGGTCAGCCCTACCCTTCATTCCCAACATTGACCAGGTCAGCCCTACCCTTAATTCCTTCCTTTGACCAGGTCAGCCCTACCCTTCATTCCCAACATTGACCAGGTCAGCCCTACCCTTCATTCCTTCCTTTGACCAGGTCAGCCCTACCCCCTATTCCCCACATTGACCAGGTCAGCCTTACCCTTCATTCCCAACATTGACCAGGTCAGCCCTACCCTTCATTCCTTCCATTGACCAGGTCAGCCCTACCCTTTATTCCTTACATTGACCAGGTCAGCCCTACCCTTTATTCCCAACATTGGCCAGGTCAGCCCTACCCTTCATTCCTTCCATTGACGGTCAGCCCTACCCTTCATTCCTTCCATTGACCAGGTCATCCCTACCCTTTATTCCCAACATTGACCAGGTCAGCCCTACCCTTCATTCCTAACATTGACCAGTACAGCCCTACCCTTTATTCCCAACATTGACCAGGTCAGCCCTACCCTCCATTCCCCACATTGACCAGGTCAGCCTTACCCTTCATTCCTTACACTGACCAGGTCAGACCTACCCTTTAGTCTTACCATAAACCAGGTCAGCCTCAATTTATGATGAAAGGTTGTCCTGTGACTTCAAATACCACAAAGGCCTGCCTATAATACTGTCCATTTTGAATATTAAGTATCATTCTTTCTTTAGGAGTTGCTTTATGATAAACATCTCAGCATCGATGGCTCCAAAATAGAAAGTTTAGGCTTCACATACAAGTGTCCTCAGCCTACAGTTGAATCACTAAAACAGGTACTTGCTTAATAAAACAGGTACTTAATAAAACAGGTACTTAATGAAAAAAAGGACTTTCTTAATAAAACAGGTGCTTACTAAATACAACAGGTACTTAATAAAAAAGGTACTTAATAAAACAGGTACTTAATGAAACAGGTACTTACTTAATAAAACAGGTACTTACATATCCACCTTAAAATACAAGAACTGCTTTCAGCTGTGCTTCGAACTCTCTTACTAATTCTTCTATCTATCCCTTTACTTGAAGGTTGTCGAAGACTACATTGTGACCGGTTTGTTTCCTCCATCACTGTACAGCTCATCTTAATGGCAGGAAGGTAAAAGCATGTTAAGCAGCTTTTATAGAAACACGCGTAGTATAAGAGTGGTAAAAATGTTGGAAAACTAGCCATATCTGGTATAAACATACCGGAATTCAAGACAATGCCTCTTCCTAAATTAATTGGAATTATTTACGGAATTTAAAGGTAAATGTGTTTCCTAAGGAAAAATGTTTAATTTATTTATGAGTTTAAACACATAAAATACCGTTTACTATTAAAAGAAGTTTTCTAAGATTCACCGGTAACGTTTTTGATAGATAGTTTTATAGAAGCAAATGATTTTTTGTTTTTGAATGCTGAAATGATGATTAAAATGTGAAAATAAACGTTGCAAGCGTGTTGATAAAACGCCACACAGTTTAAACATAAAGCTACAGACTAACCTTGATATATTTCATCACGGATGATTCATCCGTAGGCCCAAATGAGTGAAAAGCGAAGTAAAAGGGTGAACTTGGTTTATTTACAGTTCAGCGTTGTTTTCCGTGATATAATTCAACGACCTTTAGGGTTATTTCTTTCTATTTTTACCTTTTGAAAGCTACAGACTTCATCCTAAAGGTGCTATAGATCCAAACAATGAGAAAGAAAGCTCAGATGAATAGACTGTTTAGTGTGACAACTCTCTTTTTACGTTTGAAGAGCTATTAAAACCAACACCTCTTACTCCAAGATCTATTTGGTATGTTGTCATTTTATATTGAATGTTTTCAATCTCTTATTTTTTTTTGTTTTCCCGCCTTCTTTGAATTCGAAAGACCTTGGTCCTTTTGCACGACCATCGGCCTTAGGCCGTAGACAGACCTTGGTCTGATATTTCTCCGTACAGACCTCGCGCTCGGTTAATAAGAATTTAATATTAAAACCTGAGCCACATATTTGTTTTGAATACTTTAATTCCCATTTTATATATTTTCATGATACATGATTGCAGCCTATTTGGCTCTAGTCGCTTTAGCAACATTAATACCCGGATGTTTCTAGTCCCGTATGACCACATGTAGCGGTCTGTCAATATTGACGCCCCTTAATATAATGCAGTTTATTATGTGCAGTCAAGCTCTAGCTTTTTTTATCTTTCAAATCAATTTGATTTTCATATATAATAATTACAATAATAAACATGCAAGCATAGAAAATATACAATAAGCTGGTAGCTTTTTCGAACTCAATGCGCGAAAGATGTCTTTTTATATATTTCTAAAAATAATTTGTCATTTGATTGTTGGGCTAAATTATCCCCTCTCTTTGAAAGCTGTTTTAAAAGAAACAGGTTTCGCCTATACAATACTTGTCGTAAATTGTTTTTATTTTTTAGATATTTCACACAAAAGCAATTGTATATTTCCTGTCATTATTAAATCCTTTTCGGCTTTCAGTAAAGTATAAAAAATTTCCAATGTTTCAAGTCTCCGAGTAAAGTGTTACCTAATAAGACATTTTGGCGTCGCCCAATTGCCCAACCAGAGAAGTCTTTCGTCTTTTTCTTTAACGCGATCGGTTTATTGCTGTTGTGTACAATGTGGACGTCATTGTGATGGAAAAATACGCCCATGTTTTCATTGTTCACTGACGCCTGTCAGCGGTAGGGGCGTATAAGCATGTGCATGTAACCGTTTCTACGTCACGCATATCACATGACTTCGTCAGCTATAATCTCAGCAATTGCGCGTCGCACTCGCTGTTTCATCTCTGCTCTCCGGGCAGCCGTCTGGGTGATCTGCTGTAGTAGAGACGATTGCTTCAATTTTTTGTCCTCCTTCTCGATTGTCGATTTGCTCAAGGGTAGTCTCTCAATTATGTCTTCCAGTCGTTTTAACGTTTCACATCGTATTTTTTCTTTATCACCGGGATTGTCCTCGGCAAATTGCATCATTTCCGCTTTTACTTGAGCGATTTTATCTGAAGAGAAAAAGAAACATACATGAAAATATTCTAATAGCGTTTGAAACTTAGCTTTACTTGCTGTATTGCCTTCTTGGCTGAAAATGGTTGTGAAATTTTAATTTTACATCTAAGGACACGTTCGAGAAAGTTTCTATTATTATTGCAATTTTCTGCGAAATCCCGCTATCGACAAATTCAATCGCAGCTTATGGCAATTAAAAGCCGTTTAGCGGTTGGGAACGTTTGTCGTGAGTTTGTAGAATACTCAAAATAAAAAAAGCAATCCTGTAAATTGAGGTTATTTTCCAGTGACCGTCTTTTAAGACTAGTTAGGATTAGTTAAAAAAGGACGTGTCAAAATTTCATTTTTACTTTACGCCTCATATACTTCTCTTTGTTAGTCTTACTTCTGACGTAAGCCATCTCTGCGTCTTTGATAAATGCCGTCTCTTCCTTTAGGACTTCTGCCTTTCTAGAATCCGGGACTTTGAGATCGTCCATTAGATCGAGGGCAAGCTTGGTTGCTATGGCGCTGTGGTGCTCAGGGGTAAGACCGCCGACCTCAGTTAATGCGGTCGCGTACCCTTCAAGATCTTGGATATCTGTTAAGATATTGACAATGGCAACGCACATTATGGATGAGTACTTGTCTTCTGTTAAGAATGGCAACGCACATTATGGATGAATACTTGTCGTCTGTTCAAGGAGGCCGTGAAATAGAAAATACAGGTCACCCTGCAACTTAGTACTTGAATGAGAACGTCAAAGGCCATTATCATGGATACCTTTTTTTACAGCAGCCTCCTTGTTTGCTTGGTCAACAGGAAGTGAATCCTCAAGAGACTTTGCAAGCTGTAAGACGAGAAAACGTTTAGATATTAATCAACAACAATATATTAATCAAGATTTAAATCAACTACAGGGGCGGATCCAGGGGTCTCGCCCCCTTTTGAACACTTGCACACACATTCTGTCTTTTTTTCTCTTTTCCTTGTCATCATTCCCTTAATGTAACCCCTC
Source organism: Nematostella vectensis (assembly GCF_932526225.1). Taxonomy (NCBI): domain Eukaryota; kingdom Metazoa; phylum Cnidaria; class Anthozoa; order Actiniaria; family Edwardsiidae; genus Nematostella; species Nematostella vectensis. The sequence goes on along the minus strand of NC_064036.1, from coordinate 678,684 downwards.
CCCCTCCCTCCCAGCCTTAAAAGAATAGACGTTGTATCCGGAACAAACATATTTGATAAGAATTGATGTATGTTTTGTGAGACAACGTCTTTCTTACCCGTGCTTTTTCTTGTTGCTGTTCCTGTACAATTGACGAAAGCTCCGAATCTTTACCATCATCTGCACAAGAGAGATAATCAGTGCATGCAATATGTCTGAATCAGGCGCGTATTAGGCATGGAGAGGGGCGCACCTTCTTAAGCCGCTAAAAAAAGATGTTCTCTCACTGCAATTTTTGTTTAGACTATTATTTTTAAGTATTTTGTGCTCCTCCACAGCAAAGTCTGGCTAGTGCGAGCAATACGATGGTGCATACAATCACATGCATGTGGTTTGTAACACTACCCCTACCTTGAGACCAAGCTTTGTCTAGCATTTCCCCCATCTTCAAGTGCTGTTGCTCCGGGGTCTAGGAGTTATAAGATACAAAAATGATTAAAGATCTGCTGCGTGTTCTATCGACAGGATTGATTTAGTGTCGGGTCAGTTTATTGTGACCAAAAGGTCTCAATTGCTCACGGGGTTGATTATTGGTCAATTGTTGAAAAACAAAATCTCTTATTGATTTGCTACATTGATTAGATTCACAGCAAGGAAAAGCTTCGAACTTATTTTGATATTTGATAAGAGACTAGGCTTGCCTTAACTTGTTGCGTTCTCTTCTCCGCCTTGATCGGCTCCTGACCATACGCTTGCTCGACTTCCTCGCTTGAAAAAGCATTGAACAGGTTCTTCAGCTCTCCACCTTTCGGTTCCTCAGGCTGAGGTGTGCGGTCTTTGGTAGCCACTGTTGGATTCTCTTCTAACAAAATGTCATCTTGACTCTTGGGAAGACTTTGCATGATATCGGACTTCCTTTGTACTGCTCCCAGCTGTGCAATACTTCCTATGTCTCCTAATGCGTCGCTGAAAAGCAGACTCTGCTCTTTCCCTGCCTGTTGTTGTTTGGTCTGCTTATGGTCTTTCTGTTTTCGTGGCTGCTTAGGAGTTTCCTGCAATGTCTGCGTTTGTTGTGTTTCCTGGACGTGTATGGCCTTTGTGTTCTTCTGTGGTGGATTTTCTAGGCTTTGTTGCTCTTCATCGGTTTGTTTCGGTGCTGTCTCCTCACTCTGTTTCACAGGCTGTCCCTGGCTTTGTTGCGTTTCCTGGACTTGTTTTGTTAATGATTCTTCTTGTCTTTGTGGTTCTTGTAGTGTGGCTTGTTGAACGTCTGTTTTTTGTTGAGCCTGTTTTACAGGCTGTTCCTGGCTTTGTTGCGTTTGCAGGACTTGTGTTGACGATTCTTGAATTTGTTGCTGATTTAGTGGAGTTGCTTGCTGTACTGCTAGTTCTTGTTGTGTCGGTTTAACAGATTCTTCCTGGCTTTCTTGCGTTTCCTGGGCTTGTTCTGGCGCCTGCTGACTCTGGTCCTTCTCTTGTGTCTTCTCTTGCGTGCTATCTTTTGATTCTGGTTCCTCCATCTGCGTCGCTGCTCCAGACGACTCTTCGTACCCTTGTTCCACTAGTTGTGGTTGTACTTTCTTCTTTTCCTGTGTCTTTACCTGCTGTTTGCTCGGAAGTGTATTTTGTTTGATACCCTTGCCACCTGACTCGCTCGAACTTCCAGAATCTTCGTCTTCATCGTCATCAAGACCCAGGGCAGAATCTGTTATGTCATCATCTATAAGCTGGTTTTGTTCCTCTGAAGGTATCCAGCTTCGCTTGGTGATGGAGCCTACACTTGCATAACCGTTATCTTGCGACTCCTCTCCAGCTGCACTGTCGCCACTTTCCCCGGACTCTCCACTCTCTCCTGATTCTCCACTCTCTCCTGATTCTCCACTCTCTCCCGATTCTCCGCTTTCGCCTGACTCCCCACTCTCGCCCGATTCACCACTCTCCCCGGACTCATTTGAATCCTCTTTTGATGCTTTTGAATTCTTCGCCATTCCTGCTTTCTCGTTTGCCGTTTCTTTAGCGGGTTGGGCAAACATCGCAACCTTCCCAGAATCTATGAAAATACCAACACACAAGGTTTCCTGAGCTAGGGGAGGCAATAGGATGTTGACCAACTTTGCCCCCATTACCCTGTTTTGTTATGAGGTTAAGGTGTATGTACCACCGAATTGAAAACTTGTTGCTTGAACTGGAAATAATGTCGCTGTCGTTCTTGTAAAAGCTAAAAGTGCCCGATTCCGCCTTTTATTCGATAACCTAGTATTCTTCTTATTGTGTTTTGTGGACTAGCTAGTAGTTCTCGATAGAGATGTAATTACCTGTCTTGTCAAGAGGACCCAAACTTCTCTTGGTGATAGAGCTCGAGACCGACGAACCAGACCCACTTCCTGATTCACCAGAAGCGCCTTCCCTCTTGGGCTCCTTGCTTGCTGGTGCTGGTTGTGTACTCTTTTTAATTTCCGTCTGTTGTACGGCTAATAGATATATGATAGATATTGTTGCTGATAGAATGATCGCTCTTATTACAGCCAAATTCGTTGTTGAGATCCCTCAGCTAATCCAAAGCCCTTGTCTCGTTTGGGAATTAACTCGTAGTCAGTCAACCGTCGAAACTAATCGATTGCTTTCATGTTTTCACTGTCGCGTCGTAAACTATGACTGCAAACAGCAAGGGAATTGATTGGTGATGGTGGCATGATTGACTACGCGCTATTTCCAGACGAGAAATGGATTTGAATTCTAGGTGGTCGCGCATCAGCGAATTCGGCTAAAATGTGGAACTTTGGCAAGTCATACTTACGCTTATTCTCACGTGGAATTTTGGATCTCTTTGAAATGGAACTCTCCCCCGATTTGCCGCTTTCGCCTGATTCTCCGGTTTCATCCGACTCTCCGCTTTCGCCCGATTCTCCGCTTTCGCCTGATTCTCCCGATTCATCAGATTTCTGTGACAGTTGCTTCTTTTGCCCTATCTCGGCCTTTTTAGACACTGTAAATAAAATTGCTAAAGATTCAAAAAGGCTGTCACCACCCACTCAGGTCCAGAGTGTAAAATTTGTCCGCTTATGAATTATTTTTTTTTTCATCGCATCTGCTGTGTCCACCTTGTGGTTCCAAGAAATAGCCCAATAAGAATGCGAGAAACGTGCTTTTTGATTGACATGAACATGACATAAACTTTAATAGCCAACCAGCGTGACAAAAATATTTCTGTGCCAGCGGTACATTACGGAATCATGCGCCAATCAAAGCTGATTATCGTGTTGTTTTTGACTATTTTTAAAGAAAAATAATTGGGTTGGTAGCCATGGTACCATGCATCGCAATCTAATCTTTGAAGCGGAAAATGTTTTCTTAGAATATGCTCTTTGGGCAAATAATAACCCAAAGATTTGTACTCTATTTTCTTGTAGCGGTACCTTTTTCTTGTGGAATGCCATTCCTCTTTTGGATACTACTGTCAGCATTATCTTGAGACTCTCCGCTGTCGCCCGATTCTCCGCTTTCGCCTGATTCTCCGCTTTCGCCCGATTCTCCGCTTTCGCCTGATTCTCCGCTTTCTCCCGATTCTCCACTCTCTCCCGATTCTCCACTCTCTCCCGATTCTCCACTCTCGCCCGATTCTCCACTTTCGCCTGACTCCCCGCTTTTCCCAGATTCTCCGCTTTCCCCAGATTCCCCCGATCCATCAATGTCAGACTCCGCTTTCAATTTCCCACTTTCCCTAGAAGCGCTTCTCTCGCCAGACTCGTCACTACCCCCTGATTGCTCACGAATGATCGTATTACTTTTTTCATCATCCAAACTTGTATTGCTTGCTGTCTGGTCCTCACCATTCCCTTCGTCTGGCTCGCCCTCTCCTGATTCTCCCGAGTTTCCGGAATCATCGGAATCTCCTGATTCGGAAGCGGACCCGGAACCGTCCATGTCATCTTCTTTACCAGATGATGCTGATCCCTCTAAAAAACGAGAGGTAAAAATTGTTGACATTTCAACGTTAATATAAGAAAACACATAGAACAAAAGGAAGAGGAACATCAACATAAATTTTAATTTCTTAAAAGAACAATAATAAGTTAACCGAAAGGTAAGAAGCATCGTCTCTTGAGGTGGGGGTGGACTCGAGGTGTACTCCATCAAAGTAGATGGGGCTAATTGTCCTATCTTTTACAGTGTAAAAATCTTACAAATACTATCCCCACAGCCGAGTTAGCACCGAAATAAAATTCAGGAAATCTAATACCGCATTCATAACATCACTTAAAACAGTTTAAAGGTGGTTTAGTTAAACTGGTTTAAATCTTAAATCTCCCAAGAGTGGACAGAACCAAGAACAAAACGGAATAGACTGTGCTGTACATGTTACTAAGTGATCATTTAGCCAATAAGAATTCAACACAATGAGAAACTTGGCAAGTTATAAAGGAAAGAATGCAGCATTAGTCTGAAATTATGCGGTGGCTAATATATGCAGCTAGGCGCTTCAGTGGTTTTACCCATGCTTAAATGCGGACTTGTCCCGTAGTCACTCGCGAAACCGGTTCAAGACAACCTTTTGTCAAACGACTGTATACACATATGCTCTACTTTATTGAAATCTACATGGCAAAAAAATCATGACATTTATTGAGAGATATCAAGATATTTTATAGTAAGAAAACAAAATGTGTAGCCGGACAAGTGTCGCGATGTAAGGTAGGCACTTCTTTGGGATTCATTCCTAGCGATTTGTTGGAGACGATTTTCATTAATAGTTTCAAACTACTTCCACTTCAAAATAGATAAAGCAATCAAGGTAAATACCTCGAGTCCATTCATGAGTGTCCAGAGCACATTTAATTACGTCTTGAAGTAAACTGTATGTGTCTAAAGCAGACAGTAGATTATTCTAATCTCGAGCCTCACATGTCTCGGGTCTCTTCGGATCGCAAATCGCACGTGTAAATACAGCGAAATCAATCCAGCTTGGGATGATTTTGCACAATTACTTGGTAGAGTAACATGGATCTGAGAGCAGGAAGCTCAAAATCAAAGACGGCGGCCATGGCACAGTTTTAAATTATGGAGAAGGTATCGACTATGGCGCAAAGGCTCTTTGGCCATATCGCGAGAAGTAAAAAAAACAGTTGCATTTTATTACTGGGTTACCATAGGTATCCAAGTAATAAATCTGTTGGACAAACAAAAATAACTTCCATCACAAAGCGTCATATCAGCAGCTACTACAAAACAGTGACAATTTCTCTGTTAGAAAAATAGGGTCTGAACAAATAAAACGTTTTGGGTACGTTTGGAGGGACTATCCCATCCGACTAGCCAAGAACCCTGTCAAGCACTCTTAATGAATACAATGGACTTACCGTCCTCGAACACTTCGGTGGGGATGACATTCCTCCTGTCTATATCCCTGGATGCGCTGGACTCGGCGTCTTCACGTCTTGGTGTTTTTGATTTCACCTGGCTGGACTCGGCTTCTTTACGTCTTGGTGTTTTTGATTTCACCTGGGGCAGTAGGGCTGGCACAGCGAAGAAATTCTGTTGCACTGTGCGATGAAGGGATAGTTAGAGTATCTCTGACCTTTCATTCCAAGTAAATCAGACAAAAAAGGACTAGACAAGCTTTCAAATTTCTAAAACAGATTTACATTTTAATGTCGATGACTGATGGATGTGTGGCCGGTAACCAAGAGAATCATAGATATTCGTGGGGATAGCTCTCGCCTCTATCAAGGCAAATTATCGAGTAAGCTGGAAGCTTACAGTACGATGACCAGTTCCGTATCACTTTATATTAAAATTGCTCTATCTTTTTTGCGGAGGGCCCAATGCTCATGATTTTTTCTAAGACGACTACAAATTTACTTATGCATATAATATGCACAGAAAAGACTACACATTTTCAAATTGTATTGATTTATATTGTATTTTCTGTTTGCACATAGTGGGAGTAGTTCCGTAGCAGCGGGTATAGTTCCGTATCACTCAAAAATTCTGTCGTCTGGAACGAGTTTTTTTCATTTGAGAATAAATAAAAACATATTCACTGAATAACATATCACACCCCTTCCTTTTTGCTTAAAATTAATTTATAAAAATGATTTTAACTCCGCAATACAGCAGTTTAACAAACCAATAATCGTCAATGGGCTTTCGCTCGCGTGTCGCTAACAAATCCATATTGCAAGAAACAAAACTGTCTGATAGAATTTTTCCAAAATAAATGCCACAACCCTCACAAATACTGAAACGGCAAAATAGACAAACTGCAAAAATGTAGAGGATAAGGTGAGCCTAGAATTGGTTGATTTATTTTGAAAATTTTTGTGCACGAGAGCTCAACAAAAAGCCTTTTTTATTTACAAGAACAAAATGTGAATGCTACGGCCGCCAATGCGTTGATGTCGTTCTTTTAAGAGTTCTGCAATAACAATCCCATTGTAAGTTAGCCAGCTAATGATTTAACTATGGTTAATCGTTTCATTTAATCATCCTAGCATATTGATATATCAATCACAGTTTAGTAATTATTTTAATATAGAATAATATTTTATTGAGCGCTAACTAAAATCAATGTAGGTGGTCATTAAAATGAAGTTCTTTATTTAGCGGAATGACTGAAATAAAAGGCCCACATAATAAAAATAAACCGTTTAGAATTAAAATTACTGGGAATAAGATGAATAATTGAGAAAGGGATAATCAAATCAATCCTTTTCGCCGCTTTATATCTGCAGTCAAACCAAAAACACACTATGGGCGCAGGGTGATACGGAACTATTCCGACGTCCTCCGGGAAGTACGAAAAACTAAAAGCAATGTAAATCGTACACATTAACAGACATTCTTTCTTCTAAGCATTCGTATAAAAATTAGGACATTTTTGTTAAAGGAGGTATTGTTTTCATCTGACTTTCGTGACGCGGGTCAGTTCACTGTGCAGTAAACGCCGCTCATTTGAGCAACAATTATGAAAATCGATTCGAAATAATGATACTTTCCAAAAAAGCCATTGGATGAAATAAGCTGGATTTATATCTCAGGAAAGTTGAATAGTTTTGTATCATTTAGGTAGTTTTGGATTGTCCAAATCTACAATATTCGAGGCAAAATGATAAAGAGTGATACGGAACTAGGACTGCTACGGAACTGGTTATTGTACTGTATTATAAAGCCCTATTTATGGTCGAATTTAACTTAAACCGTTGCCGACGGAAAACTCGTAGCAAACCCCCAATCAAACAATTCAACGTACTAGACTCCACTGCAGACGTTCTTCCTGGCATGCTGCCAGACATCTGTGCTATAGGCTGGACAGGAGTCTTAACTGCCATCCCCATTCCGTCCTCCGACTTTGGGGGATTGAAGTCCTCCGTGCTCACGGGCATCGCAGTGGTATCTGGACCTTTGGAAGCCTTTAGTTTATCATCATCAGCGCCTACCGCTGTCCCTGTACCCTCTGGTGATTCAGGGGCCTTTTGTTTATCATTATCTGTTGCTGCCTTCTGCTCTGATCCATCTGTGGGCGCGGTCTTCTCATCAGACGCGCTCACCGCCTGACCTGTGCCCTCCGTGGCCTCGGGGGCCTTCTCTTTATCCTCGTCCTTCGCTTCGCTTTCGACTGGTTCGGGTTCTACTATAGTAGGAACTTCTTCGATTGGAACATCATTTTGGGTGTCCTTGTTTTCTTCCGCCACCGCGGACTGCGAAGGCTCGGTCGCTGCTACATACTCTTCAAGGGTATCCGGAGCAAGAGATCCTAGTAATGATAATGGTTGTAACAAAGATGATAACAGCTATAATAAAATCACCTGTAATTTAGAGTATTTGATATTGCAGACCAAATCATTTCATTGATAAGTCGTTGATGATAATGATAATTGTGATGACGAAAATGATGATGATGACCATAGCGAGGATGTATTAGTGGAAAGCTACAAGCTTAGTAGTAGGAAATGCTATTAGCAGTACATTAAGAGGCAAGTAATAGCCATGCTTATAACGTCAATAGTTTATAGCACTGTTATACGATTAATGAAAGAGTCAGCGCGGTTATAAGGTTAGGCTTACGTTTAGACATGCCGCTACCAGACCTGTCTTCAACCTCCCCTTCATCGTGCTTAATACCATCATGTGCCCCGTGTAATGGGACGATACTCCTGTAGGATTGTATGTACCCAGGGGTCTGCTGGTACCCGGTAGCCTGTGGGTACCCCTGTGGGTACCCATATGTCGAGTACTGCGGGGTGCACCCAGGGGGACTGCAGGGGTTCTGGGGCGCGCATGATGACGGCAAGCAGGGAATCTGCCCGGTGTACGGAGGGTATGGTAGCTGGTGAGCTATTTGCATGCCTCCGTTTGCATCTGTTTTTGGGGGGTGTAAGATGATTCGGCAGTTGATTCCTGCGATGTTGAGGTCAGAGCAGCTAGTCGCGTACTCCTCCTTGGCCGGGGCGTCTGAGAGATGCTCGTCGCCTGAGCAGCCGAACATTGCAATTGATGACAGCGGTTTACATGCGCAAGCATTAGAGTTATTGCAATTATACCCATGCAAGTTATTGCCAACCATTTGAATTACTTTCTAAATGTTAAACGGGTTATTGGTTGACCACCAAGAACCTTAAACCATTAATTGCAAATATCGATTTACTACAGTTTCTTAGAGCTCGGAAAATACTTAAAATTGCAGTTTTGATCTAGGATGTTGGTAATCATAGTTCGATGTATTACTTTCCCCTCAAGATTTTACCTCTGAATTTACCTCCTTTTTTATCCCCTTCATCGTCCGTGGACTCTAGCACATCAGGTGTACTATCCTCAGATTTCTTCTTTGACACGGAATCGTTATTACTCTCCTCGTCTTCATCGGAAGCGCTCCCATTTGTTTTCTCTACCTTTACAAATGGCTTAGGTTTCTTGTTTTCCACGCCGGGCTCGTCGTCCTTATCTTCGTCGCTATTTGTTATCCTCACGTGAGGATCTGTGGACGAGGGACTCTCATCATCATCCGTAGCGACAGGCGGGACGATAGTACTCTCACTTTCCTTATCAGCGTCATTACTGCTTACGCCTGGTTTGTCTTCTATTTGCTTTGAAGGCTCGACTTCATCGTCACCTGCAAATAGTATCAATATTGGATAATAGTACTTGAGATCTAACCATACTTAAAGGGGTAGTGTCATCAAAGTTGCCAAAACTTGGAGTTCCCTGTGAGCCACATCTTTGTGCGAAACTCTGATATATCCAGTGGATGACGAAGGAAACAAAGACTTATTTTTCAGGCAATGTCCATCTCCCTGTTGCTGGAAAATGCTGTATATCGTGACACACCTCTTGAATAGTCTAAAAGTTCAGGGTGGAAATGATTTGTTTGTTTGTTTTCTTTGTTGCAGCTTCCAGAACTTAATTAGGTAAACTAGGCGTAGGCTTGGTTTAAAATTTGTTTCGAAGTTCTTCTTGTTCACGCTTTTCGTACCTGGAATCTCTGATCGCTTCGTTTTATCCCCATCCAAAATGGCGTCTACAATTGCAGAAATTATTGTCCTAACTAGAACGGAAAAAATAGATAATGTTAATGAACTGTTGGTCACGCCTACTCTAGCACTCTGTGTCGATCTTTTCCTTCTTGAAGGAGCTCCACTGGAACCTCTGAAAGGAAAGATACTTATACTGTACTATAACAGTACATTTGTAACCTAATGTCTGGGAGTCGAGTCTTAATAAAGGAATAATTGCAAAACATAACAAGAAAAGGAATTGAATCATTGTGCTTAGGGCTTTTTATGCGGGGTATGATTTAGGCTTAGGCGTTGTTCACAGGAAAGGGTTCAGAGGCTTTTTTTGTAGACAACAAAAACATGCTTCATCAGGCTTCCCCAGCTTCCTTCACTTGCAAAACATAGTAAACTAGTGAAGTTGATGCTTAGAAGACTTTGTATTTCGTAATTTTCGTATTAAAACCCACTATTCTGCAAAACATAGTAAACTTGTGAAGTTGATGCTTAGAAGACTTTGTATTTCGTAATTTTCGTATTAAAACCCACTATTCTGCAAAAGAACGAAAAAAGAATATCTAAAAGCTTTACCTTCCTTGTCCGCCTCAACAATATTTCGTTTCTCTCTCCTCCCTAATAAGAAAAAAAAAACAATCATTTTACAGGAATTGATTATAAGCTCTGTGAGGCGGGCCTCGTATAGTTTACCCTTTTAGGATAACTTTTCACATAATGCTGGACAGATCTCCTAATAGCAGTTCTACAGCTAGGAAATGCTAGTTCATGTACTATAGTGATCCCGAGTAGGATTTATCTCACCGTACTTTCTTTTTAATACTGACCCATTCAATCAATACAGTAGTATTATTTATAGTAGTAGTAATCAATGCAATAGTTCTATTACGTCTATTTCAGGTTAGAAAATCTGTGCTTTTGCTTTTTGAATAATTTGATATGTCGGAGTCGTCCCACATGTACAAGAATGATCTTTGACTTTACCACAGACGTAGGATCAAGAGAAGGAAGAAAACACATGTCAACATATGGCAACAATAAGTATCGAGCTGACATCCATCGAGCTATGGTGATATATATACCTATATATAATATATTAAGCATTTGGATCTGTTCTGCAGATTTTCAAAATTCATATTTACCCTACTATGGAGCCAATTTTTGTAAACTACCCTCATAACTTGACTATGCAAGCTAATTAAATAGAGATGTTTGCTTAAACAGCTTTCTCCAGGTTTCTAGTGTTAATATAATTAACAGTTTTCCATTTTTTTCGGCTTTACTAACAAAGTTTAGGGAAAACGAGTTTTTAAGTTTCAAGTCAACTAAGGTTTATATAGCATGGGTGATTTTGTAACCTCAGCGATGTCTATAGAGTACGATGTTTGTGTCCCAAACTCGGCTGCTCCGATACTTACTTGAGATCGGCGTGGCCTGAGAGAGGCACAATAGCCCGAAGATCACAATAAAGCCAAATTTCATCGCTTACATCTGCCTAGAAATCGCGGCGAAATCCTACAAATCCACCATGAGATCAGTCCACCATGGACCCGCTTCAGCTACCTCAGAATTCTAAATTCAGTAAAATCTCCAACATTATTTTTTGCCACCTGTAAAGTGATTGGGCTGGAATACACCAAATGCCAGGCTCCATGACTTCACAAGGGCGCAAGGGCTACAGGGGTGGACGATTAGCCAATCACAGGCCGACATTATAGACCTTGACATATCAGCCAATCAGAAACATTGATTGGCATCTGGGCAAGTTTTTCTTGCAAAACGTGAGCGAAATCGAGCTACACACTTCTACTCGTAAGACAGGCATAAGCAATTTTTTATGTTTTAATTTATGTTTTTAAGCTCTTTAAGAAAATCAGTATCGTTGGCGCTTCACAGCTGTAGTAAAGCGTTTCGAGTCGCGAGCAGTTGAAGTGCAATGTACTCCAGAGAAAGGTCAAAAGTCAGTAAGAAGCGATTGAGCGATCTTATAGAGCCGGTACCTGTCGGGTGCATCTGGCCACCGGTAGCAAAGCTGGTGCTCTATTCACCCCTATCAATGTACACAGCCACAATTGAGAGGTTCAAAAATATAAACATGAGATCATTGCAAACTTCTCTGTCCATCTTTAATCATGCTCCCGAGCTTTTATCGTTGGTTTGATTCAAAGCAGCTGTTTGATCTTTGTTCGATACCTGTGAGGATACGGTGTCAGTCTGTTCCTTGCGGGTCGGGTAACATGGCTGAGTTGTGGTTCAGTTGTGATTTATGTGAATCGCAATGCAAAGCCAAAGAGCGAAACACCCGCTAGATAAGGCTACGGCTATTTGCCTGACTCATGCGTCTGCATATCCCCAATCATCCTGACCATTTCCTGCTTGTAACCCCATTATAGCTAGAAATACACAAAGCTTCTAATGCTAACATATATCTAGAACGAATGTTCTTTATTGGATCGTGAGAACTATCGAAAGTAGCATTTATGGCACTCTTACTTTCTCATCCATTCATTAACAGATCAGGAAGTGGAGAATCACCAATTCTTGTCTATGTGCTACATACAATGTTGAACGTTTCAAAGAACAGAAAAAAAAATCATGCGAATAATAAGTGCTAGACAAGATGCTTCTAACCGTCCGAAAATACATGCACTTATTTCTTGCTTGGTAACGCGATAAGCACAAGTCGAGCAAAGGGCATCGCACAATTATCGCTGATTGTGTTGCTTTGGATGAAAAGAAAGGATATATCGCGTTGCTATGCGACATGCGTCCATTTCTAATAGACATCACGTGGTGTGGGACTGTAGAAGAACCACATGCGCATGCGCTCTTCACAGGACTCCCAGACGTTGTTTATTCAAGAAGAAAGGTAACAAATGAAAATGACTGGACTTAAAGTTAATATGGAATCTCCCACCAAATGAACTCTGTTGATAAGCCAATACTCAAGGCCCAAATAGTCGTGATCGTAAACCAGAAGAATAAATACAAGGCACTAAAACTGGTATTCGCCTCTGCCAAATTTCCGTCTTTAATAAGACTTTTTCTTTAATAACACTTCTTCTGCCCCGGCCAGGTATAAATACAAGATAACCAGGAAAGTACAGCAAGAGAAGGGTGACCTTAAAATAACAACTCATGTTAGAATAACAATATTGTATTAAAGAAAGGGGTTATAAACGACAGTTTTTAAAAAGTTCCTGAATATATATGTGCTCGGCCGACGTAACTGAGAATAATGACCTTTTATCTACCTACCATTTCATTAGGATGCAAACGTAACACGAATAAAGTACACCATGCTGTGAGCTACTGTAAAGTACTTTGTCTTATGTTCGGCAGGGCAAGGCGGTGCACCAATGCTGGCCAATGTTGGTGCTGTTTCACCTGTATTCGATTGCGATCTCAGCCAAATAACATGCAAGTGCAACACTAGTAAATCTTGATTCATACTTGAAACTGCTTACAGAACTGCTGTTTTAACCGCTAAGGGTTATGCTTGGTATCGTTTTCTTAAATCTGTTATGTGTCTAGTACCACTGTTTTCGCCGTTTGCAAGGCGCTCACCAGGCAAAAGCTATTGTTCCCCTGTCCATTTGGCGAGCGGTCGTGTCACGCATGGGGTCACCTGAGTGCGTCCACCCAACTTCCACCAACAGCCCATTAATAGCTAATGAGATCGCCAGTTCTATCGCTTGAATCCTAAACCTTAAAGAAATCTGCAAAAATAAAAGGGAGCCCGAGGTAAGTGGTACGGTAAACTAGGATCCTGTTGAAGAAGAGGACGTTGGGATTTATGTTCTCATAGTGGAACTGTAAGTATTGATTTCGTTAAAAAACGTGAGTGGATTTCTCAACTCATGAATATGTTGGCTCTCGTCACAGCTTATAAATATCAGCAACTCAGTTTGCTTAGTATAATATTTTTATGACATTAATGATCAAAGGTTACAGCGATTGCGATTCGAAAGTTGAATAATCGCAATCGTCCCTTTGGCCTTCGAATCCATTTTACTTTTTTTGTTATGATTATTATATTGTTTTTCTTTTTTATTGTTTAATGTATTTGTGTCTTATTTATAAGCGAGTTTCTATCTTTTTAACACTGGTCTTGTGTTATTATTTTCAATCCACAGGGTATTTATATATTGGACAATGAAGACACAGGTCGTTTTGCTCTTCGTGTTGCTGGTTCTACAGTCTACTCAAGCAGGTAGACGAAGGCATTAATATCAGGTCGTTCCGTCCACAAGCCAATATTACTGAGATTGCACAGTAATAACTAGGAAATCCTATGTCTATATATCACAAATATCAATTCTGAGTAAGTTAGATAGGGGTTTCTGATGTATTTAAAGATTATAAGCGAAAGTTTAGTGCCGTAGCTATTCCTTTTCGGAAGGACAAGCCTCTACCAACTTTACGAAATCCTTAGTCTATATATGCCAGGGATCAATTCCCTGTACAAACTTACATATGAGTTTGTGATGTTTTGAAGGAACATATTTGAACCATCGTTTTGTGCCGAAATCTTTGTCGGTAGATTGTCTCTTGTGAAAGAAAAGTGTACCGAATAAGCCATGTATGAATATTGAAACTATTAGAATAAATCGTGCAGCGCATAGAAGTTCTATTTTTTATTTGAAGCACTTATGCTGTGAAGGCTACATTTTGTAATTTTGTAAAAAAAACAAAGCTATATATGGACGAAACGACTATACTTGTGACCCTGAGTATGTCAAGCATCATAACCACCTTAAACTTTGAAATTGGAAATACAGTGGACATATATGTAACGAAAGCTAGAGAACATATTTTTTTAATATGTCCGTTGTAAAAAGGTAGCGCTGTACTACAATAAGAATGAGGAGTCGATTATATTTAGCTTTTTGACGGTGCAGTGGCGGAACATCATTGGTAACATGGTTTGATGCGATATTCGATGGAGCTTCTAAAGAAAATAAACATCGATTTTGGATATCACTCCATAACTTGGTTCGATTGTCATTGTTGCGGCATTGCTGCAAATAATGCGTCCTATTATTTGGGATTCACGGTAACCATTTAGTTTTTATTTCCCAGCTCCCGTAGTCCTGGAGACTGAACAAAGTAGCGATACAACACAAGACGCTCCCACCCAAGAGGCAGCCGAGACGGCACCAGATGCCGTGCCCCAAGAAGCCGCAGACGCAGCACCTGAAGAGGGTGTCGCAACAGAGCAAGCGGATAACCCTAGTCCAGACCAAACGTCGGGCAGTCCCACTGCTGTGGATAGTTCTTCGGAGCCTGACCAGCCCGCGGATGTGGACTCAGAAGTGAACCAGAAAGTGGACGCTCCCCAAGCAGTGGACAAGGAGGAGGAAAAGCCCCAGGCTGCCGACAAGGAAGAGGAGAAATCCCAGAAGGAGGAAAGCTCTCCAGCTACCGATAAGGTTTGTGAGCCACAAGCTCATTTGGAAGGGCCTCATGTCTTATGGCAGGGGTTCCGCGATCAATCTGTCTGTCTGAGTCAACCTGTCCAAAGGTGGAGAACCTGGCTCTCCTTATTGGGGACTGTGAGTCCTCTTCTCGGATACACAAATTAAGCCGGAGGTCCCGTCTCTCGTCGCACTT
Organism: Nematostella vectensis; assembly: GCF_932526225.1. NCBI lineage: Eukaryota > Metazoa > Cnidaria > Anthozoa > Actiniaria > Edwardsiidae > Nematostella > Nematostella vectensis. The sequence goes on along the minus strand of NC_064036.1, from coordinate 663,589 downwards.
GATTAGCCTACATTGAGGGCGTAAAAGAACTGCTGTGGGGGCTGGCAAGTTATTGGTAGTATCCTTAGGGATAGTATTAGCTGGTATCTATACTCTCACATGGCATGTTTCGCGATGTTACACCCCAAAACCGTTGTCTCGTGACCTCCCTGAATCCAAAATACTTCTTTTTTTACGATTGACTACACGCTATTTCCAAACGAGACATGGATTTTGAATTGTGGGAGATCGCGCAACTAACAATAAATTCGGGTGTAATTTACTCTACAAAAATGCTGAAGTTACATTTCCCCATAACATTTTAGGTCGAGCCCAAGCCCGCGCCATCAGAGGCTGAAGGGTCTTCTCTGGGAGGCGAAGACGTAGACCCTAGCGCTGATAAGTGTAAAGACGTCACGAGGTGTAAGAATGGAGGCACATGCGTGAACGATTACAACAAGATCGATGGCTACTACTGCGACTGCGCACCGGACTTTGGTGGACTGGACTGCGGAGGTGGGGATTGTCAAAAGGACTCATTATTTGTCGATAGGACGCATACGCTTTTAATTTGCACTAAAAGACAAAGCACGTAGTATTCTGCCAGCTCATCGTAACAGGTGTAACAGCAGTACAACTGAATACAATAACTCAAAACCCCAAGAGGATTGAGGCTACCAAGAGGCCTTATCGAGAGCTCATGTTATTGAGGGCAAAAAAATGATAAATTGAAACCGTGTCACTTGGAAATTTCGAATTATATAGGGTTCAAGATAACGGGAATCTACTGTATCATTTGGTGAGGATAACTGTTTTGGCGCTTTATAGTTAAAAGTCTAATCACGCTCGTCGTCGTGTGTCCTTCAGAACTCAAGTGCCGAGTCAGTCTTCCAGAGAAAACATCCAAGATTTGTGCTTTGACGAGACAGATCGGACGCAACACTAAAAAGATGCTGATCAAACTCACCTCAGCCCGTAAAGATGACTCTGTCGAGTAAGCACGCTTTTCTTTAAAATGGGTTCGATGATGATAAACATGATGAAAACAGTGAGGATAATCAGGGGTGGGTTAAGAAGTTAAAAAAAGGGGGGCCGAAGCTAGGGTTTTCAAGGAAATAGGAGGTGCCGAGGCCCACTAGGCCCACTAGTGATGGTAGCTATGCTTCTTGTGGAGGCTGTGGTTTTGAAGATCATGAAGATAACGGTCAGAGTAGAGCTAAAAACGACGTAGGCAGAGACTCCGATACTATTTTGATGATGTAGATGGTGATGTCGAAACTACTGTGCATAATTCCAACTTATGTACAATGTTGGATACGCTATTGGAGACAGTTGGATATGCGGCTGAAAGCTGTTGATGCCTTGTAAGATTTTGATCATGTTCAATATAGAATTGATGGAGTAGACTTATTTCGCTATGGATATATGAATACAGTTGAATATGCGGCTGAAAGCTGTTGATGTCTTGTAAGATTTTGATCATGTTCAATATAGAATTGATGGAGTAGACTTATTTCGCTATGGATATATGAATACAGTTGAATATGCGGCTGAAAGCTGTTGATGTCTTGTAAGATTTTGATCATGTTCAATATAGAATTGATGGAGTAGACTTATTTCGCTATGGATATATGAATACAGTTGAATATGCGGCTGAAAGCTGTTGATGTCTTGTAAGACTTTGATCATGTTCAATATAGAATTGATGGAGTAGACTTATTTCGCTATTGCTATATGGATACAGTTGGATATGCGGCTGAAAGCTGTTGATGTCTTGTAAGATCTTGTTCAATATCCTTAATATAGAATTGATGGAGTAGACTTATTTCGCTATGGATATATGGAAACAGTTGCGGCTGAAAGACTTATTTCGTTATTGTTATATGGATAAAGTTAGATATGCGGCTGAAAGCTGTTCATGTCTTGTAATATCTTTAATATAGAATTGATGTAGTAGACTTATTTCGTTATTGCTATATGGATACAGTTGGATATGCGGCTGAAAGCTGTTGATGTCTTGTAAGATCTTGTTCAATATCTCTAATATAGAATTGATGGAGTAGACTTATTTCGCTATAGCCGTTCTAGTGTGCAGGTCCCGCAACTGTTGAAAAAGGCGGCCGCCAGCTTCGTCCAAAGCGCTTCCACGGACCCCTTCACTATCGAATGGTACATGAAGATGACAGACAACGCGGACCTTAACAAAGACATCGAGTCCCACTTCACCCTCAAAGACCCGCGCTTTCACACGACGCCTAACCTTATCGACTTTGCTATCGTCTACGAGGCATTCTACAAACATCACAAGGTAAAGCGGTCTGTCGGGCTTAGAGTTTATCGAGGGTGTATGGTGTTGAGGCAATTACAAGCAATTGTTTTTGGAATCACGTATGATTCAACGAAACAACGACAACAGCTACCCTAGAGCAGAGATAACTGCTTCCTATCATAACGAAATCCAACGGATATTGTTAAGTTTATCAGAATTCTAGTTTTCAAGGAAACTTTTCAAGTTACAACTCATTTTTAATTTAATCTTGTTGTTTTTTGTTTTTCTTTTGTTAGAAATACAGCGCAATGAGCGCCCTCAAACGCGTGCCGTCCATTGAGGACAACTTTTACAAGGACCGCTGTTTTGCTGACCAGCGGCTAGCCGGTGCAAACCCTTTCCAAATATGGAGAGTGACGCGTAGTAGCGGTAAGTGTTGATTTGGTTGATACTGTCCGGCGCGTACACAGGGGGTTGCGTGCGCACCGCCTCCCCCTCCCCCCCCCCCCCCTCCCTCCCCTTGGCAGGCAAAAAGTGGGTCATTTCTTATTAAGGAATCTTAAAAGACTATGCTTTTTTTCCATATGATACCTACGACTGTGCACCCCCCCCCCCCCCCCACTCATCCAATCCTGGGTACGCGCTTTACTGCTGGCGGTAGTACTCATTTTCGTTTATTTGTACATGTTTTTATGTGTAACTTTCGTTTGTTTATACATATTTTTATGTATAACAAACTTTTGTTTGTTTGTACATGTGTTTATATGTGTAACTTTTGTTTTTTGTACATGTTTTCATGTGTAACTTTTGTTTGTATGTACATGTGTTTCTATATAACTTTTGTTGTCATTGAGGCATTGGCAGCGCCATCTTTTAGCTGCAGCTGTCAGGATGAGTGTTTATTTTGTCGTTTGACTCACCAATGATTATTGATTCATTCAGCTAATGTTGGCGTTGGGTGGGACACTCTCTATGAAAAGCTGCTCAACCGTGATTTCGACTGGCACAAGGCTTTCCGTAAAGTGCTTGAGACAGACGATAACGACGCTTTAGATAAAGTAAGAAATGAAAACTGCTGATGTTTTTAATGAGGAACATGTTGTTTCTCGTGCCCAGGGTACTGTTTGTCGACAGTAACAAACATATCAGGAGATGAAGTCGTAATATAATTAGATGCACAGCCTAGTGATTCCTGAGGTAGTAACACTCTAATTTGATCCAGTTCAGGTTCATTCTAATTTGATCCACTTCAAGTTCGCTCTAATTTGATCCCGTTCAGGTTCATTCTAACTTGATCCAGACCCTCGCGCACCTGTTAGTTTACTAACAAGCAAAGGAGCTAGCTGCGTTTGAAGCTTTTACACCCGGGTTCTAACACTCCAAGGGCTGTCTCTTTCAGGCGATCGACGCTGGTCAAATGTACGTGACCTTCTACCCTGAACTCGAAGGCCTTAATGCTACCAAGCTGCAGGACCTGAAGTTCAACCACACCGTATCACCGCTGACTGCTCCCATCGCCATGTTCGTGGTGAAGGAGGCGGAGCCAGGCGTGAAAAGATTGACACCTGTCGCTATCCAAGGAGACGCTCATGGAAAAGCTACCGTGTACACTCCCGAGGAAGGCAAGGGATGGTTCTACGCCAAGGCTATGGTTCAGAGGGCTGATATTAACGTCTTACATATGATCAAGAAAAGGTACGCGATTGTCTTTTGATGCAGTCATTTGAAGTTGACTCCCATTATTCGAAACCTTCAGTAGCTCGCAACCTATCAACCAAATTGTTATTTGCTTCTCACATGCTGGATTGTCTAACCAAAAATTCGATAACTCGACATCCCGTGAACTCTGTTTCCCTGAAGTATTTTCTTATATTCTTCTTCTATATTACGTTATTGATTTTCTATAATTACGATTACAAGGAGCCAGAAGCCACCATTTTACTACAGTCCAACAACACAACACTGTTGTCAACAACATAACAACATAAATAGCATACCATCGTCAAAAACGTGATGAAATAATCGTATTGTTGATATTCTTCTGTGACAATCCACACGATGGTCCGTGCAGGCGAAGGCTCAGTGAGTTCGCTTTCTATTGCCACAGGCTGAAGACACATCTGTATCTTGACGCACCCTGTACGCTGGTAGAGAAGTACTTCTCCGAGTATCACCCTTTACATCAGATGCTAAGATATCACTGCAGAGCAAACCTGGAGACAAACAAACTATTCGAGCTCAAGCTATATGGTACCTAATTAAAAAAATAATTTTGTCAGTGCAAACGGTGAATGGGTCATTGTATGATTGATCCTTGTTCTCCTGGATTTGGTTGCAATATAATCAGACGCATGGTGCCCTTTGGTGGCGGACCTACCATTCGCCAATCGCCATTTGCCGTTATCACTGACAACGTTTTTTTGAAATAGGTGTACATGCGTTCAGGGATATTCCAAAGCATTTACAGAATTTCAGTCCCGTAGCTGGGGGGGGGGGGGGGGGGTGGGAAGGGTCTCAGGTGGCGCGTGGACCCCCCCCTGGCCCTTGTTGTCAGTCTTTTTTTAAGTATTCTCAAATCATAGACATTGACTTATGATGCATAGGACTGCTCAATGAATCCTGGCTCTATGAGCCTCAATCTGTCTATCATCGACAGCAGTAAATACAGCGCAGTAGTTGTTCTGAATGTGATGCAGTCTTTTGGGGAAATATTTAGAATGGGTGCCCCTTCTATTCCCACCGCCTCAGCAGCAGTATCAATACCATCTGCTTGACTTCGTTGCAATAAAAAACTCGTTCATCTAGGTATCATTTATATATATATATATATATAAATATCTTCTTTTTTTGCTTATCTTAGGAGAAAAAGCTCCAATATACAAAGCACTGAGCATTGATTACGACAACTCCGTTAGAATGGTTAACAAAGAGTATGGCAAAATGGACTTCAGCGAAATCGACCTCGTGGAGGAACTTAAGGTACGAGGTCTTTCTGTCAATCAAATGGGACAATCAGATAGACAGAGACAGAAACACACAAAGACACACAGAAAGATAACAAAACGATCTGATAAAAAGAGAACGGAAATTCTGACAGACAGACAAATACTCAGACAGAAACACATAAAGACACACAGACAGATATCAAAATGATCAGAGGGACAGACGGACGGACAGTCGGACAAGCACACAGACAAATGAGCGGACATAGCAATACAGACAGACAGAAAGTCAGATTTGTAGATGTGCGGTTGTTGTGCTTGCGGGGATTTTATTGATAAAAGTCCGGGCTTTATTTGCTTGGTGTTATTGATCTTAGAAACGCGGGGTTGACGACGATAAACTTCTACCGTATTACCCGTACAGAGATGACGGGAAGAAGTTGTACTCCAAGATCAAGGAGTTTGTGCATCAGTATATTAGGCTGTAAGTATGGTTGCGATTTATTTCACATATACCCCAAACTTCATCTTACTAGAGACTGACTTCTCGTACAGGTATTACAAGGATGATGATGATGTGAAGAAGGACTTTGAGCTGCAGGAGTTTGCCAATGAAATGTCCATGGACGGGAAAGGGGATGATGGAGGACTGGGAATGGTGAGTAGCGCAGATGACTATGGGTAATATTTCCCAGCATCACAAATGTGTTTGGCTTCTTCTTGGCTAATTTTTCTAGGGTGCCTAGTATAGTTATTAATTTCGCCAATAATAGGGAATAACTAAGATCCGCTGACGTTTCAGTAGCGTTAGAGAGAAATGACTTACACTTCCGTCGCTGAGAGCCACGCCACGATTTACTGTATAATTTCAGATAAAGAAATTCCCTGCGAAGATCAGCAACGCTACGGAGTTATCCAGTCTTTTGACGACGTTAATGTGGGCGATGATCGGTCAGCATGCAGCGACGACTTATCCCATCCAGGAATACGGGGGGTTCGTACCCAACTCCCCACACAGGCTCTTCGCCGATGAGAATGGTGAAGATAAGTACTCAACTCTGATGTTTGGTAATAAAACAATTGCTCTGGTAAGTACAAGGATTATATAAAGGGGCATTGACACATGAATGACTTTAATATGAAAACACCAGATTAATGGAGAATAATGGTCGCATGTAATGCGAATCGAAATGGCGCGCCTTTCTAGGAGGCTTTCACAGGAAATCTCTGCGTTTTACCCTCTCTTATCACTGCGATTAACTCTCTCTCTCCCTCTCTCCCGTCTTTACGTTTTGTTTTGCTATCTCACAGGAAGTGGCTGAGTTGAGTTCAAACGTCGCATCTATCCATCTGGACAGCTTATTCGACTACTACTCCAAGATGGAAGATAAAGACGCTAAATCCCTTGTGCACAGGTTCTACGAAAGCTTAGACTCGCTAAGTAAAGACATTCTCACAGAGAACGACCAGCGTGTCCGGGATGGACTACTCCCTTACCCTTACTTTTTGCCAGGCTTTGTTAGCAATAGCGCAAGTACATAGTCCACCTGTAGCTCGAGCGTGGTCAACGGGGTTATCCCACTTATTTAGCCAAAACAAGCCCTGGGAAATAGCATGGTGTGGTGTGGTGCTTGTTTAGCATTTAGGGCTAGGGAGATAGACAGGGGTCAACAAATTGGAATCCTCTTTTCATGAAAAAAAAAAAAACACAGCACGCCCATGCAACTCAGTCTTTATCGTCAATAATTCATTCCTACTAGGATCAGCGCAAACACGGGTGAATACACCTATTCCCAGTAGGATTGCACTCGGAGAATCATGTATCGTAAGTCGCGTTACAGCAGGAGAACGTGTGCATGTTTCAGTCTGGATCCCTGACGGCTAGAGGCACGAGAGTATTACAGGGTTTTACCCTTTTTTTTAATTGTACATGTTTTGGTATTATTTGTTAAATACTCACAAGGCTCTTAATGCTACGATACATGGATTCTCAGAGTGCAAATTTTTTAAGTAGGTGTTTAATCAAATCAGTCTTTGAAGAATGCCATTTTCGCGAAATAACATACAGGGGCATATCGATACATTGTTGTGGAAGAACATATAATAAACACTTGTTTTTCTTTTGTAAGAGACTACCCAAGCCTCAAAATATTACACAGATAGCGCTTTGGATGTGTCTATAGTGCTGATATGTTAAATACCATGACCGTAGAACCAATAGAAACGGCGTTTAGACTTGCAACCTTCACCCGCTAAACATGAGCTTACGGCAATAACGCTCGATGCGAACAGCAAATGCAACTAGATAATTAGATTTATTGTATACACATATTTATAGTGTATATGTACAGTTGTACTTTATCTAAAATACATGAAGTTAGGGTAGATAGTCAGTAGTAGTGGTAATGATAATTATGATAATTATTATTATCTATGACAGTAACAAATGTAACATCGATTCTTTGCTGAGTCTATATCACGGTAGCATGTTATTAATAAAATCTTAGTTTTGGTTTTCATCTACCTTGAAGATTCGTTCATAAAGTATACTGTCAACTAAAATCGTTCTTACCTTCCCAACCCTGCATTCCATGGCAATTCGTGAACTCATTTGAACTACACGCCCTGTACACTTATGTAACCTTCAAAGCGTGACGAGCTATAAGACAATCCCAGACTTTTTGTATGGGCGGACTTATTGGAAATAAAAATTGCAAAAATCTGTCGAAACAAAAATTAGGAATATATTTGAAAAAGTGGGAACGCTTTTGTGGCTGGTTGTTAAAATTTAGAGATGGACATTGGTGGACATGTCTTGGATTCGATGTGGACCTATACCTCGCTCCTTTGTGTTTTTGTGTGTCGTGTATATGTCTTTCTTGTGTGAAGGAAGGGGGTATGTTACTTTCCTTTTTTTAAAGGGCTTATAAAGAAAAAAGGTCAATGTAAAAAATATATATGTGGATATATACGTAGAGTTAGCTTCACTTTAGCTTTTCAAGCTAGATAGATGCATTGGAATGTAAGTGACTCCAAGTGACTAACTCTAATTAAAGAGAAGGATTTACTTGCGCTTATAGAATACTATTGCTCTAATACCGTCAGATGTGCCATTTAGATATACCATATGTTTATACCATTGTACTGCTGGCTGTAACGGCTTGCCGTAAGCGTTGCCAGGTGGGGGGGGCACACCCCTATTCTGTCAAAATAAACAATGCAAGATTGCCCACCCCCTGTCCCAAACCAATATAACAAAGACAAAGGTGAACCTTATTTTCTCTCTCAGGCATTTTGCCCTGTTCTCGTAGTTAAGTGGTTATTAGGTCATTCCTGTGGCAGGTTTCTAGAGGTAAACAAACCAACAGGTGCTTACAATGATTCACTTTAAGATTTCTACTACATTAAAACAACAGTTACTGGGATGAAACTTAAAAGCAAATAGATGAAGTAAACAGATGAAGTAAAAAGATATGTATCGGAACACTTTTTTGGCTTCACTCTGCGTTTGCATTTTACTGGCTTCCTGTTCTGTTTCTGCACGCCCTATGAAATCAGGTAAGGGCACTTGATTGGGTTCTCGGTTCGGGTCAGTCGTTTTGTTTGTTCGATCACACGGAACACAAAAGATCCATGAAGCGCTAAAGGTTCCGTCTTATTGATCTGACTATATTAAAACCATAGGGAAATTGACATAATAAAACCCAGTTTGGTTATTAAATTAGATCCTGATTAAGCCATAGTTTAACTTAATTACAATTCATTGTTCTTTAGATAATGAAATAATGCGATCTTTGTTCCCGTTCATAACGCAGTTGTCAATTCACGTATTCGCTTTCCCAAAGAAAATTATCCATGTACTTTTCCTGTCGTATTTTTTCGCCTTGAATTCGGATCTCCATGTGCATTTATGGATTTAAATTCATTTTATTTGGAGCAGTTTCATTTGAATTCTCAGAGTGTTAAAAACATGATGGAAAACAATTGTGAAATCGGCTAAAAAGGAGCAATATCACATTGTTTTTTTCTTCTATGGCCCAATCGACAATCCGCCTTTATAAAGAGGGCGAGACAAAAACTAACTTATCTAGCCAAAGTATGTGCTTACTGTTTTTTTATGGCTCACGGTTAAATCAAGAAACCGCTGCCATAAAAATCCAACCAGAAAAGCGTACAGGGATCTTTGTTGATTCTCTTAATGGCATACATGAATAGTATTGTGAGAATATTCTCCAGCCCTTAGATTGGACAACGAGGCGCTAGTGGCCAGAAACGCAGTCTCTGTCACGCAAGGCGGTTTACCCTGTCAGAGATCAGGGCGACTGATGCTGGTCTCTGTCACGAGGCGGTTAACCCTGTCAGAGATCAGGGCGACTGATGCATGTATCTGTCACGCAGGGCGGTTAACCCTGACAGAGATCAGGGCGATTGATGCTGGTATCTGTCACGCAGGGCGGTTAACCCTGACAGAGATCAGGGCGATTGATGCTGGTATCTGTCACGCAGGGCGGTTAACCCTGACAGAGATCAGGGCGACTGATGCTGGTATCTGTCACGCAGGGCGGTTAACCCTGACAGAGATCAGGGCGACTGATGCTGGTATCTGTCACGCAGGGCGGTTAACCCTGACAGAGATCAGGGCGACTTATGCCGAGGAGACATTGGTGACGCAAGATAATTCATATAAATAGCTCACCGTTTAGTTCAACATGGACCAAAGTGATTGAAAACTATTATTATTTGGTTGTCATAGTGAGAATCGTGCATGTGCAGTCAGCACGCCTGGAGGACATTATTCGTGACGCCAGCAGGCCCTCGGGCTATGTGGACCCTGAATTGAAACGAGCTGTACGCCGACTTATGGTGAGTTTTAAAAACACGACACCAAACATTTTGAGAAAATATTTCTCCGTGCGCTGTTACCCTCGCTATTGTTGGCCTCGTTAGCCCCAAAACGCAACTTTTTTTAATTATATCTAGGAAATGCTCTTATCGTACGTCCCCTCATCACCTGAAACAATAATGGATATGTAACCATGTTTTTGGTATATGCTAAGAACCATCAGAGAACTATGGACCCCCCTCTCCCGCACAACTGATACCAAGCCCCCCTCCCCCTCTCCCCCATTGTCTTGATTTAACTTTCCTGTCTACTTCCTTTTAAATAGCTATTTAACCAACATTGACTGCATATTTCTTAAATGTCTCCTACAGATGACTGTCTAAGGTGAAAGGTAGCAAACAGAGATGCATCAAACTGCCACCTGCAACCTTATTTTCTGACACTATTATTGCCAATGGGCAGCCCTCAAGATTCATAAGTCTGTCCAGGAGTGGGAACACGTGGATAATGGTGTCCATTGATCAGAGAGAGAAGAATTTCTAAACGAAGGTGGACAAGTCTAACTCCTGGGCCTTGGATGTGTGGCTTTTGAATGCAGAGAACATCAAACATATATAAACACTCTCTCTACGATCTCCCGCCGATCCTTAAAAAAGCTTGTACCGCTCTGAGATGAACTGTTGGTTTTTGACAGTAAGCCAGGATTTGCCGTAGGAGAGAGGTTCGCAGTCAGAGACAATGATCATATAAAATGTAGGAAACTGCTTTTTGGCGGCCAACCCGGCTGTGCGCACGCATGGGCATACATAATGCCATCCCGCTGGCGGCCAAGGAAGTGCGCGCGCACGCCCCCCCCCCCCCCCCCCCCCCATGCTCTGGCTACTCGCCTGAGAAATAAACCTTCATGCCAGAGATTCAAGTCTTTGCATGCATATTATGCGTTTGTTGTTGACGTTTCTATTCTATGAGATTCACGTTTTGATTGCCTGCAACGCATATTACGGAAAGATATGTTCATGTAACATTTCTGTTTCTCGAAATTTGTAATACGTGACGGACTTTGTAGTAGAATTGCCCCTTTTGTAATAAAAAAAGCTAACTCAGTTTATAATACGTAATAAAAAAACGTTGACGCTGTACCATATCATAGTAAGAAACCTTGACGCACTTTGTAATACCTGACGCACTTTGTAACCAAAATAAGCACAATAAAATTTGGAAATGTCCGTGTTAGGCCAAGTAAAATAAAAACATGTTTATCGTCCTTATAAGATCAAAATCGGGAGCATGTGGCCCTTATTGTTTATTATTTATTTTTTTCCTTGGTTCATCAAAGATTTGTACGTTTCACAAAGGAAATTTCCGTGATGTTGCGAACATGTGAAAAAAATTCGTAAGCAAAACCCTTGAAACGGGAACGTCTGCCTTTTTTCAGTGCCCAGGTACCGCTAACGAACGAAATTTGAACTTCTGGGGAGCAAACAATCAAAAAAGCAGCAGAAATAACTAAATAAAAAATAAAAACATATTGATGCGGCCCCGAAAAGGATGCGGGCGGGGACAATTAACATGTCTGTTTTTTTTTTAACTTTGCCTTATTAAAGATTAAGTGCCTTGTGATCAGACCAAGAGAATATTATATGATGTACATCATAGTCCCTTGATCAAAAGGAGGCTACTGACACCGGTAATTCACATAACGGCTTGGACACAGGATTTGAAACCGTGAACGGTTATCTTTAGAGATAAAGGACCGCGAAATCGGATCGTAGATAGAAAAAATAGCACCCAGTGTTGTCCGTGACACAGGAAGCCCGATCAAGTAGCGCTTGTGTTTATCGGCCCAGTCCCTCCCGTTCAACACCAATACCATCGTTCTCGTTCGTCCCGTTGCATTGTGGCAGTTTTTGCCTCAGTCTTCGCACACGATCGATAGATACCATTTTCTTATGATTTTATTGATACCTTAATAGCTGTACACAAGGTAGGCATAACGTATGCTGGACTTAATACCGGAGACACAGAACAATTCTCCGTAAATAGTTATCGCTGTTGTTAGCATGCTTCATTTTCATTCAATTTAACTAACTTATTATTGCTGTACTTATCTAAATCAAAGACTCATTGACCACTCTATAGTGCGCATGCTGTTCGTTATGCACCCTATTCAGTGTTTCAAAGCGCTGTGTCTAGAACTAGCACGCTACTACTACAGATATCAAGATCTAAACAAACATGGCTGACATACAACTGATTAACACAGGTATCCCAGTATTCTTTCTAAGTGAAACTATTTTCCTCTTTATTTTCCCTTCAAGATAATGGAGACCAATTGGAGAATGTTTAAGTGCAAATCTGGGGAAGTATTATTTTATTACAACATGATCACTGGCGAGCACAGATGGTCTAATGGAGCTAACATTCCAGTAAGTATTTTGGTAGTTTCTTATGGTGTTACCGAGCACCAGCACCAAAAACACAATGGAACAAAAGCCAAAAACAAAGACCGTAGAACGAGACAATGAAATAGAGTACAGTATTTTGTACAGGTTAAATATAAACATGTAGTATAAAGTGTTGCAGGTGCGGAAGAACTTCCAATATGATACAATACAGTAAACTTTATACTATAGGGGTATATATAATAATCATAAACAGTTTTCTAACTTATGGCCCCAGCCAGGAGTACTTTCATATCTGTGACTCATTTCTTTCTTGTTATTATTTCTATAAATTTTCCTTGCATAAAAAATGTTACAATTGTTCATGTTTTTGTTTTCTAGCAATGTGAACCTGACCTGGAGATAGGGGGGAGCTCAGCCATGACCCAATTGAGAACTGTCAGTACCCAGACAGAAGCTGAATCCCCTGAAAACACACAGGAACCCAAAAGCTTCTGCGGAACAAGAACCACAGAGGCTGTAACACATCAGTATGTCAAGAAAAGCACAATAATCTCTCTGCTTACAGATATTATGGTGGTGCTAAACAACACTGAACATTATGCTTCAGCTGTTTTCTGTGAGGAGCCAAAGGTTATTATACAAAAAGAACTTCCAACAAGCCCTGAGTTGACTTGTGATAAGCACTGTTGTCATTTTGTCCAGTCTTCAGTGCCACAAACATCAGGCTCTGTTGAATGTATGGATGTTCAGACTGAGATTGAATCTGATGTTATGGAGAGGCCATTAGAAGAGACTAATACAAGCAGCTCTGTATATCATGCTTCAACAATTGAGGGGAACAGTGATGATTGTATTACTGACAGTAATATGACCACAGATACTGGCCATAAAGGTTTAAACGGAATCCATTTTGATAGGACCCAGGCACATGGTGACAAGGAAGATATCCAAACTAGCACACACTTCTTGAAATCACCTTTAGCAGTCTTTGAGTATTCTGAGGAAGATGCTCAGCAGCAATCTACACTTAGTAAACAACAACAACAACAACTACAAGAACAACCTGTCTTTGAGTATTGTGATCAGGGGGATGCTGAGCAGCAATCCACTAATATAGTATTGGTGAGCAAACGACAACAGCAACTAGAAGAAAAGAAGCAACAACAACTGCAACATCTTATTACATCCAAGACCCAACCAATGCTACCAACTAAAATGCCAACAACTCAAGTCATTGAATTACTTGAACATGAAAGAAATGAGACTCTGCATGAAATAACACAGCGTGAATGCGAAGTGGTACTACAACACAGAATGTTAGACAGTCGACAAAAGCAGTCTCTGCTAGACATACATCAACAAACTACAACCAACAGCATGCTACTGGGATCTGAGAGCCTTTCACAGTCGAATGTGTCTATCCACCATCTCAACCAGTCAAATCAAGTGGCTTCCCAAAGTCAATCACATATACAGCATAGATTGTTAAGCAATCAAGCCCCGCTCCCACAAGGAGCCTCTCACATCTTCCCAAATGGCCAACTTAAACAACCATCCTCCATTATAAATAGCGGTCAACTCCAACAACTGCAGTACAGAACACCTATCAGTGCTAATAAGTCCATTATTCCACAGACCTCACAACAACCAACATCAAGTCAGCAATCATTGTCATCAGGAAGTCAACATCCTCTGTCGTCAAGCAGTCTACAAAAGCCGCTATCACTGGTAAGCAATTTAAGGGGGAGCTTGTGTAGCAATCAGTTCTGTAGTTTTTTGGAAAATTTTAGCAAGTATGCAGTCAATCTCTTTACTTGGTCAATCATTTCACTAAAACTCATGGAAATGCTTGTTTTTACAGCATTTATGCGGCAACTACTATTAGGATTTGGCTGTAGGTGGTCAGTGAAGGCAAAATAGAGAAACATTAAAGAAATATTGGGGACACTGCCTCTCCCCTACTGGTCATTTCCTCATTTGTTTAATGTTGTTGATGGGGCCCCCAGTGCCCCACCCCTTGTTGTGGCCCTGTGCTGTTTATGGATATAAAACTTCTTAGGATAATGCACTCCATGATATTTGATTCATAATACTATACCTTTAAGAAAGGGGGTGGAGCATTGTGAGATTCTATTTCTATCTGTTTCTCCATAGTTATATGGATTATCTTAGGGAGGTGCACCCATGAAATCAAATTTTGCTGTTTACCCTTTGCCCATCCCTCGCTTCCTGAGTGCAGGCCCATACCCAGGATTTATTTTTCTTGGGGGGGGGGGGGGGGTAAAATCTGAAAAGGTGGACCTAATATTTCCGGGGAGGGGGTGTGAAGGGATTTCTCTGATAAAAAATCTGACCATGCAGTATCTCCACTGGATGTTTATTGTCAGATTTAGCTACATACCAGAGTGATCTGGCTGATGCTTAATAGTTTTGTCTACAAATAATAGCATGTCCATTGAGGACCGAAAGTGGATTTTTGGCCATTGTGGGGGTGCACCCCCTGGGTACAGGCCTGGAGTGTGTATTTGCTTCTTTTTGATTGAAGTGTTTTCTGTGGCAGGATTTCTCCTCACAAATACAAGATTTACAATGCCCCTTGTGTGGAATTGCATACCGTACATCAAGAGATCTCAGGATCCACTTAAACACACATGTTACAAAGGATGGATGTTGCCCTATCTGTGGCAAGTCCTACTCCTCCAAGTCTGGCTTGCTCTACCATTTCCGTAATCACACTGGGGATCAACCATATAAATGTGACTTTTGTAACGCAAGTTTTTCATGCTCAAGTAACTTCAAGACACATGTTATAAGATGCCAGCAAAACCCAATCAAAAATCAGATGAATTAGTAAAATATGGGATTGCTATTGAATTTGAAATAATATTAACCCAACTCACAAACCCTTGTGAGCTACCTAAGCACGGAACATGAAAAGTTTTTTGTACACAATTTCCTTAGCTCTCTAACCCATGGTCTTAAAGGCTGACTTTCTATTGTTTTTTAGTTGCATTTTATTTTATATATTCTTTTATATCCTAATGGATGCAATATTTTGGCTTATTGGTACACAAAATTATGAGAATTTTTTAACCCATTGACTCCTGGCTATTTTTTAGCTGAATTTACAAAAAACAGACTGAAAACAGATACCTCCCCCCCCTATTCTGAGTTTTATACAGCCCGTCAAAGTCAAACACAGCTGCACCTAGTCAGCGGTATCCAAGCTTTCCAACAGTGCTTTGCGGTCCCCACTTTTAATCCCTCGTCGTTGTGCTGAAGCCAGTACAAGTTGATGTTTGCTTGTATTTTTCATCAAAAATACAGCTATGAGCATATTAAAAGAGTGTCTCAGGACATCATGAAGTCTTTTGGGGCATGATTGAGTGCTTTGCCTATGGATATTTGCAAGCAAAGGTGGATTCATGATAATTTTTTCTTGTTTGGCTTTGCCTGAATGAGAAAATAATTTTCTAATGAATCACCACAGCTCTCTGAAATGCTGTCTTTTCTGAAACCAAATTGATTGAAAAATTGTTTACACTGCTATTCTGGGTCTGTATGACCTGGAATTTATTTGTTTGGCTTCAGGGTGAAAAGACTTATAAAAAACCATCTGACTTTGGGGAGAGGAGTGTTGACTGGCCCTCCCCTCGTGAATTTTTCCCTGGATCTCCCAGAATACTTTTCAATCCGTAAAGGCATCTTCGTGGTTTTATAAGCCTTCAAGGAGTGGACATTGTGTTTTGAGGCCATGGAAATGAACCTGGAGGATCAGAATAAAGGTATCTATTTGTGTCTTGAGCTGTGTTTGCTGATCTCTCTCCCTTGTGTTGTATTTTGAGCGTTTTATTGAGGGGTGATTCTGCTTTTCTTTCCTTGTTCGATTTGAAATTTTTCAAAGAACCTGTGCTATTATTTTGCTTAAGAGTAGTTGCCAACACCTTGGTTGGATGCATATCTTCAAGACCATTTATCCGTTAGACTGATGCCTGAGTATCTTCATCTTGTTGTGTTTAGTTTGCATTTATGAATTTTTTGGGTTGTGGGTACTTCCCAAAGCAGGTACAGGCCGGTTGAGGGGTCAATGTGTTTAATTCACAAAAGTAAAGCTGAAAACAAAACTCTGGAAACTCTGGAAAGACTTTACTTACAGGTTTACAGAACACTGATTACTATAGTTTTCTTTTTAGTTATTTCTGCTTGGATAACTGGAAGTGTTTTTCTTCAATGACTGAGTTACAAGGGTCCCCCCCCAAAAGGACATACACCCCCCCTTCGCTATCGAGGACATCTGTTGTGCTGGAAGTTAAGGCCAGTATAGGAGTGGCATGTGTGCAGAGGGGGAGGGGTTTGGACCCCACCCTACTCACGTGGTCAGATGCGTTTGACTCCGGTTGACCCCTTTGTGGGTAGTTAAGAAGGCGGTTTATTTTATGTATATGTGTTTGGTTAAAAACAATTATAGATGGATTTAGTGTCCTACTACCAGAGCAAATGATGCTAATTTGAACTTAATTTATCCGTGGTAAGTGAATAACTACTCTGGACCCCACCCTGCGTTTTTCTGTAGACACGCCCCTGGGTTATACTATGTCACTTATTAAAAGTTCCCAACTTAGAGCCTACCCGGACGAGCAAGGGCGCATAAAAACGCTTATAGAGACAAATAATACACAATATCATCGTTCTATTTAACTTTCCAGTAGATCTTATACAATGTAACAATACTTAGAAGATTTTTCATCTACAAGCTAATCAAGCAATTAATCATCTCATTTTGGCATTACCGTCCTCGATAAATCGGCTGCGAGAGATCCGAGATTCGATTCGTGCAGCGAGCTCTCTGAGCAGCTTTGCTCACACTAAACGCGTCATCTTTCGGAAGGTTATAAGCTACTTGGCGTACAATAGGCTTGGCGAGTTCTTCGACTCTTGATGACGGCTTGGAGCTCTGTGCCGCCTTGCTAACTCTCCACGACTCGAAATTATCCGGTATAAAGCCATGAGGCTGCCCTTTAGCGTGTGACAGCTCCAGTACTCGTTCAGAAGCATGCGCTTTAAGCGATGACTTCTTGATTGTCCACTCCCTCTCGCGAATCTCGCTGCGTCTCTTGGGTTCCGACAAGACTTCGATGTGCGCATTGCAGTCTGCCTTTTTAGCGGAGGGCGTCACCACGGTCTCAACGCTTCGACATGGTTGGTACAGAGGATGAAGCCGCTTGGGCTGAGAGAGGCGCGCAAGCCTATCAGAGCCTTTGAATTGTAGAGCCCCTCTGCTTACTACCCATACGGGCGACGAACGGCCGATGGTGAAGTCCTTGAATACGTTATGCTGTTTTCTGTGGACAGCAAAGAAGAATTTTAATTTTAAGAATTTTAATTTTAATTGATTTAAAAATCAATACATTCTGAGGGAAAAGAGTCGATGAGTGGGATTTAAGCACTTAAAAAAATGGTGTCTGATCAGTTTTTAAAAAATGGGCCCTGATCAGGAGCTTGTTAGTTTCTTAGTTTCAAGCATTGATCTACATCTGCTGTTCACCATGTCTTAGTTTCAAGCAATGATCTTCATCTGCTGTTCACCATATCTTAGTTTCAAGCATTGATCTTCATCTGCTGTTCACCATTTCTTAGTTTCAAGCATTAATCTACATCTGCTGTTCACCATTTCTTAGTTTCAAGCATTGATCTACATCTGCTGTTCACCATTTCTTAGTTTCAAGCATTGATCTACATCTGCTGTTCACCATTTCTTAGTTTCAAAACTCACCGCTATTGGCGTCATTTTTTGGATTGCATATAGGGTGCACAAACATGATATGACCCCCAACTTAACAAGCTACTTTCCCGTTCCTCTCGGTACGGATGTGCTAGCCTCCCTCGCAGGCGTTTTTAGGAGGCGTCGCTCGCTCCCCCTCCACAGAGGGCTTTTCCGTCTATGATTGTGTTTGAACAGATCGATTAACATGGTGATCACGTCCGTGCTAACACGAAAGGCTGTATCGTCTTTTCGCATACATTAGAACAAAGCTAATCCACGCGGAACAGAGTAAAGACCTTTCGTATTGTTATTGACAACAATAGCAAGCATCATAAGAAACAAAGCCACCATGAGAGACGGACATACTGCTAGGGCTAGGCACCAAACGAAGCCAACTCGACACGACTTATTTCCAACGTCAGTAAATTTAGTTCATTGTGTGATGCCAGTGAATTTAGTAATGCAATAGAGACATAAGGCAGATACATGCACGCCAAGACGCTTGCAGAACATTACGTAGACATGTTATAGAAGCAAATGACGCTGAAATTACTTCCAAACAAACAGATAAACAACGCCGATTAAAGCGTGTTAACGGAAAAAGTAGATTAAATATTGGACGGGGGTCCTTTAATCCTTTAATAGTTATACTCCTAAAAAACAGTTAAGACTATACTAGGAGTTGAAAAAGAAAATACAATATGTAAATACAAAAGAAAAATATAATAATAATAATTATCGGCCATCGGAAAAATAATTTAGGTTAAATTGAAAATGAAGCATAAATATATATTACTTGAAAATTATTAAAATTAGATATTTGATAAAATTAAATAACTGTTCATTATCATCAATAGAGTGAATGCCATAAATGCATGAAACAGCCAACCAACAAGAATCAACCCAAGCGCGAAACAAAGAATCTTTGCCTCACCCTTGAGCCAACTCCCGCTAGTTTGGCAGCCGCTCCATGCATTCATGGCATGCACCCCAAAGATCAGAAACTAGTAAAAAATATGTTAATTGTTAATGGAAATGTTAAATAAAATAAATATATCTTTTCATGTATATATATATCAATAGGTATTATTAATTGGTTTGGACTTTTAATAATAAACTGTCCTTGAACTTAGCTAACGAATCTGGGATTGTAGATAAATAAAGAAAAGTATAAAAGTTGGAAATTTATTGCTGTCATTATTTTTTTCATGTCTGGAGTACAAACCTACCATAGTTCCTGGAATTAGCGACAATAAAAGTATTGAGATGCTTTTTTACGTATATAAGATACGTATTTTTTCCATATACCCGATTAAAAGCTCTTTCACACATCAGGTGAACGCTATCTAAAGCAGGGAAAATAAGTCGAGCATCAAAAACAAACAAGTGCGACTTAAGCTTACTGTATGAATTACAATTGTTTGCCGTAATAAAGATGAAATCTAGTGCAGAACAGGAAACCAGAAAGAAAGAGAAACCAAGAACCGACTTTCCTAGCTGACCAATAAACACCATCAATAAATTGATTTTTTTTGTTATTTATGTCCGAAGTGACGTGACTTTGAATTGGCGCACTTACTTATACGCAGGAATCTTGATATGGTCTAATGTAGTGCGTCTATTGGTGCCCAACTCGCATATACTAGACACTGGTGCATGTCTTTTTTGGATATCGAACTGGTAGCCATGTCTTTTTTGGATATCGAACTGGTAGCCATGTCTAGCGTGGGATATTAGCACCACGTCCTCCATAAAGGGATTTGAATTCTTGGATTCTCCGCAATCTCTTGCTAGAATACGAACGCGCGCGTGCGATAGAATGATAGAGGTTACTATGGAAACGCTTGTTGCATGATAAGTGGGGCATTCCACAGGATACCCAGAGAAAACATTCGCGCAACAGCAAGTTGCGCAACAGCAAGTATTGTTCAATTGTAATTCCCGTCAAAGAGGAATACTGTATTTACTCGAATAAGAGCCCCTTTGAACAAGGGCGGTAGGAACAGTGATTGTCAGGCGAAATTCTGATTATAAACCACAAATTTCCCTGTAATTTGGCTGAATTGTGCTTTGTGCAAGTTGAAATAATGATATAGAAAAAAAGCTGTTGTAGTACAAGGGCGCGTATTTTTCCTATCATTCTGGAATTGGAATGGTTTGTAGAGAATGTTCAGAATGGCGTTCCAGTCATTTTGCTACAGGTGGCAGAATGGCCTTCATTTATTCCGGAATGGGAACGCGGGATAAACGAACGCTAGCTTTTTCTATTCTAATCATTCTTATTCCGGAATCGCGACTTGAAAGAACGCGCCCTAAAAGTGATATTACAGCAACAAACATACTTCGGGCTTTTGTCTTAATTTTTTCCTTTTAAATAAGCTTCTCCCTCGAATAATATGCCTGAGGGTCGAAAAGGGCTCAGAGTGCCAAGGCTCTCACCTGGTAAATATGGTCAGTTGAAGCCACGCGAACAGCACATGTATCCACTGCTGTATCAAGTATTAATGGCAACATTCTTTTTCGATCCGAGAGCCAAATGTATATTATCTGTATTGATATTGGGTATACCCCTCAATAAAAAATGTCTTTATTTCCTAACTATCTAAGTAAAGTGGACCTTTTCTGGGGTTATACAATACGGAACTCTGAGAAAAAGAATAGTTGTAGTCGAAATGTGCGTCATTTAAAGCGCTATGCTAGAAATGATGGATATATGCTGACACTAAAGCCGTTTTTTTTTTGCTTTAAGTCTCGAAAGTGTCTGCTTGACATCATTATCAAAGGGTCACGTGAGCTGTCTGGCAGCATAATGCATATAAGACCCCTTACATTTATAAATATGCATACAGCAACTTTGATCATCCTAGTGTACTGTTCTCTTCTGCCCCCTCCCCTGCCCCTCTGCTGCCCCTCCCCCTGCCCCCCTCCCCTGCCCCTCCCCCTCTGCTGCCCCTGCCCTGCCCCTCCCATGCCCCTCTGCTGCCCCTCCCCTGACCCCCTGCTGCCCCTCCCCTGCCCCTCTGCTGCCCCTCCCCTGCCCCTCCCCTCATCCTGCCCCTCTGCTACCCCCCCCCTGCCCCTCCCCTGCCCCCTCCCCCTCATGACCCAATAGTCAGTAAAATTCTCACCTACACCCATTTCAATTTGAATGGGCAAATGGACAATACCCGCACCTCGACACAAAGAATGAGAAGAATAGCGACAAAAGAGCTCCTTTGAAGAACAAAGATAATAGGGAACAAAGCAGCTGCGTACTTACTCCATTTCTCTGCTTCTTGGGAATGTTGCTATTTATCTCCTTGGGACTCGTATTTGCTGATGATTAAGGATCTTTTGTGCAGCTTTCTTCTTCACCATTTGCAGGCGTTTCATGGCTGACTGCATGGATGACTTCTGTCCAGTGGAGGCCCCACTTGAGGTCGCGCTTGAGGTCCCACCCACTCCCCCTGAGATCGGTTGCTTGCTTGTACTGGCAGCATTTGACAGACCGGGGATAGCAAATGACTGAGCTGTAGTAGGTGGTGCAAAGGACTTAAATAGAATGAGAATAGAAAAAAATAAAATTCAAATCTATCAACTTTATAATGTAAATCTTTTCTAGTTTATAATGGCTTAATTAACAGAAGCTTTACTTCATAGAGCCACCCATTTAAAGGACATAACAAACTATCCTGCTTTTTTTTATAATTCCATAACATTGTTTTAGTAATTCTATAACATTGTTTTAATAATTCCATAACATTGTTTTAATAATTCCATCATTGTTTTAATAATTCCATAACATGGTTTTAATAATTCCATTACACTGATTTAATAATTCCATAACATTGTTTTAATAATTCCATTACATTGATTTAATAATTCCATTACATTGATTTAATAATTCTGCTTGCAGGGCCGTAGCAGGGGATGGGGCACTGGGGGCATGTTCAGAAAAAATACCCCACTTGTCAGGAAAGTCCACTCAAAAGGAAAAAGAATTTAGAAACAGTGTCAGTCTCCTAAGTGGCAAAACAAATCCCCCACTCAATATCCTGGCTTTTGGCCTGCATAGATTAGCACATACAGTAAGATAAATAGTCGGATTTATGAGGAACACATGGAAGCAGCTGAGAACACTGCTCTACCAACCTTGGTTTCAGTCGATGGTGCTGGACGTCTGAAAGACTGAGAGGGTCGGGCTGCTGCAAACGTGCGACTGTTTGAGGGTAGGGCATCTGATTGCCTGTTCTTTAATGCAGTAGTGCTACTAGTTGCTTCTCGCATCTTCTTGATGCACAGAGTACAGTACCAAACTAGCCTCAGGTCATTTGCATCCTCATCTGACACCCGTGGCTCATGGCATTTCTGTGCAGAAAAATTGTTACAGCTCAAAAGATGTTATACCTTGATGGGACCCACTTGGCAGGTGGTGAACAGGGTGTGGCAGCAAGGGATTTGTCAGGTGCAGAAGAGGCCTGTGCATACCCCCATTCTCTCTTTGAAAGTGAGTTATTTCCTATTGAAGAATTGTCAATATATATTATCCTTTTTCGATATGATACCTAAAATTGTACACACACCCCTCTTAGTAAATCCTGGGCATTATCAATCCAAAGGGTGAAGAATCCAGGGGTTTCTTTATAAATAGAATAGCCCACTTATTGGCAGACAAGGGGAGTGGCACCTGCCCGACCCTTAGCCATACATATGTCCAGAGTACCTTTAACTGAAAAATACAGCAAACATTAAAGAATAAATGGACATCTTCCTTAGCTATACATAGGGCTTCTGGAATTACGCGCTTGTGCAGAAGCGCGTAATTTGGCTTTCTCCACGTAATCCGAGTAATCCACAAATTTCCGCGTAATCCCGCGTAATTTGGCTAAATTTTGTAAGACAAAACATTCAAGTGCACAGCTGATGTGTTCTTTTAGGGTTCTTACCTCTATTTCTCGTAAAAAAAGACAGATATTTTTCGTAAGAGTGCGATATTTCAAACTGAATTTCAAAAACTAATAAAATGACTAGGCGTTCTTTGCTAAACCGCGAAGGCCTAGGACTAATAATGAAATACCTTTTTTAATTGGCTGGAGGCTAGGATTAATGAAAACTCGACTAAGATATTTTCGAACAAAAAATAAACCTTTTCAAGTTATTTCGTGCTTTCCTTCAGTACAAAATGTAGTTTGGGCGTAACAGTTGATATTCCGTGTAATTTAGCGCTTAATTCAGTAAAGAATCCTGCAAAATTTTGATTTTTAAAGAAAAATGTGTTGCAAAATCCCGCGTAATCTAGCGCGTAATGATTGATTTTCCACGTAATTTAGCGCATAATTTAGCAAAGAAAAGAGTTTTTTTTTCGTGTAATTCCAGAAGCCCTGTACACATATGTCAAGTTTACCTTTAGCCCTACTTAAAGATGAAAAATACAGTAAACATAAAAGAATAAATGGACATCATCCTTGATTAAGATCTCATGGACTACAGCTCTTCTAACAGTTTTGTTGTCTAATGCATCAGGAAGTCTTGCGAAGGGATTTTTTGGTCACTTAAGAAATCATATTGGGGAAGGTTAAGCCTTCCTTTTCTTTAACAAGGATGAGGCAGTAAGCCACATCAACCATATTTTATATATTCAACAAGGATGAGGCAGTAAACCGCATCAACCATATTTTTTATCTTTAACAAGGATAAGGCAGTAAGCCGCATCAACCATATTTTGTATCTTTAACAAGGATGAGGCGGTAAGCTGCATCAACCATATTTTGTATCTTTAACAAGGATGAGGCAGTAAGCCGCATAAACCATATTTTGTACCTTTAACAAGGATGAGTCAGTAAACCGCATCAACCATATTTTATATCTTTAACAAGGATGAGGCAGTAAGCCGCATCAACCATATTTTGTATCTTTAACAAGGATGAGGCAGTAAACCGCATCAACCATATTTTGTATCTTTAACAAGGGTGAGGCAGTAACATGCATCAACCATATTTTGCATCTTTAACAAGGATGAGGCAGTAAGCCAAATCAACCATATTTTGTATCTTTAACAAGGATGAGGCAGTAAGCTGCATCAACCATATTTTGCATCTTTAACAAGGATGAGGCAGTAAGCCAAATCAACCATATTTTGTATCTTTAACAAGGATGAGGCAGTAAACCGCATCAACCATATTTTGTATCTTTAACAAGGATAAGGCAGTAAGCCACATCAACTGTATTTTGTATCTTTAACAAGGATGAGGCAGTAAGCCCCATCAACCATATTTTGTATCTTTAACAAGGGTGAGGCAGTAAACCGCATCAACCATATTTTATATCTTTTAGGCAATGAGCAAAGGAGTAGTTTTATGACAGCATTCATGAAACAAAGCATATTACAG
The DNA here is from genome assembly GCF_932526225.1 of Nematostella vectensis. Classification (NCBI taxonomy): domain Eukaryota; kingdom Metazoa; phylum Cnidaria; class Anthozoa; order Actiniaria; family Edwardsiidae; genus Nematostella; species Nematostella vectensis. The sequence continues at coordinate 639,019 of NC_064036.1, read as the reverse complement.
TACCTGGTGATAATGTGAATGGCACTCATGGCATTCCACAAGTTTGTTTCCAGTCATCTTGTTCTCACTGTGATCACATACGGAACATGAAACCCCCAAATCAATGGCTAGATCTTCAACTGGTATAGCTTCCCCATCAAGGACTTTCTCCACACTGATTTGTAGCTTTGCTTTCTTGGGAGCACTAGCACCGATGAGTGATGCTGAACTCATTTCTTCTACAGTTTCTACAACTGAAGAGGCAAGCTCCTCAACTGTCTCAATGCTTCCAGCATCTGAGAAAGTGTTGCTACTGGTGACAACAGAGGCTGTTACTTCAATGGCTTGAGATTTGGGTTCTCTTTGAATAGGTACTGCCTCTGTGACAGGTGTGATGATCACATTTTGTCGTCTTTCTGAAGGTAATGGCTTTGATTCCTTACTTTTTTCCTACAGAAAAAAAAAACAAAAGCTATACATAACCCATAAATATAAGTTTAAAGGAGCTATTGTATTTACAATTTTATTTTATCTTTCTGTATGTAGTTTTTTTAATGAGCTTAACATAAGAACATTTCAAAATCCACCATTATTAACTAAAAAGGAGCTCACAAACATGGGAAAAACTCCATGCCGGATGATGTTAGGTGCTACAAAAACATGGACCAATCAATGCAAATCGTTAAATCTCAATTGACTCCAATAAACAACAATCAATCTAACATCACAGATTTTCGTGGCATCAATTGCCTATTAAAATTATCGAAGGTGGTCAATATAGATTAGGGTAGACTGTTAATTTTTATCAATCTTCATCAACCATCGGATTTATCCCGGCCCTACCAACAGATAAAAATCGAACATCGAAAACTAATAGAATTAATCAATATTAATCAGTTGATTATTATTGATTGATATTAGAAATTGATAATAATTGACACTCACAGCCCAAGAGTACTCAATCATATTGATTATTATCGATTAAGATCAGGTTTTTATCAACTTCTTATATTTAAAACTGACCGCTGGATTCTATAAAATACGCCCTACCCTAGTTGTCTGGGGGATTGGCTGGTTTTGCTGTCTGATGGCTTCATCTCTTAGCATTCGTAGCTGTTCTGTAGAATCTGGGTGTCGTGAATGAAGCAGTCTTATCGCTTTCAAAAAGACAGGGTCTAACTCGGCAGCACTGGTCGTCGCCATCTTGGAAAGAAAACACTAGTGCCAGGCTACTATCGAATGAGTCACCACAGCCCTCAAGACAGTAAAACGAATAAAGGGTAAAAACAGATGGGTTAATAAGTGGGTTTACCCAAACATGACACAAACTTAACGCAAAACTTGTTTTTCTTTTTATTTCATATGTGAAGAGATCTTTGGATAAAGGAGGGAGGTAGGCCTCGAGGTGTTCACACAAAATTCAAGTACCACACAAAATTATGTTGTAATTAATCCATTTACCCGTATTTTTTTATTCCAAACCGTGTTTCATTCAATGAGACATCTCCATAAAAGGGGGCATTCACAAATGCATATGGGAAATAGGGGGAAAAAAAGATTTGTATTCTAGCCCTTAGAGAGACTCGAACTCTCGACCCCTGGTTTACTAGACCAGTGCTCTAACCACTGAGCTATAAGGGCTCGCTTGATTCGAGGAGAGTACATAATTGATCATATTCCTAAACTTTATCCAGCTAAGCTACTCTTCCACTAAAGTTCATCTTCATCACAACAAACAACTTTCAATCGTTTTTACGCATGTCTTTTCGAAGTCTTAAAATTACGCAAAGGAATAATACACGTAAAAAGACATTCGTTATGGCACAACGTAAAACATTGTACCGAAGCCTGGGAGCGAGTTCCTGGAACCCACCACGCTTGCGCATAACCAAGTAAAATGGGAAATCATAACATGGTTTACCCAGATTGTAGCTAAATTTCCTTCCATGTTAAGCAATCCCCAAGCTTTCAGGGTGTTTACGGGTTTTTGCCCGGACCCTGAATGTCGTACAAAGCTGTATTTTCCATCGTATGCGGGTTCTAACATCGAGTGTACGAGATGTGGACAACACCACCTCAAAAGCAGTTTGCTCAACGTAGAACTCGTGACTGACCCAGAAGTTGCTTTACGAAGCCTTTTGCGATCCTCTCTGCTGTCTAGAAGCTCATTCAAGAAAGAAGCAGAGCTCGTTAAAGTGAAAGGGTACTCCAATTATCACTGCAAGTTGTTGGCTCCTTTGATGACGAGGTATGGTATGGAAAGGACCTCTGGTAAAGCCAGACTTTTGAAAGACATGAATCAGGGTGACTCTTTCGACTGTTCGCATATTGGGGATCGCGCGTTTGTGATTGAGCCGGAATTCTTAGAAACTGTTGGTTATGGTAAGGACAAGACGGGAGCAGTAACTTATTTGGCAGACACACTTACAGCAATCAAATCAGTAAATAACATGGAAGAAAGGTTGGTGCCGATTCACGTGGATGGGGATGGTCACTGTTTAGTCCATGCTGTTTCGCGGGCTCTGATTGGTCGAGAGATCTTCTGGCATGCTCTAAGAACTAACCTTAGCTCTAACTTTCAGCAAAACTTGGCAAAGTATAGGGCATTATTCAAGGATTTCATTGATGAGGCAGAGTGGAGAGATATAATTAAGGAGGCAAGTCCAAATTTCGTGGCCCCTGAAGGTCAATCATTAGGAATGAGAAATATCCATGTTTTCGGCCTTGCCAATGTGTTACATAGGCCAATAGTTCTTCTAGATAAACTATCTGGTATGCAATCTATTGGTGACTACTCTGCAACTTTCTTGCCAGCATTGATTCCAGTACATGAGTGTAAATCTAAGAATGGCCAACTTTACCCTCCTCTTGTCATAGCTTGGAGCAGTGCTGGTCACAACCACTACATCCCGCTTGTAGGTGTGAGTGGCAGGCCCATTCCTAAGTGCCCAAGGTGGCTTGTCCCCAAAGCATGGGGACTCCCAAATGAGCTCATAGATGCATATATCAAATTTGATGAAAATGACTGTTGTAACATTGGTGGTGAACATTGTTTACCAGAAAAGTACATCCAACGTTTAATGAGCGCAATGGATGAGCAGTTTCTTGAGATTCATAGTGTTACAGCTTCTCTTATCACAGATGTCCACCAGTTTCTATATAAATCATCAGGGCTTGTGGGGATTTCACCACAGATGGTGATTGAGTCAACTCAGCAATCAATCAAAGATGGCCATTTGAAGAGGTGCCTTTCATGTCATGCTGTTTTGGAACAGAAGCCTCCAGTAAATGAAGAATGGTTGCGGCCTGGGGGAGATATGTACACTGCAGCATCACAGACACCTGGTGGATTGATTGATGCACAGATGTATACATTTCCTCAGCAAGAACTTGTATGTTCTTATGATCAGCAAAGTGATGTTCTACATCCTGTGAAACACAAGGTACTAAGAGTTACTCTAACAATAATGTACACTTCTGTAATCAAACAGCTCTTTTTGCATGGGGAAAATATAAAGGCTTAATCTTGGTCTCTGTAAAACTTGTGAATGTTTAGAGGCACATGAACAAAACCTGGATTCATTTTTATTCACAAGTGTTTGTTTATTTATTATACTCATTAGGCATTGCAGGTTACAACACATTGAAATGGAGCTCACAAACATGGGAAAAACTCCGTGCCGGATGATGTTAGGTGCTACAAAAACTAGTCTTGGGCACTTGCTTCTTTGCATCTGCCATGGTTGTTTTAAATGTGTGAAGCCTTACATATTTAGTAAGTAGGTGTGATATCTGATTCCCTTATCCAGGGCTTGCTTCTGTCTGCCTGCACCCTGTGTAAGGGCCCCCTGAGGACGGTGAAAGGAGATGGATCTCCAGTATACATTAATGGAGACAGGACTAGCACTCCTGTCCAAGGTGCAAGTACATGCAAGTGCGGATTTAAGCATTTCTGGGATGGCAAGGAATATGACAATTTACCAGAGGTGTAAGTTGAAACTTAGTACTATTTTAATACAATTTGTACTACAGCATTAAGTGATCAATGTTTTTCTTTTGCTGTAGTATTCCAGTAACACTAGAATGGGGCGGAAAGGCAGTGAAGGAGACAGTACATTGGTTCCAGAATGAAAGAGATGTGTCTATGAACTCCAATGTGTATGCTGTTGCTAGTAAACTTGTACAGAAATATTTCCCAGGAGAGTTTGGCAGTGAACGACTTGTGCAGAAAGTGGTGGACACTATTTTGCGACAAACAGCAAAGAAGGAGGGTGAAAATAAAGGTTTGTTTGACAAGAAGTTGAATCTTAATCATTGCCTCTTGTGCCAGGTACAACTATTGGTATTCATTTCACTCAACTTATAATGGCTCCTGTTAGCTGCCATTTTGTCATCTTAGCAGCCATAAAATCAGTGGGGTATTTGGATATTCAGAATTTTTAGCAATTAAATTTGATAAGCCAAAGATGAGGGTAGTATGTTCATACATACTAGGGGAGGGGGGGTGTAGAGTGTGCATTCAACCCCTTAGCCACTAGAAATTGGGTCATTTGTTGTTGAAGAAATTGTTTAAATACTATCCTTTGTTGTTGAAATCCTATGCTTTTTCCTTATGGTACCTATAACTGCACCCCCCTTTCAGGAAATCCTGAGCACCCGTCTTATATTTCTACATTTTTGCATAGATAATGCAAAGGGTGAGGGAATGAGTCAAAATTGAAATTGAAATTAATATTATAAAATGTTTTGTTTGAAGGAGCAAGACCTGATATACCTGGTCTCGCCAGTGTGTCTTCATTACCCAAACCTGAAGGAGCTGCTGTTGACAAGTTTGTTCCATCAAAAATCATCCTCACTGGAGAGAAGAAGAAGACCTTTCACAAGGAGGAGCTTACCATGAGTGAGGCGGAGAAGCTGATCAGAACACGGACAGAACACCATGCTGCTGTCATGCAGAAAAGGCAAAGTGGTTCAACCACTGTGAAAAAGACTCCTGAAAAAGGATCTCCTCCCCCTAAACAAGTGGTGAGATGTTATGTAAGGCATATGATTTATATCTTTACTTCAAAAGCTGATATCCAAAATTAAATGTCCGTAGTAGACAGTCTGTATAATGTGAAGTTGAAGTTGTTTATAATATTAAAGTTTCTATATTCTGTTCATAAGGTGCACATTGTAGCTGGAGGTTTGATAACTAATAAAACAAAACAAGAAAAGTACCAAAGACAAAAAACGCATCGCTACTTTTTTCTAATAATTTTTTAGAAATTCAATACGTTTAATAAAATGATGAAACACTGGGTTAATTAAAGGCCTTTCAATGATTTTAAAAGTGGAAGACTTTGACTTTTCAGAGAGACAAGCAGGCGGCTTCCCCAGTGCCAGAGAAAAAGCTATCGACTCCACCACTCTCCCCCAGAACAGAAAAGAAGATCCGTCTATCATCCTCTAAGGGGGGCCAAGCCACACTTTCGCTCCCTTTGGATGCAACCTACAGGCAACTGCAAGATGCCATCCACAAGGAGTTAGGTGTGCAGCCAGAGCACCAGAAAATACGCTATGGGTTTCCGCCACGCACACTGTCCCCGCCTGAGGAGGGGAATGAAGGAGAGGCAGTGCCGATACAACATGGGGATCGAGTTATGGTTGAAGTCATTATTCCTCCAGAACCAGAACCTGAACAAAAGCCGGATGTTGAGATGGCAGATGAAGAGAAGAGTGATGTGTCATTCACTTCGTCTGATATTGCTGATAAGCTTGATGGGCGTGGCTTGAAAATGCCCGTTCAAGAAGAGCAGCAGATGGAAGGTTTGTAACATTTTATGCGGATGGGAAGAAAATACAAATTGGTTATAGGAAAACTCTAAAAAAGTCCCTTGATAACTTATCCATTTAAAGCTTCGCTTTTGCTTTGGGGCACTTTTTTTATCTCAATTAAGACTTTTTAAATATCTCTTCCTTTCTTTCAAAAGCAGTTGTATCTGTATTTGCAGTTGACACTAGCAGAGCTGCCTTGGCATCTGCACTAGTGAATGCGCTCTCTGGAGCCATAAATAACGAGCTATGGGAGGCTGCCTGCCAGAACCCCGCCCTGTTCAGTAGTGGCGGGTTCTACTTTGATATGGTCAAGAAGGACTTGGGGGATCTTAAGGACGACCAGCACCTCACTATACCTCACTTCCCAGGGAAGGTATGGACGTTGAAATACTTGTTGTGCCCAACTTCAAATAAACCTTCTTCTTGAACAACGCCCCCTCACAACACCCAAAAATATACGAATGACCTAATGCCCTTAAACACGAAACCGCGCTATAAAAGGACCACCCACAATTGGCACCTTTTGAATTCAAATCCGAAGTAAAGATGGCCGGTGGTAACGGAACTCGAAGCGGGAAAATACATTTATTCGATTTGCTTATATATCGTACAATTCAGAGGCAAAAATTAAACATAATTAGAATTTTAAAGAAGGACCTGCGGTATAAAAGGCGCGTGCCCATGGGCCCTTTAGCGCGGTTTCGTATTTAAGACTATGGTCGTTATTTACCTTAAAGACTATCGGCGTTAGTTTCTTATTAATAGGAGATACAAAAACCTTAATACTTCTTAGTTGCCTTAGATGTTTGATGGCAGCTCGAATTCTAGCTTTATTTCGTGTCCTGTCGTAGTTATTTCCATACAGCATGGATGACTAGCTACAACTGTAATTCTCTTGACTTGTCGTAGGTGTTTGCCTACAGCAATTACCACAATCGTCTGGAACTCTGCCTGGGCAAAATTCACCTTCCTGTCCAGCCACTGACGGCAGAGGCCCTTGCACAGGCTCACCAAGCCTCCTCATCGCACCAAAGACCAAGTTATGTCCTTAACAGCGAGGCATCCTTCAGTGGTGCAGTACATCACCAGGACTCAAGACATGAACGCGTCGCGTTTTCCGGCGAGGGACGGTCGCTGTCCTCGACCTCCCAAGGTGCTCCCAGACCATTTGTTGATGAGGTAAGGTTGCCTGTACTTTAAGCGCTTAGCAGGGGGGCTGGGGAACTCCATCTTTCAAAACACGGTCATATGTTATTGACTTTTTTCTATATGATATCTATATTCGCCACGCCTCGTCCAACAAATTGAGGTCAGGCAGCCGTCGTATTTTTTACTGTAGTGATAAGGCCGTCGCAGATTTTCGTGCTCGAGCATTTTCGCTGTGCTAGTGCCATTGATTTTCGACTCTGAATAGTTCGACCTTTTGGCACTTGCCAAGGCCTCAAAAACGCACCTTTTAGGACATCTTTCGATGTACAACATCGCAGCTTTCAGACGTTCTCTTATATAAGTCTTAAGACAAACTCATTTCATTTGTTTCTGGTCTACACGAGGATAGGCCTTGTGTAGACGCCGTTCTTTTCATGTGCCGTTCCAAATGTAAATGCAGGTGAAACAATCGACTTCGCACATTTGCATTTGGAACGTACATAAAAAGAACGACTTCTAAACTATGCCTTACTCTTTGAATCTAGTTCTTTGTACTTAACTTAACTTGCACAAGTATTATATTTGAATTTTGGTATACGATGGGCATAAAAGCAAAACCTTGTGAATATGCTACAACATTACAGTATATCATGGTATGATTGAGGCTTTGGTTGCTTTTATAGCCTCTTGCCCAACCAAGTCACCCAAGTAGCGGGTTCCCATTGCCTCGGAATTTGCGACCTCCGACGGCGGCTGGCTCTTCCTCTGCTGCCGCCCCTGTGGCATTACATCAAGAAAACTTGCACCCTGTTGAGAGCACAAAACAAGGAGTTCCCATCGCAGACAACACCATGGCTAAGGAAAATCTGGTTCAATCGTGTGCTGAAGCGGACAGAAATGGTGATTCAAGTAATCAGGAAGGCGTTTGTTCTGCTGATGTATCTGAGTCTCTGGAGAAAGAAGTGACTCAGGTGATAGATCAAGGCATGGGTGAAACTCAAAGTTCCAAGAATAAGTTTGTTGCTCAAGTAAACTATCAGGGCTCTGACCATGACCTTGGAGTGTGTACTGAAGCACCGGGTGCGCATCAGGAACCTTCAGGGCCAATCCCCGAGGGTTCTGGTAAATACTCTAGGGACATTGATTGCAAGCTGCCAGAGGTGTCGGTGGTGGATAGGGAGGATTTGCACTACCACCCGCTGTCAGAGGTAACAGCAAGCGAGGCTACCAAGGGGGGTGTTATGGATGTGTTTGAAGCCAGCACAGGAGAAAAGAATCCAGACGGCAAAACTGAGGTTACATCGGATTTGACAATGAAGGAAGTGCCTTATAAGGATGAGGACTCCACCCTCGCCACCCCTGTTATTAAGGATGAGGACTCCACCCTCGCCACCCCTGTTATTAAGGATGAGGTTCTGTCCTCCGAATTGGGACCAGCTCAAATGGAAGTGGAATCAACCGCCTCGGTGTCTAAAACATGAGGTCGAGAAGTCCTTTCTCATTTCGTCGCTCCAAATTGTCTCGAGTCTTCATAAAGAAGCCGCATCATCCTACCCATAATGCATTTCTTGGTTATTGAGTAGTGGATTATTGGTAGTATAAGACGTTCCCAGAGGTATAGAGCAAAGGATTTTGGACCTCTGATGTAGAACTGCTTGCATGGATTATTCTGGACCATATCTAAGAGGGAGAGGTCTGGGAGTCGGCTTTGATGTGAATAAGGCTTTGGTACATCATAATTTAAGTGAAAATATGGCTGGTACGCTTTGTAGTAAACGTTTTTGTTGTGGGTTTTTTTATTTTCATTACCGATACAGAATTCTTTGAAAATGCTGAAGAATTTTTACTAAGAAACCAGCCCTTCGGGCGTCTTTTGGTCATTTATCGTTTCTGTAGAAAATAAGACTTCGATGTCTTTGACTGATATCGTTTCAAAAGTATTATAATAAAGTCTAAGTTAAAACCATTAAAGTGTTAGAAAATAATATCAAATAAAAGAAAATTGTAAAAAAAAATGGAAATTTTTATTTTGTTTTTGTAAAGCGGCCGAGTAGACTGTACATAACATTCCATCCTCTCAACGGATATGGTAGATAAATGGGACGGGACGGGGGGGGGGGGGGGGGGGGGGGCGTAGGATTTGTAGAGCTAAAAGAATCTTTGCAGAGGTGATTCCTTGGAAATTGTATTAATTGTTTACCGAGGAAGAGTGTAAGAGCTGGTCTTACACTACGGGTCCCTAATCCCGACAATTTTATACAGTGACGCCGTCGGGTTATGGCTGTGGAGTTATGGCTATGGAGGTATGCTTATGGAGTTATGGCTATGGAGGTATGCTTATGGAGTTATGGCTATGGAGGTATGCTTATGGAGTTATGGCTATGGAGGTATGCTTATGGAGTTATGGCTATGGAGGTATGCTTATGGAGTTATGGCTATGGATTTATGGTCATGAAGTTATGGAGTGATATGGTAATGGAGTTATGGCTATCGTTTACTAAAAGTACATCTTACATGATATAACTTCCATTTTTCCCTATAACTCTAAACAACTGTTTCACGTGAGTGATTTCAACATTGCTTGGAAATAACATAACACATTCTATGAATATACAGTCATTATTTGGAAAATAAAGTAGGAAAATACACCTTTTGGAACACTAAAAAGCGATTTGAGAATTGCAAGTGAATATTTCACAAAAATCATACAAGATATTTTAGATAGTAGCTGGTGGTGAGATTACCACACTTCTTGTACTTACACATAATACACTTTGAGGCTTATAAATAAGTTCCACACGGGCCAGCCGTTTGGAAAAAGGAAATAAAAAGTTCAATAATCATGTGCATACCCGCACATCATTGCATTTAGTAGACGGTATACATGGCGGGTTGTGATTGGTTCGCTATCTCGGAAAAATGGACAGTATTCACCGCTAAAACTCAGAATAATGAGTCGATTTGTAGAATGACCATCGAAAAGTTCCTTTTTACGCCCGAAGTTATCAAACTTCAAAACGTCAAAATAGCATGTTAACCTACAATAAATCTACATTATAATGTATGAACGCGCAAAATCGGCCTCCAACTCCCTGTGCAACCCTGTGTTTCCCGCTGCGCGTCTCGGGGACTATTCACCACTAAATTCACTTCGCCTTCAGCCTTGTGTGTGAATGTTTTTATCATCTAATTATTACTCTATTGCTTATAGCCTTGTGTGTGAATGTTTTTTTTTTATCATCTAAGGATTAATCTATCACTGACAGCCTTGTGTGTGAATGTTTTTATCATCTAAGCATTATTCTATTGCTGATAGCCTTGTGCGTAAATGTTTTTATCATCTAAATATTACTCTATTGCTAATAGCCTTGTGCGTGAATGTTTTCATCATCTAAGTATTACTCTATTGCTAATAGCCTTGTGCGTGAAAGTCCATAATGACGAGTGCGGACTGGAAATGTCTATAATCCTTGTGAAACGTTTCCTTATGGATAGCGTATGGCGAATAGCATTCTGGAAGAAAGAGGACTTCGTTAGTAAACTCAGTAAAACATTATAGTCCATTGATGTCAAACTTTGTGTACTTGTTTACTACATTGCACCATGTGTCCTCTCTAAGCCAGCGCAAATGGCCCAGGGGCCGCGGGCTATACGCGGCTGCTTGTTTACTGCGATTGATTCCGTGTAATGGCGCAATTGATTCAATCAGTAACTTGAGGTGTGACTACACAGGGCAAAGACTAACGACCTAACTGGTTATTCTAAAAGTGGAATCTCGGATTTAGTTGTAAATATTTTGTAGAACCGTAAACTTCTCGATATGTTTCGCTAGGCGACATATGCGAGGTAAAACGGTTATGATGGAGTTTTCCGATTTCTACGCCCACATAACGTTTCCAAAACAACTTCCCAATACAAAGACAGGAACCCTGCTGAGGTGGTGGGCGTCCACTCTGTTATTGTTGCGAATGCGTTTTGCAATTGTATAATCGAAGAACTCGTAAAAAATTATCTAGCACCGATCTCTTATGGTATCCCATAACAAATCCCAAACCGCGACAAATAAGAAGGAAATTGTGCGGGTACATGACTTTACTTTCTATTGTGTTTAGATTGTGGATCACCACAGACAAATAAATAAAGACTATCATTGATTCCCAAAAGCTTTTTAGCCTATTAATTTTATTTCACAAGTGATTATTAAAGTCTGCAATGAAAAACTTGCACGTTTTTTGCAATACCGTAAACGAAGCAATCACGTGTCTTATCGAATAAAAGCTCCACAAAGCTTACCCAAACAAACGTGCGTTAAAAATAAAACAACGAGACAAGCGTTCTGTTGTTGGTGACATCGATCTCTTGGGACCGTTAGCAAGCCACGCTTTGTTTGACGCTGCACAATACATGATCTAGCAGCACATCTTAATCGATCTCAAGTATTAGTCCAAAAATAGAATAAAAAATAATTACAATAAAGCAAAGTTCCAGGAAAGTGATTTTGTAAAACGAGATCCATACAAGTGATTATGGGTACTCTCCTTTCAACAACTTTTTGCTGGTAGGAAATCGCTGGAAAATTATCTAAAAAGCCATGTGTGGCAAGGGGGAAATGTATAGCAATATTCCTTCCAGAATAACTGACCTGATTAAGCCTTACCTTCCAGCCGTGTGTTGAGGGGTAATCTGCCTTGTCTGCAAAGTAAGACACATTATTCACTATCCACTCATAGATAGTGTGTAGTGTTGCCTCCTGCGAGGGACATGACATGATAGCCTTAGAGATCATTTCAGAGTACGATTCGCTTCCCCAAGGATTCTGCTTTTTAGACGCTCTTCCCTTGAAGCCACCAACTTGAAACTCCGATTTGCCTTTGTTTCGCGCTTTTCCCTTGATATGTCTCTGAACTGTGGGTTTTTGAAAAGAGAGACAGGCATCCGGTGTGTCTTTGGCGCCATTTGGGGATTCAGCAGAGTGTTCAATTTTTATCTTTTTTCTGAAATCGTTCGTACTATGTTGTTCATCCTGCGTCAGTTTTGCATCGCTGATGACCTCATTGTTATCTAAACTACTGCATTTTCTTTTTCTTGAGCTATCTTTCGTAGCACACTTGCTACTGCCGTTAATCCAATCTCTATTGTCTTCTACTCTTCCGCTGTTACCAGACCTGAGTTGCGCTTTTTGTTCAAAGTCCCCTTCGCGATAAGTCTGATCAGGAAAGTGGATTAAAGATCTGTGGTTTCCAAAGTGCAGAAGACATAGGTTAACAGATCTTGGTATCTCGTACATATTTTGCCTTTGTGGTGCACGCCAGATCATGGATCGTCTTTAATAGCAACAAGCCAGCGAGCTACGGTTTAAAACAAGAAAGGCATTGTTGCGAATCCGCCTACTTAATACAAAGCCGACATCATCATAACATTAATGACGTCGAAAATCGAACTACAATACCAATAACTACCGAAAATAACAAACAAACTTTAAATGTTGATTGCTCGATTTCCAATTCATTGGTATTATTGATGTTTGAATATACTTCAAACCTTTCTTAGTTCATCTTTGCTAATAGATGTTTTCTTGGAGGTTTGGGTCGATGTCGGCTTTCTCTTGCTAAATGCAGCAAGCACAACAACAAAAATCTAGCTTAAAAAATCTAGATTCGGTGGCGTGCACCACTTCTATGTTAATGTAGATGATAACTTGTTTTTCTTTACTTCTGTTAAAAAAAATCGGTTAACTTCTGTAAATAAAACGGATGATACATCGGCTTTTAAGAATTGTGTGCTTTTATTGCAGATAGCATTTCCAGTTAAGTTCCAGATCAATTCCAAATATTAAAATCAAGTACATTCGTTGGTCGTTCTGTAGAAAAAAAGTAACGATACAGCTAAAGGCATCGCGTCATTGATTTAACTTTGGATAATAATAGAATATTAAAAAGGATCGCTTGTTATATTCTATTGAAGAATGGCGTATCCAAATGGCTTTTCGTATTCTTATGGGGTCGAGATTTAAGTCATTTAGAACCTCTGTACCGTATATGATTTTCGTCTCTTTTCATACAAATTTCAGATTCATCTCCTTATTATTTTTATCTTTCGTTTGTCTTCTCAGCTTTACTTTTCAACAAAAGGCTCTTTTACACGTGAAATCAATTGCCAATGCCGCTAACATTCAGTATTGTTCTTGTTTAGGTTTAGTAACTATTGTTGGCAATGTGTTTTGTTATTTTTGGTTGACAAGGAAACGCCAAACATCAACTATTGGGTTTACATACTGTCGATAATTATTTAAGTCCTACTACAACTCTTTTAATATTACTCAGGTTATTTTGAATAGCCCGCCCTGGAGATAGTAAAGAAGAGTTAAAGTTGGTTTTCTCCCTTTCATTAAACATTGCTACCTTAGATTAACGCATAATCAAATAATCAACAGTTTGGTGCGGAGGAAGCGACTTTGAATCCGTCACACTGGGTTTGGATTTGACGTTGTTGTGACCACTGAGGTGTTAAGTAGGGCAGCGTGACACTTACAGGGTCACTCTGCTTTGTGCGTCACACAACTCAACCGTACTTAGTGTCATGTCAAGGGCGCCAGACGAAATCTTGCGCAGAACATCAGTGCTGCCTCCTCGAAAGTGTAGAATGATGTGGGCGCAGATTTGAATGTAAAATTCAACGGCGTGGTCTTGTTGTGTTGTGTGTTTTTTTTCATTAGATTATATGTCCGAGTCGCACATTTATATTTTGCTCATTCGTTAATTAATCATACCCTCTGGAATTTCCAATCCCCTTGAAAAAAATAAATACAGTTTCCAATCCCCTCAATGGGGGGTGGGGGGGGGGGGGACATGGATATTTTCTAACGGATTTTTATTCTAAAGATGTTGGCTTGCCCCGAAATTTCATGTTGGAATTTCGTGAGCTGGTTTCTAACTATTTCGAAGTCATTTTATAATCACTGTTGTTGTCGCTTTATTGTCTGTTTATTCCACAAATCTTAGTGGAAGTTTTCGTTCGTATTTTTGCCCACCGTGATCGCAATCTTTTCTTCTTCTATACCAGACCACCCCCACAACATACGTCATCCCCGTCATTCACCGGTTTCAAGCAGCGTTCTTTTTTGTCCGTCTGAATGTTCGAAGGAATTCAGGCGAACTTCCCGTCATAATTTCCCTTTGTCGAGTATAATGTTGCGTCTTTCCGCCTACGGAGAAAGTCGGTCACTCGTGAGTTACTCGTCAACGGTCTCTTTCTAGTTTCTTTTGCTCCGACTAATGGCTAACGCTCGAAACGTTAGCGCAACCACTCTGTTTCACAGAGGCGTTTAACATACCTTTTCAACCTTGTGTCGATTCATACCTTTACTCGTCACCGGTTTGGGCACACACCGTGAAAGATATGTCACACTAGTAAACGTTTCAGATCGCATACGCTCTTATTTTTATAAGAACCTTTTTTATAAGAACGTCCAGCCTGAGATTTCACCAAATTTTAAAAACAGGCTAAAATCAAACCTAAACTCACTAAACACATCTTCAGTATTCGTGAATTTTATTGCTCTCCTCTAACAGGTTACCGCCACAGAGCACTTCACTTCTCTGGCGACTGTGCTGTTTTCAGCACATCAGCAAGTCCAGTTGTTATTGAAGAGGATGATCCATTGTCTTGAGACCTGAGGGATAGCGAGGTTCTCGCGACCGCTGTAGATGTATCTGTTCAATCTATGACGCTCGGCTCGGCGAGCGAAGATGTTTTCGCCTAGTCTTAGAATGTCCATCACTGGCACATCGCTAATAGCACACTTATACGCGTATATCTGTAGTAGTTTAACGGGTAGTCTCAGAGGTTATGTCAATAACTGGCATAGCGCAAATAGCACACTTATACGCGTATATCTGTAATAGTTTAACGGATAGTCTCATAGGTAATGTCCATAACTGGCATAGCGCTAATAGCACACTTATACGCGTATATCCTGTAGTAGTTTAACTAGTTAACACTTTATTCTGCTTTGCTTGTCGTTATTTGTACTTCTTCCGCAACCAAGTCCGGGCGCGGCTTGTGTTTAGAATACACTTAGAAGTCTAGCACAAAAATCATCAAGGAATGCCTCGAGAAACTCCCGAGAAACGTTACAAGACACTACATAACTATGCTTATGCGCGATTTCGTTGTTCAACCATGCATGTTGGTCGGGTCAGAGCCTTCATCATTCACGCGATGAGTCTCTGGACCGTGGCGCACCCACGCATTCAGGTTGCTTACGTCTGTGCCAAGTACCTTTCTCTATTATTAGAGGACCTGTACTTAGAATAAATCATATGAATGTTTCGATGTATTGCACCAGGAGTATTCTGCACCGAGCACTGTTTTCCTATTCTGAGCTTGATAAATTGGCCTATAGTTTCCATGACATAAGGGCTAAGGGTCTGATGGCATATTTTAGAAATGTGTTTTTCTCCTCGCGATTGCGATTGCGATACGTGTGTACATCCAAGGGACATTGATTCATGGTTCGTGTTAGCGGGAGCCCCAAAGTAGCGCCTCTTTGACAAGGTTCAATGGAGGGAATCAACGTTTCGTAACCGGCGTTGTCTCATGAGAAATAAATGCGCAAATAATGTGACTGTTAAAAGATTTTATCATTTCCACAAGCAATATCAATTTTTTTTTCGTTCTCTAAATAGTCTAAAAAGACTGGGGCAATAGCACAATGATGTCTGTGGTATAGAAAACGAGTGTTCCTGGGGCCCCCAGAGCGCGTATAAATGAATTACAGAACAATGCATTGCTTGCAAAACGCGGGAAATTCAAATATATTTAGGTTTTTTTTGAAATTGGAAATGTATTTAAAATGTCCTTTTAAGGACAACCTTTGTAAGGTTGTCTGAATATAAAGAACTACATTTTAAAACGGTCTAAAACAAATATGTTTTAAATGTGTGTGTCCTACGATGCTATGGGGGTTACTTCACATGGATTCTCACAATGCATCCGTAGTTAAGTGTGTAGACAACAGCGCCAATGTAGAAAAAGCACACAATGCTCTTCTACCGTCAACGCTCTCACGTCTTTTCAAACTAAACATAATGGTGGGCGCGCTTTCGCGATGGTCAATTGCGCAAGCAAGTGAAAGAAAGGGTGTCACAATGGCGTGGGTGACATTTGTCAATAGCAACAGCTGAGATATATAATAGGCGTCAATCAATGGCCACAGAGAAACCCTCAACTTTGTTAGGAGGTTACCCGTTACTAAGTATTTAATTTCAATTGAAAAAAAAAATAAGCGTTTATTGATATAGAAAGAAACCATTATCTATGACGAGATGCTTGTATAATAAGTGAATGTTATTTATTTACGGGAATAAAAAAGCCAACAAATCGTGGGCTTAAAATAGGCTAGAAAATGAAACACACTAAAACATTCAAGAGTATAAAGGTTTAAATAATATCAAAATTTAAAGCATGAAAAAGTATTTAGGCTAGGGTTTCAATTTCAAATTTTTAAAAAAATGGGAAATTAGAATATTAGAAGAACGATGTCTGTGTGATTCGCCGATTTATCTGCTGAAATCTACATCAATTTTGAATTTACTCTGATTTGTCGATGCTCGAGGCCTGTTTTTTTCATAGTGTGCGTATTAAGTTTCTTTAAAAAAAATTTTATTCGTTTAAGGAGCCCTGACAGTGATATAAAGCCATAACGTTTGAGTCAGTTTGTGGTTGAACGCTGTGTTTTGCTGATGGGTGCGGGGGCGAAGGGGTCTCGGCGAAAGCGTGGGCGAAGCGTTTCACCGTTAAGAGAAAGCACTTGCCTTAGCAGCGTGCGTTTCTATCGCGAATAAAAGAAAGCGAGACACTGGCAAAACAGAACCTTTTACAACGACCACGCAAACTCTGAGCTTTACTCGAAAATGAAAGCCCCATTCCAGGTAAGTAAAATGTTTTTGGTCGTTGTTTGTGATTAGTAGTCTATCGATAATAACAAAACACATTATAAGGATGAGCGAAATTAACTCATTGGCCAGTTAAGATTTTAGATATGAAATTGTGAGAAAATCCGGGTAAACTCTGGACAATGTTTCAAAGGTATATATTTGCCAAGGAGTGAAAAGCAGAGCGAAATGTTACTTTGAATTATGTATCTATCTTCGAGAAATGTCTTAGTGGTGAACCTTCTCAATTGTACATGTGTCGCAGCGTCTACAGATATCGCCGATTGCATCTATAAGAACAAAAATACTTTTTAAACTCGGTTGTTCGCGAAGCAGTGATTCGCTGCAGCATCGAAGTTGGTATAACGAAATTCTAGTCTTCGTACTGCGGGAAAAGCGATTTTTTTTATGGATACTCCAAATCTAAATATTTTTTTAGGAAGTTTTAAAATTCCGATATGTATGAAAACGAACAGAGACCGCTTCTCAATGTAGCTTAAAAATGAGTGCAATGTACACGTAATACTATGATGAATCCCTTGCGCACGCACTATTTGCGGACAATTCAAAATAAAGTAGCAGGCTTTTCGCCATTCGTCACATACCAATCTCTGCAAGCATTGGTTGAGAATATCGGACGAATTGAGAACATGAAAGCCCTTCTTTGAATTGTTTATGTCAACTCCAGTAAACAGGCTAGAAACCGGTTGGAGGATCTGCACGCGCTTGGTGGATAGCGACTTTAATGCTTTTTTTTTTTCTTGTTTTGGAACGCTAACGCGACTGACAAACGGGACGGCTGCAGAGGAGACTATTAAATATTCAGTTTATGAAGCAATAGTATTTTAATTCATGTTTTTTGCTTTATTTTCGTCAAGCGCCGCTATCTCGTAATTATTTTTTGACCCTCTCCACCGCCTCGACACGCTAGGAAGTCTTTTATATGAAATACTTTACCAAAACAAATTTTTCACCCAGCGTAGAATGAGTTGAAAACTTTCATTCAGATTTTCGACCATCAAATTTAACAACAACAACAACAAAAAAAAAAACACACAACACCCTCTACCTAGCCAATTAGAGCGCGCGTACAAATTTGACCATTGAATTCGTTTATATATCATTTTCAATATAAGATTAGATAAGTCATGTTACAATGTCTATAACTGTTGGAATAAAACTATTTACACATTAAACAACGTCCGATTCCCACTGTTCTGTTTAGAAGTACAAACTGTAGCGCCCCCATGATGTTTTAACGAGATTTAAAAAAAAAAATCTGCTTTCCAAGTAATTAATTTTTCCTTTTTTGCCAAAAATAATCGCTTTTTCCTATTTTCAGGTATTAATGCGTATTACGAAAGAGTTTTTAAAGCTAACCGACGACTAATGAAAGAATCAAATCTTTGGTCATTTGTATTTGGCCGAACAATATATATATATATATATATATATATATATATATATATATATATATATATATATATATACATATATATATATATATATATATATATATATATATATATATATATATATATATATATATACATATATATATATATATATATATATATATATATATATATATATATATATATATATATATATATATATATATATATTGTACTGCGTCTTCAATTGGAGCCTCAATTTTATCCGACACCCAACAAGCTTGGGCGCAGGTTGAGGGCACGACCTTTTGTATGGATACCTTTACCTGCCCATAAGTAAATCCTGGCATTGCACCCAAATTTCATCGCTCTTAGACCATGTGCAAGCTTTACAGCCAATTTCGTAGTCTTGAAGCCATTTCTCGTCTGGAAATAGCGTATGTAAGTCAATCTTTCTTACCTTGACCAATAAATTTAGCTTGCGCTGTCATTCAAATGGTTTATTGCGCAAAAGTAAAAGCATGAAAATCGTTTATATTGGTTTAGATGATTA
Organism: Nematostella vectensis; assembly: GCF_932526225.1. Taxonomy (NCBI): domain Eukaryota; kingdom Metazoa; phylum Cnidaria; class Anthozoa; order Actiniaria; family Edwardsiidae; genus Nematostella; species Nematostella vectensis. The sequence goes on along the minus strand of NC_064036.1, from coordinate 620,192 downwards.
ATCGACAACGCGCTATTCCAAGACTAGACGAGACAGATATTTTTGTGCTCGCGGAACTACGAATTGCTATAAAAAATGTTGGCCTGAGCTTACAATTTTTCGAAAGGATCTTTCTCTATTTTACTTGGTGTTCCTCTGAAAAGTTGACTTTCTGATTTTATAATAATTAGGTTAAAGCCATACTCAAAGTACAGGCAGGATGTGTCTGTAGGGGTAGTTTTGCAATAATCTATTTATAAACCAGGCATTATTTTATCCTCTCAGTGGGAAGGTGCAAGGAAATGTCAGCGCCCACGGGGTTATGCTAATGACTCGAGATATAGAAATAAAAGACTTTAAAGGTTGAATGAGAACAACACTTTATCTGTATTATATCAGGACATCACAGCTCGACTCGAGAAAGAATCGAATCCTCATGTATTCGTCACCGTGGTGAACGAAATGGAATCGGTTCTTATGGCGCCCGTGGTAAATGATTCATGAGATGGAGCTAGGTCTTGGTCACCGTGGTAAAAGCCGTCCAAGCACCCTCTTGGCAGTGTGATTGGAGACTTTTACCGTAATCTGAGATCAGTCATACCCGGCGAACTGCGTAGCACGCACCACGTGATCATCAAAAGATTTCAAGCTTCCAAGAAAGATAAGTTTGATAGATTTTAATAACCGATATGTACTGTATGTATCAGACTCTATACTTTGGGGAAGGCTCACAAACCCAGAGAATCGCCCTTCGAAATGCCGAAGAGGTGTCGGATGCAGCCCGAAAGTGGTTTTCTAGTTGGGGTCGAAGGCCACGTGTAGATGATACTCTCCTTATCTATTTGCACCCCTAGCCTAAAAACAATTGAAACAAATGCGTGCCCCTTTCTCTTTGAGGAATTGCTTTAACAAGCTCAGACAAACGTGTTTTCCTTGCTTAATTCACCGGCATCACAGTCTCCCTCATGACAATACCAACACTCTATACAAAACAGATCTGTTCCGCAGCCCGTTTTTTGCTGGCTGGGAAGATGTTTATTCCCCTCTGTTGCTGGGAAAAAATCGTCCCGAATGGTTCTGCTGGCAAATTTGTGGAGTCGAACTAGTTGTGCTGGGAATATTTGGTGGGGCGCTGGAGCGAATGCTTGGGGGAAAAATCGTCTCTAAACGGGTAATTAGTTTATGTGTTAAAATGCCAAAACACTGCTGGCTCTGAGAAAAAAAAAACAATGCTGGCTGGGTAAAAAGGGAATGGTCCCTCCTGGGAAAAATGAACAGATAATTTTTTCTCAGCAACTTTTAAAATGGATATTTTCGGCATCAGAACATGATTCAAACAACAAAATTTGCCATTTTCAGGTATTTTGCCATGCTCAACCAACGGTTTATTGACCACTCCAACCTTTAAGAATTTCGAAATAACGCAATATTTGCACAACTCCCGAATACTTAGTCTCCAGCAAGTAGCTTCTTATTTTTAATTAGCCGTCAGCCATATATAAAGTTGAATGCGCGTCTGCTCTGGTGTTTGGCGATGCACAAGGCCCTCGAGGCATTCAAAGCTTTTTGCTGTTTAAAGCGAAAGTAGGCTTGCCTTTAACCCAATGAACGAAAACTAGCAATTCATATTGAACTGGCTTCAACATTACGGAGTTAGTTTACAGACTGTTCTTCACCCATAGACCAATCACTGTGTCTGGATATAAAGAAATAGGTTATTGGCTGTCTAAAAGTAAAGAGTATGAAAGTATTAGGATAAAACCGCAAAGAGAATGCAAAACTTGTGCGTCACCGAACGATCCCATCCACGAACTAAGCTCATAGCTCAAAGATAATTCAAATGAAATCACATCCAGATTTACAACCCCGCAAAGAACACGTGTTCAAATACGCCCAAACAGAGAAATGGTGTCATATCCCTTTACTTGAATGAGCCAAACTCTCAGTGCCTTTAGAATCTGGGCGATTCTTGGGAAAAGAAAACTTGAGAAATGGCTTCAATGGCGCTCGCAGTGTTGGCGTTGTGGATTGTGTTTGTTTTTGCAGATGGACATTCACTTGCCGGTTGGCAGGGACCTGTTAAACGCTCTGATTATTCTATGTATGACAACCAGTTCTGTAAGTAAAACTCGGTCGTCTTTTAACTCACCTCAACTCACGCAAGTTCACGGTTAAAACGAAATGATAAGTCTGATCACAGGTTCATTTCAAGGGCCGATAACTATCTGTTTGACGGGATTTTCTATGCAAGCTTTTGCTTGTGAGCTATTTGGCGTGTTGTTAGGTTATAGATAACTCAGTGTTCACGCGTCTTTGTTAACGCTGTCTTGACGAAATTACTTCTGTTAACAGTACGTGCTAGTCTTTTAGCTTAGTATTTTATATTCCTTTGCTAGAGAACTGTGGAACCATAATAAGCTCTCTCTCATAAGGACAATTCGCGAATCTGCAAGGTGCAAAATAGGAGGGGTTACTAGAAATCGATCGCTCGCGAGAATTCTCCCCGTCTAAACAGACGGGCAGGTTTATAATATCAATACTGGTTGCTTATCATTAAACAAGCCTTCTTATTACTGTCAACAAATTTTACACGAATTTTAAAATAAACGGTAGAGTACGATAGATTCGCGAAAAAGTCGTAAACACAGTGCGATTGAATCTAAAAATATATTGAAAAGAACATGAATGAGACAAAAATCATTCCGGGTTAGTAGGTTGATTGTGTTATAACGGGTTGATTTAGATTTTCCTGTAAATAAGAACGTTAGAATTCAGCTTATCGGATACTATTGATGAGTGTGAACCAATGAGAATCATTGTTATTGTTAATTGTCTCGGCTGCATCCTTCCTGCTACCCAACTCTCAATGAATTCGAAATGCTGAAAAATACCACATGATTTTAATTATTTTTCTTTAGTAAAATAAGACAACACCGTTACGTGATCTTTTTCAAAAGGGGTAGAATTTTATTATTTAAGTTTTGTCAGTCACTGTATTAGACAATATTGTCTTTCTTTCTTGTTTTGCGTTAGTTCGAGTTGGGGATACACCACTGGATAACGAGGTTACAGACTGCGGGCTCGTTCAGCACCAGTTTCACCACGGCTATATACGCCTGAGGGAGTACTTGGAACGAATGCGAGGATGCGGCAGAAAGGGTGAGAGCTTGCATTTAGGGGTCAGTCGATTGTGGAAGGGCAGAAGAAGGCTAACAAATATTGGATTCTCCCTCACAAACTATGGCATCACACTTGCCTTGTCGCAGTATAGATCCCACGTGGATCTAACACATTTTAGTCGAAGTCAGGCGCGTACACACAGGGCGCACCCCTCTCAGCTAATCCTGTGAGGCGCCTGAAAGTCGCCCTGCAGTTTTCTTGCGCTGATGATGTTTAGCTGAGGAAACCCGGCAATGTCTTGCTGAAGAGTCCTATATTAAAGACGAAACAACTTTCCCTACCTATCGAACTGCAAGAGTTTCAGCGGTTCGTCATTGCGTACAGCTAGTGTTCTTTAAAAGTCTACTTATCATAAAGAGATTATCTTACAATTTGAAAAAGTTAAGGTTGGCTCAGTAAGCTTTGTCGAATTGCAATTCGTATTTTTCAGGCAAGCTACAAAATATTGAAGGTATAGCAAAGTCAACAATAGAAGACCTTCCTAGTTACTATAGCAACCCTCAACAGACAAGCCAGCGGGTGCAACCATCAGGCTACCCGCAAGGTAAGAGGATTATTATCATTTAAATTCTAATCACTTGGTAAAGTCATTGCCTAAATTTTCAATGTCATTGTTATCTGGCGAGAACATTTATTTTGTAACGCATCTATGGTTAGTCAATAACAGTGGTACTTCAGCGTTAAACTATGACTGTTTGATTTACTTCCAGCCTACCGTGAGCCTCAAGGCCCTAGTCAGCAGAATGGAGCGCAGAGGTCCACAACAAGAATTAACAGTTTCTTCAGAAAGTTTGGCACACAAGCAATGGTAAACGGGCCAAATGGACCATTATCCTACACAACAAACACCTACGCTACGCCCTATTTCCGAGCAAGACAGCCACGGGTGCACCCCAACTACAACATGGGAAGCTTTCATTTCCAGAACAGACAGAAGATCAACACAAGCCCTGATCCTCAACGGTATTACACAGAGAAGACGGCAATGAATGCGCATGTCTACGGCGTTCCTGTAACCGCTGGTCATCAGATGTACCGAGCACACTTACCGCAAACAGTACAAGCCAAGCGGCCAACATTTAGCGATTATTATGGGCACTTGGCGACGGCACAAGACCCGAGGACAGCAAATCCGGACAGACGTGTTACTGTGATGTCCGGACAAAGGCGGGCGGGCCATGTGGACAGCGAGATAGATAAGGATGATCATGAGAGTAAATCTGAAGAGAGGCAGGAGACTCAGGGTATTGATGGTAACGAGAGCGAGGAGAATGATGAAGGCACTAACGCAAGGATTATGGACGGGTCGCGCGCAGCGTCAGCTATTAAGGAAAGCCAGGAGGTGAGAGGGGAAGTTAAGAGCGGGGTGCCTTTAATGCGGGAGCCACCGCAAAGCCCCACGCCAGCTGTGACCACACCCTCTGCTGACCTCGCCGCTTCTAAGTTTCCTACCATTACAAACACGCCCACCGCTACTACAAACACTCCTACCATACCAGAGGGCATACTTCAGGCGAAAACTCCAACCCAACAAATTACAATAAGCCTTGAAAACCAAGGGTCTGCCTCTTCACAAGGAGGTGGCTTGAACTACGCTAATCCTGACAGTGGTTTGGCATCTAAGGATGAAGCTGGTTCTGCTAACTCTGTTAATCAAGGAAGCCCGTCTAGTCCTAATGGTCAAGAAATTGACGGTAATAAGGATGATGATAAATTAAAGGCATTCCTCGCTCCTAATTCTGAAACAGTGGATAAGCCTAATCAAACCCCAAGCCAGCAGACCGATACTACAGGTTCTTCTGTGAGTAACGAGCCGCAGACCCCAAGCAGTCAACAAACAGCTTCACTGAATTCTGCTACCCAGGAAAATAGCCAATCACCAAATCCTTCACAGAAACCAAACGTCGCAATAAACCTCGATGTTCTTAAAAACAAAATCCTTCACAGCAGCGACGCAGGTTTCTTAAAACGAATGCTCACGCTCATCCGAAAAATCACGCATCACAAGGACTTTTCCAAACTTGCTGTCATGCAGAAAAGCGCCATTATGGGCGTGGGGAAAGCTGTCGGGAAGGCTGTGGGTCAGCCGAACGCCGTGCGCTCTCAAATCGCACCCCAACCACCCGCCATGCAGCCAGGGGACTACACTTCCTACGGTAATACAGGCACTGACTTTAGTAGTCAGTATGTTAACAGAAGGCCGCCATTCATGCAGCCTGGTGATTATACCGCGCGTGCGCAAACCGTGAGGACCGCTGTACCAAGGCATGAGGTGACAAAGAAATTTGAGATCGAGAGAAACCCGTACCAGCCGGCTCCGCGAATGGCTTATGTGCCTCCGTACTGGAACCTTCAGAGACTTAACTACGGCATCTATAATGGAAACGCGCCTTAGAGACTCAAACGTACAGATGCAACTATTGCATGTATAATGGAACAATAAGCCTACGTACAGACTCAAATACGGAATCTTATAATATGGAAGTGTACCATAGGTATCTAAGATACAGACTCAACCAAGGCATGTATATGAAATGCACCTTAGATATTTGAACGTACAGACTGTACTGTGTCATATATGATGCAAATTTCCCTTATATATTTGAACGTATTGACTCGATTGAGATATCTATAAACAAAGAAATCTATGATAGCGGAATATGCACCCTAAGATTCGAAGGTAGACTAGAGACTGTAATTTATACCTACGATCAAGGAAGATGCTGTTTATCACTACTTTTTGCATCGAAATGATATATTTTTTTATAGAATCAGAACAAATTTTGTATCAAACGTATTTGTACGTTCTCTTTTTCAAGATTCAATTTTTGTAGACTACCATTGTGTTAATTGGAAATCATGAATTAGTAATAAATAAGGAAGCATACTTGTTGACTATTTGGAGATTAATAATTGTAATTCCAGTCCTTATATGCACATGCAAAAAAGAAGACCAATAGCAGTACAATGGACCAATAGCTCCAATTATGACGACATTACTATGGCAACACATCGATTCCCAAAATACACAAGAGTAAAAAGGATCCCAACATTTTCCACGGTACATCTCAGCGAGCTGTGCGCGTGGCGTAGCCGTTTAAAGACAAAGGGCTAATAGCCTTCTTATCATGGCCCCTCCTAATAATGCGCTTGTGCCTCTTGGGAAGGGGGGGGGGGGGGGGGAGGGGGACTCGAGACTGACAGTAAAGTACGGCTGGAGACTACTGGTATCTTTGTATTGTGTGATTCGGTAGATAGCGATACTGGTATCTTTGTATTGTGTGGTTCGCTAGATAGTGATACTGGTATCTTTGTATTGTGTGGTTCGGTAGATAGCGATACTGTTATCTTTGTATTATGTGGTTCGGTAGATAGCGATACTGGTATCTTTGTATTGTGTGGTTCGCTAGATAGTGATACTGGTATCTTTGTAGTGTGTGGTTCGGTAGATAGCGATACTGGTATCTTTGCATTGTGTGGTTCGCTAGATAGCGGGGACTGACAAGAACGACTGGTATCATTGTATTACATGAACCTCTTAAGCTTTGACCATTATACTTACAGACAACGATCACCAGCATGCTGAGAATCGTTACGCCCTATTTTGGGTGTGGTCGAACCAATAATGATGTCACAATTACGTAAAAAAACGAGTTTTAGCTATTCTTTCAAATATTGCCAAAATTATCAGATTTTAGAATGAAATCATTTTGCATCATTCAAATATGTCAGCATCAACCTTTTTAAGGCTTTACATTGCAAAAAGGCCTTAAAAACGTTTGATTTTTTTTACTTTCCGCCATCTTGGGTCCGCCATCTCAGATTCTTATGACTTTTGCAATAAAAAAAAATTTAAGATTATTACAAAAAATAGTATTTGCATGCATGTATTACTGCGCATAATAATGATAAATGCATAATATTAGCTATATAAGTGTCATCTAGTAAATCTAGTGACATTTTTAACAACAGCAAAATTTTAACAAGAGCAAAATTTGCCCACCCCTCCCCCCAAATATCCAAGGTAGAAAAATTCTAGAGATGTTGTGAAACAAAACAAACTTGTAAAGTCAAAACAGGCATTTAAATCTGAGAAACAGGACCAAATATGATAAATTCACTACTTTTTAGTTTTTGGGAAACTTATCTGTGAAAAAACGGTTGCCATGGTAACATGAAGCGTCTCCTCGCATGTCAATGACATCAAAACGTCTGGTTCAGAAGTTATAGCAATTTTCCCGGAGGGGGGAGGGGGGGGGGGGCTTAAAGAACCCCTTCCCCCCACCCCCCAGTCTGAATAGGGTTAAAGTTACCATGCGGCGTTTCAGTACATTTCTGGTAGCATATAATTTTATATGTTCTTATCAAGATCGTTTCTCGGCCAATGGTCCATCGCTTTTTCGTAAATTTTATAAGAAAAAAAGATGAGGCTGAAACTGGATACCTTTAAATATGAGTTGGCATGTGATATTCATTAACCTAAAGAAGACCTGCGGCACAACACCTAGAAGGAATGTCAATCAACCCTCATGTCTATCACAGTTGCGCCAAACTTTCTCAAGATGTTTTACTACTCACCTGAAGAATACGTGATCGTGGCAAGTGTCCACGTATTGCAATTCCATTAAAAAACACTTAGCTCTGTTATGATGCTAGGAGATGTTATAAATACTCGCCTAGTGGTACGTCTCTAGTCTCATAAAAAAAAAGTTATTTGAGCCAAAGACAAAGTCCATGGGAGTTCGAACTCAGCTTGAGTTATCGACATTTATCAGACATTTGGCTTGAAAATAACAAGAAATAAAATGAAATAAACGAAAAAAAACAATAAGTCCGCCCACCCCCTTTTATAAAACGTCGGGATCGGCCCCTGGTCATGATCTGATTCAAGTTCACGTGGTCCTTGTTTTTATAAACATTGTGATGCTTTAAGATGAAGTTGAGAGGATATGATAATCTTGTAAACATTGTGATGCTTTAAGATGGAGTTGAGAGGATATGAGAATCTTGTAAACATTTTGATGCTTTAAGATGAAGTTGAGAGGATATGATAATCTTGTAAACATTTTGATGCTTTAAGATGGAGTTGAGAGGGTATGAGAATCTTGTAAACATTTTGATGCTTTAAGATGAAGTTGAGAGGATATGAGAATCTTGTAAACATTTTGATGCTTTAAGATGAAGTTGAGAGGGTATGAGAATCTTGGCGGTCCCAGTAGTGTCAGATCCATGATGCGCTGGGTTGCTTTGAGCCTCTTGCGCCGTGATGTGTCTCACGTACACATACCTTTGGGTATTTTTGGAATAATGTCGGTTGTCGTCTTTGCCAAATAACATAGATAGAAAGTTTGTAATAGTTGGCGGACAATTCTACGTGATTTAGCAACGGACGTTATGCCGAATTTATTTTTTTTAGTGAAATTTTTACAAAGCCCCAAAAAACCTTCCAGCAGCAAGTTTTTTAAAAGAACGTCTAATTTTCAGTTGAGGCTGGGCCGCTCTTGTTCTTATTTTTGGGACATTTTAAGGCTGAATAATGTTCTTAACAATGTTCTAAAATTTTATAAGAATATAAGAATGTAATACCTAATAAATTATTAGAAAGGGAATTACACTAATGATCAATAGCAATAATAAGGTTGTTACTATGAGCACAATTGGATTCCGCATTTTATAACGCATCAGAAATAAAAAAGATACACAATCCTCTAGACGTGTTTTTTAACTTACCATGTCGCAGCAATTTGAAGGTTTTGAGCATGTTCTGGACATACGCAAATTTAGTAATTTTAAGCCTAGAACTTGGCCTTTTTCAGGGGAGTTTTTGGTGATAAAAAAAGCATATAGGTTTATCATTTATAGCTTTATCTCAAGTTGACTTTTTTTTTAGTTTGACTTGATTTGGTACAGAAAAGAAATTCGGTTTTCAGCAGCAAGCACTAAAAACATTTACAAATGGTGTTTATTTTCCAATAGTTTAATTATTAGTTTTTGTTAATTGGAATAGAGGGACCTTGATAAAAAATTAATCGTATATAACAGAAGGGTAAAACGTCGACGTATTTTGATACCAGATAACCGGGATAAAGGGCGTAGTGCTGGTCATACTGCGCTACAAACTGTCATGGTGCGCTAAAAATTGCAAACCATTAACCAGTAATTAGGCTAGTTAGGCTAATTAGGCCAGTAAAAAGGCTATCCAGAAAATCTCTCCTCTACCCCCCCCCCCCCCCCCCCCCCAAAAAAAATACAAAATAGCTAGCGGGTGGCAAATATGCTTCTCTTCCAGAATTGATGTCAGTTTCCCTCAATTTTAAAAGAACCGTACCATTGGGTTAACGGTGCACGAAAAGGGCCAGTCACTTGAATAAGGAAAAAAAAATGATATATATGATATGCATGCCGGTCTATTTTTTCTGCATTCCTTAAGGAACCCAATACCCGTAACCAAAATAAAGTACTCATCTTTTAACTCCAATGCTCCAAAAATATCTAAGTATTAAATTGCTCTTGAGGGGATTCTGGTATTTTATTGATAACATGTTGAAGCAAACGGGAGGTTCTCCTTCACAGTGATTCTGAACTTATCTGGAGGATAATATATGTTAGATTCAACTTGACCTCGCCTGAGTTTTTGTGGATCCTGTTTCATGCGGTGCAGAGACGGCGCCAGAGGCAAATAATGGATCTAGCCATGGTTGAAGATAACTTTGATTGGCATTCTCTTTGCGTGTGTCAAGAGTTCAAACCAAAACGTGCAGCAATCTGTCTTTCACGCAAGAGCGATAACTTGCCGAATTTATCAAAGTCCACCACGATTTTTAAAGATAACTAGTTTTTTTCGTACTTTTCATCGACGCAAAACGGGTAAGAACCTTGGCAAACGGTTGCGCGTACTCTTCTAAGAGGCAAGGTTCAACCTTCTTCTTGAGTAAGTAGGCTTTGTTATACTTCAAGTGTTTACGGGCCACAAAAACCTGTAGGTCTTTATTATTATTGTTGTGTGGTTTTGTTTCAAATATCAAATCGATTTTTCAGGCTGAAAATGTCCATGAAACCGGCGCCACCTGATCGTTTGTTGAGACGATGCAACAGCGAGCCACCACTCAGCTCTCGTTTTGCACTTGCACTCGAAACAAGAAGACACGGGGGGAGCTCCTGTTCTTTTCCTGAGAATGCAACAAGTACTAAGTCTAAGCTTATTCATAGCAACACTAAACGAGACAGGAACAACAACCTTTCGGCACCAATGCTACCGAAATTGTACGAGAAACCCCCGACAAATCGCTTGAAGAAAACAGGCGGTCATCATAAAGTGGATAAGCACTCGGGGACTTTACTACCGTCGTTTACTTCGCTGGAAAAACACAATATTGTGACTCCAAGACAGCGCGGGATTCAGGCAAATAAGTTTCACCTGAGAAGTCGGTATATGATCGATCAAACTTTTACTCAGCAATCTGACTCTGTCGAGGAGAATTGTAGCCCGTTGAGACAAAAGGTCAGAGAGATTGTGGGCTCGAAAGGTACGCAAATTAATGGCAATCCCGACAAGCAATTAGCCTGTAACTTAGTTTTACACCCGCCGTCTAGTGGCCCCCGAAGACTCTCTGTTATAACAGAAAAATCATCATATTCTAAGAATTCAAAAACAGCGATTTTTGACCTTGAAGACTATGACTTCGAGGTGAAAGCTACGGGAACACCGGAGCTACCTTCAGTAGACACAGATTCGACAACACAAAAACCTCTCTTTACGAAAAAGAACTCTCAGAAGTTACAAGAACATGTGATCAAGACAGATAAACAATATAATCCCGTTGAGAGCAAGGCGGTATTGTTGTGTAATTGGTTAAAGTCGTTACAGGCGGAATGATAGTTTATAGTATCAGTAATCAGATGTCGCATGTCAGAATCGCGTGTGTATTTAAGAGTGGCGTGATCGGTTTGCACACGAATATTTAAAGAATAAAAGCAGACTCGATGCCTTTCAGTACGGTGTTACACTGATAGAGAAGGGGCCTGTTTTTGTGTAAAACCATCAAATAGCTGCATTCCAAGTTGACATTGATGGATGTTAATAAACGCAGTGTGACATTTATGATTTGCAAACAATGTGTACTATAATGGATCCATGACTATTAAAGACAACATCAAATGAATTATTTTAAAAATGTTCTCTATGTGCAAACTTGTTTCTTTATTAAAAGCCCCCATTGCAGTATACTATTGTGTGTAACGATTCGTTTGTTCCCCACTGATAAAAGATTTAAAGTATATATTGAGGTAGTGATGTTGCTAGGCACACGGTCAATGGAATGCGTCGCTGGGCTTGACCCGCGACCCGCGCGCAACACTTCACCAAGTGCTTCAAGTGTAGTGTTCAGGTTACGATGGTGTTGATCGTAAAAAGGTCCAAACATAAGAATACATGTTATTTATCTTTAAGAAATAGACTCGAATATCGCATTGGTGATAAACTATGCAAAGGGAAAGGGGAATCTAAACACCGCATCACTCGTCGAGTAATGCAGAATAAATAATGCGAAATGAATGCGCAAAGGTGATGTTACCTATTCTATTATACCTTTTTATTTATGTATAGGATTAGGGATTTGAAGAAGGCATTATAGTGAAGACATACTTCAAGGATATGAGGGGGCCCAAATAACTAAACATCTTATGGAAAAAGAACATGTCAAATTAAGGAGACTTGGGTAACTTATTGGTCTCGAAAGCCTAAATACCAGTAAATGGTAGCCCCCTCTTGTACCCTACCCTCCCACAGTAAAGTTGTGTTCCTTTTTCAGACTAGGTTTGCTTTTAACTTCTTAACCATAATGCAACGCGTGTAGTTAGTAAATGTATGTTAAACGATGGTAAAATTCCTTGTGAAAACCTTAAGGATATTATGGGGGTCACGCCTACAATCTATAAAGTAGTCTTAATTATTCATTTCTATAATGTAATTTTTGTTTTCTCTGTTTCATTTTATTTGGCGCTTTAGAATATGTACACATAGTTTTAGGGCTTTATAAATAAATATAATATTATTTTCTTTATCATTATTCAGTTTAGGCTGGGCCGTTCTTATTTTTGGGGCATTTTAAGGCTAAATATGTTCTCAAGGATGTTCTTAAATTTCAGTGTATATAAAATCATACCAAATGAATTATTAGAACAGAATTACACAAATATTCTACAGCAATAATATTTAATGTTGTTATTTTGAACACACTTTAATTCCGCATTTTAGAACGCATCTCACTAAAGAAAAGCAATATTTCGCCGAAATATGAGCCGCATAGAGGGTACGCCATGGTAGGTACACATGAAGTGTGTGATGTCGTTAGAGGCTACGCCATGGTAGGTATACATGAAGTGTGGGATGTCGTTAGAGGCTACGCCATGGTAGGTATACATGAAGTGTGGGATGTCGCTAGAGGGTACGCCATGGTAGGTATACATGAAGTGTGGGATGTCGTTAGAAGGCACGTCATGGTAGGTATACATGAAGTGTGGGATGTCGTTAGAGGGCACGCCATGGTAGGTACACATGAAGTGTGTGATGCCGTTAGAGGGCACGCCATGGTAGGTATACATGAAGTGTGGGATGTCGTTAGAGGGTACGCCATGGTAGGTATACATGAAGTGTGGGATGTCGTTAGAGGGCACGCCATGGTAGGTATACATGAAGTATGGGATGTCGTTAGAGGGCACGCCATGGTAGGTATACATGAAGTGTGGGATGTCGTTAGAGGGCACGCCATGGTAGGTATACATGAAGTGTGGGATGTCGTTAGAGGGCACGCCATGGTAGGTATACCTGAAGTGTCTGATGTCGTTAGGGGGCACGCCATGGTAGGTATACATGAAGTGTGGGATGTCGTTAGAGGGCAGGCCATGGTGGGCATATATAAAGAATGAGATGTCGTTAGAGGGTACGCCATGGTAGGTATACATGAAGTGTAGGATGTCGCTAGAGGGCACGTCATGGTAGGTATACATGAAGTGTGTGATGTCGTTAGGGGGCACGCCATGGTAGGTATACATGAAGTGTGGGATGTCGCTAGAGGGCACGCCATGGTAGGTATACATGAAGTGTGGGATGTCGTTAGAGGGCACGCCATGGTAGGTATACATGAAGTGTGGGATGTCGCTAGAGGGCACGCCATGGTAGATATAAATGAAGACACTGCGCAATACATTATACCACACCTACACAATACATTATACCACACCTGCGCCATACATTATACCACACCTGCGCCATACATTATACCACACCTGCGCCATACATTATACCACAATGCGCAATACATTATACCACACCTGCGCAATACATTATACCACACTGCGCCATACATTATACCACACCTGCGCCATACATTATACCACACCTGCGCCATACATTATACCACACTGCGCCATACATTATACCACACCTGCGCCATACATTATACCACACTGCGCCATACATTATACCACACTGCGCCATACATTATACCACACCTGCGCCATACATTATACCACACCTGCGCCATACATTATACCACACTGCGCCATACATTATACCACACCTGCGCCATACATTATACAGCAGTTCACCATACATTATACCACACCTCACCATGCCACACAACACTGCGCCATACATTATACCACACCTGCGCCATACATTATACCACACCTCACCATACATTATACCACACCTCACCATGCCACACAACACTGCGCCATACATTATATCACACCTAACCATGCCACACAACACTGCGCCATACATTATATCACACCTCACCATGCCACACAACACTGCGCCATACATTATATCACACCTAACCATGCCACACAACACTGCGCCATACATTATACCACACTGTGCCATACATTATACCACACTGCGCCATACATTATACCACACTGCGCCATACATTATACCACACCTCACCATGCCACATAACACTGCGCCCAACATTATACCACACCTCAACATGCCACACAACACTGCGCCATACACTATACCACACCTCACCATACATTATACCACACTGCGCCATACAATATACCACACTGCGCCATACAATATACCACACTGCGCCATACATTATACCACACCTCACCATGCCACACAACACTGCGCCATTCATTATACCACACCTGCGCCATACATTATACCACACCTGCGCCATACATTATACCACACCTGCGCCATACATTATACCACACCTGCGCCATACATTATACCACACTTCACCATACATTATATCACACCTGCGCCATACATTATACCACACTGCGTCATACATTATACCACACTTCACAATACATTATATCACACTGCGCCATACATTATACCACACCTCACCATGCCACACAACACTGCGCCATACATTATACCACACCTGCGCCATACATTATACCACACTGCGCCATACAATATACCACACTGCGCCATACAATATACCACACTGCGCCATACATTATACCACACCTCACCATGCCACACAACACTGCGCCATTCATTATACCACACCTGCGCCATACATTATACCACACCTGCGCCATACATTATACCACACCTGCGCCATACATTATACCACACCTGCGCCATACATTATACCACACTTCACCATACATTATATCACACCTGCGCCATACATTATACCACACCTGCGCCATACATTATACCACACTGCGCCATACATTATATCACACTGCGCCATACATTATATCACACTGCGCCATACATTATACCACACTGCGCCATATATTATACCACACTGCGCCATACATTATACCACACTGCGCCATACATTATACCACACCTGCGCCATATATTATACCACACCTGCGCCATACATTATACCACACTTCACCATACATTATACCACACCTGCGCCATACATTATACCACACCTGCGCCATACATTATACCACACTGCGCCATACATTATATCACACTGCGCCATACATTATACCACACTGCGCCATACATTATACCACACCTGCGCCATATATTATACCACACCTGCGCCATACATTATACCACACTTCACCATACATTATACCACACCTGCGCCATACATTATACCACACTTCACCATACATTATATCACACCTCACCATGCCACACAACACTGCGCCATACATTATACCACACTGCGCCATACATTATACCACACTTCACAATACATTATACCACACTTCACAATACATTATACCACACTTCACAATACATTATACCACACTGCGCCATACATTATACCACACTTCACAATACATTATACCACACTTCACAATACATTATACCACACTTCACAATACATTATACCACAGTTCACAATACATTATACCACACTTCACAATACATTATACCACACTGCGCCATACATTATACCACACTTCACCATGCCACACAACACTGCGCCATACATTATACCACACTGCGCCATACATTATACCACACTGCGCCATACATTATACCACACTGCGCCATACATTATACCACACTGCGCCATACATTATACCACACTGCGCCATACATTATACCACACTGCGCCATACATTATACCACACTGCGCCATACATTATACCGCACTTCACCATGCCACACAACACAGCGCCATACATTATATCACACTGCGCCATACATTATACCACACTTCACCATGCCACACAACACTGCGTCATACATTATACCACACTTCATCATACCACACAACACTGCGCCATACATTATACCGCACTTCACCATGCCACACAACACTGCGTCATACATTATACCGCACTTCACCATGCCACACAACACTGCGCCATACATTATACCACACTTCACCATACATTATATCACATTGCGCCATACGTTATACCACACTGCGCCATACATTATACCACACCTGCGCCATACATTATACCACACCTAACCATGCCACACAACACTGCGCCATACATTATACCACACCTGCGTCATACATTATACCACACTTCACCATACATTATATCACACTGCGCCATACATTATACCACACCTGCGCCATACATTATACCACACTTCACCATACATTATATCACACTGCGCCATACATTATATCACACTGCGCCATACATTATATCACACCTAACCATGCCACACAACACTGCGCCATACATTATACCACACTGCGCCATACATTATACCACACCTCACCATTTTTACACTTATTCCTTACAGATAAATGTCAAAAAGTGATTTGCTTGCTTCAGCCTTGGAGTCAATGGGCCACTCTTCCTAACCCTGTTGGAAGTCGCTGTGCAACGGAAAGGAGAAGACGAGTTTACAGCAAACGATGGGAAACCATTTTAGACTCGAGTGGCTGTGACAGCGTGCCTAAAGAGTGCCAACCTGACGTGACAGCGGACAGGGAGAAAGGTACATGTCATCTCGTTTATCGAGTAGAAAGTGGATTCGACTGAATTATTGTTTTGATTTTTCAGCAACTTCTTTAGCAATTTGAGAATGATGCAAGGCAGCTGCAGCTCAGACGTAACTACTACCAATTGATGATTTTTTAAACCAAACAAACAATGCAAACTGCAAATTGAGCTCAACCATATTGATGATACCTTACCAATTGATGATTTTTTAAACCAAACAAACAATTCAAACTGCAAATTGAGCTCAACTATATTGATGATACCTTCAAGCTCCCGGCGGTTTTTAACAAGTTTGTTTTTGTTATTTACAAACGTAAATAAAAAGCAGTTCTTATTTTCCTAAAACATCATATTATATTGAAACAGCTGCGAAACTATGCAAGAATCCTATTTGTTGAAGAAAGAATTTGCCATTAACCTGATCAAGCTAACTTCCAAAAATGACAATTCTTACTCGTATACATAAACAGCCCCTCTTTAACTCGGAAGTTATCTTTGGCGGAGTGGTACCATCCTAAATAGAACACTGACCAAAAATGTCCCAAAACCACCATTATAAGATGTTTACTACAATACCCTTCACGTCCTGAATGTTCTGAAACAAACCCCTTGTTTTTCAAGATGTTTACTGCAATGCCCTTATGTCACCCGCGCACGGAGGTTACACACCAATTCAGTGTCTGAGCACGAAGCAGAAATGTAAGAGCACTTGCTCCGTCACATGGAAGAAAGGCTTTCTTCTAGGAGGGTCGTCAAGGGTACGGACATGCCAGAAAGACACGAGATGGAGTCCTACTGTGCGGTCTGCCGAGGTTTGTCAGGGAGGGGAAAATAACCGGAGCTTGCCAGGGAAGTGTGGATGATAGAGAATTTTATCGGGGGCAGTTTCTGACAAAGTAAATGTGTCTGACAAGTTCCCGTATAGGGGGCAATGTCGACAAGGTTGATATAAGGGGGGAAGGGGTTAATCTTTGCTAAGGTTTGCCTTCTAATGTCTTCTAAGGATTATCAGGGGAACACAAGGATACGTACTTGAATGACAAGTGATAAGGTCCGACTAATGAGGTCGGTAGAGGTTTGTCAGGAGGGAATGTAGGAGCGGTTAGGTCCGACTAATGAGGTCGGTAGAGGTTTGTCAGGAGGGAATGTAGGAGCGGTTAGGTCCGACTAATGAGGTCGGTAGAGGTTTGTCAGGAGGGAATGTAGGAGCGGTTAGGTCCGACTAATGAGGTCGGTAGAGGTTTGTCAGGAGGGAATGTAGGAGCGGTTAGGTCCGACTAATGAGGTCGGTAGAGGTTTGTCAGGAGGGAATGTAGGAGCGGTTAGGTCCGACTAATGAGGTCGGTAGAGGTTTGTCAGGAGGGAATGTAGGAGCGGTTAGGTCCGACTAATGAGGTCGATAGAGGTTTGTCAGGAGGGAATGTAGGAGCGGTTAGGTCCGACTAATGAGGTCGGTAGAGGTTTGTCAGGAGGGAATGTAGGAGCGGTTAGGTCCGACTAATGAGGTCGGTAGAGGTTTGTCAGGAGGGAATGTAGGAGCGGTTAGGTCCGACTAATGAGGTCGGTAGAGGTTTGTCAGGAGGGAATGTAGGAGCGGTTAGGTCCGACTAATGAGGTCGGTAGAGGTTTGTCAGGAGGGAATGTAGGAGCGGTTAGGTCCGACTAATGAGGTCGGTAGAGGTTTGTCAGGAGGGAATGTAGGAGCGGTTAGGTCCGACTAATGAGGTCGGTAGAGGTTTGTCAGGAGGGAATGTAGGAGCGGTTAGGTCCGACTAATGAGGTCGATAGAGGTTTGTCAGGAGGGAATGTAGGAGCGGTTAGGTCCGACTAATGAGGTCGATAGAGGTTTGTCAGGAGGGAATGTAGGAGCGGTTAGGTCCGACTAATGAGGTCGATAGAGGTTTGTCAGGAGGGAATGTAGGAGCGGTTAGGTCCGACTAATGAGGTCGATAGAGGTTTGTCAGGAGGGAATGTAGGAGCGGTTAGGTCCGACTAATGAGGTCGATAGAGGTTTGTCAGGAGGGAATGTAGGAGCGGTTAGGTCCGACTAATGAGGTCGGTAGAGGTTTGTCAGGAGGGAATGTAGGAGCGGTTAGGTCCGACTAATGAGGTCGGTAGACGTTTGTCAGGAGGGAATGTAGGAGCGGTTAGGTCCGACTAATGAGGTCGGTAGAGGTTTGTCAGGAGGGAATGTAGGAGCGGTTAGGTCCGACTAATGAGGTCGGTAGACGTTTGTCAGGAGGGAATGTAGGAGCGGTTGATGCTTGCCAAGGTATGTGTAGGTGTGTATGAGGGAGGGGGGTGGGGTGGGGCAAGTGAATTGCACCACAGGATGCCTTTTACCATAAAGTCAATACGCACGTATTTATACCAATGTCCCCGCACACACATGTGACCCCACCCATCATCACCCAAAATTCTTATACTAATATGTCCTCTCAGATAGATGTGACCAAACCAACCATCACCTGTATTTCTTATACTAATATTTCCTCTCAGATGTGACCACACCAACCATCACCTGTATTTCTTATACTAATATGTCCCCTCAGATGTGACCCCACCCACCATCACCTGTATTTCTTATACTAATATGCCCCCTCAGATGTGACCCCACCCACCATCACCTGTATTTGTTATACTAATATGTCCCCTCAGATGTGACCCCACCCACCATCACCTGTATTTCTTATACTAATATAAACACCTCAGACGGACCCCACCCACCATCACCTGCATTTCTTATACTAATATAACCCCTCAGATGTGACCACACCAACCATCACCTGTATTTCTTATACTAATATAACCCCTCAGATGTGACCCCACCCATCATCACCTGTATTTCTTATACTAATATGTCCCCTCAGATGTGACCCCACCCACCATCACCTGTATTTCTTATACTAATATAACCCCTCAGATGTGACCACACCAACCATCACCTGTATTTCTTATACTAATATGTCCCCTCAGATGTGACCCCACCTACCATCACCTGTATTTCTTATACTAATATGTCCCCTCAGATGTGACCCCACCTACCATCACCTGTATTTCTTATACTAATATAACCCCTCAGATGTGACCCCACCCATCATCACCTGCAGTGAGGACCGAACGGTGCCCAACGAAGACGACGTTATGCGCGAGTAGAAATACCACAGGCAACTGCATATGACAACTCCGGGGAAGCCCCGGATGTCAAACTAAGTACGCCCGGGATTTCCACATGGTACGAGGTATTCAACATCACGGAGAAAGGGAGTAAGGGAGTAAGGGCACTGCCATTGAGTTCACCGCAACAGACCCAGCGGGGCTCACTTCTACTTGCACTTTCTATATTCGCGTCAAAGGTTCGTATGACTCGCGGTTACCAATTACTAATAAATGTGTTATGAGAATATGAGAGAGTGGGAGTCATATGATTGTCGCTACCCATTTTCACAATGCCTGCACGTCTGTAATGTATGTACGTGTGTATTATATGCACGTACTGTATGTAAGGACTTTACAGTTGACAGGTGCGCATGCGCGTGGTAAGGGTGAACTCAAGGAGCCGCTATTTACGTCCCTCCCAGCTACACAAATACCTATGCACAAAAGCGTATCCAATACATTGATACTAATAGCACAAAAGAGAAGCCGGTCGTCTAGGACAAATACAATACATCAGACGGATTTTCTTTTTAAGAAACAACATCTTATTACAGATGCCGAAAAGCCTAAAGTACTGGGGTGTCCCAGCACTTAATAACCAGCGACCCCGAACAGCGAGTGCGTGTAAACTACCCAGAGCCATCCCCCCGACGATAACGTACAACAACCCCCCACAACAACCGCCCAGGGTCGTGGTTTGCCTGGGGCGTGTATGACATTGTGATCAACTTCCCATTGGAAGTTGGTCGTAAGTATCCAAAATTCATCATCTCATCTAGGTGTGTAGGAGACTAGCCCATTGCTCTAAGGCTTATTAACAATGCAACATATCTATAGGGTCTATACGGTGTTTATCCATAAAAAAATATTCTAATAAAACTATACCGTAGCGCTAGAGTTGCTAATATATTGGAAGCCGACAATAGGATCTTTAAAAATATGAGAAGGCCAAGATGGCTGCTTTTACGAACGTAATTTTTAATTGTGCACTTTGAAACATGTATAAGGCAAGAAAGTATACAAGAACTTGATACCAGCCCAAGCTTATTTTAATTATTTTCTATTTAAGCGGCGAAATGCACGGTTTATGACCCACCCGCTCACGGCACCCGTGTATGCAACATCGATCAGCAAGTTAGTACGAGCCAGGCGATGTGCACAGTACAATGCAAGCAAGACTACACCTTTGTGAAAGAGAACAACTACATTGCTTACGTTTGCTCCGCGGAAGGACGATGGCAAGGAAAACCATTAATGGGCTTGCCAATTGAATTACCAGAAGGGAAAAAACCTTGGCCAGATTGTGCCCGTAAGTCTGTCTGTCTGTCTGTCTGTCTGTCTGTCTGTCTGTCTGTCTGTCTGTCTGTCTGTCTGTCTGTCTGTCTGTCTGTCTGTACTTTTACCCTAGCATTTGTTAGCGACTCACACTTGAAACAGCTCAGCTATTATCGATACCTTTTGAAATTTCCTTTTTCTATCAAGTTTAATTAACACTGTGTTTTATATTTTCTTCAATGGGACGCTCTCTCGTAAGTAGAGTCCTCGCTAAGGATATTTTACATTGTTATCGATGAGAATATCTGTTCAAAGCCTACTCCCCTTTGCCGACAAAAAGTGGGTCATTTTTATCGAGGATTGTCAAGCACTTTCCTTTTCCAAGATATACTGATAAGTTGGCTATGAGGACTGTGCATCCCCTTAGAAAACGCAGGTTACGCTACATGATGCTTGTTTTTCAATCCATATCATCATTATAGTCAAACACCATACCACCATAACCATCGTCAACACAACAACAATTGTCATCAATACCATCGTATGATCACCATCATCACCGTTATTGACATCAACATAATTGCCATCATTATCACCACTATCATTATATTACCATCGGTATCCTTAATCATCAGCAACGCCCTCACCAGCCTTATTGATTATCATACAGCCATAACTTTACCCTGTACCATTCACCGTGAAACCTATGATTGTAGCGTGCCATCACGCCCTCACCAGCCTTATTGATCACCATACAGCCATAACTTTACCCTGTGCCATTCACCGTGAAACCTATGATTGTAGCGTGCAGTTGCTGCCTGTAAGTGAGAAAGAAGTGGACACTGAGGAGGAGCTCATTAGCGGAGCGTGTCTTCCAGGCAAAATACTTCATGTTAAGGACGGCAATGGTGATCGTATTCGACGCTCCGAGTTTGGTAAGAAAAACTGCTGCTGCTGCTGCTTCCTCTGCAAATAAGTATTTCCGCAGTCAAATTTTAAATGAGTACCAGGCTTCACTCCAGCTACAACTATACCAGTATGCCACACGCCCTTAATGTATAGTAACTCTATTAAAGAATGAAGGCAAAAGGAAAGAACGGGTCTGGGTTTTAAATGGTTTTGATTGGGTATGTCATTAACGGTTTACAAAATAATTCACCATCAGAGGGAAGACGAAAGCCAGCTAGACATTTGCAACGCCACTGTTGTGATTGGTCTTTTGATCATCCTCCTATATACATGAAAAGGAACAGTGTAAGGACCTGGCGTAGCCCACCGAAACTCCATGCGCAAAGAAGATGCGCAGCTGATGACATAGCCCCTTTAAGCGTTAGGCTTAGCAGATTTTTAAAGCTTTACCGATGTATATTAATTCACTTAGTTAACTGCGCCATGGGCTCGTACTACGATCTCAGCCTTCGGGACTGTCAGCCATGCGCGGTCGGGAGCTATCAAGACAACGAGGGCGAGGAATTCTGTAAACTTTGTCCACAAGGAAAAACGAACAGAGAAACGGGTGCCAAGAGTCAGGACATGTGCTTGGGTAAGCGAGTAAAATGTGTCTTAATCAAGCGGTTAACCTCTAGTGTCATTTTCAATCCCGAAGTCACCCTGCACTATTATTTTTGACAAACACTTCTCTATTTAATAATGAAAAAAAAAAAGAATGAACAAAGCGGCTATACTTGATGGTGGTTCCCTTCTCTTTCAGACACTTGCAGCTCCGGTGAATTCTCGGACAGCGGTTTAGCCACGTGTAACGCATGCCCACTGGGTACGTACCAGCCTTGTAATCGCAGCACACATGCCCAGATGGGACTGGTACCGAAGCTATCGGCACCAAATCTGTGGAAGACTGCAAAGGTGAGTTCCAATTCTTCGTGATCCTCCTGCGTCCTTTCTGGGACTACACAATATTTTAAAAGGCGGCTGGTGGGGATAGACCTTTGAATTTTTTTTGAAAAACCAATGCACATTTTTTAGAAACATTTTTTTGCGATTAAAGCTTTGGTTTCTTCAGTTTCGATAACTGATCCGATGCAGAGAGGCGTTCGACCAAACCCCAACTTTCTGCAGCATTTTTAATTTCGTTTTCTGACATAGACATTTAAAATTTACATAAGTTGAAGAAATTATTTGAGAACCCCCCCCCCCCCCCCCCCCCGCACGATGCTGTTGGATATACAGTATGGCTAGACTATTGCGAGGCTTTTACTGTAGGCAACAAGCGCATAAGGAGATGCGGTTAGGACCTATATAACCAGCAGCCTGTTCATAATAGGGCATCTCGTTTCTCGCAGAAATCTGCGCTGCGGGTAGCTATAGCCCGCAAGGTGTCGGAGGCTGTCTTCCCTGTTGTCAGGGCACGTATCAACCGAACTCGAAGGCAAAGTCTTCTATCCAGTGCCCACCTGGCACGACAACTGTTAAGGCAGGTTCAACGTCTGCTAGCCAGTGCTATCAAGGTAGGGTCATACTAGTTGATGGTGATGGCGGTGATGATGGTGATGGCGGTGATGGCGGTGATGGCGGTGATGGCGGTGATGATGGTGATGATGGTGATGGCGGTGATGATCGTGATGGCGGTAATGGCGGTGATGATGGTGATGGCGGTGATGATGGTGATGGCGGTGATGGCGGTGATGATCGTGATGGCGGTAATGGCGGTGATGATGGTGATGGCGGTGATGATGGTGATGGCGGTGATGATGGTGATGGCGGTGATGATGTTGATGGCGGTGACGATGGTGATGGCGGTGATGATGGTGCTGGCGGTGATGATGGTGATGATGGTGATGGCGGTGATGATGGTGATGGCGGTGATGGCGGTGATGGCGGTGATGGCGGTGATGATGGTGATGGCGGTGATGATGGTGATGGCGGTGATGATGGTGATGGCGGTGATGATGGTGATGGCGGTGATGGCGGTGATGGCGGTGATGATGGTGAGGGCGGTGACGATGGTGATGGCGGTGATGATGGTGCTGGCGGTGATGATGGTGATGATGGTGATGGCGGTGATGATGGTGATGGCGGTGATGGCGGTGATGGCGGTGATGGCGGTGATGATGGTGATGGCGGTGATGATGGTGATGGCGGTGATGATGGTGATGGCGGTGATGATGGTGATGGCGGTGATGGCGGTGATGGCGGTGATGATGGTGAGGGCGGTGATGATGGTGATGGCGGTGATGATGGTGAGGGGAAGTGCGGGGAGCTCCGATGACGTTATTAATTCATTATTGTAATTGTTTGTTTTTTGTTTTGTTTTTTCTGGGAGGGAGGGTGACTTTGGGGTATACAATTTTGGGCTCTTGGACCCCACTCCCCCCTCCTCGTGTGTTGGTAGTGTGCCACCGGTGACAAACAGTGTTGAAAAACGCAAGACTAGTTCCAGTACCGCGCGGTTAAACCAGCCTTTTTGTTTTGAAATGATAGATAGATTAGATTAGATAGATAGGTTTATTCAAAAACTTTGCTACCCGAAGGTTGAATTACGTTATGTTACAATAGTCAAATACTTAAAAATTCTAAAAATCTAAAATATGATTCCAAAATTACAGGCTTGATCAAATCTATACTGCGTTGATTAAATATCTTGTCGTAAAATTTAGTTGAGGCATTGAACATTAAAAAAACTTTTTGCAAAACGTTGCGTGTTGGCTTTGATGGCAAAGACCCGCCTCTTCCTAATATTAATTCTAGAGTTCTGCTGAGGGAGCAGCCTATGTAGTTTGTGGTTTGGACTGGCCATGACTTCGCTAAAGAGTTTGTTTGTTGCGACCTCACGTCTTTCATGCAGTGTTGTGATATTAGAGGCAAGTAATGCCTGTGCATAAGAGTCGTCTGGAAATATTATTCTAAGCGCACGCTTCTGACATGACTCTAAATCTGCTGCTAGGTACTTGGGCCTAGCAGCAGATTTGGAGTCATGTCAGAAGCGTGCGCTTAGAATAATATTTCCAGACGACTCTTATGCACAGGCATTACTTGCCTCTAATATCGGAGTTTTACCGGCGAACTGTCACATTTTAGTGAATGCTAAGAAAACTAGACCAAACTTAAGAATATAATTTTCTTTATGACTCTCTTATTATCACACAAAATCTGTCATCTTTTGTACAGTATGTTTTAATGCTGTACAGTTAGTCTAAACAGCGACTGAAGTCAGCCTTTCGTACCTTTACTTGAAAGATTCAACACTACGATTGTGCTTGTTTTCGCCAGAGCACGCGCATGCGCAAACGTTATTTAGCACTGTCCCGGTGACCACAGAACTGAGGGTTTTTCGGTCATATATACAGGTGAATGTGGCATGGACTTTGAAAACGGTCTCGGTGGATGGAAACGAACCGGTACTGCTTTTGACAATCAGCCTACATACGGCGATAATTCCCTGGTGCGGAATGGGCAGAATGCAGAAATGAATGGTGATTATTGGATTGGTGGCTATAAAAATCGGCCCACTCCCTCAGGAACACCAGGCGCCACGCAGGGTGACGGACCACAGAGATCCCTGACATCACCCCCTTTCAGGTGTGTTGTATCCAAAATCTGAAGTGTAAAATTTGTTGTTTGACTGTTCTTATTTCTTAGCTTCTCGTCAGATTGAGTGCTTGACATTAGTTATGGCAAATTGAATGCTGTTTTAACATAGCGCATTTATGAATTCTCAGCAGGAAGTTTAGGGTGGTCTAATATCCGTAAAGTATAAGTCGTTTTCTTCAATGTAGTTTTTGCAACCGGCGTAGTAGCGTACTAATCAGGGATGGTTTTGCGGGCTCAACAGAACCAGCTTTTTGTGAGCAAAGCACCAAGCAGCCGAGGAGAGCCTGAACTATTTTTAAAATTGCTTTCATAAGTTGGAGCAACCATGGGCCGTCACCCAGTGCCTCAAGTTTGCCGTTCTGTCCACCCCTTTCCCTCCCCAACCACCCCCATCCATGCCATCAATGCACAAGGAAGTGACGTTGCAGCCGGAAAACTAAATGCAAACCTATTATTATAGAATCGGCGGCACCAAGATATCGTATCTTGTTGGTGGCGGTTGTGACGCATCAAAGGAGCGAGTGGAGCTGTTGATTGACGGGTCCGTGGTGATGTTTGACAGCGGTCAATGCACAGAAACCATGCGCCGAGTAGAGAAAGATGTGTCGGCGTATGTGGAAAAGATGGCGCGCATGCGCATTCCTGATGACAGTAGTGAAGGGTGGGGTCATATCAACTTTGATGATCTTCGTGGAAACTTTTGTATCCAATTCAGTTAGAGCCTAGAACTTCAGTTGGCAACTGTGCAAACTTATTTTCCAGCGTAAAACGTGTTGTAAGTAATTCGGTTTCATTTGGGATAGTTAATAAACAAATAATAAAAAGAAAAAGAACCCAGCGTTCTGTACCGAGGGATCTCAATTTAACGAAGCAAAGTCAAAAACATGAGGAACTTGACAAAAAGAAGCCAGGGGCGGGAGGTGTGCGTGTGTACGTGCGTTCGTAATGTGCGTAGTGCGTAGGGGGCGTTGGTTTTTTTTTCTTGCAACCCTCTTAAAACATTTTGAGTATACCGTCGACTGTTCGTGAAGTGCAGATCCGTGTTATATTTGCATAAGATTGTACGGTAATTTTTAGTGAAGCGTAAGGAAGTAGGGGACCGACCATATTATAAGATCTCCAAAAGTACTTCGAGTAAACCTCCCGCTCTCTCAACCAATATTCAAATATTAGACTACACTATGTCTATTTCGTTTATTGTCATTTTCTAAAGAAACGTACAAAATATATTATGCTATGCCACCTGAACAATATTAGTGGCACCTGTTGTTGCGAAAACTTAATTCAAATTAGAAAAAGGTCGGGGCTGTTTTAAAAACTAAGCCCCTCCCATATTTCTTTCATCTTAAAATCTTCCTTTTTTTTGTGCTTGTCACGTCTGCGGCGAAAATTTCTCCCGTCGAGCACGTGGAAGATACTCCTTTGGCAAATTTGTTTTATGTTCCGCTAATTATAAACAACATGTTCAACATCTCGTGCCATCATGTTTACTTCTTGGGAAGGCAAGCAGCCATTGTCTACTGATAAATTTGTCAACAAACCGGGAACCGTGTCATAATTGCTAAGAGCGCTAATCTTGACAATTGTTTTGGTCCTAAGTGGTAACCTGGCTCTCTGAATGGTGGCAATTCAAATACCTCGATAACGTAATTTGTCAACAAATCTGACTTTCGTATGACTTTACCGCGTCCACTAAGACATAATTCAAGCGAAATTTTTCATTTTTCCGAGTGTTGGGAAGATTTGGGAAGGATGGTGTTGAAGCTTTTAGTGGTTGTCGTTGCGTGTTGTGTTTGCCGTGTTCTTAGCGCTCCAGTGCTTACGGAGGACGATCACTTCATGGTTAAACGATGGGACTTCATAGAAAACAACGACCGTAAGTAATGCATTTTTTCATGTTTTCTTCTAATTACCCGCCTTGACTCTTTGGGTGATTTATTTAAGGGTTGGATGGCAGGCTTGAACAGTTTCCGATGTTTTC
Organism: Nematostella vectensis; assembly: GCF_932526225.1. Lineage (NCBI taxonomy): Eukaryota > Metazoa > Cnidaria > Anthozoa > Actiniaria > Edwardsiidae > Nematostella > Nematostella vectensis. The sequence continues at coordinate 592,654 of NC_064036.1, read as the reverse complement.
GCTTAGTCAACCGTTTAGTTCAGTGAACCTTGTGGCGATCTCTTGCACAATAGATATGGTCCGGGGTAACGATAATAACGAATAAAATTATATATAATTTTGGAAGAGTTGTCCTTATCACAGTACAGAAAACAAGGCGTTGATACACCATAGTCATCTCTTGTATTTAAGTTCGCTACACAAATAGTGTTTTTATTTTTACTTAATATTCTTACTCTTTTTTTTTTGCACTGTAATAGCCATCACATTTTTGTAGATTTTTATTGATCTTTAAGCACTTCGTGTGGCACTGCTATTGTAGAAAGCTAACCTTTTTTGTAAAAGCAAAGGTTAGTTGAAACCTAAGGCACTTGAATCTCACAGTTACCTAAAATAGGATCCATGTCTGATCGCATTACATAACACAATGCAGATCTCATTACCTCAATGTGAAATGTTAGGTCAAGTACATTCCGTAGGCTAAAACAGGTATTGAGATCATCTGAGACCACGGACAGTACAGCGGTTTAACTCAAGCTGCACATGCGGCCAGCACAGGCGATCCATGTAGTCCCCGGAGTGGGAAGAGGAAGGTCTTTAGACTAGCAGAATGTTATTATTTGATGCGTGGTAAAAGCCAAATGTTATCAAAAGTAATTTCCATCATACATTTGACAATCAAAACAATATGAATTAAAACGCGAGACATGACCTTATGCTAATGAGGGACCTGTTTCGTGAAAAAGTCTCCCTTTACTCCTACAACAGGTACCATCTGGGTTTGAGCTTTGGAAACAAAAGCACGACTTATTACTTATTTATACGGCCTCGAGCTCTACACTTGCGTCAGTTCGAGATAAAGGAAATTGAAACATCTAAAATACGAATTGTGCAGTTATCCGTGACATAGGAATCGGGAAAGGTCGAGGATTTGCACGCCAAAATTCGCCATGAAGCTTGCATTCGTGTTTGCGTTGGTGATCTTGGTTATTTTCATAGCATGTTGTGACTCAAAGTCCACTAAAAAGCCATCAAAGTCTTCAAAGAAATCTGAAATAGCGAAATCGGAAAAGCATAAGTCCGCTAAATCGCACGACAAAAAGGACAAGTCACCTAAAAGACACGAGGAAAAGCATGTGAAAAAATCGAGTATCCCAACAAAAAAAGTTGTAGCAGTCGTGAAGAAGGCTAAATCAAACACCAAGAAAGACAGTGCTCATAAGCCAGTGATAAGCAAAGCGCCAAAGTCAAAAGCAATGTCAAAGACAAAGTCGAAACACAAGATAGCAAAGAAGGGAAAGAGCGGCAAAGCTAAGGATAAGGCGGCGAAGAGCGAAAAATCACCTAAATTGTCGTCATCCCCTGCTAACAACGTAAAGCAGTCGTCAGGTATTGCAAGATTTTAAAGCACAGCAGAGGAAAAACTTTGGGGTTAGGGTTGTTTGTTTTTGGAACCACGTGGTGAGATTTTCTTTCGCCGACGAATAATAAGAAATGTATTTCTTTGAATCAAATCATCCCTGTAATTTGTACTTCTCTTCTCTAGATTATCGAAATGATGATAACAAATATACCCAGGTTTGACTTTTTTTCTCATCGCCTTTCTTCTACGTCCTTGACATTAAGGCTGTGAAGAAAAAAAAAACCTTTAATTCTTTAGAACTTGTCATTTAACTCCAAAATTCCATAAACTTAGCACATTTATGCTTATAAAAAGGCAAAAAGTCACCGGAAACTTTTATCGCACAGCAACGATCACAGATAGACGAGTAAAGGTAGGATACAGGAGTCGCATCCCTCCATCAAAAACGCAACTTTTTTTGTAAAAGATGCCAAATCTCATGCGCGTACATGGTCTGTCACGGTCTGTCGTGATTGGAGGAAAACTTCTTTAAAAAACCCAGACAGTGCATTTCTCGTCTGGTTCTTTGAATTTTAAATTGTTTTCTGCTGTCGCCATACGGGCCTGCTCTTCCCTTCTGAGTCGCAAACCTATAGCTATATTTGCTTTTTGCTTTTTCCACAGCGGACATGCTAAAGATCCCCTCAGACTGCAGCAAACTCGTACAGCAATACACAAACGGCGAGATGGTTATGTTTGAGTACAAGGCAAAGATGGCAAAGTGCCTCAAGCACAAGGATGGTGAGGAAATGCACAACTTGACGTCCTCTTTTGAAATTACCCCCTCCCCTAAATTATGAATACGAGATAAATATGGGATCAGTCTTTACTTTCAAGCAGGTGATAAAAGTACAATATGACAAATAGTAATGAATCTTTTTCCATGTTTTTTTTTACCCATCTAGCAGTTCATAAAGGCTGGAGATTATTAACACGAGACATTGCAGACAAAAAACTTTGGTTGAATGAACTAACGTCATCTGCCTCTGGAGGTCTATGCATTTTTTAACTCTGAGGTCAACTCCTCGGCCCCTGATGGGCGGTAAAACTAGACGATCTTTTAGAATAAATTTTTACCTCGCACTACCATGTTCCTGAAACGTCCTAGCTATACTAGCTATAAAATGCTAACCAATTAATGCGCACGCCTGTACAACTAGCTCATATCTAACTACTAACCAAATAAGGTCGTATAAAAACCTCCACAGAACTTATAAGTCGCGATACAATTGCCCACGACGATAGCCAATCAGAGGGTGAGGTATCTTTTACCAACCCCGACTTCGTTGACTCCATTTCTGACAAGAACGACGCGGACGGTCAGATTGATCACACTTCTGACGACATTGATGACACAGGTTAACAGCTTTTAATTACTAACATTATCATACTCGATGTTAAAAAAAAAAAAATAAAACTAAAAACTAACATCAATAACAGCACTAACACATCAACAAATATATTGATGATACGGTTTTACAGCTTTTAATTACAAACAAAAACTAATAAACAACATCAAAAAAGAACACATTTTGTCAACTAGACATCCGTGCAAACTGCGCCAGCACCTGCCAGCATTGCTGGCGAATTTTCGCTTGACTGACTATAGGACAAAGGAAATGTCAAAATGGGAAATGGACTTTTGTCTTGTGGTCAGTCGAGCAAGAATTCGGCAGCAATGCTGGCAGGTGCTGGCGCAGTTTGCACGGGGCTTAACAGGCAAAATATACGCTATACATAAAAATATCAATCAAGACAAATCCTGAAAGCATCCATAAGAAAAACACAGAAAACAGTGACTTTTGCAAATTTTGTCTTATTTGTACATCCAGACGCATCTAAGAAATATGACGTGCCCCAGTACCAACCCTCTACTTACCAATATAACTACTTCGGCGCCGAGCCACAACAACAGACTGCGTATTACCAACAACCACAGCAACAAGGTGACGAACAACTACCACAACTATGCCTGAACAACTACCACAACTAACAACCAGCTCCTTAACAATAACAAGATGACGAATACATACACAACTACTTGTCTTTCTCACAGTTTCCTAACTAACTTCTAAATTGGGAGTTGTTGTGTGAAACGTAACTTGTACAGCTATGGGGAGTACGAGCAGACTGTCGACGTTTGCAACCTGTCGATCTGAAGGGGGAATGAGAAGGAACAAAGAGAGGTCTAGGGCGATGTGGGGCTACCCTGTCTATGCAAATTAAATTCCAAGGATGCCGTTTGACCAGCTACTATGTCCAGATCATCGACGGAAAGCTAAAATTGAAGTTTTTAGGCGGATTGCTTAAAATCTCGATTCGGGGATAGTTCCATCCCTCTCCCATCCTGTACCGATGTCAGTGATTTCGTACTGCTAAAAAGGCGGCAGAAAATCGCGCTGGAAGCTGAGGTAGTCAGAATTACGTTGCCAGCCTTGTCTCATAAACGTACCTAGTATCGACTCAAACATCCGAGACAAACTTATATCGCTCTAAACTCGTAAAATTGGGCTTCTTGGGAAGAAAAACACCACAAACGGATACATTTATATCCCAACTAAGTTTATTTCATGAATTAGAGCATTAAGATATAACTCGATATAATTCGTATGTCCTTAGAAATCCTTTACTGACGCGGGTGGGAAGCCTGTGTTATAACCAGGCGCGTGGCTTGGGGTGGAGGGGATGCACCCTCCTTTAACCACCAAAATTGGGTAATTGGTCATTGGGTCAGAAAAAAAGATTATCATTCTCTTTCAAATATCAATGACTATGAGCCCCCTCTCCGGAAATCCTTGCTACGCGCCTGATCATAAATAACAAGGAACAACAACGGCCAAATACTACTTCAATTTTGAGGGTCATGCTTGATGCCTCTAAGACTAATGTTCTTACACTAACGCTTGCAGATCAGAGCTACGCTGAACAACCTCAGATACCTCAACAAAGCCAGGCTGCTTTTGCACCAAGTTCATCTTTCCCTGCCAACCAGCAAGTGGACTTCCGGCAGCAGGTACCGCAAAGTCAGAATAGTATGGCGCGGAGCGATGTCCCAGTTGCGCAACAGGTATGAGTGGGTGAACATGGCGTTTTTACTTCATTATCTTCCTTGCACTCACTAGGTGCATGCTCGGAAACCCTGTGGTGTTAGTGACCACTCCCCACCTTTTGCTACGACTGGTGGTCATATAACTATCCTTAAAAAGCTGCACTAAGGTAAATATCAAAAAGAAATTCCATTATTTTTACTGACCAAGATGATTTTCACAGTATCAGCAGCAACAACCCGCCCAAAACAGCTACGACCGCAGTGACGTGCCAGCGGCACAACAAGTAAGTTACACATACACTGTAATATCATAGCGGAGCCAGCGCGGAGCTTCGCGTGCGGAGCCCCATAGGTATAAAAAAAAATAGTATATAACTTTTTTTGTAAGTTTTTTTTGTCATCGCGCGGGAGCCCTGTGGTTCTGCCTCGCCTGCCTGCCCGCCCAAGCTATGTAACCACGCTTAGATGAGACGGTCGCCTTCACTCTCGAGAAAAACGCAAACTTCCAAACATCTTAAAAAGTGAAAAAAATATTTGAGAAACTTTATTACAGTCATGGATTGCTTAAATCAAAGAATCTACAATTTTCCGCTGTCGAATTTCGCCTCCAACAAACTGGTTATCACACGCCAGAAGATCGATTACACTACCGACTCTCAAAATGGCGATGAAAATAAGTCTACGAAAGAGTCTTTACAAAAAGTCTAAAATATAAGAAAGGACCCATGTCTAGAGACAGAGAAATTGAAGACAATAAAGCAGCAAACTATAATTATAAATGTTGGTTTCTCGCCGACTTGAAACGAATGAAACGGTACTGATTATTAGTCTATTTTCAGTTTAGTCTAAATTTAAATTGTAGTTTAACTTTATGTTTTATAGAGTTACTGTTTTTGTTCATAATCATGGTGTACTAAAAAATAAATCTCTTAAATGCGAGTTATTCGAACAAAACCAATTCCCCTTCTTCTGTTCCTGTCCAAATCAAAATTTCTTGTTACAATCTTATTGAATTTATGCCAGACTTAAAGGCAAACAGAGTATACAAGTGTATGTTATCCCTAATATTTTATTTGATTTTATTTTTGTTTTGTAGGAACAATTTTTGAGGGGAAATTTTCCTTTTAGTTTAGTTTTTTAGGGCTCTTAACTTGACGGTACATAAAATTCACTGAACTTGTCAGTAAATAAAAAGAAATAAAAAGAAGTTATCTTTTTTTTAGCAATATCAAACCAATCAAAGCAAGATATGCTGCACCTCTACCAATGCTGCTGTGTCTTTGGCAAATAGCTCTCTATAAAAGCACTGGATAACCAGTTTTAGTTATTATAAAACCACCCCTGAAAGGCAGCCACTTTTCCAACAGATTACTTGAGTGTTTGTTGTTTTTAGTGGCCATAAAATTTAATGATTTAAAATAAGTATATGATAGATATCTAAGGGGACAATAAGAAAATCCAAAGGTAGTCCACTTTTACTCCTTTCAAAGCTACTACATTGATCAAAGCTACTCAGCAGCGTCCAAAAGGTGATTGCAGAGGCACCACTTTACTTCCCCTGTAACTGAACTGTATTATCCCTGTTATTGTTCCTGGCCATTGATTTAGATTTGCCAAACCATTGTTTGAAGGCCATATAATTGTCATTTGTTTTTTCTCTTCTTATCATGCTTGTATTTTGTTATTTTCTTTTTGCTGTTATTGTTTATAGCTGGTGGAAACACGCCAATACCAATTTTTTTTTGGGGGGGGGGGGGGGGGGGGGGGGTGTGGGTGGGTGCACAATCCGATAAGGTGGACCAAATTTTTCCGGAAGGGGATTTTTCTGATAAAAATCTGCCCCCCCCCCCCCCCAAAAAAAAAAACAAAAAACAAAAAAAAAACATAGGTTTTTCTAATTTTCTTTCTAATATATATTTTATCTAATTTGCTTATGTTTTATAGTTTTGTCTACAAATAGCATGTCTATTTCGAACAGAAAGTAGTGGTGTACCCCCTGCCTCCCCCCCTGGGTACGAGCCTGTGGAAATATAGAAATAAATAATAAATAAAATAATAAACTATGAATAATATTTGGGATACAAATGCGCTGGCTCAGCCTTTAGGCAATGCCTAAATATATATATTAAGTTGAAATTGTTATAGAGACAAGCTGTGAAACTAAATTGTCTGCAGGAAAAAAGATAAATAAAAAGTGATGTTCTTATGTTGTCTAAAATAAAGATTCGCTAACGTTTTTTGATGAGCCATTTTTTAGAGTAAAAAGATACATTGATATATGGATACACCTTTCGTTTCCCTAGTTGCTAGTAGTCTGTCATACAAAATTTATTCGTCTCTGTTGCAGGAATAGGATAAACACATACGATCAATTCGTCTCCGTTACAAGAATCAAATGTGATGTAAAAATACAACAAGTTTACCATCCCTTGTTGTTGTCAGTTTCAGCCCTCGGCAAACCAGTGGCAACAAGCTCCAGACCAGCAACAATTCCCAATGGCTAAAAAAGACGAGACACCCGAACCATCCAGCGATGATCCTTTTGCACAGTTCATGACTATGCAACAATCAAACAACGGGGAAGCCAACATCGCGCCACAGGAGGCCCAACTAAGGAGCAGCATCCCTGACCCGTCCCAGGCCCAACAAACAAACGCGGATCTCACGGCAGCACAGGCTACCCAACAGAGAAGTGACATTCAGCCCGATCCATTCCAGGCCCAACAGCCAAACAACGTAGACCTCACGGCACTACAGGCTACCCAACAGAGAAGTGACATTCAGCCCGACCCGTTCCAGGCCCAACAGCCAAACAACATAGACCTCACGGTTCCACAGGCTACCCAACTGAGGAGTGACATCCAGCCCGATCCATCCCAGGCCCAACAGCCAAACAACGTAGACCTCACGGCACCACAGGCTACTCAACAGAGAAGTGACATTCAGCCCGAACCGTTCCAGGCCCAGCAACAAAACAACGCGGAACTCACGGCACCACAGGCTACCCAACAGAGAAGTGACATTCAGCCCAACCCGTTCCAAGCCCAGCAGCCAAACAACGTAGACCTCACGGCACCACAGGTTAACCAACAAAGGAGTGATATCCAGGCCGATCCATCTCAGGCACAACAGGGATTCAACCAAATGCCAGCTGCTAGTCAAGCCACGTGGATGCGGCAATGGAGCCCAGAGGATCATGGGCTCTTCCCTGAGAATCCTTGATTAGTGAGGATAACAATACATTACAGACAATAAATTGCATACTTCTTTCTTAGGGAAGAAGAGAGATACCAAAGACTTTGCATTCCAAAACTACACTAAAACCAATGTCATAACTACAAGATCTGAGGAGATAAGGGGATATTTATAAACAACTAATTATATGATACTGACTGCAAAGCAGGGTTTAATATCACACTAGGGCTAGTTTGCTAGTCAAGCATGTTTTGTTTTCGCGGATGCCACAGTTTTATACCAATATAGTCCAATACTGTTAGACCATTTTATGCCTTAAACTGTTGACAATAGGCTTTGGCATGAATCGATCAAATAAAACTTTAAGTTTAATAAATCTAGGTCAAGAGGTTGTTTTTCCAATTTTAATTATCCTTTTATAAATCAAGGTCAAGGAGGAAACAATACCTCTCACACGTTTCCCATTGCTCCCTGATTTTTGGAGATGAGCGTGACTTGCTCGGCTTATTTAGATGATTGACATACTTGGTCCTAATTTTTTTGGATCACGCGCAATGCCTTTCCAATAGAGGTCAGCTTAACAGAGCTGGCGATCGACTAAAGAGAAATAGGGTTGAGGGGACATTTGCATCTTAGGGTAAGTCGCTCCGGTTTGCCTGACGTTTAGAACAGGAAAGGGGTGCAGCCTAAAATAAACGCTATTACAAGCAGAATTGTTATGCTTGCAGAAACTGCTTGCCATTGAAATTAGCTACCCTAGCCAAAAGAGCTACACCCCCTCATTTACACAAACAAACTTTGGCTTATGTGGGTACGTGATACACGCATGATGAAATGCGTAATCTATGTCATAGTAACAACTTGTATCCAATGTGCCAGGTGTGTATTTCGGTAGCATTAGGAAATAATATTATATTGATAAAATCCAATCCATATATAAAATAAGGCTTTATTCAACTGCTAAAACATGGAAGTAACATGACCGTACATTGTAGCCCCCTTTTGTCTATTTATTCATATTGTTCTAGTTATTGATCTTCCTTCTTACGGTAGACACATTTGGGGTCGCACCGTCGGGAACCCAAGACGTCGAGGTCGGTGTGACGAGATATTCCGCCTTGTTATCGCTCCTTGTTACGCTGACCTCGCCGCCCTTGTTCCAAAGGATGTTCGGGTCGTTAAGAATATTGTGACGTAGGGTTCGGTTCCAAAATACGATGTTTATTTATCACATATGGCTCACGGCAGACTCGTACTTAGTCTTTATTAGCTGTTGCGCGGTCATCCACAGGAATCCTGTAGCGGGGACGGAATAAAAGTGATAAGCGAATTCATACTCCTGAAACCAATTCCTGACTGCATGCACCGTGCGCTTCGTCAACCTTCCCAAAATGCATCGCGCGGCGTCTGGGTACGAGACTGTGGTCCATCACGTTGCTACATATCAATATTTGGGTGACCTTCATACCCACTCGGCCAACCTCTTGGAGGCCTGGGTCTAAGGGCTTTTCAAGATCAGTGAGAAAAAGATTTGACCAAGCGATCAAATTTTTCTAACAAATTTTGGCCGCGAGTCTCAAATTGACAGGAATCCAGCATTTTTTTACCATGTTTTCTGGAGATCCGGGAGCGGGAAAACTTTAGCTTTTCTAAATATGGGCATCAATGCCCATATAAGGCAATACATACGAAGGACACTATATGTGGGGAATATGTTTGATATGCACCTTTTCAGCTTAATTTTTTGTTATAATAATCAGATCAAATCTTATCAAAATAGCTGAAACAATACTTCTTGTGATTCATGATCTGCGCGAATCATAGTAGAAACATTATATAATGATATAATATTCACCTATACGACTTGTTACAAACTTGGCATCGAGTATGAAGGTTTATAGGGTCTTGTTCGAGAAATTTCTTAAAATATACCTTAACAGGGATATCCTAACGAGAGGCTGTTTATCGATAAACCCTGCGTCTATATAGAAAATTGGTACACAAAAGAAAAATCTCAAAATACAGCTCATCTTAAACCCTAGCAAACAATTTCAGCAAGCGGATAGGTTCTAGCTAACTCTAAAAACATCAATGTCAGGAGGAAAATACTACTGGGTAATACAACTAGATTGCACTCTCCCTCTGCATCTGATCGCATATATTGTGGATACACAGCCTGGGAGGTGGACGGCCATAAAACATGACGAGGAGATAGAGGGGGGGGGGGGGGCTGGGAGATAGAGTAGTCGGCCAAAACAAGACGAGGAGAGGGGGGCCTGGAAGGTAGAGTAGTCGGCCAAAACAAGACGAGGAGAGGGGGCCTGGGAGATAGAGTAGTCGGTCAAAACAAGACGAGGAGAGGGGGGCCTGGGAGGTAGAGTAGTCGGCCAAAACAAGACGAGGAGAGGGGGGCCTAGGAGATAGAGTAGTCGGCCAAAACAAGACGAGGAGAGGGGAGCCTGGGAGGTAGAGTAGTCGGTCAAAACAAGACGAGGAGAGGGGAGCCTGGGAGGTAGAGTAGTCGGCCAAAACAAGACGAGGAGAGGGGGGCCTGGGAGGTAGAGTGGTCGGCCAAAACAAGACGAGGAGAGGGGGCCTGGGAGGTAGAGTAGTCGACCAAAACAAGACGAGGAGGGGGCAAAACAAATACACACTAAATACACCCCAAAAATAACTTATTTTAACCGAAAAATATACAAGGACAAATTTAAATTCGAAAATACATTGGAGCCCCCCCCCCCCAACCCTCCAATATTCGAATACCCTTTCCCTGGATGCACAAGCTGGTGTTCATGTTTTTTTTAAAGAACAGAGTAGTTCTAGATAAATCCTAAGCTTATCACGAGGGGCAACATGATGCTGAAACACGCGCTTTTTCTGTGCTTGTTCGAATGGATTATAGCGAGAATTGCATGATCTACTCTGACTTGCTTTATTAGTGAAACTTCTTATTCAACGCATTTGCTTTTCATCTCTGAGTGCACGTTTATTCAGGTATGGGTGTTATGTTCATTTAAGCAGAAACAGCTGGAAGATTTAATCTCGCTGTCTATAAGTGCACAGTTTCAAGAGTTTTGTCTTTATACGAACACCATCTGCATTTCGGTTAGCATATCGCTTATGACTCTAAAATTTGTGAACTTGTTATAATTTTTTTGGGGAGATGCTATAAAAGCCAAAAAAAATAATTATATTTTAAAATTAATTAAGCAATTGAGGAATACGATGTGAATTGTATTCAAAACAGGTTATTTCCTCATGCCTATATTTTACCCTCTAAGTCGAACTCCCGATAATTCTCGTTTTCTATTCTTTTGGTCTCGATTTAATTGAAGATATTCTACTTAACGTATTCGGGTAACAATTAAAATCAGCACAATCAGGGAATGGATGATACACGAGCCAAGGACCGACCACCAGAGTTTGATGATGTATTTGAGCACGTGCAGTCGTTTGGTCGCTTCCAGCGTATTCTTTACCTCTGCACACATCTGCTCATTATACCCGTCATGCTTCACTTCAACTTGATGATCTTCGCCATGGGCACCCCGCAGTTCCACTGTGACGTCACTAACACCACGTGTCCTCCTAACGAGTGTTGCAAGAACTGTACTTCGTACGCGTTTGATGGGCCTTTTACAAGCATCATTTCTGAGGTAATACGGGGATAGGATATTGGCGGTTATGGCAGGCGTGTTCTCAGGATTGGCCGAGGGGGGTGGGGGTGGGGGGGGGGAGTGGTGGGTGCGCAATTATAGGTATCATATGGATACCTCCGCACTCGTGGATAGTTAAACTAAAAGAGGTGATTAATCGTCTAGGCGTGGGATATTTATGGGACAACCGAATCACAATTGATTATAAAAAGGAATTATAGGATGCTAAGACAAAGAATTGAAGACATTGAACTGTAACTTTGGCACAGTGAGGTTATTATGATATATATCGCAATCATAAGGGCAAGTACGAATTTGGGAATTATCTTCACATCCCGAATCAGAACCACCGCAGGTGCCTTACCAAACTGCGCATTAGTAATCATGATCTAGATAGAAATAGAGAGGGGGAGATATCACAGACCTTACAAACAAGAACAAGAGAGGTCATGTCCGTTCTGTCCAAACAGTGTCGAGGACGAGTACCACTGTGTCATTCACTACAAAAAATATACACAATCAAGAAAAAAGTTCATTGAAGTGATTGGTAAATCTTGGAGATAGATGCAGAAAAGCAATCGATCAAAGAAAATTTTTCCCTAATATTTAATCCACCATTATCATGACTGTGCTTTTTGCTATCCCTAGTGGAATCTGATCTGCGATGGTGCAGCACTTGGTGCGACAGTCCAGTCCTGTCTTTTTGCTGGGATGCTCGTATCATGTCTGTTTGCTGGATACTTGTCAGATATGTTTGGGAGGAAGAAATGCATGTTCACAAGTGTCGGGATCATGGTAAGATTTCCAATCCATCGAAAAGTTAAGGGAGAGAGAGCATTAGCATAGTGTCCTAAGTCCTCGGTAGTGGCAAAGAAAATACACATCGAATAAATTTCGTTTGGATAGTCAAGGAGTGAAAAGTTTTATATTCTCAAAACAAAGCATACTATTTTACAGTATGAAATTTACAAAGGCAGTCGGCCAATATGCTGACCGATTTGACCGGCCATATTGCGCATTTTACATAATGTAGGTATATACGTTATGTACCATCATTTTAATGTTACGTCATAAACAAGAGCATCCACCAGTCAGGTGGAAGATTTCTATTGTCCATCCACCAACATGCCCTTCGTTTTGTTAGTTCAGTTTGCCCCCCAGATTGCAAGACATCAATTTCACCGCTTGTTCTTGATTATTTTCCTTTAGTCTGTAGCAAGCCTAGCTGCGTCATATGCGCCTTCTCTCGTCGTTTACGCTTCTCTTCAGTTCTTTGTTGGACTTGGCATGATGAGCTTTATGTTATCCCTATTCACATTTGGCGTAGAAATAGTTGGGCCGAGCTGGCGAACAATGGCTGGGAATCTGAACGGGATGTATTGGGCGTCAGGCGCTTTTCTCGGCATCCTTTTGGCGTACTACATACGGGACTGGCAAACACTCACTCGCATCTCCGTTGCGCCAATGTTCCTCTTCCTTTTCTTCGTGAGGTAAGCAGCTATTTTCTTAATTGGGCAAATAAAATAGACTAGTCGGTCATACAGTAAGTCAGTCAGTTTGCTGTGAGGCGGTCAGTTAGTTATGCGTTAGGTCAATCAGTCACTCTGACAGTCAGTCGGTAAGTTAGTCAGTAGGTTATGAGGGTAAGTTTATCAGTCATTTTGTCCGTAGGTCAGTAATTCTGTCTAGGAGTAAGTCAAACAGTCGGATGCTCGGTGTTTCGGTCGTTTTTGTTCAGACAGCTGGTCTGTTATTGAATTGCCACTAACTGCTGTTTTTGTCTCGTGTAGAGCTTATCCAGACTCCCCTCGCTATCTCTTGGTCAAGGGACGTGTGGAGGACTCTATGAACATTCTCATGAAGTTCGGCGGAAAAGGCGTACAGCCTAAACCTGAGGTTCTACGGGCACTTCTTGAAGATATCTTGAGAGCCGAAAAGAAAACAGTCAAAACAGAGAAAAGATACACTCCATTGGATTTGATCCGTACACCTAAAATGAGAAAGTTTATGTTTCTTATGGGAATCAACTGGTAAATTGTGATGTTAAAATTCATCATGGTAATGTAAAGATATTTTGAGACAATTGTATATTGTCCGCGCCACGCAAAATAAAATGTCAAACGTCAATCGATGTTAACCAAGGATCCCCAATGGGAACATCCCTTGCAGTCATAGAGCCTTGGAACTGTCTCGGGTGCCCTTGCTAGTTTGAACATCTCGGATTGGTTTAGTGTGAAAAGGTTGAACACTTCCACCCTAGGACCTTGTGGTCCTCAGACCTGAGACCCCCTGCCCACGTCCCTTTTAGTTGTAACACATCTCGTGTGTTTTCTCCAGGTTTGTAACGGCGACGATGGATTTCGCCCTCTACCTGTCCGTCACAAGCCTTTTCGGAGACATCTACTTGAACTTCTTCTTACTGCAATTCCCGACTTTGCCACTTATGCTGATCGCTTGGGTAGCAATGAAACGGTACGGAAAGCAAAACTGTAGCTATCACCTGTTTGCAGCGGTCTGCTGGTGTTTTTCACGATGCGCCGAGTCGTGGCCGCCATCTTGTTTTGCTCTAGACGCGCGCAGGCCACACGGAAGTGCTCTGATAATTCGCGCGCAGGCCACACGGAACTGCTCTGTTAATTCGCGGTCAGGCCACACGGAAGGCTCTGATAATTCGCGCGCAGGCCACACGGAAGTGCTGTGATAATTCGCGCGCAGGCCACACGGAAGTGCTGTGATAATGTGCGCGCAGGCCACACGGAAGTGCTGTGATAGTTCGCGCGCAGGCCACACGAAAGTGCTGTGATAATTTGCGCGCAGGCCACACGAAAGTGCTGTGATAATGTGCGCGCAGGCCACACGGAAGTGCTCTGATAATTCGCGCGCAGGCCACACGGAAGTGCTCTGATAATTTGCGCGCAGGCCACACAGAAGTTCTTTGATAATTCGCGCGCAGGCAACACGGAAGTGCTCTGATAATTCGCGCGCAGGCCACACGGAAGTGCTCTGATAATTCGTGCGTACGAGATTCACGAATTTCCTAAGGAGGACGCCTCCGTCATGTACTGATGCGCACTGAAACGTTTCATTGACAGGAAAATTAATGTCATGCAATTATGTTGGTTTTTTGTATGCAGCCTGGGTCGACGCGTCACCTCTATCACAGCAAGAGTTCTTGCGGGTCTTGTATGTCTCTTGATACTCGCTGTACCTCAAGGTATTTCTCAAGTTAGAACAAAATCAGCTGTATAGAAGTAAAAAACGTGGTCATATGTTAATATTATCATCAACAACAACATAAACAGCAATAGCAACAGTGGCGGAATAATGTAAGCAATAGCAAACAATTCAACGACGACAACGGCAACAACAGCACAAACAATAACCGTTACGTTAGCTATAACGTAACCTCAGATGGCCAATACAAAACCCGATGGCAAAGTCCTTGTTGTCTATTGGTGGATACTCTATGAGTTATGTCACGTGATCTTTTCTGCCAATAGAATACCCGATGGCAAAGTCATTGCTGTCCATTGGTGGATACTCTATCAGTTATGTCACATGGCCTACCTGTTACTTGATGACTTCGGAGCTGTTTCCGACGGTACTTAGGTAGGTCCCCAAGGTACTGAGGTAGGTCCCCACGGTACTGAGGTAGGTTCCCCACGGTACTGAGGTAGGTCCCCCACGGTACTGAAGTAAGTCCCCCACGGTACTGAGGTAGATCCCCCACAGTACTGAGGTAGGTCCCCCACGATACTTAGGTAGGTTCCCACGGTACTGAGGTAGGTCCCCAAGGTACTGAGGTAGGTTCCCCACGGTACTGAGGTAGGTCCCCCACGGTACTGAAGTAAGTACCCCACAGTAATGAGGTAGATCCCCCACGGTACTGAGGTAGGTCCCCCACGATACTTAGGTAGGTTCCCACGGTACTGAGATAGGTCCCCAAGGTACTGAGGTAGGTCCCCACTGTACTGAGGTAGTTCCCCCACGGTACTGAGATAGGTCCCACACGGTACGGAGGAAGGTCCCCCACGTTACGCAGGTAGGTCTCCCACGTTACGGAGGTAGGTCCCCCACGTTACGGAGGTTGGTCCCTCACTGTACTGAGGTAGGTCCCCACGGTACGGAGATAAAATAAAATATTGAGGTAGGTCCCCACGGTTTTAAGGCAGGTTTTCACGGTATTAAAGTAAGTCCCAAAGGTACTGAGGTAGGTCTTTGCGGTACATAGGCCGTATGGTCCGATCTTACTACTTATGACACTCATTTTATTTCAGAAACACAAGTCTCGCCACTGGTTCGATATGCGCGCGCATCGCCGCCCTCATCGCCCCATACATAGCGATGCTGGTTAGTAATCATACAGACTGTCGAGACCAAACTAACAAATGCGAGCAATAGAAGTTATAAATATGTGACTTAAAATGGCAGCGTCATGGTACTGCGCATGTCTGGAGTCAGTGTTTATTGTAGGCTTTAAATTGTCTACAAACTGTTGAACTTAAAAGCTGTCAATGCTTTGTTAAAATAATATGCAATATTTTATTGAAAACTGTGGTCATTTTCTTTGAATTTAAGTGTCCCATATGCAGCAAAGGCTCATAAGTCCATATTAGAATTTGACAGAAATACTTTGTATCCGGGCCGGAGAGCTATTGAAAAGTTCTTACCATGCCTGCAGTTGGGCAAACTTGGACAGCAGTTTTTGGGCTGGTTTCCA
Organism: Nematostella vectensis; assembly: GCF_932526225.1. NCBI lineage: Eukaryota > Metazoa > Cnidaria > Anthozoa > Actiniaria > Edwardsiidae > Nematostella > Nematostella vectensis. The sequence continues at coordinate 576,653 of NC_064036.1, read as the reverse complement.
TATGATCACGATCGTTCATGATCGCAGCTCATTTAAGTGTACGATCATCGCAAGCGATCGCAGCTCATTTGAGTGTACGATATCGCATGCGATCGCAGCTCATTTGAGTGTACGAACATCGCAAGCGATCGCAGCGCATTTGAGTGTACTGTCATCGCAAGCGATCGCAGCTCATTTGAGTGTACAATCATCGCAAGCGATCGCAGTTCATTTAAGTGTACGATCATCACAAGCGATCGCAGCTCATTAGAGTGTACGATCTTGCAAGCGATCGCAGCTCATTTGAGTGTACGATCACCGCAAGCGATCGCAGCTCATTCGAGTATACGATCATCGCAAGCGATCGCAGCTCATTTGAGTGTACGATCATCGCAAGCGATCGCAGCTCATTGAGTGTACGATGACGAAATCGACGATCGTGACGATCGTGTCGTCTCAATCGTGTCGTCTTTACAAGAAACATCGTGTGATCCACATCGTGTGATCCCACGATCGCATCTTATTTGAGTGTACGATCATCGCAAACGATCGCAGAGTGGTTTCCATATGATCGAAGACCGGGTTAGTTTCCATAATAATCTGTGCGTACAGGACATAATGGAAAACCCTGAACGTGCGCACTTTGAAAAGATGGAGAAAGAAGATACAATTTCTTACAATGGCCATCAGTTTCTTCTATTCCGGACTGATTTTCCCTTTTCAAAACACAAATAACGTGAGGTCGAAATGCACATCCCCAGATTTTGGCTTTTAAGATTTTTTCCTTGATCATCCTTGCGCTATGTATGGGCTCAGGGACGAAAAGCTCAAATTTTACTTTACAAATGACACTTTACAAAAATTTGCTCCAATTTTAAAATAAGTCGCACTTGATATTTTGTTTGATATTACTTACTAGGTTCTTAGGAGAATTTTCCGCCTTATTTGAACTGAAACTGTTAAAAGAGCTTATTGAAAAGGTCAAAAGAGCTTATTGAAAAGGTCAAGTCATGTTTTTCCGTCATGTCTGCGTACAGTACAAGATAGCCTGCGTTATGTTTCCCGACTAGTGGTGGTGTGTTTACCCTGCGCACCTCCCTTGGGGGCCAAAAAGTGGGTCATTTGTTATTAAGAAATCTTCAAATACTATGAGCATTTTTCATATAGATAGTGTTCTTTTTAATTTTGTTGGATTCTCACTTGGTAATAATCTCTTGATTTCCTTTAGGGCCACCTCCCTGGCGTAGGGATGACTGTCCCAATCGCAGTGTTCGGCGGCCTCGCTATCGCGACAGCCATTGCCACCCTGTGGGTCCCCGAGACCTTGTTCGCGCGCATGCACCAGACGGTGGAGGAAGCCGAGGCGGCTACAGACTATTATGGGATGCCTTGCTGTGGTCGCCAACACGTGGAGCCTGGGTCGGGAGTTGTCAATCCAGCAGTGGCGGAGGAAAGCGCAGTTGAGGAAAATCGCATTGACGTCACTTTAAAAAGTTTAAGAGCTGTGGCGGAGAATGGGACAAGTCTTTTTGATAATAAAAATGATGGAGAGGAAGTTACATCACTTTGAAAAAAAAGATGATCTAATCATAAGGCTATTAAGTGTTGATATTGTTTTGTGTTTGATTGTTTGATTTGTTTGTTCTGTTTTTCTTTATGACAAAAAAATGATTAGATGAAGCTTAAGGGGAAGGGGGGTAAGCATTCAATAATACGTAAGATGATATTGAAAGAGCAAAACATGTAAAGAGGTACAATAAAAATCTATTTTCAAATTGCAAAACATCCTTGTAAAGAATATTTGGTATTTGGGTACGGCTTGATCAGATATGGGAAATCAAAAAAGAAGATCTTCGAGAGAGGATCTTCGTAAATGTCTGATGCACACTAGTGACACAAGGACATAAGGGCATAGAACAACATGGACATAAGGGCATAGAACAACATGGACATAAGGGCATAGAACAACATGGACATAAGGGCATAGAACAACATGGACATAAGGGCATAGAACAACATGGACATAAGGGCATAGAACAACATGGACATAAGGGCATAGAACAGCATGGACATAATGGCATAAAAGAAACCATTTTTTTTCTTATGTCGTTATGTCGGGATACTGTCTTTATGTTGAACATATGAACATAACAGTGCGCGCGCCTAACATTTCTTACCAAAAAAGACACAAAATTCCGAACTGCAAATAGAGACAAGCAAACACAGATCAAGTCACCAATAAATACCTTTATTGCGCTCCGTCAGGTCCCATTTTACAGCAATAAGTCACAATAATCAATGCTAGAACACTGACATGCGCAGTACCATGACGCTGTCCCTTTAAGTCTTTCTTTGCCATAACGCCCTGAGACGCCTGTAAAATATAGGCCCAACTCCAAAACGTCAAAAATGCAAACTAAACATCACCAGACCCGGATACTCATAGATTCATCCAAGGCATAGATGACCTTCATAAGTGCATCCAAGCAATGTAATAGAATTGACTCTTTTGTCAAAATATCAACCTTAATTGCTGACCAATTCGTAATAAAATGCTTAAACTTAGAAACATTTCTTACCAAAAAAGACACAAAATTCCGAACTACAAATAGAGACAAGCAAACACATATCAAGTCACCAATAGATACCTTTATTGCGCTCCGTCAGGTCCCATTTTACAGCAATCAGTCACAATAATCAATACTAGAACCTCCATTAGAAGCGAGTCACCATTGTTAGCTTATTTTGCATGCCTGCACTGCATCATGGGAGTCTTGGAAACACCTTGACAGACAGGCGGGCAATCTCCTCCCCCAGAATCATAACAGTTTTTTTTATAAGTCTCTTTGCCCCGAAGCCAAACAAAACATTTCCAGGTCCAAGGAACCCAGAACAAGCCTGAAAACAATTTTCAGTCAACGGTAGCTTAGCTTAACTGGTAGTGTTGGACTTGAAATAGGGGGGGAGGTTTCTGTTTTCAGTCTGTTTTTCTTACAATGTTGCTCAAAAGTACTCAGGATTGAAAGGGTTAAAGTGAAATACAGCTATACTTAGTCAGCGTAGACAGTATTGCGGATTTTGTCGATATTCTATGCGATTTTACAAACCTCTCCCCCTTACGTCTTTCATTGCATTTTTTATTTATTTTTTTTATGAATATTTAGGCCGGTGAATAGCTTAATAAGCTCTACAAAGAAAAACAGAATCGCCAAATCGCACTTTATTTATTTCTATTTATTTTTGCTTTTTGCATGATATAAATAAACGGTTCCAAAAAAAAACGTTTTTCTTTCTTCGCTTGTTTGATGTCCTGTACACGATAAAAGACAAAGCGCCCGTGCGTTACGATGCCCCGCGCCGACATAGCGAGCCCCCAAGGGACTCAAGACGCCCAAATATACCTGTATTTTTTTTCATCCTCTATCTCAGCAAGCTGTGCGTGGCGTAACCGTATTACAGGCCTGGGATCCTGGTTATTGTCCTCCCCATTAATGCGCGGGTCGGAATACCTTGCAAGAGTGTTGTACAGCATATTCGACGGAAATATCGGTGCTTGGGGCCTTCGGGTTCTTTACAGCCTTCCGTAAAACCCTTGTGCTGCCATACCGATTGGGTAATCCGTATGTATGGTTTCTGTTTTTGTTTTTCAGGTCGGGTTCGATTTCATGCCAATGGCTTTTTTTCTTTTTTTTTTCTATTCATTTTTTTTTTCGTAGTGCTTAACCCCGCTCACTCCTGCGTAGTTTTCGGGAAAATAAGAAGAAAAACAAACAAACAAATAAACAAAAAACAGACCATCCAAACAACCGTCCGACTTTGGGGAGAGGATTGTTGACTGGCCCTCCCCCTCGTGAATTTTTCTCCGGATCTCGGGATCAATTCCGTAATGGCATCCAAGATGGTTTCAGAAGCCTTCACGGATTATGGAAATGGACCTGGAGGATACAAGCCTGGTATACATCATACATCTAGCAAAATGAGCTTGCTAGATTTACTGATGTCAACATTAGAAGGGGGAGGGGCACTCTTTTCATACAGTACAATATTGCAGTTGTTACCTATTATTGAACAAGTGGGTAACATGTCTTTGTTTATCAAACAAGGTCTATTTCTGAGACAAGCAAACTCAAGGGAGAGCTGTTGAAATAACAGGGGAGTGTTGAAGGAAAAACAATTATCTAATTAAAAAACTACTGTAGATTCCTTTGCACGAAGATAATAACAAACATAATTTTGATTGTTATTTAGGAGGAACGAGACGAGTTCTACAACATACTATGAAAAGTATGTAGTAATCATCTAAATTATACAAGTAAAAAATTCTATTTTAAAAAAATACTGTAAGTAATTAGGTAAATCCTCAAACATGTATAACATGTACAACCCACTAAAAACTCCATGGCTATTGACTGTTTTCTACTCACATGTTTTTACTGTATATACAATTTCATTCTGGTACATCTTGTGGTCACTGTGCCATCTTCAGGGCCACACCCAAAGCACCTGTGCACCCCATCCACCTAAGGGTGTCGGCTGCACAGGTGTTCCTGATGAAGGAGGGTAAGGAGGGCAGGAAAAGGTTCTGCGACACCTTGCTTTTATGGACCCCTATGATTCCGAGTTGAGTGTGGCCCCTGTAGATGTTGACAGGTCAACCTCACAGCCACATGAAAGAAATGCCTAATATCTTATGCTTTACAGTGAGTGTTTGCAGTTAAGTTGGTTTCTGTTAGTGGGTAAAAATTATTACAAATAATTGTAATCATGACTATGGTCACACTGTACATATAGAACTGTAAATGAATAGAAAAAAAGTATATATTTCCAGTCAAACTACCGAATTGCATGATAACCTTGAAAGTATTGAATAAAAGACTGCAAAGCCAACATCTTTTGTATTAGTTGCTTAGTTGGTTGAATTGACCACGGGCAATTTTAAGCTGAATTCCTCCTTCCCCCAACCCCCCACCCCAGAAAAAATAATAATAAAAGAAAACTAAAACTAAAACAAAACCAACAGAGACCCCCTCCAGCTATTTTCTCTTCTTTTTTTTACAGCTATTTAAAGGGGCAGTGCCATGGTAAGTGCTTTCTATAGCTCTCTTACCCTGACACAATGAAATTTAGTAAACTCTAATACTGACTTATGAGCTTTTGGTACATGTGGGGGACTTAAATTCAAAGAAAATGACCACAAACTGTAAATAAACATAGTTTCTATAAAATATTGCTTTCAATAAAATATTGCATCTTATTTTAACAAGGTATTGACAGCTTTTAAAAAGTTCAACTATTTGTAGGCGATTAAAAGCCTACAATAAACACTGACATGCGCAGTACCATGACGCTGTCCCTTTAAGTCTTTCATTGCCATAACGCCCTTAGAACCCTGTAAAATATAGGCCCAACTCAAAACGTCAAAAATGCAAACTAAACATCACCAGACCCGGATACTTATAGATTCATCCAAGGCATAGACGACCTTCAAAAGCGCATTTAAGCAATGTAATAGAATTGACTCTTTTGTCAAAATATCAACCTTAATTGCTGACCAATTCGTAATAAAATGCTTAAACTTAGAAACATTTCTTAAGAATAAAGACAAAAAATTCCGAACTACAAATAGAGACAAGCAAACACAGATCAAGTCACCAATAGATACCTTTATTGCGCTCCGTCAGGTCCCATTTTACAGCAATCAGTCACAATAATCAATGCTAGAACCTCCATTAGAAGCGACCATTGTTAGCCTATTTTGCATGCCTGCACTGCATCATGGGAGTCTTGGAAACACCTTGACAGACAGGCGGGCAATCTCCTCCCCAGAATCATAACAGTTTTTTTTATAAGTCTCTTTGCCTCGAAGCCAAACAAAACATTTCCAGGTCCAAGGAACCCAGAATAAGCCTGAAAACAATTTTCAGTCAACGGTAGCTTAGCTTAACTGGTAGTGTTGGACTTGAAATAGGGGGGGAGGTTTCTGTTTTCAGTCTGTTTTTCTTACATTGTTGCTCAAAACTACCCAGGAGTGAAAGGGTTAAAGTGAAATACAGCTATACTCAGTCAGCGTAGACAGTATTGCGGATTTTGTCGATATTCTATGCGATTTTACAAACCTCTCCCCCTTACGTCTTTCATTGCATTTTTTTAATGAATATTTAGGCCGGTGAATAGCTTAATAAGCTCTACAAAGAAAAACAGAATCGCCAAATCGCACTTTATTTATTTCTATTTATTTTTGCTTTTTGCATGATATAAATAAACGGTTCCCAAAAAAACGTTTTTCTTTCTTCGCTTGTTTGATGTCCTGTACACGATAAAAGACAATGCGCCCGTGCGTTACGATGCCACGCGCCGACATAGCGAGCCCCCAAGGGGCTCAAGACGCCCAAATAGACCTGTATTTTTTTTCATCCTCTATCTCAGCGAGCTGTGCGAGGCGTAACAGTATTACAGGCCTGGGATCCTGGTTATTGTCCTCCCCATTAATGCGCGGGTCGGAATACCTTGCAAGAGTGTTGTACAGCATATTCGCCGGAAATATCGGTGCTTGGGGCCTTCGGTTTCTTTACAGCCTTCCGTAAAAGCCTTGTGCTGCCATACCGATTGGGTAATCCGTATGTATGGTTTCCGTTTTGTTTTTCAGGTCGGGTCCGATCCCATGCCAATGGCCTTTTTTCTTTCCATTCATTTTTTTTTCGTAGTGCTTAACCCCGCTCACTCCTGCGTAGTTTTCGGAAAAAGAAGAAGAAAAAAAAAACAACAACAAAAAACAGACCATCCAAACAACCGTCTGACTTTGGGGAGAGGAGTGTTGACTGGCCCTCCCCCTCGTGAATTTTTAAAAATAATTGTAATCATGACTATGGTCACACTGTACATATAGAACTGTAAATGAATAGAAAAAGGTATATATTTCCAGTCAAACTACAGAATTGCATGATAACCTTGAAAGTATTGAATAAGAGAGTGCAAAACCAACATCTTTTGTACTAGTTGCTTAGTTGGTTGAATTGACCACGGGCAATTTTAAGCTGAATTCCTCCTTCTCCTACCCGAGAAAAAAATAATAATAAAAGAAAACTAAAACTAAAACAAAACCAACAGAGACCGCTCCAGCTAATTTCTATTCTCTTTTTTTACAGCTATTTAAAGGGGCAGTGTCATGTTAAGTGCTTTCAATAGCTCTCTGACCCTGACACAATGAAATTTAGTAAACTCTAATACTGACTTATGAGCTTTTGGTACATGTGGGGGACTTAAATTCAAAGAAAATGACCACAAACTGTCAATAAACATAGTTTCTATAAAATATTGCTTTCAATAAAATATTGCATATTATTTTAACAAGGTATTGACAGCTTTTAAAAAGTTCAACTATTTGTAGGCGATTAAAAGCCTACAATAAACACTGACATGCACAGTACCATGACGCTGTCCCTTTAAGTCTTTCATTGCCATAACGCCCTGAGACGCCTGTAAAATATAGGCCCAACTCCAAAACGTCAAAAATGCAAACTAAACATCACCAGACCCGGATACTCATAGATTTATCCAAGGCATAGACGACCTTCAAAAGCGCATCTAAGCAATGTAATAGAATTGACTCTTTTGTTAAAATATCAACCTTAATTGCTGACCAATTCGTAATAAAATGCTTAAACTTAGAAACATTTTTTATCAAAAAAGACACAAAATTCCAAACTACAAATAGAGACAAGCAAACACAGATCAAGTCACCAATAGATACCTTTATTGCGCTCCGTCAGGTCCCATTTTACAGCAATCAGTCACAATAATCAATGGTAGAACCTCCATTAGAAGCGAGTCACCATTGTTAGCCTATTTTGCATGCCGGCACAGCATCATGGGAGTCTTGGAAACACCTTGACAGACAGGCGAGCAATCTCCTCCCCCAGAATCATAACAGTTTTTTTATAAGTCTCTTTGCCCCGAAGCACCAAACAAAACATTTCCAGGTCCAAGGAACCCAGAATAAGCCTGAAAACAATTTTCAGTCGACGGTAGCTTAGCTTAACTGGTAGTGTTGGACTTGAAATAGGGGGGGAGGTTTCTGTTTTCAGTCTGTTTTTCTTACAATGTTGCTCAAAAGTACCCAGGAGTGAAAGGGTTAAAGTGAAATACAGCTATACTTAGTCAGCGTAGACAGTATTGCGGATTTTGTCGATATTCTATGCGATTTTACAAACCTCTCCCCCTTACGTCTTTCATTACATTTTTTATTTGTTTTAATGAATATTTAGGCCGGTGAATAGCTTAATAAGCTCTACAAAGAAAAACAGAATCGCCAAATCGCACTTTATTTATTTCTATTTATTTTTGCTTTTTGCATGATATAAAAAAAACGGTTTCCAAAAAAAAACGTTTTTCTTTCTTCGCTTGTTTGATGTCTTGTACACGATAAAAGACAATGCGCCCGTGCGTTACGATACCACGCGCCGACATAGCGAGCCCCCAAGGGACTCAAGACGCCCAAATAGACCTGTATTTTTTTCATCCTCTATCTCAGCGAGCTGTGCGTGGCGTAACCGTATTACAGGCCTGGGATCCTGGTTATTGTGGGGGGGGGGGGGGACTGGGGGGTTTCAGAGGAACTGGTGGGAGGCGTGGATCGCCCCTCCGGGCCTCCCAGCACCGTCTCCCGTCTTAGGCTTGGGAGACGCGAATCGTCCCTCCGAGCCCCCCAGCTCCGTCTCTATATGTCGAGCGTATAATGTGTCACGTACATGAACAATCGGCAAAAGCTAATGTGGGCCAAATCGGTTTCACGTACATGGATGATTTTGGCCAAATCGATTTCAGATAGTGTTTCGCGTACATAAACAATCGGCAAAAGCTAATGTAGGCCAAATCGATTTCACGTACGTAAACAATCGGCAAAAGTTAATGTAGGCAAAACAGATTTCGCGTACACGAATAATCAATTAGGGGCCGGTGTTTCGCGTGCATGAATAATCAATTAGGGCCGGTGTTTCGCGTGCATGTATAATTAGGGTGTAGGCCGGGTGCGTGCAAGCCCAAGGACTTTTTGGGGCAAATAGCGGTGGGGCCGCGAAAACGAGGAGGGCCGCCAACCTACGGAGCGTGGAATAACCGTTTTTCGGCCGTGAGTTCAAAGCCGCCGGCGTGGCGTTTGAACCTGAGTTCTACTCGAACACCTCGCTCCCGAACTCCTCGCGAATTTTTCGCAGTCTCTTTTTCATCCTTTCGCGTGCCACCAGGGAGAGCCCTTTCCCGCTTTTTTTATCATGCGGTGCGAGGCCGTGTCGAGCTCTGATAGCGGCCTTGAGCGCGTTGTATCTCTCTTGTTCCTGAAGTATTAGCCGAAACTCTTCGTCTGAGATACGCCCGTCTTGCAGAGCCTTAGAGACCAGCTCGCTGATCGAGTTTTTCTTACTCTCCGCTAGAACCATCGTGTCTTCGTGTTTGGCCACCTTGCTCGTAAGACCCCTAGAGACCACCCCAGCGCCCGCGCCCACGACACCGACCAGCCCAGCGACCCCTGCCAGCGGAGCGCCGATCAGAACCCCTATCCCACTCAAAGAGACTCCCAGCCCTGCGCTGGAAAGCGCCCCTGCAGCGATGCCGGATGCCACAGACACAGCATGGGTAACGGCGAAGGCGCGCTTATACTTCTTCCGCACCTGTCGATAATGCGTTATCTCATTGTCTAGAACCGCCTGAGTGTCACGTATTACCTGGAGTCGGAAACTTTGCGCGTCGCCGCCGGTGCTTGCCGGAGCGGTAGGCGTTTGCGGGGGGTGGGCACTGGGGAGCGGGGGATATATGGATATGCCACCGCTGCTAACGTCGCTGTTCGCCATGCCTGTTATGTCGGGCCTAGGTTAGCTCTAATACGACCCGTCTACCGCGGTCATCCCTGACCCATATTCGGATACTCGAGACAAACTCAGAGGAAGACGCTGCGACACAAATGGGGGTGTCGGGCCCATAGACGACTTTCTCGTGCGGCCTCCCGCGGGTTTCTAGGCAAGCGAGAACGTTTGAAGGCTCGTCTAAGGCGAAGCATTTCGTGCGGTCTACGATATCGCAGAAGATGTAGATGGCCTCTATTTTCGACAAAGTCACCTCAAGTGGGGGATCCCCCACGGGCAGTACGAGGCCCCGCCCCCCCCATCTGATCGTCTTTAGCCTCTAGGCCAAATAGTGCGCAAAGCTCGGCGTTCAGGAACACAGTGCCTGTGGACACGAGCACGATCTTCCCGGTGAGGGGATCCAGCTTCGCGGTCAGAATCTGGCTTTTAGCGTGGTTGATCGTTTCCATGATGGACTCGGCCGTGTGGTGCCCGGCTGGCAGAGTAGCGATGGTCGGGAGGGAGTCTGTAGTCGTTATCTGCTGCTCCCGCTCGAGATTATACCAGCTGTTAATCAGGGAGCACTGCCGGAGCGCCACAAAGCGAGGGCGCCTTATCGGCTGCCCGAAGAAGCGCGTCAGTTCACCTCCGGTGAACACAGCGTGTAGGACCACCATTGTGTTGAACATAGCCCACCTCGTGTCTAATAGGGCTGAGCATGGATTGGGAAGGCTGGCAGATGCTGAACGAGGTCCCCCGAAGGAAGGAGGAGCAGACGAAGAAGGCGGCAGTTGCGGCGGGAGCCTCTATAGCCGAACATATCAAACACGCTATAGCCGAACAAGCCAAAAAACCGGTTTCCCTAGGTTTCCCTAGGTCTCTGACCCTCACGCAAAAGCTGCTCTACGCCGTACCCGCGACCCCCGTGGAGAGCACGGCCTCAGACATCACCCCACTACTCACGCAGCTGGAGATACACGTGGCTGAGGACAAATCATTCACGACTAGGGTCCGAGACATATTCAAAGAGACAGTAGTCACGCACAAGTCCGCCAAGGAGTCTCGCCGGTGGCTATCGGAGCCTTCCTATGGGTACTGGCCACAGCAACTCAACTTTGCGGTCTGGTGCGCAACCGCCGGATGTGGGGTGTCCCTAACTGACCCCACTTTCGCCACGCTCCCCTCTGTCATCAGGGGATTTCTAAGGTTTCACGTCTACTTCACCACCCGGAGGATACTCTACGAGCTCGGCGTCCCCCTGCCTGGCGACAACCCGTTCACGCAAAAAGGTAACCCCTACAAGAAGGCCGCTTTCGAGCGTCTATGCATAGAGTTCGGTTTGCCGCGTAAGCCGGACTTCCGATGGAAAGGCGGGCGGAACCATGGGCTAGGCGATGTGTTTGTGTTCTACCCGGGAGAGGGGTATCGCAACGTGCACGTGATCCGTGGCTACGACACGGCGGCGGATGAGTACCCGAGCCACCTCAATCTGTTTAGCGACGAAGGTGGGACGTACAATAGTGGGAAGCAGGTGGGTTACAGACGCAACGACGACCACGGGGGCGTGCAATACAGCTGGTTTGCGCCTCCCAAAGGCGAGGGGCAGACAAAAGCAGGACTAGGGAGACTCGACCGCTCGGTCGAGGCGTTCGTCTACACAGTGCTTGGTGCACAGGTAAACGTTCGTTCCTCCATCGCAGGGGCCGGTGGGCCGGCCATGGAGGCGCAGGCGGAGTTCACGGAGCTGCTCGAAGACGCGATCATAGAAAACGACATCGCTCAAAGCGTGCAAAGGTACCAGTTAGCCGTGCAGGAGGACAAGGTGAGACTGAGTCTTGCGGTTGCACCAGGAGTGTGGCTGATGCCGAGCGATCTGGTGATAAACACGCAAAGCGTCGTGGGCTACAACAATAAGCTGCAGAAAGCCACGGGCTCCATGAAGCTCGGCGCAAACGCGATCAACACCGAGACAAAGCCAGTCGGTGCTCATAACATGGCCGGTGGGCATCCTAGGGTGCAACACGCGACTGACCACGTGCCGCCCCGGCGGCAAAGCACCCCTACGAAAGTGCACGCGGAGAGCGTGGCCCCTACCCTGTCGGGCGAGAAAAGTGACCACACCGCCCTCAAGGTGGGGTTCTCGGTGCTCGTGGTGGCCGCGGCGTATTACTTGTTCCGATGACTGCTTTGCATTCGACGAACCAAGAACGCGGCTACGGCTAGAATGAGCAGCCACGCATTTTCGCCAAGGAATTTCACCGCTTCCCCTGCAGCCTTAAACACGAAGTTCGCGATGCTGCCAACTAGCCCGGGGAGAAGTTCGCCCAGCTTTTTACCGATGGCCTTAAGCCCGTTACCGACCCCTCTGGCCACGGAGGAGAGCGACTTGCCGAGCGACGTCACAATGGCCGCGATCGTCGTCGCTACGGCCAACCCGATAGCGGTGACGGTGAAGCCGTACTTTATGAAGATGGCTTTGATGCGCTCTCTTAGCGGCTTTTGGTTCTCGAGCTCTCGGTTTTCGCGTTCTAGTTCGTCAATCTCGGACAGCCTCTCCTCGTTGCGCTCACGGGCCTCTTGGCGGCGACTCTCTGACGTGTTAGGGTCGTCGATGGTCTCCCTGTCTGTGGCTACCGCCCCTTGCAGCTCTTGGACTCGTTCTGTGTTCTCCTGTGTGACCGCGTCTATCTCTGCCACGGACCCCATCGCCATCTTGAAGCCTTTTAGCTTTGCAACGTCCTGTCGAACGCTCCCGTTCTCATTGAACAGCTGTCTTGGTTTAGTCCAACCTCCTTTGCCGAGGTTGCGAAGCTGTATTAGCGTCTTTCCCCTCTGGTCTGACTGGAACCGTATCAGATTCTCGTTAAGGTTTGGGTATTCCTCCCTGAGGGACTGGAGACCGAGTCTTGTCGCTGCACCCTCTGTGATGAACGAGGTTTCAGCGCTTGCCGTTCCGGCGGTTTGCGAAGCCATGCTATGCGCAGCATGCGTACGCGACGACGTGCTCGTCATTGGGATCGACTCCCCATCGTCGGGGTCAAACGGGATAAGGGGCGTCGTCTCGTCGTCCCCCACCCCGCGATCGTCGGACGCACCCGGCAAGGTATCGTCAATGTCAACGTCAACATCACCCATGATGCGCGCGCATAACTCGTGCTATGCTATGTTAGACATGTCTAACAGTCCGCACCATAGCCACGCGACTTCGTACTTTATGTGCATACGCGTATACGATGTCAGTCAGCGATAAACTCGACCCCCAGCGAACACCAAGAATCCCTCTGGGGTTGAAAGCCGAGAGAACCGTTCACCGGGTCACTCTCAACCCGTCGACGGCATCCCCAGAGGAGACGCTATATGTGGCGGTCCCAAAGCTGTCGGAAGGCGTCACGCTCGTGCCTGGCCCCTTGAGGGTCGGTCTCGAACTCTCCGTCTCAGGCCATGCGAATAATACCGTCGTGAACAACGTCGGCCGAAATCTCGTGAGCCGCCCGAAAATCACGTTTGCAGGGGAAACGCTCCAGGACACCATCCGCTACGACGTCTTCAAGACGTATGAGGAGCTTTACCTGTCCAAGGTCGAGAGAGAGGACCGCCTGGAGCAGGGCATACAGTCGGAAAACATGCCCAAGCTTCGCTCCAAGGCTGGCGATAAGGCGACCAGTAACGCCAAGGAGAACGCTCTAAGCGCCACCCACGGGGCGAGGTACACCATCCCGCTAGACCATTCTCTGCTGACGGACCACCTTAGTGCTATACCCAAGGGCGCTCTCCGAGGCGCTGCTCTTCGAGATCACGTTCGCATCGGCTGACCAGGCAGTAGTCGGAACTGATGACACCAAATTATCCTATGGCATCAAAAATCTAGAGCTGGAGTAGGAAAGCCTGAGGGACGACAACCTCGCCCGGTCTGCAGCCGCCGCCTACCACAACGGCACAACGTTCTTCTACGAGCAAGTGAACCTTCACAAGACCTTCGTGATCAGCAAAGGGACGGACAGCATAATCAACGAGAGTGTCAACCTGCCGCGAAGGTCTATGAGTGGTCTGCTGCTCCTCTTCGTGGAGCCATACACGGCAGGGACTCGCGACTCTGAGAAGTTCGTGTACCCCGACATCAAGAGCGTTCGCGTTACAATCGACGGCACGCCAAACAAAGTCTTCAGCCAGGGCCTGCGCCCCACGGATTTCTGGAGGGAGGCGAAAAGGCGGTTCGTCCGCCCCTCTCCGGGGGGGCACAGCGGAGCGCCCGCCGCCCCGGCAATCGGCCCCGAGTCGTTCTATGGCGATAACAAATTTGCTCTGTGGATCGACCTTCGAACGACGGACGACAGCGCCATCCATGGGGGGGGTCTCCGATTGGTCAATACCCGCGACGGCGTGCACCTCGAGATAAAACGCACGGCAGGTAGCTCGGGTAGCGTAAACTGTCACGTGTTTGTAGTGGCCGACGCCCAGATGAACCTTATGAACGGACAGCTAGAGTCCATACAATACTGAGCACATACGCCGGAGCGGTATGGATCCGAAAAACGTCCCATTTAACGCTCTCATCGTGGGCCCGACGTCATGCGGGAAGACCCAATTCGTAGTGGACCGACTGCGCGGCCCTTTCCGGGGCAGGTTTGACTACATCGTACTCGTGTGCCCTACCTTTGTCTACAACAAAACATACGATGGCTTCGGCGAGGGCGACAATCGTCTGTTTGTCATCGCACCTGAGGCGAGTCGGATCGACATGCTGCTGAGGTTTGTCTCCGCTCTCTTCGAAGGCACTAATACGCTAATCATACTTGACGACTGTGCGGCCTCGAAAGACGTAAAGAGGCGCTCTGACCAGCTCGTCAACCTGGCGTTCAGCGCGCGCCACGTGGGTATCAGCGTGTGGGTGATCACGCAGCAGCTCACCAGCATCACGAAGCCGTTCAGCGAGAACATCGCGGCCCTGGTGGTCTTCTATACCCCGAGCAAGGCGGACATGAAAGCTATCCTGCATGACTACGGCGCGGAGCTTTCAGAGGAGAAGATGAAAGAGTACATGAAGGCCCTCAAGACGAAAAAGTTCTCGAAGTTAGAGTTTTGCTTGCGTCACCCTTATACCATCGCCCTAGTCTAAGGATGATGAGCGACGAATGCTTTGAGAGTCTTCTCGAGGGGGGCGCCGCCGACCTCCCGGCCGTCGAGACGTTGGACTGCCCGACGCAAGCCGTCCCGGCTGCCGGTGAGCAAACCGAGATAGCAGACGCGAGGGAGAAACTCGCGATTCTCGTAGCCTCGGGGAAGTCGAGAGAGATGGTAGGCAAGGCCCTGACCCACGGCGACGTCAAACGCATGAGCGCCGAGGAGGTGAGGAAGTACGAGAGGCGATACGAGACCGCTCTAGCCAGCCGGACTACAGACGCCCTGGCAGACAGCTTTCTGAAGCTAACGACCAAGCTGGTAGGCATGGCGCTGCCGATAGACAGCATGGCCGATCTCCACAACGACCTAGTGTCCGACTACATCATCATCAACGAGCTCCGTGCTTTGTGCGGAAGCCTGGCTCTACGCTGTGGCCGTTCGATGGCTTTAGCCGCCGGGGCGTTACACATAGCGCGTCATGTGGACTGTCGTGCCGACACCGGAACGGCAAGCGCTGACGCGCGGAGCCAACGCGAGGTAGCAGCCGCGGACAGTGTCGAGCCCGCCATCCCAGAGTAGACGCTCATTTGAAAGCTTGCCACGTCTCCTACCACTTGGTACCAAGTACTTGGTTCCAAGTAGTTGACACCGCGTGTTCGCACGTCGACGCAGATGGGGGAACCTCAAGGAAGTACCAGTGCCCAGCCTGACGAACAACTTGCTCAAGAACTTGCCCAAGAACCTGGCAAACAGCTTAAAGAACCTGCACGTACGCCTGTAGCTGCCGTCCCGGCAGCGGCGCGCGACGCGCGAATCACGAGCCCCGAACCGCCCGCGACCCGACCTCACCCTGGACGAGTCGAAGCCGGAAGGCGCTTGGCAAAGTGGAACCGAATCAACAGAGCGAAGAAAGAAGCGCTTCGTGTCGCCGCTGCGCAGCAGCTGCCGGTAACCCCGGGGCCGAGCGAGCCGCAGCCGGGACGGCGCTTGCGCGCCGACGATGCCGCCTCCGGAACGGCAAGCGCTGGCATGCCTTCGGCACACACACCTGCCCCGGAGAGCAACTCTGCCTGGTCGGCCAGCTCGATCATCGGGCTCGCTGGTCTTCTAGTGTCATTGATCGGCCTCTACACACGTAGGCGGGAGCTAGCTGCCGCGTTCACGCGCATACCAGCTGGTGGCCCCAGGGCCGAGCGAGCTACCGATCCGCACGCAGCGGCCGACGGCGGGACTCCGCCCACAAGGTCGCCGCTGGCGGCCCTACAGCAGACCAAGGAGCGAGCTCCGGCGACAGCGCTTCGCGCTCCCGGGTCTCGGCTGTTATCCATGGAGTAAGCAGACATTTAGACACGAGGGCCCCACCCATATCCGCACGATGTCGACGACGCAGCAGAGCAAGATTACAAAGACCATCACCGACGCCGCAGTCATAACCGGCCTCGTCGCCGGCATCGGCTGGGTTGGGCGCAAGGTCTTACGCGAGGACTTCACCAAAGATCCCTCCGCGAACGCCATGAACTACGCAAAAATGACTGCCGCCGTCGCAGGTGCTGTCGCTTTGAAGGGTTACCTTGAGGACCAGAAGATCCTGCCCATGTAGTAGCGTAGGCCGTGTATTAGACTCGTGCGCGCCTTGCGCATACACACAGCACGTGGAGTGTGCTTCGCATAAACATGGCCTCTATCGCGATTTTGGTTGGCGGCGCCAACCTAAACGCGACTGCATTCGTTGGTGGCAACTACCTCGCAAAGTTCCTGTCGAACGATGAGAGCCCCGCCTTAGCCGAGAAGGAGAGGCACGACAAGGCCCTAGAGAAAAACCAACAAGACTATGGACGCTACCAACAGCGGCGACAAAAACTCCTCGATTGGCAAGCTCAAAGTCGCGAGAGAGGGTCCCTCGCAAAGCAGAACTTCACCGACACCGACTACGCGCTCAAATTCTACAACCAGACCTCCCTGGAGTCGATGCGGGCCCCCGAGCTGTCCGACTACTACGTCCCCAGCAAAACGCAGAAGAACGCCGAGTTGGCGTACATAGGCGCCGGCGCTCTCGCCATCGGCTACGCAGCCAGCCGCTTGCTGTGATGCAGCTGCCGTCGAAACGCGTATACGCACGTATGCGTCCAGGCGGCCTTTTTCCATGCTGCGCGTATACGTGTACGTATACGTGTGCGTATACGTACGCCGAAGGCGTAGCAGACGGCATCCGCCTGTTGGAGACTGACTCCCCCGCCGCGATACGCACGTAATGGCCCGCAGGAACGGTAAGCGCATGTCCGACGAAGAACTCGATGCGTTCCTTCGTCCTATATACTACGCCAGAGGTGGCTTCCAGGGAGTGACCGCTCTGCACACCAAACTTCCCAAGGGCTCAGCCTCCATAGATCGAGTGCGCAAGTGGGTAAGCTCTCAGCCCGTCGGGGGCTACACACAGACGCCCCCTCCTCCGACTACCTACGCCCATTTCTCGGAGCAGATACCAAACCGTATCCACCAGTCGGACCTGCTATTCTTGCCAACCGACCGCGGGTACAAGTATGCCCTGACTGTCGTTGACGTTGCTTCACGATATAAAGCCGCCCGCCCACTGAGGACTAAGAGCGCGGCCGTCGTCTCCCGCGAACTCGCTGGCATCTATGCAGAGGGACCCCTCACATGGCCTAAAGTCCTCATGGTTGATGACGGCACGGAGTTCAAGGGTGCTACCACGAAGCTCCTAACAGACCACGGGGTGGAGGTCCGACGGGCTGAGCCAGGGCACCACAGGAGCCAAGCTTTCGCCGAGTCTTTCCATCGCTGGCTGGCGCAGCGCCTATTTCGTGCCCAGTACTCGAGGGAGCTTGCGTCCGGCAAGACAAACCGCGAGTGGGTTACTGCTTTGCCAATCGTCATCTCGGACATGAACGCAACGAAGACTCGCATGGCCTTGCGCCTGAGGACGCCATAAAGCTGAAGGCGCGTGCCTCTCAAAGCCGAAAAGCCTCCCCTAGAGCTTAACCCCGCTTACTCCTGCGTAGTTTTCAGGAAAATAAGAAGAAAAAACAAACAAACAAACAAACAAACAAACAAACAAACAAACAAACAAACAAACAAACAAACAAACAAACAAACAAACAAACAAACAAACAAACAAACAAACAAACAAACAAACAAACAAACAAACAAACAAACAAACAAACAAACAAACAAACAAACAAACAAACAAACAAACAAACAAACAAACAAACAAACAAACAAACAAACAAACAAACAAACAAACAAACAAACAAACAAACAAACAAAAAAACAGACCATCCAAACAACCGTCTGACTTTGGGGAGAGGAGTGTTGACTGGCCCTCCCCTTTGTGAATTTTTCTCCGGATCTCCGGATCAATTCCGTAATGGCATCCAAGATGGTTTCAGAAGCCTTCACGGAGTATGGAACTGGACCTGGAGGATACAAGCCTGGTATACATCATACATCTAGCAAAATGAGCTTGCTAGATTTACTGATGTCAACATTAGAAGGGGGAGGGGCACTCTTTTCATACAGTACAATATTGCAGTTGTTACCTATTATTGAATAAGTGGGTAACATGTCTTTGTTTATCAAACAAGGTCTATTTCTGAGACAAGTAAACTCAAGGGAGAGCTGTTGAAATAACAGGGGAGTGTTGAAGGAAAAACAATTATCTGATTAAAAAACTACTGTAGATTCCTTTGCACGAATATAATAACAAACATAATTTTGATTGTTATTTAGGAGGAACGAGATGAGTTCTACAACATACTATGAAAAGTATGTATTACTCATCTAAATTATACAAGTAAAAAATTCTATTAAAAAATACTGTAAGTAATTAGGTAAATCCTATAACATGTACAACACACTAAAAACTCCATGGCTATTGACTGTTTTCTACTCACATGTTTTTACAGTATATACAATTTCATTCTGGTACATCTTGTGGTCACTGTGCCATCTTCAGGGCCAGACCCAAAGCACCTGTGCACCCCATCCACCTAAGGGTGTCGGCTGCACAGGTGTTCCTGATGAAGGAGGGAAAGGAGGACAGGAAAAGGTTCTGCGACACCTTGCTTTTATGGACCCCTATGATTCCGAGTTGAGTGTGGCCCCTGTAGATGTTGACAGGTCAACCTCACAGCCACATAAAAGAAATGCCTAATATCTTATGCTTTACATTGAGTGTTTTGAAGTCAAGTTGGTTTCTGTTAGTGGGTAAAAATTATTATAAATAATTGTAATCATGACTATGGTCACACTGTACATATAGAACTGTAAATGAATAGAAAAAAGTATATATTTCCAGTCAAACTACAGAATTGCATGATAACCTTGAAAGTATTGAATAAAAGACTGCAAAACCAACATCTTTTGTACTAGTTGCTTAGTTGGTTGAATTGACCACGGGCAATTTTAAGCTGAATTCCTCCTTCCCCCACCCCCCCACACCAGAAAAATAATAATAAAAGAAAACTAAAACTAAAACAAAACCAACAGAGACCCCCTCCAGCTATTTTATCTTCTTTTTTTTACAGCTATTTAAAGGGGCAGTGCCATGGTAAGTGCTTTCAATAGCTCTCTGACCCTGACACAATGAAATTTAGTAAACTCTAATACTGACTTATGAGCTTTTGGTACATGTGGGGGACTTAAATTCAAAGAAAATGACCACAAACTGTCAATAAACATAGTTTCTTTAAAATATTGATTTCAATAAAATATTGCATATTATTTTAACATGGTATTGACAGCTTTTAAAAAGTTCAACTATTTGTAGGCGATTAAAAGCCTACAATAAACACTGACATGCGCAGTACCATGACGCTGTCCCTTTAAGTCTTTCTTTGCCATAACGCCCTGAGACGCCTGTAAAATATAGGCCCAACTCCAAAACGTCAAAAATGCAAACTAAACATCACCAGACCCGGATACTCATAGATTCATCCAAGGCATAGATGACCTTCATAAGTGCATCCAAGCAATGTAATAGAATTGACTCTTTTGTCAAAATATCAACCTTAATTGCTGACCAATTCGTAATAAAATGCTTAAACTTAGAAACATTTCTTACCAAAAAAGACACAAAATTCCGAACTACAAATAGAGACAAGCAAACACAGATCAAGTCACCAATAGATACCTTTATTGCGCTCCGTCAGGTCCCATTTTACAGCAATCAGTCACAATAATCAATGCTAGAACCTCCATTAGAGCGAGTCACCATTGTTAGCCTATTTTGCATGCCTGCACTGCATCATGGGAGTCTTGGAAACACCTTGACAGACAGGCGGGCAATCTCCTCCCCCAGAATCATAACAGTTTTTTTATAAGTCTCTTTGCCCCGAAGCCAAACAAAACATTTTCAGGTCCAAGGATCCCAGAATAAGCCTGAAAACAATTTTCAGTCAACGGTAGCTTAGCTTAACTGGTAGTGTTGGACTTGAAATAGGGGGGGAGGTTTCTGTTTTCAGTCTGATTTTCTTACAATGTTGCTCAAAAGTACCCAGGAGTGAAAGGGTTAAAGTGAAATACAGCTATACTTAGTCAGCGTAGACAGTATTGCGGATTTTGTCGATATTCTATGCGATTTTACAAACCTCTCCCCCTTACGTCTTTCATTGCATTTTTTATTTTTTTTATGAATATTTAGGCCGGTCAATAGCTTAATAAGCTCTACAAAGAAAACCAGAATCGCCAAATCGCACTTTATTTATTTCTATTTATTTTTGCTTTTTGCATGATATAAAAAAAACGGTTCCCAAAAAAAACGTTTTTCTTTCTTCGCTTGTTTGATGTCCTGTACACGATAAAAGACAATGCGCCCGTGCGTTACGATGCCACGCGCCGACATAGCGAGCCCCCAAGGGACTCAAGACGCCCAAATAGACCTGTATTTGTTTTTTCATCCTCTATCTCAGCGAGCTGTGCGTGGCGTAACCGTATTACAGGCCTGGGATCCTGGTTATTTTCCTCAAAAACAAACAAAAATGACCACAAACTGTCAATTAACATAGTTTTCAATATAATATTGCATATTATTTAATAAGGTATTCACAGCTTTTAAAAAGTTCAACTGTTTGTTGACACTTAAAAGCCTACAATAATCACTGACTCCAGACATGCGCAGTACTATGTTGCTGCCCCTTTAAAGTAAAATACAGCTTTACTTAGTCAGCGTAGACAAAATTGCGGATTTTGTCAATATTCTAATATGAAGATGTCAATATTCTCCCCCCTTACGTCTTTATTTCTATTTATTTTATGATTTTCACATGATACCAAAACAGCGTCTTTTTTCTTCGCTAATTTGATGTCATGTACACAATAAAAGAGATGCGCCCGTGCGCATGGCGAGTCCCCAAGAGACCCAAGACGCCCAAATAGACCTCTATTTTTTGTCATCCACAATCTCGGCGAGCTGGGCGTGGCGCAACCGTATTACAGGCCTGGGATCCTGGTTATTGTCCTCCCCATTAATGCGCGGGTTGGGATAACCTTGCAAGAGTGTTGTACAGCATATTCGCTCGGAAATATCGGTGCTTAGGGCCTTCGGGTTCTTTACAGCCTTCCGTAAAAGCCTTGTGCTGCCATACCGATTGGGTAATCCGTATGTATGGTTTCCGTTTTGTTCTTCAGACCGGGTTCGATCCCAGGCCAATGGGCTTTTTTTTTAATTCGTTTTTTTTTTCTTTGTGCTGGACCCCCTTAATCCTGATAGGTTTTGCGCAAAAATAATAAAAAAAAAATGGAGTTTGCAAAATAAGATTGCTAGATTTATTGATTATATGTATTCAATTTGTTCCTAGGAAGTTAACAAAAAACACAAAGCAAAGAGTTTGAGGAAGTAAACAAGTATGTGAACTTTAATGTTCTATTTGAAGGGGTGCATTTTGTACAGGGAAGCATACATAGAATGCTTAACTGGTGGAGAGGGAAGAGGTAAAAGTGTATTGAGCATAATTTCAACAATAGCAGGGGGAAGAGAGGGGCACTCTCTTCATACAATATTGCAGTTGTTACGTATTATTAAATAAGTTTGTAACATGTCTTTGTTTATTGAGCAAGGTCTATTTCTGAGACAAGCAAACTCAAGTAAGGCTGTTGAAATAACAGGTGAGTGTTAAAAGAAAAACAATTATCTGATTAGAAAACTACTGTAGATTCCTTTGCACCAAAATAAGAACAAACTTTATTTTGTTTGTTATTTATGAGGAGCGAGATGAGCTCTACAAAGCCATAAAGAAATATGTATTGCTCATGTAAATTATACAAGTAAATGATAATATTAAAAAAGAACTACTGTAAGTAATTAGAGTGGTTTTCACTAACCCGTGAAACAAAGTGCGATAGTTAAACGGTAATAGTTAGAAAAAAACACAAAAAAGAACAATAGAATCAGATCACCACAAAGTGTAATACGCTAAAGCGTAGTTCACGGGTTAATGAAGGTTTTGACATTTCAACCTTACATCCACATGAAAGTAATGCCTAATATCGAGTGCCCTACAGTAAGTGTTTTGCAGTCAAGTTGTTTTCTGTTAGTAGGTAAAAAATTATTCTAAATAATAGTAATCATAGCTATGGTCACCACTTACACATATAGCACTTGTAATGAAAAGAAAGAAAAAATATATATATGCAGTCAAACAACAGAATTGCATGATAACCTTGAATATATTGAATAAAGGACTGCAAAAAAACATCTTTTGTACTAGTTGCTTGAATTGACCCTTGGCTATTTTTAGCTGAATTCCCCTCCCCCTCTAAAAAAGAAAATAATAATAATAATAAAACAAAACTAAAATGAAAACAAACACAACAGAGACCCCCGCCAACAATTTTGATTTTTTTTACTTTCCTTTAAAGGGGGAGTGTCATGGTTAAGAGATTTGCAATAGCTCTAGAGCCCTGACACAATGAACTTCAGTGAAATTCTAATACTGACTTATTAGCTTTTTGTACATGTGGGAGACTTTAAACAAAACAAACAAAAATGACCACAAACTGTCAATTAACATAGTTTTCAATATAATATTGCATATTGTTTAATAAGGTATTCACAGCTTTTAAAAAGTTCAACTGTTTGTTGACACTTAAAAGCCTACAATAATCACTGACTCCAGATATGCGCAGTACTATGTTGCTGCCCCTTTAAAGTAAAATACAGCTTTACTTAGTCAGCACAGACAAAATTGCGGATTTTGTCAATATTCTAATATGAATATGTCAATATTCTCCCCCCTTACGTCTTTATTTCTATTTATTTTATGCTTTTCACATGATACCAAAACAGCGTCTTTTTTCTTCGCTAATTTGATGTCATGTACACAATAAAAGAGATGCGCCCGTGCGCATGGCGAGTCCCCAAGGGACCCAAGACGCCCAAATAGACCTCTATTTTTTGTCATCCACAATCTCGGCGAGCTGTGCGTGGCGTAACCGTATTACAGGCCTGGGATCCTGGTTATTGTCCTCCCCATTAATGCGCGGGTTGGGATAACCTTGCAAGAGTGTTGTACAGCATATTCGCTCGGAAATATCGGTGCTTGGGGCCTTCGGGCTCTTTACAGCCTTCCGTAAAAGCCTTGTGCTGCCATACCGATTGGGTAATCCGTATGTATGGTTTCCGTTTTGTTCTTCAGACCGGGTTCGATCCCAGGCCAATGGGCTTTTTTTTTTAATTCGTTTTTTTTTCTTTGTGCTGGACCCCCTTAATCCTGATAGGTTTTGCGCAAAAATAATAAAAAAAAGTGAGTTTGCAAAATAAGCTTGCTAGATTTATTGATTATATGTATTCAATTTGTTCCTAGGAAGTTAACAAAAAACACAAAGCAAAGAGTTTGAGGAAGTAAACAAGTATGTGAACTTTAATGTTCTATTTGAAGGGGTGCATTTTGTACTGGGAAGCATACATAGAATGCTTAACTGGTGGAGAGGGGAGAGGTAACAGTTTATTGAGCATAATGTCAACAATAGCAGGGGGAAGGGAGGGGCACTCTCTTCATACAATATTGCAGTTGTTACCTATTATTAAATAAGTTTGTAAGATATATTTGTTTATTAAGCAAGGTCTATTTCTGAGACAAGCAAACTCAAGTAAGAGCTGTTGAAATAACAGGTGAGTGTTAATAAAAAAACAATTATCTGATTAGAAAACTAATGTAGATTCCTTTGCACCAAATAAGAACAAACTTCATTTTGTTTGTTATTTATGAGGAACGAGATGAGCTCTACAAGGCCAAGAAGAAATATGTATTGCTCATCTAAATTATACAAGTAAATAATAATATTAAAAAAGAATTACTGTAATCAATTAGAGTGGTTTTCATTAACCCGTGAAACAAAGTGTGATAGTTAAACGGTAATAGTTAGTAAAACACAAAAAAGAACAATAGAATCAGATCACAACAAAGTGTAATACGCTAAAGCGTAGTTCACGGGTTAATGAAGGTTTTGACATCTCAACCTTACATCCACATGAAAGTAATGCCTAATATCGAGTGCCCTACAGTAAGTGTTTTGCAGTCAAGTTGTTTTCTGTTAGTAGGTAAAAAGATATTCTAAATAATAGTAATCATAGCTATGGTCACCACTTACACATATAGAACTTGTAATGAAAAGAAAGAAAAAAAAAATATATATATATGCAGTCAAACAACAGAATTGCATGATAACCTTGAATATATTGAATAAAGGACTGCAAAAAAACATCTTTTGTACTAGTTGCTTGAATTGACCCTTGGCTATTTTTAGCTGAATTCCCCTCCCCGTCTACAAAAGAAAATAATAATAATAATAATAATAGAACAAAACTAAAAAAAAAAAAACACAGCAGAGACCCCCACCAACAATTTTGATTTTTTGTTACTTTCCTTTAAAAGAGGAGTGTCATGGTTAAGAGATTTGCAATAGCTCTAGAGCCCTGACACAATGAACTTCAGTGAAATTCTAATACTGACTTATGAGCTTTTGGTACATGTGGGAGACTTTAAACAAAACAAACAAAAATGACCACAAACTGTCAATTAACATAGTTTTCAATATAATATTGCATATTATTTAATAAGGTATTGACAGCTTTTAAAAAGTTCAACTGTTTGTAGACACTTAAAAGCCTACAATAAACAATGACTCCAGACATGCGCAGTACTATGCTGCTGCCCCTTTAAAGTAAAATACAGCTTTACTTAGTCAGCATAGACAATATTGCGGATTTTGTCAATATTCTAATATGAATATGTCAATATTCTCCCCACTTACGTCTTTATTTCTATTTATTTTATGCTTTTCACATGATACCAAAACAGCGTCTTTTTTCTTCGCTAATTTGATGTCATGTACACAATAAAAGAGATGCGCCCGTGCGCATGGCGAGTCCCCAAGGGACCCAAGACGCCCAAATAGACCTCTATTTTTTGTCATCCACAATCTCGGCGAGCTGTGCGTGGCGTAACCGTATTACAGGCCTGGGATCCTGGTTATTGTCCTCCCCATTAATGCGCGGGTTGGGATAACCTTGCAAGAGTGTTGTACAGCATATTCGCTCGGAAATATCGGTGCTTGGGGCCTTCGGGTTCTTTACAGCCTTCCGTAAAAGCCTTGTGCTGCCATACCGATTGGGTAATCCGTATGTATGGTTTCCGTTTTGTTCTTCAGACCGGGTTCGATCCCAGGCCAATGGGCTTTTTTTTTAATTCGTTTTTTTTTCTTTGTGCTGGACCCCCTTAATCCTGATAGGTTTTGCGCAAAAATAATAAAAAAAAGTGAGTTTGCAAAATAAGCTTGCTAGATTTATTGATTATATGTATTCAATTTGTTCCTAGGAAGTTAACAAAAAACACAAAGCAAAGAGTTTGAGGAAGTAAACAAGTATGTGAACTTTAATGTTCTATTTGAAGGGGTGCATTTTGTACAGGGAAGCATACATAGAATGCTTAACTGGTGGAGAGGGGAGAGGTAACAGTTTATTGAGCATAATGTCAACAATAGCAGGGGGAAGGGAGGGGCACTCTCTTCATACAATATTGCAGTTGTTACCTATTATTAAATAAGTTTGTAAGATATATTTGTTTATTAAGCAAGGTCTATTTCTGAGACAAGCAAACTCAAGTAAGAGCTGTTGAAATAACAGGTGAGTGTTAAAAAAAACAATTATCTGATTAGAAAACTAATGTAGATTCCTTTGCACCAAATAAGAACAAACTTCATTTTGTTTGTTATTTATGAGGAACGAGATGAGCTCTACAAGGCCAAGAAGAAATATGTATTGCTCATCTAAATTATACAAGTAAATAATAATATTAAAAAAGAATTACTGTAAGCAATTAGAGTGGTTTTCATTATCCCGTGAAACAAAGTGTGATAGTTAAACGGTAATAGTTAGTAAAACAGAAAAAAGAACAATAGAATCAGATCACAACAAAGTGTAATACGCTAAAGCGTAGTTCACGGGTTAATGAAGGTTTTGACATCTCAACCTTACATCCACATGAAAGTAATGCCTAATATCGAGTGCCCTACAGTAAGTGTTTTGCAGTCAAGTTGTTTTCTGTTAGTAGGTAAAAAATTATTCTAAATAATAGTAATCATAGCTATGGTCACCACTTACACATATAGAACTTGTAATGAAAAAAAAGAAAAAAAAATATATATATATGGAGTCAAACAACAGAATTGCATGATAACCTTGAATATATTGAATAAAGGACTGCAAAAAAACATCTTTTGTACTAGTTGCTTGAATTGACCCTTGGCTATTTTTAGCTGAATTCCCCTCCCCCTCTAAAAAAGAAAATAAAAATAATAATAGAACAAAACTAAAAAGAAAACAAACACAACAGAGACCCCCACCAACAATTTTGATTTTTTTTACTTTCCTTTAAAAGGGGAGTGTCATGTTTAAGAGATTTGCAATAGCTCTAGAGCCCTGACACAATGAACTTCAGTGAAATTCTAATACTGACTTATGAGCTTTTGGTACATGTGGGAGACTTTAAACAAAACAAAAAAATGACCACAAACTGTCCATTAACATAGTTTTCAATATAATATTGCATATTATTTAATAAGGTATTGACAGCTTTTAAAAAGTTCAACTGTTTGTTGACACTTAAAAGCCTACAATAATCACTGACTCCAGACATGCGCAGTACTATGTTGCTGCCCCTTTAAAGTAAAATACAGCTTTACTTAGTCAGCGTAGACAAAATTGCGGATTTTGTCAATATTCTAATATGAAGATGTCAATATTCTCCCCCCTTACGTCTTTATTTCTATTTATTTTATGCTTTTCACATGATACCAAAACAGCGTCTTTTTTCTTTGCTAATTTGATGTCATGTACACAATAAAAGAGATGCGCCCGTGCGCATGGCGAGTCCCCAAGGGACCCAAGACGCCCAAATAGACCTCTATTTTTTGTCATCCACAATCTCGGCGAGCTGTGCGTGGCGTAACCGTATTACAGGCCTGGGATCCTGGTTATTGTCCTCCCCATTAATGCGCGGGTTGGGATAACCTTGCAAGAGTGTTGTACAGCATATTCGCTCGGAAATATCGGTGCTTGGGGCCTTCGGGTTCTTTACAGCCTTCCGTAAAAGCCTTGTGCTGCCATACCGATTGGGTAATCCGTATGTATGGTTTCCGTTTTGTTATTCAGACCGGGTTCGATCCCAGGCCAATGGGCTTTTTTTTTTAGTTCGTTTTTTTTCTTTGTGCTGGACCCCCTTAATCCTGATAGGTTTTGCGCAAAAATAATAAAAAAAGTGAGTTTGCAAAATAAGCTTGCTAGATTTATTGATTATATGTATTCAATTTGTTCCTAGGAAGTTAACAAAAAACACAAAGCAAAGAGTTTGAGGAAGTAAACAAGTATGTGAACTTTAATGTTCTATTTGAAGGGGTGCATTTTGTACAGGGAAGCATACATAGAATGCTTAACTGGTGGAGAGGGGAGAGGTAACAGTTTATTGAGCATAATGTCAACAATAGCAGGGGGAAGGGAGGGGCACTCTCTTCATACAATATTGCAGTTGTTACCTATTATTAAATAAGTTTGTAAGATATATTTGTTTATTAAGCAAGGTCTATTTCTGAGACAAGCAAACTCAAGTAAGAGCTGTTGAAATAACAGGTGAGTGTTAATAAAAAAACAATTATCTGATTAGAAAACTAATGTAGATTCCTTTGCACCAAATAAGAACAAACTTCATTTTGTTTGTTATTTATGAGGAACGAGATGAGCTCTACAAGGCCAAGAAGAAATATGTATTGCTCATCTAAATTATACAAGTAAATAATAATATTAAAAAAGAATTACTGTAAGCAATTAGAGTGGTTTTCATTAACCCGTGAAACAAAGTGTGATAGTTAAACGGTAATAGTTAGTAAAACACAAAAAAGAACAATAGAATCAGATCACAACAAAGTGTAATACGCTAAAGCGTAGTTCACGGGTTAAAGAAGGTTTTGACATCTCAACCTTACATCCACATGAAAGTAATGCCTAATATCGAGTGCCCTACAGTAAGTGTTTTGCAGTCAAGTTGTTTTCTGTTAGTAGGTAAAAAGATATTCTAAATAATAGTAATCATAGCTATGGTCACCACTTACACATATAGAACTTGTAATGAAAAGAAAGAAAAAAAAATATATATATATGCAGTCAAACAACAGAATTGCATGATAACCTTGAATATATTGAATAAAGGACTGCAAAAAAACATCTTTTGTACTAGTTGCTTGAATTGACCCTTGGCTATTTTTAGCTGAATTCCCCTCCCCCTCTAAAAAAGAAAATAATAATAATAATAATAATAGAACAAAACTAAAAAAAAAAAAAACACAGCAGAGACCCCCACCAACAATTTTGATTTTTTGTTACTTTCCTTTAAAAGGGGAGTGTCATGGTTAAGAGATTTGCAATAGCTCTAGAGCCCTGACACAATGAACTTCAGTGAAATTCTAATACTGACTTATGAGCTTTTGGTACATGTGGGAGACTTTAAACAAAACAAACAAAAATGACCACAAACTGTCAATTAACATAGTTTTCAATATAATATTGCATATTATTTAATAAGGTATTGACAGCTTTTAAAAAGTTCAACTGTTTGTAGACACTTAAAAGCCTACAATAAACACTGACTCCAGACATGCGCAGTACTATGCTGCTGCCCCTTTAAAGTAAAATACAGCTTTACTTAGTCAGCATAGACAATATTGCGGATTTTGTCAATATTCTAATATGAATATGTCAATATTCTCCCCCCTTACGTCTTTATTTCTATTTATTTTATGCTTTTCACATGATACCAAAACAGCGTCTTTTTTCTTCGCTAATTTGATGTCATGTACACAATAAAAGAGATGCGCCCGTGCGCATGGCGAGTCCCCAAGGGACCCAAGACGCCCAAATAGACCTCTATTTTTTGTCATCCACAATCTCGGCGAGCTGTGCGTGGCGTAACCGTATTACAGGCCTGGGATCCTGGTTATTGTCCTCCCCATTAATGCGCGGGTTGGGATAACCTTGCAAGAGTGTTGTACAGCATA
The DNA here is from genome assembly GCF_932526225.1 of Nematostella vectensis. Lineage (NCBI taxonomy): Eukaryota > Metazoa > Cnidaria > Anthozoa > Actiniaria > Edwardsiidae > Nematostella > Nematostella vectensis. The sequence goes on along the minus strand of NC_064036.1, from coordinate 547,155 downwards.
TTCGCTCGGAAATATCGGTGCTTGGGGCCTTCGGGTTCTTTACAGCCTTCCGTAAAAGCCTTGTGCTGCCATACCGATTGGGTAATCCGTATGTATGGTTTCCGTTTTGTTCTTCAGACCGGGTTCGATCCCAGGCCAATGGGCTTTTTTTTTTAATTCGTTTTTTTTTCTTTGTGCTGGACCCCCTTAATCCTGATAGGTTTTGCGCAAAAATAATAAAAAAAGTGAGTTTGCAAAATAAGCTTGCTAGATTTATTGATTATATGTATTCAATTTGTTCCTAGGAAGTTAACAAAAAACACAAAGCAAAGAGTTTGAGGAAGTAAACAAGTATGTGAACTTTAATGTTCTATTTGAAGGGGTGCATTTTGTACAGGGAAGCATACATAGAATGCTTAACTGGTGGAGAGGGGAGAGGTAACAGTTTATTGAGCATAATGTCAACAATAGCAGGGGGAAGGGAGGGGCACTCTCTTCATACAATATTGCAGTTGTTACCTATTATTAAATAAGTTTGTAAGATATATTTGTTTATTAAGCAAGGTCTATTTCTGAGACAAGCAAACTCAAGTAAGAGCTGTTGAAATAACAGGTGAGTGTTAATAAAAAAACAATTATCTGATTAGAAAACTAATGTAGATTCCTTTGCACCAAATAAGAACAAACTTCATTTTGTTTGTTATTTATTGGGAACGAGATGAGCTCTACAAGGCCAAGAAGAAATATGTATTGCTCATCTAAATTATACAAGTAAATAATAATATTAAAAAAGAATTACTGTAAGCAATTAGAGTGGTTTTCATTAACCCGTGAAACAAAGTGTGATAGTTAAACGGTAATAGTTAGTAAAACACAAAAAAGAACAATAGAATCAGATCACAACAAAGTGTAATACGCTAAAGCGTAGTTCACGGGTTAATGAAGGTTTTGACATCTCAACCTTACATCCACATGAAAGTAATGCCTAATATCGAGTGCCCTACAGTAAGTGTTTTGCAGTCAAGTTGTTTTCTGTTAGTAGGTAAAAAGATATTCTAAATAATAGTAATCATAGCTATGGTCACCACTTACACATATAGAACTTGTAATGAAAAGAAAGAAAAAAATATATATATATATGCAGTCAAACAACAGAATTGCATGATAACCTTGAATATATTGAATAAAGGACTGCAAAAAAACATCTTTTGTACTAGTTGCTTGAATTGACCCTTGGCTATTTTTAGCTGAATTCCCCTCCCCCTCTAAAAAAGAAAATAATAATAATAATAATAATAGAACAAAACTAAAAAAAAAAAAAAAACACAGCAGAGACCCCCACCAACAATTTTGATTTTTTGTTACTTTCCTTTAAAAGGGGAGTGTCATGGTTAAGAGATTTGCAATAGCTCTAGAGCCCTGACACAATGAACTTCAGTGAAATTCTAATACTGACTTATGACCTTTTGGTACATGTGGGAGACTTTAAACAAAACAAACAAAAATGACCACAAACTGTCAATTAACATAGTTTTCAATATAATATTGCATATTATTTAATAAGGTATTGACAGCTTTTAAAAAGTTCAACTGTTTGTAGACACTTAAAAGCCTACAATAAACACTGACTCCAGACATGCGCAGTACTATGCCGCTGCCCCTTTAAAGTAAAATACAGCTTTACTTAGTCAGCATAGACAATATTGCGGATTTTGTCAATATTCTAATATGAATATGTCAATATTCTCCCCCCTTACGTCTTTATTTCTATTTATTTTATGCTTTTCACATGATACCAAAACAGCGTCTTTTTTCTTCGCTAATTTGATGTCATGTACACAATAAAAGAGATGCGCCCGTGCGCATGGCGAGTCCCCAAGGAACCCAAGACGCCCAAATAGACCTCTATTTTTTGTCATCCACAATCTCGGCGAGCTGTGCGTGGCGTAACCGTATTACAGGCCTGGGATCCTGGTTATTGTCCTCCCCATTAATGCGCGGGTTGGGATAACCTTGCAAGAGTGTTGTACAGCATATTCGCTCGGAAATATCGGTGCTTGGGGCCTTCGGGTTCTTTACAGCCTTCCGTAAAAGCCTTGTGCTGCCATACCGATTGGGTAATCCGTATGTATGGTTTCCGTTTTGTTCTTCAGACCGGGTTCGATCCCAGGCCAATGGGCTTTTTTTTTTAATTCGTTTTTTTTTCTTTGTGCTGGACCCCCTTAATCCTGATAGGTTTTGCGCAAAAATAATAAAAAAAAGTGAGTTTGCAAAATAAGCTTGCTAGATTTATTGATTATATGTATTCAATTTGTTCCTAGGAAGTTAACAAAAAACACAAAGCAAAGAGTTTGAGGAAGTAAACAAGTATGTGAACTTTAATGTTCTATTTGAAGGGGTGCATTTTGTACAGGGAAGCATACATAGAATGCTTAACTGGTGGAGAGGGGAGAGGTAACAGTTTATTGAGCATAATGTCAACAATAGCAGGGTGAAGGGAGGGGCACTCTCTTCATACAATATTGCAGTTGTTACCTATTATTAAATAAGTTTGTAAGATATATTTGTTTATTAAGCAAGGTCTATTTCTGAGACAAGCAAACTCAAGTAAGAGCTGTTGAAATAACAGGTGAGTGTTAAAAAAAACAATTATCTGATTAGAAAACTAATGTAGATTCCTTTGCACCAAATAAGAACAAACTTCATTTTGTTTGTTATTTATGAGGAACGAGATGAGCTCTACAAGGCCAAGAAGAAATATGTATTGCTCATCTAAATTATACAAGTAAATAATAATATTAAAAAAGAATTACTGTAAGCAATTAGAGTGGTTTTCATTATCCCGTGAAACAAAGTGTGATAGTTAAACGGTAATAGTTAGTAAAACACAAAAAAGAACAATAGAATCAGATCACAACAAAGTGTAATACGCTAAAGCGTAGTTCACGGGTTAATGAAGGTTTTGACATCTCAACCTTACATCCACATGCAAGTAATGCCTAATATCGAGTGCCCTACAGTAAGTGTTTTGCAGTCAAGTTGTTTTCTGTTAGTAGGTAAAAAATTATTCTAAATAATAGTAATCATAGCTATGGTCACCACTTACACATATAGCACTTCTAATGAAAAGAAAGAAAAAATATATATATGCAGTCAAACAACAGAATTGCATGATAACCTTGAATATATTGAATAAAGGACTGCAAAAAAACATCTTTTGTACTAGTTGCTTGAATTGACCCTTGGCTATTTTTAGCTGAATTCCCCTCCTCCTCTAAAAAATAAAATAATAATAATAATAGAACAAAACTAAAAAGAAAACAAACACGGCAGAGACCCCCACCAACAATTTTGATATTTTTTTACTTTCCCTTAAAGGGGGAGTGTCATGTTTAAGAGATTTGCAATAGCTCTAGAGCCTTGACACAATGAACTTCAGTGAAATTCTAATACTGACTTATTAGCTTTTGGTACATGTGGGAGACTTTAAACAAAACAAAAAAAATGCCAACAAACTGTCCATTAACATAGTTTTCAATATAATATTGCATATTATTTAATAAGGTATTGACAGCTTTTAAAAAGTGCAACTGTTTGTAGACACTTAAAAGCCTACAATAAACACTGACTCCAGACATGCGCAGTACTATGCTGCTGCCCCTTTAAAGTAAAATACAGCTTTGCTTAGTCAGCGTAGACAATATAGCGGATTTTGTCAATATTCTAATATGAATATGTCAATATTCTCCCCCCTTACGTCTTTATTTCTATTTATTTTATGCTTTTCACATGATACCAAAACAGCGTCTTTTTTCTTTGCTAATTTGATGTCATGTACACAAAAAAAGAGATGCGCCCGTGCGCATGGCGAGTCCCCAAGGGACCCAAGACGCCCAAATAGACCTCTATTTTTTGTCATCCACAATCTCGGCGAGCTGTGCGTGGCGTAACCGTATTACAGGCCTGGGATCCTGGTTATTGTCCTCCCCATTAATGCGCGGGTTGGGATAACCTTGCAAGAGTGTTGTACAGCATATTCGCTCGGAAATATCGGTGCTTGGGGCCTTCGGGTTCTTTACAGCCTTCCGTAAAAGCCTTGTGCTGCCATACCGATTGGGTAATCCGTATGTATGGTTTCCGTTTTGTTCTTCAGACCGGGTTCGATCCCAGGCCAATGGGCTTTTTTTTTTAGTTCGTTTTTTTTTTCTTTGTGCTGGACCCCCTTAATCCTGATAGGTTTTGCGCAAAAATAAAAAAAAAAGTGAGTTTGCAAAATAAGCTTGCTAGATTTATTGATTATATGTATTCAATTTGTTCCTAGGAAGTTAACAAAAAACACAAAGCAAAGAGTTTGAGGAAGTAAACAAGTATGTGAACTTTAATGTTCTATTTGAAGGGGTGCATTTTGTACAGGGAAGCATACATAGAATGCTTAACTGGTGGAGAGGGAAGAGGTAAAAGTTTATTGAGCATAATTTGTACAATAGCAGAGGGAAGAGAGGGGCACTCTCTTCATACAATATTGCAGTTGTTACCTATTATTAAATAAGTTTGTAACATGTCTTTGTTTATTAAGCAAGGTCTATTTCTGAGACAAGCAAACTCAAGTAAGGCTGTTGAAATAACAGGTGAGTGTTAAAAGAAAAACAATTATCTGATTAGAAAACTACTGTAGATTCCTTTGCACCAAAATAAGAACAAACTTCATTTTGTTTGTTATTTATGAGGAACGAGATGAGCTCTACAAAGCCATAAAGAAATATGTATTGCTAATCTAAATTATACAAGTAAATAATAATATTAAAAAAGAACTACTGTAAGTAATTAGAGTGGTTTTCATTAACCCGTGAAACAAAGTGTGATAGTTAAACGGTAATAGTTAGTAAAACACAAAAAAAGTACAATAGAATCAGATCACCACAAAGTGTAATACGCTAAAGCGTAGTTCACGGGTTAATGAAGGTTTTGACATTTCAACCTTACATCCACATGAAAGTAATGCCTAATATCGAGTGCCCTACAGTAAGTGTTTTGCAGTCAAGTTGTTTTCTGTTAGTAGGTAAAAAGATATTCTAAATAATAGTAATCATAGCTATGGTCACCACTTACACATATAGAACTTGTAATGAAAAGAAAGAAAAAAATATATATATATATGGAGTCAAACAACAGAATTGCATGATAACCTTGAATATATTGAATAAAGGACTGCAAAAAAACATCTTTTGTACTAGTTGCTTGAATTGACCCTTGGCTATTTTTAGCTGAATTCCCCTCCCCTTCTAAAAAAGAAAATAATAATAATAATAGAACAAAACTTAAAAGAAAACAAACACAACAGAGACCCCCACCAACAATTTTGATTTTTTTTACTTTCCTTTAAAAGGGGAGTATCATGGTTAAGAGATTTGCAATAGCTCTAGAGCCCTGACACAATGAACTTCAGTGAAATTCTAATACTGACTTATGAGCTTTTGGTACATGTGGGAGACTTTAAACAAAACAAAAAAATGACCACAAACTGTCCATTAACATAGTTTTCAATATAATATTGCATATTATTTAATAAGGTATTGACAGCTTTTAAAAAGTTCAACTGTTTGTTGACACTTAAAAGCCTACAATAATCACTGACTCCAGACATGCGCAGTACTATGTTGCTGCCCCTTTAAAGTAAAATACAGCTTTACTTAGTCAGCGTAGACAAAATTGCGGATTTTGTCAATATTCTAATATGAAGATGTCAATATTCTCCCCCCTTACGTCTTTATTTCTATTTATTTTATGCTTTTCACATGATACCAAAACAGCGTCTTTTTTCTTTGCTAATTTGATGTCATGTACACAATAAAAGAGATGCGCCCGTGCGCATGGCGAGTCCCCAAGGGACCCAAGACGCCCAAATAGACCTCTATTTTTTGTCATCCACAATCTCGGCGAGCTGTGCGTGGCGTAACCGTATTACAGGCCTGGGATCCTGGTTATTGTCCTCCCCATTAATGCGCGGGTTGGGATAACCTTGCAAGAGTGTTGTACAGCATATTCGCTCGGAAATATCGGTGCTTGGGGCCTTCGGGTTCTTTACAGCCTTCCGTAAAAGCCTTGTGCTGCCATACCGATTGGGTAATCCGTATGTATGGTTTCCGTTTTGTTATTCAGACCGGGTTCGATCCCAGGCCAATGGGCTTTTTTTTTTAGTTCGTTTTTTTTCTTCTTTGTGCTGGACCCCCTTAATCCTGATAGGTTTTGCGCAAAAATAATAAAAAAAGTGAGTTTGCAAAATAAGCTTGCTAGATTTATTGATTATATGTATGCAATTTGTTCCTAGGAAGTTAACAAAAAACACAAAGCAAAGAGTTTGAGGAAGTAAACAAGTATGTGAACTTTAATGTTCTATTTGAAGGGGTGCATTTTGTACAGGGAAGCATACATAGAATGCTTAACTGGTGGAGAGGGAAGAGGTAAAAGGTTATTGAGCATAATTTGAACAATAGCAGGTGGAAGAGAGGGGCACTCTCTTCATACAATATTGCAGTTGTTACCTATTATTAAATAAGTTTGTAACATGTCTTTGTTTATTAAGCAAGGTCTATTTCTGAGACAAGCAAACTCAAGTAAGGCTGTTGAAATAACAGGTGAGTGTTAAAAGAAAAACAATTGTCTTATTAGAAAACTACTGTAGATTCCTTTGCACCAAAATAAGAACAAACTTCATTTTGTTTGTTATTTATGAGGAACGAGATGAGCTCTACAAAGCCATAAAGAAATATGTATTGCTCATCTAAATTATACAAGTAAATAATAATATTAAAAAAGAACTACTGTAAGTAATTAGAGTGGTTTTCATTAACCCGTGAAACAAAGTGTGATAGTTAAACGGTAATAGTTTGTAAAACACAAAAAAGTACAATAGAATCAGATCACCACAAAGTGTAATACGCTAAAGCGTAGTTCACGGGTTAATGAAGGTTTTGACATTTCAACCTTACATCCACATGAAAGTAATGCCTAATATCGCGTGCCCTACAGTAAGTGTTTTGCAGTCAAGTTGTTTTCTGTTAGTAGGTGAAAAGATATTCTAAATAATAGTAATCATAGCTATGGTCACCACTTACACATATAGAACTTGTAATGAAAAGAAAGAAAAAAAAATATATATATATGCAGTCAAACAAAAGAATTGCATGATAACCTTGAATATATTGAATAAAGGACTCAAAAAAACATCTTTTGTCCTAGTTGCTTGAATTGACCCTTGGCTATTTTTAGCTGAATTCCCCTCCTCCTCTAAAAAAGAAAATAATAATAATAATAGAACAAAACTAAAAAGAAAACAAACACAGCAGAGACCCCCACCAACAATTTTGATATTTTTTTACTTTCCCTTAAAGGGGGAGTGTCATGTTTAAGAGATTTGCAATAGCTCTAGAGCCTTGACACAATGAACTTCAGTGAAATTCTAATACTGACTTATGAGCTTTTGGTACATGTGGGAGACTTTAAACAAAACAAAAAAATTGACCACAAACTGTCAATTAACATAGTTTTCAATATAATATTGCATATTATTTAATAAGGTATTCACAGCTTTTAAAAAGTTCAACTGTTTGTTGACACTTATAAGCCTACAATAATCACTGACTCCAGACATGCGCAGTACTATGTTGCTGCCCCTTTAAAGTAAAATACAGCTTTACTTAGTCAGCGTAGACAAAATTGCGGATTTTGTCAATATTCTAATATGAAGATGTCAACATTCTCCCCCCTTACGTCTTTATTTCTATTTATTTTATGCTTTTCACATGATACCAAAACAGCGTCTTTTTTCTTCGCTAATTTGATGTCATGTACACAATAAAAGAGATGCGCCCGTGCGCATGGCGAGTCCCCAAGGGACCCAAGACGCCCAAATAGACCTCTATTTTTTGTCATCCACAATCTCGGCGAGCTGAGCGTGGCGTAACCGTATTACAGGCCTGGGATCCTGGTTATTGTCCTCCCTATTAATGCGCGGGTTGGGATAACCTTGCAAGAGTGTTGTACAGCATATTCGCTTGGAAATATCGGTGCTTGGGGCCTTCGGGTTCTTTGCAGCCTTCCGTAAAAGCCTTGTGCTGTCATACCGATTGGGTAATCCGTATGTATGGTTTCCGTTTTGTTATTCAGACCGGGTTCGATCCCAGGCCAATGGGCTTTTTTTTTTAGTTCGTTTTTTTTTCTTTGTGCTGGACCCCCTTAATCCTGATAGGTTTTGCGCAAAAATAATAAAAAAAAGTGAGTTTGCAAAATAAGCTTGCTAGATTTATTGATTATATGTATTCAATTTGTTCCTAGGAAGTTAACAAAAAGCACAATGCAAAGAGTTTGAGGAAGTAAACAAGTATGTGAACTTTAATGTTCTAATTGAAGGGGTGCATTTTGTACAGGGAAGCATACATAGAATGCTTAAATGGTGGAGAGGGAAGAGGTAAAAGGTTATTGAGCATAATTTGAACAATAGCAGGGGGAAGGGAGGGGCACTCTCTTCATACAATATTGCAGTTGTTACCTATTATTAAATAAGTTTGTAACATGTCTTTGTTTATTAAGCAAGGTCTATTTCTGAGACAAGCAAACTCAAGTAAGGCTGTTGAAATAACAGGTGAGTGTTAAAAGAAAAACAATTATCTGATTAGAAAACTACTCTAGATTCCTTTGCACCAAAATAAGAACAAACTTCATTTTGTTTGTTATTTATGAGGAACGAGATGAGATCTACAAAGCCATAAAGAAATATGTATTGCTCATCTTAATTATACAAGTAAATAATAATATTAAAAAAGAACTACTGTAAGTAATTAGAGTGGTTTTCATTAACCCGTGAAACAAAGTGTGATAGTTAAACGGTAATAGTTAGTAAAACACAAAAAAGTAAAATAGAATCAGATCACCACAAAGTGTAATACGCTAAAGCGTAGTTCACGGGTTAATGAAGGTTTTGACATTTCAACCTTACATCCACATGAAAGTAATGCCTAATATCGAGTGCCCTACAGTAAGTGTTTTGCAGTCAAGTTGTTTTCTGTTAGTAGGTGAAAAGATATTCTAAATAATAGTAATCATAGCTATGGTCACCACTTACACATATAGAACTTGTAATGAAAAGAAAGAAAAAAAATATATATATATGCAGTCAAACAACAGAATTGCATGATAACCTTGAATATATTGAATATAGGACTGCAAAAAAACATCTTTTGTACTAGTTGCTTGAATTGACCCTTGGCTATTTTTAGCTGAATTCCCCTCCCCCTCTAAAAAAGAAAATAATAATAATAATAATAATAGAACAAAACTAAAAAAAAAAAAAAAACACAGCAGAGACCCCCACCAACAATTTTGATTTTTTGTTACTTTCCTTTAAAAGGGGAGTGTCATGGTTAAGAGATTTGCAATAGCTCTAGAGCCCTGACACAATGAACTTCAGTGAAATTCTAATACTGACTTATGAGCTTTTGGTACATGTGGGAGACTTTAAACAAAACAAACAAAAATGACCACAAACTGTCAATTAACATAGTTTTCAATATAATATTGCATATTATTTAATAAGGTATTGACAGCTTTTAAAATGTTCAACTGTTTGTAGACACTTAAAAGCCTACAATAAACACTGACTCCAGACATGCGCAGTACTATGCTGCTGCCCCTTTAAAGTAAAATACAGCTTTACTTAGTCAGCATAGACAATATTGCGGATTTTGTCAATATTCTAATATGAATATGTCAATATTCTCCCCCCTTACGTCTTTATTTCTATTTATTTTATGCTTTTCACATGATACCAAAACAGCGTCTTTTTTCTTCGCTAATTTGATGTCATGTACACAATAAAAGAGATGCGCCCGTGCGCATGGCGAGTCCCCAAGGGACCCAAGACGCCCAAATAGACCTCTATTTTTTGTCATCCACAATCTCGGCGAGCTGAGCGTGGCGTAACCGTATTACAGGCCTGGGATCCTGGTTATTGTCCTCCCCATTAATGCGCGGGTTGGGATAACCTTGCAAGAGTGTTGTACAGCATATTCGCTTGGAAATATCGGTGCTTGGGGCCTTCGGGTTCTTTGCAGCCTTCCGTAAAAGCCTTGTGCTGTCATACCGATTGGGTAATCCGTATGTATGGTTTCCGTTTTGTTATTCAGACCGGGTTCGATCCCAGGCCAATGGGCTTTTTTTTTTAGTTCGTTTTTTTTTCTTTGTGCTGGACCCCCTTAATCCTGATAGGTTTTGCGCAAAAATAATAAAAAAAAGTGAGTTTGCAAAATAAGCTTGCTAGATTTATTGATTATATGTATTCAATTTGTTCCTAGGAAGTTAACAAAAAGCACAATGCAAAGAGTTTGAGGAAGTAAACAAGTATGTGAACTTTAATGTTCTAATTGAAGGGGTGCATTTTGTACAGGGAAGCATACATAGAATGCTTAACTGGTGGAGAGGGAAGAGGTAAAAGGTTATTGAGCATAATTTGAACAATAGCAGGGGGAAGGGAGGGGCACTCTCTTCATACAATATTGCAGTTGTTACCTATTATTAAATAAGTTTGTAACATGTCTTTGTTTATTAAGCAAGGTCTATTTCTGAGACAAGCAAACTCAAGTAAGGCTGTTGAAATAACAGGTGAGTGTTAAAAGAAAAACAATTATCTGATTAGAAAACTACTCTAGATTCCTTTGCACCAAAATAAGAACAAACTTCATTTTGTTTGTTATTTATGAGGAACGAGATGAGATCTACAAAGCCATAAAGAAATATGTATTGCTCATCTAAATTATACAAGTAAATAATAATATTAAAAAAGAACTACTGTAAGTAATTAGAGTGGTTTTCATTAACCCGTGAAACAAAGTGTGATAGTTAAACGGTAATAGTTAGTAAAACACAAAAAAGTAAAATAGAATCAGATCACCACAAAGTGTAATACGCTAAAGCGTAGTTCACGGGTTAATGAAGGTTTTGACATTTCAACCTTACATCCACATGAAAGTAATGCCTAATATCGAGTGCCCTACAGTAAGTGTTTTGCAGTCAAGTTGTTTTCTGTTAGTAGGTGAAAAGATATTCTAAATAATAGTAATCATAGCTATGGTCACCACTTACACATATAGAACTTGTAATGAAAAGAAAGAAAAAAAATATATATATATGCAGTCAAACAACAGAATTGCATGATAACCTTGAATATATTGAATATAGGACTGCAAAAAAACATCTTTTGTACTAGTTGCTTGAATTGACCCTTGGCTATTTTTAGCTGAATTCCCCTCCCCCTCTAAAAAAGAAAATAATAATAATAATAGAACAAAACTAAAAAGAAAACAAACACAGCAGAAACCCCCACCAACAATTTTGATTTTTTGTTACTTTCCTTTAAAAGGGGAGTGTCATGGTTAAGAGATTTGCAATAGCTCTAGAGCCCTGACACAATGAACTTCAGTGAAATTCTAATACTGACTTATGAGCTTTTGGTACATGTGGGAGACTTTAAACAAAACAAACAAAAATGACCACAAACTGTCAATTAACATAGTTTTCAATATAATATTGCATATTATTTAATAAGGTATTGACAGCTTTTAAAATGTTCAACTGTTTGTAGACACTTAAAAGCCTACAATAAACACTGACTCCAGACATGCGCAGTACTATGCTGCTGCCCCTTTAAAGTAAAATACAGCTTTACTTAGTCAGCATAGACAATATTGCGGATTTTGTCAATATTCTAATATGAATATGTCAATATTCTCCCCCCTTACGTATTTATTTCTATTTATTTTATGCTTTTCACATGATACCAAAACAGCGTCTTTTTTCTTCGCTAATTTGATGTCATGTACACAATAAAAGAGATGCGCCCGTGCGCATGGCGAGTCCCCAAGGGACCCAAGACGCCCAAATAGACCTCTATTTTTTGTCATCCACAATCTCGGCGAGCTGAGCGTGGCGTAACCGTATTACAGGCCTGGGATCCTGGTTATTGTCCTCCCCATTAATGCGCGGGTTGGGATAACCTTGCAAGAGTGTTGTACAGCATATTCGCTTGGAAATATCGGTGCTTGGGGCCTTCGGGTTCTTTGCAGCCTTCCGTAAAAGCCTTGTGCTGTCATACCGATTGGGTAATCCGTATGTATGGTTTCCGTTTTGTTATTCAGACCGGGTTCGATCCCAGGCCAATGGGCTTTTTTTTTTAGTTCGTTTTTTTTTCTTTGTGCTGGACCCCCTTAATCCTGATAGGTTTTGCGCAAAAATAATAAAAAAAAGTGAGTTTGCAAAATAAGCTTGCTAGATTTATTGATTATATGTATTCAATTTGTTCCTAGGAAGTTAACAAAAAGCACAATGCAAAGAGTTTGAGGAAGTAAACAAGTATGTGAACTTTAATGTTCTAATTGAAGGGGTGCATTTTGTACAGGGAAGCATACATAGAATGCTTAACTGGTGGAGAGGGAAGAGGTAAAAGGTTATTGAGCATAATTTGAACAATAGCAGGGGGAAGGGAGGGGCACTCTCTTCATACAATATTGCAGTTGTTACCTATTATTAAATAAGTTTGTAACATGTCTTTGTTTATTAAGCAAGGTCTATTTCTGAGACAAGCAAACTCAAGTAAGGCTGTTGAAATAACAGGTGAGTGTTAAAAGAAAAACAATTATCTGATTAGAAAACTACTCTAGATTCCTTTGCACCAAAATAAGAACAAACTTCATTTTGTTTGTTATTTATGAGGAACGAGATGAGATCTACAAAGCCATAAAGAAATATGTATTGCTCATCTAAATTATACAAGTAAATAATAATATTAAAAAAGAACTACTGTAAGTAATTAGAGTGGTTTTCATTAACCCGTGAAACAAAGTGTGATAGTTAAACGGTAATAGTTAGTAAAACACAAAAAAGTAAAATAGAATCAGATCACCACAAAGTGTAATACGCTAAAGCGTAGTTCACGGGTTAATGAAGGTTTTGACATTTCAACCTTACATCCACATGAAAGTAATGCCTAATATCGAGTGCCCTACAGTAAGTGTTTTGCAGTCAAGTTGTTTTCTGTTAGTAGGTGAAAAGATATTCTAAATAATAGTAATCATAGCTATGGTCACCACTTACACATATAGAACTTGTAATGAAAAGAAAGAAAAAAAATATATATATATGCAGTCAAACAACAGAATTGCATGATAACCTTGAATATATTGAATATAGGACTGCAAAAAAACATCTTTTGTACTAGTTGCTTGAATTGACCCTTGGCTATTTTTAGCTGAATTCCCCTCCCCCTCTAAAAAAGAAAATAATAATAATAATAGAACAAAACTAAAAAGAAAACAAACACAGCAGAGACCCCCACCAACAATTTTGATTTTTTGTTACTTTCCTTTAAAAGGGGAGTGTCATGGTTAAGAGATTTGCAATAGCTCTAGAGCCCTGACACAATGAACTTCAGTGAAATTCTAATACTGACTTATGAGCTTTTGGTACATGTGGGAGACTTTAAACAAAACAAACAAAAATGACCACAAACTGTCAATTAACATAGTTTTCAATATAATATTGCATATTATTTAATAAGGTATTGACAGCTTTTAAAATGTTCAACTGTTTGTAGACACTTAAAAGCCTACAATAAACACTGACTCCAGACATGCGCAGTACTATGCTGCTGCCCCTTTAAAGTAAAATACAGCTTTACTTAGTCAGCATAGACAATATTGCGGATTTTGTCAATATTCTAATATGAATATGTCAATATTCTCCCCCCTTACGTCTTTATTTCTATTTATTTTATGCTTTTCACATGATACCAAAACAGCGTCTTTTTTCTTCGCTAATTTGATGTCATGTACACAATAAAAGAGATGCGCCCGTGCGCATGGCGAGTCCCCAAGGGACCCAAGACGCCCAAATAGACCTCTATTTTTTGTCATCCACAATCTCGGCGAGCTGTGCGTGGCGTAACTGTATTACAGGCCTGGGATCCTGGTTATTGTCCTCCCCATTAATGCGCGGGTTGGGATAACCTTGCAAGAGTGTTGTACAGCATATTCGCTCGGAAATATCGGTGCTTGGGGCCTTCGGGTTCTTTACAGCCTTCCGTAAAAGCCTTGTGCTGCCATACCGATTGGGTAATCCGTATGTATGGTTTCCGTTTTGTTCTTCAGACCGGGTTCGATCCCAGGCCAATGGGCTTTTTTTTTTTAATTCGTTTTTTTTTCTTTGTGCTGGACCCCCTTAATTTTGATAGGTTTTGCGCAAAAATAATAAAAAAAGTGAGTTTGCAAAATACGCTTGCTAGATTTATTGATTATATGTATTCAATTTGTTCCTAGGAAGTTAACAAAAAACACAAAGCAAAGAGTTTGAGGAAGTAAACAAGTATGTGAACTTTAATGTTCTATTTGAAGGGGCGCATTTTGTACAGGGAAGCATACATAGAATGCTTAACTGGTGGAGAAGGGAGAGGTAACAGTTTATTGAGCATAATGTCAACAATAGCAGGGGGAAGGGAGGGGCACTCTCTTCATAAAATATTGCAGTTGTTACCTATTATTAAATAAGTTTGTAAGATATATTTGTTTATTAAGCAAGGTATATTTCTGAGACAAGCAAACTCAAGTAAGAGCTGTTGAAATAACAGGTGAGTGTTAAAAAACAAAACAATTATCTGATTAGAAAACTAATGTAGATTCATTTGCACCAAATAAGAACAAACTTCATTTTGTTTGTTATTTATGAGGAACGAGATGAGCTCTACAAGGCCAAGAAGAAATATGAATTGCTCATCTAAATTATACAAGTAAATAATAATATTAAAAAAGAATTACTGTAAGCAATTACAGTGGTTTTCATTAACCCGTGAAACAAAGTGTGATAGTTAAACGGTAATAGTTAGTAAAACACAAAAAAGAACAATAGAATCAGATCACAACAAAGTGTAATACGCTAAAGCGTAGTTCACGGGTTAATGAAGGTTTTGACATCTCAACCTTACATCCACATGAAAGTAATGCCTAATATCGAGTGCCCCACAGTAAGTGTTTTGCAGTCAAGTTGTTTTCTGTTAGTAGGTAAAAAATTATTCTAAATAATAGTAATCATAGCTATGGTCACCACTTACACATATAGCACTTGTAATGAAAAGAAAGAAAAAATATATATATGCAGTCAAACAACAGAATTGCATGATAACCTTGAATATATTGAATAAAGGACTGCAAAATACATCTTTTGTACTAGTTGCTTGAATTGACCCTTGGCTATTTTTAGCTGAATTCACCTCCTCCTCTAAAAAAGAAAATAATAATAATAATAGAACAAAACTAAAAAGAAAACAAACACAGCAGAGACCCCACCAACAATTTTGATATTTTTTTACTTTCCCTTAAAGGGGGAGTGTCATGTTTAAGAGATTTGCAATAGCTCTAGAGCCTTGACACAAAGAACTTCAGTGAAATTCTAATACTGACTTATGAGCTTTTGGTACATGTGGGAGACTTTAAACAAAACAAAAAAAATGACCACAAACTGTCCATTAACATAGTTTTCAATATAATATTGCATATTATTTAATAAGGTATTGACAGCTTTTAAAATGTTCAACTGTTTGTAGACACTTAAAAGCCTACAATAAACACTGACTCCAGACATGCGCAGTACTATGCTGCTGCCCCTTTAAAGTAAAATACAGCTTTACTTAGTCAGCATAGACAATATTGCGGATTTTGTCAATATTCTAATATGAATATGTCAATATTCTCCCCCCTTACGTCTTTATTTCTATTTATTTTATGCTTTTCACATGATACCAAAACAGCGTCTTTTTTCTTCGCTAATTTGATGTCATGTACACAATAAAAGAGATGCGCCCGTGCGCATGGCGAGTCCCCAAGGGACCCAAGACGCCCAAATAGACCTCTATTTTTTGTCATCCACAATCTCGGCGAGCTGTGCGTGGCGTAACCGTATTACAGGCCTGGGATCCTGGTTATTGTCCTCCCCATTAATGCGCGGGTTGGGATAACCTTGCAAGAGTGTTGTACAGCATATTCGCTCGGAAATATCGGTGCTTGGGGCCTTCGGGTTCTTTACAGCCTTCCGTAAAAGCCTTGTGCTGCCATACCGATTGGGTAATCCGTATGTATGGTTTCCGTTTTGTTCTTCAGACCGGGTTCGATCCCAGGCCAATGGGCTTTTTTTTTTAATTCGTTTTTTTTTCTTTGTGCTGGACCCCCTTAATCCTGATAGTTTTTGCGCAAAAATAATAAAAAAAGTGAGTTTGAAAAATAAGCTTGCTAGATTTATTGATTATATGTATTCAATTTGTTCCTAGGAAGTTAACAAAAAACACAAAGCAAAGAGTTTGAGGAAGTAAACAAGTATGTGAACTTTAATGTTCTATTTGAAGGGGCGCATTTTGTACAGGGAAGCATACATAGAATGCTTAACTGGTGGAGAAGGGAGAGGTAACAGTTTATTGAGCATAATGTCAACAATAGCAGGGGGAAGGGAGGGGCACTCTCTTCATAAAATATTGCAGTTGTTACCTATTATTAAATAAGTTTGTAAGATATATTTGTTTATTAAGCAAGGTATATTTCTGAGACAAGCAAACTCAAGTAAGAGCTGTTGAAATAACAGGTGAGTGTTAAAAAAAAAAAACAATTATCTGATTAGAAAACTACTGTAGATTCCTTTGCACCAAAATAAGAACAAACTTCATTTTGTTTGTTATTTATGAGGAACGAGATGAGCTCTACAAAGCCATAAAGAAATATGTATTGCTCATCTAAATTATACAAGTAAATAATAATATTAAAAAAGAACTACTGTAAGTAATTAGAGTGGTTTTCATTAACCCGTGAAACAAAGTGTGATAGTTAAACGGTAATAGTTAGTAAAACACAAAAAAAGTACAATAGAATCAGATCACCACAAAGTGTAATACGCTAAAGCGTAGTTCACGGGTTAATCAAGGTTTTGACATTTCACCCTTACATCCACATGAAAGTAATGCCTAATATCGAGTGCCCTACAGTAAGTGTTTTGCAGTCAAGTTGTTTTCTGTTAGTAGGTAAAAAGATATTCTAAATAATAGTAATCATAGCTATGGTCACCACTTACACATATAGAACTTGTAATGAAAAGAAAGAAAAAAAAAATATATATATATGGAGTCAAACAACAGAATTGCATGATAACCTTGAATATATTGAATAAAGGACTGCAAAAAAAACATCTTTTGTACTAGTTGCTTGAATTGACCCTTGGCTATTTTTAGCTGAATTCCCCTCCCCCTCTAAAAAAGAAAATAATAATAATAATAGAACAAAACTAAAAAGAAAACAAACACAACAGAGACCCCCACCAACAATTTTGATTTTTTTTACTTTCCTTTAAAAGGGGAGTGTCATGGTTAAAAGATTTGCAATAGCAAAAGAGCCATGACACAATGAACTTCAGTGAAATTCTAATACTGACTTATGAGCTTTTGGTACATGTGGGAGACTTTTAACAAAACAAAAAAAATGACCACAAACTGTCAATTAACATAGTTTTCAATATAATATTGCATATTATTTAATAAGGTATTCACAGCTTTTAAGAAGTTCAACTGTTTGTTGACACTTAAAAGCCTACAATAAACACTGACTCCAGACATGCGCAGTACTATGCTGCTGCCCCTTTAAAGTAAAATACAGCTTTACTTAGTCAGCGTAGACAATATTGCGGATTTTGTCAATATTCTAATATGAATATGTCAATATTCTCCCCCCTTACGTCTTTATTTCTATTTATTTTATGCTTTTCACATGATACCAAAACAGCGTCTTTTTTCTTCGCTAATTTGATGTCATGTACACAATAAAAGAGATGCGCCCGTGCGCATGGCGAGTCCCCAAGGGACCCAAGACGCCCAAATAGACCTCTATTTTTTGTCATCCACAATCTCGGCGAGCTGTGCGTGGCGTAACCGTATTACAGGACTGGGATCCTGGTTATTGTCCTCCCCATTAATGCGCGGGTTGGGATAACCTTGCAAGAGTGTTGTACAGCATATTCGCTCGGAAATATCGGTGCTTGGAGCCTTCGGGTTCTTCACAGCCTTCCGTAAAAGCCTTGTGCTGCCATACCGATGGGGGTAATCCGTATGTATGGTTTCCGTTTTGTTCTTCAGACCGGGTTCGATCCCAGGCCTTTTTTTTTCGATTTGTTTTCTTTCTTTGTGCTTGACCCACTTAATCCTGATTAGTTTTGCGCAAAAATAATAAAAAAAAGTGAGTTTGCAAAATATTCTTGCTAGATTTATTGATTATATTTATTCAATTTGTCCCTAGGAAGTTAACAAAAAACACAAAGCAAAGAGTTTGAGGAAGCAAACAAGTATGTGAACTTTAATGTTCTATTTAAAGGGGCGCATTTTGTACAGGGAAGCATACATAGAATGCTTAATTGGTGGAGAGGGAAGAGGTAAAAGTTTATTGAGCATAATTTCAACAATAGCAGGGGGAAGAGAGGGGCACTCTCTTCATACAATATTGCAGTTGTTACCTATTATTAAATAAGTTTGTAACATATCTTTGTTTATTAAGCAAGGTCTATTTCTGAGACAAGCAAACTCAAGTAAGGCTGTTGAAATAACAGGTGAGTGTTAAAAGAAAAACAATTATCTGATTAGAAAACTACTCTAGATTCCTTTGCACCAAAATAAGAACAAACTTCATTTTGTTTGTTATTTATGAGGAACGAGATGAGCTCTACAAAGCAATAAAGAAATATGTATTGCTCATCTAAATTATACAAGTAAATAATAATATTAAAAAAGAACTACTGTAAGTAATTAGAGTGGTTTTCATTAACCCGTGAAACAAAGTGTGATAGTTAAACGGTAATAGTTAGTAAAACACAAAAAAGTACAATAGAATTAGATCACCACAAAGTGTAATACGCTAAAGCGTAGTTCACGGGTTAATGAAGGTTTTGACATTTCAACCTTACATCCACATGAAAGTAATGCCTAATATCGAGTGCCCTACAGTAAGTGTTTTGCAGTCAAGTTGTTTTCTGTTAGTAGGTAAAAAATTATTCTAAATAATAGTAATCATAGCTATGGTCACCACTTACACATATAGCACTTGTAATGAAAAGAAAGAAAAAAATATATATATATATGCAGTCAAACAACAGAATTGCATGATAACCTTGAATATATTGAATAAAGGACTGCAAAAAAACATCTTTTGTACTAGTTGCTTGAATTGACCCTTGGCTATTTTTAGCTGATATCTCCTCCCCCTCTAAAAAAGAAAATAATAATAATAATAGAACAAAACTAAAAAGAAAACAAACACGGCAGAGACCCCCACCAACAATTTTGATATTTCTTTACTTTCCCTTAAAGGGGGAGTGTCATGTTTAAGAGATTTGCAATAGCTCTAGAGCCTTGACACAATGAACTTCAGTGAAATTCTAATACTGACTTATTAGCTTTTGGTACATGTGGGAGACTTTAAACAAAACAAAAAAAATGACCACAAGCTGTCCATTAACATAGTTTTCAATATAATATTGCATATTATTTAATAAGGTATTGACAGCTTTTAAAAAGTTCAACTGTTTGTAGACTCTTAAAAGCCTACAATAAACACTGACTCCAGACATGCGCAGTACTATGCTGCTGCCCCTTTAAAGTAAAATACAGCTTTGCTTAGTCAGCGTAGACAATATAGCGGATTTTGTCAATATTCTAATATGAATATGTCAATATTCTCCCCCCTTACGTCTTTATTTCTATTTATTTTATGCTTTTCACATGATACCAAAACAGCGTCTTTTTTCTTCGCTAATTTGATGTCATGTACACAAAAAAAGAGATGCGCCCGTGCGCATGGCGAGACCCCAAGGGACCCAAGACGCCCAAATAGACCTCTATTTTTTGTCATCCACAATCTCGGCGAGCTGTGTGTGGCGTAACCGTATTACAGGCCTGGGATCCTGGTTATTGTCCTCCCCATTAATGCGCGGGTTGGGATAACCTTGCAAGAGTGTTGTACAGCATATTCGCTCGGAAATATCGGTGCTTGGGGCCTACGGGTTCTTTACAGCCTTCCGTAAAAGCCTTGTGCTGCCATACCGATTGGGTAATCCGTATATGTGGTTTCCGTTTTGTTCTTCAGACCGGGTTCGATCCCAGGCCAATGGGCTTTTTTTTTTAGTTCGTTTTTTTTTTCTTTGTGCTGGACCCCCTTAATCCTGATAGGTTTTGCGCAAAAATAATAAAAAAAAGTGAGTTTGCAAAATAAGCTTGCTAGATTTATTGATTATATGTATTCAATTTGTTCCTAGGAAGTTAACAAAAAACACAAAGCAAAGAGTTTGAGGAAGTAAACAAGTATGTGAACTTTAATGTTCTATTTGAAGGGGTGCATTTTGTACAGGGAAGCATACATAGAATGCTTAACTGGTGGAGAGGGAAGAGGTAAAAGTTTATTGAGCATAATTTGAACAATAGCAGAGGGAAGAGAGGGGCACTCTCTTCATACAATATTGCAGTTGTTACCTATTATTAAATAAGTTTGTAACATGTCTTTGTTTATTAAGCAAGGTCTATTTCTGAGACAAGCAAACTCAAGTAAGGCTGTTGAAATAACAGGTGAGTGTTAAAAGAAAAACAATTATCTGATTAGAAAACTACTGTAGATTCCTTTGCACCAAAATAAGAACAAACTTCATTTTGTTTGTTATTTATGAGGAACGAGATGAGCTCTACAAAGCCATAAAGAAATATGTATTGCTAATCTAAATTATACAAGTAAATAATAATATTAAAAAAGAACTACTGTAAGTAATTAGAGTGGTTTTCATTAACCCGTGAAACAAAGTGTGATAGTTAAACGGTAATAGTTAGTAAAACACAAAAAAAGTACAATAGAATCAGGTCACCACAAAGTGTAATACGCTAAAGCGTAGTTCACGGGTTAATCAAGGTTTTGACATTTCACCCTTACATCCACATGAAAGTAATGCCTAATATCGAGTGCCCTACAGTAAGTGTTTTGCAGTCAAGTTGTTTTCTGTTAGTAGGTAAAAAGATATTCTAAATAATAGTAATCATAGCTATGGTCACCACTTACACATATAGAACTTGTAATGAAAAAAAAGAAAAAAATATATATATATATGGAGTCAAACAACAGAATTGCATGATAACCTTGAATATATTGAATAAAGGACTGCAAAAAAACATCTTTTGTACTAGTTGCTTGAATTGACCCTTGGCTATTTTTAGCTGAATTCCCCTCCCCCTCTAAAAAAGAAAATAATAATAATAATAGAACAAAACTAAAAAGAAAACAAACACAACAGAGACCCCCACCAACAATTTTGATTTTTTTTACTTTCCTTTAAAAGGGGAGTGTCATGGTTAAGAGATTTGCAATAGCTCTAGAGCCCTGACACAATGAACTTCAGTGAAATTCTAATACTGACTTATGAGCTTTTGGTACATGTGGGAGACTTTAAACAAAACAAAAAAATGACCACAAACTGTCCATTAACATAGTTTTCAATATAATATTGCATATTATTTAATAAGGTATTGACAGCTTTTAAAAAGTTCAACTGTTTGTTGACACTTAAAAGCCTACAATAATCACTGACTCCAGACATGCGCAGTACTATGTTGCTGCCCCTTTAAAGTAAAATACAGCTTTACTTAGTCAGCGTAGACAAAATTGCGGATTTTGTCAATATTCTAATATGAAGATGTCAATATTCTCCCCCCTTACGTCTTTATTTCTATTTATTTTATGCTTTTCACATGATACCAAAACAGCGTCTTATTTCTTTGCTAATTTGATGTCATGTACACAATAAAAGAGATGCGCCCGTGCGCATGGCGAGTCCCCAAGGGACCCAAGACGCCCAAATAGACCTCTATTTTTTGTCATCCACAATCTCGGCGAGCTGTGCGTGGCGTAACCGTATTACAGGCCTGGGATCCTGGTTATTGTCCTCCCCATTAATGCGCGGGTTGGGATAACCTTGCAAGAGTGTTGTACAGCATATTCGCTCGGAAATATCGGTGCTTGGGGCCTTCGGGTTCTTTACAGCCTTCCGTAAAAGCCTTGTGCTGCCATACCGATTGGGTAATCCGTATGTATGGTTTCCGTTTTGTTATTCAGACCGGGTTCGATCCCAGGCCAATGGGCTTTTTTTTTTAGTTCGTTTTTTTTCTTTGTGCTGGACCCCCTTAATCCTGATAGGTTTTGCGCAAAAATAATAAAAAAAGTGAGTTTGCAAAATAAGCTTGCTAGATTTATTGATTATATGTATTCAATTTGTTCCTAGGAAGTTAACAAAAAACACAAAGCAAAGAGTTTGAGGAAGTAAACAAGTATGTGAACTTTAATGTTCTATTTGAAGGGGTGCATTTTGTACAGGGAAGCATACATAGAATGCTTAACTGGTGGAGAGGGGAGAGGTAACAGTTTATTGAGCATAATGTCAACAATAGCAGGGGGAAGGGAGGGGCACTCTCTTCATACAATATTGCAGTTGTTACCTATTATTAAATAAGTTTGTAAGATATATTTGTTTATTAAGCAAGGTCTATTTCTGAGACAAGCAAACTCAAGTAAGAGCTGTTGAAATAACAGGTGAGTGTTAATAAAAAAACAATTATCTGATTAGAAAACTAATGTAGATTCCTTTGCACCAAATAAGAACAAACTTCATTTTGTTTGTTATTTATGAGGAACGAGATGAGCTCTACAAGGCCAAGAAGAAATATGTATTGCTCATCTAAATTATACAAGTAAATAATAATATTAAAAAAGAATTACTGTAAGCAATTAGAGTGGTTTTCATTAACCCGTGAAACAAAGTGTGATAGTTAAACGGTAATAGTTAGTAAAACACAAAAAAGAACAATAGAATCAGATCACAACAAAGTGTAATACGCTAAAGCGTAGTTCACGGGTTAATGAAGGTTTTGACATCTCAACCTTACATCCACATGAAAGTAATGCCTAATATCGAGTGCCCTACAGTAAGTGTTTTGCAGTCAAGTTGTTTTCTGTTAGTAGGTAAAAAGATATTCTAAATAATAGTAATCATAGCTATGGTCACCACTTACACATATAGAACTTGTAATGAAAAGAAAGAAAAAAAAAATATATATATATGCAGTCAAACAACAGAATTGCATGATAACCTTGAATATATTGAATAAAGGACTGCAAAAAAACATCTTTTGTACTAGTTGCTTGAATTGACCCTTGGCTATTTTTAGCTGAATTCCCCTCCCCCTCTAAAAAAGAAAATAATAATAATAATAATAATAGAACAAAACTAAAAAAAAAAAAAACACAGCAGAGACCCCCACCAACAATTTTGATTTTTTGTTACTTTCCTTTAAAAGGGGAGTGTCATGGTTAAGAGATTTGCAATAGCTCTAGAGCCCTGACACAATGAACTTCAGTGAAATTCTAATACTGACTTATGACCTTTTGGTACATGTGGGAGACTTTAAACAAAACAAACAAAAATGACCACAAACTGTCAATTAACATAGTTTTCAATATAATATTGCATATTATTTAATAAGGTATTGACAGCTTTTAAAATGTTCAACTGTTTGTAGACACTTAAAAGCCTACAATAAACACTGACTCCAGACATGCGCAGTACTATGCTGCTGCCCCTTTAAAGTAAAATACAGCTTTACTTAGTCAGCATAGACAATATTGCGGATTTTGTCAATATTCTAATATGAATATGTCAATATTCTCCCACCTTACGTCTTTATTTCTATTTATTTTATGCTTTTCACATGATACCAAAACATCGTCTTTTTTCTTCGCTAATTTGATGTCATGTACACAATAAAAGATATGCGCCCGTGCGCATGGCGAGTCCCCAAGGGACCCAAGACGCCCAAATAGACCTCTATTTTTTGTCATCCACAATCTCGGCGAGCTGTGCGTGGCGTAACCGTATTACAGGCCTGGGATCCTGGTTATTGTCCTCCCCATTAATGCGCGGGTTGGGATAACCTTGCAAGAGTGTTGTACAGCATATTCGCTCGGAAATATCGGTGCTTGGGGCCTTCGGGTTCTTTACAGCCTTCCGTAAAAGCCTTGTGCTGCCATACCGATTGGGTAATCCGTATGTATGGTTTCCGTTTTGTTCTTCAGACCGGGTTCGATCCCAGGCCAATGGGCTTTTTTTTTTAATTCGTTTTTTTTTCTTTGTGCTGGACCCCCTTAATCCTGATAGGTTTTGCGCAAAAATAATAAAAAAAAGTGAGTTTGCAAAATAAGCTTGCTAGATTTATTGATTATATGTATTCAATTTGTTCCTAGGAAGTTAACAAAAAACACAAAGCAAAGAGTTTGAGGAAGTAAACAAGTATGTGAACTTTAATGTTCTATTTGAAGGGGTGCATTTTGTACAGGGAAGCATACATAGAATGCTTAACTGGTGGAGAGGGGAGAGGTAACAGTTTATTGAGCATAATGTCAACAATAGCAGGGGGAAGGGAGGGGCACTCTCTTCATACAATATTGCAGTTGTTACCTATTATTAAATAAGTTTGTAAGATATATTTGTTTATTAAGCAAGGTCTATTTCTGAGACAAGCAAACTCAAGTAAGAGCTGTTGAAATAACAGGTGAGTGTTAAAAAAAACAATTATCTGATTAGAAAACTAATGTAGATTCCTTTGCACCAAATAAGAACAAACTTCATTTTGTTTGTTATTTATGAGGAACGAGATGAGCTCTACAAGGCCAAGAAGAAATATGTATTGCTCATCTAAATTATACAAGTAAATAATAATATTAAAAAAGAATTACTGTAAGCAATTAGAGTGGTTTTCATTATCCCGTGAAACAAAGTGTGATAGTTAAACGGTAATAGTTAGTAAAACACAAAAAAGAACAATAGAATCAGATCACAACAAAGTGTAATACGCTAAAGCGTAGTTCACGGGTTAATGAAGGTTTTGACATCTCAACCTTACATCCACATGCAAGTAATGCCTAATATCGAGTGCCCTACAGTAAGTGTTTTGCAGTCAAGTTGTTTTCTGTTAGTAGGTAAAAAATTATTCTAAATAATAGTAATCATAGCTATGGTCACCACTTACACATATAGCACTTCTAATGAAAAGAAAGAAAAAATATATATATGCAGTCAAACAACAGAATTGCATGATAACCTTGAATATATTGAATAAAGGACTGCAAAAAAACATCTTTTGTACTAGTTGCTTGAATTGACCCTTGGCTATTTTTAGCTGAATTCCCCTCCTCCTCTAAAAAATATAATAATAATAATAATAGAACAAAACTAAAAAGAAAACAAACACGGCAGAGACCCCCACCAACAATTTTGATATTTTTTTACTTTCCCTTAAAGGGGGAGTGTCATGTTTAAGAGATTTGCAATAGCTCTAGAGCCTTGACACAATGAACTTCAGTGAAATTCTAATACTGACTTATTAGCTTTTGGTACATGTGGGAGACTTTAAACAAAACAAAAAAAATGCCAACAAACTGTCCATTAACATAGTTTTCAATATAATATTGCATATTATTTAATAAGGTATTGACAGCTTTTAAAAAGTGCAACTGTTTGTAGACACTTAAAAGCCTACAATAAACACTGACTCCAGACATGCGCAGTACTATGCTGCTGCCCCTTTAAAGTAAAATACAGCTTTGCTTAGTCAGCGTAGACAATATAGCGGATTTTGTCAATATTCTAATATGAATATGTCAATATTCTCCCCCCTTACGTCTTTATTTCTATTTATTTTATGCTTTTCACATGATACCAAAACAGCGTCTTTTTTCTTCGCTAATTTGATGTCATGTACACAAAAAAAGAGATGCGCCCGTGCGCATGGCGAGTCCCCAAGGGACCCAAGACGCCCAAATAGACCTCTATTTTTTGTCATCCACAATCTCGGCGAGCTGTGCGTGGCGTAACCGTATTACAGGCCTGGGATCCTGGTTATTGTCCTCCCCATTAATGCGCGGGTTGGGATAACCTTGCAAGAGTGTTGTACAGCATATTCGCTCGGAAATATCGGTGCTTGGGGCCTTCGGGTTCTTTACAGCCTTCCGTAAAAGCCTTGTGCTGCCATACCGATTGGGTAATCCGTATGTATGGTTTCCGTTTTGTTCTTCAGACCGGGTTCGATCCCAGGCCAATGGGCTTTTTTTTTTAGTTCGTTTTTTTTTTCTTTGTGCTGGACCCCCTTAATCCTGATAGGTTTTGCGCAAAAATAAAAAAAAAAAGTGAGTTTGCAAAATAAGCTTGCTAGATTTATTGATTATATGTATTCAATTTGTTCCTAGGAAGTTAACAAAAAACACAAAGCAAAGAGTTTGAGGAAGTAAACAAGTATGTGAACTTTAATGTTCTATTTGAAGGGGTGCATTTTGTACAGGGAAGCATACATAGAATGCTTAACTGGTGGAGAGGGAAGAGGTAAAAGTTTATTGAGCATAATTTGTACAATAGCAGAGGGAAGAGAGGGGCACTCTCTTCATACAATATTGCAGTTGTTACCTATTATTAAATAAGTTTGTAACATGTCTTTGTTTATTAAGCAAGGTCTATTTCTGAGACAAGCAAACTCAAGTAAGGCTGTTGAAATAACAGGTGAGTGTTAAAAGAAAAACAATTATCTGATTAGAAAACTACTCTAGATTCCTTTGCACCAAAATAAGAACAAACTTCATTTTGTTTGTTATTTATGAGGAACGAGATGAGCTCTACAAAGCCATAAAGAAATATGTATTGCTAATCTAAATTATACAAGTAAATAATAATATTAAAAAAGAACTACTGTAAGTAATTAGAGTGGTTTTCATTAACCCGTGAAACAAAGTGTGATAGTTAAACGGTAATAGTTAGTAAAACACAAAAAAAGTACAATAGAATCAGATCACCACAAAGTGTAATACGCTAAAGCGTAGTTCACGGGTTAATGAAGGTTTTGACATTTCAACCTTACATCCACATGAAAGTAATGCCTAATATCGAGTGCCCTACAGTAAGTGTTTTGCAGTCAAGTTGTTTTCTGTTAGTAGGTAAAAAGATATTCTAAATAATAGTAATCATAGCTATGGTCACCACTTACACATATAGAACTTGTAATGAAAAGAAAGAAAAAAAATATATATATATATGGAGTCAAACAACAGAATTGCATGATAACCTTGAATATATTGAATAAAGGACTGCAAAAAAACATCTTTTGTACTAGTTGCTTGAATTGACCCTTGGCTATTTTTAGCTGAATTCCCCTCCCCCTCTAAAAAAGAAAATAATAATAATAATAGAACAAAACTTAAAAGAAAACAAACACAACAGAGACCCCCACCAACAATTTTGATTTTTTTTACTTTCCTTTAAAAGGGGAGTATCATGGTTAAGAGATTTGCAATAGCTCTAGAGCCCTGACACAATGAACTTCAGTGAAATTCTAATACTGACTTATGAGCTTTTGGTACATGTGGGAGACTTTAAACAAAACAAAAAAATGACCACAAACTGTCCATTAACATAGTTTTCAATATAATATTGCATATTATTTAATAAGGTATTGACAGCTTTTAAAAAGTTCAACTGTTTGTTGACACCTAAAAGCCTACAATAATCACTGACTCCAGACATGCGCAGTACTATGTTGCTGCCCCTTTAAAGTAAAATACAGCTTTACTTAGTCAGCGTAGACAAAATTGCGGATTTTGTCAATATTCTAATATGAAGATGTCAATATTCTCCCCCCTTACGTCTTTATTTCTATTTATTTTATGCTTTTCACATGATACCAAAACAGCGTCTTTTTTCTTTGCTAATTTGATGTCATGTACACAATAAAAGATATGCGCCCGTGCGCATGGCGAGTCCCCAAGGGACCCAAAACGCCCAAATAGACCTCTATTTTTTGTCATCCACAATCTCGGCGAGCTGTGCGTGGCGTAACCGTATTACAGGCCTGGGATCCTGGTTATTGTCCTCCCCATTAATGCGCGGGTTGGGATAACCTTGCAAGAGTGTTGTACAGCATATTCGCTCGGAAATATCGGTGCTTGGGGCCTTCGGGTTCTTTACAGCCTTCCGTAAAAGCCTTGTGCTGCCATACCGATTGGGTAATCCGTATGTATGGTTTCCGTTTTGTTATTCAGACCGGGTTCGATCCCAGGCCAATGGGCTTTTTTTTTTAGTTCGTTTTTTTTCTTCTTTGTGCTGGACCCCCTTAATCCTGATAGGTTTTGCGCAAAAATAATAAAAAAAGTGAGTTTGCAAAATAAGCTTGCTAGATTTATTGATTATATGTATGCAATTTGTTCCTAGGAAGTTAACAAAAAACACAAAGCAAAGAGTTTGAGGAAGTAAACAAGTATGTGAACTTTAATGTTCTATTTGAAGGGGTGCATTTTGTACAGGGAAGCATACATAGAATGCTTAACTGGTGGAGAGGGAAGAGGTAAAAGGTTATTGAGCATAATTTGAAAAATAGCAGGTGGAAGAGAGGGGCACTCTCTTCATACAATATTGCAGTTGTTACCTATTATTAAATAAGTTTGTAACATGTCTTTGTTTATTAAGCAAGGTCTATTTCTGAGACAAGCAAACTCAAGTAAGGCTGTTGAAATAACAGGTGAGTGTTAAAAGAAAAACAATTGTCTTATTAGAAAACTACTGTAGATTCCTTTGCACCAAAATAAGAACAAACTTCATTTTGTTTGTTATTTATGAGGAACGAGATGAGCTCTACAAAGCCATAAAGAAATATGTATTGCTCATCTAAATTATACAAGTAAATAATAATATTAAAAAAGAACTACTGTAAGTAATTAGAGTGGTTTTCATTAACCCGTGAAACAAAGTGTGATAGTTAAACGGTAATAGTTTGTAAAACACAAAAAAGTACAATAGAATCAGATCACCACAAAGTGTAATACGCTAAAGCGTAGTTCACGGGTTAATGAAGGTTTTGACATTTCAACCTTACATCCACATGAAAGTAATGCCTAATATCGCGTGCCCTACAGTAAGTGTTTTGCAGTCAAGTTGTTTTCTGTTAGTAGGTGAAAAGATATTCTAAATAATAGTAATCATAGCTATGGTCACCACTTACACATATAGAACTTGTAATGAAAAGAAAGAAAAAAATATATATATATATGCAGTCAAACAACAGAATTGCATGATAACCTTGAATATATTGAATAAAGGACTCAAAAAAACATCTTTTGTCCTAGTTGCTTGAATTGACCCTTGGCTATTTTTAGCTGAATTCCCCTCCTCCTCTAAAAAAGAAAATAATAATAATAATAGAACAAAACTAAAAAGAAAACAAACACAGCAGAGACCCCCACCAACAATTTTGATATTTTTTTACTTTCCCTTAAAGGGGGAGTGTCATGTTTAAGAGATTTGCAATAGCTCTAGAGCCTTGACACAATGAACTTCAGTGAAATTCTAATACTGACTTATGAGCTTTTGGTACATGTGGGAGACTTTAAACAAAACAAAAAAATTGACCACAAACTGTCAATTAACATAGTTTTCAATATAATATTGCATATTATTTAATAAGGTATTCACAGCTTTTAAAAAGTTCAACTGTTTGTTGACACTTATAAGCCTACAATAATCACTGACTCCAGACATGCGCAGTACTATGTTGCTGCCCCTTTAAAGTAAAATACAGCTTTACTTAGTCAGCGTAGACAAAATTGCGGATTTTGTCAATATTCTAATATGAAGATGTCAACATTCTCCCCCCTTACGTCTTTATTTCTATTTATTTTATGCTTTTCACATGATACCAAAACAGCGTCTTTTTTCTTCGCTAATTTGATGTCATGTACACAATAAAAGAGATGCGCCCGTGCGCATGGCGAGTCCCCAAGGGACCCAAGACGCCCAAATAGACCTCTATTTTTTGTCATCCACAATCTCGGCGAGCTGAGCGTGGCGTAACCGTATTACAGGCCTGGGATCCTGGTTATTGTCCTCCCCATTAATGCGCGGGTTGGGATAACCTTGCAAGAGTGTTGTACAGCATATTCGCTTGGAAATATCGGTGCTTGGGGCCTTCGGGTTCTTTGCAGCCTTCCGTAAAAGCCTTGTGCTGTCATACCGATTGGGTAATCCGTATGTATGGTTTCCGTTTTGTTATTCAGACCGGGTTCGATCCCAGGCCAATGGGCTTTTTTTTTAGTTCGTTTTTTTTTCTTTGTGCTGGACCCCCTTAATCCTCTGATAGGTTTTGCGCAAAAATAATAAAAAAAAGTGAGTTTGCAAAATAAGCTTGCTAGATTTATTGATTATATGTATTCAATTTGTTCCTAGGAAGTTAACAAAAAGCACAATGCAAAGAGTTTGAGGAAGTAAACAAGTATGTGAACTTTAATGTTCTAATTGAAGGGGTGCATTTTGTACAGTGAAGCATACATAGAATGCTTAACTGGTGGAGAGGGAAGAGGTAAAATGTTATTGAGCATAATTTGAACAATAGCAGGGGGAAGGGAGGGGCACTCTCTTCATACAATATTGCAGTTGTTACCTATTATTAAATAAGTTTGTAACATGTCTTTGTTTATTAAGCAAGGTCTATTTCTGAGACAAGCAAACTCAAGTAAGGCTGTTGAAATAAAAGGTGAGTGTTAAAAGAAAAACAATTATCTGATTAGAAAACTACTCTAGATTCCTTTGCACCAAAATAAGAACAAACTTCATTTTGTTTGTTATTTATGAGGAACGAGATGAGCTCTACAAAGCCATAAAGAAGTATGTATTGCTCATCTAAATTATACAAGTAAATAATAATATTAAAAAAGAACTACTGTAAGTAATTAGAGTGGTTTTCATTAACCCGTGAAACAAAGTGTGATAGTTAAACGGTAATAGTTAGTAAAACACAAAAAAGTAAAATAGAATCAGATCACCACAAAGTGTAATACGCTAAAGCGTAGTTCACGGGTTAATGAAGGTTTTGACATTTCAACCTTACATCCACATGAAAGTAATGCCTAATATCGAGTGCCCTACAGTAAGTGTTTTGCAGTCAAGTTGTTTTCTGTTAGTAGGTGAAAAGATATTCTAAATAATAGTAATCATAGCTATGGTCACCACTTACACATATAGAACTTGTAATGAAAAGAAAGAAAAAAAATATATATATATGCAGTCAAACAACAGAATTGCATGATAACCTTGAATATATTGAATATAGGACTGCAAAAAAACATCTTTTGTACTAGTTGCTTGAATTGACCCTTGGCTATTTTTAGCTGAATTCCCCTCCCCCTCTAAAAAAGAAAATAATAATAATAATAGAACAAAACTAAAAAGAAAACAAACACAGCAGAGACCCCCACCAACAATTTTGATTTTTTGTTACTTTCCTTTAAAAGGGGAGTGTCATGGTTAAGAGATTTGCAATAGCTCTAGAGCCCTGACACAATGAACTTCAGTGAAATTCTAATACTGATTTATGAGCTTTTGGTACATGTGGGAGACTTTAAACAAAACAAACAAAAATGACCACAAACTGTCAATTAACATAGTTTTCAATATAATATTGCATATTATTTAATAAGGTATTGACAGCTTTTAAAATGTTCAACTGTTTGTAGACACTTAAAAGCCTACAATAAACACTGACTCCAGACATGCGCAGTACTATGCTGCTGCCCCTTTAAAGTAAAATACAGCTTTACTTAGTCAGCATAGACAATATTGCGGATTTTGTCAATATTCTAATATGAATATGTCAATATTCTCCCCCCTTACGTCTTTATTTCTATTTATTTTATGCTTTTCACATGATACCAAAACAGCGTCTTTTTTCTTCGCTAATTTGATGTCATGTACACAATAAAAGAGATGCGCCCGTGCGCATGGCGAGTCCCCAAGGGACCCAAGACGCCCAAATAGACCTCTATTTTTTGTCATCCACAATCTCGGCGAGCTGTGCGTGGCGTAACCGTATTACAGGCCTGGGATCCTGGTTATTGTCCTCCCCATTAATGCGCGGGTTGGGATAACCTTGCAAGAGTGTTGTACAGCATATTCGCTCGGAAATATCGGTGCTTGGGGCCTTCGGGTTCTTTACAGCCTTCCGTAAAAGCCTTGTGCTGCCATACCGATTGGGTAATCCGTATGTATGGTTTCCGTTTTGTTCTTCAGACCGGGTTCGATCCCAGGCCAATGGGCTTTTTTTTTTTAATTCGTTTTTTTTTCTTTGTGCTGGACCCCCTTAATTTTGATAGGTTTTGCGCAAAAATAATAAAAAAAGTGAGTTTGCAAAATACGCTTGCTAGATTTATTGATTATATGTATTCAATTTGTTCCTAGGAAGTTAACAAAAAACACAAAGCAAAGAGTTTGAGGAAGTAAACAAGTATGTGAACTTTAATGTTCTATTTGAAGGGGCGCATTTTGTACAGGGAAGCATACATAGAATGCTTAACTGGTGGAGAAGGGAGAGGTAACAGTTTATTGAGCATAATGTCAACAATAGCAGGGGGAAGGGAGGGGCACTCTCTTCATAAAATGTTGCAGTTGTTACCTATTATTAAATAAGTTTGTAAGATATATTTGTTTATTAAGCAAGGTATATTTCTGAGACAAGCAAACTCAAGTAAGAGCTGTTGAAATAACAGGTGAGTGTTAAAAAACAAAACAATTATCTGATTAGAAAACTAATGTAGATTCATTTGCACCAAATAAGAACAAACTTCATTTTGTTTGTTATTTATGAGGAACGAGATGAGCTCTACAAGGCCAAGAAGAAATATGAATTGCTCATCTAAATTATACAAGTAAATAATAATATTAAAAAAGAATTACTGTAAGCAATTAGAGTGGTTTTCATTAACCCGTGAAACAAAGTGTGATAGTTAAACGGTAATAGTTAGTAAAACACAAAAAAGAACAATAGAATCAGATCACAACAAAGTGTAATACGCTAAAGCGTAGTTCACGGGTTAATGAAGGTTTTAACATCTCAACCTTACATCCACATGAAAGTAATGCCTAATATCGAGTGCCCTACAGTAAGTGTTTTGCAGTCAAGTTGTTTTCTGTTAGTAGGTAAAAAATTATTCTAAATAATAGTAATCATAGCTATGGTCACCACTTACACATATAGCACTTGTAATGAAAAGAAAGAAAAAATATATATATGCAGTCAAACAACAGAATTGCATGATAACCTTGAATATATTGAATAAAGGACTGCAAAATACATCTTTTGTACTAGTTGCTTGAATTGACCCTTGGCTATTTTTAGCTGAATTCCCCTCCTCCTCTAAAAAAGAAAATAATAATAATAATAGAACAAAACTAAAAAGAAAACAAACACAGCAGAGACCCCACCAACAATTTTGATATTTTTTTACTTTCCCTTAAAGGGGGAGTGTCATGTTTAAGAGATTTGCAATAGCTCTAGAGCCTTGACACAAAGAACTTCAGTGAAATTCTAATACTGACTTATGAGCTTTTGGTACATGTGGGAGACTTTAAACAAAACAAAAAAAATGACCACAAACTGTCCATTAACATAGTTTTCAATATAATATTGCATATTATTTAATAAGGTATTGACAGCTTTTAAAATGTTCAACTGTTTGTAGACACTTAAAAGCCTACAATAAACACTGACTCCAGACATGCGCAGTACTATGCTGCTGCCCCTTTAAAGTAAAATACAGCTTTACTTAGTCAGCATAGACAATATTGCGGATTTTGTCAATATTCTAATATGAATATGTCAATATTCTCCCCCCTTACGTCTTTATTTCTATTTATTTTATGCTTTTCACATGATACCAAAACAGCGTCTTTTTTCTTCGCTAATTTGATGTCATGTACACAATAAAAGAGATGCGCCCGTGCGCATGGCGAGTCCCCAAGGGACCCAAGACGCCCAAATAGACCTCTATTTTTTGTCATCCACAATCTCGGCGAGCTGTGCGTGGCGTAACCGTATTACAGGCCTGGGATCCTGGTTATTGTCCTCCCCATTAATGCGCGGGTTGGGATAACCTTGCAAGAGTGTTGTACAGCATATTCGCTCGGAAATATCGGTGCTTGGGGCCTTCGGGTTCTTTACAGCCTTCCGTAAAAGCCTTGTGCTGCCATACCGATTGGGTAATCCGTATGTATGGTTTCCGTTTTGTTCTTCAGACCGGGTTCGATCCCAGGCCAATGGGCTTTTTTTTTTAATTCGTTTTTTTTTCTTTGTGCTGGACCCCCTTAATCCTGATAGGTTTTGCGCAAAAATAATAAAAAAAGTGAGTTTGAAAAATAAGCTTGCTAGATTTATTGATTATATGTATTCAATTTGTTCCTAGGAAGTTAACAAAAAACACAAAGCAAAGAGTTTGAGGAAGTAAACAAGTATGTGAACTTTAATGTTCTATTTGAAGGGGCGCATTTTGTACAGGGAAGCATACATAGAATGCTTAACTGGTGGAGAAGGGAGAGGTAACAGTTTATTGAGCATAATGTCAACAATAGCAGGGGGAAGGGAGGGGCACTCTCTTCATAAAATATTGCAGTTGTTACCTATTATTAAATAAGTTTGTAAGATATATTTGTTTATTAAGCAAGGTATATTTCTGAGACAAGCAAACTCAAGTAAGAGCTGTTGAAATAACAGGTGAGTGTTAAAAAAAAAAACAATTATCTGATTAGAAAACTACTGTAGATTCCTTTGCACCAAAATAAGAACAAACTTCATTTTGTTTGTTATTTATGAGGAACGAGATGAGCTCTACAAAGCCATAAAGAAATATGTATTGCTCATCTAAATTATACAAGTAAATAATAATATTAAAAAAGAACTACTGTAAGTAATTAGAGTGGTTTTCATTAACCCGTGAAACAAAGTGTGATAGTTAAACGGTAATAGTTAGTAAAACACAAAAAAAGTACAATAGAATCAGATCACCACAAAGTGTAATACGCTAAAGCGTAGTTCACGGGTTAATCAAGGTTTTGACATTTCACCCTTACATCCACATGAAAGTAATGCCTAATATCGAGTGCCCTACAGTAAGTGTTTTGCAGTCAAGTTGTTTTCTGTTAGTAGGTAAAAAGATATTCTAAATAATAGTAATCATAGCTATGGTCACCACTTACACATATAGAACTTGTAATGAAAAGAAAGAAAAAAAAAATATATATATATGGAGTCAAACAACAGAATTGCATGATAACCTTGAATATATTGAATAAAGGACTGCAAAAAAAACATCTTTTGTACTAGTTGCTTGAATTGACCCTTGGCTATTTTTAGCTGAATTCCCCTCCCCCTCTAAAAAAGAAAATAATAATAATAATAGAACAAAACTAAAAAGAAAACAAACACAACAGAGACCCCCACCAACAATTTTGATTTTTTTTACTTTCCTTTAAAAGGGGAGTGTCATGGTTAAAAGATTTGCAATAGCAAAAGAGCCATGACACAATGAACTTCAGTGAAATTCTAATACTGACTTATGAGCTTTTGGTACATGTGGGAGACTTTAAACAAAACAAAAAAAATGACCACAAACTGTCCATTAACATAGTTTTCAATATAATATTGCATATTATTTAATAAGGTATTGACAGCTTTTAAAATGTTCAACTGTTTGTAGACACTTAAAAGCCTACAATAAACACTGACTCCAGACATGCGCAGTACTATGCTGCTGCCCCTTTAAAGTAAAATACAGCTTTACTTAGTCAGCATAGACAATATTGCGGATTTTGTCAATATTCTAATATGAATATGTCAATATTCTCCCCCCTTACGTCTTTATTTCTATTTATTTTATGCTTTTCACATGATACCAAAACAGCGTCTTTTTTCTTCGCTAATTTGATGTCATGTACACAATAAAAGAGATGCGCCCGTGCGCATGGCGAGTCCCCAAGGGACCCAAGACGCCCAAATAGACCTCTATTTTTTGTCATCCACAATCTCGGCGAGCTGTGCGTGGCGTAACCGTATTACAGGCCTGGGATCCTGGTTATTGTCCTCCCCATTAATGCGCGGGTTGGGATAACCTTGCAAGAGTGTTGTACAGCATATTTGCTCGGAAATATCGGTGCTTGGGGCCTTCGGGTTCTTTACAGCCTTCCGTAAAAGCCTTGTGCTGCCATACCGATTGGGTAATCCGTATGTATGGTTTCCGTTTTGTTCTTCAGACCGGGTTCGATCCCAGGCCAATGGGCTTTTTTTTTTAATTCGTTTTTTTTTCTTTGTGCTGGACCCCCTTAATCCTGATAGGTTTTGCGCAAAAATAATAAAAAAAGTGAGTTTGAAAAATAAGCTTGCTAGATTTATTGATTATATGTATTCAATTTGTTCCTAGGAAGTTAACAAAAAACACAAAGCAAAGAGTTTGAGGAAGTAAACAAGTATGTGAACTTTAATGTTCTATTTGAAGGGGCGCATTTTGTACAGGGAAGCATACATAGAATGCTTAACTGGTGGAGAAGGGAGAGGTAACAGTTTATTGAGCATAATGTCAACAATAGCAGGGGGAAGGGAGGGGCACTCTCTTCATAAAATATTGCAGTTGTTACCTATTATTAAATAAGTTTGTAAGATATATTTGTTTATTAAGCAAGGTATATTTCTGAGACAAGCAAACTCAAGTAAGAGCTGTTGAAATAACAGGTGAGTGTTAAAAAAAAAAAACAATTATCTGATTAGAAAACTACTGTAGATTCCTTTGCACCAAAATAAGAACAAACTTCATTTTGTTTGTTATTTATGAGGAACGAGATGAGCTCTACAAAGCCATAAAGAAATATGTATTGCTCATCTAAATTATACAAGTAAATAATAATATTAAAAAAGAACTACTGTAAGTAATTAGAGTGGTTTTCATTAACCCGTGAAACAAAGTGTGATAGTTAAACGGTAATAGTTAGTAAAACACAAAAAAAGTACAATAGAATCAGATCACCACAAAGTGTAATACGCTAAAGCGTAGTTCACGGGTTAATCAAGGTTTTGACATTTCACCCTTACATCCACATGAAAGTAATGCCTAATATCGAGTGCCCTACAGTAAGTGTTTTGCAGTCAAGTTGTTTTCTGTTAGTAGGTAAAAAGATATTCTAAATAATAGTAATCATAGCTATGGTCACCACTTACACATATAGAACTTGTAATGAAAAGAAAGAAAAAAAAAATATATATATGGAGTCAAACAACAGAATTGCATGATAACCTTGAATATATTGAATAAAGGACTGCAAAAAAAACATCTTTTGTACTAGTTGCTTGAATTGACCCTTGGCTATTTTTAACTGAATTCCCCTCCCCCTCTAAAAAAGAAAATAATAATAATAATAGAACAAAACTAAAAAGAAAACAAACACAACAGAGACCCCCACCAACAATTTTGATTTTTTTTACTTTCCTTTAAAAGGGGAGTGTCATGGTTAAAAGATTTGCAATAGCAAAAGAGCCATGACACAATGAACTTCAGTGAAATTCTAATACTGACTTATGAGCTTTTGGTACATGTGGGAGACTTTAAACAAAACAAAAAAAATGACCACAAACTGTCAATTAACATAGTTTTCAATATAATATTGCATATTATTTAATAAGGTATTGACAGCTTTTAAGAAGTTCAACTGTTTGTTGACACTTAAAAGCCTACAATAAACACTGACTCCAGACATGCGCAGTACTATGCTGCTGCCCCTTTAAAGTAAAATACAGCTTTACTTAGTCAGCGTAGACAATATTGCGGATTTTGTCAATATTCTAATATGAATATGTCAATATTCTCCCCCCTTACGTCTTTATTTCTATTTATTTTATGCTTTTCACATGATACCAAAACAGCGTCTTTTTTCTTCGCTAATTTGATGTCATGTACACAATAAAAGAGATGCGCCCGTGCGCATGGCGAGTCCCCAAGGGACCCAAGACGCCCAAATAGACCTCTATTTTTTGTCATCCACAATCTCGGCGAGCTGTGCGTGGCGTAACCGTATTACAGGACTGGGATCCTGGTTATTGTCCTCCCCATTAATGCGCGGGTTGGGATAACCTTGCAAGAGTGTTGTACAGCATATTCGCTCGGAAATATCGGTGCTTGGAGCCTTCGGGTTCTTCACAGCCTTCCGTAAAAGCCTTGTGCTGCCATACCGATGGAGGTAATCCGTATGTATGGTTTCCGTTTTGTTCTTCAGACCGGGTTCGATCCCAGGCCTTTTTTTTTCGATTTGTTTTCTTTCTTTGTGCTTGACCCACTTAATCCTGATTAGTTTTGCGCAAAAATAATAAAAAAAAGTGAGTTTGCAAAATATTCTTGCTAGATTTATTGATTATATGTATTCAATTTGTCCCTAGGAAGTTAACAAAAAACACAAAGCAAAGAGTTTGAGGAAGCAAACAAGTATGTGAACTTTAATGTTCTATTTAAAGGGGCGCATTTTGTACAGGGAAGCATACATAGAATGCTTAATTGGTGGAGAGGGAAGAGGTAAAAGTTTATTGAGCATAATTTCAACAATAGCAGGGGGAAGAGAGGGGCACTCTCTTCATACAATATTGCAGTTGTTACCTATTATTAAATAAGTTTGTAACATATCTTTGTTTATTAAGCAAGGTCTATTTCTGAGACAAGCAAACTCAAGTAAGGCTGTTGAAATAACAGGTGAGTGTTAAAAGAAAAACAATTATCTGATTAGAAAACTACTCTAGATTCCTTTGCACCAAAATAAGAACAAACTTCATTTTGTTTGTTATTTATGAGGAACGAGATGAGCTCTACAAAGCCATAAAGAAATATGTATTGCTCATCTAAATTATACAAGTAAATAATAATATTAAAAAAGAACTACTGTAAGTAATTAGAGTGGTTTTCATTAACCCGTGAAACAAAGTGTGATAGTTAAACGGTAATAGTT
This sequence comes from Nematostella vectensis, assembly GCF_932526225.1. NCBI lineage: Eukaryota > Metazoa > Cnidaria > Anthozoa > Actiniaria > Edwardsiidae > Nematostella > Nematostella vectensis. The sequence goes on along the minus strand of NC_064036.1, from coordinate 508,185 downwards.
AGTAAAACACAAAAAAGTACAATAGAATCAGATCACCACAAAGTGTAATACGCTAAAGCGTAGTTCACGGGTTAATGAAGGTTTTGACATTTCAACCTTACATCCACATGAAAGTAATGCCTAATATCGAGTGCCCTACAGTAAGTGTTTTGCAGTCAAGTTGTTTTCTGTTAGTAGGTAAAAAATTATTCTAAATAATAGTAATCATAGCTATGGTCACCACTTACACATATAGAACTTGTAATGAAAAGAAAGAAAAAAAAATATATATATATATGCAGTCAAACAACAGAATTGCATGATAACCTTGAATATATTGAATAAAGGACTGCAAAAAAACATCTTTTGTACTAGTTGCTTGAATTGACCCTTGGCTATTTTTAGCTGATATCTCCTCCCCCTCTAAAAAAGAAAATAATAATAATAATAGAACAAAACTAATAAGAAAACAAACACAGCAGAGACCCCCACCAACAACTTTGATTTTTTTTTACTTTCCTTTAAAGGGGTAGTGTCATGGTTAAGAGATTTGCAACAGCTCTAGAGCCCTGTCACAATGAACTTCAGTGAAATTCTAATACTGATTTATGAGCTTTTGGTACATGTGGGAGATTTTAAACAAAACAAAAAAAAAATGACCACAAACTGTCAATTAACATAGTTTTCAATATAATATTGCATATTATTTAATAAGGTATTCACAGCTTTTAAAAAGTTCAACTGTTTGTTGACACTTAAAAGCCTACAATAATCACTGACTCCAGACATGCGCAGTACTATGCTGCTGCCCCTTTAAAGTAAAATACAGCTTTACTTAGTCAGCGTAGACAAAATTGCGGATTTTGTCAATATTCTAATATGAAGATGTCAATATTCCCCCCCCTTACGTCTTTATTTCTATTTATTTTATGCTTTTCACATGATATCAAAACAGCGTCTTTTTTCTTCGCTAATTTGATGTCATGTACACAATAAAAGAGATGCGCCCGTGCGCATGGCGAGTCCCCAAGGGACCCAAGACGCCCAAATAGACCTCTATTTTTTGTCATCCACAATCTCGGCGAGCTGTCCGTGGCGTAACCGTATTACAGGCCTGGGACCCTGGTTATTGTCCTCCCCATTAATGCGCGGGTTGGGATAACCTTGCAAGAGTGTTGTACAGCATATTCGCTCGGAAATATCGGTGCTTGGGGCCTTCGGGTTCTTTACAGCCTTCCGTAAAAGCCTTGTGCTGCCATACCGATTGGGTAATCCGTATGTATGGTTTCCGTTTTGTTCTTCAGACCGGGTTCGATCCCAGGCCAATGGCCTTTTTTTTTTCGATTTGTTTTCTTTCTTTGTGCTTGACCCACTTAATCCTGATTAGTTTTACGCAAAAATAATAAAACAAAGTGAGTTTGCAAAATATTCTTGCTAGATTTATTGATTATATGTATTCAATTTGTTCCTAGGAAGTTAACAAAAAACACAAAGCAAAGAGTTTGAGGAAGTAAACAAGTATGTGAACTTTAATGTTCTATTTAAAGGGGCGCATTTAGTACAGGGAAGCATACATAGAATGCTTAACTGGTGGAGAGGGGAGAGGTAACAGTTTATTGAACATAATGTCAACAATAGCAGGGGGAAGGGAGGGGCACTCTATATAATATTGCAGTTGTAACCTATTATTAAATAAATTTGTAACATGTCTTTGTTTATTAAGCAAGGTATATTTCTGAGACAAGCAAACTCAAGTAAGAGCTGTTGAAATAACAGGTGAGTGTTAAAAGAAAAACAATTATCTGATTAGAAAACTACTGTAGATTCCTTTGCACCAAAATAAGAACAAACTTCATTTCGTTTGTTATTTTTGAGGAACGAGATGAGCTCTACAAGGCCAAGAAGAAATATGTATTGCTCATCTAAATTATACAAGTAAATAATAATATTAAAAAAAATTACTGTAAGTAATTAGAGTGGTTTTTATTAACTCGTGAAACAAGGTGTGATAGTTAAACAGTAATAGTTAGTAAAACACAAAAAAGAACAATAGAATCAGATCACAACAAAGTGTAATACGCTAAAGCGTAGTTCACGGGTTAATGAAGGTTTTGACATTTCAACCTTACATCCACATGAAGGTAATGCCTAATATCGAGTGCCCTACAGTAAGTGTTTTGCAGTCAAGTTGTTTTCTTTTAGTAGGTAAAAAAATATTCTAAATAATAGTAATCATAGCTATGGTCACCACTTACACATATAGAACTTGTAATGAAAAGAAAGAAAATATATATATATATATATATATATATGCAGTCAAACAACAGAATTGCATGATAACCTTGAATATATTGAATAAAGGACTGCAAAAAAAACATCTTTTGTACTAGTTGTTTGAATTGACCCTTGGCTATTTTTAGCTGAATTCCCCTCCCCCTCTAAAAAAGAAAATAATAATAATAATAATAGAACAAAACTAAAAAGAAAACAAACACAGCAGAGACCCCCACCAACAATTTTGATTTTTTTTTTTACTTTCCTTTAAAGGGGGAGTGTCATGTTTAAGAGATTTGCAATAGCTCTAGAGCCCTGACACAATGAACTTCAGTGAAATTCTAATACTGACTTATGAGCTTTTGGTACATGTGGGAGATTTTAAACAAAACAAAAAAAAGTGACCACAAACTGTCAATTAACATAGTTTTCAATATAATATTGCATATTATTTAATAAGGTATTCACAGCTTTTAAAAAGTTCAACTGTTTGTTGACACTTAAAAGCCTACAATAATCACTGACTCCAGACATTCGCAGTACTATGCTGCAGCCCCTTTAAAGTAAAATACAGCTTTATTTAGTCAGCGTAGACAAAATTGCGGATTTTGTCAATATTCTAATATGAAGATGTCAATATTCTCCCCACTTACGTCTTTTATTCTATTTATTTTATGATTTTCACATGATACCAAATCAGCGTCTGTTTTCTTCGCTAATTTGATGTCATGTACACAATAAAAGAGATGCGCCCGTGCGCATGGTGAGTCCCCAAGGGACCCAAGACGCCCAAATAGACCTCTATTTTTTGTCATCCACAATCTCGGCGAGCTGTGCGTGGCGTAACCGTATTACAGGCCTAAGATCCTGGTTATTGTCCTCCCCATTCACGCGCGGGTTGGGATAACCTTGCAAGAGTGTTGTACAGCATATTCGCTCGGAAATATAGGTGCTTGGGGCCTTCGGGTTCTTTACAGCTTTCCGTAAAAGCCTTGTGCTGCCATACCGATTGGGTAATCCGTATGTATGGTTTCCGTTTTGTTCTTCAGACCGGGTTCGATCCCAGGCCAATGGGCTTTTTTTTGAATTCGTTTTTTTTTTCCTTTGTGCTGGACCCCCTTAATCCTGATAGGTTTTGCGCAAAAATAATAAAAAAAGTGAGTTTGCAAAATAAGCTTGCTAGATTTATTGATTATATGTATTCAATTTGTTCCTAGGAAGTTAACAAAAAACACAAAGCAAAGAGTTTGAGAAAGTAAACAAGTATGTGAACTTTAATGTTCTATTTGAAGGGGCGCATTTTGTACAGGGAAGCATACATAGAATGCTTAACTGGTGGAGAGGGGAGAGGTAACAGTTTCTTGAGCATAATGTCAACAATAGCAGGGGGAAGGGAGGGGCACTCTCTTCATACAATATTGCAGTTGTTACGTATTATTAAATAAGTTTGTAAGATATATTTGTTTATTAAGCAAGGTCTATTTCTGAGACAAGCAAACTCAAGTAAGGCTGTTGAAATAACAGGTGAGTGTTAAAAGAAAAACAATTATCTGATTAGAAAACTACTCTAGATTCCTTTGCACCAAAATAAGAACAAACTTCATTTTGTTTGTTATTTATGAGGAACGAGATAAGCTCTATAAAGCCATAAAGAAAAATGTATTGCTCATCTAAATTATACAAGTAAATAATAATATTAAAAAAGAACTACTGTAAGTAATTAGAGTGGTTTTCATTAACCCGTGAAACAAAGTGTGATAGTTAAACGGTAATAGTTAGTAAAACACAAAAAAGTACAATAGAATCAGATCACCACAAAGTGTAATACGCTAAAGCGTAGTTCACGGGTTAATGAAGGTTTTGACATTTCAACCTTACATCAACATGAAAGTAATGCCTAATATCGAGTGCCCTACAGTAAGTGTTTTGCAGTCAAGTTGTTTTCTGTTGGTAGGTAAAAAATTATTCTAAATAATAGTAATCATAGCTATGGTCACCACTTACACATATAGCACTTGCAATGAAAAGAAAGAAAAAATATATATATATATGCAGTCAAACAACATAATTGCATGATAACCTTGAATATATTGAATAAAGGACTGCAAAAAAACATCTTTTGTACTAGTTGCTTGAATTGACCCTTGGCTAATTTTAGCTGAATTCCCCTCCCCCTCTAAAAAAGAAAATAATAATAATAATAGAACAAAACTAAAAAGAAAACAAACACAGCAGAGACCCCCACCAACAATTTTGACTTTTTTTTTACTTTTCTTTAAAGGGGGAGTGTCATGTTTAAGAGATTTGCAATAGCTCTAGAGCCCTGACACAATGAACTTTAGTGAAATTCTAATACTGACTTATGAGCTTTTGGTATATGTGGGAGACTTTAAACAAAACAAAAAAAATGACCACAAACTGTCCATTAACATAGTTTTCAATATGTTGACACTTAAAAGCCTACAATAATCACTGACTCCAGACATGCGCAGTACTATGTTGCTGCCCCTTTAAAGTAAAATACAGCTTTACTTAGTCAGCGTAGACAAAATTGCGGATTTTGTTAATATTCTAATATGAAGATGTCAATATTCTCCCCCTTTACGTCTTTTATTCTATTTATTTTATGATTTTCACATGATACCAAAACAGCGTCTGTTTTCTTCGCTAATTTGATGTCATGTACACAATAAAAGAGATGCGCCCGTGCGCATGGCGAGTCCCCAAGGGACCCAAGACGCCCAAATAGACCTCTATTTTTTGTCATCCACAATCTCGGCGAGCTGTGCGTGGCGTAACCGTATTACAGGCCTGGGATCCTGGTTATTGTCCTCCCCATTAATGCGCGGGTTGGGATAACCTTGCAAGGGTGTTGTACAGCATATTCGCTCGGAAATATCGGTGCTTGGGGCCTTCGGGTTCTTTACAGCCTTCCGTAAAAGCCTTGTGCTGCCATACCGATTGGGTAATCCGTATGTATGGTTTCCGTTTTGTTCTTCAGACCGGGTTCGATCCCAGGCCAATGGGCTTTTTTTTAAATTCGTTTTTTTTCTTTGTGCTGGACCCCCTTAATCCTGATAGGTTTTGCGCAAAAATAATAAAAAAAAGTGAGTTTGCAAAATAAGCTTGCTAGATTTATTGATTATATGTATTCAATTTGTTCCTAGGAAGTTAACAAAAAACACAAAGCAAAGAGTTTGAGAAAGTAAACAAGTATGTGAACTTTAATGTTCTATTTGAAGGGGCGCATTTTGTACAGGGAAGCATACATAGAATGCTTAACTGGTGGAGAGGGGAGAGGTAACAGTTTATTGAGCATAATGTCAACAATAGCAGGGGGAAGGGAGGGGCACTCTCTTCATACAATATTGCAGTTGTTACCTATTATTAAATAAGTTTGTAAGATATATTTGTTTATTAAGCAAGGTCTATTTCTGAGACAAGCAAACTCAAGTAAGAGCTGTTGAAATAACAGGTGAGTGTTAAAAAAAAAAACAATTATCTGATTAGAAAACTAATGTAGATTCCTTTGCACCAAATAAGAACAAACTTCATTTTGTTTGTTATTTATGAGGAACGAGATGAGCTCTACAAGGCCAAGAAGAAATATGTATTGCTCATCTAAATTATACAAGTAAATAATAATATTAAAAAAGAATTACTGTAAGCAATTAGAGTGGTTTTCATTAACCCGTGAAACAAAGTGTGATAGTTAAACGGTAATAGTTAGTAAAACACAAAAAAGAACAATAGAATCAGATCACAACAAAGTGTAATACGCTAAAGCGTAGTTCACGGGTTAATGAAGGTTTTGACATCTCAACCTTACATCCACATGAAAGTAATGCCTAATATCGAGTGCCCTACAGTAAGTGTTTTGCAGTCAAGTTGTTTTCTGTTAGTAGGTAAAAAATTATTCTAAATAATAGTAATCATAGCTATGGTCACCACTTACACATATAGCACTTGTAATAAAAAGAAAGAAAAAATATATATATGCAGTCAAACAACAGAATTGCATGATAACCTTGAATATATTGAATAAAGGACTGCAAAAAAACATCTTTTGTACTAGTTGCTTGAATTGACCCTTGGCTATTTTTAGCTGAATTCCCCTCATCCTCTAAAAAAGAAAATAATAATAATAATAGAACAAAACTAAAAAGAAAACAAACACAGCAGAGACCCCCACCAACAATTTTGATATTTTTTTACTTTCCCTTAAAGGGGGAGTGTCATGTTTAAGAGATTTGCAATAGCTCTAGAGCCTTGACACAATGAACTTCAGTGAAATTCTAATACTGACTTATGAGCTTTTGTTACATGTTGGAGACTTTAAACAAAACAAAAAAAAATGACCACAAACTGTCCATTAACATAGTTTTCAATATAATATTGCATATTATTTAATAAGGTATTGACAGCTTTTAAAAAGTTCAACTGTTTGTAGACACTTAAAAGCCTACAATAAACACTGACTCCAGACATGCGCAGTACTATGCTGCTGCCCCTTTAAAGTAAAATACAGCTTTGCTTAGTCAGCGTAGACAATATAGCGGATTTTGTCAATATTCTAATATGAATATGTCAATATTCTCCCCCCTTACGTCTTTATTTCTATTTATTTTATGCTTTTCACATGATACCAAAACAGCGTCTTTTTTCTTCGCTAATTTGATGTCATGTACACAAAAAAAGAGATGCGCCCGTGCGCATGGCGAGTCCCAAAAAGAACTACTGTAAGTCCCAAAAAGAACTACTGTAACTACTGTAAAAAGAACTACTGTAAGTAATTAGAGTGGTTTTCATTAACCCGTGAAACAAAGTGTGATAGTTAAACGGTAATAGTTAGTAAAACACAAAAAAGATAAATAGAATCAGATCACAACAAAGTGTAATACGCTAAAGCGTAGTTCACGGGTTAATGAAGGTTTTGACATCTCAACCTTACATCCACATGAAAGTAATGCCTAATATCGAGTGCCATACAGTAAGTGTTTTGCAGTCAAGTTGTTTTCTGTTAGTAGGTAAAAAGATATTCTAAATAATAGTAATCATAGCTATGGTCACCACTTACACATATAGCACTTGTAATGAAAAGAAAGAAAAAATATATATATGCAGTCAAACAACAGAATTGCATGATAACCTTGAATATATTGAATAAAGGACTGCAAAAAAACATCTTTTGTACTAGTTGCTTGAATTGACCCTTGGCTATTTTTAGCTGAATTCTCCTCCCCCTCTAAAAAAGAAAATAATAATAATAATAGAACAAAACTAAAAAGAAAACAAACACAACAGAGACCCCCACCAACAATTTTGATTTTATTTACTTTTCTTTAAAAGGGGAGTGTCATGGTTAAGAGATTTGCAATAGCTCTAGAGCCCTGACACAATGAACTTCAGTGAAATTCTAATACTGACTTATGAGCTTTTGGTACATGTGGGAGACTTTAAACAAAACAAACAAAAATGACCACAAACTGTCAATTAACATAGTTTTCAATATAATATTGCATATTATTTAATAAGGTATTGACAGCTTTTAAAAAGTTCAACTGTTTGTAGACACTTAAAAGCCTACAATAAACACTGACTCCAGACATGCGCAGTACTATGCTGCTGCCCCTTTAAAGTAAAATACAGCTTTACTTAGTCAGCATAGACAATATTGCGGATTTTGTCAATATTCTAATATGAATATGTCAATATTCTCCCCCCTTACGTCTTTATTTCTATTTATTTTATGCTTTTCACATGATACCAAAACAGCGTCTTTTTTCTTTGCTAATTTGATGTCATGTACACAAAAAAAGAGATGCGCCCGTGCGCATGGCGAGTCCCCAAGGGACCCAAGACGCCCAAATAGACCTCTATTTTTTGTCATCCACAAACTCGGCGAGCTGTGCGTGGCGTACCGTATTACAGGCCTGGGATCCTGGGTATTGTCCTCCCCATTAATGCGCGGGTTGGGATAACCTTGCAAGAGTGTTGTACAGCATATTCGCTCGGAAATATCGGTGCTTGGGGCCTTCGGGTTCTTTACAGCCTTCCGTAAAAGCCTTGTGCTGCCATACCGATTGGGTAATCCGTATGTATGGTTTCCGTTTTGTTCTTCAGACCGGGTTCGATCCCAGGCCAATGGGCTTTTTTTTTAGTTCGTTTTTTTTTCTTTGTGCTGGACCCCCTTAATCCTGATAGGTTTTGCGCAAAAATAATAAAAAAAAGTGAGTTTGCAAAATAAGCTTGCTAGATTTATTGATTATATGTATTCAATTTGTTCCTAGGAAGTTAACAAAAAACACAAAGCAAAGAGTTTGAGGAAGTAAACAAGTATGTGAACTTTAATGTTCTATTTGAAGGGTTGCATTTTGTACAGGGAAGCATACATAGAATGCTTAACTGGTGGAGAGGGAAGAGGTAAAAGTTTATTGAGCATAATTTGAACAATAGCAGAGGGAAGAGAGGGGCACTCTCTTCATACAATATTGCAGTTGTTACCTATTATTAAATAAGTTTGTAACATGTCTTTGTTTATTAAGCAAGGTCTATTTCTGAGACAAGCAAACTCAAGTAAGGCTGTTGAAATAACAGGTGAGTGTTAAAAGAAAAACAATTATCTGATTAGAAAACTACTGTAGATTCCTTTGCACCAAAATAAGAACAAACTTCATTTTGTTTGTTATTTATGAGGAACGAGATGAGCTCTACAAAGCCATAAAGAAATATGTATTGCTCATCTAAATTATACAAGTAAATAATAATATTAAAAAAGAACTACTGTAAGTAATTAGAGTGGTTTTCATTAACCCGTGAAACAAAGTGTGATAGTTAAACGGTAATAGTTAGTAAAACACAAAAAAGATAAATAGAATCAGATCACAACAAAGTGTAATACGCTAAAGCGTAGTTCACGGGTTAATGAAGGTTTTGACATCTCAACCTTACATCCACATGAAAGTAATGCCTAATATCGAGTGCCCTACAGTAAGTGTTTTGCAGTCAAGTTGTTTTCTGTTAGTAGGTAAAAAATTATTCTAAATAATAGTAATCATAGCTATGGTCACCACTTACACATATAGCACTTGTAATGAAAAGAAAGAAAAAATATATATATGCAGTCAAACAACAGAATTGCATAATAACCTTGAATATATTGAATAAAGGACTGCAAAAAAACATCTTTTGTACTAGTTGCTTGAATTGACCCTTGGCTATTTTTAGCTGAATTCCACTCCTCCTCTAAAAAAGAAAATAATAATAATAATAGAACAAAACTAAAAAGAAAACAAACACAGCAGAGACCCCCACCAACAATTTTGATATTTTTTTTACTTTCCCTTAAAGGGGGAGTTTCATGGTTAAGAGATTTGCAATAGCTCTAGAGCCCTGACACAATGAACTTCAGTGAAATTCTAATACTGACTTATGAGCTTTTGGTACATGTGGGAGACTTTAAACAAAACAAAAAAAATGACCACAAACTGTCCATTAACATAGTTTTCAATATAATATTGCATATTATTTAATAAGGTATTGACAGCTTTTAAAAAGTTCAACTGTTTGTAGACACTTAAAAGCCTACAATAAACACTGACTCCAGACATGCGCAGTACTATGCTGCTGCCCCTTTAAAGTAAAATACAGCTTTGCTTAGTCAGCGTAGACAATATAGCGGATTTTGTCAATATTCTAATATGAATATGTCAATATTCTCCCCCCTTACGTCTTTATTTCTATTTATTTTATGCTTTTCACATGATACCAAAACAGCGTCTTTTTTCTTCGCTAATTTGATGTCATGTACACAAAAAAAGAGATGCGCCCGTGCGCATGGCGAGTCCCAAAAAGAACTACTGTAAGTCCCAAAAAGAACTACTGTAACTACTGTAAAAAGAACTACTGTAAGTAATTAGAGTGGTTTTCATTAACCCGTGAAACAAAGTGTGATAGTTAAACGGTAATAGTTAGTAAAACACAAAAAAGATAAATAGAATCAGATCACAACAAAGTGTAATACGCTAAAGCGTAGTTCACGGGTTAATGAAGGTTTTGACATTTCACCCTTACATCCACATGAAAGTAATGCCTAATATCGAGTGCCCTACAGTAAGTGTTTTGCAGTCAAGTTGTTTTCTGTTAGTAGGTAAAAAGATATTCTAAATAATAGTAATCATAGCTATGGTCACCACTTACACATATAGCACTTGTAATGAAAAGAAAGAAAAAATATATATATGCAGTCAAACAACAGAATTGCATGATAACCTTGAATATATTGAATAAAGGACTGCAAAAAAACATCTTTTGTACTAGTTGCTTGAATTGACCCTTGGCTATTTTTAGCTGAATTCCCCTCCCCCTCTAAAAAAGAAAATAATAATAATAATAGAACAAAACTAAAAAGAAAACAAACACAACAGAGACCCCCACCAACAATTTTGATTTTATTTACTTTTCTTTAAAAGGGGAGTGTCATGGTTAAGAGATTTGCAATAGCTCTAGAGCCCTGACACAATGAACTTCAGTGAAATTCTAATACTGACTTATGAGCTTTTGGTACATGTGGGAGACTTTAAACAAAACAAACAAAAATGACCACAAACTGTCAATTAACATAGTTTTCAATATAATATTGCATATTATTTAATAAGGTATTGACAGCTTTTAAAAAGTTCAACTGTTTGTAGACACTTAAAAGCCTACAATAAACACTGACTCCAGACATGCGCAGTACTATGCTGCTGCCCCTTTAAAGTAAAATACAGCTTTACTTAGTCAGCATAGACAATATTGCGGATTTTGTCAATATTCTAATATGAATATGTCAATATTCTCCCCCCTTACGTCTTTATTTCTATTTATTTTATGCTTTTCACATGATACCAAAACAGCGTCTTTTTTCTTCGCAAATTTGATGTCATGTACACAAAAAAAGAGATGCGCCCGTGCGCATGGCGAGTCCCCAAGGGACCCAAGACGCCCAAATAGACCTCTATTTTTTGTCATCCACAAACTCGGCGAGCTGTGCGTGGCGTAACCGTATTACAGGCCTGGGATCCTGGTTATTGTCCTCCCCATTAATGCGCGGGTTGGGATAACCTTGCAAGAGTGTTGTACAGCATATTCGCTCGGAAATATCGGTGCTTGGGGCCTTCGGGTTCTTTACAGCCTTCCGTAAAAGCCTTGTGCTGCCATACCGATTGGGTAATCCGTATGTATGGTTTCCGTTTTGTTCTTCAGACCGGGTTCGATCCCAGGCCAATGGGCTTTTTTTTTAGTTCGTTTTTTTTTCTTTGTGCTGGACATCCCTTAATCCTGATAGGTTTTGCGCAAAAATAATAAAAAAAAGTGAGTTTGCAAAATAAGCTTGCTAGATTTATTGATTATATGTATTCAATTTGTTCCTAGGAAGTTAACAAAAAACACAGAGCAAAGAGTTTGAGGAAGTAAACAAGTATGTGAACTTTAATGTTCTATTTGAAGGGTTGCATTTTGTACAGGGAAGCATACATAGAATGCTTAACTGGTGGAGAGGGAAGAGGTAAAAGTTTATTGAGCATAATTTGAACAATAGCAGAGGGAAGAGAGGGGCACTCTCTTCATACAATATTGCAGTTGTTACCTATTATTAAATAAGTTTGTAACATGTCTTTGTTTATTAAGCAAGGTCTATTTCTGAGACAAGCAAACTCAAGTAAGGCTGTTGAAATAACAGGTGAGTGTTAAAAGAAAAACAATTATCTGATTAGAAAACTACTGTAGATTCCTTTGCACCAAAATAAGAACAAACTTCATTTTGTTTGTTATTTATGAGGAACGAGATGAGCTCTACAAAGCCATAAAGAAATATGTATTGCTCATCTAAATTATACAAGTAAATAATAATATTAAAAAAGAACTACTGTAAGTAATTAGAGTGGTTTTCATTAACCCGTGAAACAAAGTGTGATAGTTAAACGGTAATAGTTAGTAAAACACAAAAAAGATAAATAGAATCAGATCACAACAAAGTGTAATACGCTAAAGCGTAGTTCACGGGTTAATGAAGGTTTTGACATCTCAACCTTACATCCACATGAAAGTAATGCCTAATATCGAGTGCCCTACAGTAAGTGTTTTGCAGTCAAGTTGTTTTCTGTTAGTAGGTAAAAAATTATTCTAAATAATAGTAATCATAGCTATGGTCACCACTTACACATATAGCACTTGTAATGAAAAGAAAGAAAAAATATATATATGCAGTCAAACAACAGAATTGCATGATAACCTTGAATATATTGAATAAAGGACTGCAAAAAAACATCTTTTGTACTAGTTGCTTGAATTGACCCTTGGCTATTTTTAGCTGAATTCCACTCCTCCTCTAAAAAAGAAAATAATAATAATAATAGAACAAAACTAAAAAGAAAACAAACACAGCAGAGACCCCCACCAACAATTTTGATATTTTTTTTACTTTCCCTTAAAGGGGGAGTTTCATGGTTAAGAGATTTGCAATAGCTCTAGAGCCCTGACACAATGAACTTCAGTGAAATTCTAATACTGACTTATGAGCTTTTGGTACATGTGGGAGACTTTAAACAAAACAAAAAAAATGACCACAAACTGTCCATTAACATAGTTTTCAATATAATATTGCATATTATTTAATAAGGTATTGACAGCTTTTAAAAAGTTCAACTGTTTGTAGACACTTAAAAGCCTACAATAAACACTGACTCCAGACATGCGCAGTACTATGCTGCTGCCCCTTTAAAGTAAAATACAGCTTTGCTTAGTCAGCGTAGACAATATAGCGGATTTTGTCAATATTCTAATATGAATATGTCAATATTCTCCCCCCTTACGTCTTTATTTCTATTTATTTTATGCTTTTCACATGATACCAAAACAGCGTCTTTTTTCTTCGCTAATTTGATGTCATGTACACAAAAAAAGAGATGCGCCCGTGCGCATGGCGAGTCCCAAAAAGAACTACTGTAAGTCCCAAAAAGAACTACTGTAACTACTGTAAAAAGAACTACTGTAAGTAATTAGAGTGGTTTTCATTAACCCGTGAAACAAAGTGTGATAGTTAAACGGTAATAGTTAGTAAAACACAAAAAAGATAAATAGAATCAGATCACAACAAAGTGTAATACGCTAAAGCGTAGTTCACGGGTTAATGAAGGTTTTGACATTTCACCCTTACATCCACATGAAAGTAATGCCTAATATCGAGTGCCCTACAGTAAGTGTTTTGCAGTCAAGTTGTTTTCTGTTAGTAGGTAAAAAGATATTCTAAATAATAGTAATCATAGCTATGGTCACCACTTACACATATAGCACTTGTAATGAAAAGAAAGAAAAAATATATATATGCAGTCAAACAACAGAATTGCATGATAACCTTGAATATATTGAATAAAGGACTGCAAAAAAACATCTTTTGTACTAGTTGCTTGAATTGACCCTTGGCTATTTTTAGCTGAATTCCCCTCCCCCTCTAAAAAAGAAAATAATAATAATAATAGAACAAAACTAAAAAGAAAACAAACACAACAGAGACCCCCACCAACAATTTTGATTTTATTTACTTTTCTTTAAAAGGGGAGTGTCATGGTTAAGAGATTTGCAATAGCTCTAGAGCCCTGACACAATGAACTTCAGTGAAATTCTAATACTGACTTATGAGCTTTTGGTACATGTGGGAGACTTTAAACAAAACAAACAAAAATGACCACAAACTGTCAATTAACATAGTTTTCAATATAATATTGCATATTATTTAATAAGGTATTGACAGCTTTTAAAAAGTTCAACTGTTTGTAGACACTTAAAAGCCTACAATAAACACTGACTCCAGACATGCGCAGTACTATGCTGCTGCCCCTTTAAAGTAAAATACAGCTTTACTTAGTCAGCATAGACAATATTGCGGATTTTGTCAATATTCTAATATGAATATGTCAATATTCTCCCCCCTTACGTCTTTATTTCTATTTATTTTATGCTTTTCACATGATACCAAAACAGCGTCTTTTTTCTTCGCAAATTTGATGTCATGTACACAAAAAAAGAGATGCGCCCGTGCGCATGGCGAGTCCCCAAGGGACCCAAGACGCCCAAATAGACCTCTATTTTTTGTCATCCACAAACTCGGCGAGCTGTGCGTGGCGTAACCGTATTACAGGCCTGGGATCCTGGTTATTGTCCTCCCCATTAATGCGCGGGTTGGGATAACCTTGCAAGAGTGTTGTACAGCATATTCGCTCGGAAATATCGGTGCTTGGGGCCTTCGGGTTCTTTACAGCCTTCCGTAAAAGCCTTGTGCTGCCATACCGATTGGGTAATCCGTATGTATGGTTTCCGTTTTGTTCTTCAGACCGGGTTCGATCCCAGGCCAATGGGCTTTTTTTTTAGTTCGTTTTTTTTTCTTTGTGCTGGACCCCCTTAATCCTGATAGGTTTTGCGCAAAAATAATAAAAAAAAGTGAGTTTGCAAAATAAGCTTGCTAGATTTATTGATTATATGTATTCAATTTGTTCCTAGGAAGTTAACAAAAAACACAGAGCAAAGAGTTTGAGGAAGTAAACAAGTATGTGAACTTTAATGTTCTATTTGAAGGGTTGCATTTTGTACAGGGAAGCATACATAGAATGCTTAACTGGTGGAGAGGGAAGAGGTAAAAGTTTATTGAGCATAATTTGAACAATAGCAGAGGGAAGAGAGGGGCACTCTCTTCATACAATATTGCAGTTGTTACCTATTATTAAATAAGTTTGTAACATGTCTTTGTTTATTAAGCAAGGTCTATTTCTGAGACAAGCAAACTCAAGTAAGGCTGTTGAAATAACAGGTGAGTGTTAAAAGAAAAACAATTATCTGATTAGAAAACTACTGTAGATTCCTTTGCACCAAAATAAGAACAAACTTCATTTTGTTTGTTATTTATGAGGAACGAGATGAGCTCTACAAAGCCATAAAGAAATATGTATTGCTCATCTAAATTATACAAGTAAATAATAATATTAAAAAAGAACTACTGTAAGTAATTAGAGTGGTTTTCATTAACCCGTGAAACAAAGTGTGATAGTTAAACGGTAATAGTTAGTAAAACACAAAAAAGATAAATAGAATCAGATCACAACAAAGTGTAATACGCTAAAGCGTAGTTCACGGGTTAATGAAGGTTTTGACATCTCAACCTTACATCCACATGAAAGTAATGCCTAATATCGAGTGCCCTACAGTAAGTGTTTTGCAGTCAAGTTGTTTTCTGTTAGTAGGTAAAAAATTATTCTAAATAATAGTAATCATAGCTATGGTCACCACTTACACATATAGCACTTGTAATGAAAAGAAAGAAAAAATATATATATGCAGTCAAACAACAGAATTGCATGATAACCTTGAATATATTGAATAAAGGACTGCAAAAAAACATCTTTTGTACTAGTTGCTTGAATTGACCCTTGGCTATTTTTAGCTGAATTCCCCTCCTCCTCTAAAAAAGAAAATAATAATAATAATAGAACAAAACTAAAAAGAAAACAAACACAGCAGAAACCCCCACCAACAATTTTGATATTTTTTTTACTTTCCCTTAAAGGGGGAGTTTCATGGTTAAGAGATTTGCAATAGCTCTAGAGCCCTGACACAATGAACTTCAGTGAAATTCTAATACTGACTTATGAGCTTTTGGTACATGTGGGAGACTTTAAACAAAACAAAAAAAATGACCACAAACTGTCCATTAACATAGTTTTCAATATAATATTGCATATTATTTAATAAGGTATTGACAGCTTTTAAAAAGTTCAACTGTTTGTAGACACTTAAAAGCCTACAATAAACACTGACTCCAGACATGCGCAGTACTATGCTGCTGCCCCTTTAAAGTAAAATACAGCTTTGCTTAGTCAGCATAGACAATATTGCGGATTTTGTCAATATTCTAATATGAATATGTCAATATTCTCCCCCCTTACGTCTTTATTTCTATTTATTTTATGCTTTTCACATGATACCAAAACAGCGTCTTTTTTCTTCGCTAATTTGATGTCATGTACACAAAAGAAGAGATGCGCCCGTGCGCATGGCGAGTCCCCAAGGGACCCAAGACGCCCAAATAGACCTCTATTTTTTGTCATCCACAATCTCGGCGAGCTGTGCGTGGCGTAACCGTATTACAGGCCTGGGATCCTGGTTATTGTCCTCCCCATTAATGCGCGGGTTGGGATAACCTTGCAAGAGTGTTGTACAGCATATTCGCTCGGAAATATCGGTGCTTGGGGCCTTCGGGTTCTTTACAGCCTTCCGTAAAAGCCTTGTGCTGCCATACCGATTGGGTAATCCGTATGTATGGTTTCCGTTTTGTTCTTCAGACCGGGTTCGATCCCAGGCCAATGGGCTTTTTTTTTAGTTCGTTTTTTTATCTTTGTGCTGGACCCCCTTAATCCTGATAGGTTTTGCGCAAAAATAATAAAAAAAAGTGAGTTTGCAAAATAAGCTTGCTAGATTTATTGATTATATGTATTCAATCTGTTCCTAGGAAGTTAACAAAAAACACAAAGCAAAGAGTTTGAGGAAGTAAACAAATATGTGAACTTTAATGTTCTATTTGAAGGGTTGCATTTTGTACAGGGAAGCATACATAGAATGCTTAACTGGTGGAGAGGGAAGAGGTAAAAGTTTATTGAGCATAATTTGAACAATAGCAGAGGGAAGAGAGGGGCACTCTCTTCATACAATATTGCAGTTGTTACCTATTATTAAATAAGTTTGTAACATGTCTTTGTTTATTAAGCAAGGTCTATTTCTGAGACAAGCAAACTCAAGTAAGGCTGTTGAAATAACAGGTGAGTGTAAAAAAAAAACAATTATCTGATTAGAAAACTAATGTAGATTCCTTTGCACCAAATAAGAACAAACTTCATTTTCTTGTTATTTATGAGGAACGAGATGAGCTCTACAAGGCCAAGAAGAAATATGTATTGCTCATCTAAATTATACAAGTAAATAATAATATTAAAAAAGAATTACTGTAAGCAATTAGAGTGGTTTTCATTAACCCGTGAAACAAAGTGTGATAGTTAAACGGTAATAGTTAGTAAAACACAAAAAAAGTACAATAGAATCAGATCACAACAAAGTGTAATACGCTAAAGCGTAGTTCACGGGTTAATGAAGGTTTTGACATCTCAACCTTACATCCACATGAAAGTAATGCCTAATATCGAGTGCCATACAGTAAGTGTTTTGCAGTCAAGTTGTTTTCTGTTAGTAGGTAAAAAATTATTCTAAATAATAGTAATCATAGCTATGGTCACCACTTACACATATAGCACTTGTAATGAAAAGAAAGAAAAAATATATATATGCAGTCAAACAACAGAATTGCATGATAACCTTGAATATATTGAATAAAGGACTGCAAAAAAAACATCTTTTGTACTAGTTGCTTGAATTGACCCTTGGCTATTTTTAGCTGAATTCCCCTCCTCCTCTAAAAAAGAAAATAATAATAATAATAGAACAAAACTAAAAAGAAAACAAACACAGAAGAGACCCCCACCAACAATTTTGATATTTTTTTACTTTCCCTTAAAGGGGGAGTGTCATGTTTAAGAGATTTGCAATAGCTCTAGAGCCCTGACACAATGAACTTCAGTGAAATTCTAATACTGACTTATGAGCTTTTGGTACATGTGGGAGACTTTAAACAAAACAAAAAAAATGACCACAAACTGTCCATTAACATAGTTTTCAATATAATATTGCATATTATTTAATAAGGTATTGACAGCTTTTAAAAAGTTCAACTGTTTGTAGACACTTAAAAGCCTACAATAAACACTGACTCCAGACATGCGCAGTACTATGCTGCTGCCCCTTTAAAGTAAAATACAGCTTTGCTTAGTCAGCGTAGACAATATAGCGGATTTTGTCAATATTCTAATATGAATATGTCAATATTCTCCCCCCTTACGTCTTTATTTCTATTTATTTTATGCTTTTCACATGATACCAAAACAGCGTCTTTTTTCTTCGCTAATTTGATGTCATGTACACAAAAAAAGAGATGCGCCCGTGCGCATGGCGAGTCCCCAAGGGACCCAAGACGCCCAAATAGACCTCTATTTTTTGTCATCCACAATCTCGGCGAGCTGTGCGTGGCGTAACCGTATTACAGGCCTGGGATCCTGGTTATTGTCCTCCCCATTAATGCGCGGGTTGGGATAACCTTGCAAGAGTGTTGTACAGCATATTCGCTCGGAAATATCGGTGCTTGGGGCCTTCGGGTTCTTTACAGCCTTCCGTAAAAGCCTTGTGCTGCCATACCGATTGGGTAATCCGTATGTATGGTTTCCGTTTTGTTCTTCAGACCGGGTTCGATCCCAGGCCAATGGGCTTTTTTTTTTAGTTCGTTTTTTTTTCTTTGTGCTGGACCCCCTTAATCCTGATAGGTTTTGCGCAAAAATAATAAAAAAAAGTGAGTTTGCAAAATAAGCTTGCTAGATTTATTGATTATATGTATTCAATTTGTTACTAGGAAGTTAACAAAAAACACAAAGCAAAGAGTTTGAGGAAGTAAACAAGTATGTGAACTTTAATGTTCTATTTGAAGGGTTGCATTTTGTACAGGGAAGCATACATAGAATGCTTAACTGGTGGAGAGGGAAGAGGTAAAAGTTTATTGAGCATAATTTGAACAATAGCAGAGGGAAGAGAGGGGCACTCTCTTCATACAATATTGCAGTTGTTACCTATTATTAAATAAGTTTGTAACATGTCTTTGTTTATTAAGCAAGGTCTATTTCTGAGACAAGCAAACTCAAGTAAGGCTGTTGAAATAACAGGTGAGTGTTAAAAGAAAAACAATTATCTGATTAGAAAACTACTGTAGATTCCTTTGCACCAAAATAAGAACAAACTTCATTTTGTTTGTTATTTATGAGGAACGAGATGAGCTCTACAAAGCCATAAAGAAATATGTATTGCTCATCTAAATTATACAAGTAAATAATAATATTAAAAAAGAACTACTGTAAGTAATTAGAGTGGTTTTCATTAACCCGTGAAACAAAGTGTGATAGTTAAACGGTAATTGTTAGTAAAACACAAAAAAAAGTACAATAGAATCAGATCACCACAAAGTGTAATACGCTAAAGCGTAGATCACGGGTTAATGAAGGTTTTGACATTTCACCCTTACATCCACATGAAAGTAATGCCTAATATCGAGTGCCCTACAGTAAATGTTTTGCAGTCAAGTTGTTTTCTGTTAGTAGGTAAAAAATATTCTAAATAATAGTAATCATAGCTATGGTCACCACTTACACATATAGAACTTGTAATGAAAATAAAGAAAAAAAAAATATATATATATCGAGTCAAACAACAGAATTGCATGATAACCTTGAATATATTGAATAAAGGACTGCAAAAAAAACATCTTTTGTACTAGTTGCTTGAATTGACCCTTGGCTATTTTTAGCTGAATTCCCCTCCCCCTCTAAAAAAGAAAATAATAATAATAATAGAACAAAACTAAAAAGAAAACAAACACAACAGAGACCCTCACCAACAATTTTGATTTTATTTACTTTCGTTTAAAAGGGGAGTGTCATGGTTAAGAGATTTGCAATAGCTCTAGAGCCCTGACACAATGAACTTCAGTGAAATTCTAATACTGACTTATGAGCTTTTCGTACATGTGGGAGACTTTAAACAAAACAAACAAAAATGACCACAAACTGTCAATTAACATAGTTTTCAATATAATATTGCATATTATTTAATAAGGTATTGACAGCTTTTAAAAAGTTCAACTGTTTGTAGACACTTAAAAGCCTACAATAAACACTGACTCCAGACATGCGCAGTACTATGCTGCTGCCCCTGTAAAGTAAAATACAGCTTTACTTAGTCAGCATAGACAATATTGCGGATTTTGTCAATATTCTAATATGAATATGTCAATATTCCCCCCCCTTACGTCTTTATTTCTATTTATTTTATGCTTTTCACATGATACCAAAACAGCGTCTTTTTTCTTCGCTAATTTGATGTCATGTTCACAATAAAAGAGATGCGCCCGTGCGCATGGCGAGTCCCCAAGGGACCCAAGACGCCCAAATAGACCTCTATTTTTTGTCATCCACAATCTCGGCGAGCTGTGCGTGGCATAACCGTATTACAGGCCTGGGATCCTGGTTATTGTCCTCCCCATTAATGCGCGGGTTGGGATAACCTTGCAAGAGTGTTGTACAGCATATTCGCTCGGAAATATCGGTGCTTGGGGCCTTCGGGTTCTTTACAGCCTTACGTAAAAGCCTTGTGCTGCCATACCGATTGGGTAATCCGTATGTATTGTTTCCGTTTTGTTCTTCAGACCGGGTTCGATCCCAGGCCAATGGGCTTTTTTTTTAGTTCGTTTTTTTTTCTTTGTGCTGGACCCCCTTAATCCTGATAGGTTTTGCGCAAAAATAATAAAAAAAAGTGAGTTTGCAAAATAAGCTTGCTAGATTTATTGATTATATGTATTCAATTTGTTCCTAGGAAGTTAACAAAAAACACAAAGCAAAGAGTTTGAGGAAGTAAACAAGTATGTGAACTTTAATGTTCTATTTGAAGGGTTGCATTTTGTACAGGGAAGCATACATAGAATGCTTAACTGGTGGAGAGGGAAGAGGTAAAAGTTTATTGAGCATAATTTGAACAATAGCAGAGGGAAGAGAGGGGCACTCTCTTCATACAATATTGCAGTTGTTACCTATTATTAAATAAGTTTGTAACATGTCTTTGTTTATTAAGCAAGGTCTATTTCTGAGACAAGCAAACTCAAGTAAGGCTGTTGAAATAACAGGTGAGTGTTAAAAGAAAAACAATTATCTGATTAGAAAACTACTGTAGATTCCTTTGCACCAAAATAAGAACAAACTTCATTTTGTTTGTTATTTATGAGGAACGAGATGAGCTCTACAAAGCCATAAAGAAATATGTATTGCTCATCTAAATTATACAAGTAAATAATAATATTAAAAAAGAACTACTGTAAGTAATTAGAGTGGTTTTCATTAACCCGTGAAACAAAGTGTGATAGTTAAACGGTAATAGTTAGTAAAACACAAAAAAGATAAATAGAATCAGATCACAACAAAGTGTAATACGCTAAAGCGTAGTTCACGGGTTAATGAAGGTTTTGACATCTCAACCTTACATCCACATGAAAGTAATGCCTAATATCGAGTGCCCTACAGTAAGTGTTTTGCAGTCAAGTTGTTTTCTGTTAGTAGGTAAAAAATTATTCTAAATAATAGTAATCATAGCTATGGTCACCACTTACACATATAGCACTTGTAATGAAAAGAAAGAAAAAATATATATATGCAGTCAAACAACAGAATTGCATGATAACCTTGAATATATTGAATAAAGGACTGCAAAAAAACATCTTTTGTACTAGTTGCTTGAATTGACCCTTGGCTATTTTTAGCTGAATTCCACTCCTCCTCTAAAAAAGAAAATAATAATAATAATAGAACAAAACTAAAAAGAAAACAAACACAGCAGAGACCCCCACCAACAATTTTGATATTTTTTTTACTTTCCCTTAAAGGGGGAGTTTCATGGTTAAGAGATTTGCAATAGCTCTAGAGCCCTGACAAAATGAACTTCAGTGAAATTCTAATACTGACTTATGAGCTTTTGGTACATGTGGGAGACTTTAAACAAAACAAAAAAAATGACCACAAACTGTCCATTAACATAGTTTTCAATATAATATTGCATATTATTTAATAAGGTATTGACAGCTTTTAAAAAGTTCAACTGTTTGTAGACACTTAAAAGCCTACAATAAACACTGACTCCAGACATGCGCAGTACTATGCTGCTGCCCCTTTAAAGTAAAATACAGCTTTGCTTAGTCAGCGTAGACAATATAGCGGATTTTGTCAATATTCTAATATGAATATGTCAATATTCTCCCCCCTTACGTCTTTATTTCTATTTATTTTATGCTTTTCACATGATACCAAAACAGCGTCTTTTTTCTTCGCTAATTTGATGTCATGTACACAAAAAAAGAGATGCGCCCGTGCGCATGGCGAGTCCCAAAAAGAACTACTGTAAGTCCCAAAAAGAACTACTGTAACTACTGTAAAAAGAACTACTGTAAGTAATTAGAGTGGTTTTCATTAACCCGTGAAACAAAGTGTGATAGTTAAACGGTAATAGTTAGTAAAACACAAAAAAGATAAATAGAATCAGATCACAACAAAGTGTAATACGCTAAAGCGTAGTTCACGGGTTAATGAAGGTTTTGACATTTCACCCTTACATCCACATGAAAGTAATGCCTAATATCGAGTGCCCTACAGTAAGTGTTTTGCAGTCAAGTTGTTTTCTGTTAGTAGGTAAAAAGATATTCTAAATAATAGTAATCATAGCTATGGTCACCACTTACACATATAGCACTTGTAATGAAAAGAAAGAAAAAATATATATATGCAGTCAAACAACAGAATTGCATGATAACCTTGAATATATTGAATAAAGGACTGCAAAAAAACATCTTTTGTACTAGTTGCTTGAATTGACCCTTGGCTATTTTTAGCTGAATTCCCCTCCCCCTCTAAAAAAGAAAATAATAATAATAATAGAACAAAACTAAAAAGAAAACAAACACAACAGAGACCCCCACCAACAATTTTGATTTTATTTACTTTTCTTTAAAAGGGGAGTGTCATGGTTAAGAGATTTGCAATAGCTCTAGAGCCCTGACACAATGAACTTCAGTGAAATTCTAATACTGACTTATGAGCTTTTGGTACATGTGGGAGACTTTAAACAAAACAAACAAAAATGACCACAAACTGTCAATTAACATAGTTTTCAATATAATATTGCATATTATTTAATAAGGTATTGACAGCTTTTAAAAAGTTCAACTGTTTGTAGACACTTAAAAGCCTACAATAAACACTGACTCCAGACATGCGCAGTACTATGCTGCTGCCCCTTTAAAGTAAAATACAGCTTTACTTAGTCAGCATAGACAATATTGCGGATTTTGTCAATATTCTAATATGAATATGTCAATATTCTCCCCCCTTACGTCTTTATTTCTATTTATTTTATGCTTTTCACATGATACCAAAACAGCGTCTTTTTTCTTCGCTAATTTGATGTCATGTACACAAAAAAAGAGATGCGCCCGTGCGCATGGCGAGTCCCCAAGGGACCCAAGACGCCCAAATAGACCTCTATTTTTTGTCATCCACAAACTCGGCGAGCTGTGCGTGGCGTAACCGTATTACAGGCCTGGGATCCTGGTTATTGTCCTCCCCATTAATGCGCGGGTTGGGATAACCTTGCAAGAGTGTTGTACAGCATATTCGCTCGGAAATATCGGTGCTTGGGGCCTTCGGGTTCTTTACAGCCTTCCGTAAGAGCCTTGTGCTGCCATACCGATTGGGTAATCCGTATGTATGGTTTCCGTTTTGTTCTTCAGACCGGGTTCGATCCCAGGCCAATGGGCTTTTTTTTTAGTTCGTTTTTTTATCTTTGTGCTGGACCCCCTTAATCCTGATAGGTTTTGCGCAAAAATAATAAAAAAAAGTGAGTTTGCAAAATAAGCTTGCTAGATTTATTGATTATATGTATTCAATCTGTTCCTAGGAAGTTAACAAAAAACACAAAGCAAAGAGTTTGAGGAAGTAAACAAGTATGTGAACTTTAATGTTCTATTTGAATGGTTGCATTTTGTACAGGGAAGCATACATAGAATGCTTAACTGGTGGAAAGGGAAGAGGTAAAAGTTTATTGAGCATAATTTGAACAATAGCAGAGGGAAGAGAGGGGCACTCTCTTTATACAATATTGCAGTTGTTACCTATTATTAAATAAGTTTGTAACATGTCTTTGTTTATTAAGCAAGGTCTATTTCTGAGACAAGCAAACTCAAGTAAGGCTGTTGAAATAACAGGTGAGTGTAAAAAAAAAACAATTATCTGATTAGAAAACTAATGTAGATTCCTTTGCACCAAATAAGAACAAACTTCATTTTCTTGTTATTTATGAGGAACGAGATGAGCTCTACAAGGCCAAGAAGAAATATGTATTGCTCATCTAAATTATACAAGTAAATAATAATATTAAAAAAGAATTACTGTAAGCAATTAGAGTGGTTTTCATTAACCCGTGAAACAAAGTGTGATAGTTAAACGGTAATAGTTAGTAAAACACAAAAAAAGTACAATAGAATCAGATCACAACAAAGTGTAATACGCTAAAGCGTAGTTCACGGGTTAATGAAGGTTTTGACATCTCAACCTTACATCCACATGAAAGTAATGCCTAATATCGAGTGCCATACAGTAAGTGTTTTGCAGTCAAGTTGTTTTCTGTTAGTAGGTAAAAAATTATTCTAAATAATAGTAATCATAGCTATGGTCACCACTTACACATATAGCACTTGTAATGAAAAGAAAGAAAAAATATATATATGCAGTCAAACAACAGAATTGCATGATAACCTTGAATATATTGAATAAAGGACTGCAAAAAAACATCTTTTGTACTAGTTGCTTGAATTGACCCTTGGCTATTTTTAGCTGAATTCCCCTCCTCCTCTAAAAAAGAAAATAATAATAATAATAGAACAAAACTAAAAAGAAAACAAACACAGAAGAGACCCCCACCAACAATTTTGATATTTTTTTACTTTCCCTTAAAGGGGGAGTGTCATGTTTAAGAGATTTGCAATAGCTCTAGAGCCCTGACACAATGAACTTCAGTGAAATTCTAATACTGACTTATGAGCTTTTGGTACATGTGGGAGACTTTAAACAAAACAAAAAAAATGACCACAAACTGTCCATTAACATAGTTTTCAATATAATATTGCATATTATTTAATAAGGTATTGACAGCTTTTAAAAAGTTCAACTGTTTGTAGACACTTAAAAGCCTACAATAAACACTGACTCCAGACATGCGCAGTACTATGCTGCTGCCCCTTTAAAGTAAAATACAGCTTTGCTTAGTCAGCGTAGACAATATAGCGGATTTTGTCAATATTCTAATATGAATATGTCAATATTCTCCCCCCTTACGTCTTTATTTCTATTTATTTTATGCTTTTCACATGATACCAAAACAGCGTCTTTTTTCTTCGCTAATTTGATGTCATGTACACAAAAAAAGAGATGCGCCCGTGCGCATGGCGAGTCCCCAAGGGACCCAAGACGCCCAAATAGACCTCTATTTTTTGTCATCCACAATCTCGGCGAGCTGTGCGTGGCGTAACCGTATTACAGGCCTGGGATCCTGGTTATTGTCCTCCCCATTAATGCGCGGGTTGGGATAACCTTGCAAGAGTGTTGTACAGCATATTCGCTCGGAAATATCGGTGCTTGGGGCCTTCGGGTTCTTTACAGCCTTCCGTAAAAGCCTTGTGCTGCCATACCGATTGGGTAATCCGTATGTATGGTTTCCGTTTTGTTCTTCAGACCGGGTTCGATCCCAGGCCAATGGGCTTTTTTTTTTAGTTCGTTTTTTTATCTTTGTGCTGGACCCCCTTAATCCTGATAGGTTTTGCGCAAAAATAATAAAAAAAAGTGAGTTTGCAAAATAAGCTTGCTAGATTTATTGATTATATGTATTCAATTTGTTACTAGGAAGTTAACAAAAAACACAAAGCAAAGAGTTTGAGGAAGTAAACAAGTATGTGAACTTTAATGTTCTATTTGAAGGGTTGCATTTTGTACAGGGAAGCATACATAGAATGCTTAACTGGTGGAGAGGGAAGAGGTAAAAGTTTATTGAGCATAATTTGAACAATAGCAGAGGGAAGAGAGGGGCACTCTCTTCATACAATATTGCAGTTGTTACCTATTATTAAATAAGTTTGTAACATGTCTTTGTTTATTAAGCAAGGTCTATTTCTGAGACAAGCAAACTCAAGTAAGGCTGTTGAAATAACAGGTGAGTGTTAAAAGAAAAACAATTATCTGATTAGAAAACTACTGTAGATTCCTTTGCACCAAAATAAGAACAAACTTCATTTTGTTTGTTATTTATGAGGAACGAGATGAGCTCTACAAAGCCATAAAGAAATATGTATTGCTCATCTAAATTATACAAGTAAATAATAATATTAAAAAAGAACTACTGTAAGTAATTAGAGTGGTTTTCATTAACCCGTGAAACAAAGTGTGATAGTTAAACGGTAATAGTTAGTAAAACACAAAAAAGATAAATAGAATCAGATCACAACAAAGTGTAATACGCTAAAGCGTAGATCACGGGTTAATGAAGGTTTTGACATTTCACCCTTACATCCACATGAAAGTAATGCCTAATATCGAGTGCCCTACAGTAAATGTTTTGCAGTCAAGTTGTTTTCTGTTAGTAGGTAAAAAATATTCTAAATAATAGTAATCATAGCTATGGTCACCACTTACACATATAGAACTTGTAATGAAAATAAAGAAAAAAAAATATATATATATCGAGTCAAACAACAGAATTGCATGATAACCTTGAATATATTGAATAAAGGACTGCAAAAAAAACATCTTTTGTACTAGTTGCTTGAATTGACCCTTGGCTATTTTTAGCTGAATTCCCCTCCCCCTCTAAAAAAGAAAATAATAATAATAATAGAACAAAACTAAAAAGAAAACAAACACAACAGAGACCCTCACCAACAATTTTGATTTTATTTACTTTCCTTTAAAGGGGGAGTGTCATGTTTAAGAGATTTGCAATAGCTCTAGAGCCTTGACACAATGAACTTCAGTGAAATTCTAATACTGACTTATGAGCTTTTGGTACATGTGGGAGACTTTAAACAAAACAAAAAAATGACCACAAACTGTCCATTAACATAGTTTTCAATATAATATTGCATATTATTTAATAAGGTATTGACAGCTTTTAAAAAGTTCAACTGTTTGTAGACACTTAAAAGCCTACAATAAACACTGACTCCAGACATGCGCAGTACTATGCTGCTGCCCCTTTAAAGTAAAATACAGCTTTACTTAGTCAGCGTAGGCAATATTGCGGATTTTGTCAATATTCTAATATGAATATGTCAATATTCTCCCCCCTTACGTCTTTATTTCTATTTATTTTATGCTTTTCACATGATACCAAAACAGCGTCTTTTTTCTTCGCTAATTTGATGTCATGTACACAATAAAAGAGATGCGCCCGTGCGCATGGCGAGTCCCCAAGCGACCCAAGACGCCCAAATAGACCTCTATTTTTTGTCATCCACAATCTCGGCGAGCTGTGCGTGGCGTAACCGTATTACAGGCCTGGGATCCTGGTTATTGTCCTCCCCATTAATGCGCGGGTTGGGATAACCTTGCAAGAGTGTTGTACAGCATATTCGCTCGGAAATATCGGTGCTTGGGGTCTTCGGGTTCTTTACAGCCTTCCGTAAAAGCCTTGTGCTGCCATACCGATTGGGTAATCCGTATGTATGGTTTCCGTTTTGTTCTTCAGACCGGGTTCGATCCCAGGCCAATGGGCTTTTTTTTTTAATTCGTTTTTTTTTCTTTGTGCTGGACCCCCTTAATCCTGATAGGTTTTGCGCAAAAATAATAAAAAAAGTGAGTTTGCAAAATAACCTTGCTAGATTTTTTGATTATATGTATTCAATTTGTTCCTAGGAAGTTAACAAAAAACACAAAGCAAAGAGTTTGAGGAAGTAAACAAGTATGTGAACTTTAATGTTCTATTTGAAGGGGTGCATTTTGTACAGGGAAGCATACATAGAATGCTTAACTGGTGGAGAGGGAAGAGGTAAAAGTTTATTGAGCATAATTGGAACAATAGCAGAGGGAATAGAGGGGCACTCTCTTCATACAATATTGCAGTTGTTACCTATTATTAAATAAGTTTGTAACATGTCTTTGTTTATTAAGCAAGGTCTATTTCTGAGACAAGCAAACTCAAGTAAGGCTGTTGAAATAACAGGTGAGTGTTAAAAGAAAAACAATTATCTGATTAGAAAACTACTGTAGATTCCTTTGCACCAAAATAAGAACAAACTTCATTTTGTTTGTTATTTATGAGGAACGAGATGAGCTCTACAAAGCCATAAAGAAATATATATTGCTCATCTAAATTATACAAGTAAATAATAATATTAAAAAAGAACTACTGTAAGTAATTAGAGTGGTTTTCATTAACCCGTGAAACAAAGTGTGATAGTTAAACGGTAATAGTTAGTAAAACACAAAAAAGTACAATAGAATCAGATCACCACAAAGTGTAATACGCTAAAGCGTAGTTCACGGGTTAATGAAGGTTTTGACATTTCACCCTTACATCCACATGAAAGTAATGCCTAATATCGAGTGCCCTACAGTAAGTGTTTTGCAGTCAAGTTGTTTTCTGTTAGTAGGTAAAAAAGTATTCTAAATAATAGTAATCATAGCTATGGTCACCACTTACACATATAGAAATTGTAATGAAAAGAAAGAAAAAAACTATATATATATATATGGGTCAAACAACAGAATTGCATGATAACCTTGAATATATTGAATAAAGGAATGCAAAAAAACATCTTTTGTACTAGTTGCTTGAATAGACCCTTGGCTATTTTTAGCTGAATTCCCCTCCCCCTCTAAAAAAGAAAATAATAATAATAATAGAACAAAACTAAAAAGAAAACAAACACAACAGAGACCCCCACCAACAATTTTGATTTTTTTTACTTTCCTATAAAAGGGGAGTGTCATGGTTAAGAGATTTGCAATAGCTCTAGAGCCCTGACACAATGAACTTCAGTGAAATTCTAATACTGACTTATGAGCTTTTGGTACATGTGGGGGACTTTAAACAAAACAAAAAAAATGACCACAAACTGTCAATTAACATAGTTTTCAATATAATATTGCATATTATTTAATATGGTATTCACAGCTTTTAAAAAGTTCAACTGTTTGTTGACACTTAAAATCCTACAATAATCACTGACTCCAGACATGCGCAGTACTATGCTGCTGCCACTTTAAAGTAAAATACAGCTTTACTTAGTCAGCGTAGACAAAATTGCGGATTTTGTCAATATTCTAATATGAAGATGTCAATATTCTTCCCCCTTACGTATTTATTTCTATTTATTTTATGATTTTCACATGATACCAAAACAGCGTCTTTTTTCTTCGCTAATTTGATGTCATGTACACAATAAAAGAGATGCGCCGGTGCGCATGGCGAGTCCCCAAGGGACCCAAGACGCCCAAATAGACCTCTATTTTTTGTCATCCACAATCTCGGCGAGCTGTGCGTGGCATAACCGTATTACAGGCCTGGGATCCTGGTTATTGTCCTCCTCATTAATGCGCGGGTTGGGATAACCTTGCAAGAGTGTTGTACAGCATATTCGCTCGGAAATATCGGTGCTTGGGGCCTTCGGGTTCTTTACAGCCTTACGTAAAAGCCTTGTGCTGCCATACCGATTGGGTAATCCGTATGTATTGTTTCCGTTTTGTTCTTCAGACCGGGTTCGATCCCAGGCCAATGGGCTTTTTTTTTTTTAATTCGTTTTGTTTTCTTTGTGCTGGCCCCCTTAATCCTGATAGGTTTTGCGCAAAAATAATAAAAAAAGTGAGTTTGCAAAATAACCTTGCTAGATTTATTGATTATATGTATTCAATTTGTTCCTAGGAAGTTAACAAAAAACACAAAGCAAAGAGTTTGAGGAAGTAAACAAGTATGTGAACTTTAATGTTCTATTTGAAGGGGTGCATTTTGTACAGGGAAGCATACATAGAATGCTTAACTGGTGGAGAGGGGAGAGGTAAAAGTTTATTGAGCATAATTTGAACAATAGCAGAGGGAAGAGAGGGGCACTCTCTTCATACAATATTGCAGTTGTTACCTATTATTAAATAAGTTTGTAACATGTCTTTGTTTATTAAGCAAGGTCTATTTCTGAGACAAGCAAACTCAAGTAAGGCTGTTGAAATAACAGGTGAGTGTTAAAAGAAAAACAATTATCTGATTAGAAAACTACTGTAGATTCCTTTGCACCAAAATAAGAACAAACTTCATTTTGTTTGTTATTTATGAGGAACGAGATGAGCTCTACAAAGCCATAAAGAAATATGTATTGCTCATCTAAATTATACAAGTAAATAATAATATTAAAAAAGAACTACTGTAAGTAATTAGAGTGGTTTTCATTAACCCGTGAAACAAAGTGTGATAGTTAAACGGTAATAGTTAGTAAAACACAAAAAAGTACAATAGAATCAGATCACCACAAAGTGTAATACGCTAAAGCGTAGTTCACGGGTTAATGAAGGTTTTGACATTTCAACCTTACATCCACATGAAAGCAATGCCTAATATCGAGTGCCCTACAGTAAGTGTTTTGCAGTCAAGTTGTTTTCTGTTAGTAGGTAAAAAGATATTCTAAATAATAGTAATCATAGCTATGGTCACCACTTACACATATAGAACTTGTAATGAAAAGAAAGAAAAAAAAAATATATATATATGCAGTCAAACAACAGAATTGCATGATAACCTTGAATATATTGAATAAAGGACTGCAAAAAAAACATCTTTTGTACTAGTTGCTTGAATTGACCCTTGGCTATTTTTAGCTGAATTCCCCTCCCCCTCTAAAAAAGAAAATAATAATAATAATAGAACAAAACTAAAAAGAAAACAAACACAGCAGAGACCCCCACCAACAATTTTGATTTTTTGTTACTTTCCTTTAAAAGGGGAGTGTCATGGTTAAGAGATTTGCAATAGCTCTAGAGCCCTGACACAATGAACTTCAGTGAAATTCTAATACTGACTTATGAGCTTTTGGTACATGTGGGAGACTTTAAACAAAACAAACAAAAATGACCACAAACTGTCAATTAACATAGTTTTCAATATAATATTGCATATTATTTAATAAGGTATTGACAGCTTTTAAAAAGTTCAACTGTTTGAAGACACTTAAAAGCCTACAATAAACACTGACTCCAGACATGCGCAGTACTATGCTGCTGCCCCTTTAAAGTAAAATACAGCTTTACTTAGTCAGCATAGACAATATTGCGGATTTTGTCAATATTCTAATATGAATATGTCAATATTCTCCCCCCTTACGTCTTTATTTCTATTTATTTTATGCTTTTCACATGATACCAAAACAGCGTCTTTTTTCTTCGCTAATTTGATGTCATGTACACAATAAAAGAGATGCGCCCGTGCGCATGGCGAGTCCCCAAGGGACCCAAGACGCCCAAATAGACCTCTATTTTTTGTCATCCACAATCTCGGCGAGCTGTGCGTGGCGTAACCGTATTACAGGCCTGGGATCCTGGTTATTGTCCTCCCCATTAATGCGCGGGTTGGGATAACCTTGCAAGAGTTTTGTACAGCATATTCGCTCGGAAATATCGGTGCTTGGGGCCTTCGGGTTCTTTACAGCCTTCCGTAAAAGCCTTGTGCTGCCATACCGATTGGGTAATCCGTATGTATGGTTTCCGTTTTGTTCTTCAGACCGGGTTCGATCCCAGGCCAATGGGCTTTTTTTTTTAATTCGTTTTTTTTTTCTTTGTGCTGGACCCCCTTAATCCTGATAGGTTTTGCGCAAAAATAATAAAAAAAAGTGAGTTTGCAAAATAAGCTTGCTAGATTTATTGATTATATGTATTCAATTTGTTCCTAGGAAGTTAACAAAAAACACAAAGCAAAGAGTTTGAGGAAGTAAACAAGTATGTGAACTTTAATGTTCTATTTGAAGGGGTGCATTTTGTACAGGGAAGCATAAATAGAATGCTTAACTGGTGGAGAGGGAAGAGGTAAAAGTTTATTGAGCATAATGTCAACAATAGCAGGGGGAAGGGAGGGGCACTCTCTTCATACAATATTGCAGTTGTTACCTATTATTAAATAAGTTTGTAAGATATATTTGTTTATTAAGCAAGGTCTATTTCTGAGACAATCAAACTCAAGTAAGAGCTGTTGAAATAACAGGTGTGTGTTAAAAAAAAAAAAACAATTATCTGATTAGAAAACTAATGTAGATTCCTTTGCACCAAATAAGAACAAACTTCATTTTGTTTGTTATTTATGAGGAACGAGATGAGCTCTACAAGGCCAAGAAGAAATATGTATTGCTCATCTAAATTATACAAGTAAATAATAACATTAAAAAAGAATTACTGTAAGTAATTAGAGTGGTTTTCATTAACCCGTGAAACAAAGTGTGATAGTTAAACGGTAATAGTTAGTAAAACACAAAAAGAACAATAGAATCAGATCACAACAAAGTGTAATACGCTAAAGCGTAGTTCACGGGTTAATGAAGGTTTTGACATTTCAACCTTACATCCACATGAAAGTAATGAATAATATCGAGTGCCCTACAGTAAGTGTTTTGCAGTCAAGTTGTTTTCTGTTAGTAGGTAAAAAAATATTCTAAATAATAGTAATCATAGCTATGGTCACCACTTACACATATAGCACTTGTAATGAAAAGAAAGAAAAAATATATATATGCAGTCAAACAACAGAATTGCATGATAACCTTGAATATATTGAATAAAGGACTTCAAAAAAACATCTTTTGTACTAGTTGCTTGAATTGACCCTTGGCTATTTTTAGCTGAATTCCCCTCCTCCTCTAAAAAATAAAATAATAATAATAATAGAACAAAACTAAAACGAAAACAAACACAGCAGAGACCCCCACCAACAATTTTGATTTTTTTTTACTTTCCTTTAAAGGGGGAGTGTCATGTTTAAGAGATTTGCAATAGCTCTAGAGCCTTGACACAATGAACTTCAGTGAAATTCTAATACTGACTTATGAGCTTTTGGTACATGTGGGAGACTTTAAACAAAACAAAAAAATGACCACAAACTGTCCATTAACATAGTTTTCAATATAATATTGCATATTATTTAATAAGGTATTGACAGCTTTTAAAAAGTTCAACTGTTTGTAGACACTTAAAAGCCTACAATAAACACTGACTCCAGACATGCGCAGTACTATGCTGCTGCCCCTTTAAAGTAAAATACAGCTTTACTTAGTCAGCGTAGACAATATTGCGGATTTTGTCAATATTCTAATATGAATATGTCAATATTCTCCCCCCTTACGTCTTTATTTCTATTTATTTTATGCTTTTCACATGATACCAAAACAGCGTCTTTTTTCTTCGCTAATTTGATGTCATGTACACAATAAAAGAGATGCGCCCGTGCGCATGGCGAGTCCCCAAGGGACCCAAGACGCCCAAATAGACCTCTATTTTTTGTCATCCACAATCTCGGCGAGCTGTGCGTGGCGTAACCGTATTACAGGCCTGGGATCCTGGTTATTGTCCTCCCCATTAATGCGCGGGTTGGGATAACCTTGCAAGAGTGTTGTACAGCATATTCGCTCGGAAATATCGGTGCTTGGGGCCTTCGGGTTCTTTACAGCCTTCCGTAAAAGCCTTGTGCTGCCATACCGATTGGGTAATCCGTATGTATGGTTTCCGTTTTGTTCTTCAGACCGGGTTCGATCCCAGGCCAATGGGCTTTTTTTTTTAGTTCGTTTTTTTTTTCTTTGTGCTGGACCCCCTTAATCCTGATAGGTTTTGCGCAAAAATAATAAAAAAAAGTGAGTTTGCAAAATAAGCTTGCTAGATTTATTGATTATATGTATTCAATTTGTTACTAGGAAGTTAACAAAAAACACAAAGCAAAGAGTTTGAGGAAGTAAACAAGTATGTGAACTTTAATGTTCTATTTGAAGGGTTGCATTTTGTACAGGGAAGCATACATAGAATGCTTAACTGGTGGAGAGGGAAGAGGTAAAAGTTTATTGAGCATAATTTGAACAATAGCAGAGGGAAGAGAGGGGCACTCTCTTCATACAATATTGCAGTTGTTACCTATTATTAAATAAGTTTGTAACATGTCTTTGTTTATTAAGCAAGGTCTATTTCTGAGACAAGCAAACTCAAGTAAGGCTGTTGAAATAACAGGTGAGTGTTAAAAGAAAAACAATTATCTGATTAGAAAACTACTGTAGATTCCTTTGCACCAAAATAAGAACAAACTTCATTTTGTTTGTTATTTATGAGGAACGAGATGAGCTCTACAAAGCCATAAAGAAATATGTATTGCTCATCTAAATTATACAAGTAAATAATAATATTAAAAAAGAACTACTGTAAGTAATTAGAGTGGTTTTCATTAACCCGTGAAACAAAGTGTGATAGTTAAACGGTAATTGTTAGTAAAACACAAAAAAAAGTACAATAGAATCAGATCACCACAAAGTGTAATACGCTAAAGCGTAGATCACGGGTTAATGAAGGTTTTGACATTTCACCCTTACATCCACATGAAAGTAATGCCTAATATCGAGTGCCCTACAGTAAATGTTTTGCAGTCAAGTTGTTTTCTGTTAGTAGGTAAAAAATATTCTAAATAATAGTAATCATAGCTATGGTCACCACTTACACATATAGAACTTGTAATGAAAATAAAGAAAAAAAATATATATATATATCGAGTCAAACAACAGAATTGCATGATAACCTTGAATATATTGAATAAAGGACTGCAAAAAAAAACATCTTTTGTACTAGTTGCTTGAATTGACCCTTGGCTATTTTTAGCTGAATTCCCCTCCCCCTCTAAAAAAGAAAATAATAATAATAATAGAACAAAACTAAAAAGAAAACAAACACAACAGAGACCCTCACCAACAATTTTGATTTTATTTACTTTCGTTTAAAAGGGGAGTGTCATGGTTAAGAGATTTGCAATAGCTCTAGAGC
This sequence comes from Nematostella vectensis, assembly GCF_932526225.1. Taxonomy (NCBI): domain Eukaryota; kingdom Metazoa; phylum Cnidaria; class Anthozoa; order Actiniaria; family Edwardsiidae; genus Nematostella; species Nematostella vectensis. The sequence continues at coordinate 473,125 of NC_064036.1, read as the reverse complement.
CCTGACACAATGAACTTCAGTGAAATTCTAATACTGACTTATGAGCTTTTCGTACATGTGGGAGACTTTAAACAAAACAAACAAAAATGACCACAAACTGTCAATTAACATAGTTTTCAATATAATATTGCATATTATTTAATAAGGTATTGACAGCTTTTAAAAAGTTCAACTGTTTGTAGACACTTAAAAGCCTACAATAAACACTGACTCCAGACATGCGCAGTACTATGCTGCTGCCCCTGTAAAGTAAAATACAGCTTTACTTAGTCAGCATAGACAATATTGCGGATTTTGTCAATATTCTAATATGAATATGTCAATATTCCCCCCCCTTACGTCTTTATTTCTATTTATTTTATGCTTTTCACATGATACCAAAACAGCGTCTTTTTTCTTCGCTAATTTGATGTCATGTTCACAATAAAAGAGATGCGCCCGTGCGCATGGCGAGTCCCCAAGGGACCCAAGACGCCCAAATAGACCTCTATTTTTTGTCATCCACAATCTCGGCGAGCTGTGCGTGGCATAACCGTATTACAGGCCTGGGATCCTGGTTATTGTCCTCCCCATTAATGCGCGGGTTGGGATAACCTTGCAAGAGTGTTGTACAGCATATTCGCTCGGAAATATCGGTGCTTGGGGCCTTCGGGTTCTTTACAGCCTTACGTAAAAGCCTTGTGCTGCCATACCGATTGGGTAATCCGTATGTATTGTTTCCGTTTTGTTCTTCAGACCGGGTTCGATCCCAGGCCAATGGGCTTTTTCTTTTAATTCGTTTTGTTTTCTTTGTGCTGGACCCCCTTAATCCTGATAGGTTTTGCGCAAAAATAATAAAAAAAGTGAGTTTGCAAAATAACCTTGCTAGATTTATTGATTATATGTATTCAATTTGTTCCTAGGAAGTTAACAAAAAACACAAAGCAAAGAGTTTGAGGAAGTAAACAAGTATGTGAACTTTAATGTTCTATTTGAAGGGGTGCATTTTGTACAGGGAAGCATACATAGAATGCTTAACTGGTGGAGAGGGGAGAGGTAAAAGTTTATTGAGCATAATTTGAACAATAGCAGAGGGAAGAGAGGGGCACTCTCTTCATACAATATTGCAGTTGTTACCTATTATTAAATAAGTTTGTAACATGTCTTTGTTTATTAAGCAAGGTCTATTTCTGAGACAAGCAAACTCAAGTAAGGCTGTTGAAATAACAGGTGAGTGTTAAAAGAAAAACAATTATCTGATTAGAAAACTACTGTAGATTCCTTTGCACCAAAATAAGAACAAACTTCATTTTGTTTGTTATTTATGAGGAACGAGATGAGCTCTACAAAGCCATAAAGAAATATGTATTGCTCATCTAAATTATACAAGTAAATAATAATATTAAAAAAGAACTACTGTAAGTAATTAGAGTGGTTTTCATTAACCCGTGAAACAAAGTGTGATAGTTAAACGGTAATAGTTAGTAAAACACAAAAAAGTACAATAGAATCAGATCACCACAAAGTGTAATACGCTAAAGCGTAGTTCACGGGTTAATGAAGGTTTTGACATTTCAACCTTACATCCACATGAAAGCAATGCCTAATATCGAGTGCCCTACAGTAAGTGTTTTGCAGTCAAGTTGTTTTCTGTTAGTAGGTAAAAAGATATTCTAAATAATAGTAATCATAGCTATGGTCACCACTTACACATATAGAACTTGTAATGAAAAGAAAGAAAAAAAAAATATATATATATATGCAGTCAAACAACAGAATTGCATGATAACCTAGAATATATTGAATAAAGGACTGCAAAAAAACATCTTTTGTACTAGTTGCTTGAATTGACCCTTGGCTATTTTTAGCTGAATTCCCCTCCCCCTCTAAAAAAGAAAATAATAATAATAATAGAACAAAACTAAAAAGAAAACAAACACAGCAGAGACCCCCACCAACAATTTTGATTTTTTGTTACTTTCCTTTAAAAGGGGAGTGTCATGGTTAAGAGATTTGCAATAGCTCTAGAGCCCTGACACAATGAACTTCAGTGAAATTCTAATACTAACTTATGAGCTTTTGGTACATGTGGGAGACTTTAAACAAAACAAACAAAAATGACCACAAACTGTCAATTAACATAGTTTTCAATATAATATTGCATATTATTTAATAAGGTATTGACAGCTTTTAAAAAGTTCAACTGTTTGAAGACACTTAAAAGCCTACAATAAACACTGACTCCAGACATGCGCAGTACTATGCTGCTGCCCCTGTAAAGTAAAATACAGCTTTACTTAGTCAGCATAGACAATATTGCGGATTTTGTCAATATTCTAATATGAATATGTCAATATTCCCCCCCCTTACGTCTTTATTTCTATTTATTTTATGCTTTTCACATGATACCAAAACAGCGTCTTTTTTCTTCGCTAATTTGATGTCATGTTCACAATAAAAGAGATGCGCCCGTGCGCATGGCGAGTCCCCAAGGGACCCAAGACGCCCAAATAGACCTCTATTTTTTGTCATCCACAATCTCGGCGAGCTGTGCGTGGCATAACCGTATTACAGGCCTGGGATCCTGGTTATTGTCCTCCCCATTAATGCGCGGGTTGGGATAACCTTGCAAGAGTGTTGTACAGCATATTCGCTCGGAAATATCGGTGCTTGGGGCCTTCGGGTTCTTTACAGCCTTACGTAAAAGCCTTGTGCTGCCATACCGATTGGGTAATCCGTATGTATTGTTTCCGTTTTGTTCTTCAGACCGGGTTCGATCCCAGGCCAATGGGCTTTTTCTTTTAATTCGTTTTGTTTTCTTTGTGCTGGACCCCCTTAATCCTGATAGGTTTTGCGCAAAAATAATAAAAAAAGTGAGTTTGCAAAATAACCTTGCTAGATTTATTGATTATATGTATTCAATTTGTTCCTAGGAAGTTAACAAAAAACACAAAGCAAAGAGTTTGAGGAAGTAAACAAGTATGTGAACTTTAATGTTCTATTTGAAGGGGTGCATTTTGTACAGGGAAGCATACATAGAATGCTTAACTGGTGGAGAGGGGAGAGGTAAAAGTTTATTGAGCATAATTTGAACAATAGCAGAGGGAAGAGAGGGGCACTCTCTTCATACAATATTGCAGTTGTTACCTATTATTAAATAAGTTTGTAACATGTCTTTGTTTATTAAGCAAGGTCTATTTCTGAGACAAGCAAACTCAAGTAAGGCTGTTGAAATAACAGGTGAGTGTTAAAAGAAAAACAATTATCTGATTAGAAAACTACTGTAGATTCCTTTGCACCAAAATAAGAACAAACTTCATTTTGTTTGTTATTTATGAGGAACGAGATGAGCTCTACAAAGCCATAAAGAAATATGTATTGCTCATCTAAATTATACAAGTAAATAATAATATTAAAAACGAACTACTGTAAGTAATTAGAGTGGTTTTCATTAACCCGTGAAACAAAGTGTGATAGTTAAACGGTAATAGTTAGTAAAACACAAAAAAGTACAATAGAATCAGATCACCACAAAGTGTAATACGCTAAAGCGTAGTTCACGGGTTAATGAAGGTTTTGACATTTCAACCTTACATCCACATGAAAGCAATGCCTAATATCGAGTGCCCTACAGTAAGTGTTTTGCAGTCAAGTTGTTTTCTGTTAGTAGGTAAAAAGATATTCTAAATAATAGTAATCATAGCTATGGTCACCACTTACACATATAGAACTTGTAATGAAAAGAAAGAAAAAAAAATATATATATATGCAGTCAAACAACAGAATTGCATGATAACCTAGAATATATTGAATAAAGGACTGCAAAAAAACATCTTTTGTACTAGTTGCTTGAATTGACCCTTGGCTATTTTTAGCTGAATTCCCCTCCCCCTCTAAAAAAGAAAATAATAATAATAATAGAACAAAACTAAAAAGAAAACAAACACAGCAGAGACCCCCACCAACAATTTTGATTTTTTGTTACTTTCCTTTAAAAGGGGAGTGTCATGGTTAAGAGATTTGCAATAGCTCTAGAGCCCTGACACAATGAACTTCAGTGAAATTCTAATACTGACTTATGAGCTTTTGGTACATGTGGGAGACTTTAAACAAAACAAACAAAAATGACCACAAACTGTCAATTAACATAGTTTTCAATATAATATTGCATATTATTTAATAAGGTATTGACAGCTTTTAAAAAGTTCAACTGTTTGAAGACACTTAAAAGCCTACAATAAACACTGACTCCAGACATGCGCAGTACTATGCTGCTGCCCCTTTAAAGTAAAATACAGCTTTACTTAGTCAGCATAGACAATATTGCGGATTTTGTCAATATTCTAATATGAATATGTCAATATTCTCCCCCCTTACGTCTTTATTTCTATTTATTTTATGCTTTTCACATGATACCAAAACAGCGTCTTTTTTCTTCGCTAATTTGATGTCATGTACACAATAAAAGAGATGCGCCCGTGCGCATGGCGAGTCCCCAAGGGACCCAAGACGCCCAAATAGACCTCTATTTTTTGTCATCCACAATCTCGGCGAGCTGTGCGTGGCGTAACCGTATTACAGGCCTGGGATCCTGGTTATTGTCCTCCCCATTAATGCGCGGGTTGGGATAACCTTGCAAGAGTTTTGTACAGCATATTCGCTCGGAAATATCGGTGCTTGGGGCCTTCGGGTTCTTTACAGCCTTCCGTAAAAGCCTTGTGCTGCCATACCGATTGGGTAATCCGTATGTATGGTTTCCGTTTTGTTCTTCAGACCGGGTTCGATCCCAGGCCAATGGGCTTTTTTTTTTAATTCGTTTTTTTTTCTTTGTGCTGGACCCCCTTAATCCTGATAGGTTTTGCGCAAAAATAATAAAAAAAAGTGAGTTTGCAAAATAAGCTTGCTAGATTTATTGATTATATGAATTCAATTTGTTCCTAGGAAGTTAACAAAAAACACAAAGCAAAGAGTTTGAGGAAGTAAACAAGTATGTGAACTTTAATGTTCTATTTGAAGGGGTGCATTTTGTACAGGGAAGCATAAATAGAATGCTTAACTGGTGGAGAGGGAAGAGGTAAAAGTTTATTGAGCATAATGTCAACAATAGCAGGGGGAAGGGAGGGGCACTCTCTTCATACAATATTGCAGTTGTTACCTATTATTAAATAAGTTTGTAAGATATATTTGTTTATTAAGCAAGGTCTATTTCTGAGACAATCAAACTCAAGTAAGAGCTGTTGAAATAACAAGTGTGTGTTAAAAAAAAAAAAACAATTATCTGATTAGAAAACTAATGTAGATTCCTTTGCACCAAATAAGAACAAACTTCATTTTGTTTGTTATTTATGAGGAACGAGATGAGCTCTACAAGGCCAAGAAGAAATATGTATTGCTCATCTAAATTATACAAGTAAATAATAACATTAAAAAAGAATTACTGTAAGTAATTAGAGTGGTTTTCATTAACCCGTGAAACAAAGTGTGATAGTTAAACGGTAATAGTTAGTAAAACACAAAAAGAACAATAGAATCAGATCACAACAAAGTGTAATACGCTAAAGCGTAGTTCACGGGTTAATGAAGGTTTTGACATTTCAACCTTACATCCACATGAAAGTAATGAATAATATCGAGTGCCCTACAGTAAGTGTTTTGCAGTCAAGTTGTTTTCTGTTAGTAGGTAAAAAAATATTCTAAATAATAGTAATCATAGCTATGGTCACCACTTACACATATAGCACTTGTAATGAAAAGAAAGAAAAAATATATATATGCAGTCAAACAACAGAATTGCATGATAACCTTGAATATATTGAATAAAGGACTTCAAAAAAACATCTTTTGTACTAGTTGCTTGAATTGACCCTTGGCTATTTTTAGCTGAATTCCCCTCCTCCTCTAAAAAATAAAATAATAATAATAATAGAACAAAACTAAAACGAAAACAAACACAGCAGAGACCCCCACCAACAATTTTGATTTTTTTTTACTTTCCTTTAAAGGGGGAGTGTCATGTTTAAGAGATTTGCAATAGCTCTAGAGCCTTGACACAATGAACTTCAGTGAAATTCTAATACTGACTTATGAGCTTTTGGTACATGTGGGAGACTTTAAACAAAACAAAAAAATGACCACAAACTGTCCATTAACATAGTTTTCAATATAATATTGCATATTATTTAATAAGGTATTGACAGCTTTTAAAAAGTTCAACTGTTTGTAGACACTTAAAAGCCTACAATAAACACTGACTCCAGACATGCGCAGTACTATGCTGCTGCCCCTTTAAAGTAAAATACAGCTTTACTTAGTCAGCGTAGACAATATTGCGGATTTTGTCAATATTCTAATATGAAGATGTCAATATTCTCCCCCCTTACGTCTTTATTTCTATTTATTTTATGCTTTTCACATGATACCAAAACAGCGTCTTTTTTCTTCGCTAATTTGATGTCATGTACACAATAAAAGAGATGCGCCCGTGCGCATGGCGAGTCCCCAAGGGACCCAAGACGCCCAAATAGACCTCTATTTTTTGTCATCCACAATCTCGGCGAGCTGTGCGTGGCGTAACCGTATTACAGGCCTGGGATCCTGGTTATTGTCCTCCCCATTAATGCGCGGGTTGGGATAACCTTGCAAGAGTGTTGTACAGCATATTCGCTCGGAAATATCGGTGCTTGGGGCCTTCGGGTTCTTTACAGCCTTCCGTAAAAGCCTTGTGCTGCCATACCGATTGGGTAATCCGTATGTATGGTTTCCGTTTTGTTCTTCAGACCGGGTTCGATCCCAGGCCAATGGGCTTTTTTTTTTAATTCGTTTTTTTTTCTTTGTGCTGGACCCCCTTAATCCTGATAGGTTTTGCGCAAAAATAATAAAAAAAGTGAGTTTGCAAAATAACCTTGCTAGATTTATTGATTATATGTATTCAATTTGTTCCTAGGAAGTTAACAAAAAACACAAAGCAAAGAGTTTGAGGAAGTAAACAAGTATGTGAACTTTAATGTTCTATTTGAAGGGGTGCATTTTGTACAGGGAAGCATACATAGAATGCTTAACTGGTGGAGAGGGAAGAGGTAAAAGTTTATTGAGCATAATTGGAACAATAGCAGAGGGAATAGAGGGGCACTCTCTTCATACAATATTGCAGTTGTTACCTATTATTAAATAAGTTTGTAACATGTCTTTGTTTATTAAGCAAGGTCTATTTCTGAGACAAGCAAACTCAAGTAAGGCTGTTGAAATAACAGGTGAGTGTTAAAAGAAAAACAATTATCTGATTAGAAAACTACTGTAGATTCCTTTGCACCAAAATAAGAACAAACTTCATTTTGTTTGTTATTTATGAGGAACGAGATGAGCTCTACAAAGCCATAAAGAAATATATATTGCTCATCTAAATTATACAAGTAAATAATAATATTAAAAAAGAACTACTGTAAGTAATTAGAGTGGTTTTCATTAACCCGTGAAACAAAGTGTGATAGTTAAACGGTAATAGTTAGTAAAACACAAAAAAGTACAATAGAATCAGATCACCACAAAGTGTAATACGCTAAAGCGTAGTTCACGGGTTAATGAAGGTTTTGACATTTCACCCTTACATCCACATGAAAGTAATGCCTAATATCGAGTGCCCTACAGTAAGTGTTTTGCAGTCAAGTTGTTTTCTGTTAGTAGGTAAAAAAATATTCTAAATAATAGTAATCATAGCTATGGTCACCACTTACACATATAGAAATTGTAATGAAAAGAAAGAAAAAAACTATATATATATATATGGGTCAAACAACAGAATTGCATGATAACCTTGAATATATTGAATAAAGGAATGCAAAAAAACATCTTTTGTACTAGTTGCTTGAATTGACCCTTGGCTATTTTTAGCTGAATTCCCCTCCCCCTCTAAAAAAGAAAATAATAATAATAATAGAACAAAACTAAAAAGAAAACAAACACAACAGAGACCCCCACCAACAATTTTGATTTTTTTTACTTTCCTATAAAAGGGGAGTGTCATGGTTAAGAGATTTGCAATAGCTCTAGAGCCCTGACACAATGAACTTCAGTGAAATTCTAATACTGACTTATGAGCTTTTGGTACATGTGGGAGACTTTAAACAAAACAAAAAAAATGACCACAAACTGTCAATTAACATAGTTTTCAATATAATATTGCATATTATTTAATAAGGTATTCACAGCTTTTAAAAAGTTCAAATGTTTGTTGACACTTAAAATCCTACAATAATCACTGACTCCAGACATGCGCAGTACTATGCTGCTGCCCCTTTAAAGTAAAATACAGCTTTACTTAGTCAGCGTAGACAAAATTGCGGATTTTGTCAATATTCTAATATGAAGATGTCAATATTCTTCCCCCTTACGTATTTATTTCTATTTATTTTATGATTTTCACATGATACCAAAACAGCGTCTTTTTTCTTCGCTAATTTGATGTCATGTACACAATAAAAGAGATGCGCTCGTGCGCATGGCGAGTCCCCAAGGGACCCAAGACGCCCAAATAGACCTCTATTTTTTGTCATCCACAATCTCGGCGAGCTGTGCGTGGCGCAACCGTATTACAGGCCTCTGATTCTGGTTATTGTCCTCCCCATTAATGCGCGGGTTGGGATAACCTTGCAAGAGTGTTGTACAGCATATTCGCTCGGAAATATCGGTGCTTAGGGCCTTCGGGTTCTTTACAGCCTTCCGTAAAAGCCTTGTGCTGCCATACCGATTGGGTAATCCGTATGTATGGTTTCCGTTTTGTTCTTCAGACCGGGTTCGATCCAAGGCCAATGGGCTTTTTTTTTTAATTCGTTTTTTTTTTCTTTGTGCTGGACCCCCTTAATCCTGATAGGTTTTGCGCAAAAATAATAAAAAAAATGGAGTTTGCAAAATAAGATTGCTAGATTTATTGATTATATGTATTCAATTTGTTCCTAGGAAGTTAACAAAAAACACAAAGCAAAGAGTTTGAGGAAGTAAACAAGTATGTGAACTTTAATGTTCTATTTGAAGGGGTGCATTTTGTACAGGGAAGCATACATAGAATGCTTAACTGGTGGAGAGGGAAGAGGTAAACGTTTATTGAGCATAATTTGAACAATAGCAGAGGGAAGAGAGGGGCACTCTCTTCATACAATATTGCAGTTGTTACCTATTATTAAATAAGTTTGTAACATGTCTTTGTTTATTAAGCAAGGTCTATTTCTGAGACAAGCAAACTCAAGTAAGTCTGTTGAAATAACAGGTGAGTGTTAAAAGAAAAACAATTATCTGATTAGAAAACTACTGTAGATTCCTTTGCACCAAAATAAGAACAAACTTCATTTTGTTTGTTATTTATGAGGAGCGAGATGGTCTCTACAAAGCCATAAAGAAATATGTATTGCTCATCTAAATTATACAAGTAAATGATAATATTAAAAAAGAACTACTGTAAGTAATTAGAGTGGTTTTCATTAACCCGTGAAACAAAGTGTGATAGTTAAACGGTAATAGTTAGTAAAACACAAAAAAGTACAATAGAATCAGATCACCACAAAGTGTAATACGCTAAAGCGTAGTTCACGGGTTAATGAAGGTTTTGACATTTCAACCTTACATCCACATGAAAGTAATGCCTAATATCGAGTGCCCTACAGTAAGTGTTTTGCAGTCAAGTTGTTTTCTGTTAGTAGGTAAAAAAATATTCTAAATAATAGTAATCATAGCTATGGTCACCACTTACACACATAGATAACTTGTAATGAAAAGAAAGAAAAAAAATATATATATATGCAGTCAAACAACAGAATTGCATGATAACCTTGATTATATTGAATAAAGGACTGCAAAAAAACATCTTTTGTTCTAGTTGCTTGAATTAAACCTAGGCTATTTTTAGCTGAATTCCCCTCCCCCTCTAAAAAAGAAAATAATAATAATAATAGAACAAAACTAAAAAGAAAACAAACACAACAGAGACCCCCACCAACAATTTTGATTTTTTTTACTTTCCTTTAAAAGGGAAGTGTCATGGTTAAGAGATTTGCAATAGCTCTAGAGCCCTGACACAATGAACTTCAGTGAAATTCTAATACTGACTTATGAGCTTTTGGTACATGTGGGAGACTTTAAACAAAACAAAAAAAAATGACCACAAACTGTCAATTAACATAGTTTTCAAGATAATATTGCATATTATTTAATAAGGTATTCACAGCTTTTAAAAAGTTCAACTGTTTGTTGACACTTAAAAGCCTACAATAATCACTGACTCAAGAAATGCGCAGTACTATGTTGCTGCCCCTTTAAAGTAAAATACAGCTTTACTTAGTCAGCGTAGACAAAATTGCGGATTTTGTCAATATTCTAATATAAAGATGGCAATATTCTCCCCCCTTACGTCTTTATTTCTATTTATTTTATGATTTTCACATGATACCAAAACAGCGTCTTTTTTCTTCCCTAAATTGATGTCATGTACACAATAAAAGAGATGCGCCCGTGCGCATGGCGAGTCCCCAAGGGACCCAAGACGCCCAAATATACCTCTATTTTTTGTCATCCACAATCTCGGCGAGCTGTGCGTGGCGTAACCGTATTACAGGCCTGGGATCCTGGTTATTGTCCTCCCCATTAATGCGCGGGTTGGGATAACCTTGCAAGAGTGTTGTACAGCATATTCGCTCGGAAATATCGGTGCTTGGGGCCTTCGGGTTCTTTACAGCCTTCCGTAAAAGCCTTGTGCTGCCATACCGATTGGGTAATCCGTATGTATGGTTTCCGTTTTGTTCTTCAGACCGGGTTCGATCCCAGGCCAATGGGCTTTTTTTTTTTAGTTCGTTTTTTTTTCTTTGTGCTGGACCCCCTTAATCCTGATAGGTTTTGCGCAAAAAATAATAAAAAAAAGTGAGTTTGCAAAATAACCTTGCTAGATTTATTGATTGTATGTATTCAATTTGTTCTTAGGAAGTTAACAAAAAACACAAAGCAAAGAGTTTGAGGAAGTAAACAAGTATGTGAACTTTAATGTTCTATTTGAAGGGGTGCATTTTGTACAGGGAAGCATACATAGAATGCTTAACTGGTGGAGAGGGAAGAGGTAAAAGTTTATTGAGCATAATTTCAACAATAGCAGGGGGAGAGAGGGGCACTCCCTTCATACAATATTGCAGTTGTTACCTATTATTAAATAAGTTTGTAACATGTCTTTGTTTATTAAGCAAGGTCTATTTCTGACACAAGCAAACTCAAGTAAGGCTGTTGAAATAACAGGTGAGTGTTAAAAGAAAAACAATTATCTGATTAGAAAACTACTGTAGATTCCTTTGCACCAAAATAAGAACAAACTTCATTTTGTTTGTTATTTATGAGGAACGAGATGAGCTCTACAAAGCCATAAAGAAATATGTATTGCTCATCTAAATTATACAAGTAAATAATAATATTAAAAAAGAACTACTGTAAGTAATTAGAGTGGTTTTCATTAACCCGTGAAACAAAGTGTGATAGTTAAACGGTAATAGTTAGTAAAACACAAAAAAAGTACAATAGAATCAGATCACCACAAAGTGTAATACGCTAAAGCGTAGTTCACGGGTTAATGAAGGTTTTGACATTTCAACCTTACATCCACATGAAAGTAATGCCTAATATCGAGTGCCCTACAGTAAGTGTTTTGCAGTCAAGTTGTTTTCTGTTAGTAGGTAAAAGATATTCTAAATAATAGTAATCATAGCTATGGTCACCACTTACACATATAGAAATTGTAATGAAAAGAAAGAAAAAATATATATATGCAGTCAAACAACAGAATTGCATGATAACCTTGAATATATTGAATAAAGGACTGCAAAAAAACATCTTTTGTACTAGTTGCTTGAATTGACCCTTGGCTATTTTTAGCTGAATTCCCCTCCCCCTCTAAAAAAGAAAATAATAATAATAATAGAACAAAACTAAAAAGAAAACAAACACAGCAGAGACCCCCACCAACAATTTTGATTTTTTTTACTTTCCTTTAAAAGGGGAGTGTCATGTTTAAGAGATTTGCAATAGCTCTAGAGCCCTGACACAATGAACTTCAGTGAAATTCTAATACTGACTTATGAGCTTTTGGTACATGTGGGAGACTTTAAACAAAACAAAAAAAAATGACCACAAACTGTCAATTAACATAGTTTTCAATATAATATTGCATATTATTTAATAAGGTATTGACAGCTTTTAAAAAGTTCAACTGTTTGAAGACACTTAAAAGCCTACAATAAACACTGACTCCAGACATGCGCAGTACTATGCTGCTGCCCCTTTAAAGTAAAATACAGCTTTACTTAGTCAGCGTAGACAATATTGCGGATTTTGTCAATATTCTAATATGAAGATGTCAATATTCTCCCCCCTTACGTCTTTATTTCTATTTATTTTATGCTTTTCACATGATACCAAAACAGCGTCTTTTTTCTTCGCTAATTTGATGTCATGTACACAATAAAAGAGATGCGCCCGTGCGCATGGCGAGTCCCCAAGGGACCCAAGACGCCCAAATAGACCTCTATTTTTTGTCATCCACAATCTCGGCGAGCTGTGCGTGGCGTAACCGTATTACAGGCCTGGGATCCTGGTTATTGTCCTCCCCATTAATGCGCGGGTTGGGATAACCTTGCAAGAGTGTTGTACAGCATATTCGCTCGGAAATATCGGTGCTTGGGGCCTTCGGGTTCTTTACAGCCTTCCGTAAAAGCCTTGTGCTGCCATACCGATTGGGTAATCCGTATGTATGGTTTCCGTTTTGTTCTTCAGACCGGGTTCGATCCCAGGCCAATGGGCTTTTTTTTTTTAGTTCGTTTTTTTTTCTTTGTGCTGGACCCCCTTAATCCTGATAGGTTTTGCGCAAAAATAATAAAAAAAAGTGAGTTTGCAAAATAAGCTTGCTAGATTTATTGATTATATGTATTCAATTTGTTCTTAGGAAGTTAACAAAAAACACAAAGCAAAGAGTTTGAGGAAGTAAACAAGTATGTGAACTTTAATGTTCTATTTGAAGGGGTGCATTTTGTACAGGGAAGCATACATAGAATGCTTAACTGGTGGAGAGGGAAGAGGTAAAAGTTTATTGAGCATAATTTCAACAATAGCAGGGGGGAGAGAGGGGCACTCTCTTCATACAATATTGCAGTTGTTACCTATTATTAAATAAGTTTGTAACATGTCTTTGTTTATTAAGCAAGGTCTATTTCTGACACAAGCAAACTCAAGTAAGGCTGTTGAAATAACAGGTGAGTGTTAAAAGAAAAACAATTATCTGATTAGAAAACTACTGTAGATTCCTTTGCACCAAAATAAGAACAAACTTCATTTTGTTTGTTATTTATGAGGAGCGAGATGAGCTCTACAAAGCCATAAAGAAATATGTATTGCTCATCTAAATTATACAAGTAAATGATAATATTAAAAAAGAACTACTGTAAGTAATTAGAGTGGTTTTCATTAACCCGTGAAACAAAGTGTGATAGTTAAACGGTAATAGTTAGTAAAACACAAAAAAAGTACAATAGAATCAGATCACCACAAAGTGTAATACGCTAAAGCGTAGTTCACGGGTTAATGAAGGTTTTGACATTTCAACCTTACATCCACATGAAAGTAATGCCTAATATCGAGTGCCCTACAGTAAGTGTTTTGCAGTCAAGTTGTTTTCTGTTAGTAGGTAAAAAATTATTCTAAATAATAGTAATCATAGCTATGGTCACCACTTACACATATAGAACTTGTAATGAAAAGAAAGAAAAAATATATATATATATGCAGTCAAACAACAGAATTGCATGATAACCTTGAATATATTGAATAAAGGACTGCAAAAAAACATCTTTTGTACTAGTTGCTTGAATTGACCCTTGGCTATTTTTAGCTGAATTCCCCTCCCCCTCTAAAAAAGAAAATAATAATAATAATAGAACAAAACTAAAAAGAAAACAAACACAACAGAGACCCCCACCAACAATTTTGATTTTTTTTACTTTCCTTTAAAAGGGGAATGTCATGGTTAAGAGATTTGCAATAGCTCTAGAGCCCTGACACAATGAACTTCAGTGAAATTCTAATACTGACTTATGAGCTTTTGGTACATGTGGGAGACTTCAAACAAAACAAAAAAATGACCACAAACTGTCAATTAACATAGTTTTCAATATAATATTGCATATTATTTAATAAGGTATTCACAGCTTTTAAAAAGTTCAAATGTTTGTTGACACTTAAAAGCCTACAATAATCACTGACTCCAGAAATGCGCAGTACTATGTTGCTGCCCCTTTAAAGTAAAATACAGCTTTACTTAGTCAGCGTAGACAAAATTGCTGATTTTGTCAATATTCTAATATAAAGATGTCAATATTCTCCCCCCCTTACGTCTTTATTTCTATTTATTTTATGATTTTCACATGATACCAAAACAGCGTCTTTTTTCTTCCCTAATTTGATGTCATGTACACAATAAAAGAGATGCGCCCGTGCGCATGGCGAGTCCCCAAGGGACCCAAGACGCCCAAATAGACCTCTATTTTTTGTCATCCACAATCTCGGCGAGCTGTGCGTGGCGTAACCGTATTACAGGCCTGGGATCCTGGTTATTGTCCTCCCCATTAATGCGCGGGTTGGGATAACCTTGCAAGAGTGTTGTACAGCATATTCGCTCGGAAATATCGGTGCTTGGGGCCTTCGGGTTCTTTACAGCCTTCCGTAAAAGCCTTGTGCTGCCATACCGATTGGGTAATCCGTATGTATGGTTTCCGTTTTGTTCTTCAGACCGGGTTCGATCCCAGGCCAATGGGCTTTTTTTTTTAGTTCGTTTTTTTTTCTTTGTGCTGGACCCCCTTAATCCTGATAGGTTTTGCGCAAAAATAATAAAAAAAAGTGAGTTTGCAAAATAAGGTTGCTAGATTTATTGATTATATGTATTCAATTTATTCTTAGGAAGTTAACAAAAAACACAAAGCAAAGAGTTTGAGGAAGTAAACAAGTATGTGAACTTTAATGTTCTATTTGAAGGGGTGCATTTTGTACAGGGAAGCATACATGGAATGCTTAACTGGTGGAGAGGGAAGAGGTAAAAGTTTATTGAGCATAATTTCAACAATAGCAGGGGGAAGAGAGGGGCACTCTCTTCATACAATATTGCAGTTGTTACCTATTATTAAATAAGTTTGTAACATGTCTTTGTTTATTAAGCAAGGTCTATTTCTGACACAAGCAAACTCAAGTAAGGCTGTTGAAATAACAGGTGAGTGTTAAAAGAAAAACAATTATCTGATTAGAAAACTACTGTAGATTCCTTTGCACCAAAATAAGAACAAACTTCATTTTGTTTGTTATTTATGAGGAACGAGATGAGCTCTACAAAGCCATAAAGAAATATGTATTGCTCATCTAAATTATACAAGTAAATGATAATATTAAAAAAGAACTACTGTAAGTAATTAGAGTGGTTTTCATTAACCCGTGAAACAAAGTGTGATAGTTAAACGGTAAAAGTTAGTAAAACACAAAAAAGTACAATAGAATCAGATCACCACAAAGTGTAATACGCTAAAGCGTAGTTCACGGGTTAATGAAGGTTTTGACATTTCAACCTTACATCCACATGAAAGTAATGCCTAATATCGAGTGCCCTACAGTAAGTGTTTTGCAGTCAAGTTGTTTTCTGTTAGTAGGTAAAAGATATTCTAAATAATAGTAATCATAGCTATGGTCACCACTTACACATATAGAAATTGTAATGAAAAGAAAGAAAAAATATATATATGCAGTCAAACAACAGAATTGCATGATAACCTTGAATATATTGAATAAAGGACTGCAAAAAAACATCTTTTGTACTAGTTGCTTGAATTGACCCTTGGCTATTTTTAGCTGAATTCCCCTCCCCCTCTAAAAAAGAAAATAATAATAATAATAGAACAAAACTAAAAAGAAAACAAACACAGCAGAGACCCCCACCAACAATTTTGATTTTTTTTACTTTCCTTTAAAAGGGGAGTGTCATGTTTAAGAGATTTGCAATAGCTCTAGAGCCCTGACACAATGAACTTCAGTGAAATTCTAATACTGACTTATGAGCTTTTGGTACATGTGGGAGACTTTAAACAAAACAAAAAAAAATGACCACAAACTGTCAATTAACATAGTTTTCAATATAATATTGCATATTATTTAATAAGGTATTGACAGCTTTTAAAAAGTTCAACTGTTTGAAGACACTTAAAAGCCTACAATAAACACTGACTCCAGACATGCGCAGTACTATGCTGCTGCCCCTTTAAAGTAAAATACAGCTTTACTTAGTCAGCGTAGACAATATTGCGGATTTTGTCAATATTCTAATATGAAGATGTCAATATTCTCCCCCCTTACGTCTTTATTTCTATTTATTTTATGCTTTTCACATGATACCAAAACAGCGTCTTTTTTCTTCGCTAATTTGATGTCATGTACACAATAAAAGAGATGCGCCCGTGCGCATGGCGAGTCCCCAAGGGACCCAAGACGCCCAAATAGACCTCTATTTTTTGTCATCCACAATCTCGGCGAGCTGTGCGTGGCGTAACCGTATTACAGGCCTGGGATCCTGGTTATTGTCCTCCCCATTAATGCGCGGGTTGGGATAACCTTGCAAGAGTGTTGTACAGCATATTCGCTCGGAAATATCGGTGCTTGGGGCCTTCGGGTTCTTTACAGCCTTCCGTAAAAGCCTTGTGCTGCCATACCGATTGGGTAATCCGTATGTATGGTTTCCGTTTTGTTCTTCAGACCGGGTTCGATCCCAGGCCAATGGGCTTTTTTTTTTTAGTTCGTTTTTTTTTCTTTGTGCTGGACCCCCTTAATCCTGATAGGTTTTGCGCAAAAATAATAAAAAAAAGTGAGTTTGCAAAATAAGCTTGCTAGATTTATTGATTATATGTATTCAATTTGTTCTTAGGAAGTTAACAAAAAACACAAAGCAAAGAGTTTGAGGAAGTAAACAAGTATGTGAACTTTAATGTTCTATTTGAAGGGGTGCATTTTGTACAGGGAAGCATACATAGAATGCTTAACTGGTGGAGAGGGAAGAGGTAAAAGTTTATTGAGCATAATTTCAACAATAGCAGGGGGGAGAGAGGGGCACTCTCTTCATACAATATTGCAGTTGTTACCTATTATTAAATAAGTTTGTAACATGTCTTTGTTTATTAAGCAAGGTCTATTTCTGACACAAGCAAACTCAAGTAAGGCTGTTGAAATAACAGGTGAGTGTTAAAAGAAAAACAATTATCTGATTAGAAAACTACTGTAGATTCCTTTGCACCAAAATAAGAACAAACTTCATTTTGTTTGTTATTTATGAGGAGCGAGATGAGCTCTACAAAGCCATAAAGAAATATGTATTGCTCATCTAAATTATACAAGTAAATGATAATATTAAAAAAAAACTACTGTAAGTAATTAGAGTGGTTTTCATTAACCCGTGAAACAAAGTGTGATAGTTAAACGGTAATAGTTAGTAAAACACAAAAAAAGTACAATAGAATCAGATCACCACAAAGTGTAATACGCTAAAGCGTAGTTCACGGGTTAATGAAGGTTTTGACATTTCAACCTTACATCCACATGAAAGTAATGCCTAATATCGAGTGCCCTACAGTAAGTGTTTTGCAGTCAAGTTGTTTTCTGTTAGTAGGTAAAAAATTATTCTAAATAATAGTAATCATAGCTATGGTCACCACTTACACATATAGAACTTGTAATGAAAAGAAAGAAAAAATATATATATATATGCAGTCAAACAACAGAATTGCATGATAACCTTGAATATATTGAATAAAGGACTGCAAAAAAACATCTTTTGTACTAGTTGCTTGAATTGACCCTTGGCTATTTTTAGCTGAATTCCCCTCCCCCTCTAAAAAAGAAAATAATAATAATAATAGAACAAAACTAAAAAGAAAACAAACACAGCAGAGACCCCCACCAACAATTTTGATTTTTTGTTACTTTCCTTTAAAAGGGGAGTGTCATGGTTAAGAGATTTGCAATAGCTCTAGAGCCCTGACACAATGAACTTCAGTGAAATTCTAATACTGACTTATGAGCTTTTGGTACATGTGGGAGACTTTAAACAAAACAAACAAAAATGACCACAAACTGTCAATTAACATAGTTTTCAATATAATATTGCATATTATTTAATAAGGTATTGACAGCTTTTAAAAAGTTCAACTGTTTGAAGACACTTAAAAGCCTACAATAAACACTGACTCCAGACATGCGCAGTACTATGCTGCTGCCCCTTTAAAGTAAAATACAGCTTTACTTAGTCAGCATAGACAATATTGCGGATTTTGTCAATATTCTAATATGAATATGTCAATATTCTCCCCCCTTACGTCTTTATTTCTATTTATTTTATGCTTTTCACATGATACCAAAACAGCGTCTTTTTTCTTCGCTAATTTGATGTCATGTACACAATAAAAGAGATGCGCCCGTGCGCATGGCGAGTCCCCAAGGGACCCAAGACGCCCAAATAGACCTCTATTTTTTGTCATCCACAATCTCGGCGAGCTGTGCGTGGCGTAACCGTATTACAGGCCTGGGATCCTGGTTATTGTCCTCCCCATTAATGCGCGGGTTGGGATAACCTTGCAAGAGTTTTGTACAGCATATTCGCTCGGAAATATCGGTGCTTGGGGCCTTCGGGTTCTTTACAGCCTTCCGTAAAAGCCTTGTGCTGCCATACCGATTGGGTAATCCGTATGTATGGTTTCCGTTTTGTTCTTCAGACCGGGTTCGATCCCAGGCCAATGGGCTTTTTTTTTTAATTCGTTTTTTTTTCTTTGTGCTGGACCCCCTTAATCCTGATAGGTTTTGCGCAAAAATAATAAAAAAAAGTGAGTTTGCAAAATAAGCTTGCTAGATTTATTGATTATATGAATTCAATTTGTTCCTAGGAAGTTAACAAAAAACACAAAGCAAAGAGTTTGAGGAAGTAAACAAGTATGTGAACTTTAATGTTCTATTTGAAGGGGTGCATTTTGTACAGGGAAGCATAAATAGAATGCTTAACTGGTGGAGAGGGAAGAGGTAAAAGTTTATTGAGCATAATGTCAACAATAGCAGGGGGAAGGGAGGGGCACTCTCTTCATACAATATTGCAGTTGTTACCTATTATTAAATAAGTTTGTAAGATATATTTGTTTATTAAGCAAGGTCTATTTCTGAGACAATCAAACTCAAGTAAGAGCTGTTGAAATAACAAGTGTGTGTTAAAAAAAAAAAAACAATTATCTGATTAGAAAACTAATGTAGATTCCTTTGCACCAAATAAGAACAAACTTCATTTTGTTTGTTATTTATGAGGAACGAGATGAGCTCTACAAGGCCAAGAAGAAATATGTATTGCTCATCTAAATTATACAAGTAAATAATAACATTAAAAAAGAATTACTGTAAGTAATTAGAGTGGTTTTCATTAACCCGTGAAACAAAGTGTGATAGTTAAACGGTAATAGTTAGTAAAACACAAAAAGAACAATAGAATCAGATCACAACAAAGTGTAATACGCTAAAGCGTAGTTCACGGGTTAATGAAGGTTTTGACATTTCAACCTTACATCCACATGAAAGTAATGAATAATATCGAGTGCCCTACAGTAAGTGTTTTGCAGTCAAGTTGTTTTCTGTTAGTAGGTAAAAAAATATTCTAAATAATAGTAATCATAGCTATGGTCACCACTTACACATATAGCACTTGTAATGAAAAGAAAGAAAAAATATATATATGCAGTCAAACAACAGAATTGCATGATAACCTTGAATATATTGAATAAAGGACTTCAAAAAAACATCTTTTGTACTAGTTGCTTGAATTGACCCTTGGCTATTTTTAGCTGAATTCCCCTCCTCCTCTAAAAAATAAAATAATAATAATAATAGAACAAAACTAAAACGAAAACAAACACAGCAGAGACCCCCACCAACAATTTTGATTTTTTTTTACTTTCCTTTAAAGGGGGAGTGTCATGTTTAAGAGATTTGCAATAGCTCTAGAGCCTTGACACAATGAACTTCAGTGAAATTCTAATACTGACTTATGAGCTTTTGGTACATGTGGGAGACTTTAAACAAAACAAAAAAATGACCACAAACTGTCCATTAACATAGTTTTCAATATAATATTGCATATTATTTAATAAGGTATTGACAGCTTTTAAAAAGTTCAACTGTTTGTAGACACTTAAAAGCCTACAATAAACACTGACTCCAGACATGCGCAGTACTATGCTGCTGCCCCTTTAAAGTAAAATACAGCTTTACTTAGTCAGCGTAGACAATATTGCGGATTTTGTCAATATTCTAATATGAATATGTCAATATTCTCCCCCCTTACGTCTTTATTTCTATTTATTTTATGCTTTTCACATGATACCAAAACAGCGTCTTTTTTCTTCGCTAATTTGATGTCATGTACACAATAAAAGAGATGCGCCCGTGCGCATGGCGAGTCCCCAAGGGACCCAAGACGCCCAAATAGACCTCTATTTTTTGTCATCCACAATCTCGGCGAGCTGTGCGTGGCGTAACCGTATTACAGGCCTGGGATCCTGGTTATTGTCCTCCCCATTAATGCGCGGGTTGGGATAACCTTGCAAGAGTGTTGTACAGCATATTCGCTCGGAAATATCGGTGCTTGGGGCCTTCGGGTTCTTTACAGCCTTCCGTAAAAGCCTTGTGCTGCCATACCGATTGGGTAATCCGTATGTATGGTTTCCGTTTTGTTCTTCAGACCGGGTTCGATCCCAGGCCAATGGGCTTTTTTTTTTAATTCGTTTTTTTTTCTTTGTGCTGGACCCCCTTAATCCTGATAGGTTTTGCGCAAAAATAATAAAAAAAGTGAGTTTGCAAAATAACCTTGCTAGATTTATTGATTATATGTATTCAATTTGTTCCTAGGAAGTTAACAAAAAACACAAAGCAAAGAGTTTGAGGAAGTAAACAAGTATGTGAACTTTAATGTTCTATTTGAAGGGGTGCATTTTGTACAGGGAAGCATACATAGAATGCTTAACTGGTGGAGAGGGAAGAGGTAAAAGTTTATTGAGCATAATTGGAACAATAGCAGAGGGAATAGAGGGGCACTCTCTTCATACAATATTGCAGTTGTTACCTATTATTAAATAAGTTTGTAACATGTCTTTGTTTATTAAGCAAGGTCTATTTCTGAGACAAGCAAACTCAAGTAAGGCTGTTGAAATAACAGGTGAGTGTTAAAAGAAAAACAATTATCTGATTAGAAAACTACTGTAGATTCCTTTGCACCAAAATAAGAACAAACTTCATTTTGTTTGTTATTTATGAGGAACGAGATGAGCTCTACAAAGCCATAAAGAAATATATATTGCTCATCTAAATTATACAAGTAAATAATAATATTAAAAAAGAACTACTGTAAGTAATTAGAGTGGTTTTCATTAACCCGTGAAACAAAGTGTGATAGTTAAACGGTAATAGTTAGTAAAACACAAAAAAGTACAATAGAATCAGATCACCACAAAGTGTAATACGCTAAAGCGTAGTTCACGGGTTAATGAAGGTTTTGACATTTCACCCTTACATCCACATGAAAGTAATGCCTAATATCGAGTGCCCTACAGTAAGTGTTTTGCAGTCAAGTTGTTTTCTGTTAGTAGGTAAAAAAATATTCTAAATAATAGTAATCATAGCTATGGTCACCACTTACACATATAGAAATTGTAATGAAAAGAAAGAAAAAAACTATATATATATATATGGGTCAAACAACAGAATTGCATGATAACCTTGAATATATTGAATAAAGGAATGCAAAAAAACATCTTTTGTACTAGTTGCTTGAATTGACCCTTGGCTATTTTTAGCTGAATTCCCCTCCCCCTCTAAAAAAGAAAATAATAATAATAATAGAACAAAACTAAAAAGAAAACAAACACAACAGAGACCCCCACCAACAATTTTGATTTTTTTTACTTTCCTATAAAAGGGGAGTGTCATGGTTAAGAGATTTGCAATAGCTCTAGAGCCCTGACACAATGAACTTCAGTGAAATTCTAATACTGACTTATGAGCTTTTGGTACATGTGGGAGACTTTAAACAAAACAAAAAAAATGACCACAAACTGTCAATTAACATAGTTTTCAATATAATATTGCATATTATTTAATAAGGTATTCACAGCTTTTAAAAAGTTCAAATGTTTGTTGACACTTAAAATCCTACAATAATCACTGACTCCAGACATGCGCAGTACTATGCTGCTGCCCCTTTAAAGTAAAATACAGCTTTACTTAGTCAGCGTAGACAAAATTGCGGATTTTGTCAATATTCTAATATGAAGATGTCAATATTCTTCCCCCTTACGTATTTATTTCTATTTATTTTATGATTTTCACATGATACCAAAACAGCGTCTTTTTTCTTCGCTAATTTGATGTCATGTACACAATAAAAGAGATGCGCTCGTGCGCATGGCGAGTCCCCAAGGGACCCAAGACGCCCAAATAGACCTCTATTTTTTGTCATCCACAATCTCGGCGAGCTGTGCGTGGCGCAACCGTATTACAGGCCTCTGATTCTGGTTATTGTCCTCCCCATTAATGCGCGGGTTGGGATAACCTTGCAAGAGTGTTGTACAGCATATTCGCTCGGAAATATCGGTGCTTAGGGCCTTCGGGTTCTTTACAGCCTTCCGTAAAAGCCTTGTGCTGCCATACCGATTGGGTAATCCGTATGTATGGTTTCCGTTTTGTTCTTCAGACCGGGTTCGATCCAAGGCCAATGGGCTTTTTTTTTTAATTCGTTTTTTTTTTCTTTGTGCTGGACCCCCTTAATCCTGATAGGTTTTGCGCAAAAATAATAAAAAAAATGGAGTTTGCAAAATAAGATTGCTAGATTTATTGATTATATGTATTCAATTTGTTCCTAGGAAGTTAACAAAAAACACAAAGCAAAGAGTTTGAGGAAGTAAACAAGTATGTGAACTTTAATGTTCTATTTGAAGGGGTGCATTTTGTACAGGGAAGCATACATAGAATGCTTAACTGGTGGAGAGGGAAGAGGTAAACGTTTATTGAGCATAATTTGAACAATAGCAGAGGGAAGAGAGGGGCACTCTCTTCATACAATATTGCAGTTGTTACCTATTATTAAATAAGTTTGTAACATGTCTTTGTTTATTAAGCAAGGTCTATTTCTGAGACAAGCAAACTCAAGTAAGTCTGTTGAAATAACAGGTGAGTGTTAAAAGAAAAACAATTATCTGATTAGAAAACTACTGTAGATTCCTTTGCACCAAAATAAGAACAAACTTCATTTTGTTTGTTATTTATGAGGAGCGAGATGGTCTCTACAAAGCCATAAAGAAATATGTATTGCTCATCTAAATTATACAAGTAAATGATAATATTAAAAAAGAACTACTGTAAGTAATTAGAGTGGTTTTCATTAACCCGTGAAACAAAGTGTGATAGTTAAACGGTAATAGTTAGTAAAACACAAAAAAGTACAATAGAATCAGATCACCACAAAGTGTAATACGCTAAAGCGTAGTTCACGGGTTAATGAAGGTTTTGACATTTCAACCTTACATCCACATGAAAGTAATGCCTAATATCGAGTGCCCTACAGTAAGTGTTTTGCAGTCAAGTTGTTTTCTGTTAGTAGGTAAAAAAATATTCTAAATAATAGTAATCATAGCTATGGTCACCACTTACACACATAGATAACTTGTAATGAAAAGAAAGAAAAAAAATATATATATATGCAGTCAAACAACAGAATTGCATGATAACCTTGATTATATTGAATAAAGGACTGCAAAAAAACATCTTTTGTTCTAGTTGCTTGAATTAAACCTTGGCTATTTTTAGCTGAATTCCCCTCCCCCTCTAAAAAAGAAAATAATAATAATAATAGAACAAAACTAAAAAGAAAACAAACACAACAGAGACCCCCACCAACAATTTTGATTTTTTTTACTTTCCTTTAAAAGGGAAGTGTCATGGTTAAGAGATTTGCAATAGCTCTAGAGCCCTGACACAATGAACTTCAGTGAAATTCTAATACTGACTTATGAGCTTTTGGTACATGTGGGAGACTTTAAACAAAACAAAAAAAAATGACCACAAACTGTCAATTAACATAGTTTTCAAGATAATATTGCATATTATTTAATAAGGTATTCACAGCTTTTAAAAAGTTCAACTGTTTGTTGACACTTAAAAGCCTACAATAATCACTGACTCAAGAAATGCGCAGTACTATGTTGCTGCCCCTTTAAAGTAAAATACAGCTTTACTTAGTCAGCGTAGACAAAATTGCGGATTTTGTCAATATTCTAATATAAAGATGGCAATATTCTCCCCCCTTACGTCTTTATTTCTATTTATTTTATGATTTTCACATGATACCAAAACAGCGTCTTTTTTCTTTCCTAAATTGATGTCATGTACACAATAAAAGAGATGCGCCCGTGCGCATGGCGAGTCCCCAAGGGACCCAAGACGCCCAAATATACCTCTATTTTTTGTCATCCACAATCTCGGCGAGCTGTGCGTGGCGTAACCGTATTACAGGCCTGGGATCCTGGTTATTGTCCTCCCCATTAATGCGCGGGTTGGGATAACCTTGCAAGAGTGTTGTACAGCATTTTCGCTCGGAAATATCGGTGCTTGGGGCCTTCGGGTTCTTTACAGCCTTCCGTAAAAGCCTTGTGCTGCCATACCGATTGGGTAATCCGTATGTATGGTTTCCGTTTTGTTCTTCAGACCGGGTTCGATCCCAGGCCAATGGGCTTTTTTTTTTTAGTTCGTTTTTTTTTCTTTGTGCTGGACCCCCTTAATCCTGATAGGTTTTGCGCAAAAAATAATAAAAAAAAGTGAGTTTGCAAAATAACCTTGCTAGATTTATTGATTGTATGTATTCAATTTGTTCTTAGGAAGTTAACAAAAAACACAAAGCAAAGAGTTTGAGGAAGTAAACAAGTATGTGAACTTTAATGTTCTATTTGAAGGGGTGCATTTTGTACAGGGAAGCATACATAGAATGCTTAACTGGTGGAGAGGGAAGAGGTAAAAGTTTATTGAGCATAATTTCAACAATAGCAGGGGGAGAGAGGGGCACTCCCTTCATACAATATTGCAGTTGTTACCTATTATTAAATAAGTTTGTAACATGTCTTTGTTTATTAAGCAAGGTCTATTTCTGACACAAGCAAACTCAAGTAAGGCTGTTGAAATAACAGGTGAGTGTTAAAAGAAAAACAATTATCTGATTAGAAAACTACTGTAGATTCCTTTGCACCAAAATAAGAACAAACTTCATTTTGTTTGTTATTTATGAGGAACGAGATGAGCTCTACAAAGCCATAAAGAAATATGTATTGCTCATCTAAATTATACAAGTAAATAATAATATTAAAAAAGAACTACTGTAAGTAATTAGAGTGGTTTTCATTAACCCGTGAAACAAAGTGTGATAGTTAAACGGTAATAGTTAGTAAAACACAAAAAAAGTACAATAGAATCAGATCACCACAAAGTGTAATACGCTAAAGCGTAGTTCACGGGTTAATGAAGGTTTTGACATTTCAACCTTACATCCACATGAAAGTAATGCCTAATATCGAGTGCCCTACAGTAAGTGTTTTGCAGTCAAGTTGTTTTCTGTTAGTAGGTAAAAGATATTCTAAATAATAGTAATCATAGCTATGGTCACCACTTACACATATAGAAATTGTAATGAAAAGAAAGAAAAAATATATATATGCAGTCAAACAACAGAATTGCATGATAACCTTGAATATATTGAATAAAGGACTGCAAAAAAACATCTTTTGTACTAGTTGCTTGAATTGACCCTTGGCTATTTTTAGCTGAATTCCCCTCCCCCTCTAAAAAAGAAAATAATAATAATAATAGAACAAAACTAAAAAGAAAACAAACACAGCAGAGACCCCCACCAACAATTTTGATTTTTTTTACTTTCCTTTAAAAGGGGAGTGTCATGTTTAAGAGATTTGCAATAGCTCTAGAGCCCTGACACAATGAACTTCAGTGAAATTCTAATACTGACTTATGAGCTTTTGGTACATGTGGGAGACTTTAAACAAAACAAAAAAAAATGACCACAAACTGTCAATTAACATAGTTTTCAATATAATATTGCATATTATTTAATAAGGTATTGACAGCTTTTAAAAAGTTCAACTGTTTGAAGACACTTAAAAGCCTACAATAAACACTGACTCCAGACATGCGCAGTACTATGCTGCTGCCCCTTTAAAGTAAAATACAGCTTTACTTAGTCAGCGTAGACAATATTGCGGATTTTGTCAATATTCTAATATGAAGATGTCAATATTCTCCCCCCTTACGTCTTTATTTCTATTTATTTTATGCTTTTCACATGATACCAAAACAGCGTCTTTTTTCTTCGCTAATTTGATGTCATGTACACAATAAAAGAGATGCGCCCGTGCGCATGGCGAGTCCCCAAGGGACCCAAGACGCCCAAATAGACCTCTATTTTTTGTCATCCACAATCTCGGCGAGCTGTGCGTGGCGTAACCGTATTACAGGCCTGGGATCCTGGTTATTGTCCTCCCCATTAATGCGCGGGTTGGGATAACCTTGCAAGAGTGTTGTACAGCATATTCGCTCGGAAATATCGGTGCTTGGGGCCTTCGGGTTCTTTACAGCCTTCCGTAAAAGCCTTGTGCTGCCATACCGATTGGGTAATCCGTATGTATGGTTTCCGTTTTGTTCTTCAGACCGGGTTCGATCCCAGGCCAATGGGCTTTTTTTTTTTAGTTCGTTTTTTTTTCTTTGTGCTGGACCCCCTTAATCCTGATAGGTTTTGCGCAAAAATAATAAAAAAAAGTGAGTTTGCAAAATAAGCTTGCTAGATTTATTGATTATATGTATTCAATTTGTTCTTAGGAAGTTAACAAAAAACACAAAGCAAAGAGTTTGAGGAAGTAAACAAGTATGTGAACTTTAATGTTCTATTTGAAGGGGTGCATTTTGTACAGGGAAGCATACATAGAATGCTTAACTGGTGGAGAGGGAAGAGGTAAAAGTTTATTGAGCATAATTTCAACAATAGCAGGGGGGAGAGAGGGGCACTCTCTTCATACAATATTGCAGTTGTTACCTATTATTAAATAAGTTTGTAACATGTCTTTGTTTATTAAGCAAGGTCTATTTCTGACACAAGCAAACTCAAGTAAGGCTGTTGAAATAACAGGTGAGTGTTAAAAGAAAAACAATTATCTGATTAGAAAACTACTGTAGATTCCTTTGCACCAAAATAAGAACAAACTTCATTTTGTTTGTTATTTATGAGGAGCGAGATGAGCTCTACAAAGCCATAAAGAAATATGTATTGCTCATCTAAATTATACAAGTAAATGATAATATTAAAAAAGAACTACTGTAAGTAATTAGAGTGGTTTTCATTAACCCGTGAAACAAAGTGTGATAGTTAAACGGTAATAGTTAGTAAAACACAAAAAAAGTACAATAGAATTAGATCACCACAAAGTGTAATACGCTAAAGCGTAGTTCACGGGTTAATGAAGGTTTTGACATTTCAACCTTACATCCACATGAAAGTAATGCCTAATATCGAGTGCCCTACAGTAAGTGTTTTGCAGTCAAGTTGTTTTCTGTTAGTAGGTAAAAAATTATTCTAAATAATAGTAATCATAGCTATGGTCACCACTTACACATATAGAACTTGTAATGAAAAGAAAGAAAAAATATATATATATATGCAGTCAAACAACAGAATTGCATGATAACCTTGAATATATTGAATAAAGGACTGCAAAAAAACATCTTTTGTACTAGTTGCTTGAATTGACCCTTGGCTATTTTTAGCTGAATTCCCCTCCCCCTCTAAAAAAGAAAATAATAATAATAATAGAACAAAACTAAAAAGAAAACAAACACAACAGAGACCCCCACCAACAATTTTGATTTTTTTTACTTTCCTTTAAAAGGGGAATGTCATGGTTAAGAGATTTGCAATAGCTCTAGAGCCCTGACACAATGAACTTCAGTGAAATTCTAATACTGACTTATGAGCTTTTGGTACATGTGGGAGACTTCAAACAAAACAAAAAAATGACCACAAACTGTCAATTAACATAGTTTTCAATATAATATTGCATATTATTTAATAAGGTATTCACAGCTTTTAAAAAGTTCAAATGTTTGTTGACACTTAAAAGCCTACAATAATCACTGACTCCAGAAATGCGCAGTACTATGTTGCTGCCCCTTTAAAGTAAAATACAGCTTTACTTAGTCAGCGTAGACAAAATTGCTGATTTTGTCAATATTCTAATATAAAGATGTCAATATTCTCCCCCCCTTACGTCTTTATTTCTATTTATTTTATGATTTTCACATGATACCAAAACAGCGTCTTTTTTCTTCCCTAATTTGATGTCATGTACACAATAAAAGAGATGCGCCCGTGCGCATGGCGAGTCCCCAAGGGACCCAAGACGCCCAAATAGACCTCTATTTTTTGTCATCCACAATCTCGGCGAGCTGTGCGTGGCGTAACCGTATTACAGGCCTGGGATCCTGGTTATTGTCCTCCCCATTAATGCGCGGGTTGGGATAACCTTGCAAGAGTGTTGTACAGCATATTCGCTCGGAAATATCGGTGCTTGGGGCCTTCGGGTTCTTTACAGCCTTCCGTAAAAGCCTTGTGCTGCCATACCGATTGGGTAATCCGTATGTATGGTTTCCGTTTTGTTCTTCAGACCGGGTTCGATCCCAGGCCAATGGGCTTTTTTTTTTAGTTCGTTTTTTTTTCTTTGTGCTGGACCCCCTTAATCCTGATAGGTTTTGCGCAAAAATAATAAAAAAAAGTGAGTTTGCAAAATAAGGTTGCTAGATTTATTGATTATATGTATTCAATTTATTCTTAGGAAGTTAACAAAAAACACAAAGCAAAGAGTTTGAGGAAGTAAACAAGTATGTGAACTTTAATGTTCTATTTGAAGGGGTGCATTTTGTACAGGGAAGCATACATGGAATGCTTAACTGGTGGAGAGGGAAGAGGTAAAAGTTTATTGAGCATAATTTCAACAATAGCAGGGGGAAGAGAGGGGCACTCTCTTCATACAATATTGCAGTTGTTACCTATTATTAAATAAGTTTGTAACATGTCTTTGTTTATTAAGCAAGGTCTATTTCTGACACAAGCAAACTCAAGTAAGGCTGTTGAAATAACAGGTGAGTGTTAAAAGAAAAACAATTATCTGATTAGAAAACTACTGTAGATTCCTTTGCACCAAAATAAGAACAAACTTCATTTTGTTTGTTATTTATGAGGAACGAGATGAGCTCTACAAAGCCATAAAGAAATATGTATTGCTCATCTAAATTATACAAGTAAATGATAATATTAAAAAAGAACTACTGTAAGTAATTAGAGTGGTTTTCATTAACCCGTGAAACAAAGTGTGATAGTTAAACGGTAATAGTTAGTAAAACACAAAAAAGTACAATAGAATCAGATCACCACAAAGTGTAATACGCTAAAGCGTAGTTCACGGGTTAATGAAGGTTTTGACATTTCAACCTTACATCCACATGAAAGTAATGCCTAATATCGAGTGCCCTACAGTAAGTGTTTTGCAGTCAAGTTGTTTTCTGTTAGTAGGTAAAAGATATTCTAAATAATAGTAATCATAGCTATGGTCACCACTTACACATATAGAAATTGTAATGAAAAGAAAGAAAAAATATATATATGCAGTCAAACAACAGAATTGCATGATAACCTTGAATATATTGAATAAAGGACTGCAAAAAAACATCTTTTGTACTAGTTGCTTGAATTGACCCTTGGCTATTTTTAGCTGAATTCCCCTCCCCCTCTAAAAAAGAAAATAATAATAATAATAGAACAAAACTAAAAAGAAAACAAACACAGCAGAGACCCCCACCAACAATTTTGATTTTTTTTACTTTCCTTTAAAAGGGGAGTGTCATGTTTAAGAGATTTGCAATAGCTCTAGAGCCCTGACACAATGAACTTCAGTGAAATTCTAATACTGACTTATGAGCTTTTGGTACATGTGGGAGACTTTAAACAAAACAAAAAAAAATGACCACAAACTGTCAATTAACATAGTTTTCAATATAATATTGCATATTATTTAATAAGGTATTGACAGCTTTTAAAAAGTTCAACTGTTTGAAGACACTTAAAAGCCTACAATAAACACTGACTCCAGACATGCGCAGTACTATGCTGCTGCCCCTTTAAAGTAAAATACAGCTTTACTTAGTCAGCGTAGACAATATTGCGGATTTTGTCAATATTCTAATATGAAGATGTCAATATTCTCCCCCCTTACGTCTTTATTTCTATTTATTTTATGCTTTTCACATGATACCAAAACAGCGTCTTTTTTCTTCGCTAATTTGATGTCATGTACACAATAAAAGAGATGCGCCCGTGCGCATGGCGAGTCCCCAAGGGACCCAAGACGCCCAAATAGACCTCTATTTTTTGTCATCCACAATCTCGGCGAGCTGTGCGTGGCGTAACCGTATTACAGGCCTGGGATCCTGGTTATTGTCCTCCCCATTAATGCGCGGGTTGGGATAACCTTGCAAGAGTGTTGTACAGCATATTCGCTCGGAAATATCGGTGCTTGGGGCCTTCGGGTTCTTTACAGCCTTCCGTAAAAGCCTTGTGCTGCCATACCGATTGGGTAATCCGTATGTATGGTTTCCGTTTTGTTCTTCAGACCGGGTTCGATCCCAGGCCAATGGGCTTTTTTTTTTTAGTTCGTTTTTTTTTCTTTGTGCTGGACCCCCTTAATCCTGATAGGTTTTGCGCAAAAATAATAAAAAAAAGTGAGTTTGCAAAATAAGCTTGCTAGATTTATTGATTATATGTATTCAATTTGTTCTTAGGAAGTTAACAAAAAACACAAAGCAAAGAGTTTGAGGAAGTAAACAAGTATGTGAACTTTAATGTTCTATTTGAAGGGGTGCATTTTGTACAGGGAAGCATACATAGAATGCTTAACTGGTGGAGAGGGAAGAGGTAAAAGTTTATTGAGCATAATTTCAACAATAGCAGGGGGGAGAGAGGGGCACTCTCTTCATACAATATTGCAGTTGTTACCTATTATTAAATAAGTTTGTAACATGTCTTTGTTTATTAAGCAAGGTCTATTTCTGACACAAGCAAACTCAAGTAAGGCTGTTGAAATAACAGGTGAGTGTTAAAAGAAAAACAATTATCTGATTAGAAAACTACTGTAGATTCCTTTGCACCAAAATAAGAACAAACTTCATTTTGTTTGTTATTTATGAGGAGCGAGATGAGCTCTACAAAGCCATAAAGAAATATGTATTGCTCATCTAAATTATACAAGTAAATGATAATATTAAAAAAGAACTACTGTAAGTAATTAGAGTGGTTTTCATTAACCCGTGAAACAAAGTGTGATAGTTAAACGGTAATAGTTAGTAAAACACAAAAAAAGTACAATAGAATCAGATCACCACAAAGTGTAATACGCTAAAGCGTAGTTCACGGGTTAATGAAGGTTTTGACATTTCAACCTTACATCCACATGAAAGTAATGCCTAATATCGAGTGCCCTACAGTAAGTGTTTTGCAGTCAAGTTGTTTTCTGTTAGTAGGTAAAAAATTATTCTAAATAATAGTAATCATAGCTATGGTCACCACTTACACATATAGAACTTGTAATGAAAAGAAAGAAAAAATATATATATATATGCAGTCAAACAACAGAATTGCATGATAACCTTGAATATATTGAATAAAGGACTGCAAAAAAACATCTTTTGTACTAGTTGCTTGAATTGACCCTTGGCTATTTTTAGCTGAATTCCCCTCCCCCTCTAAAAAAGAAAATAATAATAATAATAGAACAAAACTAAAAAGAAAACAAACACAGCAGAGACCCCCACCAACAATTTTGATTTTTTTTACTTTCCTTTAAAAGGGGAGTGTCATGTTTAAGAGATTTGCAATAGCTCTAGAGCCCTGACACAATGAACTTCAGTGAAATTCTAATACTGACTTATGAGCTTTTGGTACATGTGGGAGACTTTAAACAAAACAAAAAAAATGACCACAAACTGTCAATTAACATAGTTTTCAATATAATATTGCATATTATTTAATAAGGTATTGACAGCTTTTAAAAAGTTCAACTGTTTGTTGACACTTAAAAGCCTACAATAATCACTGACTCAAGAAATGCGCAGTACTATGTTGCTGCCCCTTTAAAGTAAAATACAGCTTTACTTAGTCAGCGTAGACAAAATTGCGGATTTTGTCAATATTCTAATATGAAGATGTCAATATTCTCCCCCCTTACGTCTTTATTTCTATTTATTTTATGCTTTTCACATGATACCAAAACAGCGTCTTTTTTCTTCGCTAATTTGATGTCATGTACACAATAAAAGAGATGCGCCCGTGCGCATGGCGAGTCCCCAAGGGACCCAAGACGCCCAAATAGACCTCTATTTTTTGTCATCCACAATGTCGGCGAGCTGTGCGTGGCGTAACCGTATTACAGGCCTGGGATCCTGGTTATTGTCCTCCCCATTAATGCGCGGGTTGGGATAACCTTGCAAGAGTGTTGTACAGCATATTCGCTCGGAAATATCGGTGCTTGGGGCCTTCGGGTTCTTTACAGCCTTCCGTAAAAGCCTTGTGCTGCCATACCGATTGGGTAATCCGTATGTATGGTTTCCGTTTTGTTCTTCAGACCGGGTTCGATCCCAGGCCAATGGGCTTTTTTTTTTTAGTTCGTTTTTTTTTCTTTGTGCTGGACCCCCTTAATCCTGATAGGTTTTGCGCAAAAAATAATAAAAAAAAGTGAGTTTGCAAAATAAGCTTGCTAGATTTATTGATTATATGTATTCAATTTGTTCTTAGGAAGTTAACAAAAAACACAAAGCAAAGAGTTTGAGGAAGTAAACAAGTATGTGAACTTTAATGTTCTATTTGAAGGGGTGCATTTTGTACAGGGAAGCATACATAGAATGCTTAACTGGTGGAGAGGGAAGAGGTAAAAGTTTATTGAGCATAATTTCAACAATAGCAGGGGGGAGAGAGGGGCACTCTCTTCATACAATATTGCAGTTGTTACCTATTATTAAATAAGTTTGTAACATGTCTTTGTTTATTAAGCAAGGTCTATTTCTGACACAAGCAAACTCAAGTAAGGCTGTTGAAATAACAGGTGAGTGTTAAAAGAAAAACAATTATCTGATTAGAAAACTACTGTAGATTCCTTTGCACCAAAATAAGAACAAACTTCATTTTGTTTGTTATTTATGAGGAGCGAGATGAGCTCTACAAAGCCATAAAGAAATATGTATTGCTCATCTAAATTATACAAGTAAATGATAATATTAAAAAAGAACTACTGTAAGTAATTAGAGTGGTTTTCATTAACCCGTGAAACAAAGTGTGATAGTTAAACGGTAATAGTTAGTAAAACACAAAAAAGTACAATAGAATCAGATCACCACAAAGTGTAATACGCTAAAGCGTAGTTCACGGGTTAATGAAGGTTTTGACATTTCAACCTTACATCCACATGAAAGTAATGCCTAATATCGAGTGCCCTACAGTAAGTGTTTTGCAGTCAAGTTGTTTTCTGTTAGTAGGTAAAAAATTATTCTAAATAATAGTAATCATAGCTATGGTCACCACTTACACATATAGAACTTGTAATGAAAAGAAAGAAAAAATATATATATATATGCAGTCAAACAACAGAATTGCATGATAACCTTGAATATATTGAACAAAGGACTGCAAAAAAACATCTTTTGTACTAGTTGCTTGAATTGACCCTTGGCTATTTTTAGCTGAATTCCCCTCCCCCTCTAAAAAAGAAAATAATAATAATAATAGAACAAAACTAAAAAGAAAACAAACACAACAGAGACCCCCACCAACAATTTTGATTTTTTTTACTTTCCTTTAAAAGGGGAATGTCATGGTTAAGAGATTTGCAATAGCTCTAGAGCCCTGACACAATGAACTTCAGTGAAATTCTAATACTGACTTATGAGCTTTTGGTACATGTGGGAGACTTCAAACAAAACAAAAAAATGACCACAAACTGTCAATTAACATAGTTTTCAATATAATATTGCATATTATTTAATAAGGTATTCACAGCTTTTAAAAAGTTCAAATGTTTGTTGACACTTAAAAGCCTACAATAATCACTGACTCCAGAAATGCGCAGTACTATGTTGCTGCCCCTTTAAAGTAAAATACAGCTTTACTTAGTCAGCGTAGACAAAATTGCGGATTTTGTCAATATTCTAATATAAAGATGTCAATATTCTCCCCCCTTACGTCTTTATTTCTATTTATTTTATGATTTTCACATGATACCAAAACAGCGTCTTTTTTCTTCCCTAATTTGATGTCATGTACACAATAAAAGAGATGCGCCCGTGCGCATGGCGAGTCCCCAAGGGACCCAAGACGCCCAAATAGACCTCTATTTTTTGTCATCCACAATCTCGGCGAGCTGTGCGTGGCGTAACCGTATTACAGGCCTGGGATCCTGGTTATTGTCCTCCCCATTAATGCGCGGGTTGGGATAACCTTGCAAGAGTGTTGTACAGCATATTCGCTCGGAAATATCGGTGCTTGGGGCCTTCGGGTTCTTTACAGCCTTCCGTAAAAGCCTTGTGCTGCCATACCGATTGGGTAATCCGTATGTATGGTTTCCGTTTTGTTCTTCAGACCGGGTTCGATCCCAGGCCAATGGGCTTTTTTTTTTAGTTCGTTTTTTTTTCTTTGTGCTGGACCCCCTTAATCCTGATAGGTTTTGCGCAAAAATAATAAAAAAAAGTGAGTTTGCAAAATAAGGTTGCTAGATTTATTGATTATATGTATTCAATTTGTTCTTAGGAAGTTAACAAAAAACACAAAGCAAAGAGTTTGAGGAAGTAAACAAGTATGTGAACTTTAATGTTCTATTTGAAGGGGTGCATTTTGTACAGGGAAGCATACATGGAATGCTTAACTGGTGGAGAGGGAAGAGGTAAAATTTATTGAGAATAATTTCAACAATAGCAGGGGGAAGAGAGGGGCACTCTCTTCATACAATATTGCAGTTGTTACCTATTATTAAATAAGTTTGTAACATGTCTTTGTTTATTAAGCAAGGTCTATTTCTGACACAAGCAAAATCAAGTAAGGCTGTTGAAATAACAGGTGAGTGTTAAAAGAAAAACAATTATCTGATTAGAAAACTACTGTAGATTCCTTTGCACCAAAATAAGAACAAACTTCATTTTGTTTGTTATTTATGAGGAACGAGATGAGCTCTACAAAGCCATAAAGAAATATGTATTGCTCATCTAAATTATACAAGTAAATGATAATATTAAAAAAGAACTACTGTAAGTAATTAGAGTGGTTTTCATTAACCCGTGAAACAAAGTGTGATAGTTAAACGGTAATAGTTAGTAAAACACAAAAAAGTACAATAGAATCAGATCACCACAAAGTGTAATACGCTAAAGCGTAGTTCACGGGTTAATGAAGGTTTTGACATTTCAACCTTACATCCACATGAAAGTAATGCCTAATATGGAGTGCCCTACAGTAAGTGTTTTGCAGTCAAGTTGTTTTCTGTTAGTAGGTAAAAAAATTATTCTAAATAATAGTAATCATAGCTATGGTCACCACTTACACATATAGAACTTGTAATGAAAAGAAAGAAAAAATATATATATGCAGTCAAACAACAGAATTGCATGATAACCTTGAATATATTGAAAAAAGGACTGCAAAAAAAACATCTTTTGTACTAGTTGCTTGAATTGACCCTTGGCTATTTTTAGCTGAATTCCCCTCCCCCTCTAAA
The DNA here is from genome assembly GCF_932526225.1 of Nematostella vectensis. NCBI lineage: Eukaryota > Metazoa > Cnidaria > Anthozoa > Actiniaria > Edwardsiidae > Nematostella > Nematostella vectensis. Next base: position 437,162 of record NC_064036.1, on the reverse strand, counting down.
AAAGAAAATAATAATAATAATAGAACAAAACTAAAAAGAAAACAAACACAGCAGAGACCCCCACCAACAATTTTGATTATTTTTTACTTTCCTTTAAAAGGGGAGTGTCATGTTTAAGAGATTTGCAATAGCTCTAGAGCCCTGACACAATGAACTTCAGTGAAATTCTAATACTGACTTATGAGCTTTTGGTACATGTGGGAGACTTTAAACAAAACAAAAAAATGACCACAAACTGTCAATTAACATAGTTTTCAATATAATATTGCATATTATTTAATAAGGTATTGACAGCTTTTAAAAAGTTCAACTGTTTGAAGGCACTTAAAAGCCTACAATCAACACTGACTCCAGACATGCGCAGTACTATGCTGCTGCCCCTTTAAAGTAAAATACAGCTTTACTTAGTCAGCGTAGACAATATTGCGGATTTTGTCAATATTCTAATATGAAGATGTCAATTTTCTCCCCCCTTACGTCTTTATTTCTATTTATTTTATGCTTTTCACATGATACCAAAACAGCGTCTTTTTTCTTCGCTAATTTGATGTCATGTACACAATAAAAGAGATGCGCCCGTGCGCATGGCGAGTCCCCAAGGGACCCAAGACGCCCAAATAGACCTCTATTTTTGTCATCCACAATCTCGGCGAGCTGTGCGTGGCGTAACCGTATTACAGGCCTGGGATCCTGGTTATTGTCCTCCCCATTAATGCGCGGGTTGGGATAACCTTGCAAGAGTGTTGTACAGCATATTCGCTCGGAAATATCGGTGCTTGGGGCCTTCGGATTCTTAACAGCCTTCCGTAAAAGCCTTTTGCTGCCATACCGATTCGGTAATCCGTATGTATGGTTTCCGTTTTGTTCTTCAGACCGGGTTCGATCCCAGGCCAATGGGCTTTTTTTTTTTAATTCGTTTTTTTTCTTTGTGCTGGACCCCCTTTATCCTGATAGGTTTTGCGCAAAAATAATAAAAAAAGTGAGTTTGCAAAATAAGCTTGCTAGATTTATTGATTATATGTATTCAATTTGTTCCTAGGAAGTTAACAAAAAACACAAAGCAAAGAGATTGAGGAAGTAAACAAGTATGTGAACTTTAATGTTCTATTTGAAGGGGCGCATTTTGTACAGGGAAGCATACATAGAATGCTTAACTGGTGGAGAAGGGAGAGGTAACAGTTTATTGAGCATAATGTCAACAATAGCAGGGGGAAGGGAGGGGCACTCTCTTCATAAAATATTGCAGTTGTTACCTATTATTAAATAAGTTTGTAAGATATATTTGTTTATTAAGCAAGGTATATTTCTGAGACAAGCAAACTCAAGTAAGAGCTGTTGAAATAACAGGTGTGTGTTAAAAAAAAAACAATTATCTGATTAGAAAACTACTGTAGATTCCTTGCACCAAAATAAGAACAAACTTCATTTTGTTTGTTATTTATGAGGAACGAGATGAGCTCTACAAAGCCATAAAGAAATATGTATTGCTCATCTAAATTATACAAGTAAATAATAATATTAAAAAAGAACTACTGTAAGTAATTAGAGTGGTTTTCATTAACCCGTGAAACAAAGTGTGATAGTTAAACGGTAATAGTTAGTAAAACACAAAAAAGTACAATAGAATCAGATCACCACAAAGTGTAATACGCTAAAGCGTAGTTCACGGGTTAATGAAGGTTTTGACATTTCAACCTTACATCCACATGAAAGTAATGCCTAATATTGAGTGCCCTACAGTAAGTGTTTTGCAGTCAAGTTGTTTTCTGTTAGTAGGTAAAAAAATATTCTAAATAATAGTAATCATAGCTATGGTCACCACTTACACATATAGAACTTGTAATGAAAAGAAAGAAAAAAATATATATATATGGAGTCAAACAACAGAATTGCATGATAACCTTGAATATATTGAATAAAGGACTGCAAAAAAACATCTTTTGTACTAGTTGCTTGAATTGACCCTTGGCTATTTTTAGCTGAATTCCCCTCCCCCTCTAAAAAAGAAAATAATAATAATAATAGAACAAAACTAAAAAGAAAACAAACACAGCAGAGACCCCCACCAACAATTTTGATTTTTTTTACTTTCCTTTAAAAGGGGAGTGTCATGTTTAAGAGATTTGCAATAGCTCTAGAGCCCTGACACAATGAACTTCAGTGAAATTCTAATACTGACTTATGAGCTTTTGGTACATGTGGGAGACTTTAAACAAAACAAAAAAAATGACCACAAACTGTCAATTAACATAGTTTTCAATATAATATTGCATATTATTTAATAAGGTATTGACAGCTTTTAAAAAGTTCAACTGTTTGAAGACACTTAAAAGCCTACAATAAACACTGACTCCAGACATGCGCAGTACTATGCTGCTGCCCCTTTAAAGTAAAATACAGCTTTACTTAGTCAGCGTAGACAATATTTCGGATTTTGTCAATATTCTAATATGAAGATGTCAATATTCTCCCCCCTTACGTCTTTATTTCTATTTATTTAATGCTTTTCACATGATACCAAAACAGCGTCTTTTTTCTTCGCTAATTTGATGTCATGTACACAATAAAAGAGATGCGCCCGTGCGCATGGCGAGTCCCCAAGGGACCCAAGACGCCCAAATAGACCTCTATTTTTTGTCATCCACAATCTCGGCGAGCTGTGCGTGGCGTAACCGTATTACAGGCCTGGGATCCTGGTTATTGTCCTCCCCATTAATGCGCGGGTTGGGATAACCTTGCAAGAGTGTTGTACAGCATATTCGCTCGGAAATATCGGTGCTTGGGGCCTTCGGGTTCTTTACAGCCTTCCGTAAAAGCCTTGTGCTGCCATTCCGATTCGGTAATCCGTATGTATGGTTTCCGTTTTGTTCTTCAGACCGGGTTCGATCCCAGGCCAATGGGCTTTTTTTTTTTAATTCGTTTTTTTTTCTTTGTGCTGGACCCCCTTAATCCTGATAGGTTTTGCGCAAAAATAATAAAAAAAGTGAGTTTGCAAAATAAGCTTGCTAGATTTATTGATTATATGTATTCAATTTGTTCCTAGGAAGTTAACAAAAAACACAAAGCAAAGAGATTGAGGAAGTAAACAAGTATGTGAACTTTAATGTTCTATTTGAAGGGGCGCATTTTGTACAGGGAAGCATACATAGAATGCTTAACTGGTGGAGAAGGGAGAGGTAACAGTTTATTGAGCATAATGTCAACAATAGCAGGGGGAAGGGAGGGGCACTCTCTTCATAAAATATTGCAGTTGTTACCTATTATTAAATAAGTTTGTAAGATATATTTGTTTATTAAGCAAGGTATATTTCTGAGACAAGCAAACTCAAGTAAGAGCTGTTGAAATAACAGGTGTGTGTTAAAAAAAAAACAATTATCTGATTAGAAAACTACTGTAGATTCCTTGCACCAAAATAAGAACAAACTTCATTTTGTTTGTTATTTATGAGGAACGAGATGAGCTCTACAAAGCCATAAAGAAATATGTATTGCTCATCTAAATTATACAAGTAAATAATAATATTAAAAAAGAACTACTGTAAGTAATTAGAGTGGTTTTCATTAACCCGTGAAACAAAGTGTGATAGTTAAACGGTAATAGTTAGTAAAACACAAAAAAGTACAATAGAATCAGATCACCACAAAGTGTAATACGCTAAAGCGTAGTTCACGGGTTAATGAAGGTTTTGACATTTCAACCTTACATCCACATGAAAGTAATGCCTAATATTGAGTGCCCTACAGTAAGTGTTTTGCAGTCAAGTTGTTTTCTGTTAGTAGGTAAAAAAATATTCTAAATAATAGTAATCATAGCTATGGTCACCACTTACACATATAGAACTTGTAATGAAAAGAAAGAAAAAAATATATATATATGGAGTCAAACAACAGAATTGCATGATAACCTTGAATATATTGAATAAAGGACTGCAAAAAAACATCTTTTGTACTAGTTGCTTGAATTGACCCTTGGCTATTTTTAGCTGAATTCCCCTCCCCCTCTAAAAAAGAAAATAATAATAATAATAGAACAAAACTAAAAAGAAAACAAACACAGCAGAGACCCCCACCAACAATTTTGATTTTTTTTTACTTTCCTTTAAAAGGGGAGTGTCATGTTTAAGAGATTTGCAATAGCTCTAGAGCCCTGACACAATGAACTTCAGTGAAATTCTAATACTGACTTATGAGCTTTTGGTACATGTGGGAGACTTTAAACAAAACAAAAAAAATGACCACAAACTGTCAATTAACATAGTTTTCAATATAATATTGCATATTATTTAATAAGGTATTGACAGCTTTTAAAAAGTTCAACTGTTTGAAGACACTTAAAAGCCTACAATAAACACTGACTCCAGACATGCGCAGTACTATGCTGCTGCCCCTTTAAAGTAAAATACAGCTTTACTTAGTCAGCGTAGACAATATTGCGGATTTTGTCAATATTCTAATATGAAGATGTCAATATTCTCCCCCCTTACGTCTTTATTTCTATTTATTTTATGCTTTTCACATGATACCAAAACAGCGTCTTTTTTCTTCGCTAATTTGATGTCATGTACACAATAAAAGAGATGCGCCCGTGCGCATGGCGAGTCCCCAAGGGACCCAAGACGCCCAAATAGACCTCTATTTTTTGTCATCCACAATCTCGGCGAGCTGTGCGTGGCGTAACCGTATTACAGGCCTGGGATCCTGGTTATTGTCCTCCCCATTAATGCGCGGGTTGGGATAACCTTGCAAGAGTGTTGTACAGCATATTCGCTCGGAAATATCGGTGCTTGGGGCCTTCGGGTTCTTTACAGCCTTCCGTAAAAGCCTTGTGCTGCCATACCGATTGGGTAATCCGTATGTATGGTTTCCGTTTTGTTCTTCAGACCGGGTTCGATCCCAGGCCAATGGGCTTTTTTTTTTAGTTCGTTTTTTTTTCTTTGTGCTGGACCCCCTTAATCCTGATAGGTTTTGCGCAAAAAATAATAAAAAAAAGTGAGTTTGCAAAATAAGCTTGCTAGATTTATTGATTATATGTATTCAATTTGTTCTTAGGAAGTTAACAAAAAACACAAAGCAAAGAGTTTGAGGAAGTAAACAAGTATGTGAACTTTAATGTTCTATTTGAAGGGGTGCATTTTGTACAGGGAAGCATACATAGAATGCTTAACTGGTGGAGAGGGAAGAGGTAAAAGTTTATTGAGTATAATTTCAACAATAGCAGGGGGGAGAGAGGGGCACTCTCTTCATACAATATTGCAGTTGTTACCTATTATTAAATAAGTTTGTAACATGTCTTTGTTTATTAAGCAAGGTCTATTTCTGACACAAGCAAACTCAAGTAAGGCTGTTGAAATAACAGGTGAGTGTTAAAAGAAAAACAATTATCTGATTAGAAAACTACTGTAGATTCCTTTGCACCAAAATAAGAACAAACTTCATTTTGTTTGTTATTTATGAGGAGCGAGATGAGCTCTACAAAGCCATAAAGAAATATGTATTGCTCATCTAAATTATACAAGTAAATGATAATATTAAAAAAGAACTACTGTAAGTAATTAGAGTGGTTTTCATTAACCCGTGAAACAAAGTGTGATAGTTAAACGGTAATAGTTAGTAAAACACAAAAAAGTACAATAGAATCAGATCACCACAAAGTGTAATACGCTAAAGCGTAGTTCACGGGTTAATGAAGGTTTTGACATTTCAACCTTACATCCACATGAAAGTAATGCCTAATATCGAGTGCCCTACAGTAAGTGTTTTGCAGTCAAGTTGTTTTCTGTTAGTAGGTAAAAAATTATTCTAAATAATAGTAATCATAGCTATGGTCACCACTTACACATATAGAACTTGTAATGAAAAGAAAGAAAAAATATATATATATATGCAGTCAAACAACAGAATTGCATGATAACCTTGAATATATTGAATAAAGGACTGCAAAAAAACATCTTTTGTACTAGTTGTTTGAATTGACCCTTGGCTATTTTTAGCTGAATTCCCCTCCCCCTCTAAAAAAGAAAATAATAATAATAATAGAACAAAACTAAAAAGAAAACAAACACAACAGAGACCCCCACCAACAATTTTGATTTTTTTTACTTTCCTTTAAAAGGGGAATGTCATGGTTAAGAGATTTGCAATAGCTCTAGAGCCCTGACACAATGAACTTCAGTGAAATTCTAATACTGACTTATGAGCTTTTGGTACATGTGGGAGACTTCAAACAAAACAAAAAAATGACCACAAACTGTCAATTAACATAGTTTTCAATATAATATTGCATATTATTTAATAAGGTATTCACAGCTTTTAAAAAGTTCAAATGTTTGTTGACACTTAAAAGCCTACAATAATCACTGACTCCAGAAATGCGCAGTACTATGTTGCTGCCCCTTTAAAGTAAAATACAGCTTTACTTAGTCAGCGTAGACAAAATTGCGGATTTTGTCAATATTCTAATATAAAGATGTCAATATTCTCCCCCCTTACGTCTTTATTTCTATTTATTTTATGATTTTCACATGATACCAAAACAGCGTCTTTTTTCTTCCCTAATTTGATGTCATGTACACAATAAAAGAGATGCGCCCGTGCGCATGGCGAGTCCCCAAGGGACCCAAGACGCCCAAATAGACCTCTATTTTTTGTCATCCACAATCTCGGCGAGCTGTGCGTGGCGTAACCGTATTACAGGCCTGGGATCCTGGTTATTGTCCTCCCCATTAATGCGCGGGTTGGGATAACCTTGCAAGAGTGTTGTACAGCATATTCGCTCGGAAATATCGGTGCTTGGGGCCTTCGGGTTCTTTACAGCCTTCCGTAAAAGCCTTGTGCTGCCATACCGATTGGGTAATCCGTATGTATGGTTTCCGTTTTGTTCTTCAGACCGGGTTCGATCCCAGGCCAATGGGCTTTTTTTTTAGTTCGTTTTTTTTTCTTTGTGCTGGACCCCCTTAATCCTGATAGGTTTTGCGCAAAAATAATAAAAAAAAGTGAGTTTGCAAAATAAGGTTGCTAGATTTATTGATTATATGTATTCAATTTGTTCTTAGGAAGTTAACAAAAAACACAAAGCAAAGAGTTTGAGGAAGTAAACAAGTATGTGAACTTTAATGTTCTATTTGAAGGGGTGCATTTTGTACAGGGAAGCATACATGGAATGCTTAACTGGTGGAGAGGGAAGAGGTAAAAGTTTATTGAGCATAATTTGAACAATAGCAGAGGGAAGAGAGGGGCACTCTCTTCATACAATATTGCAGTTGTTACCTATTATTAAATAAGTTTGTAACATGTCTTTGTTTATTAAGCAAGGTCTATTTCTGACACAAACAAACTCAAGTAAGGCTGTTGAAATAACAGGTGAGTGTTAAAAGAAAAACAATTATCTGATTAGAAAACTACTGTAGATTCCTTTGCACCAAAATAAGAACAAACTTCATTTTGTTTGTTATTTATGAGGAACGAGATGAGCTCTACAAAGCCATAAAGAAATATGTATTGCTCATCTAAATTATACAAGTAAATGATAATATTAAAAAAGAACTACTGTAAGTAATTAGAGTGGTTTTCATTAACCCGTGAAACAAAGTGTGATAGTTAAACGGTAATAGTTAGTAAAACACAAAAAAGTACAATAGAATCAGATCACCACAAAGTGTAATACGCTAAAGCGTAGTTCACGGGTTAATGAAGGTTTTGACATTTCAACCTTACATCCACATGAAAGTAATGCCTAATATGGAGTGCCCTACAGTAAGTGTTTTGCAGTCAAGTTGTTTTCTGTTAGTAGGTAAAAAAATTATTCTAAATAATAGTAATCATAGCTATGGTCACCACTTACACATATAGAACTTGTAATGAAAAGAAAGAAAAAATATATATATATGCAGTCAAACAACAGAATTGCATGATAACCTTGAATATATTGAATAAAGGACTGCAAAAAAAACATCTTTTGTACTAGTTGCTTGAATTGACCCTTGGCTATTTTTAGCTGAATTCCCCTCCCCCTCTAAAAAAGAAAATAATAATAATAATAGAACAAAACTAAAAAGAAAACAAACACAGCAGAGACCCCCACCAACAATTTTGATTATTTTTTACTTTCCTTTAAAAGGGGAGTGTCATGTTTAAGAGATTTGCAATAGCTCTAGAGCCCTGACACAATGAACTTCAGTGAAATTCTAATACTGACTTATGAGCTTTTGGTACATGTGGGAGACTTTAAACAAAACAAAAAAAATGACCACAAACTGTCAATTAACATAGTTTTCAATATAATATTGCATACTATTTAATAAGGTATTGACAGCTTTTAAAAAGTTCAACTGTTTGAAGACACTTAAAAGCCTACAATAAACACTGACTCCAGACATGCGCAGTACTATGCTGCTGCCCCTTTAAAGTAAAATACAGCTTTACTTAGTCAGCGTAGACAATATTGCGGATTTTGTCAATATTCTAATATGAAGATGTCAATTTTCTCCCCCCTTACGTCTTTATTTCTATTTATTTTATGCTTTTCACATGATACCAAAACAGCGTCTTTTTTCTTCGCTAATTTGATGTCATGTACACAATAAAAGAGATGCGCCGGTGCGCATGGCGAGTCCCCAAGGGACCCAAGACGCCCAAATAGACCTCTATTTTTGTCATCCACAATCTCGGCGAGCTGTGCGTGGCGTAACCGTATTACAGGCCTGGGATCCTGGTTATTGTCCTCCCCATTAATGCGCGGGTTGGGATAACCTTGCAAGAGTGTTGTACAGCATATTCGCTCGGAAATATCGGTGCTTGGGGCCTTCGGGTTCTTAACAGCCTTCCGTAAAAGCCTTGTGCTGCCATACCGATTCGGTAATCCGTATGTATGGTTTCCGTTTTGTTCTTCAGACCGGGTTCGATCCCAGGCCAATGGGCTTTTTTTTTTTAATTCGTTTTTTTTTCTTTGTGCTGGACCCCCTTAATCCTGATAGGTTTTGCGCAAAAATAATAAAAAAAAGTGAGTTTGCAAAATAAGCTTGCTAGATTTATTGATTATATGTATTCAATTTGTTCCTAGGAAGTTAACAAAAAATACAAAGCAAAGAGTTTGAGGAAGTAAACAAGTATGTGAACTTTAATGTTCTATTTGAAGGGGCGCATTTTGTACAGGGAAGCATACATAGAATGCTTAACTGGTGGAGAAGGGAGAGGTAACAGTTTATTGAGCATAATGTCAACAATAGCAGGGGGAAGGGAGGGGCACTCTCTTCATAAAATATTGCAGTTGTTACCTATTATTAAATAAGTTTGTAAGATATATTTGTTTATTAAGCAAGGTATATTTCTGAGACAAGCAAACTCAAGTAAGAGCTGTTGAAATAACAGGTGTGTGTTAAAAAAAAAACAATTATCTGATTAGAAAACTACTGTAGATTCCTTGCACCAAAATAAGAACAAACTTCATTTTGTTTGTTATTTATGAGGAACGAGATGAGCTCTACAAAGCCATAAAGAAATATGTATTGCTCATCTAAATTATACAAGTAAATAATAATATTAAAAAAGAACTACTGTAAGTAATTAGAGTGGTTTTCATTAACCCGTGAAACAAAGTGTGATAGTTAAACGGTAATAGTTAGTAAAACACAAAAAAGTACAATAGAATCAGATCACCACAAAGTGTAATACGCTAAAGCGTAGTTCACGGGTTAATGAAGGTTTTGACATTTCAACCTTACATCCACATGAAAGTAATGCCTAATATTGAGTGCCCTACAGTAAGTGTTTTGCAGTCAAGTTGTTTTCTGTTAGTAGGTAAAAAAATATTCTAAATAATAGTAATCATAGCTATGGTCACCACTTACACATATAGAACTTGTAATGAAAAGAAAGAAAAAAATATATATATATGGAGTCAAACAACAGAATTGCATGATAACCTTGAATATATTGAATAAAGGACTGCAAAAAAACATCTTTTGTACTAGTTGCTTGAATTGACCCTTGGCTATTTTTAGCTGAATTCCCCTCCCCCTCTAAAAAAGAAAATAATAATAATAATAGAACAAAACTAAAAAGAAAACAAACACAGCAGAGACCCCCACCAACAATTTTGATTTTTTTTACTTTCCTTTAAAAGGGGAGTGTCATGTTTAAGAGATTTGCAATAGCTCTAGAGCCCTGACACAATGAACTTCAGTGAAATTCTAATACTGACTTATGAGCTTTTGGTACATGTGGGAGACTTTAAACAAAACAAAAAAAATGACCACAAACTGTCAATTAACATAGTTTTCAATATAATATTGCATATTATTTAATAAGGTATTGACAGCTTTTAAAAAGTTCAACTGTTTGAAGACACTTAAAAGCCTACAATAAACACTGACTCCAGACATGCGCAGTACTATGCTGCTGCCCCTTTAAAGTAAAATACAGCTTTACTTAGTCAGCGTAGACAATATTGCGGATTTTGTCAATATTCTAATATGAAGATGTCAATATTCTCCCCCCTTACGTCTTTATTTCTATTTATTTTATGCTTTTCACATGATACCAAAACAGCGTCTTTTTTCTTCGCTAATTTGATGTCATGTACACAATAAAAGAGATGCGCCCGTGCGCATGGCGAGTCCCCAAGGGACCCAAGACGCCCAAATAGACCTCTATTTTTTGTCATCCACAATCTCGGCGAGCTGTGCGTGGCGTAACCGTATTACAGGCCTGGGATCCTGGTTATTGTCCTCCCCATTAATGCGCGGGTTGGGATAACCTTGCAAGAGTGTTGTACAGCATATTCGCTCGGAAATATCGGTGCTTGGGGCCTTCGGGTTCTTTACAGCCTTCCGTAAAAGCCTTGTGCTGCCATACCGATTGGGTAATCCGTATGTATGGTTTCCGTTTTGTTCTTCAGACCGGGTTCGATCCCAGGCCAATGGGCTTTTTTTTTTAGTTCGTTTTTTTTTCTTTGTGCTGGACCCCCTTAATCCTGATAGGTTTTGCGCAAAAAATAATAAAAAAAAGTGAGTTTGCAAAATAAGCTTGCTAGATTTATTGATTATATGTATTCAATTTGTTCTTAGGAAGTTAACAAAAAACACAAAGCAAAGAGTTTGAGGAAGTAAACAAGTATGTGAACTTTAATGTTCTATTTGAAGGGGTGCATTTTGTACAGGGAAGCATACATAGAATGCTTAACTGGTGGAGAGGGAAGAGGTAAAAGTTTATTGAGCATAATTTCAACAATAGCAGGGGGGAGAGAGGGGCACTCTCTTCATACAATATTGCAGTTGTTACCTATTATTAAATAAGTTTGTAACATGTCTTTGTTTATTAAGCAAGGTCTATTTCTGACACAAGCAAACTCAAGTAAGGCTGTTGAAATAACAGGTGAGTGTTAAAAGAAAAACAATTATCTGATTAGAAAACTACTGTAGATTCCTTTGCACCAAAATAAGAACAAACTTCATTTTGTTTGTTATTTATGAGGAGCGAGATGAGCTCTACAAAGCCATAAAGAAATATGTATTGCTCATCTAAATTATACAAGTAAATGATAATATTAAAAAAGAACTACTGTAAGTAATTAGAGTGGTTTTCATTAACCCGTGAAACAAAGTGTGATAGTTAAACGGTAATAGTTAGTAAAACACAAAAAAGTACAATAGAATCAGATCACCACAAAGTGTAATACGCTAAAGCGTAGTTCACGGGTTAATGAAGGTTTTGACATTTCAACCTTACATCCACATGAAAGTAATGCCTAATATCGAGTGCCCTACAGTAAGTGTTTTGCAGTCAAGTTGTTTTCTGTTAGTAGGTAAAAAATTATTCTAAATAATAGTAATCATAGCTATGGTCACCACTTACACATATAGAACTTGTAATGAAAAGAAAGAAAAAATATATATATATATGCAGTCAAACAACAGAATTGCATGATAACCTTGAATATATTGAATAAAGGACTGCAAAAAAACATCTTTTGTACTAGTTGTTTGAATTGACCCTTGGCTATTTTTAGCTGAATTCCCCTCCCCCTCTAAAAAAGAAAATAATAATAATAATAGAACAAAACTAAAAAGAAAACAAACACAACAGAGACCCCCACCAACAATTTTGATTTTTTTTACTTTCCTTTAAAAGGGGAATGTCATGGTTAAGAGATTTGCAATAGCTCTAGAGCCCTGACACAATGAACTTCAGTGAAATTCTAATACTGACTTATGAGCTTTTGGTACATGTGGGAGACTTCAAACAAAACAAAAAAATGACCACAAACTGTCAATTAACATAGTTTTCAATATAATATTGCATATTATTTAATAAGGTATTCACAGCTTTTAAAAAGTTCAAATGTTTGTTGACACTTAAAAGCCTACAATAATCACTGACTCCAGAAATGCGCAGTACTATGTTGCTGCCCCTTTAAAGTAAAATACAGCTTTACTTAGTCAGCGTAGACAAAATTGCGGATTTTGTCAATATTCTAATATAAAGATGTCAATATTCTCCCCCCTTACGTCTTTATTTCTATTTATTTTATGATTTTCACATGATACCAAAACAGCGTCTTTTTTCTTCCCTAATTTGATGTCATGTACACAATAAAAGAGATGCGCCCGTGCGCATGGCGAGTCCCCAAGGGACCCAAGACGCCCAAATAGACCTCTATTTTTTGTCATCCACAATCTCGGCGAGCTGTGCGTGGCGTAACCGTATTACAGGCCTGGGATCCTGGTTATTGTCCTCCCCATTAATGCGCGGGTTGGGATAACCTTGCAAGAGTGTTGTACAGCATATTCGCTCGGAAATATCGGTGCTTGGGGCCTTCGGGTTCTTTACAGCCTTCCGTAAAAGCCTTGTGCTGCCATACCGATTGGGTAATCCGTATGTATGGTTTCCGTTTTGTTCTTCAGACCGGGTTCGATCCCAGGCCAATGGGCTTTTTTTTTAGTTCGTTTTTTTTTCTTTGTGCTGGACCCCCTTAATCCTGATAGGTTTTGCGCAAAAATAATAAAAAAAAGTGAGTTTGCAAAATAAGGTTGCTAGATTTATTGATTATATGTATTCAATTTGTTCTTAGGAAGTTAACAAAAAACACAAAGCAAAGAGTTTGAGGAAGTAAACAAGTATGTGAACTTTAATGTTCTATTTGAAGGGGCGCATTTTGTACAGGGAAGCATACATAGAATGCTTAACTGGTGGAGAAGGGAGAGGTAACAGTTTATTGAGCATAATGTCAACAATAGCAGGGGGAAGGGAGGGGCACTCTCTTCATACAATATTGCAGTTGTTACCTATTATTAAATAAGTTTGTAACATGTCTTTGTTTATTAAGCAAGGTCTATTTCTGACACAAACAAACTCAAGTAAGGCTGTTGAAATAACAGGTGAGTGTTAAAAGAAAAACAATTATCTGATTAGAAAACTACTGTAGATTCCTTTGCACCAAAATAAGAACAAACTTCATTTTGTTTGTTATTTATGAGGAACGAGATGAGCTCTACAAAGCCATAAAGAAATATGTATTGCTCATCTAAATTATACAAGTAAATGATAATATTAAAAAAGAACTACTGTAAGTAATTAGAGTGGTTTTCATTAACCCGTGAAACAAAGTGTGATAGTTAAACGGTAATAGTTAGTAAAACACAAAAAAGTACAATAGAATCAGATCACCACAAAGTGTAATACGCTAAAGCGTAGTTCACGGGTTAATGAAGGTTTTGACATTTCAACCTTACATCCACATGAAAGTAATGCCTAATATGGAGTGCCCTACAGTAAGTGTTTTGCAGTCAAGTTGTTTTCTGTTAGTAGGTAAAAAAATTTTTCTAAATAATAGTAATCATAGCTATGGTCACCACTTACACATATAGAACTTGTAATGAAAAGAAAGAAAAAATATATATATATGCAGTCAAACAACAGAATTGCATGATAACCTTGAATATATTGAATAAAGGACTGCAAAAAAAACATCTTTTGTACTAGTTGCTTGAATTGACCCTTGGCTATTTTTAGCTGAATTCCCCTCCCCCTCTAAAAAAGAAAATAATAATAATAATAGAACAAAACTAAAAAGAAAACAAACACAGCAGAGACCCCCACCAACAATTTTGATTTTTTTTTACTTTCCTTTAAAAGGGGAGTGTCATGTTTAAGAGATTTGCAATAGCTCTAGAGCCCTGACACAATGAACTTCAGTGAAATTCTAATACTGACTTATGAGCTTTTGGTACATGTGGGAGACTTTAAACAAAACAAAAAAAATGACCACAAACTGTCAATTAACATAGTTTTCAATATAATATTGCATATTATTTAATAAGGTATTGACAGCTTTTAAAAAGTTCAACTGTTTGAAGACACTTAAAAGCCTACAATAAACACTGACTCCAGACATGCGCAGTACTATGCTGCTGCCCCTTTAAAGTAAAATACAGCTTTACTTAGTCATCATAGACAATATTGCGGATTTTGTCAATATTCTAATATGAAGATGTCAATTTTCTCCCCCCTTACGTCTTTATTTCTATTTATTTTATGCTTTTCACATGATACCAAAACAGCGTCTTTTTTCTTCGCTAATTTGATGTCATGTACACAATAAAAGAGATGCGCCCGTGCGCATGGCGAGTCCCCAAGGGACCCAAGACGCCCAAATAGACCTCTATTTTTGTCATCCACAATCTCGGCGAGCTGTGCGTGGCGTAACCGTATTACAGGCCTGGGATCCTGGTTATTGTCCTCCCCATTAATGCGCGGGTTGGGATAACCTTGCAAGAGTGTTGTACAGCATATTCGCTCGGAAATATCGGTGCTTGGGGCCTTCGGGTTCTTTACAGCATTCCGTAAAAGCCTTGTGCTGCCATACCGATTGGGTAATCCGTATGTATGGTTTCCGTTTTGTTCTTCAGACCGGGTTCGATCCCAGGCCAATGGGCTTTTTTTTTTAATTCGTTTTTTTTTCTTTGTGCTGGACCCCCTTAATCCTGATAGGTTTTGCGCAAAAATAATAAAAAAAAGTGAGTTTGCAAAATAAGCTTGCTAGATTTATTGATTATATGTATTCAATTTGTTCCTAGGAAGTTAACAAAAAACACAAAGCAAAGAGTTTGAGGAAGTAAACAAGTATGTGAACTTTAATGTTCTATTTGAAGGGGCGCATTTTGTACAGGGAAGCATACATAGAATGCTTAACTGGTGGAGAAGGGAGAGGTAACAGTTTATTGAGCATAATGTCAACAATAGCAGGGGGAAGGGAGGGGCACTCTCTTCATAAAATATTGCAGTTGTTACCTATTATTAAATAAGTTTGTAAGATATATTTGTTTATTAAGCAAGGTATATTTCTGAGACAAGCAAACTCAAGTAAGAGCTGTTGAAATAACAGGTGTGTGTTAAAAAAAAACAATTATCTGATTAGAAAACTACTGTAGATTCCTTGCACCAAAATAAGAACAAACTTCATGTTGTTTGTTATTTATGAGGAACGAGATGAGCTCTACAAAGCCATAAAGAAATATGTATTGCTCATCTAAATTATACAAGTAAATAATAATATTAAAAAAGAACTACTGTAAGTAATTAGAGTGGTTTTCATTAACCCGTGAAACAAAGTGTGATAGTTAAACGGTAATAGTTAGTAAAACACAAAAAAGTACAATAGAATCAGATCACAACAAAGTGTAATACGCTAAAGCGTAGTTCACGGGTTAATGAAGGTTTTGACATTTCAACCTTACATCCACATGAAAGTGATGCCTAATATTGAGTGCCCTACAGTAAGTGTTTTGCAGTCAAGTTGTTTTCTGTTAGTAGGTAAAAAAATATTCTAAATAATAGTAATCATAGCTATGGTCACCACTTGCACATATAGAACTTGTAATGAAAAGAAAGAAAAAAAAATATATATATATGGAGTCAAACAACAGAATTGCATTATAACCTTGAATATATTGAATAAAGGACTGCAAAAAACATCTTTTGTACTAGTTGCTTGAATTGACCCTTGGCTAGTTTTAGCTGAATTCCCCTCCCCCTCTAAAAAAGAAAATAATAATAATAATAGAACAAAACTAAAAAGAAAACAAACACAACAGAGACCCTCACCAACAATTTTGATTTTTTTTACTTTCCTTTAAAAGGGGAGTGTCATGGTTAAGAGATTTGCAATAGCTCTAGAGCCCTGACACAATAAACTTCAGTGAAATTCTAATACTGACTTATGAGCTTTTGGTACATGTGGGAGACATTAAACAAAACAAAAAAAAATGACCACAAACTGTCAATTAACATAGTTTTCAATATAATATTGCATATTATTTAATAAGGTATTCACAGCTTTTAAAAAGTTCAACTGTTTGTTGACACTTAAAAGCCTACAATAATCACTGCCTCCAGACATGCGCAGTACTATGTTGCTGCCCCTTTAAAGTAAAATACAGCTTTACTTAGTCAGCGTAGACAAAATTGCGGATTTTGTCAATATTCTAATATGAAGATGTCAATATTCTCCCCCCTTACGTCTTTATTTCTATTTATTTTATGCTTTTCACATGATACCAAAACAGCGTCTTTTTTCTTCGCTAATTTGATGTCATGTACACAATAAAAGAGATGCGCCCGTGCGCATGGCGAGTCCCCAAGGGACCCAAGACGCCCAAATAGATCTCTATTTTTTGTCATCCACAATCTCGGCGAGCTGTGCGTGGCGTAACCGTATTACAGGCCTGGGATCCTGGTTATTGTCCTCCCCATTAATGCGCGGGTTGGGATAACCTTGCAAGAGTGTTGTACAGCATATTCGCTCGGAAATATCGGTGCTTGGGGCCTTCGGGTTCTTTACAGCCTTCCGTAAAAGCCTTGTGCTGCCATACCGATTGGGTAATCCGTATGTATGGTTTCCGTTTTGTTCTTCAGACCGGGTTCGATCCCAGGCCAATGGGCTTTTTTTTTAGTTCGTTTTTTTTTCTTTGTGCTGGACCCCCTTAATCCTGATAGGTTTTGCGCAAAAATAATAAAAAAAAGTGAGTTTGCAAAATAAGCTTGCTAGATTTATTGATTATATGTATTCAATTTGTTCCTAGGAAGTTAACAAAAAACACAAAGCAAAGAGTTTGAGGAAGTAAACAAGTATGTGAACTTTAATGTTCTATTTGAAGGGGTGCATTTTGTACAGGGAAGCATACATAGAATGCTTAACTGGTGGAGAGGGAAGAGGTAAAAGTTTATTAAGCATAATTTGAACAATAGCAGAGGGAAGAGAGGGGCACTCTCTTCATACAATATAGCAGTTGTTACCTATTATTAAATAAGTTTGTAACATGTCTTTGTTTATTAAGCAAGGTCTATTTCTGAGACAAGCAAACTCAAGTAAGGCTGTTGAAATAACAGGTGAGTGTTAAAAGAAAAACAATTATCTGATTAGAAAACTACTGTAGATTCCTTTGCACCAAAATAAGAACAAACTTCATTTTGTTTGTTATTTATGAGGAACGAGATGAGCTCTACAAAGCCATAAAGAAATATGTATTGCTCATCTAAATTATACAAGTAAATAATAATATTAAAAAAGAACTACTGTAAGTAATTAGAGTGGTTTTCATTAACCCGTGAAACAAAGTGTGATAGTTAAACGGTAATAGTTAGTAAAACACAAAAAAGTACAATAGAATCAGATCACCACAAAGTGTAATACGCTAAAGCGTAATTCACGGGTTAATGAAGGTTTTGACATTTCAACCTTACATCCACATGAAAGTAATGCCTAATATCGAGTGCCCTACAGTAAGTGTTTTGCAGTCAAGTTGTTTTCTGTTAGTAGGTAAAAAGATATTCTAAATAATAGTAATCATAGCTATGGTCACCACTTACACATATAGAACTTGTAATGAAAAGAAAGAAAAAAAAATATATATATATATGCAGTCAAACAACAGAATTGCATGATAACCTTGAATATATTGAATAAAGGACTGCAAAAAAACATCTTTTGTACTAGTTGCTTGAATTGAACCTTGGCTATTTTTAGCTGAATTCCCCTCCCCCTCTAAAAAAGAAAATAATAATAATAATAGAACAAAACTAAAAAGAAAACAAACACAACAGAGACCCCCACCAACAATTTTGATTTTTTTACTTTCCTTTAAAAGGGGAGTGTCATGGTTAAGAGATTTGCAATAGCTCTAGAGCCCTGACACAATGAACTTCAGTGAAATTCTAATACTGACTTATGAGCTTTTGGTACATGTGGGAGACTTTAAACAAAACAAAAAAAATGACCACAAACTGTCAATTAACATAGTTTTCAATATAATATTGCATATTATTTAATAAGGTATTCACAGCTTTTAAAAAGTTCAACTGTTTGTTGACACTTAAAAGCCTACAATAATCACTGACTCCAGACATGCGCAGTACTATGTTGCTGCCCCTTTAAAGTAAAATACAGCTTTACTTAGTCAGCGTAGACAAAATTGCGGATTTTGTCAATATTCTAATATGAAGATGTCAATATTCTCCCCCCTTACGTCTTTATTTCTATTTATTTTATGCTTTTCACATGATACCAAAACAGCGTCTTTTTTCTTCGCTAATTTGATGTCATGTACACAATAAAAGAGATGCGCCCGTGCGCATGGCGAGTCCCCAAGGGACCCAAGACGCCCAAATAGACCTCTATTTTTTGTCATCCACAATCTCGGCGAGCTGTGCGTGGCGTAACCGTATTACAGGCCTGGGATCCTGGTTATTGTCCTCCCCATTAATGCGCGGGTTGGGATAACCTTGCAAGAGTGTTGTACAGCATATTCGCTCGGAAATATCGGTGCTTGGGGCCTTCGGATTCTTTACAGCTTTCCGTAAAAGCCTTGTTCTGCCATACCGATTGGGTAATCCGTATGTATGGTTTCCGTGTTGTTCTTCAGACCGGGTTCGATCCCAGGCCAATGGGCTTTTTTTTAGTTCGTTTTTTTTTTCTTTCTGCTGGACCCCCTTAATCCTGATAGGTTTTGCGCAAAAATAATAAAAAAAAGTGAGTTTGCAAAATAAGGTTGCTAGATTTATTGATTATATGTATTCAATTTGTTCCTAGGAAGTTAACAAAAAACACAAAGCAAAGAGTTTGAGGAAGTAAACAAGTATGTGAACTTTAATGTTCTATTTGAAGGGGTGCATTTTGTACAGGGAAGCATACATAGAATGCTTAACTGGTGGAGAGGGAAGAGGTAAAAGTTTATTGAGCATAATTTCAACAATAGCAGGTGGAAGAGAGGGGCACTCTCTTCATACAATATTGCAGTTGTTACCTATTATTAAATAAGTTTGTAACATGTCTTTGTTTATTAAGCAAGGTCTATTTCTGAGACAAGCAAACTCAAGTAAGAACTGTTGAAATAACAGGTGAGTGTTAATAAAAAAACAATTATCTGATTAGAAAACTAATGTAGATTCCTTTGCACCAAATAAGAGCAAACTTCATTTTGTTTGTTATTTATGAGGAACGAGATGAGCTCTACAAGGCCAAGAAGAAATATGTATTGCTCATCTAAATTA
Source organism: Nematostella vectensis (assembly GCF_932526225.1). Classification (NCBI taxonomy): domain Eukaryota; kingdom Metazoa; phylum Cnidaria; class Anthozoa; order Actiniaria; family Edwardsiidae; genus Nematostella; species Nematostella vectensis. Next base: position 417,620 of record NC_064036.1, on the reverse strand, counting down.
TACAAGTAAATAATAATTTTAAAAAAGAATTACTGTAAGCAATTAGAGTGGTTTTCATTATCCCGTGAAACAAAGTGTGATAGTTAAACGGTAATAGTTAGTAAAACACAAAAAAGAACAATAGAATCAGATCACAACAAAGTGTAATACGCTAAAGCGTAGTTCACGGGTTAATGAAGGTTTTGACATCTCAACCTTACATCCACATGAAAGTAATGCCTAATATCGAGTGCCCTACAGTAAGTGTTTTGCAGTCAAGTTGTTTTCTGTTAGTAGGTAAAAAATTATTCTAAATAATAGTAATCATAGCTATGGTCACCACTTACACATATAGCACTTGTAATGAAAAGAAAGAAAAAAATATATATGCAGTCAAACAACAGAATTGCATGATAACCTTGAATATATTGAATAAAGGACTGCAAAAAAACATCTTTTGTACTAGTTGCTTGAATTGACCCTTGGCTATTTTTAGCTGAATTCCCCTCCTTCTCTAAAAAAGAAAATAATAATAATAATAGAACAAAACTAAAAAGAAAACAAACACAGCAGAGACCCCCACCAACAATTTTGATTATTTTTTACTTTCCTTTAAAAGGGGAGTGTCATGTTTAAGAGATTTGCAATAGCTCTAGAGCCCTGACACAATGAACTTCAGTGAAATTCTAATACTGACTTATGAGCTTTTGGTACATGTGGGAGACTTTAAACAAAACAAAAAAAATGACCACAAACTGTCAATTAACATAGTTTTCAATATAATATTGCATATTATTTAATAAGGTATTGACAGCTTTTAAAAAGTTCAACTGTTTGAAGACACTTAAAAGCCTACAATAAACACTGACTCCAGACATGCGCAGTACTATGCTGCTGCCCCTTTAAAGTAAAATACAGCTTTACTTAGTCAGCGTAGACAATATTGCGGATTTTGTCAATATTCTAATATGAAGATGTCAATTTTCTCCCCCCTTACGTCTTTATTTCTATTTATTTTATGCTTTTCACATGATACCAAAACAGCGTCTTTTTTCTTCGCTAATTTGATGTCATGTACACAATAAAAGAGATGCGCCCGTGCGCATGGCGAGTCCCCAAGGGACCCAAGACGCCCAAATAGACCTCTATTTTTGTCATCCACAATCTCGGCGAGCTGTGCGTGGCGTAACCGTATTACAGGCCTGGGATCCTGGTTATTGTCCTCCCCATTAATGCGCGGGTTGGGATAACCTTGCAAGAGTGTTGTACAGCATATTCGCTCGGAAATATCGGTGCTTGGGGCCTTCGGGTTCTTTACAGCCTTCCGTAAAAGCCTTGTGCTGCCATACCGATTCGGTAATCCGTATGTATGGTTTCCGTTTTGTTCTTCAGACCGGGTTCGATCCCAGGCCAATGGGCTTTTTTTTTTTAATTCGTTTTTTTTCTTTGTGCTGGACCCCCTTAATCCTGATAGGTTTTGCGCAAAAATAATAAAAAAAAGTGAGTTTGCAAAATAAGCTTGCTAGATTTATTGATTATATGTATTCAATTTGTTCCTAGGAAGTTAACAAAAAACACAAAGCAAAGAGTTTGAGGAAGTAAACAAGTATGTGAACTTTAATGTTCTATTTGAAGGGGCGCATTTTGTACAGGGAAGCATACATAGAATGCTTAACTGGTGGAGAGGGAAGAGGTAAAAGTTTATTAAGCATAATTTGAACAATAGCAGAGGGAAGAGAGGGGCACTCTCTTCATACAATATTGCAGTTGTTACCTATTATTAAATAAGTTTGTAACATGTCTTTGTTTATTAAGCAAGGTCTATTTCTGAGACAAGCAAACTCAAGTAAGGCTGTTGAAATAACAGGTGAGTGTTAAAAGAAAAACAATTATCTGATTAGAAAACTACTGTAGATTCCTTTGCACCAAAATAAGAACAAACTTCATTTTGTTTGTTATTTATGAGGAACGAGATGAGCTCTACAAAGCCATAAAGAAATATGTATTGCTCATCTAAATTATACAAGTAAATAATAATATTAAAAAAGAACTACTGTAAGTAATTAGAGTGGTTTTCATTAACCCGTGAAACAAAGTGTGATAGTTAAACGGTAATAGTTAGTAAAACACAAAAAAGTACAATAGAATCAGATCACCACAAAGTGTAATACGCTAAAGCGTAATTCACGGGTTAATGAAGGTTTTGACATTTCAACCTTACATCCACATGAAAGTAATGCCTAATATCGAGTGCCCTACAGTAAGTGTTTTGCAGTCAAGTTGTTTTCTGTTAGTATGTAAAAAGATATTCTAAATAATAGTAATCATAGCTATGGTCACCACTTACACATATAGAACTTGTAATGAAAAGAAAGAAAAAAAAAATATATATATATGGAGTCAAACAACAGAATTGCATGATAAACTTGAATATATTGAATAAAGGACTGCAAAAAACATCTTTTGTACTAGTTGCTTGAATTGACCCTTGGCTATTTTTAGCTGAATTCCCCTCCCCCTCTAAAAAAGAAAATAATAATAATAATAGAACAAAACTAAAAAGAAAACAAACACAACAGAGACCCCCACCAACAATTTTGATTTTTTTACTTTCCTTTAAAAGGGGAGTGTCATGGTTAAGAGATTTGCAATAGCTCTAGAGCCCTGACACAATGAACTTCAGTGAAATTCTAATACTGACTTATGAGCTTTTGGTACATGTGGGAGACTTTAAACAAAACAAAAAAAATGACCACAAACTGTCAATTAACATAGTTTTCAATATAATATTGCATATTATTTAATAAGGTATTCACAGCTTTTAAAAAGTTCAACTGTTTGTTGACACTTAAAAGCCTACAATAATCACTTACTCCAGACATGCGCAGTACTATGTTGCTGCCCCTTTAAAGCAAAATACAGCTTTACTTAGTCAGCGTAGACAATATTGCGGATTTTGTCAATATTCTAATATGAAGATGTCAATTTTCTCCCCCCTTACGTCTTTATTTCTATTTATTTTATGCTTTTCACATGATACCAAAACAGCGTCTTTTTTCTTCGCTAATTTGATGTCATGTACACAATAAAAGAGATGCGCCCGTGCGCATGGCGAGTCCCCAAGGGACCCAAGACGCCCAAATAGACCTCTATTTTTGTCATCCACAATCTCGGCGAGCTGTGCGTGGCGTAACCGTATTACAGGCCTGGGATCCTGGTTATTGTCCTCCCCATTAATGCGCGGGTTGGGATAACCTTGCAAGAGTGTTGTACAGCATATTCGCTCGGAAATATCGGTGCTTGGGGCCTTCGGGTTCTTTACAGCCTTCCGTAAAAGCCTTGTGCTGCCATACCGATTCGGTAATCCGTATGTATGGTTTCCGTTTTGTTCTTCAGACCGGGTTCGATCCCAGGCCAATGGGCTTTTTTTTTAGTTCGTTTTTTTTTCTTTGTGCTGGACCCCCTTAATCCTGATAGGTTTTGCGCAAAAATAATAAAAAAAAGTGAGTTTGCAAAATAAGCTTGCTAGATTTATTGATTATATGTATTCAATTTGTTCCTAGGAAGTTAACAAAAAACACAAAGCAAAGAGTTTGAGGAAGTAAACAAGTATGTGAACTTTAATGTTCTATTTGAAGGGGTGCATTTTGTACAGGGAAGCATACATAGAATGCTTAACTGGTGGAGAGGGAAGAGGTAAAAGTTTATTGAGCATAATTTGAACAATAGCAGAGGGAAGAGAGGGGCACTCTCTTCATACAATATTGCAGTTGTTACCTATTATTAAATAAGTTTGTAACATGTCTTTGTTTATTAAGCAAGGTCTATTTCTGAGACAAGCAAACTCAAGTAAGGCTGTTGAAATAACAGGTGAGTGTTAAAAGAAAAACAATTATCTGATTAGAAAACTACTGTAGATTCCTTTGCACCAAAATAAGAACAAACTTCATTTTGTTTGTTATTTATGAGGAACGAGATGAGCTCTACAAAGCCATAAAGAAATATGTATTGCTAATCTAAATTATACAAGTAAATAATAATATTAAAAAAGAACTACTGTAAGTAATTAGAGTGGTTTTCATTAACCCGTGAAACAAAGTGTGATAGTTAAACGGTAATAGTTAGTAAAACACAAAAAAGTACAATAGAATCAGATCACCACAAAGTGTAATACGCTAAAGCGTAATTCACGGGTTAATGAAGGTTTTGACATTTGAACCTTACATCCACATGAAAGTAATGCCTAATATCGAGTGCCCTACAGTAAGTGTTTTGCAGTCAAGTTGTTTTCTGTTAGTAGGTAAAAAGATATTCTAAATAATAGTAATCATAGCTATGGTCACCACTTACACATATAGAACTTGTAATGAAAAGAAAGAAAAAAAAAATATATATATATGGAGTCAAACAACAGAATTGCATGATAAACTTGAATATATTGAATAAAGGACTGCAAAAAACATCTTTTGTACTAGTTGCTTGAATTGACCCTTGGCTATTTTTAGCTGAATTCCCCTCCCCCTCTAAAAAAGAAAATAATAATAATAATAGAACAAAACTAAAAAGAAAACAAACACAACAGAGACCCCCACCAACAATTTTGATTTTTTTACTTTCCTTTAAAAAGGGAGTGTCATGGTTAAGAGATTTGCAATAGCTCTAGAGCCCTGACACAATGAACTTCAGTGAAATTCTAATACTGACTTATGAGCTTTTGGTACATGTGGGAGACTTTAAACAAAACAAAAAAAATGACCACAAACTGTCAATTAACATAGTTTTCAATATAATATTGCATATTATTTAATAAGGTATTCACAGCTTTTAAAAAGTTCAACTGTTTGTTGACACTTAAAAGCCTACAATAATCACTGACTCCAGACATGCGCAGTACTATGTTGCTGCCCCTTTAAAGCAAAATACAGCTTTACTTAGTCAGCGTAGACAAAATTGCGGATTTTGTCAATATTCTAATATGAAGATGTCAATATTCTCCCCCCTTACGTCTTTATTTCTATTTATTTTATGCTTTTCACATGATACCAAAACAGCGTCTTTTTTCTTCGCTAATTTGATGTCATGTACACAATAAAAGAGATGCGCCCGTGCGCATGGCGAGTCCCCAAGGGACCCAAGACGCCCAAATAGACCTCTATTTTTTGTCATCCACAATCTCGGCGAGCTGTGCGTGGCGTAACCGTATTACAGGCCTGGGATCCTGGTTATTGTCCTCCCCATTAATGCGCGGGTTGGGATAACCTTGCAAGAGTGTTGTACAGCATATTCGCTCGGAAATATCGGTGCTTGGGGCCTTCGGATTCTTTACAGCCTTCCGTAAAAGCCTTGTTCTGCCATACCGATTGGGTAATCCGTATGTATGGTTTCCGTTTTGTTCTTCAGACCGGGTTCGATCCCAGGCCAATGGGCATTTTTTTTAATTCGTTTTTTTTTTCTTTCTGCTGGACCCCCTTAATCCTGATAAGTTTTGCGCAAAAATAATAAAAAAAAGTGAGTTTGCAAAATAAGGTTGCTAGGTTTATTGATTATATGTATTCAATTTGTTCCTAGGAAGTTAACAAAAAACACAAAGCAAAGAGTTTGAGGAAGTAAACAAGTATGTGAACTTTAATGTTCTATTTGAAGGGGTGCATTTTGTACAGGGAAGCATACATAGAATGCTTAACTGGTGGAGAGGGAAGAGGTAAAAGTTTATTGAGCATAATTTCAACAATAGCAGGTGGAAGAGAGGGGCACTCTCTTCATACAATATTGCAGTTGTTACCTATTATTAACTAAGTTTGTAACATGTCTTTGTTTATTAAGCAAGGTCTATTTCTGAGACAAGCAAACTCAAGTAAGAACTGTTGAAATAACAGGTGAGTGTTAATAAAAAAACAATTATCTGATTAGAAAACTAATGTAGATTCCTTTGCACCAAATAAGAACAAACTTCATTTTGTTTGTTATTTATGAGGAACGAGATGAGCTCTACAAGGCCAAGAAGAAATATGTATTGCTCATCTAAATTATACAAGTAAATAATAATATTAAAAAAGAATTACTGTAAGCAATTAGAGTGGTTTTCATTATCCCGTGAAACAAAGTGTGATAGTTAAACGGTAATAGTTAGTAAAACACAAAAAAGAACAATAGAATCAGATCACAACAAAGTGTAATACGCTAAAGCGTAGTTCACGGGTTAATGAAGGTTTTGACATCTCAACCTTACATCCACATGAAAGTAATGCCTAATATCGAGTGCCCTACAGTAAGTGTTTTGCAGTCAAGTTGTTTCCTGTTAGTAGGTAAAAAATTATTCTAAATAATAGTAATCATAGCTATGGTCACCACTTACACATATAGCACTTGTAATGAAAAGAAAGAAAAAATATATATATGCAGTCAAACAACAGAATTGCATGATAACCTTGAATATATTGAATAAAGGACTGCAAAAAAACATCTTTTGTACTAGTTGCTTGAATTGACCCTTGGCTATTTTTAGCTGAATTCCCCTCCTCCTCTAAAAAAGAAAATAATAATAATAATAGAACAAAACTAAAAAGAAAACAAACACAGCAGAGACACCCACCAACAATTTTGATATTTTTTTACTTTCCCTTAAAGGGGGAGTGTCATGTTTAAGAGATTTGCAATAGCTCTAGAGCCCTGACACAATGAACTTCAGTGAAATTCTAATACTGACTTATGAGCTTTTGGTACATGTGGGAGACTTTAAACAAAACAAACAAAAATGACCACAAACTGTCAATTAACATAGTTTTCAATATAATATTGCATATTATTTAATAAGGTATTGACAGCTTTTAAAATGTTCAACTGTTTGTAGACACTTAAAAGCCTACAATAAACACTGACTCCAGACATGCGCAGTACTATGCTGCTGCCCCTTTAAAGTAAAATACAGCTTTACTTAGTCAGCATAGACAATATTGCGGATTTTGTCAATATTCTAATATGAATATGTCAATATTCTCCCCCCTTACGTCTTTATTTCTATTTATTTTATGCTTTTCACATGATACCAAAACAGCGTCTTTTTTCTTCGCTAATTTGATGTCATGTACACAATAAAAGAGATGCGCCCGTGCGCATGGCGAGTCCCCAAGGGACCCAAGACGCCCAAATAGACCTCAATTTTTTGTCATCCACAATCTCGGCGAGCTGTGCGTGGCGTAACCGTATTACAGGCCTGGGATCCTGGTTATTGTCCTCCCCATTAATGCGCGGGTTGGGATAACCTTGCAAGAGTGTTGTACAGCATATTGGCTCGGAAATATCGGTGCTTGGGGCCTTCGGGTTCTTTACAGCCTTCCGTAAAAGCCTTGTGCTGCCATACCGATTGGGTAATCCGTATGTATGGTTTCCGTTTTGTTCTTCAGACCGGGTTCGATCCCAGGCCAATGGGCTTTTTTTTTAGTTCGTTTTTTTTTCTTTGTGCTGGACCCCCTTAATCCTGATAGGTTTTGCGCAAAAATAATAAAAAAAGTGAGTTTGCAAAATAAGCTTGCTAGATTTATTGATTCTATGTATTCAATTTGTTCCTAGGAAGTTAACAAAAAACACAAAGCAAAGAGTTTGAGGAAGTAAACAAGTATGTGAACTTTAATGTTCTATTTGAAGGGGCGCATTTTGTACAGGGAAGCATACATAGAATGCTTAACTGGTGGAGAAGGGAGAGGTAACAGTTTATTGAGCATAATGTCAACAATAGCAGGGGGAAGGGAGGGGCACTCTCTTCATAAAATATTGCAGTTGTTACCTATTATTAAATAAGTTTGTAAGATATATTTGTTTATTAAGCAAGGTCTATTTCTGAGACAAGCAAACTCAAGTAAGAGCTGTTGAAATAACAGGTGAGTGTTAAAAAAAAAACAATTATCTGATTAGAAAACTAATGTAGATTCCTTTGCACCAAATAAGAACAAACTTCATTTTGTTTGTTATTTATGAGGAACGAGATGAGCTCTACAAGGCCAAGAAGAAATATGTATTGCTCATCTAAATTATACAAGTAAATAATAATATTAAAAAAGAATTACTGTAAGCAATTAGAGTGGTTTTCATTAACCCGTGAAACAAAGTGTGATAGTTAAACGGTAATAGTTAGTAAAACACAAAAAAGAACAATAGAATCAGATCACAACAAAGTGTAATACGCTAAAGCGTAGTTCACGGGTTAATGAAGGTTTTGACATCTCAACCTTACATCCACATGAAAGTAATGCCTAATATCGAGTGCCCTACAGTAAGTGTTTTGCAGTCAAGTTGTTTTCTGTTAGTACGTAAAAAATTATTCTAAATAATAGTAATCATAGCTATGGTCACCACTTACACATATAGCACTTGTAATGAAAAGAAAGAAAAAATATATATATGCAGTCAAACAACAGAATTGCATGATAACCTTGAATATATTGAATAAAGGACTGCAAAAAACATCTTTTGTACTAGTTGCTTGAATTGACCCTTGGCTATTTTTAGCTGAATTCCCCTCCTCCTCTAAAAAAGAAAATAATAATAATAATAGAACAAAACTAAAAAGAAAACAAACACAACAGAGACCCCCACCAAAAATTTTGATTTTTTGTTACTTTCCTTTAAAAGGGGAGTGTCATGGTTAAGAGATTTGCAATAGCTCTAGAGCCCTGACACAATGAACTTCAGTGAAATTCTAATACTGACTTATGAGCTTTTGGTACATGTGGGAGACTTTAAACAAAACAAACAAAAATGACCACAAACTGTCAATTAACATAGTTTTCAATATAATATTGCATATTATTTAATAAGGTATTGACAGCTTTTAAAATGTTCAACTGTTTGTAGACACTTAAAAGCCTACAATAAACACTGACTCCAGACATGCGCAGTACTATGCTGCTGCCCCTTTAAAGTAAAATACAGCTTTACTTAGTCAGCATAGACAATATTGCGGATTTTGTCAATATTCTAATATGAATATGTCAATATTCTCCCCCCTTACGTCTTTATTTCTATTTATTTTATGCTTTTCACATGATACCAAAACAGCGTCTTTTTTCTTCGCTAATTTGATGTCATGTACACAATAAAAGAGATGCGCCCGTGCGCATGGCGAGTCCCCAAGGGACCCAAGACGCCCAAATAGACCTCTATTTTTTGTCATCCACAATCTCGGCGAGCTGTGCGTGGCGTAACCGTATTACAGGCCTGGGATCCTGGTTATTGTCCTCCCCATTAATGCGCGGGTTGGGATAACCTTGCAAGAGTGTTGTACAGCATATTCGCTCGGAAATATCGGTGCTTGGGGCCTTCGGGTTCTTTACAGCCTTCCGTAAAAGCCTTGTGCTGCCATACCGATTGGGTAATCCGTATGTATGGTTTCCGTTTGTTTCTTCAGACCGGGTTCGATCCCAAGCCAATGGGCTTTTTTTTTTAATTCGTTTTTTTTTCTTTGTGCTGGACCCCCTTAATCCTGATAGGTTTTGCTCAAAAATAATAAAAAAGTGAGTTTGCAAAATAAGCTTGCTAGATTTATTGATTATATGTATTCAATTTGTTCCTAGGAAGTTAACAAAAAACACAAAGCAAAGAGTTTGAGGAAGTACACAAGTATGTGAACTTTAATGTTCTATTTGAAGGGGCGCATTTTGTACAGGGAAGCATACATAGAATGCTTAACTGGTGGAGAAGGGAGAGGTAACAGTTTATTGAGCATAATGTCAACAATAGCAGGGGGAAGGGAGGGGCACTCTCTTCATAAAATATTGCAGTTGTTACCTATTATTAAATAAGTTTGTAAGATATATTTGTTTATTAAGCAAGGTCTATTTCTGAGACAAGCAAACTCAAGTAAGAGCTGTTGAAATAACAGGTGAGTGTTAAAAAAAACAATTATCTGATTAGAAAACTAATGTAGATTCCTTTGCACCAAATAAGAACAAACTTCATTTTGTTTGTTATTTATGAGGAACGAGATGAGCTCTACAAGGCCAAGAAGAAATATGTATCGCTCATCTAAATTATACAAGTAAATAATAATATTAAAAAAGAATTACTGTAAGCAATTGAAGTGGTTTTCATTATCCCGTGAAACAAAGTGTGATAGTTAAACGGTAATAGTTAGTAAAACACAAAAAAGAACAATAGAATCAGATCACAACAAAGTGTAATACGCTAAAGCGTAGTTCACGGGTTAATGAAGGTTTTGACATCTCAACCTTACATCCACATGAAAGTAATGCCTAATATCGAGTGCCCTACAGTAAGTGTTTTGCAGTCAAGTTGTTTTCTGTTAGTAGGTAAAAAATTATTCTAAATAATAGTAATCATAGCTATGGTCACCACTTACACATATAGCACTTGTAATGAAAAGAAAGAAAAAATATATATATGCAGTCAAACAACAGAATTGCATGATAACCTTGAATATATTGAATAAAGGACTGCAAAAAAACATCTTTTGTACTAGTTGCTTGAATTGACCCTTGGCTATTTTTAGCTGAATTTCCCTCCTCCTCTAAAAAAGAAAATAATAATAATAATAGAACAAAACTAAAAAGAAAACAAACACAACAGAGACCCCCACCAACAATTTTGATTTTATTTACTTTCCTTTAAAAGGGGAGTGTCATGGTTAAGAGATTTGCAATAGCTCTAGAGCCCTGACACAATGAACTTCAGTGAAATTCTAATACTGACTTATGAGCTTTTGGTAAATGTGGGAGACTTTAAACAAAACAAACAAAAATGACCACAAACTGTCAATTAACATAGTTTTCAATATAATATTGCATATTATTTAATAAGGTATTGACAGCTTTTAAAAAGTTCAACTGTTTGTAGACACTTAAAAGCCTACAATAAACACTGACTCCAGACATGCGCAGTACTATGCTGCTGCCCCTTTAAAGTAAAATACAGCTTTACTTAGTCAGCATAGACAATATTGCGGATTTTGTCAATATTCTAATATGAATATGTCAATATTATCCCCCCTTACGTCTTTATTTCTATTTATTTTATGCTTTTCACATGATACCAAAACAGCGTCTTTTTTCTTCGCTAATTTGATGTCATGTACACAAAAAAAGAGATGCGCCCGTGCGCATGGCGAGTCCCCAAGGGTCCCAAGACGCCCAAATAGACCTCTATTTTTTGTCATCCACAATCTCGGCGAGCTGTGCGTGGCCTAACCGTATTACAGGCCTGGGATCCTGGTTATTGTCCTCCCCATTAATGCGCGGGTTGGGATAACCTTGCAAGAGTGTTGTACAGCATATTCGCTCGGAAATATCGGTGCTTGGGGCCTTCGGGTTCTTTACAGCCTTCCGTAAAAGCCTTGTGCTGCCATACCGATTGGGTAATCCGTATGTATGGTTTCCGTTTTGTTCTTCAGACCGGGTTCGATCCCAGGCCAATGGGCTTTTTTTTTTAGTTCGTTTTTTTTTTCTTTGTGCTGGACCCCCTTAATCCTGATAGGTTTTGCGCAAAAATAATAAAAAAAAAGTGAGTTTGCAAAATAAGCTTGCTAGATTTATTGATTATATGTATTCAATTTGTTCCTAGGAAGTTAACAAAAAACACAAAGCAAAGAGTTTGAGGAAGTAAACAAGTATGTGAACTTTAATGTTCTATTTGAAGGGTTGCATTTTGTACAGGGAAGCATACATAGAATGCTTAACTGGTGGAGAGGGAAGAGGTAAAAGTTTATTGAGCATAATTTGAACAATAGCAGAGGGAAGAGAGGGGAACTCTCTTCATACAATATTGCAGTTGTTACCTATTATTAAATAAGTTTGTAACATGTCTTTGTTTATTAAGCAAGGTCTATTTCTGAGACAAGCAAACTCAAGTAAGGCTGTTGAAATAACAGGTGAGTGTTAAAAGAAAAACAATTATCTGATTAGAAAACTACTGTAGATTCCTTTGCACCAAAATAAGAACAAACTTCATTTTGTTTGTTATTTATGAGGAACGAGATGAGCTTTACAAAGCCATAAAGAAATATGTATTGCTCATCTAAATTATACAAGTAAATAATAATATTAAAAAAGAACTACTGTAAGTAATTAGAGTGGTTTTCATTAACCCGTGAAACAAAGTGTGATAGTTAAACGGTAATAGTTAGTAAAACACAAAAAAAAGTACAATAGAATCAGATCACCACAAAGTGTAATACGCTAAAGCGTAGATCACGGGTTAATGAAGGTTTTGACATTTCACCCTTACATCCACATGAAAGTAATGCCTAATATCGAGTGCCCTACAGTAAGTGTTTTGCAGTCAAGTTGTTTTCTGTTAGTAGGTAAAAAGATATTCTAAATAATAGTAATCATAGCTATGGTCACCACTTACACATATAGAACTTGTAATGAAAAGAAAGAAAAATATATATATATATATGGAGTCAAACAACAGAATTGCATGATAACCTTGAATATATTGAATAAAGGACTGCAAAAAAACATCTTTTGTACTAGTTGCTTGAATTGACCCTTGGCTATTTTTAGCTGAATTCCCCTCCCCCTCTAAAAAAGAAAATAATAATAATAATAGAACAAAACTAAAAAGAAAACAAACACAACAGAGACCCCCACCAACAATTTTGATTTTATTTACTTTTCCTTTAAAAGGGGAGTGTCATGGTTAAGAGATTTGCAATAGCTCTAGAGCCCTGACACAATGAACTTCAGTGAAATTCTAATACTGACTTATGAGCTTTTCGTACATGTGGGAGACTTTAAACAAAACAAACAAAAATGACCACAAACTGTCAATTAACATAGTTTTCAATATAATATTGCATACTATTTAATAAGGTATTGACAGCTTTTAAAAAGTTCAACTGTTTGTAGACACTTAAAAGCCTACAATAAACACTGACTCCAGACATGCGCAGTACTATGCTGCTGCCCCTTTAAAGTAAAATACAGCTTTACTTAGTCAGGATAGACAATATTGCGGATTTTGTCAATATTCTAATATGAATATGTCAATATTCTCCCCCCTTACGTCTTTATTTCTATTTATTTTATGCTTTTCACATGATACCAAAACAGCGTCTTTTTTCTTCGTTAATTTGATGTCATGTACACAAGAAAAGAGATGCGCCCGTGCGCATGGCGAGTCCCCAAGGGACCCAAGACGCCCAAATAGACCTCTATTTTTTGTCATCCACAATCTCGGCGAGCTGTGCGTGGCGTAACCGTATTACAGGCCTGGGATCCTGGTTATTGTCCTCCCCATTAATGCGCGGGTTGGGATAACCTTGCAAGAGTGTTGTACAGCATATTCGCTCGGAAATATCGGTGCTTGGGGCCTTCGGGTTCTTTACAGCCTTCCGTAAAAGCCTTGTGCTGCCATACCGATTGGGTAATCCGTATGTATGGTTTCCGTTTTGTTCTTCAGACCGGGTTCGATCCCAGGCCAATGGGCTTTTTTTTTTAATTCGTTTTTTTTCTTTGTGCTGGACCCCCTTAATCCTGATAGGTTTTGCGCAAAAATAATAAAAAAAGTGAGTTTGCAAAATAAGCTTGCTAGATTTATTGATTATATGTATTCAATTTGTTCCTAGGAAGTTAACAAAAAACACAAAGCAAAGAGTTTGAGGAAGTAAACAAGTATGTGAACTTTAATGTTCTATTTGAAGGGGCGCATTTTGTACAGGGAAGCATACATAGAATGCTTAACTGGTGGAGAGGGGAGAGGTAACAGTTTATTGAGCATAATGTCAACAATAGCAGGGGGAAGGGAGGGGCACTCTCTTCATACAATATTGCAGTTGTTACCTATTATTAAATAAGTTTGTAAGATATATTTATTTATTAAGCAAGGTCTATTTCTGAGACAAGAAAACTCAAGTAAGAGCTGTTGAAATAACAAGTGAGTGTTAAAAAAAAAACAATTATCTGATTAGAAAACTAATGTAGATTCCTTTGCACCAAATAAGAACAAACTTCATTTTGTTTGTTATTTATGAGGAACGAGATGAGCTCTACAAGGCCAAGAAGAAATATGTATTACTCATCTAAATTATACAAGTAAATAATAATATTAAAAAAGAATTACTGTAAGCAATTAGAGTGGTTTTCATTAACCCGTGAAACAAAGTGTGATAGTTAAACGGTAATAGTTAGTAAAACACAAAAAAGAACAATAGAATCAGATCACAACAAAGTGTAATACGCTAAAGCGTAGTTCACGGGTTAATGAAGGTTTTGACATCTCAACCTTACATCCACATGGAAGTAATGCCTAATATCGAGTGCCCTACAGTAAGTGTTTTGCAGTCAAGATGTTTTCTGTTAGTAGGTAAAAAATTATTCTAAATAATAGTAATCATAGCTATGGTCACCACTTACACATATAGCACTTGTAATGAAAAGAAAGAAAAAATATATATATGCAGTCAAACAACAGAATTGCATGATAACCTTGAATATATTGAATAAAGGACTGCAAAAAAACATCTTTTGTACTAGTTGCTTGAATTGACCCTTGGCTATTTTTAGCTGAATTCCCCTCCTCCTCTAAAAAAGAAAATAATAATAATAATAGAACAAAACTAAAAAGAAAACAAACACAGCAGAGACCCCACCAACAATTTTGATATTTTTTTTACTTTCCCTTAAAGGGGGAGTGTCATGTTTAAGAGATTTGCAATAGCTCTAGAGCCTTGACACATTGAACTTCAGTGAAATTCTAATACTGACTTATGAGCTTTTGGTACATGTGGGAGACTTTAAACAAAACAAAAAAAATGACCACAAACTGTCCATTAACATAGTTTTCAATATAATATTGCATATTATTTAATAAGGTATTGACAGCTTTTAAAAAGTTCAACTGTTTGTAGACACTTAAAAGCCTACAATAAACACTGACTCCAGACATGCGCAGTACTATGCTGCTGCCCCTTTAAAGTAAAATACAGCTTTGCTTAGTCAGCGTAGACAAAATTGCGGATTTTGTCAATATTCTAATATGAAGATGTCAATATTCTCCCCCCTTACGTCTTTATTTCTATTTATTTTATGCTTTTCACATGATACCAAAACAGCGTCTTTTTTCTTCGCTAATTTGATGTCATGTACACAATAAAAGAGATGCGCCCGTGCGCATGGCGAGTCCCCAAGGGACCAAAGACACCCAAATAGACCTCTATTTTTTGTCATCCACAATCTCGGCGAGCTGTGCGTGGCGTAACCGTATTACAGGCCTGGGATCCTGGTTATTGTCCTCCCCATTAATGCGCGGGTTGGGATAACCTTGCAAGAGTGTTGTACAGCATATTCGCTCGGAAATATCGGTGCTTGGGACCTTCGGGTTCTTTACAGCCTTCCGTAAAAGCCTTGTGCTGCCATACCGATTGGGTAATCCGCATGTATGGTTTCCGTTTTGTTATTCAGACCGGGTTCTATCCCAGGCCAATGGGCTTTTTTTTTAGTT
Organism: Nematostella vectensis; assembly: GCF_932526225.1. Classification (NCBI taxonomy): domain Eukaryota; kingdom Metazoa; phylum Cnidaria; class Anthozoa; order Actiniaria; family Edwardsiidae; genus Nematostella; species Nematostella vectensis. The sequence continues at coordinate 402,188 of NC_064036.1, read as the reverse complement.
CGTTTTTTTTTTCTTTGTGCTGGACCCCCTTAATCCTGATAGGTGTTGCGCAAAAATAATAAAAAAAGTGAGTTTGCAAAATAAGCTTGCTAGATTTATTGATTATATGTATTCAATTTGTTCCTAGGAAGTTAACAAAAAACACAAAGCAAAGAGTTTGAGGAAGTAAACAAGTATGTGAACTTTAATGTTATATTTGAAGGGGTGCATTTTGTACAGGGAAGCATACATAGAATGCTTAACTGGTGGAGAGGGAAGAGGTAAAAGTTTATTGAGCATAATTTGAACAATAGCAGAGGGAAGAGAGGGGAACTCTCTTCATACAATATTGCAGTTGTTACCTATTATTAAATAAGTGTGTAACATGTCTTTGTTTATTAAGCAAGGTCTATTTCTGAGACAAGCAAACTCAAGTAAGGCTGTTGAAATAACAGGTGAGTGTTAAAAGAAAAACAATTATCTGATTAGAAATCTACTGTAGATTCCTTTGCACCAAAATAAGAACAAACTTCATTTTGTTTGTTATTTATGAGGAACGACAAAGCCATAAAGAAATATGTATTGCTCATCTAAATTATACAAGTAAATAATAATATTAAAAAAGAACTACTGTAAGTAATTAGAGTGGTTTTCATTAACCCGTGAAACAAAGTGTGATAGTTAAACGGTAATAGTTAGTAAAACACAAAAAAGTACAATAGAATCAGATCACAACAAAGTGTAATACGCTAAAGCGTAGTTCACGGGTTAATGAAGGTTTTGACATTTCACCCTTACATCCACATGAAAGTAATGCCTAATATCGAGTGCCCTACAGTAAGTGTTTTGCTGTCAAGTTGTTTTCTGTTAGTAGGTAAAAAGATATTCTAAATAATAGTAATCATAGCTATGTTCACCACTTACACATATAGAACTTGTAATGAAAAGAAAGAAAAAAAATATATATATATGGAGTCAAACAACAGAATTGCATGATAACCTTGAATATATTGAATAAAGGACTGCAAAAAAACATCTTTTGTACTAGTTGCTTGAATTGACCCTTGGCTATTTTTAGCTGAATTCCTCTCCCCCTCTAAAAAAGAAAATAATATTAATAATAGAACAAAACTAAAAAGAAAACAAACACAACAGAGACCCCCACCAACAATTTTGATTTTTTTTACTTTCCTTTAAAAGGGGAGTGTCATGGTTAAGAGATTTGCAATAGCTCTAGAGCCCTGACACAATGAACTTCAGTGAAATTCTTATACTGACTTATGAGCTTTTGGTACATGTGGGAGACTTTAAACAAAACAAAAAAAAATGACCACAAACTGTCAATTAACATAGTTTTCAATATAATATTGCATATTTTTTAATAAGGTATTCACAGCTTTTAAAAAGTTCAACTGTTTGTTGACACTTAAAAGCCTACAATAATCACTGACTCCAGACATGCGCAGTACTATGTTGCTGCCCCTTTAAAGTAAAATACAGCTTTACTTAGTCAGCGTAGACAAAATTGCGGATTTTGTCAATATTCTAATATAAAGATGGCAATATTCTCCCCCCTTACGTCTTTATTTCTATTTATTTTATGATTTTCACATGATACCAAAACAGCGTCTTTTTTCTTCGCTAAATTGATGTCATGTACACAATAAAAGAGATGCGCCCGTGCGCATGGCGAGTCCCCAAGGGACCCAAGACGCCCAAATAGACCTCTATTTTTTGTCATCCACAATCTCGGCGAGCTGTGCGTGGCGTAACCGTATTACAGGCCTGGGATCCTGGTTATTGTCCTCCCCATTAATGCGCGGGTTGGGATAACCTTGCAAGAGTGTTGTACAGCATATTCGCTCGGAAATATCGGTGCTTGGGGCCTTCGGGTTCTTTACAGCCTTCCGTAAAAGCCTTGTGCTGCCATACCGATTGGGTAATCCGTATGTATGGTTTCCGTTTTGTTATTCAGACCGGGTTCGATCCCAGGCCAATGGGTTTTTTTTTTCGTTCGTTTTTTTTTTCTTTGTGCTGGACCCCCTTAATCCTGATAGGTTTTGCGCAAAAATAATAAAAAAAAGTGAGTTTGCAAAATAAGCTTGCTAGATTTATTGATTATATGTATTCAATTTGTTCCTAGGAAGTTAACAAAAAACACAAAGCAAAGAGTTTGAGGAAGTAAACAAGTATGTGAACTTTAATGTTCTATTTGAAGGGGTGCATTTTGTACAGGGAAGCATACATAGAATGCTTAACTGGTGGAGAGGGAAGAGGTAAAAGTTTATTGAGCATAATTTGAACAATAGCAGAGAGAAGAGAGGGGCACTCTCTTCATACAATATTGCAGTTGTTACCTATTATTAAATAAGTTTGTAACATGTCTTTGTTTATTAAGCAAGGTCTATTTCTGAGACAAGCAAACTCAAGTAAGGCTGTTGAAAGAACAGGTGAGTGTTAAAAGAAAAACAATTATCTGATTAGAAAACTACTGTAGATTCCTTTGCACCAAAATAAGAACAAACTTCATTTTGTTTGTTATTTATGAGGAACGAGATGAGCTCTACAAAGCCATAAAGAAATATGTATTGCTCATCTAAATTATACAAGTAAATAATAATATTAAAAAAGAACTACTGTAAGTAATTAGAGTGGTTTTTATTTATTAATTATCTGACTATTTATTTTTTATAGTGTCCACAATTAGCTTTTTTTAGCTAAACACTTTTGACACTTAAATAAAGTTTATGTATGTATGTATGTATGTTTATGTTCATTAACCCGTGAAACAAAGTGTGATAGTTAAACGGTAATAGTTAGTAAAACACAAAAAAGTACAATAGAATCAGATCACCACAAAGTGTAATACGCTAAAGCGTAATTCACGGGTTAATGAAGGTTTTGACATTTCAACCTTACATCCACATGAAAGTAATGCCTAATATCGAGTGCCCTACAGTAAGTGTTTTGCAGTCAAGTTGTTTTCTGTTAGTAGGTAAAAAGATATTCTAAATAATTGTAATCATAGCTATGGTCACCACTTACACATATAGAACTTGTAATGAAAAGAAAGAAAAAAAATATATATATATGGAGTCAAACAACAGAATTGCATGATAACCTTGAATATATTGAATAAAGGACTGCAAAAAAACATCTTTTGTACTAGTTGCTTGAATTGGCCCTTGGCTATTTTTAGCTGAATTCCCCTCCCCCTCTAAAAAAGAAAATAATAATAATAATAGAACAAAACTAAAAAGAAAACAAACACAACAGAGACCCCCACCAACAATTGTGATTTTTTTTACTTTCCTTTAAAAGGGGAGTGTCATGGTTAAGAGATTTGCAATAGCTCTAGAGCCCTGACACAATGAACTTCAGTGAAATTCTAATACTGACTTATGAGCTTTTGGTACATGTGGGAGACTTTAAACAAAACACAAAAAATGACAACAAACTGTCAATTAACATAGTTTTCAATATAATATTGCATATTATTTAATAAGGTATTGACAGCTTTTAAAAAGTTCAACTGTTTGTTGACACTTAAAAGCCTACAATAATCACTGACTCCAGACATGCGCAGTACTATGTTGCTGCCCCTTTAAAGTAAAATACAGCTTTACTTAGTCAGCGTAGACAAAATTGCGGATTTTGTCAATATTCTAATATGAAGATGTCAATATTCTCCCCCCTTACGTCTTTATTTCTATTTATTTTATGCTTTTCACATGATACCAAAACAGCGTCTTTTTTCTTCGCTAATTTGATGTCATGTACACAATAAAAGAGATGCGCCCGTGCGCATGGCGAGTTCCCAAGGGACCCAAGACGCCCAAATAGACCTCTATTTTTTTTCATCCACAATCTCGGCGAGCTGTGCGTGGCGTAACCGTATTACAGGCCTGGGATCCTGGTTATTGTCCTCCCCATTAATGCGCGGGTTGGGATAACCTTGCAAGAGTGTTGTACAGCATATTCGCTCGGAAATATCGGTGCTTGGGGCCTTCGGGTTCTTTACAGCCTTCCGTAAAAGCCTTGTGCTGCCATACCGATTGGGTAATCCGTATGTATGGTTTCCGTTTTGTTATTCAGACCGGGTTCGATCCCAGGCCAATGGGCTTTTTTTTTTAGTTCGTTTTTTTTTTCTTTGTGCTGGACCCCCTTAATCCTGATAGGTGTTGCGCAAAAATAATAAAAAAAAGTGAGTTTGCAAAATAAGCTTGCTAGATTTATTGATTATATGTATTCAATTTGTTCCTAGGAAGTTAACAAAAAACACAAAGCAAAGAGTTTGAGGAAGTAAACAAGTATGTGAACTTTAATGTTCAATTTGAAGGGGTGCATTTTGTACAGGGAAGCATACATAGAATGCTTAACTGGTGGAGAGGGAAGAGGTAAAAGTTTATTGAGCATAATTTGAACAATAGCAGAGGGAAGAGAGGGGCACTCTCTTCATACAATATTGCAGTTGTTACCTATTATTAAATAAGTTTGTAACATGTCTTTGTTTATTAAGAAAGGTCTATTTCTGAGACAAGCAAACTCAAGTAAGGCTGTTGAAATAACAGGTGAGTGTTAAAAGAAAAACAATTATCTGATTAGAAAACTACTGTAGATTCCTTTGCACCAAAATAAGAACAAACTTCATTTTGTTTGTTATTTATGAGGAACGAGATGAGCTCTACAAAGCCATAAAGAAATATGTATTGCTCATCTAAATTATACAAGTAAATAGTAATATTAAAAAAGAACTACTGTAAGTAATTAGAGTGGTTTTCATTAACCCGTGAAACAAAGTGTGATAGTTAAACGGTAATAGTTAGTAAAACACAAAAAAGTACAATAGAATCAGATCACCACGAAGTGTAATACGCTAAAGCGTAGTTCACGGGTTAATGAAGGTTTTGACATTTCAACCTTACATCCACATGAAAGTATTGCCTAATATCGAGTGCCCTACAGTAAGTGTTTTGCAGTCAAGTTGTTTTCTGCTAGTAGGTAAAAAGATATTCTAAATAAAAGTAATCATAGCTATGGTCACCACTTACACATATAGAACTTGTAATGAAAAGAAAGAAAAAAAAATATATATATATGCAGTCAAACAACAGAATTGCATGATAACCTTGAATATATTGAATAAAGGACTGCAAAAAAACATCTTTTGTACTAGTTGCTTGAATTGACCCTTGGCTATTTTTAGCTGAATTCCCCTCCCCCTCTAAAAAAGAAAATAATAATAATAATAGAACAAAACTAAAAAGAAAACAAACACAGCAGAGACCCACACCAACAATTTTGATTTTTTTTTACTTTCCTTTAAAAGGGGAGTGTCATGGTTAAGAGATTTGCAATAGCTCTAGAGCCCTGACACAATGAACTTCAGTGAAATTCTAATACTGACTTATGAGCTTTTGGTACATGTGGGAGACTTTAAACAAAACAAACAAAAATGACCACAAACTGTCAATTAACATAGTTTTCAATATAATATTGCATATTATTTAATAAGGTATTGACAGCTTTTAAAAAGTTCAACTGTTTGTAGACACTTAAAAGCCTACAATAATCACTTACTCCAGACATGCGCAGTACTATGCTGCTGCCCCTTTAAAGTAAAATACAGCTTTACTTAGTCAGCATAGACAATATTGCGGATTTTGTCAATATTCTAATATGAATATGTCAATATTCTCCCCCCTTACGTCTTTATTTCTATTTATTTTATGCTTTTCACATGATACCAAAACAGCGTCTTTTTTCTTCGCTAATTTGATGTCATGTACACAAAAAAAGAGATGCGCCCGTGCGCATGGCGAGTCCCCAAGGGACCCAAGACGCCCAAATAGACCTCTATTTTTTGTCATCCACAATCTCGGCGAGCTGTGCGTGGCGTAACAGTATTACAGGCCTGGGATCCTGGTTATTGTCCTCCCCATTAATGCGCGGGTTGGGATAACCTTGCAAGAGTGTTGTACAGCATATTCGCTCGGAAATATCGGTGCTTGGGGCCTTCGGGTTCTTTACAGCCTTCCGTAAAAGCCTTGTGCTGCCATACCGATTGGGTAATCCGTATGTATGGTTTCCGTTTTGTTATTCAGACCGGGTTCGATCCCAGGCCAATGGGCTTTTTTTTTAGTTCGTTTTTTTTTCTTTGTGCTGGACCCCCTTAATCCTGATAGGTGTTGCGCAAAAATAATAAAAAAAAGTGAGTTTGCAAAATAAGCTTGCTAGATTTATTGATTATATGTATTCAATTTGTTACTAGGAAGTTAACAAAAAACACAAAGCAAAAAGTTTGAGGAAGTAAACAAGTATGTGAACTTTAATGTTCTATGTGAAGGGGTGCATTTTGTACAGGGAAGCATACATAGAATGCTTAACTGGTGGAGAGGGAACAGGTAAAAGTTTATTGAGCATAATTTGAACAATAGCAGAGGGAAGAGAGGGGCACTCTCTTCATACAATATTGCAGTTGTTACCTATTATTAAATAAGTTTGTAACATGTCTTTGTTTATTAAGAAAGGTCTATTTCTGAGACAAGCAAACTCAAGTAAGGCTGTTGAAATAACAGGTGAGTGTTAAAAGAAAAACAATTATCTGATTAGAAAACTACTGTAGATTCCTTTGCACCAAAATAAGAACAAACTTCATTTTGTTTGTTATTTATGAGGAACGAGATGAGCTCTACAAAGCCATAAAGAAATATGTATTGCTCATCTAAATTATACAAGTAAATAATAATATTAAAAAAGAACTACTGTAAGTAATTAGAGTGGTTTTCATTAACCCGTGAAACAAGATGAGCTCTACAAAGCCATAAAGAAATATGTATTGCTCATCTAAATTATACAAGTAAATAATAATATTAAAAAAAGAACTACTGTAAGTAATTAGAGTGGTTTTCATTAACCCGTGAAACAAAGTGTGATAGTTAAACGTTAATAGTTAGTAAAACACAAAAAAAGTACAATAGAATCAGATCACAACAAAGTGTAATAGGCTAAAGCGTAATTCACGGGTTAATGAAGGTTTTGACATTTCACCCTTACATCCACATGAAAGTAATGCCTAATATCGAGTGCCCTACAGTAAGTGTTTTGCTGTCAAGTTGTTTTCTGTTAGTAGGTAAAAAGATATTCTAAATTATAGTAATCATAGCTATGGTCACCACTTACACATATAGAACTTGTAATGAAAAGAAAGAAAAATATATATATATATATGGAGTCAAACAACAGAATTGCATGATAACCTTGAATATATTGAATAAAGGACTGCAAAAAAACATCTTTTGTTCTAGTTGCTTGAATTGACCCTTGGCTATTTTTAGCTGAATTCCCCTCCCCCTCTAAAAAAGAAAATAATAATAATAATAGAACAAAACTAAAAAGAAAACAAACACAACAGAGACCCCCACCAACAATTTTGATTTTTTTTTACTTTCCTTTAAAAGGGGAGTGTCATGGTTAAGAGATTTGCAATAGCTCTAGAGCCCTGACACAATGAACTTCAGTGAAATTCAAATACTGACTTATGAGCTTTTGGTACATGTGGGAGACTTTAAACAAAACAAAAAAAAAATGACCACAAACTGTCAATTAACATAGTTTTCAATATAATATTGCATATTTTTTAATAATGTATTCACAGCTTTTAAAAAGTTCAACTGTTTGTTGACACTTAAAAGCCTACAATAATCACTGACTCCAGACATGCGCAGTACTATGTTGCTGCCCCTTTAAAGTAAAATACAGCTTTACTTAGTCAGCGTAGACAAAATTGCGGATTTTGTCAATATTCTAATATAAAGATGGCAATATTCTCCCCCCTTACGTCTTTATTTCTATTTATTTTATGATTTTCACATGATACCAAAACAGCGTCTTTTTTCTTCGCTAAATTGATGTCATGTACACAATAAAAGAGATGCGCGCGTGCGCATGGCGAGTCCCCAAGGGACCCAAGACGCCCAAATAGACCTCTATTTTTTGTCATCCACAATCTCGGCGAGCTGTGCGTGGCGTAACCGTATTACAGGCCTGGGATCCTGGTTATTGTCCTCCCCATTAATGCGCGGGTTGGGATAACCTTGCAAGAGTGTTGTACAGCATATTCGCTCGGAAATATCGGTGCTTGGGGCCTTCGGGTTCTTTACAGCCTTCCGTAAAAGCCTTGTGCTGCCATACCGATTGGGTAATCCGTATGTATGGTTTCCGTTTTGTTATTCAGACCGGGTTCGATCCCAGGCCAATGGGCTTTTTTTTTTTCGTTCGTTTTTTTTTTCTTTGTGCTGGACCCCCTTAATCCTGATAGGTTTTGCGCAAAAATAATAAAAAAAAGTGAGTTTGCAAAATAAGCTTGCTAGATTTATTGATTATATGTATTCAATTTGTTCCTAGGAAGTTAACAAAAAACACAAAGCAAAGAGTTTGAGGAAGTAAACAAGTATGTGAACTTTAATGTTCTATTTGAAGGGGTGCATTTTGTACAGGGAAGCATACATAGAATGCTTAACTGGTGGAGAGGGAAGAGGTAAAAGTTTATTGAGCATAATTTGAACAATAGCAGAGGGAAGAGAGGGGCACTCTCTTCATACAATATTGCAGTTGTTACCTATTATTAAATAAGTTTGTAACATGTCTTTGTTTATTAAGCAAGGTCTATTTCTGAGACAAGCAAACTCAAGTAAGGCTGTTGAAAGAACAGGTGAGTGTTAAAAGAAAAACAATTATCTGATTAGAAAACTACTGTAGATTCCTTTGCACCAAAATAAGAACAAACTTCATTTTGTTTGTTATTTATGAGGAACGAGATGAGCTCTACAAAGCCATAAAGAAATATGTATTGCTCATCTAAATTATACAAGTAAATAATAATATTAAAAAAGATTTACTGTAAGTAATTAGAGTGGTTTTCATTAACCCGTGAAACAAAGTGTGATAGTTAAACGGTAATAGTTAGTAAAACACAAAAAAGTACAATAGAATCAGGTCACCACAAAGTGTAATACGCTAAAGCGTAATTCACGGGTTAATGAAGGTTTTGACATTTCAACCTTACATCCACATGAAAGTAATGCCTAATATCGAGTGCCCTACAGTAAGTGTTTTGCAGTCAAGTTGTTTTCTGCTAGTAGGTAAAAAGATATTCTAAATAATAGTAATCATAGCTATGGTCACCACTTACACATATAGAACTTGTAATGAAAAGAAAGAAAAAAAAAATATATATATATGCAGTCAAACAACAGAATTGCATGATAACCTTGAATATATTGAATAAAGGACTGCAAAAAAACATCTTTTGTACTAGTTGCTTGAATTGACCCTTGGCTATTTTTAGCTGAATTCCCCTCCCCCTCTAAAAAAGAAAATAATAATAATAATAGAACAAAACTAAAAAGAAAACAAACACAGCAGAGACCCCCACCAACAATTTTGATTTTTTTTTACTTTCCTTTAAAAGGGGAGTGTCATGGTTAAGAGATTTGCAATAGCTCTAGAGCCCTGACACAATGAACTTCAGTGAAATTCTAATACTGACTTATGAGCTTTTGGTACATGTGGGAGACTTTAAACAAAACAAACAAAAATGACCACAAACTGTCAATTAACATAGTTTTCAATATAATATTGCATATTATTTAATAAGGTATTGACAGCTTTTAAAAAGTTCAACTGTTTGTAGACACTTAAAAGCCTACAATAAACACTGACTCCAGACATGCGCAGTACTATGCTGCTGCCCCTTTAAAGTAAAATACAGCTTTACTTAGTCAGCATAGACAATATTGCGGATTTTGTCAATATTCTAATATGAATATGTCAATATTCTCCCCCCTTACGTCTTTATTTCTATTTATTTTATGCTTTTCACATGATACCAAAACAGCGTCTTTTTTCTTCGCTAATTTGATGTCATGTACACAAAAAAAGAGATGCGCCCGTGCGCATGGCGAGTCCCCAAGGGACCCAAGACGCCCAAATAGACCTCTATTTTTTGTCATCCACAACCTCGGCGAGCTGTGCGTGGCGTAACAGTATTACAGGCCTGGGATCCTGGTTATTGTCCTCCCCATTAATGCGCGGGTTGGGATAACCTTGCAAGAGTGTTGTACAGCATATTCGCTCGGAAATATCGGTGCTTGGGGCCTTCGGGTTCTTTACAGCCTTCCGTAAAAGCCTTGTGCTGCCATACCGATTGGGTAATCCGTATGTATGGTTTCCGTTTTGTTATTCAGACCGGGTTCGATCCCAGGCCAATGGGCTTTTTTTTTAGTTTGTTTTTTTTTCTTTGTGCTGGACCCCCTTAATCCTGATAGGTGTTGCGCAAAAATAATAAAAAAAAGTGAGTTTGCAAAATAAGCTTGCTAGATTTATTGATTATATGTATTCAATTTGTTCCTAGGAAGTTAACAAAAAACACAAAGCAAAAAGTTTGAGGAAGTAAACAAGTATGTGAACTTTAATGTTCTATGTGAAGGGGTGCATTTTGTACAGGGAAGCATACATAGAATGCTTAACTGGTGGAGAGGGAAGAGGTAAAAGTTTATTGAGCATAATTTGAACAATAGCAGAGGGAAGAGAGGGGCACTCTCTTCATACAATATTGCAGTTGTTACCTATTATTAAATAAGTTTGTAACATGTCTTTGTTTATTAAGCAAGGTCTATTTCTGAGACAAGCAAACTCAAGTAAGGCTGTTGAAATAACAGGTGAGTGTTAAAAGAAAAACAATTATCTGATTAGAAAACTACTGTAGATTCCTTTGCACCAAAATAAGAACAAACTTCATTTTGTTTGTTATTTATGAGGAACGAGATGAGCTCTACAAAGCCATAAAGAAATATGTATTGCTCATCTAAATTATACAAGTAAATAATAATATTAAAAAAGAACTACTGTAAGTAATTAGAGTGGTTTTCATTAACCCGTGAAACAAGATGAGCTCTACAAAGCCATAAAGAAATATGTATTGCTCATCTAAATTATACAAGTAAATAATAATATTAAAAAAGAACTACTGTAAGTAATTAGAGTGGTTTTCATTAACCCGTGAAACAAAGTGTGATAGTTAAACGGTAATAGTTAGTAAAACACAAAAAAGTACAATAGAATCAGATCACCACAAAGTGTAATACGCTAAAGCGTAATTCACGGGTTAATGAAGGTTTTGACATTTCAACCTTACATCCACATGGAAGTAATGCCTAATATCGAGTGCCCTACAGTAAGTGTTTTGCAGTCAAGTTGTTTTCTGCTAGTAGGTAAAAAGATATTCTAAATAATACTAATCATAGCTATGGTCACCACTTACACATATAGAACTTGTAATGAAAAGAAAGAAAAAAATATATATATATATGCAGTCAAACAACAGAATTGCATGATAACCTTGAATATATTGAATAAAGGACTGCAAAAAAACATCTTTTGTACTAGTTGCTTGAATTGACCCTTGGCTATTTTTAGCTGAATTCCCCTCCCCCTCTAAAAAAGAAAATAATAATAATAATAATAATAGAACAAAACTAAAAAGAAAACAAACACAGCAGAGTCTCCCACCAACAATTTTGATTTTTTTACTTTCCTTTAAAAGGGGAGTGTCATGGTTAAGAGATTTGCAATAGCTCTAGAGCCCTGACACAATGAACTTCAGTGAAATTCTAATACTGACTTATGAGCTTTTGGTACATGTGGGAGACTTTAAACAAAACAAACAAAAATGACCACAAACTGTCAATTAACATAGTTTTCAATATAATATTGCATATTATTTAATAAGGTATTGACAGCTTTAAAAAAGTTCAACTGTTTGTAGACACTTAAAAGCCTACAATAAACACTGACTCCAGACATGCGCAGTACTATGCTGCTGCCCCTTTAAAGTAAAATACAGCTTTACTTAGTCAGCGTAGACAATATTGCGGATTTTGTCAATATTCTAATATGAATATGTCAATATTCTCCCCCCTTACGTCTTTATTTCTATTTATTTTATGCTTTTCACATGATACCAAAACAGCGTCTTTTTTCTTCGCTAATTTGATGTCATGTACACAATAAAAGAGATGCGCCCGTGCGCATGGCGAGTCCCCAAGGGACCCAAGACGCCCAAATAGACCTCTATTTTTTGTCATCAACAATCTATGCGAGCTGTGCGTGGCGTAACCGTATTACAGGCCTGGGATCCTGGTTATTGTCCTCCCCATTAATGCGCGGGTTGGGATAACCTTGCAAGAGTGTTGTACAGCATATTCGCTCGGAAATATCGGTGCTTGGGGCCTTCGGGTTCTTTACAGCCTTCCGTAAAAGCCTTGTGCTGCCAAACCGATTGGGTAATCCGTGTGTATGGTTTCCGTTTTGTTCTTCAGACCGGGTTCGATCCCAGGCCAATGGGCTTTTTTTTTTAATTCGTTTTTTTTTCTTTGTGCTGGACCCCCTTAATCCTGATAGGTTTTGCGCAAAAATAATAAAAAAAGTGAGTTTGCAAAATAAGCTTGCTAGATTTATTGATTATATGTATTCAATTTGTTCCTAGGAAGTTAACAAAAAACACAAAGCAAAGAGTTTGAGGAAGTAAACAAGTATGTGAACTTTAATGTTCTATTTGAAGGGGCGCATTTTGTACAGGGAAGCATACATAGAATGCTTAACAGTGGAGAGGGGAGAGGTAACAGTTTATTGAGCATAATGTCAACAATAGCAGGGGGAAGGGAGGGGCACTCTCTTCATACAATATTGCAGTTGTTACCTATTATTAAATAAGTTTGTAACATGTCTTTGTTTATTAAGCAAGGCTTATTTCTGAGACAAGCAAACTCAAGTAAGGCTATTGAAATAACAGGTGAGTGTTAAAAGAAAAACAATTATCTGATTAGAAAACTACTGTAGATTCCTTTGCACCAAAATAAGAACAAACTTCATTTTGTTTGTTATTTATGAGGAACGAGATGAGCTCTACAAAGCCATAAAGAAATATGTATTGCTCATCTAAATTATACAAGTAAATAATAATATTAAAAAAGAACTACTGTAAGTAATTAGAGTGGTTTTCATTAACCCGTGAAACAAAGTGTGATAGTTAAACGGTAATAGTTAGTAAAACACAAAAAAGTACAATAGAATCAGATCACCACAAAGTGTAATACGCTAAAGCGTAGTTCACGGGTTAATGAAGGTTTTGACATTTCAACCTTACATCCACATGAAAGTAATGCCTAATATCGAGTGCCCTACAATAAGTGTTTTGCAGTCAAGTTGTTTTCTGTTAGTAGGTAAAAAAATATTCTAAATAATAGTAATCATAGCTATGGTCATCACTTACACATATAGAACTTGTAATGAAAAGAAAGAAAAAAAAAATATATATATATATATGCAGTCAAACAACAGAATTGCATGATAACCTTGAATATATTGAATAAAGGACTGCAAAAAACATCTTTTGTTCTAGTTGCTTGAATTGACCCTTGGCTATTTTTAGCTGAATTCCCCTCCCCCTCTAAAAAAGAAAATAATAATAATAATAGAACAAAACTAAAAAGAAAACAAACACAACAGAGACCCTCACCAACAATTTTGATTTTTTTTACTTTCCTTTAAAAGGGGATTGTCATGGTTAAGAGATTTGCAATAGCTCTAGAGCCCTGACACAATGAACTTCAGTGAAATTCTAATACTGACTTATGAGCTTTTGGTACATGTGGGAGACTTTAAACAAAACAAAAAAAAATGAGCACAAACTGTCAATTAACATAGTTCTCAATATAATATTGCATATTATTTAATAAGGTATTGACAGCTTTAAAAAAGTTCAACTGTTTGTAGACACTTAAAAGCCTACAATAAACACTGACTCCAGACATGCGCAGTACTATGCTGCTGCCCCTTTAAAGTAAAATACAGCTTTACTTAGTCAGCGTAGACAATATTGCGGATTTTGTCAATATTCTAATATGAATATGTCAATATTCTCCCCCCTTACGTCTTTATTTCTATTTATTTTATGCTTTTTACATGATACCAAAACAGCGTCTTTTTTCTTCGCTTATTTGATGTCATGTACACAATAAAAGAGATGCGCCCGTGCGCATGGCGAGTCCCCAAGGGACCCAAGACTCCCAAATAGACCTCTATTTTTTGTCATCCACAATCTATGCGAGCTGTGCGTGGCGTAACCGTATTACAGGCCTGGGATCCTGGTTATTGTCCTCCCCATTAATGCGCGGGTTGGGATAACCTTGCAAGAGTGTTGTACAGCATATTCGCTCGGAAATATCGGTGCTTGGGGCCTTCGGGTTCTTTACAGCCTTCCGTAAAAGCCTTGTGCTGCCATACCGATTGGGTAATCCGTATGTATGGTTTCCGTTTTGTTCTTCAGACCGGGTTCGATCCTAGGCCAATGGGCTTTATTTTTAGTTCGTTTTTTTTTCTTTGTGCTGGACCCCCTTAATCCTGATAGGTTTTGCGCAAAAATAAAAAAAAAGTGAGTTTGCAAAATAAGGTTGCTAGATTTATTGATTATATGTATTCAATTTGTTCCTAGGAAGTTAACAAAAAACACAAAGCAAAGAGTTTGAGGAAGTAAACAAGTATGTGAACTTTAATGTTCTATTTGAAGGGGTGCATTTTGTACAGGGAAGCATACATATAATGCTTAACTGGTGGAGAGGGAAGAGGTAAAAGTTTATTGAGCATAATTTCAACAATAGCAGGGGGAAGAGAGGGGCACTCTCTTCATACAATATTGCAGTTGTTACCTATTATTAAATAAGTTTGTAACATGTCTTTGTTTATTAAGCAAGGTCTATTTCTGAGACAAGCAAACTCAAGTAAGGCTGTTAAAATAACAGGTGAGTGTTAAAAGAAAAACAATTGTCTGATTAGAAAACTACTGTAGATTCCTTTGCAACAAAATAAGAACAAACTTCATTTTGTTTGTTATTTATGAGGAACGAGATGAGCTCTACAAAGCCATAAAGAATTATATATTGCTCATCTAAATTATACAAGTAAATAATAATATTAAAAAAGAACTACTGTAAGTAATTAGAGTGGTTTTCATTAACCCGTGAAACAAAGTGTGATAGTTAAACGGTAATAGTTAGTAAAACACAAAAAAGTACAATAGAATCAGATCACCACAAAGTGTAATACGCTAAAGCGTAGTTCACGGGTTAATGAAGGTTTTGACATTTCAACCTTTCATCCACATGAAAGTAATGCCTAATATCGAGTGCCCTACAGTAAGTGTTTTGCAGTCAAGTTGTTTTCTGTTAGTAGGTAAAAAAATATTCTAAATAATAGTAATCATAGCTATGGTCACCACTTACACATATAGAACTTGTAATGAAAAGAAAAAAAATATATATATATGCAGTCAAACAACATAATTGCATGATAACCTTGAATATATTGAATAAAGGACTGCAAAAAAACATCTTTTGTACTAGTTGCTTGAATTGACCCTTGGCTATTTTTAGCTGAATTCCCCTCCACCTCTAAAAAAGAAAATAATAATAATAATAGAACAAAACTAAAAAGAAAACAAACACAGCAGAAACCCCCACCAACAATTTTGATTTTTTTTACTTTCCTTTAAAAGGGGAGTGTCATGTTTAAGAGATTTGCAATAGCTCTAGAGCCCTGACACAATGAACTTCAGTGAAATTCTAATACTGACTTATGAGCTTTTGGTACATGTGGGAGACTTTAAACAAAACAATAAAAATGACCACAAACTGTCCATTAACATAGTTTTCAATATAATATTGCATATTATTTAATAAGGTATTGACAGCTTTTAAAAAGTTCAACTGTTCGTAGACACTTAAAAGCCTACAATAAACACTGACTCCAGACATGCGCAGTACTATGCTGCTGCCCCTTTAAAGTAAAATACAGCTTTACTTAGTCAGCGTAGACAATATTGCGGATTTTGTCAATATTCTAATATGAATATGTCAATATTCTCCCCCCTTACGTCTTTATTTTTATTTATTTTATGCTTTTCACATGATACCAAAACAGCGTCTTTTTTCTTCGATAATTTGATGTCATGTACACAATAAAAGAGATGCGCCCGTGCGCATGGGGAGTCTCCAAGGGACCCAAGACGCCCAAATAGACCTCTATTTTTTGTCATCCACAATCTCGGCGAGCTGTGCGTGGCGTAACCGTATTACAGGCCTGGGATCCTGGTTATTGTCCTCCCCATTAATGCACGGGTTGGGATAACGTTGCAAGAGTGTTGTACAGCATATTCGCTCGGAAATATCGGTGCTTGGGGCCTTCGGGTTCTTTACAGCCTTCCGTAAAAGCCTTGTGCTGCCATACCGATTGGGTAATCCGTATGTATGGTTTCCGTTCTGTTCTTCAGACCGGGTTCGATCCCAGGCCAATGGGCTTTATTTTTAGTTCGTTTTTTTTTCTTTGTGCTGGACCCCCTTAATCCTGATAGGTTTTGCGCAAAAATAAAAAAAAAGTGAGTTTGCAAAATAAGGTTGCTAGATTTATTGATTATATGTATTCAATTTGTTCCTAGGAAGTTAACAAAAAACACAAAGCAAAGAGTTTGAGGAAGTAAACAAGTACATGATACCAAAACAGCGTCTTTTTTCTTCGCTAATTTGATGTCATGTACACAATAAAAGAGATGCGCCCGTGCGCATGGCGAGTCCCCAAGGGACCCAAGACTCCCAAATAGACCTCTATTTTTTGTCATCCACAATCTATGCGAGCTGTGCGTGGCGTAACCGTATTACAGGCCTGGGATCCTGGTTATTGTCCTCCCCATTAATGCGCGGGTTGGGATAACCTTGCAAGAGTGTTGTACAGCATATTCGCTCGGAAATATCGGTGCTTGGGGCCTTCGGGTTCTTTACAGCCTTCCGTAAAAGCCTTGTGCTGCCATACCGATTGGGTAATCCGTATGTATGGTTTCCGTTTTGTTCTTCAGACCGGGTTCGATCCTAGGCCAATGGGCTTTATTTTTAGTTCGTTTTTTTTTCTTTGTGCTGGACCCCCTTAATCCTGATAGGTTTTGCGCAAAAATAAAAAAAAAGTGAGTTTGCAAAATAAGGTTGCTAGATTTATTGATTATATGTATTCAATTTGTTCCTAGGAAGTTAACAAAAAACACAAAGCAAAGAGTTTGAGGAAGTAAACAAGTATGTGAACTTTAATGTTCTATTTGAAGGGGTGCATTTTGTACAGGGAAGCATACATATAATGCTTAACTGGTGGAGAGGGAAGAGGTAAAAGTTTATTGAGCATAATTTCAACAATAGCAGGGGGAAGAGAGGGGCACTCTCTTCATACAATATTGCAGTTGTTACCTATTATTAAATAAGTTTGTAACATGTCTTTGTTTATTAAGCAAGGTCTATTTCTGAGACAAGCAAACTCAAGTAAGGCTGTTAAAATAACAGGTGAGTGTTAAAAGAAAAACAATTGTCTGATTAGAAAAGTACTGTAGATTCCTTTGCAACAAAATAAGAACAAACTTCATTTTGTTTGTTATTTATGAGGAACGAGATGAGCTCTACAAAGCCATAAAGAATTATATATTGCTCATCTAAATTATACAAGTAAACAATAATATTAAAAAAGAACTACTGTAAGTAATTAGAGTGGTTTTCATTAACCCGTGAAACAAAGTGTGATAGTTAAACGGTAATAGTTAGTAAAACACAAAAAAGTACAATAGAATCAGATCACCACAAAGTGTAATACGCTAAAGCGTAGTTCACGGGTTAATGAAGGTTTTGACATTTCAACCTTACATCCACATGAAAGTAATGCCTAATATCGAGTGCCCTACAGTAAGTGTTTTGCAGTCAAGTTGTTTTCTGTTAGTAGGTAAAAAAATATTCTAAATAATAGTAATCATAGCTATGGTCACCACTTACACATATAGAACTTGTAATGAAAAGAAAAAAAAATATATATATATATGCAGTCAAACAACATAATTGCATGATAACCTTGAATATATTGAATAAAGGACTGCGAAAAAACATCTTTTGTACTAGTTGCTTGAATTGACCCTTGGCTATTTTTAGCTGAATTCCCCTCCACCTCTAAAAAAGAAAATAATAATAATAATAGAACAAAACTAAAAAGAAAACAAACACAGCAGAAACCCCCACCAACAATTTTGATTTTTTTTACTTTCCTTTAAAAGGGGAGTGTCATGTTTAAGAGATTTGCAATAGCTCTAGAGCCCTGACACAATGAACTTCAGTGAAATTCTAATACTGACTTATGAGCTTTTGGTACATGTGGGAGACTTTAAACAAAACAATAAAAATGACCACAAACTGTCCATTAACATAGTTTTCAATATAATATTGCATATTATTTAATAAGGTATTGACAGCTTTTAAAAAGTTCAACTGTTCGTAGACACTTAAAAGCCTACAATAAACACTGACTCCAGACATGCGCAGTACTATGCTGCTGCCCCTTTAAAGTAAAATACAGCTTTACTTAGTCAGCGTAGACAATATTGAGGATTTTGTCAATATTCTAATATGAATATGTCAATATTCTCCCCCCTTACGTCTTTATTTTTATTTATTTTATGCTTTTCACATGATACCAAAACAGCGTCTTTTTTCTTCGATAATTTGATGTCATGTACACAATAAAAGAGATGCGCCCGTGCGCATGGGGAGTCTCCAAGGGACCCAAGACGCCCAAATAGACCTCTATTTTTTGTCATCCACAATCTCGGCGAGCTGTGCGTGGCGTAACCGTATTACAGGCCTGGGATCCTGGTTATTGTCCTCCCCATTAATGCACGGGTTGGGATAACGTTGCAAGAGTGTTGTACAGCATATTCGCTCGGAAATATCGGTGCTTGGGGCCTTCGGGTTCTTTACAGCCTTCCGTAAAAGCCTTGTGCTGCCATACCGATTGGGTAATCCGTATGTATGGTTTCCGTTTTGTTCTTCAGACCGGGTTCGATCCCAGGCCAATGGGCTTTTTTTTTAGTTCGTTTTTTTTTTCTTTGTGCTGGACCCCCTTAATCCTGATAGGTTTTGCGCAAAAATAATACAAAAAGTGAGTTTGCAAAATAAGGTTGCTAGATTTATTGATTATATGTATTCAATTTGTTCCTAGGAAGTTAACAAAAAACACAAAGCAAAGAGTTTGAGGAAGTAAACAAGTATGTGAACTTTAATGTTCTATTTGAAGGGGCGCTTTTTGTACAGGGAAGCATACATAGAATGCTTAACTGGTGGAGAGGGAAGAGGTAAAAGTTTATTGAGCATAATTTCAACAATAGCAGGGGGAAGAGAGGGGCACTCTCTTCATACAATATTGCAGTTGTTACCTATTATTAAATAAGTTTGTAACATGTCTTTGTTTATTAAGCAAGGTCTATTTCTGAGACAAGCAAACTCAAGTAAGGCTGTTAAAATAACAGGTGAGTGTTAAAAGAAAAACAATTGTCTGATTAGAAAACTACTGTAGATTCCTTTGCACCAAAATAAGAACAAACTTCATTTTGTTTGTTTTTTATGAGGAACGAGATGAGCTCTACAAAGCCATAAAGAAATATATATTGCTCATCTAAATTATACAAGTAAATAATAATATTAAAAAAGAACTACTGTAAGTAATTAGAGTGGTTTTCATTAACCCGTGAAACAAAGTGTGATAGTTAAACAGTAATAGTTAGTAAAACACAAAAAAGTACAATAGAATCAGATCACCACAAAGTGTAATACGCTAAATCGTAGTTCACGGGTTAATGAAGGTTTTGACATTTCACCCTTACATCCACATGAAAGTAATGCCTAATATCGAGTGCCCTACAATAAGTGTTTTGCAGTCAAGTTGTTTTCTGTTAGTAGGTAAAAAAATATTCTAAATAATAGTAATCATAGCTATGGTCATCACTTACACATATAGAACTTGTAATGAAAAGAAAGAAAAAAAATATATATATATATATATATGCAGTCAAACAACAGAATTGCATGATAACCTTGAATATATTGAATAAAGGACTGCAAAAAACATCTTTTGTTCTAGTTGCTTGAATTGACCCTTGGCTATTTTTAGCTGAATTCCCCTCCCCCTCTAAAAAAGAAAATAATAATAATAATAGAACAAAACTAAAAAGAAAACAAACACAACAGAGACCCTCACCAACAATTTTGATTTTTTTTACTTTCCTTTAAAAGGGGATTGTCATGGTTAAGAGATTTGCAATAGCTCTAGAGCCCTGACACAATGAACTTCAGTGAAATTCTAATACTGACTTATGAGCTTTTGGTACATGTGGGAGACTTTAAACAAAACAAAAAAAAATGAGCACAAACTGTCAATTAACATAGTTCTCAATATAATATTGCATATTATTTAATAAGGTATTCACAGCTTTTAAAAAGTTCAACTGTTTGTTGACACTTAAAAGCCTACAATAATCACTGACTCCAGACATGCGCAGTACTATGTTGCTGCCCCTTTAAAGTAAAATACAGCTTTACTTAGTCAGCGTAGACAAAATTGCGGATTTTGTCAATATTCTAATATAAAGATTGCAATATTCTCCAACCTTACGTCTTTATTTCTATTTATTTTATGATTTTCACATGATACCAAAACAGCGTCTTTTTTCTTCGTTAATTTGATGTCATGTACACAATAAAAGAGATGCGCCCGTGCGCATGGCGAGTCCCCAAGGGACCCAAGACGCCCAAATAGACCTCTATTTTTTGTCATCCACAATCTCGGCGAGCTGTGCGTGGCGTAACCGTATTACAGGCCTGGGATCCTGGTTATTGTCCTCCCCATTAATGCGCGGGTTGGGATAACCTTGCAAGAGTGTTGTACAGCATATTCGCAAGGAAATATCGGTGCTTGGGGCCTTCGGGTTCTTTACAGCCTTCCGTAAAAGCCTTGTGCTGCCATACCGATTGGGTAATCCGTATGTATGGTTTCCGTTTTGTTCTTCAGACCGGGTTCGATCCCAGGCCAATTTTTACTTTTTTTTTAATTCGTTTTTTTTCTTTGTGCTGGACCCCCTTAATCCTGATAGGTTTTGCGCAAAAATAATAAAAAAAAGTGAGTTTGCAAAATAAGCTTGCTAGATTTATTGATTATATGTATTCAATTTGTTCCTAGGAAGTTAACAAAAAACACAAAGCAAAGAGTTTGAGAGAGTAAACAAGTATGTGAACTTTAATGTTCTATTTGAAGGGGCGCATTTTGTACAGGGAAGCATACATAGAATGCTTAACTGGTGGAGAGGGGAGAGGTAACAGTTTATTGAGCATAATGTCAACAATAGCAGGGGGAAGGGAGGGGCACTCTCTTCATACAATATTGCAGTTGTTACCTATTATTAAATAAGTTTGTAAGATATATTTGTTTATTAAGCAAGGTCTATTCCTGAGACAAGCAAACTCAAGTAAGAGCTGTTGAAATAACAGGTGAGTGTTAAAGAAAAAAACAATTATCTGATTAGAAAACTAATGTAGATTCCTTTGCACCAAATAAGAACAAACTTCATTTTGTTTGTTATTTATGAGGAACGAGATGAGCTCTACAAGGCCAAGAAGAAATATGTATTGCTCATCTAAATTATACAAGTAAATAATAATATTAAAAAAGAATTACTGTAAGCAATTAGAGTGGTTTTCATTAACCCGTGAAACAAAGTGTGATAGTTAAATGGTAATAGTTAGTAAAACACAAAAAAGAACAATAGAATCAGATCACAACAAAGTGTAATACGCTAAAGCGTAGTTCACGGGTTAATGAAGGTTTTGACATCTCAACCTTACATCCACATGAAAGTAATGCCTAATATCGAGTGCCCTACAGTAAGTGTTTTGCAGTCAAGTTGTTTTCTGTTAGTAGGTAAAAAATTATTCTAAATAATAGTAATCATAGCTATGGTCACCACTTACACATATAGCACTTGTATTGAAAAGAAAGAAAAAATATATATATGCAGTCAAACAACAGAGTTGCATGATAACCTTGAATATATTGAATAAAGGACTGCAAAAAAACATCTTTTGTACTAGTTGCTTGAATTGACCCTTGGCTATTTTTAGCTGAATTCCCCTCCTCCACTAAAAAAGAAAATAATAATAATAATAGAACAAAACTAAAAAGAAAACAAACACAGCAAAGACCCCCACCAACAATTTTGATATTTTTTTACTCTCCTTTAAAGGGGGAGTGTCATGTTTAAGAGATTTGCAATAGCTCTAGAGCCTTGACACAATGAACTTCAGTGAAATTCTAATACTGACTTATGAGCTTTTGGTACATGTGGGAGACTTTAAACAAAACAAAAAAAATTACCACAAACTGTCCATTAACATAGTTTTCAATATAATATTGCATATTATTAAATAAGGTATTCACAGCTTTTAAAAAGTTCAACTGTTTGTTGACACTTAAAAGCCTACAATAATCACTGACTCCAGACATGCGCAGTACTATGTTGCTGCCCCTTTAAAGTAAAATACAGCTTTACTTAGTCAGCGTAGACAAAATTGCGGATTTTGTCAATATTCTAATATAAAGATTGCAATATTCTCCAACCTTACGTCTTTATTTCTATTTATTTTATGATTTTCACATGATACCGAAACAGCGTCTTTTTTCTTCGCTAATTTGATGTCATGTACACAAAAAAAGAGATGCGCCCGTGCGCATGGCGAGTCCCCAAGGGACCCAAGACGCCCAAATAGACCTCTATTTTTTGTCATCCACAATCTCGGCGAGCTGTGCGTGGCGTAACCGTATTACAGGCCTGGGATCCTGGTTATTGTTCTCCCCATTAATGCGCGGGTTGGGATAACCTTGCAAGAATGTTTTACAGCATATTCGCTCGGAAATATCGGTGCTTGGGGCCTTCGGGTTCTTTACAGCCTTCCGTAAAAGCCTTGTGCTGCCATACCGATTGGGTAATCCGTATGTATGGTTTCCGTTTTGTTCTTCAGACCGGGTTCGATCCCAGGCCAATGGGCTTTTTTTTTTTAATTCGTTTTTTTTTCTTTGTGCTGGACCCCCTTAATCCTGATAGGTTTTGCGCAAAAATAATAAAAAAAGTGAGTTTGCAAAATAAGCTTGCTAGATTTATTGATTATATGTATTCAATTTGTTCCTAGGAAGTTAACAAAAAACACAAAGCAAAGAGTTTGAGGAAGTAAACAAGTATGTGAACTTTAATGTTCTATTTGAAGGGGCGCTTTTTGTACAGGGAAGCATACATAGAATGCTTAACTGGTGGAGAGGGGAGAGGTAACAGTTTATTGAGCATAATGTCAACAATAGCAGGGGGAAGGGAGGGGCACTCTCTTCATACAATATTGCAGTTGTTACCTATTATTAAATAAGTTTGTAAGATATATTTGTTTATTAAGCAAGGTCTATTTCTAAGACAAGCAAACTCAAGTAAGAGCTGTTGAAATAACAGGTGAGTGTTAAAAAAAACAATTATCTGATTAGAAAACTAATGTAGATTCCTTTGCACCAAATAAGAACAAACTTCATTTTGTTTGTTATTTATGAGGAACGAGATGAGCTATACAAGGTCAAGAAGAAATATGTATTGCTCATGTAAATTATACAAGTAAATCATAATATTAAAAAAGAATTACTGTAAGCAATTAGAGTGGTTTTCATTAACCCGTGAAACAAAGTGTGATAGTTAAACGGTAATAGTTAGTAAAACACAAAAAAGAACAATAGAATCAGATCACCACAAAGTGTAATACGCTAAAGCGTAGTTCACGGGTTAATGAAGGTTTTGACATCTCAACCTTACATCCACATGAAAGTAATGCCTAATATCGAGTGCCCTACAGTAAGTGTTTTGCAGTCAAGTTGTTTTCTGTTAGTAGGTAAAAAATTATTCTAAATAATAGTAATCATAGCTATGGTCACCACTTACACATATAGCACTTGTATTGAAAAGAAAGAAAAAATATATATATATGCAGTCAAACAACAGAGTTGCATGATAACCTTGAATATATTGAATAAAGGACTGCAAAAAAACATCTTTTGTACTAGTTGCTTGAATTGACCCTTGGCTATTTTTAGCTGAATTCCCCTCCTCCTCTAAAAAAGAAAATAATAATAATAATAGAACAAAACTAAAAAGAAAACAAACACAGCAGAGACCCTCACCAACAATTTTGATTTTTTTTACTTTCCTTTAAAAGGGGATTGCCATGTTTAAGAGATTTGCAATAGCTCTAGAGCCTTGACACAATGAACTTCAGTGAAATTCTAATACTGACTTATGAGCTTTTGGTACATGTGGGAGACTTTAAACAAAACAAAAAAAAATGAGCACAAACTGTCAATTAACATAGTTTTCAATATAATATTGCATATTATTAAATAAGGTATTCACAGCTTTTAAAAAGTTCAACTGTTTGTTGACACTTAAAAGCCTACAATAATCACTGACTCCAGACATGCGCAGTACTATGTTGCTGCCCCTTTAAAGTAAAATACAGCTTTACTTAGTCAGCGTAGACAAAATTGCGGATTTTGTCAATATTCTAATATAAAGATTGCAATATTCTCCAACCTTACGTCTTTATTTCTATTTATTTTATGATTTTCACATGATACCAAAACAGCGTCTTTTTTCTTCGTTAATTTGATGTCATGTACACAATAAAAGAGATGCGCCCGTGCGCATGGCGAGTCCCCAAGGGACCCAAGACGCCCAAATAGACCTCTATTTTTTGTCATCCACAATCTCGGCGAGCTGTGCGTGGCGTAACCGTATTACAGGCCTGGGATCCTGGTTATTGTCCTCCCCATTAATGCGCGGGTTGGGATAACCTTGCAAGAGTGTTGTACAGCATATTCGCAAGGAAATATCGGTGCTTGGGGCCTTCGGGTTCTTTACAGCCTTCCGTAAAAGCCTTGTGCTGCCATACCGATTGGGTAATCCGTATGTATGGTTTCCGTTTTGTTCTTCAGACCGGGTTCGATCCCAGGCCAATTTTTACTTTTTTTTTAATTCGTTTTTTTTTCTTTGTGCTGGACCCCCTTAATCCTGATAGGTTTTGCGCAAAAAAAAAAAAAAAAAGTGAGTTTGCAAAATAAGCTTGCTAGATTTATTGATTATATGTATTCAATTTGTTCCTAGGAAGTTAACAAAAAACACAAAGCAAAGAGTTTGAGGAAGTAAACAAGTATGTGAACTTTAATGTTCTATTTGAAGGGGCGCATTTTGTACAGGGAAGCATACATAGAATGCTTAACTGGTGGAGAGGGGAGAGGTAACAGTTTATTGAGCATAATGTCAACAATAGCAGGGGGAAGGGAGGGGCACTCTCTTCATACAATATTGCAGTTGTTACCTATTATTAAATAAGTTTGTAAGATATATTTGTTTATTAAGCAAGGTCTATTTCTAAGACAAGCAAACTCAAGTAAGAGCTGTTGAAATAACAGGTGAGTGTTAAAAAAAACAATTATCTGATTAGAAAACTAATGTAGATTCCTTTGCACCAAATAAGAACAAACTTCATTTTGTTTGTTATTTATGAGGAACGAGATGAGCTCTACAAGGCCAAGAAGAAATATGTATTGCTCATCTAAACTATACAAGTAAATCATAATATTAAAAAAGAATTACTGTAAGCAATTAGAGTGGTTTTCATTAACCCGTGAAACAAAGTGTGATAGTTAAACGGTAATAGTTAGTAAAACACAAAAAAGAACAATAGAATCAGATCACAACAAAGTGTAATACGCTAAAGCGTAGTTCACGGGTTAATGAAGGTTTTGACGTCTCAACCTTACATCCACATGAAAGTAATGCCTAATATCGAGTGCCCTACAGTAAGTGTTTTGCAGTCAAGTTGTTTTCTGTTAGTAGGTAAAAAATTATTCTAAATAATAGTAATCATAGCTATGGTCACCACTTACACATATAGCACTTGTAATGAAAAGAAAGAAAATATATATATATGCAGTCAAACAACAGAGTTGCATGATAACCTTGAATATATTGAATAAAGGACTGCAAAAAAACATCTTTTGTACTAGTTGCTTGAATTCACCCTTGGCTATTTTTAGCTGAATTCCCCTCCTCCTCTAAAAAAGAAAATAATAATAATAATAGAACAAAACTAAAAAGAAAACAAACACAGCAGAGACCCCCTCCAACAATTTTGATATTTTTTTACTTTCCTTTAAAGGGGGAGTGTCATGTTTAAGAGATTTGCAATAGCTCTAGAGCCTTGACACAATGAACTTCATCGAAATTCTAATACTGACTTATGAGCTTTTGGTACATGTGGGAGACTTTAAAAAAAACAAAAAAAATTACCACAAACTGTCCATTAACATAGTTTTCAATATAATATTGCATATTATTTAATAAGGTATTGACAGCTTTTAAAAAGTTCAACTGTTTGTAGACACTTAAAAGCCTACAATAAACACTGACTCCAGACATGCGCAGTACTATGCTGCTGCCCCTTTAAAGTAAAATGCAGCTTTGCTTAGTCAGCGTAGACAATATAGCGGATTTTGTCAATATTCTAATATGAATATGTCAATATTCTCCCCCCTTACGTCTTTATTTCTATTTATTTTATGCTTTTCACATGATACCAAAACAGCGTCTTTTTTCTTCGCTAATTTGATGTCATGTACACAAAAAAAGAGATGCGCCCGTGCACATGGCGAGTCCCCAAGGGACCCAAGACGCCCAAATAGACCTCTATTTTTTGTCATCCACAATCTCGGCGAGCTGTGCGTGGCGTAACCGTATTACAGGCCTGGGATCCTGGTTATTGTCCTCCCCATTAATGCGCGGGTTGGGATAACCTTGCAAGAGTGTTGTACAGCATATTCGCTCGGAAATATCGGTGCTTGGGGCCTTCGGGTTCTTTACAGCCTTCCGTAAAAGCCTTGTGCTGCCATACCGATTGGGTAATCCGTATGTATGGTTTCCGTTTTGTTCTTCAGACCGGGTTCGATCCCAGGCCAATGGGCTTTTTTTTTAATTCGTTTTTTTTTCTTTGTGCTGGACCCCCTTAATCCTGATAGGTTTTGCGCAAAAATAATAAAAAAAGTGAGTTTGCAAAATAAGCTTGCTAGATTTATTGATTATATGTATTCAATTTGTTCCTAGGAAGTTAACAAAAAACACAAAGCAAAGAGTTTGAGGAAGTAAACAAGTACGTGAACTTTAATGTTCTATTTGAAGGGGCGCTTTTTGTACAGGGAAGCATACATAGAATGCTTAACTGGTGGAGAGGGGAGAGGTAACAGTTTATTGAGCATAATGTCAACAATAGCAGGGGGAAGGGAGGGGCACTCTCTTCATACAATATTGCAGTTGTTACCTATTATTAAATAAGTTTGTAAGATATATTTGTTTATTAAGCAAGGTCTATTTCTAAGACAAGCAAACTCAAGTAAGAGCTGTTGAAATAACAGGTGAGTGTTAAAAAAAACAATTATCTGATTAGAAAACTAATGTAGATTCCTTTGCACCAAATAAGAACAAACTTCATTTTGTTTGTTATTTATGAGGAACGAGATGAGCTCTACAAGGCCAAGAAGAAATATGTATTGCTCATCTAAATTATACAAGTAAATCATAATATTAAAAAAGAATTACTGTAAGCAATTAGAGTGGTTTTCATTAACCCGTGAAACAAAGTGTGATAGTTAAACGGTAATAGTTAGTAAAACACAAAAAAGAACAATAGAATCAGATCACAACAAAGTGTAATACGCTAAAGCGTAGTTCACGGGTTAATGAAGGTTTTGACGTCTCAACCTTACATCCACATGAAAGTAATGCCTAATATCGAGTGCCCTACAGTAAGTGTTTTGCAGTCAAGTTGTTTTCTGTTAGTAGGTAAAAAATTATTCTAAATAATAGTAATCATAGCTATGGTCACCACTTACACATATAGCACTTGTAATGAAAAGAAAGAAAAAATATATATATGCAGTCAAACAACAGAGTTGCATGATAACCTTGAATATATTGAATAAAGGACTGCAAAAAAACATCTTTTGTACTAGTTGCTTGAATTCACCCTTGGCTATTTTTAGCTGAATTCCCCTCCTCCTCTAAAAAAGAAAATAATAATAATAATAGAACAAAACTAAAAAGAAAACAAACACAGCAGAGACCCCCACCAACAATTTTGATATTTTTTTACTTTCCTTTAAAGGGGGAGTGTCATGTTTAAGAGATTTGCAATAGCTCTAGAGCCTTGACACAATGAACTTCAGTGAAATTCTAATACTGACTTATGAGCTTTTGGTACATGTGGGAGACTTTAAACAAAACAAAAAAAATTACCACAAACTGTCCATTAACATAGTTTTCAATATAATATTGCATATTATTTAATAAGGTATTGACATCTTTTAAAAAGTTCAACTGTTTGTAGACACTTAAAAGCCTACAATAAACACTGACTCCAGACATGCGCAGTACTATGCTGCTGCCCCTTTAAAGTAAAATACAGCTTTGCTTAGTCAGCGTAGACAATATAGCGGATTTTGTCAATATTCTAATATGAATATGTCAATATTCTCCCCCCTTACGCCTTTATTTCTATTTATTTTATGCTTTTCACATGATACCAAAACAGCGTCTTTTTTCTTCGCTAATTTGATGTCATGTACACAAAAAAAGAGATGCGCCCGTGCGCATGGCGAGTCCCCAAGGGACCCAAGACGCCCAAATAGACCTCTATTTTTTGTCATCCACAATCTCGGCGAGCTGTGCGTGGCGTAACCGTATTACAGGCCTGGGATCCTGGTTATTGTTCTCCCCATTAATGCGCGGGTTGGGATAACCTTTTGCAAGAATGTTTTACAGCATATTCGCTCGGAAATATCGGTGCTTGGGGCCTTCGGGTTCTTTACAGCCTTCCGTAAAAGCCTTGTGCTGCCATACCGATTGGGTAATCCGTATGTATGGTTTCCGTTTTGTTCTTCAGACCGGGTTCGATCCCAGGCCAATGGGCTTTTTTTTTTAATTCGTTTTTTTTTCTTTGTGCTGGACCCCCTTAATCCTGATAGGTTTTGCGCAAAAATAATAAAAAAAGTGAGTTTGCAAAATAAGCTTGCTAGATTTATTGATTATATGTATTCAATTTGTTCCTAGGAAGTTAACAAAAAACACAAAGCAAAGAGTTTGAGGAAGTAAACAAGTATGTGAACTTTAATGTTCTATTTGAAGGGGCGCTTTTTGTACAGGGAAGCATACATAGAATGCTTAACTGGTGGAGAGGGGAGAGGTAACAGTTTATTGAGCATAATGTCAACAATAGCAGGGGGAAGGGAGGGGCACTCTCTTCATACAATATTGCAGTTGTTACCTATTATTAAATAAGTTTGTAAGATATATTTGTTTATTAAGCAAGGTCTATTTCTAAGACAAGCAAACTCAAGTAAGAGCTGTTGAAATAACAGGTGAGTGTTAAAAAAAACAATTATCTGATTAGAAAACTAATGTAGATTCCTTTGCACCAAATAAGAACAAACTTCATTTTGTTTGTTATTTATGAGGAACGAGATGAGCTCTACAAGGTCAAGAAGAAATATGTATTGCTCATGTAAATTATACAAGTAAATCATAATATTAAAAAAGAATTACTGTAAGCAATTAGAGTGGTTTTCATTAACCCGTGACACAAAGTGTGATAGTTAAACGGTAATAGTTAGTAAAACACAAAAAAGAACAATAGAATCAGATCACCACAAAGTGTAATACGCTAAAGCGTAGTTCACGGGTTAATGAAGGTTTTGACATCTCAACCTTACATCCACATGAAAGTAATGCCTAATATCGAGTGCCCTACAATAAGTGTTTTGCAGTCAAGTTGTTTTCTGTTAGTAGGTAAAAAAATATTCTAAATAATAGTAATCATAGCTATGGTCATCACTTACACATATAGAACTTGTAATGAAAAGAAAGAAAAAAAAATATATATATATATGCAGTCAAACAACAGAATTGCATGATAACCTTGAATATATTGAATAAAGGACTGCAAAAAAACATATTTTGTTCTAGTTGCTTGAATTGACCCTTGGCTATTTTTAGCTGAATTCCCCTCCCCCTCTAAAAAAGAAAATAATAATAATAATAGAACAAAACTAAAAAGAAAACAAACACAACAGAGACCCTCACCAACAATTTTGATTTTTTTTTACTTTCCTTTAAAAGGGGAGTGTCATGGTTAAGAGATTTGCAATAGCTCTAGAGCCCTGACACAATGAACTTCAGTGAAATTCTAATACTGACTTATGAGCTTTTGGTACATGTGGGAGACTTTAAACAAAACAAAAAAAATGAGCACAAACTGTCAATTAACATAGTTTTCAATATAATATTGCATATTATTAAATAAGGTATTCACAGCTTTTAAAAAGTTCAACTGTTTGTTGACACTTAAAAGCCTACAATAATCACTGACTCCAGACATGCGCAGTACTATGTTGCTGCCCCTTTAAAGTAAAATACAGCTTTACTTAGTCAGCGTAGACAAAATTGCGGATTTTATCAATATTCTAATATAAAGATGGCAATATTCTCCCCCCTTACGTCCTTATTTCTATTTATTTTATGATTTTCACATGATACCAAAACAGCGTCTTTTTTCTTCGCTAATTTGATGTCATGTACACAATAAAAGAGATGCGCCCGTGCGCATGGCGAGTCCCCAAGGGACCCAAGACGCCCAAATAGACCTCTATTTTTTGTCATCCACAATCTCGGCGAGCTGTGCGTGGCGTAACCGTATTACAGGCCTGGGATCCTGGTTATTGTCCTCCCCATTAATGCGCGGGTTGGGATAACCTTGCAAGAGTGTTGTACAGCATATTCGCTCGGAAATATCGGTGCTTGGGGCCTTCGGGTTCTTTACAGCCTTCCGTAAAAGCCTTGTGCTGCCATACCGATTGGGTAATCCGTATGTATGGTTTCCGTTTTGTTCTTCAGACCGTGTTCGATCCCAGGCCAATTTTTACTTTTTTTTTAATTCGTTTTTTTTCTTTGTGCTGGACCCCCTTAATCCTGATAGTTTTTGCGCAAAAATAAAAAAAAAAGTGAGTTTGCAAAATAAGCTTGCTAGATTTATTGATTATATGTATTCAATTTGTTCCTAGGAAGTTAACAAAAAACACAAAGCAAAGAGTTTGAGGAAGTAAACAAGTATGTGAACTTTAATGTTCTATTTGAAGGGGCGCATTTTGTACAGGGAAGCATACATAGAATGCTTAACTGGTGGAGAGGGGAGAGGTAACAGTTTATTGAGCATAATGTCAACAATAGCAGGGGGAAGGGAGGGGCACTCTCTTCATACAATATTGCAGTTGTTACCTATTATTAAATAAGTTTGTAAGATATATTTGTTTATTAAGCAAGGTCTATTTCTGAGACAAGCAAACTCAAGTAAGAGCTGTTGAAATAACAGGTGAGTGTTAAAAAAAAAACAATTATCTGATTAGAAAACTAATGTAGATTCCTTTGCACCAAATAAGAACAAACTTCATTTTGTTTGCTATTTATGAGGAACGAGATGAGCTCTACAAGGCCAAGAAGAAATATGTATTGCTCATCTAAATTATACAAGTAAATAATAATATTAAAAAAGAATTACTGTAAGCAATTAGAGTGGTTTTCATTAACCCGTGAAACAAAGTGTGATAGTTAAACGGTAATAGTTAGTAAAACACAAAAAAGAACAATAGAATCAGATCACAACAAAGTGTAATACGCTAAAGCGTAGTTCACGGGTTAATGAAGGTTTTGACATCTCAACCTTACATCCACATGAAAGTAATGCCTAATATCGAGTGCCCTACAGTAAGTGTTTTGCAGTCAAGTTGTTTTCTGTTAGTAGGTAAAAAATTATTCTAAATAATAGTAATCATAGCTATGGTCACCACTTACACATATAGCACTTGTATTGAAAAGAAAGAAAAAATATATATATGCAGTCAAACAACAGAGTTGCATGATAACCTTGAATATATTGAATAAAGGACTGCAAAAAAACATCTTTTGTACTAGTTGCTTGAATTGACCCTTGGCTATTTTTAGCTGAATTCCCCTCCTCATCTAAAAAAGAAAATAATAATAATAATAGAACAAAACTAAAAAGAAAACAAACACAGCAGAGACCCTCACCAACAATTTTGATTTTTTTTACTTTCCTTTAAAAGGGGATTGCCATGTTTAAGAGATTTGCAATAGCTCTAGAGCCTTGACACAATGAACTTCAGTGAAATTCTAATACTGACTTATGAGCTTTTGGTACATGTGGGAGACTTTAAACAAAACAAAAAAAAATGAGCACAAACTGTCAATTAACATAGTTTTCAATATAATATTGCATATTATTAAATAAGGTATTCACAGCTTTTAAAAAGTTCAACTGTTTGTTGACACTTAAAAGCCTACAATAATCACTGACTTCAGACATGCGCAGTACTATGTTGCTGCCCCTTTAAAGTAAAATACAGCTTTACTTAGTCAGCGTAGACAAAATTGCGGATTTTGTCAATATTCTAATATAAAGATTGCAATATTCTCCAACCTTACGTCTTTATTTCTATTTATTTTATGATTTTCACATGATACCGAAACAGCGTCTTTTTTCTTCGCTAACTTGATGTCATGTACACAAAAAAAGAGATGCGCCCGTGCGCATGGCGAGTCCCCAAGGGACCCAAGACGCCCAAATAGACCTCTATTTTTTGTCATCCACAATCTCGGCGAGCTGTGCGTGGCGTAACCGTATTACAGGCCTGGGATCCTGGTTATTGTTCTCCCCATTAATGCGCGGGTTGGGATAACCTTGCAAGAATGTTTTACAGCATATTCGCTCGGAAATATCGGTGCTTGGGGCCTTCGGGTTCTTTACAGCCTTCCGTAAAAGCCTTGTGCTGCCATACCGATTGGGTAATCCGTATGTATGGTTTCCGTTTTGTTCTTCAGACCGGGTTCGATCCCAGGCCAATGGGCTTTTTTTTTTAATTCGTTTTTTTTTCTTTGTGCTGGACCCCCTTAATCCTGATAGGTTTTGCGCAAAAATAATAAAAAAAGTGAGTTTGCAAAATAAGCTTGCTAGATTTATTGATTATATGTATTCAATTTGTTCCTAGGAAGTTAACAAAAAACACAAAGCAAAGAGTTTGAGGAAGTAAACAAGTATGTGAACTTTAATGTTCTATTTGAAGGGGCGCTTTTTGTACAGGGAAGCATACATAGAATGCTTAACTGGTGGAGAGGGGAGAGGTAACAGTTTATTGAGCATAATGTCAACAATAGCAGGGGGAAGGGAGGGGCACTCTCTTCATACAATATTGCAGTTGTTACCTATTATTAAATAAGTTTGTAAGATATATTTGTTTATTAAGCAAGGTCTATTTCTAAGACAAGCAAACTCAAGTAAGAGCTGTTGAAATAACAGGTGAGTGTTGAAAAAAACAATTATCTGATTAGAAAACTAATGTAGATTCCTTTGCACCAAATAAGAACAAACTTCATTTTGTTTGTTATTTATGAGGAACGAGATGAGCTCTACAAGGTCAAGAAGAAATATGTATTGCTCATGTAAATTATACAAGTAAATCATAATATTAAAAAAGAATTACTGTAAGCAATTAGAGTGGTTTTCATTAACCCGTGAAACAAAGTGTGATAGTTAAACGGTAATAGTTAGTAAAACACAAAAAAGAACAATAGAATCAGATCACCACAAAGTGTAATACGCTAAAGCGTAGTTCACGGGTTAATGAAGGTTTTGACATCTCAACCTTACATCCACATGAAAGTAATGCCTAATATCGAGTGCCCTACAATAAGTGTTTTGCAGTCAAGTTGTTTTCTGTTAGTAGGTAAAAAAATATTCTAAATAATAGTAATCATAGCTATGGTCATCACTTACACATATAGAACTTGTAATGAAAAGAAAGAAAAAAAATATATATATATATGCAGTCAAACAACAGAATTGCATGATAACCTTGAATATATTGAATAAAGGACTGCAAAAAAACATCTTTTGTTCTAGTTGCTTGAATTGACCCTTGGCTATTTTTAGCTGAATTCCCCTCCCCCTCTAAAAAAGAAAATAATAATTATAATAGAACAAAACTAAAAAGAAAACAAACACAACAGAGACCCTCACCAACAATTTTGATTTTTTTTACTTTCCTTTAAAAGGGGAGTGTCATGGTTAAGAGATTTGCAATAGCTCTAGAGCCCTGACACAATGAACTTCAGTGAAATTCTAATACTGACTTATGAGCTTTTGGTACATGTGGGAGACTTTAAACAAAACAAAAAAAAATGAGCACAAACTGTCAATTAACATAGTTTTCAATATAATATTGCATATTATTAAATAAGGTATTCACAGCTTTTAAAAAGTTCAACTGTTTGTTGACACTTAAAAGCCTACAATAATCACTGACTCCAGACATGCGCAGTACTATGTTGCTGCCCCTTTAAAGTAAAATACAGCTTTACTTAGTCAGCGTAGACAAAATTGCGGATTTTGTCAATATTCTAATATAAAGATGGCAATATTCTCCCCCCTTACGTCTTTATTTCTATTTATTTTATGATTTTCACATGATACCAAAACAGCGTCTTTTTTCTTCGCTAATTTGATGTCATGTACACAATAAAAGAGATGCGCCCGTGCGCATGGCGAGTCCCCAAGGGACCCAAGACGCCCAAATAGACCTCTATTTTTTGTCATCCACAATCTCGGCGAGCTGTGCGTGGCGTAACCGTATTACAGGCCTGGGATCCTGGTTATTGTCCTCCCCATTAATGCGCGGGTTGGGATAACCTTGCAAGAGTGTTGTACAGCATATTCGCTCGGAAATATCGGTGCTTGGGGCCTTCGGGTTCTTTACAGCCTTCCGTAAAAGCCTTGTGCTGCCATACCGATTGGGTAATCCGTATGTATGGTTTCCGTTTTGTTCTTCAGACCGGGTTCGATCCCAGGCCAATTTTTACTTTTTTTTTAATTCGTTTTTTTTCTTTGTGCTGGACCCCCTTAATCCTGATAGTTTTTGCGCAAAAATAATAAAAAAAGTGAGTTTGCAAAATAAGCTTGCTAGATTTATTGATTATATGTATTCAATTTGTTCCTAAGAAGTTAACAAAAAACACAAAGCAAAGAGTTTGAGGAAGTAAACAAGTATGTGAACTTTAATGTTCTATTTGAAGGGGCGCATTTTGTACAGGGAAGCATACATAGAATGCTTAACTGGTGGAGAGGGGAGAGGTAACAGTTTATTGAGCATAATGTCAACAATAGCAGGGGGAAGGGAGGGGCACTCTCTTCATACAATATTGCAGTTGTTACCTATTATTAAATAAGTTTGTAAGATATATTTGTTTATTAAGCAAGGTCTATTTCTGAGACAAGCAAACTCAAGTAAGAGCTGTTAAAATAACAGGTGAGTGTTAAAAAAAAACAATTATCTGATTAGAAAACGAATGTAGATTCCTTTGCACCAAATAAGAACAAACTTCATTTTGTTTGCTATTTATGAGGAACGAGATGAGCTCTACAAGGCCAAGAAGAAATATGTATTGCTCATCTAAATTATACAAGTAAATAATAATATTAAAAAAGAATTACTGTAAGCAATTAGAGTGGTTTTCATTAACCCGTGAAACAAAGTGTGATAGTTAAACGGTAATAGTTAGTAAAACACAAAAAAGAACAATAGAATCAGATCACAACAAAGTGTAATACGCTAAAGCGTAGTTCACGGGTTAATGAAGGTTTTGACATCTCAACCTTACATCCACATGAAAGTAATGCCTAATATCGAGTGCCCTACAGTAAGTGTTTTGCAGTCAAGTTGTTTTCTGTTAGTAGGTAAAAAATTATTCTAAATAATAGTAATCATAGCTATGGTCACCACTTACACATATAGCACTTGTATTGAAAAGAAAGAAAAAATATATATATATGCAGTCAAACAACAGAGTTGCATGATAACCTTGAATATATTGAATAAAGGACTGCAAAAAAACATCTTTTGTACTAGTTGCTTGAATTGACCCTTGGCTATTTTTAGCTGAATTCCCCTCCTCCTCTAAAAAAGAAAATAATAATAATAATAGAACAAAACTAAAAAGAAAACAAACACAGCAGAGACCCTCACCAACAATTTTGATTTTTTTTACTTTCCTTTAAAAGGGGATTGCCATGTTTAAGAGATTTGCAATAGCTCTAGAGCCTTAACACAATGAACTTCAGTGAAATTCTAATACTGACTTATGAGCTTTTGGTACATGTGGGAGACTTTAAACAAAACAAAAAAAATGAGCACAAACTGTCAATTAACATAGTTTTCAATATAATATTGCATATTATTAAATGAGGTATTCACAGCTTTTAAAAAGTTCAACTGTTTGTTGACACTTAAAAGCCTACAATAATCACTGACTCCAGACATGCGCAGTACTATGTTGCTGCCCCTTTAAAGTAAAATACAGCTTTACTTAGTCAGCGTAGACAAAATTGCGGATTTTGTCAATATTCTAATATAAAGATTGCAATATTCTCCAACCTTACGTCTTTATTTCTATTTATTTTATGATTTTCACATGATACCAAAACAGCGTCTTTTTTCTTCGTTAATTTGATGTCATGTACACAATAAAAGAGATGCGCCCGTGCGCATGGCGAGTCCCCAAGGGACCCAAGACGCCCAAATAGACCTCTATTTTTTGTCATCCACAATCTCGGCGAGCTGTGCGTGGCGTAACCGTATTACAGGCCTGGGATCCTGGTTATTGTCCTCCCCATTAATGCGCGGGTTGGGATAACCTTTCAAGAGTGTTGTACAGCATATTCGCTCGGTAATATCGGTGCTTGGGGCCTTCGGGTTCTTTACAGCCTTCCGTAAAAGCCTTGTGCTGCCATACCGATTGGGTAATCCGTATGTATGGTTTCCGTTTTGTTCTTCAGACCGGGTTCGATCCCAGGCCAATGGGCTTTTTTTTTTAATTCGTTTTTTTTTCTTT
Source organism: Nematostella vectensis (assembly GCF_932526225.1). Lineage (NCBI taxonomy): Eukaryota > Metazoa > Cnidaria > Anthozoa > Actiniaria > Edwardsiidae > Nematostella > Nematostella vectensis. The sequence goes on along the minus strand of NC_064036.1, from coordinate 365,155 downwards.
GTGCTGGACCCCCTTAATCCTGATAGGTTTTGCGCAAAAATAATAAAAAAAAGTGAGTTTGCAAAATAAGCTTGCTAGATTTATTGATTATATGTATTCAATTTGTTCCTAGGAAGTTAACAAAAAGCACAAAGCAAAGAGTTTGAGGAAGTAAACAAGTATGTGAACTTTAATGTTCTATTTGAAGGGGCGCTTTTTGTACAGGGAAGCATACATAGAATGCTTAACTGGTGGAGAGGGGAGAGGTAACAGTTTATTGAGCATAATGTCAACAATAGCAGGGGGAAGGGAGGGGCACTCTCTTCATACAATATTGCAGTTGTTACCTATTATTAAATAAGTTTGTAAGATATATTTGTTTATTAAGCAAGGTCTATTTCTAAGACAAGCAAACTCAAGTAAGAGCTGTTGAAATAACAGGTGAGTGTTAAAAAAAACAATTATCTGATTAGAAAACTAATGTAGATTCCTTTGCACCAAATAAGAACAAACTTCATTTTGTTTGTTATTTATGAGGAACGAGATGAGCTCTACAAGGCCAAGAAGAAATATGTATTGCTCATCTAAATTATACAAGTAAATCATAATATTAAAAAAGAATTACTGTAAGCAATTAGAGTGGTTTTCATTAACCCGTGAAACAAAGTGTGATAGTTAAACGGTAATAGTTAGTAAAACACAAAAAAGAACAATAGAATCAGATCACAACAAATTGTAATACGCTAAAGCGTAGTTCACGGGTTAATGAAGGTTTTGACGTCTCAACCTTACATCCACATGAAAGTAATGCCTAATATCGAGTGCCCTACAGTAAGTGTTTTGCAGTCAAGTTGTTTTCTGTTAGTAGGTAAAAAATTATTCTAAATAATAGTAATCATAGCTATGGTCACCACTTACACATATAGCACTTGTATTGAAAAGAAAGAAAAAATATATATATGCAGTCAAACAACAGAGTTGCATGATAACCTTGAATATATTGAATAGAGGACTGCAAAAAAACATCTTTTGTACTAGTTGCTTGAATTGACCCTTGGCTATTTTTAGCTGAATTCCCCTCCTCCTCTAAAAAAGAAAATAATAATAATAATAGAACAAAACTAAAAAGAAAACAAACACAGCAGAGACCCCCACCAACAATTTTGATATTTTTTTACTCTCCTTTAAAGGGGGAGTGTCATGTTTAAGAGATTTGCAATAGCTCTAGAGCCTTGACACAATGAACTTCAGTGAAATTCTAATACTGACTTATGAGCTTTTGGTACATGTGGGAGACTTTAAACAAAACAAAAAAAATGACCACAAACTGTCCATTAACATAGTTTTCAATATAATATTGCATATTATTTAATAAGGTATTGACAGCTTTTAAAAAGTTCAACTGTTTGTAGACACTTAAAAGCCTACAATAAACACTGACTCCAGACATGCGCAGTACTATGCTGCTGCCCCTTTAAAGTAAAATACAGCTTTGCTTAGTCAGCGTAGACAATATAGCGGATTTTGTCAATATTCTAATATGAATATGTCAATATTCTCCCCCCTTACGTCTTTATTTCTATTTATTTTATGCTTTTCACATGATACCAAAACAGCGTCTTTTTTCTTCGCTAATTTGATGTCATGTACACAAAAAAAGAGATGCGCCCGTGCACATGGCGAGTCCCCAAGGGACCCAAGACGCACAAATAGACCTCTATTTTTTGTCATCCACAATCTCGACGAGCTGTGCGTGGCGTAACCGTATTACAGGCCTGGGATCCTGGTTATTGTCCTCCCCATTAATGCGCGGGTTGGGATAACCTTTCAAGAGTGTTGTACAGCATATTCGCTCGGAAATATCGGTGCTTGGGGCCTTCGGGTTCTTTACAGCCTTCCGTAAAAGCCTTGTGCTGCCATACCGATTGGGTAATCCGTATGTATGGTTTCCGTTTTGTTCTTCAGACCGGGTTCGATCCCAGGCCAATGGGCTTTTTTTTTTAATTCGTTTTTTTTTCTTTGTGCTGGACCCCCTTAATCCTGATAGGTTTTGCGCAAAAATAATAAAAAAAAGTGAGTTTGCAAAATAAGCTTGCTAGATTTATTGATTATATGTATTCAATTTGTTCCTAGGAAGTTAACAAAAAGCACAAAGCAAAGAGTTTGAGGAAGTAAACAAGTATGTGAACTTTAATGTTCTATTTGAAGGGGCGCTTTTTTTACAGGGAAGCATACATAGAATGCTTAACTGGTGGAGAGGGGAGAGGTAACAGTTTATTGAGCATAATGTCAACAATAGCAGGGGGAAGGGAGGGGCACTCTCTTCATACAATATTGCAGTTGTTACCTATTATTAAATAAGTTTGTAAGATATATTTGTTTATTAAGCAAGGTCTATTTCTAAGACAAGCAAACTCAAGTAAGAGCTGTTGAAATAACAGGTGAGTGTTAAAAAAAACAATTATCTGATTAGAAAACTAATGTAGATTCCTTTGCACCAAATAAGAACAAACTTCATTTTGTTTGTTATTTATGAGGAACGAGATGAGCTCTACAAGGCCAAGAAGAAATATGTATTGCTCATCTAAATTATACAAGTAAATCATAATATTAAAAAAGAATTACTGTAAGCAATTAGAGTGGTTTTCATTAACCCGTGAAACAAAGTGTGATAGTTAAACGGTAATAGTAAGTAAAACACAAAAAAGAACAATAGAATCAGATCACAACAAATTGTAATACGCTAAAGCGTAGTTCACGGGTTAATGAAGGTTTTGACGTCTCAACCTTACATCCACATGAAAGTAATGCCTAATATCGAGTGCCCTACAGTAAGTGTTTTGCAGTCAAGTTGTTTTCTGTTAGTAGGTAAAAAATTATTCTAAATAATAGTAATCATAGCTATGGTCACCACTTACACATATAGCACTTGTAATGAAAAGAAAGAAAATATATATATATGGAGTCAAACAACAGAGTTGCATGATAACCTTGAATATATTGAATAAAGGACTGCAAAAAAACATCTTTTGTACTAGTTGCTTGAATTGACCCTTGGCTATTTTTAGCTGAATTCCCCTCCCCCTCTAAAAAAGATAATAATAATAGAACAAATTTAAAAAGAAAACAAACACAACAGAGACCCCCACCAACAATTTTGATTTTTTTACTTTCCTTTAAAAGGGGAGTGTCATGGTTAAGAGATTTGCAATAGCTCTAGAGCCCTGACACAATGAACTTCAGTGAAATTCTAATACTGACTTATGAGCTTTTGGTACATGTGGGAGACTTTAAACAAAACAAAAAAAAAAATGACCACAAACTGTCAATTAACATAGTTTTCAATATAATATTGCATATTATTTAATAAGGTATTGACAGCTTTTAAAAAGTTCAACTGTTTGTAGACACTTAAAAGCCTACAATAAACACTGACTCCAGACATGCGCAGTACTATGCTGCTGCCCCTTTAAAGTAAAATACAGCTTTACTTAGTCAGCATAGACAATATTGCGGATTTTGTCAATATTCTAATATGAATATGTCAATATTCTCCCCCCTTACGTCTTTATTTCTATTTATTTTATGCTTTTCACATGATACCAAAACAGCGTCTTTTTTCTTCGCTAATTTGATGTCATGTACACAATAAAAGAGATGCGCCCGTGCGCATGGCGAGTCCCCAAGGGACCCAAGACGCCCAAATAGACCTCTATTTTTTGTCAACCACAATCTCGGCGAGCTGTGCGTGGCGTAACCGTATTACAGGCCTGCGATCCTGGCTATTGTCCTCCCCATTAATGCGCGGGTTGGGATAACCTTGCAAGAGTGTTGTACAGCATATTCGCTCGGAAATATCGGTGCTTGGGGCCTTCGGGTTCTTTACAGCCTTCCGTAAAAGCCTTGTGCTGCCATACCGATTGGGTAATCCGTATGTATGGTTTCCGTTTTGTTCTTCAGACCGGGTTCGATCCCAGGCCAATGGGCTTTTTTTTTTTAATTCGTTTTTTTTCTTTGTGCTGGACCCCCTTAATCCTGATAGGTTTTGCGCAAAAATAATAAAAAAAAGTGAGTTTGCAAAATAAGCTTGCTAGATTTATTGATTATATGTATTCAATTTGTTCCTAGGAAGTTAACAAAAAACACAAAGCAAAGAGTTTGAGGAAGTAAACAAGTATGTGAACTTTAATGTTCTATTTGAAGGGGTGCATTTTGTACAGGGAAGCATACATAGAATGCTTAACTGGTGGAGAGGGAAGAGGTAAAAGTTTATTGAGCATAATTTGAACAATAGCAGAGGGAAGAGAGGGGCACTCTCTTCATACAATATTGCAGTTGTTACCTATTATTAAATAAGTTTGTAACATGTCTTTGTTTATTAAGCAAGGTCTATTTCTGAGACAAGCAAACTCAAGTAAGGCTGTTGAAATAACAGGTGAGTGTTAAAAGAAAAACAATTATCTGATTAGAAAACTACTGTAGATTCCTTTGCACCAAAATAAGAACAAACTTCTTTTTGTTTGTTATTTATGAGGAACGAGATGAGCTCTACAAGGCCAAGAAGAAATATGTATTGCTCATCTAAATTATACAAGTAAATAATAACATTAAAAAAGAATTACTGTAAGTAATTAGAGTGGTTTTCATTAACCCGTGAAACAAAGTGTGATAGTTAAACGGTAATAGTTAGTAAAACACAAAAAAGAACAATAGAATCAGATCACAACAAAGTGTAATACGCTAAAGCGTAGTTCACGGGTTAATGAAGGTTTTGACATTTGAACCTTACATCCACATGAAAGTAATGCCTAATATCGAGTGCCCTACAGTAAGTGTTTTGCAGTCAAGTTGTTTTCTGTTAGTAGGTAAAAAATTATTCTAAATAATAGTAATCATAGCTATGGTCACCACTTACACATATAGCACTTGTAATGAAAAGAAAGAAAATATATATATATGCAGTCAAACAACAGAATTGCATGATAACCTTGAATATATTGAAAAAAGGACTGCAAAAAAACATCTTTTGTACTAGTTGCTTGAATTGACCCTTGGCTATTTTTAGCAGAATTCCCCTCCTCCTCTAAAAAAGAAAATAATAATAATAATAATAACAGAACAAAACTAAAAAGAAAACAAACACAGCAGAGACCCCCACCAACAATTTTGATTTTTTTTTACTTTCCTATAAAGGGGGAGTGTCATGTTTAAGAGATTTGCAATAGCTCTAGAGCCTTGACACAATGAACTTCAGTGAAATTCTAATACTGACTTATGAGCTTTTGGTACATGTGGGAGACTTTAAACAAAACAAAAAAAATTACCACAAACTGTCCATTAACATAGTTTTCAATATAATATTGCATATTATTTAATAAGGTATTCACAGCTTTTAAAAAGTTCAACTGTTTGTTGACACTTAAAAGCCTACAATAATCACTGACTCCAGACATGCGCAGTACTATGTTGCTGCCCCTTTAAAGTAAAATACAGCTTTACGTAGTCAGCGTAGACAAAATTGCGGATTTTGTCAATATTCTAATATAAAGATGGCAATATTCTCCCTTCTTACGTCTTTATTTCTATTTATTTTATGATTTTCCCATGATACCAAAACAGCGTCTTTTTTCTTCGCTAATTTGATGTCATGTACACAATAAAAGAGATGCGCCCGTGCGCATGGCGAGTCCCCAAGGGACCCAAGACGCCCAAATAGACCTCTATTTTTTGTCATCCACAATCTCGGCGAGCTGTGCGTGGCGTAACCGTATTACAGGCCTGGGATCCTGGTTATTGTCCTCCCCATTAATGCGCGGGTTGGGATAACCTTGCAAGAGTGTTGTACAGCATATTCGCTCGGAAATATCGGTGCTTGGGGCCTTCGGGTTCTTTACAGCCTTCCGTAAAAGCCTTGTGCTGCCATACCGATTGGGTAATCCGTATGTATGGTTTCCGTTTTGTTCTTCAGACCGGGTTCGATCCCAGGCCAATGGGCTTTTTTTTTAATTCGTTTTTTTTTCTTCGTGCTGGACCCCCTTAATCCTGATATGTTTTGCCCCAAAATAATAAAAAAAAGTGAGTTTGCAAAATAAGCTTGCTAGATTTATTGATTATATGTATTCAATTTGTTCCTAGGAAGTTAACAAAAAACACAAAGCAAAGAGTTTGAGGAGGTAAACAAGTATGTGAACTTTAATGTTCTATTTGAAGGGGCGCATTTTGTACAGGGAAGCATACATAGAATGCTTAACTGGTGGAGAGGGGAGAGGTAACAGTTTATTGAGCATAATGTCAACAATAGCAGGGGAAAGGGAGGGGCACTCTCTTCATACAATATTGCAGTTGTTACCTATTATTAAATAAGTTTGTAAGATATATTTGTTTATTAAGCAAGGTCTATTTCTGAGACAAGCAAACTCAAGTAAGAGCTGTTGAAATAACAGGTGAGTGTTAAAAAAAAAAATTGTCTGATTAGAAAACTAATGTAGATTCCTTTGCACCAAATAAGAACAAACTTCATTTTGTTTGTTATTTATGAGGAACGAGATGAGCTCTACAAGGCCAAGAAGAAATATGTATTGCTCATCTAAATTATACAAGTAAATAATAAGATTAAAAAAGAATTACTGTAAGTAATTAGAGTGGTTTTAATTAACACGTGAAACAAAGTGTGATAGTTAAACGGTAATAGTTAGTAAAACACAAAAAAGAACAATAGAATCAGATCACAACAAAGTGTAATACGCTAAAGCGTAGTTCACGGGTTAATGAAGGTTTTGACATTTGAACCTTACATCCACATTAAAGTAATGCCTAATATCGAGTGCCCTACAGTAAGTGTTTTGCAGTCAAGTTGTTTTCTGTTAGTAGGTAAAAAATTATTCTAAATAATAGTAATCATAGCTATGGTCACCACTTACACATATAGCACTTGTAATGAAAAGAAAGAAAAAATATATATATGCAGTCAAACAACAGAATTGCATGATAACCTTGAATATATTGAATAAAGGACTGCAAAAAAACATCTTTTGTACTAGTTGCTTGAATTGACCCTTGGCTATTTTTAGCTGAATTCCCATCCTCCTCTAAAAAATAAAATAATAATAATAATAGAACAAAACTAAAAAGAAAACAAACACAACAGAGACCCCCACCAACAATTTTGATTTTTTTTTACTTTCCTTTAAAAGGGGAATGTCATGTTTAAGAGATTTGCAATAGCTCTAGAGCCCTGACACAATGAACTTCAGTGAAATTCTAATACTGACTTATGAAGCTTTTGGTACATGTGGGAGACTTTAAACAAAACAAAAAAAATGACCACAAACTGTCAATTAACATAGTTTTCAATATAATATTGCATATTATTTAATAAGGTATTGACAGCTTTTAAAAAGTTCAACTGTTTGTAGACACTTAAAAGACTACAATAAACACTGACTCCAGACATGCGCAGTACTATGCTGCTGCCCCTTTAAAGTAAAATACAGCTTTACTTAGTCAGCGTAGACAATATTGCGGATTTTGTCAATATTCTAATATGAATATGTCAATATTCTCCCCCCTTACGTCTTTATTTCTATTTATTTTATGCTTTTCACATGATACCAAAACAGCGTCTTTTTTCTTCGCTAATTTGATGTCATGTACACAAAAAAAGAGATGCGCCCGTGCACATGGCGAGTCCCCAAGGGACCCAAGACGCCCAAATAGACCTCTATTTTTTGTCATCCACAATCTCGGCGAGCTGTGCGTGGCGTAACCGTATTACAGGCCTGGGATCCTGGTTATTGTCCTCCCCATTAATGCGCGGGTTGGGATAACCTTTCAAGAGTGTTGTACAGCATATTCGCTCGGAAATATCGGTGCTTGGGGCCTTCGGGTTCTTTACAGCCTTCCGTAAAAGCCTTGTGCTGCCATACCGATTGGGTAATCCGTATGTATGGTTTCCGTTTTGTTCTTCAGACCGGGTTCGATCCCAGGCCAATGGGCTTTTTTTTTAATTCGTTTTTTTTTCTTCGTGCTGGACCCCCTTAATCCTGATATGTTTTGCCCCAAAATAATAAAAAAAAGTGAGTTTGCAAAATAAGCTTGCTAGATTTATTGATTATATGTATTCAATTTGTTCCTAGGAAGTTAACAAAAAACACAAAGCAAAGAGTTTGAGGAGGTAAACAAGTATGTGAACTTTAATGTTCTATTTTAAGGGGCGCATTTTGTACAGGGAAGCATACATAGAATGCTTAACTGGTGGAGAGGGGAGAGGTAACAGTTTATTGAGCATAATGTCAACAATAGCAGGGGAAAGGGAGGGGCACTCTCTTCATACAATATTGCAGTTGTTACCTATTATTAAATAAGTTTGTAAGATATATTTGTTTATTAAGCAAGGTCTATTTCTGAGACAAGCAAACTCAAGTAAGAGCTGTTGAAATAACAGGTGAGTGTTAAAAAAAAAAATTGTCTGATTAGAAAACTAATGTAGATTCCTTTGCACCAAATAAGAACAAACTTCATTTTGTTTGTTATTTATGAGGAACGAGATGAGCTCTACAAGGCCAAGAAGAAATATGTATTGCTCATCTAAATTATACAAGTAAATAATAAGATTAAAAAAGAATTACTGTAAGTAATTAGAGTGGTTTTAATTAACACGTGAAACAAAGTGTGATAGTTAAACGGTAATAGTTAGTAAAACACAAAAAAGAACAATAGAATCAGATCACAACAAAGTGTAATACGCTAAAGCGTAGTTCACGGGTTAATGAAGGTTTTGACATTTGAACCTTACATCCACATTAAAGTAATGCCTAATATCGAGTGCCCTACAGTAAGTGTTTTGCAGTCAAGTTGTTTTCTGTTAGTAGGTAAAAAATTATTCTAAATAATAGTAATCATAGCTATGGTCACCACTTACACATATAGCACTTGTAATGAAAAGAAAGAAAAAATATATATATGCAGTCAAACAACAGAATTGCATGATAACCTTGAATATATTGAATAAAGGACTGCAAAAAAACATCTTTTGTACTAGTTGCTTGAATTGACCCTTGGCTATTTTTAGCTGAATTCCCCTCCTCCTCTAAAAAATAAAATAATAATAATAATAGAACAAAACTAAAAAGAAAACAAACACAACAGAGACCCCCACCAACAATTTTGATTTTTTTTTACTTTCCTTTAAAGGGGGAATGTCATGTTTAAGAGATTTGCAATAGCTCTAGAGCCCTGACACAATGAACTTCAGTGAAATTCTAATACTGACTTATGAAGCTTTTGGTACATGTGGGAGACTTTAAACAAAACAAAAAAAATGACCACAAACTGTCCATTAACATAGTTTTCAATATAATATTGCATATTATTTAATAAGGTATTGACAGCTTTTAAAAAGTTCAACTGTTTGTAGACACTTAAAAGACTACAATAAACACTGACTCCAGACATGCGCAGTACTATGCTGCTGCCCCTTTAAAGTAAAATACAGCTTTACTTAGTCAGCGTAGACAATATTGCGGATTTTGTCAATATTCTAATATGAATATGTCAATATTCTCCCCCCTTACGTCTTTATTTCTATTTATTTTATGCTTTTCACATGATACCAAAACAGCGTCTTTTTTCTTCGCTAATTTGATGTCATGTACACAAAAAAAGAGATGCGCCCGTGCACATGGCGAGTCCCCAAGGGACCCAAGACGCCCAAATAGACCTCTATTTTTTGTCATCCACAATCTCGGCGAGCTGTGCGTGGCGTAACCGTATTACAGGCCTGGGATCCTGGTTATTGTCCTCCCCATTAATGCGCGGGTTGGGATAACCTTTCAAGAGTGTTGTACAGCATATTCGCTCGGAAATATCGGTGCTTGGGGCCTTCGGGTTCTTTACAGCCTTCCGTAAAAGCCTTGTGCTGCCATACCGATTGGGTAATCCGTATGTATGGTTTCCGTTTTGTTCTTAAGACCGGGTTCGATCCCAGGCCAATGGGCTTTTTTTTTTAATTCGTTTTTTTTTCTTTGTGCTGGACCCCCTTAATCCTGATAGGTTTTGCGCAAAAATAATAAAAAAAAGTGAGTTTGCAAAATAAGCTTGCTAGATTTATTGATTATATGTATTCAATTTGTTCCTAGGAAGTTAACAAAAAGCACAAAGCAAAGAGTTTGAGGAAGTAAACAAGTATGTGAACTTTAATGTTCTATTTGAAGGGGCGCTTTTTGTACAGGGAAGCATACATAGAATGCTTAACTGGTGGAGAGGGGAGAGGTAACAGTTTATTGAGCATAATGTCAACAATAGCAGGGGGAAGGGAGGGGCACTCTCTTCATACAATATTGCAGTTGTTACCTATTATTAAATAAGTTTGTAAGATATATTTGTTTATTAAGCAAGGTCTATTTCTAAGACAAGCAAACTCAAGTAAGAGCTGTTGAAATAACAGGTGAGTGTTAAAAAAAACAATTATCTGATTAGAAAACTAATGTAGATTCCTTTGCACCAAATAAGAACAAACTTCATTTTGTTTGTTATTTATGAGGAACGAGATGAGCTCTACAAGGCCAAGAAGAAATATGTATTGCTCATCTAAATTATACAAGTAAATCATAATATTAAAAAAGAATTACTGTAAGCAATTAGAGTGGTTTTCATTAACCCGTGAAACAAAGTGTGATAGTTAAACGGTAATAGTTAGTAAAACACAAAAAAGAACAATAGAATCAGATCACAACAAATTGTAATACGCTAAAGCGTAGTTCACGGGTTAATGAAGGTTTTGACGTCTCAACCTTACATCCACATGAAAGTAATGCCTAATATCGAGTGCCCTACAGTAAGTGTTTTGCAGTCAAGTTGTTTTCTGTTAGTAGGTAAAAAATTATTCTAAATAATAGTAATCATAGCTATGGTCACCACTTACACATATAGCACTTGTAATGAAAAGAAAGAAAATATATATATATGGAGTCAAACCACAGAGTTGCATGATAACCTTGAATATATTGAATAAAGGACTGCAAAAAAACATCTTTTGTACTAGTTGCTTGAATTGACCCTTGGCTATTTTTAGCTGAATTCCCCTCCCCCTCTAAAAAAGATAATAATAATAGAACAAATTTAAAAAGAAAACAAACACAACAGAGACCCCCACCAACAATTTTGATTTTTTTACTTTCCTTTAAAAGGGGAGTGTCATGGTTAAGAGATTTGCAATAGCTCTAGAGCCCTGAAACAATGCACTTTAGTGAAATTCTAATACTGACTTATGAGCTTTTGGTACATGTGGGAGACTTTAAACAAAACAAAAAAAAATGACCACAAACTGTCAATTAACATAGTTTTCAATATAATATTGCATATTATTTAATAAGGTATTGACAGCTTTTAAAAAGTTCAACTGTTTGTAGACACTTAAAAGCCTACAATAAACACTGACTCCAGACATGCGCAGTACTATGCTGCTGCCCCTTTAAAGTAAAATACAGCTTTACTTAGTCAGCATAGACAATATTGCGGATTTTGTCAATATTCTAATATGAATATGTCAATATTCTCCCCCCTTACGTCTTTATTTCTATTTATTTTATGCTTTTCACATGATACCAAAACAGCGTCTTTTTTCTTCGCTAATTTGATGTCATGTACACAATAAAAGTGATGCGCCCGTGCGCATGGCGAGTCCCCAAGGGACCCAAGACGCCCAAATAGACCTCTATTTTTTGTCAACTACAATCTCGGCGAGCTGTGCGTGGCGTAACCGTATTACAGGCCTGCGATCCTGGCTATTGTCCTCCCCATTAATGCGCGGGTTGGGATAACCTTGCAAGAGTGTTGTACAGCATATTCGCTCGGAAATATCGGTGCTTGGGGCCTTCGGGTTCTTTACAGCCTTCCGTAAAAGCCTTGTGCTGCCATACCGATTGGGTAATCCGTATGTATTGTTTCCGTTTTGTTCTTCAGACCGGGTTCGATCCCAGGCCAATGGGCTTTTTTTTTTTAATTCGTTTTTTTCTTTGTGCTGGACCCCCTTAATCCTGATAGGTTTTGCGCAAAAATAATAAAAAAAAGTGAGTTTGCAAAATAAGCTTGCTAGATTTATTGATTATATGTATTCAATTTGTTCCTAGGAAGTTAACAAAAAACACAAAGCAAAGAGTTTGAGGAAGTAAACAAGTATGTAAACTTTAATGTTCTATTTGAAGGGGTGCATTTTGTACAGGGAAGCATACATAGAATGCTTAACTGGTGGAGAGGGAAGAGGTAAAAGTTTATTGAGCATAATTTGAACAATAGCAGAGGGAAGAGATGGGCACTCTCTTCATACAATATTGCAGTTGTTACCTATTATTAAATAAGTTTGTAAGATATATTTGTTTATTAAGCAAGGTCTATTTCTGAGACAAGCAAACTCAAGTAAGAGCTGTTGAAATAACAGGTGAGTGTTAAAAAAAACAATTATCTGATTAGAAAACTAATGTAGATTCCTTTGCACCAAATAAGAACAAACTTCATTTTGTTTGTTATTTATGAGGAACGAGATGAGCTCTACAAGGCCAAGAAGAAATATGTATTGCTCATCTAAATTATACAAGTAAATAATAAGATTAAAAAAGAATTACTGTAAGTAATTAGAGTGGTTTTAATTAACACGTGAAACAAAGTGTGATAGGAGTTATTTACCGCCATCCAAATAGTTCTCTTGACCCCTTTTTAGAACATTTCTATAAAACCATGGACAAAATCAGTAAGGAGGGAAAGCTCTGCCTTTTTTCAGGTGACATAAATTTGAATTTATTAAATTCAGACTCCCACCAACAAACAGGGGAATTTCTTAATACTTTATTTTCATATTCTTTTCAGCCACATATCTTGCAACCTACTAGAATAACTGATCATTCGGCCACGCTCATAGACAATATATTTTTTAACTCGCTCGAACATAAAACTTGTAGTGGCAATATTGTTTATCCCTTAACAGATCATCTTCCCAATTTTCTGACAATAGATTCAATTAATATCAATGTCTCAAAAAATGACTTCTACCAAAGGGACTATTCTAGGTTGGATCAGGAAGCTTTAATTAATGATTTTAGCCAAATTGATTGGTCTTTACAGTTTTATGGTATGGATAATGTTAACGATATTTTTTCCTGTTTTCTTGCTAAGTCTAATGAAATAATTAATTCCCATGTTCCAATGAAAAAACTTTCTAGAAAAGAAATTAAATTCAAAGCAAAACCTTGGATATCCAAGGGCATCAGAACTTCGATTAATTATAAGAACAGGCTCTATAGGAAGTTTATTAAATCTAGAAATCAATATCATTTTGAAAAATACAAAATCTATAGAAATAAATTGAACCATTTAATTGCAATAAGTAAGAGAAAATACTATGAAAAGTACTTTAATTTTAACAAATCTAACATAAAAAATATCTGGAAAGGGATAAAAGAAATTGTCGTGCTAAAGCCTAAGGCTCATTTCACACCTTCAAAAATTGTATCTTCTAATAAGGTTTTTACCAATGTAAATGAGATAGCAAATGAGTTCAATTACTTCTTTGCTAATGTTGGCAGAAATATCAGCAACAATATTCCAAAAGTAAACACTTTATTTTCAGAATTTCTTCCAACAGCTAATTCTAACAGCTTTCTTCTAGCTCCCACATCTACAGAGGAAATTAGAAGTATAATCTTAGGAATTAAATCAGGTAAAGCTTGTGGTTCTTCTAGCCTTCCAATTACAGTTCTTAAAATACTAAGCTCTATTATTTCAAGGCCTCTGGAGATATTATACAATCTGTCCTTTTCTTCTGGCATTGTACCTGATGCCTTCAAAATTGCACGTGTCATACCTATTTACAAATCAGGCTCTCATTTTGACACTTCTAATTTTAGACCAATATCATTATTATCTATTTTTAATCAGTTACTTGAAAGGTTAATGTATAACAGAGTCATAAAATTTCTAGACAAATACGATATTTTGTACAAAAATCAATTTGGCTTTCGAGCCAATCATTCTACAGAACATGCTCTTCTGCTTATTACCGATAAAATCCAAAGATCAATTGAGGGTGGTCAATACTCTTGTGGCATATTTCTTGATTTTAGCAAAGCTTTTGATACTGTTGATCATAAAATATTATTAGCAAAACTTTATTCATACGGCATCCGTGGCATAGCTTATGAATGGTTTGTTTCCTACTTATCAAACAGGCAACAGTTTGTTTCTATTGGTAATGTGTCATCTGCACCACTACCAATAACATGTGGAGTGCCTCAAGGTTCAGTACTTGGTCCCCTTCTCTTTCTTCTGTACATTAATGATTTTAATAACTGCTCCAACTTATTTGACTTTCATTTATTTGCTGATGATGCCAATTTATTTTGTGCCGATTCTTCATTGACATCCTTAGAGACCAAAGTAAACACAGATCTGTATAATATAAATCGTTGGCTTTGTGCAAATAAATTGGCTTTGAACATCAGTAAAACTAATTTTGTCATTTTTCGACCAGCACAAAAGAGGCTGGCTAGTTCTATTTCTTTATCAATCAATAATAATACCATTAAACAAAAAAATAATATCAAATATCTTGGTGTAGTTATTGACTCCTTTCTTAACTGGAAGGAGCACATTAACCAGTTAAGTAAGAAAATCTCCAGAGGGGTCGGAATAATAGCAAAGCTGCGTTACTATGTATCACCAACAATTCTCACTCAGCTATATTATTCTCTAATTTATCCATTTCTTACTTATGGTGCTATTATTTGGGGCAACACATATGAATCAACAATCAAGCCTCTTTTTATTTTACAGAAGAAAGCTGTTAGAATCATAACTTTCTCATCTTACATTGAACATACTTCTCCTATCTTTAGAAAACTAAATATCTTGAAATCTCCTGATCTAATCTATTACTTAAACACAATATTTATGTACAAATTTCATTTGAATCTACTTCCAACTCCTTTTGATTCTTTTTTTACTACGGTTGCTTCAAGGCACAAATATAATACAAGACTGGCTTCTAAATCATCGTACTGCCTCCCTTTACCTCGAACTAATTATGGAAAGTTTAATATTCGTTTTAAAGGTGCCTCAATTTGGAATAACATCAAAGAACCTACCAAAACCATGCGTTTGCCTAGCTTCAAGGCTGCAATAAAGACCTCAATCCTTGAAAATTATTAGCTTCTATCTAGTTTTTTTGTTTTATTGCATTTTATTTTGCTGCTGCTTTCATGTATTTTGTATTCGTGCCTTGTACGTCCTTGCTATACGCTCCATTTAATTGAACTATTTTGTGCTGCCTAGCCAGATTAGCTTTTTAGTTACTTCTAGGCAGCCAATACCCAAAATCTGTAATTATTATTTATTTTCTTACTGTAATTTCTGTGTGTGGTATAAATAAAGTTATATTGTTGTTGTTGTTGTTGTTGATAGTTAAACGGTAATAGTTAGTAAAACACAAAAAAGAACAATAGAATCAGATCACAACAAAGTGTAATACGCTAAAGCGTAGTTCACGGGTTAATGAAGGTTTTGACATTTGAACCTTACATCCACAATAAAGTAATGCCTAATATCGAGTGCCCTACAGTAAGTGTTTTGCAGTCAAGTTGTTTTCTGTTAGTAGGTAAAAAATTATTCTAAATAATAGTAATCATAGCTATGGTCACCACTTACACATATAGCACTTGTAATGAAAAGAAAGAAAAAATATATATATGCAGTCAAACAACAGAATTGCATGATAACCTTGAATATATTGAATAAAGGACTGCAAAAAAACATCTTTTGTACTAGTTGCTTGAATTGACCCTTGGCTATTTTTAGCTGAATTCCCCTCCTCCTCTAAAAAATAAAATAATAATAATAAAAGAACAAAACTAAAAAGAAAACAAACACAACAGAGACCCCCACCAACAATTTTGATTTTTTTTTACTTTCCTTTAAAGGGGGAATGTCATGTTTAAGAGATTTGCAATAGCTCTAGAGCCCTGACACAATGAACTTCAGTGAAATTCTAATACTGACTTATGAAGCTTTTGGTACATGTGGGAGACTTTAAACAAAACAAAAAAAATGACCACAAACTGTCCATTAACATAGTTTTCAATATAATATTGCATATTATTTAATAAGGTATTGACAGCTTTTAAAAAGTTCAACTGTTTGTAGACACTTAAAAGCCTACAATAAACACTGACTCCAGACATGCGCAGTACTATGCTGCTGCCCCTTTAAAGTAAAATACAGCTTTACTTAGTCAGCGTAGACAATATTGCGGATTTTGTCAATATTCTAATATGAATATGTCAATATTCTCCCCCCTTGCGTCTTTATTTCTATTTATTTTATGCTTTTCACATGATACCAAAACAGCGTCTTTTTTCTTCGCTAATTTGATGTCATGTACACAATAAAAGAGATGCGCCCGTGCGCATGGCGAGTCCCCAAGGGACCCAAGACGCCCAAATAGACCTCTATTTTTTGTCATCCACAATCTCGGCGAGCTGTGCGTGGCGTAACCGTATTACAGGCCTGGGATCCTGGTTATTGTCCTCCCCATTAATGCGCGGGTTGGGATAACCTTGCAAGAGTGTTGTACAGCATATTCGCTCGGAAATATCGGTGCTTGGGGCCTTCGGGTTCTTTACAGCCTTCCGTAAAAGCCTTGTGCTGCCATACCGATTGGGTAATCCGTATGTATGGTTTCCGTTTTGTTCTTCAGACCAGGTTTGATCCCAGGCCAATGGGCTTTTTTTTTTAATTCGTTTTTTTTCTTTGTGCTGGACCCCCTTAATCCTGATAGGTTTTGCGCAAAAATAATAAAAAAAAGTGAGTTTGCAAAATAAGCTTGCTAGATTTATTGATTATATGTATTCAATTTGTTCCTAGGAAGTTAACAAAAAACACAAAGCAAAGAGTTTGAGGAAGTAAACAAGTATGTGAACTTTAATGTTCTATTTGAAGGGGTGCATTTTGTACAGGGAAACATACATAGAATGCTTAACTGGTGGAGAGGGAAGAGGAAAAATTTATTGAGCATAATTTCAACAATAGCAGGGGGAAGAGAGGGGCACTCTCTTCATACAATATTGCAGTTGTTACCAATTATTAAATAAGTTTGTAACATGTCTTTGTTTATTGAGCAAGGTCTATTTCTGAGACAAGCAAACTCAAGTAAGGCTGTTGAAATAACAGGTGAGAGTTAAAAGAAAAACAATTATCTGATTAGAAAACTACTGTAGATTCCTTTGCACCAAAATAAGAACAAACTTCATTTTGTTTGTTATTTATGAGGAACGAGATGAGCTCTACAAAGCCATAAAGAAATATGTATTGCTCATCTAAATTATACAAGTAAATAATAATATTAAAAAAGAACTACTGTAAGTAATTAGAGTGGTTTTCATTAACCCGTGAAACAAAGTGTGATAGTTAAACGGTAATAGTTAGTAAAACACAAAAAAAGTACAATAGAATCAGATCACCACAAAGTGTAATACGCAAAAGCGTAGTTCACGGGTTAATGAAGGTTTTGACATTTCAACCTTACATCCACATGAAAGTAATGCCTAATATCGAGTGCCCTACAGTAAGTGTTTTGCAGTCAAGTTGTTTTCTGTTAGTAGGTAAAAAATTATTCTAAATAATAGTAATCATAGCTATGGTCACCACTTACACATATAGCACTTGTAATGAAAAGAAAGAAAAAAATATATATATGCAGTCAAACAACAGAATTGCATGATAACCTTGAATATATTGAATAAAGGACTGCAAAAAAACATCTTTTGTACTAGTTGCTTGAATTGACCCTTGGCTATTTTTAGCTGAATTCCCCTCCCCCTCTAAAAAAGAAAATAATAATAATAATAAAACAAAACTAAAAAGAAAACAAACACAACAGAGACCCCCGCCAACAATTTTGATTTTTTTTACTTTCCTTTAAAGGGGGAGTGTCATGGTTAAGAGATTTGCAATAGCTCTAGAGCACTGACACAATGAACTTCAGTGAAATTCTAATACTGACTTATGAGCTTTTGGTACATGTGGGAGACTTTAAACAAAACAAACAAAAATGACCACAAACTGTCAATTAACATAGTTTTCAATATAATATTGCATATTATTTAATAAGGTATTGGCAGCTTTTAAAAAGTTCAACTGTTTGTAGACACTTAAAAGCCTACAATAAACACTGACTCCAGATATGCGCAGTACTATGCTGCTGCCCCTTTAAAGTAAAATACAGCTTTACTTAGTCAGCGTAGACAATATAGCGGATTTTGTCAATATTCTAATATGAATATGTCAATATTCTCCCCCCTTACGTCTTTATTTCTATTTATTTTATGCCTTTCACATGATACCAAAACAGCGTCTTTTTTCTTCGCTAATTTGATGTCATGTACACAATAAAAGAGATGCGCCCGTGCGCATGGCGAGTCCCCAAGGGACCCAAGACGCCCAAATAGACCTCTATTTTTTGTCATCCACAATCTCGGCGAGCTGTGCGTGGCGTAACCGTATTACAGGCCTGGGATCCTGGTTTTTGTCCTCCCCATTAATGCGCGGGTTGGGATAACCTTGCAAGAGTGTTGTACAGCATATTCGCTCGGAAATATCGGTGCTTGGGGCCTTCGGGTTCTTTACAGCCTTCCGTAAAAGCCTTGTGCTGCCATACCGATTGGGTAATCCGTATGTATGGTTTCCGTTTTGTTCTTCAGACCGGGTTCGATCCCAGGCCAATGGGCTTTTTTTTTTAGTTCGTTTTTATTTCTTTGTGCTGGACCCCCTTAATCCTGATAGGTTTTGCGCAAAAATAATAAAAAAAAGTGAGTTTGCAAAATAAGGTTGCTAGATTTATTGATTATATGTATTCAATTTGTTCCTAGGAAGTTAACAAAAAACACAAAGCAAAGAGTTTGAGGAAGTAAACAAGTATGTGAACTTTAATGTTCTATTTGAAGGGGTGCATTTTGTACAGGGAAGCATACATAGAATGCTTAACTGGTGGAGAGGGAAGAGGTAAAAGTTTATTGAGCATAATTTCAACAATAGCAGGTGGAAGAGAGGGGCACTCTCTTCATACAATATTGCAGTTGTTACCTATTATTAAATAAGTTTGTAACATGTCTTTGTTTATTAAGCAAGGTCTATTTCTGAGACAAGCAAACTCAAGTAAGGCTGTTGAAATAACAGGTGAGTGTTAAAAGAAAAACAATTGTCTTATTAGAAAACTACTGTAGATTCCTTTGCACCAAAATAAGAACAAACCTCATTTTGTTTGTTATTTATGAGGAACAAGATGAGCACTACAAAGCCATAAAGAAATATGTATTGCTCATCTAAATTATACAAGTAAATAATAATATTAAAAAAGAACTACTGTAAGTAATTAGAGTGGTTTTCATTAACCCGTGAAACAAAGTGTGATAGTTAAACGGTAATAGTTAGTAAAACACAAAAAAGTACAATAGAATCAGATCACCACAAAGTGTAATACGCTAAAGCGTAGGTCACGGGTTAATGAAGGTTTTGACATTTCACACTTACATCCACATGAAAGTAATGCCTAATATCGAGTGCGCTACAGTAAGTGTTTTGCAGTCAAGTTGTTTTCTGTTAGTAGGTAAAAAAATATTCTAAATAATAGTAATCATAGCTATGGTCATCACTTACACATATAGAACTTGTAATGAAAAGAAAGAAAATATATATATATATATATATATATATAAAATGATGGTTGAAGGCTTTCATAGAAAGTGCTCAATACTCGAAAGTAGAGCGGTGTATAGTGTTGGTTTGAGAAAAATACAAACTACATATGTAGTTTGTATTTTTCTCAAACCAACACTATATATATATATATATATATATATATATATGCAGTCAAACAACAGAATTGCATGAAAACCTTGAATATATTGAATAAAGGACTGCAAAAAAACATCTTTTGTTCTAGTTGCTTGAATTGACCCTTGGCTATTTTTAGCTGAATTCCCCTCCCCCTCTAAAAAAGAAAATAATAATAATAATAGAACAAAACTAAAAAGAAAACAAACACAACAGAGACCCCCACCAACAATTTTGATTTTTTTTTACTTTCCTTTAAAGGGGGAATGTCATGTTTAAGAGATTTGCAATAGCTCTAGAGGCCTGACACAATGAACTTCAGTGAAATTCTAATACTGACTTATGAAGCTTTTGGTACATGTGGGAGACTTTAAACAAAACAAAAAAAATGACCACAAACTGTCCATTAACATAGTTTTCAATATAATATTGCATATTATTTAATAAGGTATTGACAGCTTTTAAAAAGTTCAACTGTTTGTAGACACTTAAAAGCCTACAATAAACACTGACTCCAGACATGCGCAGTACTATGCTGCTGCCCTTTTAAAGTAAAATACAGCTTTACTTAGTCAGCGTAGACAATATTGCGGATTTTGTCAATATTCTAATATGAATATGTCAATATTCTCCCCCCTTGCGTCTTTATTTCTATTTATTTTATGCTTTTCACATGATACCAAAACAGCGTCTTTTTTCTTCGCTAATTTGATGTCATGTACACAATAAAAGAGATGCGCCCGTGCGCATGGCGAGTCCCCAAGGGACCCAAGACGCCCAAATAGACCTCTATTTTTTGTCATCCACAATCTCGGCGAGCTGTGCGTGGCGTAACCGTATTACAGGCCTGGGATCCTGGTTATTGTCCTCCCCATTAATGCGCGGGTTGGGATAACCTTGCAAGAGTGTTGTACAGCATATTCGCTCGGAAATATCGGTGCTTGGGGCCTTCGGGTTCTTTACAGCCTTCCGTAAAAGCCTTGTGCTGCCATACCGATTGGGTAATCCGTATGTATGGTTTCCGTTTTGTTCTTCAGACCAGGTTCGATCCCAGGCCAATGGGCTTTTTTTTTTAATTCGTTTTTTTTCTTTGTGCTGGACCCCCTTAATCCTGATAGGTTTTGCGCAAAAATAATAAAAAAAAGTGAGTTTGCAAAATAAGCTTGCTAGATTTATTGATTATATGTATTCAATTTGTTCCTAGGAAGTTAACAAAAAACACAAAGCAAAGAGTTTGAGGAAGTAAACAAGTATGTGAACTTTAATGTTCTATTTGAAGGGGTGCATTTTGTACAGGGAAACATACATAGAATGCTTAACTGGTGGAGAGGGAAGAGGAAAAATTTATTGAGCATAATTTCAACAATAGCAGGGGGAAGAGAGGGGCACTCTCTTCATACAATATTGCAGTTGTTACCAATTATTAAATAAGTTTGTAACATGTCTTTGTTTATTGAGCAAGGTCTATTTCTGAGACAAGCAAACTCAAGTAAGGCTGTTGAAATAACAGGTGAGAGTTAAAAGAAAAACAATTATCTGATTAGAAAACTACTGTAGATTCCTTTGCACCAAAATAAGAACAAACTTCATTTTGTTTGTTATTTATGAGGAACGAGATGAGCTCTACAAAGCCATAAAGAAATATGTATTGCTCATCTAAATTATACAAGTAAATAATAATATTAAAAAAGAACTACTGTAAGTAATTAGAGTGGTTTTCATTAACCCGTGAAACAAAGTGTGATAGTTAAACGGTAATAGTTAGTAAAACACAAAAAAAGTACAATAGAATCAGATCACCACAAAGTGTAATACGCTAAAGCGTAGTTCACGGGTTAATGAAGGTTTTGACATTTCAACCTTACATCCACATGAAAGTAATGCCTAATATCGAGTGCCCTACAGTAAGTGTTTTGCAGTCAAGTTGTTTTCTGTTAGTAGGTTAAAAATTATTCTAAATAATAGTAATCATAGCTATGGTCACCACTTACACATATAGCACTTGTAATGAAAAGAAAGAAAAAAAAATATATATGCAGTCAAACAACAGAATTGCATGATAACCTTGAATATATTGAATAAAGGACTGCAAAAAAACATCTTTTGTACTAGTTGCTTGAATTGACCCTTGGCTATTTTTAGCTGAATTCCCCTCCCCCTCTAAAAAAGAAAATAATAATAATAATAAAACAAAACTAAAAAGAAAACAAACACAACAGAGACCCCCGCCAACAATTTTGATTTTTTTTACTTTCCTTTAAAGGGGGAGTGTCATGGTTAAGAGATTTGCAATAGCTCTAGAGCACTGACACAATGAACTTCAGTGAAATTCTAATACTGACTTATGAGCTTTTGGTACATGTGGGAGACTTTAAACAAAACAAACAAAAATGACCACAAACTGTCAATTAACATAGTTTTCAATATAATATTGCATATTATTTAATAAGGTATTGACAGCTTTTAAAAAGTTCAACTGTTTGTAGACACTTAAAAGCCTACAATAAACACTGACTCCAGATATGCGCAGTACTATGCTGCTGCCCCTTTAAAGTAAAATACAGCTTTACTTAGTCAGCGTAGACAATATAGCGGATTTTGTCAATATTCTAATATGAATATGTCAATATTCTCCCCCCTTACGTCTTTATTTCTATTTATTTTATGCCTTTCACATGATACCAAAACAGCGTCTTTTTTCTTCGCTAATTTGATGTCATGTACACAATAAAAGAGATGCGCCCGTGCGCATGGCGAGTCCCCAAGGGACCCAAGACGCCCAAATAGACCTCTATTTTTTGTCATCCACAATCTCGGCGAGCTGTGCGTGGCGTAACCGTATTACAGGCCTGGGATCCTGGTTTTTGTCCTCCCCATTAATGCGCGGGTTGGGATAACCTTGCAAGAGTGTTGTACAGCATATTCGCTCGGAAATATCGGTGCTTGGGGCCTTCGGGTTCTTTACAGCCTTCCGTAAAAGCCTTGTGCTGCCATACCGATTGGGTAATCCGTATGTATGGTTTCCGTTTTGTTCTTCAGACCGGGTTCGATCCCAGGCCAATGGGCTTTTTTTTTTTAGTTCGTTTTTATTTCTTTGTGCTGGACCCCCTTAATCCTGATAGGTTTTGCGCAAAAATAATAAAAAAAAGTGAGTTTGCAAAATAAGGTTGCTAGATTTATTGATTATATGTATTCAATTTGTTCCTAGGAAGTTAACAAAAAACACAAAGCAAAGAGTTTGAGGAAGTAAACAAGTATGTGAACTTTAATGTTCTATTTGAAGGGGTGCATTTTGTACAGGGAAGCATACATAGAATGCTTAACTGGTGGAGAGGGAAGAGGTAAAAGTTTATTGAGCATAATTTCAACAATAGCAGGTGGAAGAGAGGGGAACTCTCTTCATACAATATTGCAGTTGTTACCTATTATTAAATAAGTTTGTAACATGTCTTTGTTTATTAAGCAAGGTCTATTTCTGAGACAAGCAAACTCAAGTAAGGCTGTTGAAATAACAGGTGAGTGTTAAAAGAAAAACAATTGTCTTATTAGAAAACTACTGTAGATTCCTTTGCACCAAAATAAGAACAAACCTCATTTTGTTTGTTATTTATGAGGAACAAGATGAGCACTACAAAGCCATAAAGAAATATGTATTGCTCATCTAAATTATACAAGTAAATAATAATATTAAAAAAGAACTACTGTAAGTAATTAGAGTGGTTTTCATTAACCCGTGAAACAAAGTGTGATAGTTAAACGGTAATAGTTAGTAAAACACAAAAAAGTACAATAGAATCAGATCACCACAAAGTGTGATACGCTAAAGCGTAGGTCACGGGTTAATGAAGGTTTTGACATTTCACCCTTACATCCACATGAAAGTAATGCCTAATATCGAGTGCGCTACAGTAAGTGTTTTGCAGTCAAGTTGTTTTCTGTTAGTAGGTAAAAAAATATTCTAAATAATAGTAATCATAGCTATGGTCATCACTTACACATATAGAACTTGTAATGAAAAGAAAGAAAATATATATATATATATATATATATATATATATAAAATGATGGTTGAAGGCTTTCATAGAAAGTGCTCAATACTCGAAAGTAGAGCGGTGTATAGTGTTGGTTTGAGAAAAATACAAACTACATATGTAGTTTGTATTTTTCTCAAACCAACACTATATATATATATATATATATATATATATATATATATATATATATATATATATATATATATATATATATATATGCAGTCAAACAACAGAATTGCATGATAACCTTGAATATATTGAATAAAGGACTGCAAAAAAACATCTTTTGTTCTAGTTGCTTGAATTGACCCTTGGCTATTTTTAGCTGAATTCCCCTCCCCCTCTAAAAAAGAAAATAATAACAATAATAGAACAAAACTAAAAAGAAAACAAACACAACAGAGACCCTCACCAACAATTTTGATTTTTTTTACTTTCCTTTAAAAGGGGAGTGTCATGGTTAAGAGATTTGCAATAGCTCTAGAGCCCTGACACAATGAACTTCAGTGAAATTCTAATACTGACTTATGAGCTTTTGGTACATGTGGGAGACTTTAAACAAAACAAAAAAAATGACCACAAACTGTCAATTAACATAGTTTTCAATATAATATTGCATATTATTTAATAAGGTATTCACAGCTTTAAAAAAGTTCAACTGTTTGTTGACACTTAAAAGCCTACAATAATCACTGACTCCAGATATGCGCAGTACTATGTTGCTGCCCCTTTAAAGTAAAATACAGCTTTACTTAGTCAGCGTAGACAAAATTGCGGATTTTGTCAATATTCTAATATAAAGATGGCAATATTCTCCCCCCTTACGTCTTTATTTCTATTTATTTTATGATTTTCACATGATACCAAAACAGCGTCTTTTTTCTTCGCTAATTTGATGTCATGTACACAATAAAAGAGATGCGCCCGTGCGCATGGCGAGTCCCCAAGGGACCCAAGACGCCCAAATAGACCTCTATTTTTTGTCATCCACAATCTCGGCGAGCTGTGCGTGGCGTAACCGTATTACAGGCCTGGGATCCTGGTTATTGTCCTCCCCATTAATGCGCGTGTTGGGATAACCTTGCAAGAGTGTTGTACAGCATATTCGCTCGGAAATATCGGTGCTTGGGGCCTTCGGGTTCTTTACAGCCTTCCGTAAAAGCCTTGTGCTGCCATACCGATTGGGTAATCCGTATGTATGGTTTCCGTTTTGTTCTTCAGACCGGATTCGATCCCAGGCCAATGGGTTTTTTTTTAATTCGTTTTTTTTTCTTTGTGCTGGACCCCCTTAATCCTGATATGTTTTGTGTAAAAATAATAAAAAAAGTGAGTTTGCAAAATAAGCTTGCTAGATTTATTGATTATATGTATTCAATTTGTTCCTAGGAAGTTAACAAAAAACACAAAGCAAAGAGTTTGAGGAAGTAAACAAGTATGTGAACTTTAATGTTCTATTTGAAGGGGCGCATTTTGTACAGGGAAGCATACATAGAATGCCTAACTGGTGGAGAGGGGAGAGGTAACAGTTTATTGAGCATAATGTCAACAATAGCAGGGGGAAGGGAGGGGCACTCTCTTCATACAATATTGCAGTTGTTACCTATTATTAAATAAGTTTGTAAGATATATTTGTTTATTAAGCAAGGTCTATTTCTGAGACAAGCAAACTCAAGTAAGAGCTGTGGAAATAACAGGTGAGTGTTAAAAAAAACAATTATCTGATTAGAAAACTAATGTAGATTTCTTTGCACCAAATAAGAACAAACTTCATTTTGTTTGTTATTTATGAGGAACGAGATGAGCTCTACAAGGCCAAGAAGAAATATGTGTTGCTCATCGAAATTATACAAGTAAATAATAATATTAAAAAAGAATTACTGTAAGCAATTAGAGTGGTTTTCATTAACCCGTGAAACAAAGTGTGATAGTTAAACGGTAATAGTTAGTAAAACACAAAAAAGAACAATAGAATCAGATCACAACAAAGTGTAATACGCTAAAGCGTAGTTCACGGGTTAATGAAGGTTTTGACATCTCAACCTTACATCCATATGAAAGTAATGCCTAATATCGAGTGCCCTACAGTAAGTGTTTTGCAGTCAAGTTGTTTTCTGTTAGTAGGTAAAAAATTATCCTAAATAATAGTAATCATAGCTATGGTCACAACTTACACATATAGCACTTGTAATGAAAAGAAAGAAAATATATATATATGCAGTCAAACAACAGAATTGCATGATAACCTTGAATATATTGAATAAAGGACTGGAAAAAAACATCTTTTGTACTAGTTGCTTGAATTGACCCTTGGCTATTTTTAGCTGAATTCCCCTCCTCCTCTAAAAAAGAAAATAATAATAATAATAATAGAACAAAACTAAAAAGAAAACAAACACAGCAGAGACCCCCACCAACAATTTTGATATTTTTTTACTTTCCCTTAAAGGGGGAGTGTCATGTTTAAGAGATTTGCAATAGCTCTAGAGCCTTGACACAATGAACTTCAGTGAAATTCTAATACTGACTTATGAGCTTTTGGTACATGTGGGAGACTTTAAACAAAACAAAAAAAATGACCACAAACTGTCCATTAACATTGTTTTCAATATAATATTGCATATTATTTAATAAGGTATTGACAGCTTTTAAAAAGTTCAACTGTTTGTAGACACTTAAAAGCCTACAATAAACACTGACTCCAGACATGCGCAGTACTATGCTGCTGCCCCTTTAAAGTAAAATACAGCTTTACTTATTCAGCATAGACAATATTGCGGATTTTGTCAATATTCTAATATGAATATGTCAATAATCTCCCCCCTTACGTCTTTATTTCTATTTATTTTATGCTTTTCACATGATACCAAAACAGCGTCTTTTTTCTTCGCTAATTTGATGTCATGTACACAATAAAAGAGATGCGCCCGTGCGCATGGCGAGTCCCCAAGGGACCCAAGACGCCCAAATAGACCTCTATTTTTTGTCATCCACAATCTCTGCGAGCTGTGCGTGGCGTAACCGTATTACAGGCCTGGGATCCTGGTTATTGTCCTCCCCATTAATGCGCGGGTTGGGATAACCTTGCAAGAGTGTTGTACAGCATATTTGCTCGGAAATATCGGTGCTTGGGCCCTTCGGGTTCTTTACAGCCTTCCGTAAAAGCCTTGTGCTGCCATACCGATTGGGTAATCCGTATGTATGGTTTCCGTTTTGTTCTTCAGACCGGGTTCGATCCCAGGCCAATGGGCTTTTTTTTTTTAATTCGTTTTTATTTTCTTTGTGCTGGACCCCCTTAATCCTGATAGGTTTTGCGCAAAAATAATAAAAAAAGTGAGTTTGCAAAATAAGCTTGCTAGATTTATTGATTATATGTATTCAATATGTTCCTAGGAAGTTAACAAAAAACACAAAGCAAAGAGTTTGAGGAAGTAAACAAGTATGTGAACTTTAATGTTCTATTTGAAGGGGCGCATTTTGTACAGGGAAGCATACATAGAATGCTTAACTGGTGGAGAGGGGAGAGGTAACAGTTTATTGAGCATAATGTCAACAATAGCAGGGGGAAGGGAGGGGCACTCTCTTCATACAATATTGCAGTTGTTACCTATTATTAAATAAGTTTGTAAGATATATTTGTTTATTAAGCAAGGTCTATTTCTGAGACAAGCAAACTCAAGTAAGAGCTGTTGAAATAACAGGTGAGTGTTAAAAAAAACAATTATCTGATTAGAAAACTAATGTAGATTCCTTTGCACCAAATAAGAACAAACTTCATTTTGTTTGTTATTTATGAGGAACGAGATGAGCTCTACAAGGCCAAGAAGAAATATGTATTGCTCATCTAAATTATACAAGTAAATAATAATATTAAAAAAGAATTACTGTAAGCAATTAGAGTGGTTTTCATTAACCCGTGAAACAAAGTGTGATAGTTAAACGGTAATAGTTAGTAATACACAAAAAAGAACAATAGAATCAGATCACAACAAAGTGTAATACGCTAAAGCGTAGTTCACGGGTTAATGAAGGTTTTGACATCTCAACCTTACATCCATATGAAAGTAATGCCTAATATCGAGTGCCGTACAGTAAGTGTTTTGCAGTCAAGTTGTTTTCTGTTAGTAGGTAAAAAATTATTCTAAATAATAGTAATCATATCTATGGTCACCACTTACACATATAGCACTTGTAATGAAAAGAAAGAAAAAAAATATATATATGCAGTCAAACAACAGAATTGCATGATAACCTTGGATATATTTAATAAAGGACTGCAAAAAAACATCTTTTGTACTAGTTGCTTGAATTGACCCTTGGCTATTTTTAGCTGAATTCCCCTCCTCCTCTAAAAAAAAAAAATAATAATAATAATAGAACAAAACTAAAAAGAAAACAAACACAGCAGAGACCCCCACCAACAATTTTGATATTTTTTTTACTTTCCCTTAAAGGGGGAGTGTCATGTTTAAGAGATTTGCAATAGCTCTAGAGCCTTGACACAATTAACTTCAGTGAAATTCTAATACTGACTTATGAGCTTTTGGTACATGTAGGAGACTTTAAACAAAACAAACAAAAATGACCACAAACTGTCAATTAACATAGTTTTCAATATAATATTGCATATTATTTAATAAGGTATTGACAGCTTTTAAAAAGTTCAACTGTTTGTAGACACTTAAAAGCCTACAATAAACACTGACTCCAGACATGCGCAGTACTATGCTGCTGCCCCTTTAAAGTAAAATACAGCTTTACTTATTCAGCATAGACAATATTGCGGATTTTGTCAATATTCTAATATGAATATGTCAATATTCTCCCCCCTTACGTCTTTATTTCTATTTATTTTATGCTTTTCACATGATACCAAAACAGCGTCTTTTTTCTTCGCTAATTTGATGTCATGTACACAATAAAAGAGATGCACCCGTGCGCATGGCGAGTCCCCAAGGGACCCAAGACGCCCAAATAGACCTCTATTTTTTGTCATCCACAATCTCTGCGAGCTGTGCGTGGCGTAACCGTATTACAGGCCTGGGATCCTGGTTATTGTCCTCCCCATTAATGCGCGGGTTGGGATAACCTTGCAAGAGTGTTGTACAGCATATTCGCTCGGAAATATCGGTGCTTGGGCCCTTCGGGTTCTTTACAGCCTTCCGTAAAAGCCTTGTGCTGCCATACCGATTGGGTAATCCGTATGTATGGTTTCCGTTTTGTTCTTCAGACCGGGTTCGATCCCAGGCCAATGGGCTTTTTTTTTTTAATTCGTTTTTATTTTCTTTGTGCTGGACCCCCTTAATCCTGATAGGTTTTGCGCAAAAATAATAAAAAAAGTGAGTTTGCAAAATAAGCTTGCTAGATTTATTGATTATATGTATTCAATATGTTCCTAGGAAGTTAACAAAAAACACAAAGCAAAGAGTTTGAGGAAGTAAACAAGTATGTGAACTTTAATGTTCTATTTGAAGGGGCGCATTTTGTACAGGGAAGCATACATAGAATGCTTAACTGGTGGAGAGGGGAGAGGTAACAGTTTATTGAGCATAATGTCAACAATAGCAGGGGGAAGGGAGGGGCACTCTCTTCATACAATATTGCAGTTGTTACCTATTATTAAATAAGTTTGTAAGATATATTTGTTTATTAAGCAAGGTCTATTTCTGAGACAAGCAAACTCAAGTAAGAGCTGTTGAAATAACAGGTGAGTGTTAAAAAAAACAATTATCTGATTAGAAAACTAATGTAGATTCCTTTGCACCAAATAAGAACAAACTTCATTTTGTTTGTTATTTATGAGGAACGAGATGAGCTCTACAAGGCCAAGAAGAAATATGTATTGCTCATCTAAATTATACAAGTAAATAATAATATTAAAAAAGAATTACTGTAAGCAATTAGAGTGGTTTTCATTAACCCGTGAAACAAAGTGTGATAGTTAAACGGTAATAGTTAGTAATACACAAAAAAGAACAATAGAATCAGATCACAACAAAGTGTAATACGCTAAAGCGTAGTTCACGGGTTAATGAAGGTTTTGACATCTCAACCTTACATCCATATGAAAGTAATGCCTAATATCGAGTGCCCTACAGTAAGTGTTTTGCAGTCAAGTTGTTTACTGTTAGTAGGTAAAAAATTATTCTAAATAATAGTAATCATATCTATGGTCACCACTTACACATATAGCACTTGTAATGAAAAGAAAGAAAAAAATATATATATGCAGTCAAACAACAGAATTGCATGATAACCTTGAATATATTTAATAAAGGACTGCAAAAAAACATCTTTTGTACTAGTTGCTTGAATTGACCCTTGGCTATTTTTAGCTGAATTCCCCTCCTCCTCTAAAAAAAAAAAAAAATAATAATAATAGAACAAAACTAAAAAGAAAACAAACACAGCAGAGACCCCCACCAACAATTTTGATATTTTTTTTACTTTCCCTTAAAGGGGGAGTGTCATGTTTAAGAGATTTGCAATAGCTCTAGAGCCTTGACACAATTAACTTCAGTGAAATTCTAATACTGACTTATGAGCTTTTGGTACATGTAGGAGACTTTAAACAAAACAAACAAAAATGACCACAAACTGTCAATTAACATAGTTTTCAATATAATATTGCATATTATTTAATAAGGTATTGACAGCTTTTAAAAAGTTCAACTGTTTGTAGACACTTAAAAGCCTACAATAAACACTGACTCCAGACATGCGCAGTACTATGCTGCTGCCCCTTTAAAGTAAAATACAGCTTTACTTATTCAGCATAGACAATATTGCGGATTTTGTCAATATTCTAATATGAATATGTCAATATTCTCCCCCCTTACGTCTTTATTTCTATTTATTTTATGCTTTTCACATGATACCAAAACAGCGTCTTTTTTCTTCGCTAATTTGATGTCATGTACACAATAAAAGAGATGCGCCCGTGCGCATGGCGAGTCCCCAAGGGACCCAAGACGCCCAAATAGACCTCTATTTTTTGTCATCCACAATCTCTGCGAGCTGTGCGTGGCGTAACCGTATTACAGGCCTGGGATCCTGGTTATTGTCCTCCCCATTAATGCGCGGGTTGGGATAACCTTGCAAGAGTGTTGTACAGCATATTCGCTCGGAAATATCGGTGCTTGGGGCCTTCGGGTTCTTTACAGCCTTCCGTAAAAGCCTTGTGCTGCCATACCGATTGGGTAATCCGTATGTATGGTTTCCGTTTTGTTCTTCAGACCGGGTTCGATCCCAGGCCAATGGGCTTTTTTTTTTAATTCGTTTCTTTTTCTTTGTGCTGGACCCCCTTAATCCTGATAGGTTTTGCGCAAAAATAATAAAAAAAAGTGAGTTTGCAAAATAAGCTTGCTAGATTTATTGATTATATGTATTCAATTTGTTCCTATGAAGTTAACAAAAAACACAAAGCAAAGAGTTTGAGGAAGTAAACAAGTATGTGAACTTTAATGTTCTATTTGAAGGGGCGCATTTTGTACAGCGAAGCATACATAGAATGCTTAACTGGTGGAGAGGGGAGAGGTAACAGTTTATTGAGCATAATGTCAACAATAGCAGGGGGAAGGGAGGGGCACTCTCTTCATACAATATTGCAGTTGTTACCTATTATTAAATAAGTTTGTAAGATATATTTGTTTATTAAGCAAGGTCTATTTCTGAGACAAGCAAACTCAAGTAAGAGCTGTTGAAATAACAGGTGAGTGTTAAAAAAAACAATTATCTGATTAGAAATCTAATGTAGATTCCTTTGCACCAAATAAGAACAAACTTCATTTTGTTTGTTATTTATGAGGAACGAGATGAGCTCTACAAGGCCAAGAAGAAATATGTATTGCTCATCTAAATTATACAAGTAAATAATAATATTAAAAAAGAATTACTGTAAGCAATTAGAGTGGTTTTCATTAAAGCGTGAAACAAAGTGTGATAGTTAAACGGTAATAGTTAGTAAAACACAAAAAAGAACAATAGAATCAGATCACAACAAAGTGTAATACGCTAAAGCGTAGTTCACGGGTTAATGAAGGTTTTGACATCTCAACCTTACATCCACATGAAAGTAATGCCTAATATCGAGTGCCCTACAGTAAGTGTTTTGCAGTCAAGTTGTTTTCTGTTAGTAGGTAAAAAATTATTCTAAATAATAGTAACCATAGCTATGGTCACCACTTACACATATAGCACTTGTAATGAAAAGAAAGAAAAAATATATATATGCAGTCAAACAACAGAATTGCATGATAACCTTGAATATATTGAATAAAGGACTGCAAAAAAACATCTTTTGTACTAGTTGCTTGAATTGACCCTTGGCTATTTTTAGCTGAATTCCCCTCCTCCTCTAAAAAAGAAAATAATAATAATAATAGAACAAAACTAAAAAGAAAACAAACACTGCAGAGACCCCCACCAACAATTTTGATATTTTTTTACTCTCCTTTAAAGGGGGAGTGTCATGTTTAAGAGATTTGCAATAGCTCTAGAGCCTTGACACAATGAACTTCAGTGAAATTCTAATACTGACTTATGAGCTTTTGGTACATGTGGGAGACTTTAAACAAAACAAAAAAAATGACCACAAACTGTCCATTAACATAGTTTTCAATATAATATTGCATATTATTTAATAAGGTATTGACAGCTTTTAAAAAGTTCAACTGTTTGTAGACACTTAAAAGCCTACAATAAACACTGACTCCAGACATGCGCAGTACTATGCTGCTGCCCCTTTAAAGTAAAATACAGCTTTGCTTAGTCAGCGTAGACAATATAGCGGATTTTGTCAATATTCTAATATGAATATGTCAATATTCTCCCCCCTTACGTCTTTATTTCTATTTATTTTATGCTTTTCACATGATACCAAAACAGCGTCTTTTTTCTTCGCTAATTTGATGTCATGTACACAAAAAAAGAGATTCGCCCGTGCACATGGCGAGTCCCCAAGGGACCCAAGACGCCCAAATAGACCTCTATTTTTTGTCATCCACAATCTCGGCGAGCTGTGCGTGGCGTAACCGTATTACAGGCCTGGGATCCTGGTTATTGTCCTCCCCATTAATGCGCGGGTTGGGATAACCTTTCAAGAGTGTTGTACAGCATATTCGCACGGAAATATCGGTGCTTGGGGCCTTCGGGTTCTTTACAGCCTTCCGTAAAAGCCTTGTGCTGCCATACCGATTGGGTAATCCGTATGTATGGTTTCCGTTTTGTTCTTCAGACCGGGTTCGATCCCAGGCCAATGGGCTTTTTTTTTTAATTCGTTTTTTTTTCTTTGTGCTGGACCCCCTTAATCCTGATAGGTTTTGCGCAAAAATAATAAAAAAAAGTGAGTTTGCAAAATAAGCTTTCTAGATTTATTGATTATATGTATTCAATTTGTTCCTAGGAAGTTAACAAAAAGCACAAAGCAAAGAGTTTGAGGAAGTAAACAAGTATGTGAACTTTAATGTTCTATTTGAATGGGCGCTTTTTGTACAGGGAAGCATACATAGAATGCTTAACTGGTGGAGAGGGGAGAGGTAACAGTTTATTGAGCATAATGTCAACAATAGCAGGGGGAAGGGAGGGGCACTCTCTTCATACAATATTGCAGTTGTTACCTATTATTAAATAAGTTTGTAAGATATATTTGTTTATTAAGCAAGGTCTATTTCTAAGACAAGCAAACTCAAGTAAGAGCTGTTGAAATAACAGGTGAGTGTTAAAAAAAACAATTATCTGATTAGAAAACTAATGTAGATTCCTTTGCACCAAATAAGAACAAACTTCATTTTGTTTGTTATTTATGAGGAACGAGATGAGCTCTACAAGGCCAAGAAGAAATATGTATTGCTCATCTAAATTATACAAGTAAATCATAATATTAAAAAAGAATTACTGTAAGCAATTAGAGTGGTTTTCATTAACCCGTGAAACAAAGTGTGATAGTTAAACGGTAATAGTTAGTAAAACACAAAAAAGAACAATAGAATCAGATCACAACAAATTGTAATACGCTAAAGCGTAGTTCACGGGTTAATGAAGGTTTTGACGTCTCAACCTTACATCCACATGAAAGTAATGCCTAATATCGAGTGCCCTACAGTAAGTGTTTTGCAGTCAAGTTGTTTTCTGTTAGTAGGTAAAAAATTATTCTAAATAATAGTAATCATAGCTATGGTCACCACTTACACATATAGCACTTGTAATGAAAAGAAAGAAAATATATATATATGGAGTCAAACAACAGAGTTGCATGATAACCTTGAATATAATGAATAAAGGACTGCAAAAAAACATCTTTTGTACTAGTTGCTTGAATTGACCCTTGGCTATTTTTAGCTGAATTCCCCTCCCCCTCTAAAAAAGATAATAATAATAGAACAAATTTAAAAAGAAAACAAACACAACAGAGACCCCCACCAACAATTTTGATTTTTTTACTTTCCTTTAAAAGGGGAGTGTCATGGTTAAGAGATTTGCAATAGCTCTAGAGCCCTGACACAATGAACTTCAGTGAAATTCTAATACTGACTTATGAGCTTTTGGTACATGTGGGAGACTTTAAACAAAACAAAAAAAAAATGACCACAAACTGTCAATTAACATAGTTTTCAATATAATATTGCATATTATTTAATAAGGTATTGACAGCTTTTAAAAAGTTCAACTGTTTGTAGACACTTAAAAGCCTACAATAAACACTGACTCCAGACATGCGCAGTACTATGCTGCTGCCCCTTTAAAGTAAAATACAGCTTTACTTAGTCAGCATAGACAATATTGCGGATTTTGTCAATATTCTAATATGAATATGTCAATATTCTCCCCCCTTACGTCTTTATTTCTATTTATTTTATGCTTTTCACATGATACCAAAACAGCGTCTTTTTTCTTCGCTAATTTGATGTCATGTACACAATAAAAGAGATGCGCCCGTGCGCATGGCGAGTCCCCAAGGGACCCAAGACGCCCAAATAGACCTCTATTTTTTGTCAACCACAATCTCGGCGAGCTGTGCGTGGCGTAACCGTATTACAGGCCTGCGATCCTGGCTATTGTCCTCCCCATTAATGCGCGGGTTGGGATAACCTTGCAAGAGTGTTGTACAGCATATTCGCTCGGAAATATCGGTGCTTGGGGCCTTCGGGTTCTTTACAGCCTTCCGTAAAAGCCTTGTGCTGCCATACCGATTGGGTAATCCGTATGTATGGTTTCCGTTTTGTTCTTCAGACCGGGTTCGATCCCAGGCCAATGGGCTTTTTTTTTTTAATTCGTTTTTTTTCTTTGTGCTGGACCCCCTTAATCCTGATAGGTTTTGCGCAAAAATAATAAAAAAAAGTGAGTTTGCAAAATAAGCTTGCTAGATTTATTGATTATATGTATTCAATTTGTTCCTAGGAAGTTAACAAAAAACACAAAGCAAAGAGTTTGAGGAAGTAAACAAGTATGTGAACTTTAATGTTCTATTTGAAGGGGTGCATTTTGTACAGGGAAGCATACATAGAATGCTTAACTGGTGGAGAGGGAAGAGGTAAAAGTTTATTGAGCATAATTTGAACAATAGCAGAGGGAAGAGAGGGGCACTCTCTTCATACAATATTGCAGTTGTTACCTATTATTAAATAAGTTTGTAACATGTCTTTGTTTATTAAGCAAGGTCTATTTCTGAGACAAGCAAACTCAAGTAAGGCTGTTGAAATAACAGGTGAGTGTTAAAAGAAAAACAATTATCTGATTAGAAAACTACTGTAGATTCCTTTGCACCAAAATAAGAACAAACTTCATTTTGTTTGTTATTTATGAGGAACGAGATGAGCTCTACAAGGCCAAGAAGAAATATGTATTGCTCATCTAAATTATACAAGTAAATAATAACATTAAAAAAGAATTACTGTAAGTAATTAGAGTGGTTTTCATTAACCCGTGAAACAAAGTGTGATAGTTAAACGGTAATAGTTAGTAAAACACAAAAAAGAACAATAGAATCAGATCACAACAAAGTGTAATACGCTAAAGCGTAGTTCACGGGTTAATGAAGGTTTTGACATTTGAACCTTACATCCACATGAAAGTAATGCCTAATATCGAGTGCCCTACAGTAAGTGTTTTGCAGTCAAGTTGTTTTCTGTTAGTAGGTAAAAAATTATTCTAAATAATAGTAATCATAGCTATGGTCACCACTTACACATATAGCACTTGTAATGAAAAGAAAGAAAATATATATATATGCAGTCAAACAACAGAATTGCATGATAACCTTGAATATATTGAAAAAAGGACTGCAAAAAAACATCTTTTGTACTAGTTGCTTGAATTGACCCTTGGCTATTTTTAGCTGAATTCCCCTCCTCCTCTAAAAAAGAAAATAATAATAATAATAATAATAACAGAACAAAACTAAAAAGAAAACAAACACAGCAGAGACCCCCACCAACAATTTTGATTTTTTTTACTTTCCTTTAAAGGGGGAGTGTCATGTTTAAGAGATTTGCAATAGCTCTAGAGCCTTGACACAATGAACTTCAGTGAAATTCTAATACTGACTTATGAGCTTTTGGTACATGTGGGAGACTTTAAACAAAACAAAAAAAATTACCACAAACTGTCCATTAACATAGTTTTCAATATAATATTGCATATTATTTAATAAGGTATTCACAGCTTTTAAAAAGTTCAACTGTTTGTTGACACTTAAAAGCCTACAATAATCACTGACTCCAGACATGCGCAGTACTATGTTGCTGCCCCTTTAAAGTAAAATACAGCTTTACGTAGTCAGCGTAGACAAAATTGCGGATTTTGTCAATATTCTAATATAAAGATGGCAATATTCTCCCCCCTTACGTCTTTATTTCTATTTATTTTATGATTTTCCCATGATACCAAAACAGCGTCTTTTTTCTTCGCTAATTTGATGTCATGTACACAATAAAAGAGATGCGCCCGTGCGCATGGCGAGTCCCCAAGGGACCCAAGACGCCCAAATAGACCTCTATTTTTTGTCATCCACAATCTCGGCGAGCTGTGCGTGGCGTAACCGTATTACAGGCCTGGGATCCTGGTTATTGTCCTCCCCATTAATGCGCGGGTTGGGATAACCTTGCAAGAGTGTTGTACAGCATATTCGCTCGGAAATATCGGTGCTTGGGGCCTTCGGGTTCTTTACAGCCTTCCGTAAAAGCCTTGTGCTGCCATACCGATTGGGTAATCCGTATGTATGGTTTCCGTTTTGTTCTTCAGACCGGGTTCTATCCCAGGCCAATGGGCTTTTTTTTTTAATTCGTTTTTTTTTCTTCGTGCTGGACCCCCTTAATCCTGATATGTTTTGCCCCAAAATAATAAAAAAAAGTGAGTTTGCAAAATAAGCTTGCTAGATTTATTGATTATATGTATTCAATTTGTTCCTAGGAAGTTAACAAAAAACACAAAGCAAAGAGTTTGAGGAAGTAAACAAGTATGTGAACTTTAATGTTCTATTTGAAGGGGTGCATTTTGTACAGGGAAGCATACATAGAATGCTTAACTGGTGGAGAGGGAAGAGGTAAAAGTTTATTGAGCATAATTTGAACAATAGCAGAGGGAAGAGAGGGGCACTCTCTTCATACAATATTGCAGTTGTTACCTATTATTAAATAAGTTTGTAACATGTCTTTGTTTATTAAGCAAGGTCTATTTCTGAGACAAGCAAACTCAAGTAAGGCTGTTGAAATAACAGGTGAGTGTTAAAAGAAAAACAATTATCTGATTAGAAAACTACTGTAGATTCCTTTGCACCAAAATAAGAACAAACTTCATTTTGTTTGTTATTTATGAGGAACGAGATGAGCTCTACAAGGCCAAGAAGAAATATGTATTGCTCATCTAAATTATACAAGTAAATAATAACATTAAAAAAGAATTACTGTAAGTAATTAGAGTGGTTTTCATTAACCCGTGAAACAAAGTGTGATAGTTAAACGGTAATAGTTAGTAAAACACAAAAAAGAACAATAGAATCAGATCACAACAAAGTGTAATACGCTAAAGCGTAGTTCACGGGTTAATGAAGGTTTTGACATTTGAACCTTACATCCACATGAAAGTAATGCCTAATATCGAGTGCCCTACAGTAAGTGTTTTGCAGTCAAGTTGTTTTCTGTTAGTAGGTAAAAAATTATTCTAAATAATAGTAATCATAGCTATGGTCACCACTTACACATATAGCACTTGTAATGAAAAGAAAGAAAATATATATATATGCAGTCAAACAACAGAATTACATGATAACCTTGAATATATTGAAAAAAGGACTGCAAAAAAACATCTTTTGTACTAGTTGCTTGAATTGACCCTTGGCTATTTTTAGCTGAATTCCCCTCCTCCTCTAAAAAAGAAAATAATAATAATAATAATAACAGAACAAAACTAAAAAGAAAACAAACACAGCAGAGACCCCCACCAACAATTTTGATTTTTTTTTACTTTCCTTTAAAGGGGGAGTGTCATGTTTAAGAGATTTGCAATAGCTCTAGAGCCTTGACACAATGAACTTCAGTGAAATTCTAATACTGACTTATGAGCTTTTGGTACATGTGGGAGACTTTAAACAAAACAAAAAAAATTACCACAAACTGTCCATTAACATAGTTTTCAATATAATATTGCATATTATTTAATAAGGTATTCACAGCTTTTAAAAAGTTCAACTGTTTGTTGACACTTAAAAGCCTACAATAATCACTGACTCCAGACATGCGCAGTACTATGTTGCTGCCCCTTTAAAGTAAAATACAGCTTTACGTAGTCAGCGTAGACAAAATTGCGGATTTTGTCAATATTCTAATATAAAGATGGCAATATTCTCCCCCCTTACGTCTTTATTTCTATTTATTTTATGATTTTCCCATGATACCAAAACAGCGTCTTTTTTCTTCGCTAATTTGATGTCATGTACACAATAAAAGAGATGCGCCCGTGCGCATGGCGAGTCCCCAAGGGACCCAAGACGCCCAAATAGACCTCTATTTTTTGTCATCCACAATCTCGGCGAGCTGTGCGTGGCGTAACCGTATTACAGGCCTGGGATCCTGGTTATTGTCCTCCCCATTAATGCGCGGGTTGGGATAACCTTGCAAGAGTGTTGTACAGCATATTCGCTCGGAAATATCGGTGCTTGGGGCCTTCGGGTTCTTTACAGCCTTCCGTAAAAGCCTTGTGCTGCCATACCGATTGGGTAATCCGTATGTATGGTTTCCGTTTTGTTCTTCAGACCGGGTTCGATCCCAGGCCAATGGGCTTTTTTTTTAATTCGTTTTTTTTTCTTCGTGCTGGACCCCCTTAATCCTGATAGGTTTTGCGCAAAAATAATAAAAAAAAGTGAGTTTGCAAAATAAGCTTGCTAGATTTATTGATTATATGTATTCAATTTGTTCCTAGGAAGTTAACAAAAAACACAAAGCAAAGAGTTTGAGGAAGTAAACAAGTATGTGAACTTTAATGTTCTATTTGAAGGGGTGCATTTTGTACAGGGAAGCATACATAGAATGCTTAACTGGTGGAGAGGGAAGAGGTAAAAGTTTATTGAGCATAATTTGAACAATAGCAGAGGGAAGAGAGGGGCACTCTCTTCATACAATATTGCAGTTGTTACCTATTATTAAATAAGTTTGTAACATGTCTTTGTTTATTAAGCAAGGTCTATTTCTGAGACAAGCAAACTCAAGTAAGGCTGTTGAAATAACAGGTGAGTGTTAAAAAAAACAATTATCTGATTAGAAAACTAATGTAGATTCCTTTGCACCAAATAAGAACAAACTTCATTTTGTTTGTTATTTATGAGGAACGAGATGAGCTCTACAAGGCCAAGAAGAAATATGTATTGCTCATCTAAATTATACAAGTAAATAATAATATTAAAAAAGAATTACTGTAAGCAATTAGAGTGGTTTTCATTAACCCGTGAAACAAAGTGTGATAGTTAAACGGTAATAGTTAGTAAAACACAAAAAAGAACAATAGAATCAGATCACAACAAAGTGTAATACGCTAAAGCGTAGTTCACGGGTTAATGAAGGTTTTGACATCTCAACCTTACATCCACATGAAAGTAATGCCTAATATCGAGTGCCCTACAGTAAGTGTTTTGCAGTCAAGTTGTTTTCTGTTAGTAGGTAAAAAATTATTCTAAATAATAGTAATCATAGCTATGGTCACCACTTACACATATAGCACTAGTATTGAAAAGAAAGAAAAAATATATATATGCAGTCAAACAACAGAGTTGCATGATAACCTTGAATATATTGAATAAAGGACTGCAAAAAAACATCTTTTGTACTAGTTGCTTGAATTGACCCTTGGCTATTTTTAGCTGAATTCCCCTCCTCCTCTAAAAAAGAAAATAATAATAATAATAGAACAAAACTAAAAAGAAAACAAACACAGCAGAGACCCCCACCAACAATTTTGATATTTTTTTACTCTCCTTTAAAGGGGGAGTGTCATGTTTAAGAGATTTGCAATAGCTCTAGAGCCTTGACACAATGAACTTCAGTGAAATTCTAATACTGACTTATGAGCTTTTGGTACATGTGGGAGACTTTAAACAAAACAAAAAAAATGACCACAAACTGTCCATTAACATAGTTTTCAATATAATATTGCATATTATTTAATAAGGTATTGACAGCTTTTAAAAAGTTCAACTGTTTGTAGACACTTAAAAGCCTACAATAAACACTGACTCCAGACATGCGCAGTACTATGCTGCTGCCCCTTTAAAGTAAAATACAGCTTTGTTTAGTCAGCGTAGACAATATAGCGGATTTTGTCAATATTCTAATATGAATATGTCAATATTCTCCCCCCTTACGTCTTTATTTCTATTTATTTTATGCTTTTCACATGATACCAAAACAGCGTCTTTTTTCTTCGCTAATTTGATGTCATGTACACAAAAAAAGAGATGCGCCCGTGCTCATGGCGAGTCCCCAAGGGACCCAAGACGCCCAAATAGACCTCTATTTTTTGTCATCCACAATCTCGGCGAGCTGTGCGTGGCGTAACCGTATTACAGGCCTGGGATCCTGGTTATTGTCCTCCCATTTAATGCGCGGGTTGGGATAACCTTTCAAGAGTGTTGTACAGCATATTCGCTCGGAAATATCGGTGCTTGGGGCCTTCGGGTTCTTTACAGCCTTCCGTAAAAGCCTTGTGCTGCCATACCGATTGGGTAATCCGTATGTATGGTTTCCGTTTTGTTCTTCAGACCGGGTTCGATCCCAGGCCAATGGGCTTTTTTTTTTAATTCGTTTTTTTTCTTTGTGCTGGACCCCCTTAATCCTGATAGGTTTTGCGCAAAAATAATAAAAAAAGTGAGTTTGCAAAATAAGCTTGCTAGATTTATTGATTATATGTATTCAATTTGTTCCTAGGAAGTTAACAAAAAGCACAAAGCAAAGAGTTTGAGGAAGTAAACAAGTATGTGAACTTTAATGTTCTATTTGAAGGGGCGCTTTTTGTACAGGGAAGCATACATAGAATGCTTAACTGGTGGAGAGGGGAGAGGTAACAGTTTATTGAGCATAATGTCAACAATAGCAGGGGGAAGGGGAGGGGCACTCTCTTCATACAATATTGCAGTTGTTACCTATTATCAAATAAGTTTGTAAGATATATTTGTTTATTAAGCAAGGTCTATTTCTAAAACAAGCAAACTCAAGTAAGAGCTGTTGAAATAACAGGTGAGTGTTAAAAAAAAACAATTATCTGATTAGAAAACTAATGTAGATTCCTTTGCACCAAATAAGAACAAACTTCATTTTGTTTGTTATTTATGAGGAACGAGATGAGCTCTACAAGGCCAAGAAGAAATATGTATTGCTCATCTAAATTATACAAGTAAATCATAATATTAAAAAAGAATTACTGTAAGCAATTAGAGTGGTTTTCATTAACCCGTGAAACAAAGTGTGATAGTTAAACGGTAATAGTTAGTAAAACACAAAAAAGAACAATGGAATCAGATCACAACAAATTGTAATACGCTAAAGCGTAGTTCACGGGTTAATGAAGGTTTTGACGTCTCAACCTTACATCCACATGAAAGTAATGCCTAATATCGAGTGCCCTACAGTAAGTGTTTTGCAGTCAAGTTGTTTTCTGTTAGTAGGTAAAAAATTATTCTAAATAATAGTAATCATAGCTATGGTCACCACTTACACATATAGCACTTGTAATGAAAAGAAAGAAAATATATATATATGGAGTCAAACAACAGAGTTGCATGATAACCTTGAATATATTGAATAAAGGACTGCAAAAAAACATCTTTTGTACTAGTTGCTTGAATTGACCCTTGGCTATTTTTAGCTGAATTCCCCTCCCCCTCTAAAAAAGATAATAATAATAGAACAAATTTAAAAAGAAAACAAACACAACAGAGACCCCCACCAACAATTTTGATTTTTTTACTTTCCTTTAAAAGGGGAGTGTCATGGTTAAGAGATTTGCAATAGCTCTAGAGCCCTGAAACAATGAACTTCAGTGAAATTCTAATACTGACTTATGAGCTTTTGGTACATGTGGGAGACTTTAAACAAAACAAAAAAAAATGACCACAAACTGTCAATTAACATAGTTTTCAATATAATATTGCATATTATTTAATAAGGTATTGACAGCTTTTAAAAAGTTCAACTGTTTGTAGACACTTAAAAGCCTACAATAAACACTGACTCCAGACATGCGCAGTACTATGCTGCTGCCCCTTTAAAGTAAAATACAGCTTTACTTAGTCAGCATAGACAATATTGCGGATTTTGTCAATATTCTAATATGAATATGTCAATATTCTCCCCCCTTACGTCTTTATTTCTATTTATTTTATGCTTTTCACATGATACCAAAACAGCGTCTTTTTTCTTCGCTAATTTGATGTCATGTACACAATAAAAGAGATGCGCCCGTGCGCATGGCGAGTCCCCAAGGGACCCAAGACGCCCAAATAGACCTCTATTTTTTGTCAACCACAATCTCGGCGAGCTGTGCGTGGCGTAACCGTATTACAGGCCTGCGATCTTGGCTATTGTCCTCCCCATTAATGCGCGGGTTGGGATAACCTTGCAAGAGTGTTGTACAGCATATTCGCTCGGAAATATCGGTGCTTGGGGCCTTCGGGTTCTTTACAGCCTTCCGTAAAAGCCTTGTGCTGCCATACCGATTGGGTAATCCGTATGTATGGTTTCCGTTTTGTTCTTCAGACCGGGTTCGATCCCAGGCCAATGGGCTTTTTTTTTTTAATTCGTTTTTTTTCTTTGTGCTGGACCCCCTTAATCCTGATAGGTTTTGCGCAAAAATAATAAAAAAAAGTGAGTTTGCAAAATAAGCTTGCTAGATTTATTGATTATATGTATTCAATTTGTTCCTAGGAAGTTAACAAAAAACACAAAGCAAAGAGTTTGAGGAAGTAAACAAGTATGTGAACTTTAATGTTCTATTTGAAGGGGTGCATTTTGTACAGGGAAGCATACATAGAATGCTTAACTGGTGGAGAGGGAAGAGGTAAAAGTTTATTGAGCATAATTTGAACAATAGCAGAGGGAAGAGAGGGGCACTCTCTTCATACAATATTGCAGTTGTTACCTATTATTAAATAAGTTTGTAACATGTCTTTGTTTATTAAGCAAGGTCTATTTCTGAGACAAGCAAACTCAAGTAAGGCTGTTGAAATAACAGGTGAGTGTTAAAAGAAAAACAATTATCTGATTAGAAAACTACTGTAGATTCCTTTGCACCAAAATAAGAACAAACTTCATTTTGTTTGTTATTTATGAGGAACGAGATGAGCTCTACAAGGCCAAGAAGAAATATGTATTGCTCATCTAAATTATACAAGTAAATAATAACATTAAAAAAGAATTACTGTAAGTAATTAGAGTGGTTTTCATTAACCCGTGAAACAAAGTGTGATAGTTAAACGGTAATAGTTAGTAAAACACAAAAAAGAACAATAGAATCAGATCACAACAAAGTGTAATACGCTGAAGCGTAGTTCACGGGTTAATGAAGGTTTTGACATTTGAACCTTACATCCACATGAAAGTAATGCCTAATATCGAGTGCCCTACAGTAAGTGTTTTGCAGTCAAGTTGTTTTCTGTTAGTAGGTAAAAAATTATTCTAAATAATAGTAATCATAGCTATGGTCACCACTTACACATATAGCACTTGTAATGAAAAGAAAGAAAAAATATATATATGCAGTCAAACAACAGAATTGCATGATAACCTTGAATATATTGAATAAAGGACTGCAAAAAAACATCTTTTGTACTAGTTGCTTGAATTGACCCTTGGCTATTTTTAGCTG
This sequence comes from Nematostella vectensis, assembly GCF_932526225.1. Lineage (NCBI taxonomy): Eukaryota > Metazoa > Cnidaria > Anthozoa > Actiniaria > Edwardsiidae > Nematostella > Nematostella vectensis. The sequence goes on along the minus strand of NC_064036.1, from coordinate 320,924 downwards.
AATTCCCCTCCTCCTCTAAAAAATAAAATAATAATAATAATAGAACAAAACTAAAAAGAAAACAAACACAACAGAGACCCCCACCAACAATTTTGATTTTTTTTTACTTTCCTTTAAAGGGGGAATGTCATGTTTAAGAGATTTGCAATAGCTCTAGAGCCCTGACACAATGAACTTCAGTGAAATTCTAATACTGACTTATGAAGCTTTTGGTACATGTGGGAGACTTTAAACAAAACAAAAAAAATGACCACAAACTGTCCATTAACATAGTTTTCAATATAATATTGCATATTATTTAATAAGGTATTGACAGCTTTTAAAAAGTTCAACTGTTTGTAGACACTTAAAAGCCTACAATAAACACTGACTCCAGACATGCGCAGTACTATGCTGCTGCCCCTTTAAAGTAAAATACAGCTTTACTTAGTCAGCGTAGACAATATTGCGGATTTTGTCAATATTCTAATATGAATATGTCAATATTCTCCCCCCTTGCGTCTTTATTTCTATTTATTTTATGCTTTTCACATGATACCAAAACAGCGTCTTTTTTCTTCGCTAATTTGATGTCATGTACACAATAAAAGAGATGCGCCCGTGCGCATGGCGAGTCCCCAAGGGACCCAAGACGCCCAAATAGACCTCTATTTTTTGTCATCCACAATCTCGGCGAGCTGTGCGTGGCGTAACCGTATTACAGGCCTGGGATCCTGGTTATTGTCCTCCCCATTAATGCGCGTGTTGGGATAACCTTGCAAGAGTGTTGTACAGCATATTCGCTCGGAAATATCGGTGCTTGGGGCCTTCGGGTTCTTTACAGCCTTCCGTAAAAGCCTTGTGCTGCCATACCGATTGGGTAATCCGTATGTATGGTTTCCGTTTTGTTCTTCAGACCGGGTTCGATCCCAGGCCAATGGGTTTTTTTTTAATTCGTTTTTTTTTTCTTTGTGCTGGACCCCCTTAATCCTGATATGTTTTGTGTAAAAATAATAAAAAAAGTGAGTTTGCAAAATAAGCTTGCTAGATTTATTGATTATATGTATTCAATTTGTTCCTAGGAAGTTAACAAAAAACACAAAGCAAAGAGTTTGAGGAAGTAAACAAGTATGTGAACTTTAATGTTCTATTTGAAGGGGCGCATTTTGTACAGGGAAGCATACATAGAATGCCTAACTGGTGGAGAGGGGAGAGGTAACAGTTTATTGAGCATAATGTCAACAATAGCAGGGGGAAGGGAGGGGCACTCTCTTCATACAATATTGCAGTTGTTACCTATTATTAAATAAGTTTGTAAGATATATTTGTTTATTAAGCAAGGTCTATTTCTGAGACAAGCAAACTCAAGTAAGAGCTGTTGAAATAACAGGTGAGTGTTAAAAAAAACAATTATCTGATTAGAAAACTAATGTAGATTCCTTTGCACCAAATAAGAACAAACTTCATTTTGTTTGTTATTTATGAGGAACGAGATGAGCTCTACAAGGCCAAGAAGAAATATGTGTTGCTCATCGAAATTATACAAGTAAATAATAATATTAAAAAAGAATTACTGTAAGCAATTAGAGTGGTTTTCATTAAAGCGTGAAACAAAGTGTGATAGTTAAACGGTAATAGTTAGTAATACACAAAAAAGAACAATAGAATCAGATCACAACAAAGTGTAATACGATAAAGCGTAGTTCACGGGTTAATGAAGGTTTTGACATCTCAACCTTACATCCATATGAAAGTAATGCCTAATATCGAGTGCCCTACAGTAAGTGTTTTGCAGTCAAGTTGTTTTCTGTTAGTAGGTAAAAAATTATTCTAAATAATAGTAATCATATCTATGGTCACCACTTACACATATAGCACTTGTAATGAAAAGAAAGAAAAAAATATATATATGCAGTCAAACAACAGAATTGCATGATAACCTTGAATATATTTAATAAAGGACTGCAAAAAAACATCTTTTGTACTACTTGCTTGAATTGACCCTTGGCTATTTTTAGCTGAATTCCCCTCCTCCTCTAAAAAAAAAAAAAATAATAATAATAATAGAACAAAACTAAAAAGAAAACAAACACAGCAGAGACCCCCACCAACAATTTTGATATTTTTTTTACTTTCCCTTAAAGGGGGAGTGTCATGTTTAAGAGATTTGCAATAGCTCTAGAGCCTTGACACAATTAACTTCAGTGAAATTCTAATACTGACTTATGAGCTTTTGGTACATGTAGGAGACTTTAAACAAAACAAACAAAAATGACCACAAACTGTCAATTAACATAGTTTTCAATATAATATTGCATATTATTTAATAAGGTATTGACAGCTTTTAAAAAGTTCAACTGTTTGTAGACACTTAAAAGCCTACAATAAACACTGACTCCAGACATGCGCAGTACTATGCTGCTGCCCCTTTAAAGTAAAATACAGCTTTACTTATTCAGCATAGACAATATTGCGGATTTTGTCAATATTCTAATATGAATATGTCAATATTCTCCCCCCTTACGTCTTTATTTCTATTTATTTTATGCTTTTCACATGATACCAAAACAGCGTCTTTTTTCTTCGCTAATTTGATGTCATGTACACAATAAAAGAGATGCGCCCGTGCGCATGGCGAGTCCCCAAGGGACCCAAGACGCCCAAATAGAACTCTATTTTTTGTCATCCACAATCTCTGCGAGCTGTGCGTGGCGTAACCGTATTACAGGCCTGGGATCCTGGTTATTGTCCTCCCCATTAATGCGCGGGTTGGGATAACCTTGCAAGAGTGTTGTACAGCATATTCGCTCGGAAATATCGGTGCTTGGGGCCTTCGGAATCTTTACAGCCTTCCGTAAAAGCCTTGTGCTGCCATACCGATTGGGTAATCCGTATGTATGGTTTCCGTTTTGTTCTTCAGACCGGGTTCGATCCCAGGCCAATGAGCTTTTTTTTTAATTCGTTTCTTTTTCTTTGTGCTGGACCCCCTTAATCCTGATAGGTTTTGCGCAAAAATAATAAAAAAAGTGAGTTTGCAAAATAAGCTTGCTAGATTTATTGATTATATGTATTCAATTTGTTCCTATGAAGTTAACAAAAAACACAAAGCAAAGAGTTTGAGGAAGTAAACAAGTATGTGAACTTTAATGTTCTAATTGAAGGGGCGCATTTTGTACAGGGAAGCATACATAGAATGCTTAACTGGTGGAGAGGGGAGAGGTAACAGTTTATTGAGCATAATGTCAACAATAGCAGTGGGAAGGGAGGGGCACTCTCTTCATACAATATTGCAGTTGTTACCTATTATTAAATAAGTTTGTAAGATATATTTGTTTATTAAGCAAGGTCTATTTCTGAAACAAGCAAACTCAAGTAAGAGCTGTTGAAATAACAGGTGAGTGTTAAAAAAAAAACAATTATCTGATTAGAAACTAATGTAGATTCCTTTGCACCAAATAAGAACAAACTTCATTTTGTTTGTTATTTATGAGGAACGAGATGAGCTCTACAAGGCCAAGAAGAAATATGTATTGCTCATCTAAATTATACAAGTAAATAATAATATTAAAAAAGAATTACTGTAAGCAATTAGAGTGGTTTTCATTAAAGCGTGAAACAAAGTGTGATAGTTAAACGGTAATAGTTAGTAAAACACAAAAAAGAACAATAGAATCAGATCACAACAAAGTATAATACGCTAAAGCGTAGTTCACGGGTTAATGAAGGTTTTGACATTTCAACCTTACATCCACATGAAAGTAATGCCTAATATCGAGTGCTCTACAGTAAGTGTTTTGCAGTCAAGTTGTTTTCTGTTAGTAGGTAAAAAATTATTCTAAATAATAGTAATCATAGCTATGGTCACCACTTACACATATAGCACTTGTAATGAAAAGAAAGAAAAAATATATATATGCAGTCAAACAACAGAATTGCATGATAACCTTGAATATATTGAATAAAGGACTGCAAAAAAACATCTTTTGTACTAGTTGCTTGAATTGACCCTTGGCTATTTTTAGCTGAATTCCCCTCCTCCTCTAAAAAAGAAAATAATAATAATAATAGAACAAAACTAAACAGAAAACAAACACAGCAGAGACCCCACCAACAATTTTGATATTTTGTTACTTTCCCTTAAAGGGGGAGTGTCATGTTTAAGAGATTTGCAATAGCTCTAGAGCCTTGACACAATGAACTTCAGTGAAATTCTAATACTGACTTATGAGCTTTTGGTACATGTGGGAGACTTTAAACAAAACAAAAAAAATGACCACAAACTGTCCATTAACATAGTTTTCAATATAATATTGCATATTATTTAATAAGGTATTGACAGCTTTTAAAAAGTTCAACTGTTTGTAGGCACTTAAAAGCCTACAATAAACACTGACTCCAGACATGCGCAGTACTATGCTGCTGCCCCTTTAAAGTAAAATACAGCTTTGCTTATTCAGCGTAGACAATATAGCGGATTTTGTCAATATTCTAATATGAATATGTCAATATTCTCCCCCCTTACGTCTTTATTTCTATTTATTTTATGCTTTTCACATGATACCAAAACAGCGTCTTTTTTCTTCGCTAATTTGATGTCATGTACACAAAAAAAGAGATGCGCCCGTGCGCATGGCGAGTCCCCAAGGGACCCAAGACGCCCAAATAGACCTCTATTTTTTGTCATCCACAATCTCGGCGAGCTGTGCGTGGCGTAACCGTATTACAGGCCTGGGATCCTGGTTATTGTCCTCACCATTAATGCGCGGGTTGGGATAACCTTGCAAGAGTGTTGTACAGCATATTCGCTCGGAAATATCGGTGCTTGGGGCCTTCGGGTTCTTTACAGCCTTCCGTAAAAGCCTTGTGCTGCCATACCGATTGGGTAATCCGTATGTATGGTTTCCGTTTTGTTCTTCAGACCGGGTTCGATCCCAGGCCAATGGGCTTTTTTTTTTTAGTTCGTTTTTTTTTTCTTTGTGCTGGACCCCCTTAATCCTGATAGGTTTTGCGCAAAAATAATAAAAAAAAGTGAGTTTGCAAAATAAGCTTGCTAGATTTATTGATTATATGTATTCAATTTGTTCCTAGGAAGTTAACAAAAAACACAAAGCAAAGAGTTTGAGGAAGTAAGCAAGTATGTGAACTTTAATGTTCTATTTGAAGGGGTGCATTTTGTACAGGGAAGCATACATAGAATGCTTAACTGGTGGAGAGGGAAGAGGTAAAAGTTTATTGAGCATAATTTGAACAATAGCAGAGGGAAGAGAGGGGCACTCTCTTCATACAATATTGCAGTTGTTACCTATTATTAAATAAGTTTGTAACATGTCTTTGTTTATTAAGCAAGGTCTATTTCTGAGACAAGCAAACTCAAGTAAGGCTGTTGAAATAACAGGTGAGTGTTAAAAGAAAAACAATTATCTGATTAGAAAACTACTGTAGATTCCTTTGCACCAAAATAAGAACAAACTTCATTTTGTTTGTTATTTATGAGGAACGAGATGAGCTCTACAAAGCCATAAAGAAATATGTATTGCTCATCTAAATTATACAAGTAAATAATAATATTAAAAAAGAACTACTGTAAGTAATTAGAGTGGTTTTCATTAACCCGTGAAACAAAGTGTGATAGTTAAACGGTAATAGTTAGTAAAACACAAAAAAAGTACAATAGAATAAGATCACCACAAAGTGTAATACGCTAAAGCGTAGTTCACGGGTTAATGAAGGTTTTGACATTTCCCCCTCACATCCACATGAAAGTAATGCCTAATATCGAGTGCCCTACAGTAAGTGTTTTGCAGTCAAGTTGTTTTCTGTTAGTAGGTAAAAAGATATTCTAAATAATAGTAATCATAGCTATGGTCACCACTTACACATATAGAACTTGTAATGAAAAGAAAAATATATATATATATATATATATATATATATATATATATATATATATGGAGTCAAACAACAGAATTGCATGATAACCTTGAATATATTGAATAAAGGACTGCAAAAAAACATCTTTTGTACTAGTTGCTTTAATTGACCCTTGGCTATTTTAAGCTGAATTCCCCTCCCCCTCTAAAAAAGAATATAATAATAATAATAATAGAACAAAACTAAAAAGAAAACAAACACAACAGAGACCCCCACCAACAATTTTGATTTTTTTTACTTTCCTTTAAAAGGGGAGTGTCATGGTTAAGAGATTTGCAATAGCTCTAGAGCCCTGACACAATGAACTTCAGTGAAATTCTAATACTGACTTATGAGCTTTTGGTACATGTGGGAGACTTTAAACAAAACAAAAAAAATGACCACAAACTGTCAATTAACATAGTTTTCAATATAATATTGCATATTATTTAATAAGGTATTCACAGCTTTTAAAAAGTTCAACTGTTTGTTGACACTTAAAAGCCTACAATAATCACTGACTCCAGACATGCGCAGTAGTATGTTGCTGCCCCTTTAAAGTAAAATACAGCTTTACTTAGTCAGCGTAGACAAAATTGCGGATTTTGTCAATATTCTAATATGAAGATGTCAATATTCTCCCCCCTTACGTCTTTATTTCTATTTATTTTATGATTTTCACATGATACCAAAACAGCGTCTTTTTTCTTCGCTAATTTGATGTCATGTACACAATAAAAGAGATGCGCCCGTGCTCATGGCGAGTCCCCAAGGGACCCAAGACGCCCAAATAGACCTCTATTTTTTGTCATCCACAATCTCGGCGAGCTGTGCATGGCGTAACCGTATTACAGGCCCGGGATCCTGGTTATTGTCCTCCCCATTAATGCGCGGGTTGGGATAACCTTGCAAGAGTGTTGTACAGCATATTCGCTCGGAAATTTCGGTGCTTGGGGCCTTCCGGTTCTTTACAGCCTTCCGTAAAAGCCTTGTGCTGCCATACCGATTGGGTAATCCGTATGTATGGTTTCCGTTTTGTTCTTCAGACCGGGTTCGATCCCAGGCCAATGGGCTTTTTTTTTTAGTTCGTTTTTTTTTTCTTTGTGCTGGACCCCCTTAGTCCTGATAGGTTTTGCGCAAAAATAATAAAAAAAAGTGAGTTTGCAAAATAAGCTTGCTAGATTTATTGATTATATGTATTCAATTTGTTCCTAGGAAGTTAACAAAAAACACAAAGCAAAGAGTTTGAGGAAGTAAACAAGTATGTGAACTTTAATGTTCTATTTGAACCGGTGCATTTGTACAGGGAAGCATACATAGAATGCTTAACTGGTGGAGAGGGAAGAGGTAAAAGTTTATTGAGCATAATTTCAACAGTAGCAGGTTGAAGAGAGGGACACTCTCTTTATACAATATTGCAGTTGTTACCTATTATTAAATAAGTTTGTAACATGTCTTTGTTTATTAAGCAAGGTCTATTTCTGAGACAAGCAAACTCAAGTAAGGCTGTTGAAATAACAGGTGAGTGTTAAAAGAAAAACAATTATCTGATTAGAAAACTACTGTAGATTCCTTTGCATCAAAATAAGAACAAACTTCATTTTGTTTGTTATTTATGAGGAACGAGATGAGCTCTACAAAGCCATAAAGAAATATGTATTGCTCATCTAAATTATACAAGTAAATAATAATATTAAAAAAGAACTACTGTAAGTAATTAGAGTGGTTTTCATTAACCCGTGAAACAAAGTGTGATAGTTAAACGGTAATAGTTAGTAAAACACAAAAAACGTACAATAGAATCAGATCACCACAAAGTGTAATACGCTAAAGCGTAGTTCACGGGTTAATGAAGGTTTTGACATTTGAACCTTACATCCACATGAAAGTAATGCCTAATATCGAGTGCCCTACAGTAAGTGTTTTGCAGTCAAGTTGTTTTCTGTTAGTAGGTAAAAAATTATTCTAAATAATAGTAATCATAGCTATGGTCACCACTTACACATATAGCACTTTTAATGAAAAGAAAGAAAAAATATATATATGCAGTCAAACAACAGAATTGCATGATAACCTTGAATATATTGAATAAAGGACTGCAAAAAAACATCTTTTGTACTAGTTGCTTGAATTGACCCTTGGCTATTTTTAGCTGAATTCCCCTCCCCCTCTAAAAAAGAAGATAATAATAATAATAGAACAAAACTAAAAAGAAAACAAACACAGCAGAGACCCCCACCAACAATTTTGATTTTTTTTTACTTTCCTTTAAAGGGGGAGTGTCATGTTTAAGAGATTTGCAATAGCTCTAGAGCCCTGACACAATGAACTTCAGTGAAATTCTAATACTGACTTATGAGCTTTTGGTACATGTGGAAGACTTTAAACAAAACAAACAAAAAATGACCACAAACTGTCCATGAACATAGTTTTCAATATAATATTGCATATTATTTAATAAGGTATTGACAGCTTTTAAAAAGTTCAACTGTTTGTAGACACTTAAAAGCCTACAATAAACACTGACTCCAGACATGCGCAGTACTGTGTTGCTGCCCAATTAAAGTAAAATACAGCTTTACTTAGTCAGCGTAGACAATATTGCGGATTTTGTCAATATTCTAATATGAATATGTCAATATTCTCCCCCCTTACGTCTTTATTTCTATTTATTTTATGCTTTTCACATGATACCAAAACAGCGTCTTTTTTCTTCGCTAATTTGATGTCATGTACACAATAAAAGAGATGCGCCCGTGCGCATGGCGAGTCCCCAAGGGACCCAAGACGCCCAAATAGACCTCTATTTTTTGTTATCCACAATCTCGGCGAGCTGTGCGTGGCGTAACCGTATTACAGGCCTGGGATCCTGGTTATTGTCCTCCCCATTAATGCGCGGGTTGGGATAACCTTGCAAGAGTGTTGTACAGCATATTCGCTCGGAAATATCGGTGCTTGGGGCCTTCGGGTTCTTTACAGCCTTCCGTAAAAGCCTTGTGCTGCCATACCGATTGGGTAATCCGTATGTATGGTTTCCGTTTTGTTCTTCAGACCTGGTTCGATCCCAGGCCAATGGGCTTTTTTTTTTAATTCGTTTTTTTTTCTTTGTGCTGGACCCCCTTAATCCTGATAGGTTTTGCGCAAAAATAATAAAAAAAAGTGAGTTTGCAAAATAAGCTTGCTAGATTTATTGATTATATGTATTCAATTTGTTCCTAGGAAGTTAACAAAAAACACAAAGCAAAGAGTTTGAGGAAGTAAACAAGTATGTGAACTTTAATGTTCTATTTGAAGGGGTGCATTTTGTACAGGGAAACATACATAGAATGCTTAACTGGTGGAGAGGGAAGAGGAAAAATTTATTGAGCATAATTTCAACAATAGCAGAGGTAAGAGAGGGGCACTCTCTTCATACAATATTGCAGTTGTTACCAATTATTAAATAAGTTTGTAACATGTCTTTGTTTATTGAGCAAGGTCTATTTCTGAGACAAGCAAACTCAAGTAAGGCTGTTGAAATAACAGGTGAGAGTTAAAAGAAAAACAATTATCTGATTAGAAAACTACTGTAGATTCCTTTGCACCAAAATAAGAACAAACTTCATTTTGTTTGTTATTTATGAGGAACGAGATGAGCTCTACAAAGCCATAAAGAAATATGTATTGCTCATCTAAATTATACAAGTAAATAATAATATTAAAAAAGAACTACTGTAAGTAATTAGAGTGGTTTTCATTAACCCGTGAAACAAAGTGTGATAGTTAAACGGTAATAGTTAGTAAAACACAAAAAAAGTACAATAGAATCAGATCACCACAAAGTGTAATACGCTAAAGCGTAGTTCACGGGTTAATGAAGGTTTTGACATTTGAACCTTACATCCACATGAAAGTAATGCCTAATATCGAGTGCCCTACAGTAAGTGTTTTGCAGTCAAGTTGTTTTCTGTTAGTAGGTAAAAAATTATTCTAAATAATAGTAATCATAGCTATGGTCACCACTTACACATATAGCACTTGTAATGAAAAGAAAGAAAAAAATATATATATGCAGTCAAACAACAGAATTGCATGATAACCTTGAATATATTGAATAAAGGACTGCAAAAAAACATCTTTTGTACTAGTTGCTTGAATTGACCCTTGGCTATTTTTAGCTGAATTCCCCTCCCCCTCTAAAAAAGAAAATAATAATAATAATAAAACAAAACTAAAAAGAAAACAAACACAACAGAGACCCCCGCCAACAATTTTGATTTTTTTTACTTTCCTTTAAAGGGGGAGTGTCATGGTTAAGAGATTTGCAATAGCTCTAGAGCACTGACACAATGAACTTCAGTGAAATTCTAATACTGACTTATGAGCTTTTGGTACATGTGGGAGACTTTAAACAAAACAAACAAAAATGACCACAAACTGTCAATTAACATAGTTTTCAATATAATATTGCATATTATTTAATAAGGTATTGACAGCTTTTAAAAAGTTCAACTGTTTGTAGACACTTAAAAGCTTACAATAAACACTGACTCCAGACATGCGCAGTACTATGCTGCTGCCCCTTTAAAGTAAAATACAGCTTTACTTAGTCAGCATAGACAATATTGCGGATTTTGTCAATATTCTAATATGAATATTTCAATATTCTCCCCCCTTACGTCTTTATTTCTATTTATTTTATGCTTTTCACATGATACCAAAACAGCGTCTTTTTTCTTCGCTAATTTGATGTCATGTACAGAATAAAAGAGATGCGCCCGTGCGCATGGCGAGTCCCCAAGGGACCCAAGACGCCCAAATAGACCTCTATTTTTTGTCAACCACAATCTCGGCGAGCTGTGCGTGGCGTAACCGTATTACAGGCCTGCGATCCTGGCTATTGTCCTCCCCATTAATGCGCGGGTTGGGATAACCTTGCAAGAGTGTTGTACAGCATATTCGCTCGGAAATATCGGTGCTTGGGGCCTTCGGGTTCTTTACAGCCTTCCGTAAAAGCCTTGTGCTGCCATACCGATTGGGTAATCCGTATGTATGGTTTCCATTTTGTTCTTCAGACCGGGTTCGATCCCAGGCCAATGGGCTTTTTTTTTTTTTAATTCGTTTTTTTTCTTTGTGCTGGACCCCCTTAATCCTGATAGGTTTTGCGCAAAAATAATAAAAAAAAGTGAGTTTGCAAAATAGGCTTGCTAGATTTATTGATTATATGTATTCAATTTGTTCCTAGGAAGTTAACAAAAAACACAAAGCAAAGAGTTTGAGGAAGTAAACAAGTATGTGAACTTTAATGTTCTATTTGAAGGGGTGCATTTTGTACAGGGAAGCATACATAGAATGCTTAACTGGTGGAGAGGGAAGAGGTAAAAGTTTATTGAGCATAATTTGAACAATAGCAGAGGGAAGAGAGGGGCACTCTCTTCATACAATATTGCAGTTGTTACCTATTATTAAATAAGTTTGTAACATGTCTTTGTTTATTAAGCAAGGTCTATTTCTGAGACAAGCAAACTCAAGTAAGGCTGTTGAAATAACAGGTGAGTGTTAAAAGAAAAACAATTATCTGATTAGAAAACTACTGTAGATTCCTTTGCACCAAAATAAGAACAAACTTCATTTTGTTTGTTATTTATGAGGAACAAGATGAGCACTACAAAGCCATAAAGAAATATGTATTGCTCATCTAAATTATACAAGTAAATAATAATATTAAAAAAGAACTACTGTAAGTAATTAGAGTGGTTTTCATTAACCCGTGAAACAAAGTGTGATAGTTAAACGGTAATAGTTAGTAAAACACAAAAAAGTACAATAGAATCAGATCACCACAAAGTGTAATACGCTAAAGCGTAGGTCACGGGTTAATGAAGGTTTTGACATTTCACCCTTACATCCACATGAAAGTAATGCCTAATATCGAGTGCCCCACAGTAAGTGTTTTGCAGTCAAGTTGTTTTCTGTTAGTAGGTAAAAAAATATTCTAAATAATAGTAATCATAGCTATGGTCATCACTTACACATATAGAACTTGTAATGAAAAGAAAGAAAAAAAAAAATATATATATATATATATATATATATATATATATATATATATATATATAATGATGGTTGAAGGCTTTCATAGAAAGTGCTCAATACTCGAAAGTAGAGCGGTGTATAGTGTTGGTTTGAGAAAAATACAAACTACATATGTAGTTTGTATTTTTCTTAAACCAACACTATATATATATATATATATATATATATATATATATATATATATATATATATATATATATATATATATATATATATATATATATATATATATGCAGTCAAACAACAGAATTGCATGATAACCTTGAATATATTGAATAAAGGACTGCAAAAAAACATCTTTTGTTCTAGTTGCTTGAATTGACCCTCGGCTATTTTTAGCTGAATTCCCCTCCCCCTCTAAAAAAGAAAATAATAACAATAATAGAACAAAACTAAAAAGAAAACAAACACAACAGAGACCCTCACCAACAATTTTGATTTTTTTTACTTTCCTTTAAAAGGGGAGTGTCATGGTTAAGAGATTTGCAATAGCTCTAGAGCCCTGACACAATGAACTTCAGTGAAATTCTAATACTGACTTATGAGCTTTTGGTACATGTGGGAGACTTTAAACAAAACAAAAAAAATGACCACAAACTGTCAATTAACATAGTTTTCAATATAATATTGCATATTATTTAATAAGGTATTCACAGCTTTTAAAAAGTTCAACTGTTTGTTGACACTTAAAAGCCTACAATAATCACTGACTCCAGATATGCGCAGTACTATGTTGCTGCCCCTTTAAAGTAAAATACAGCTTTACTTAGTCAGCGTAGACAAAATTGCGGATTTTGTCAATATTCTAATATAAAGATGGCAATATTCTCCCCCCTTACGTCTTTATTTCTATTTATTTTATGCTTTTCACATGATACCAAAACAGCGTCTTTTTTCTTCGCTAATTTGATGTCATGTACACAATAAAAGAGATGCGCCCGTGCGCATGGCGAGTCCCCAAGGGACCCAAGACGCCCAAATAGACCTCTATTTTTTGTCATCCACAATCTCGGCGAGCTGTGCGTGGCGTAACCGTATTACAGGCCTGGGATCCTGGTTATTGTCCTCCCCATTAATGCGCGGGTTGGGATAACCTTGCAAGAGTGTTGTACAGCATATTCGTTCGGAACTATCGGTGCTTGGGGCCTTCGGGTTCTTTACAGCCTTCCGTAAAAGCCTTGTGCTGCCATACCGATTGGGTAATCCGTATGTATGGTTTCCGTTTTGTTCTTCAGACCGGGTTCGATCCCAGGCCAATGGGCTTTTTTTTTTAGTTCGTTTTTTTTTTTTCTTTGTGCTGGACCCCCTTAATCCTGATAGGGTTTGCGCAAAAATAATAAAAAAAGTGAGTTTGCAAAATAAGCTTGCTAGATTTATTGATTATATGTATTCAATTTGTTCCTAGGAAGTTAACAAAAAACACAAAGCAAAGAGTTGGAGGAAGTAAACAAGTATGTGAACTTTAATGTTCTATTTGAAGGGGTGCATTTTGTACAGGGAAGCATACAAATAATGCTTAACTGGTGGAGAGGGAAGAGGAAAAATTTATTGAGCATAATTTCAACAATAGCAGGGGGAAGAGAGGAGCACTCTCTTCATACAATATTGCAGTTGTTACCTATTATTAAATAAGTTTGTAACATGTCTTTGTTTATTAAGCAAGGTCTATTTCTGAGACAAGCAAACTCAAGTAAGGCTGTTGAAATAACAGGTGAGTGTTAAAAGAAAAACAATTATCTGATTAGAAAACTACTGTAGATTACTTTGCACCAAAATAAGAGCAAACTTAATTTTGTTTGTTATTTATGAGGAACGACATGAGCTCTACAACGCCATAAAGAAATATGTATTGCTCATCTAAATTATACAAGTAAATAATAACATTAAAAAAGAACTACTGTAAGTAATTAGAGTGGTTTTCATTAACCCGTGAAACAAAGTGTGATAGTTAAACGGTAATAGTTAGTAAAAACAAAAAGGTACAATAGAATCAGATCACCACAAAGTGTAATACGCTAAAGCGTAATTCACGGGTTAATGAAGGTTTTGACATTTCAACCTTACATCCACATGAAAGTAATGCCTAATATCGAGTGCCCTACAGTAAGTGTTTTGCAGTCAAGTTGTTTTCTGTTAGTAGGTAAAAAATTATTCTAAATAATAGTAATCATAGCTATGGTCACCACTTACACATATAGAACTTGTAATGAAAAGAAAGAAAAAAAATATATATATGCAGTCAAACAACAGAATTGCATGATAACCTTGAATATATTGAATAAAGGACTGCAAAAAAACATCTTTTGTACTAATTGCTTGAATTGACCCTTGGCTGTTTTTAGCTGAATTCCCCTCCCCCTCTAAAAAAGAAAATAATAATAATAATAATAGAACAAAACTAAAAAGAAAACAAACACAGCAGAGACCCCCACCAACAATTTTGATTTTTTTTACTTTCCTTTAAAAGGGGAGTGTCATGGTTAAGAGATTTGCAATAGCTCTAGAGCCCTGACACAATGAACTTCAGTGAAATTTTAATACTGACTTATGAGCTTTTGGTACATGTGGGAGACTTTAAACAAAACAAAAAAAAAATGACCACAAACTGTCAATTAACATAGTTTTCAATATAATATTGCATATTATTTAATAAGGTATTGACAGCTTTTAAAAAGTTCAACTGTTTGTAGACACTTAAAAGCTTACAAAAAACACTGACTCCAGACATGCGCAGTACTATGCTGCTGCCCCTTTAAAGTAAAATACAGCTTTACTTAGTCAGCATAGACAATATTGCGGATTTTGTCAATATTCTAATATGAATATGTCAATATTCTCCCCCCTTACGTCTTTATTTCTATTTATTTTATGCTTTTCACATGATACCAAAACAGCGTCTTTTTTCTTCGCTAATTTGATGTCATGTACACAATAAAAGAGATGCGCCCGTACGCATGGCGAGTCCCCAAGGGACCCAAGACGCCCAAATAGACCTCTATTTTTTGTCATCCACAATCTCGGCGAGCTGTGCGTGGCGTAACCGTATTACAGGCCTGGGATCCTGGTTATTGTCCTCCCCATTAATGCGCGGGTTGGGATAACCTTGCAAGAGTGTTGTACAGCATATTCGCTCGGAACTATCGGTGCTTGGGGACTTCGGGTTCTTTACAGCCTTCCGTAAAAGCCTTGTGCTGCCATACCGATTGGGTAATCCGTATGTATGGTTTCCGTTTTGTTCTTCAGACCGGGTTCGATCCCAGGCCAATGGGCTTTTTTTTTTAGTTCGTTTTTTTTTTCTTTGTGCTGGACCCCCTTAATCCTGATAGGGTTTGCGCAAAAATAATAAAAAAAGTGAGTTTGCAAAATAAGCTTGCTAGATTGATTGATTATATGTATTCAATTTGTTCCTAGGAAGTTAACAAAAAACACAAAGCAAAGAGTTTGAGGAAGTAAACAAGTATGTGAACTTTAATGTTCTATTTGAAGGGGTGCATTTTGTACAGGGAAGCATACATAGAATGCTTAACTGGTGGAGAGGGATAAGGTAAAAGTTTATTGAGCATAATTTGAACAATAGCAGAGGGAAGAGAGGGGCACTCTCTTCATACAATATTGCAGTTGTTACCTATTATTAAATAAGTTTGTAACATGTCTTTGTTTATTAAGCAAGGTCTATTTCTGAGACAAGCAAACTCAAGTAAGGCTGTTGAAATAACAGGTGAGTGTTAAAAGAAAAACAATTATCTGATTAGAAAACTACTGTAGATTCCTTTGCACCAAAATAAGAACAAACTTTATTTTGTTTGTTATTTATGAGGAACGAGATGAGCTCTACAAAGCCATAAAGAAATATGTATTGCTCATCTAAATTATACAAGTAAATAATAATATTAAAAAAGAACTACTGTAAGTAATTAGAGTGGTTTTCATTAACCCGTGAAACAAAGTGTGATAGTTAAACGGTAATAGTTAGTACAACACAAAAAAGTACAATAGAATCAGATAACCACAAAGTGTAATACGCTAAAGCGTAGTTCACGGGTTAATGAAGGTTTTGACATTTCAACCTTACATCCACATGAAAGTAATGCCTAATATCGAGTGCCCTACAGTAAGTGTTTTGCAGTCAAGTTGTTTTCTGTTAGTAGGTGAAAAGATATTCTAAATAATAGTAATCATAGCTATGGTCACCACTTACACATATAGAACTTGTAATGAAAAGAAAGAAAATATATATATATATATATACAGTCAAACAACAGAATTGCATGATAACCTTGAATATATTGAATAAAGGACTGCAAAAAAAACATCTTTTGTACTAGTTGCTTGAATTGACCCTTGGCTATTTTTAGCTGAATTCCCCTCCCCCTCTAAAAAAGAAAATAATAATAATAATAATAATAATAGAACAAAACTAAAAAGAAAACAAACACAGCAGAGACCCCCACCAACAATTTTGATTTTTTGTTACTTTCCTTTAAAAGGAGAGTGTCATGGTTAAGAGATTTGCAATAGCTCTAGAGCCCTGACACAATGAACTTCAGTGAAATTCTAATACTGACTTATGAGCTTTTGGTACATGTGGGAGACTTTAAACAAAACAATTAAAAATGACCACAAACTGTCAATTAACATAGTTTTCAATATAATATTGCATATTATTTAATAAGGTATTGACAGCTTTTAAAAAGTTCAACTGTTTGTAGACACTTAAAAGCCTACAATAAACACTGACTCCAGACATGCGCAGTACTATGCTGCTGCCCCTTTAAAGTAAAATACAGCTTTACTTAGTCAGCATAGACAATATTGCGGATTTTGTCAATATTCTAATATGAATATGTCAATATTCTCCCCCCTTACGTCTTTATTTCTATTTATTTTATGCTTTTCACATGATACCAAAACAGCGTCTTTTTTCTTCGCTAATTTGATGTCATGTACACAATAAAAGAGATGCGCCCGTGCGCATGGCGAGTCCGCAAGGGACCCAAGACGCCCAAATAGACCTCTATCCTTTGTCATCCACAATCTCGGCGAGCTGTGCGTGGCGTAACCGTATTACAGGCCTGGGATCCTGGTTATTGTCCTCCCCATTAATGCGCGGGTTGGGATAACCTTGCAAGAGTGTTGTACAGCATATTCGCTCGGAAATATCGGTGCTTGGGGCCTTCGGGTTCTTTACAGCCTTCCGTAAAAGCCTTGTGCTGTCATACCGATTGGGTAATCCGTATGTATGGTTTCCGTTTTGTTATTCAGACCGGGTTCTATCCCAGGCCAATGGGCTTTTTTTTTTAGTTCGTTTTTTTTTCTTTGTGCTGGACCCCCTTAATCCTGATAGGTTTTGCGCAAAAATAATAAAAAAATTGAGTTTGCAAAATAAGCTTGCTAGATTTATTGATTATATGTATTCAATTTGTTCCTAGGAAGTTAACAAAAAACACAATGCAAAGAGTTTGAGGAAGTAAACAAGTATGTGAACTTTAATGTTCTATTTGAAGGGGTGCATTTTGTACAGGGAAGCATACATAGAATGCTTAACTGGTGGAGAGGGAAGAGGTAAAAGTTTATTGAGCATAATTTGAACAATAGCAGAGGGAAGAGAGGGGCACTCTCTTCATACAATATTGCAGTTGTTACCTATTATTAAATAAGTTTGTAACATGTCTTTGTTTATTAAGCAAGGTCTATTTCTGAGACAAGCAAACTCAAGTAAGGCTGTTGAAATAACAGGTGAGTGTTAAAAGAAAAACAATTATCTGATTAGAAAACTACTGTAGATTCCTTTGCACCAAAATAAGAACAAACTTCATTTTGTTTGTTATTTATGAGGAACGAGATGAGCTCTACAAAGCCATAAAGAAATATGTATTGCTCATCTAAATTATACAAGTAAATAATAATATTAAAAAAGAACTACTGTAAGTAATTAGAGTGGTTTTCATTAACCCGTGAAACAAAGTGTGATAGTTAAACGGTAATAGTTTGTAAAACACAAAAAAGTACAATAGAATCAGATCACCACAAAGTGTAATACGCTAAAGCGTAGTTCACGGGTTAATGAAGGTTTTGACATTTCAACCTTACATCCACATGAAAGTAATGCCTAATATCGAGTGCCCTACAGTAAGTGTTTTGCAGTCAAGTTGTTTTCTGTTAGTAGGTGAAAAGATATTCTAAATAATAGTAATCATAGCTATGGTCACCACTTACACATATAGAACTTGTAATGAAAAGAAAGAAAAAAAATATATATATATATATATACAGTCAAACAACAGAATTGCATGATAACCTTGAATATATTGAATAAAGGACTGCAAAAAAACATCTTTTGTACTAGTTGCTTGAATTGACCCTTGGCTATTTTTAGCTGAATTCCCCTCCCCCTCTAAAAAAGAAAATAATAATAATAATAATAATAGAACAAAACTAAAAAGAAAACAAACACAGCAGAGACCCCCACCAACAATTTTGATTTTTTGTTACTTTCCTTTAAAAGGGGAGTGTCATGGTTAAGAGATTTGCAATAGCTCTAGAGCCCTGACACAATGAACTTCAGTGAAATTCTAATACTGACTTATGAGCTTTTGGTACATGTGGGAGACTTTAAACAAAACAAACAAAAATGACCACAAACTGTCAATTAACATAGTTTTCAATATAATATTGCATATTATTTAATAAGGTATTGACAGCTTTTAAAAAGTTCAACTGTTTGTAGACACTTAAAAGCCTACAATAAACACTGACTCCAGACATGCGCAGTACTATGCTGCTGCCCCTTTAAAGTAAAATACAGCTTTACTTAGTCAGCACAGACAATATTGCGGATTTTGTCAATATTCTAATATGAATATGTCAATATTCTCCCCCCTTACGTCTTTATTTCTATTTATTTTATGCTTTTCAAATGATACCAAAACATCGTCTTTTTTCTTCGCTAATTTGATGTCATGTACACAATAAAAGAGATGCGCCCGTGCGCATGGCGAGTCCCCAAGGGACCCAAGACGCCCAAATAGACCTCTATTTTTTGTCATCCACAATCTCGGCGAGCTGTGCGTGGCGTAACCGTATTACAGGCCTGGGATCCTGGTTATTGTCCTCCCCATTAATGCGCGGGTTGGGATAACCTTGCAAGAGTGTTGTACAGCACATTCGCTCGGAAATATCGGTGCTTGGGGCCTTTGGGTTCTTTACAGCCTTCCGTAAAAGCCTTGTGCTGCCATACCGATTGGGTAATCCGTATGTATGGTTTCCGTTTTGTTCTTCAGACCGGGTTCGATCCCAGGCCAATGGGCTTTTTTTTTTAATTCGATTTTTTTTTCTTTGTGCTGGACCCCCTTAATCCTGATAGGTTTTGCGCAAAAATAATAAAAAAAGTGAGTTTGGAAAATAAGCTTGCTAGATTTATTGATTATATGTATTCAATTTGTTCCTAGGAAGTTAACAAAAAACACAAAGCAAAGAGTTTGAGGAAGTAAACAAGTATGTGAACTTTAATGTTCTATTTGAAGGGGCGCATTTTGTACAGGGAAGCATACATAGAATGCTTAACTGGTGGAGAGGGAAGAGGTAACAGTTTATTGAGCATAATGTCAACAATAGCAGGGGGAAGGGAGGGGCACTCTCTTCATACAATATTGCAGTTGTTACCTATTATTAAATAAATTTGTAAGATATATTTGTTTATTAAGCAAGGTCTATTTCTGAGACAAGCAAACTCAAGTAAGAGCTGTTGAAATAACAGGTGGGTGTTAAAAAAAAAACAATTATCTGATTAGAAAACTAATGTAGATTCCTTTGCACCAAATAAGAACAAACTTCATTTTGTTTGTTATTTATGAGGAACGAGATGAGCTCTACAAGGCCAAGAAGAAATATGTATTGCTCATCTAAATTATACAAGTAAATAATAATATTAAAAAAGAATTACTGTAAGCAATTAGAGTGGTTTTCATTAACCCGTGAAACAAAGTGTGATAGTTAAACGGTAATAGTTAGTAAAACACAAAAAAGAACAATAGAATCAGATCACAACAAAGTGTAATACGCTAAAGCGTAGTTCACGGGTTAATGAAGGTTTTGACATCTCAACCTTACATCCATATGAAAGTAATGCCTAATATCGAGTGCCCTACAGTAAGTGTTTTGCAGTCAAGTTGTTTTCTGTTAGTAGGTAAAAAATTATCCTAAATAATAGTAATCATAGCTATGGTCACAACTTACACATATAGCACTTGTAATGAAAAGAAAGAAAATATATATATATATGCAGTCAAACAACAGAATTGCATGATAACCTTGAATATATTGAATAAAGGACTGCAAAAAACATCTTTTGTACTAGTTGCTTGAATTGACCCTTGGCTATTTTTAGCTGAATTCCCCTCCTCCTCTAAAAAAGAAAATAATAATAATAATAGAACAAAACTAAAAAGAAAACAAACACAGCAGAGACCCCCACCAACAATTTTGATATTTTTTTACTTTCCCTTAAAGGGGGAGTGTCATGTTTAAGAGATTTGCAATAGCTCTAGAGCCTTGACACAATGAACTTCAGTGAAATTCTAATACTGACTTATGAGCTTTTGGTAAATGTGGGAGACTTTAAACAAAACAAAAAAAATGACCACAAACTGTCCATTAACATAGTTTTCAATATAATATTGCATATTATTTAATAAGGTATTGACAGCTTTTAAAAAGTTCAACTGTTTGTAGACACTTAAAAGCCTACAATAAACACTGACTCCAGACATGCGCAGTACTATGCTGCTGCCCCTTTAAAGTAAAATACAGCTTTGCTTAGTCAGCGTAGACAATATAGCGGGTTTTGTCAATATTCTAATATGAATATGTCAATATTCTCCCCCCTTACGTCTTTATTTCTATTTATTTTATGCTTTTCACATTATACCAAAACAGCGTCTTTTTTCTTCGCTAATTTGATGTCATGTACACAAAAAAAGAGATGCGCCCGTGCGCATGGCGAGTCCCCAAGGGACCCAAGACGCCCAAATAGACCTCTATTTTTTGTCATCCACAATCTCGGCGAGCTGTGCGTGGCGTAACCGTATTACAGGCCTGGGATCCTGGTTATTGTCCTCCCCATTAATGCGCGGGTTGGGATAACCTTGCAAGAGTGTTGTACAGCATATTCGCTCGGAAATATCGGTGCTTGGGGCCTTCGGGTTCTTTACAGCCTTCCGTAAAAGCCTTGTGCTGCCATACAGATTGGGTAATCCGTATGTATGGTTTCCGTTTTGTTCTTCAGACCGGGTTCGATCCCAGGCCAATGGGCTTTTTTTTTAGTTTGTTTTTTTTTTCTTTCTGCTGGACCCCCTTAATCCTGATAGGTTTTGCGCAAAAATAATAAAAAAAAGTGAGTTTGCAAAATAAGCTTGCAAGATTTATTGATTATATATATTCAATTTGTTCCTAGGAAGTTAACAAAAAACACAAAGCAAAGAGTTTGAGGAAGTAAACAAGTATGTGAACTTTAATGTTCTATTTGAAGGGGTGCATTTTGTACCGGGAGGCATAAATAGAATGCTTAACTGGTGGAGAGGGAAGAGGTAAAAGTTTATTGAGCATAATTTGAACAATAGCAGAGGGAAGAGAGGGGCACTCTCTTCATACAATATTGCAGTTGTTACCTATTATTAAATAAGTTTGTAACATGTCTTTGTTTATTAAGCAAGGTCTATTTCTGAGACAAGCAAACTCAAGTAAGGCTGTTGAAATAACAGGTGAGTGTTAAAAGAAAAACAATTATCTGATTAGAAAACTACTGTAGATTCCTTTGCACCAAAATAAGAACAAACTTCATTTTGTTTGTTATTTATGAGGAACGAGATGAGCTCTACAAAGCCATAAAGAAATATGTATTGCTCATCTAAATTATACAAGTAAATAATAATATTAAAAAAGAACTACTGTAAGTAATTAGAGTGGTTTTCATTAACCCGTGAAACAAAGTGTGATAGTTAAACGGTAATAGTTAGTAAAACACAAAAAAAGTACAATAGAATCAGATCACCACAAAGTGTAATACGCTAAAGCGTAGTTCACGGGTTAATCAAGGTTTTGACATTTCACCCTTACATCCACATGAAAGTAATGCCTAATATCGAGTGCCCTACAGTAAGTGTTTTGCAGTCAAGTTGTTTTCTGTTAGTAGGTAAAAAGATATTCTAAATAATAGTAATCATAGCTATGGTCACCACTTACACATATAGAACTTGTAATGAAAAGAAAGAAAAAAAATATATATATATATGGAGTCAAACAACAGAATTGCATGATAACCTTGAATATATTGAATAAAGGACTGCAAAAAAACATCTTTTGTACTAGTTGCTTGAATTGACCCTTGGCTATTTTTAGCTGAATTCCCCTCCCCCTCTAAAAAAGAAAATAATAATAATAATAGAACAAAACTAAAAAGAAAACAAACACAACAGAGACCCCCACCAACAATTTTGATTTTTTTTACTTTCCTTTAAAAGGGGAGTGTCATGGTTAAGAGATTTGCAATAGCTCTAGAGCCCTGACGCAATAAACTTCAGTGAAATTCTAATACTGACTTATGAGCTTTTGGTACATGTGGGAGACTTTAAACAAAACAAAAAAAATGACCACAAACTGTCAATTAACATAGTTTTCAATATAATATTGCATATTATTTAATAAGGTATTCACAGCTTTTAAAAATTTCAACTGTTTGTTGACACTTAAAAGCCTACAATAATCACTGACTCCAGACATGCGCAGTACTATGTTGCTGCCCCTTTAAAGTAAAATACAGCTTTACTGAGTCAGCGTAGACAATATTGCGGATTTTGTCAATATTCTAATATGAAGATGTCAATATTCTCCCCCCTTACGTCTTTATTTCTATTTATTTTATGCTTTTCACATGATACCAAAACAGCGTCTTTTTTCTTCGCTAATTTGATGTCATGTACACAATAAAAGAGATGCGCCCGTGCGCATGGCGAGTCCCCAAGGGACCCAAGACGCCCAAATAGACCTCTATTTTTTGTCATCCACAATCTCGGCGAGCTGTGCGTGGCGTAACCGTATTACAGGCCTGGGATCCTGGTTATTGTCCTCCCCATTAATGCGCGGGTTGGGATAACCTTGCAAGAGTGTTGTACAGCATATTCGTTCGGAACTATCGGTGCTTGGGGCCTTCGGGTTCTTTACAGCCTTCCGTAAAAGCCTTGTGCTGCCATACCGATTGGGTAATCCGTATGTATGGTTTCCGTTTTGTTCTTCAGACCGGGTTCGATCCCAGGCCAATGGGCTTTTTTTTTTAGTTCGTTTTTTTTTTCTTTGTGCTGGACCCCCTTAATCCTGATAGGGTTTGCGCAAAAATAATAAAAAAAAGTGAGTTTGCAAAATAAGCTTGCTAGATTTATTGATTATATGTATTCAATTTGTTCCTAGGAAGTTAACAAAAAACACAAAGCAAAGAGTTGGAGGAAGTAAACAAGTATGTGAACTTTAATGTTCTATTTGAAGGGGTGCATTTTGTACAGGGAAGCATACAAATAATGCTTAACTGGTGGAGAGGGAAGAGGAAAAATTTATTGAGCATAATTTCAACAATAGCAGGGGGAAGAGAGGGGCACTCTCTTCATACAATATTGCAGTTGTTACCTATTATTAAATAAGTTTGTAACATGTCTTTGTTTATTAAGCAAGGTCTATTTCTGAGACAAGCAAACTCAAGTAAGGCTGTTGAAATAACAGGTGAGTGTTAAAAGAAAAACAATTATCTGATTAGAAAACTACTGTAGATTACTTTGCACCAAAATAAGAGCAAACTTCATTTTGTTTGTTATTTATGAGGAACGACATGAGCTCTACAACGCCATAAAGAAATATGTATTGCTCATCTAAATTATACAAGTAAATAATAACATTAAAAAAGAACTACTGTAAGTAATTAGAGTGGTTTTCATTAACCCGTGAAACAAAGTGTGATAGTTAAACGGTAATAGTTAGTAAAAACAAAAAGGTACAATAGAATCAGATCACCACAAAGTGTAATACGCTAAAGCGTAATTCACGGGTTAATGAAGGTTTTGACATTTCAACCTTACATCCACATGAAAGTAATGCCTAATATCGAGTGCCCTACAGTAAGTGTTTTGCAGTCAAGTTGTTTTCTGTTAGTAGGTAAAAAATTATTCTAAATAATAGTAATCATAGCTATGGTCACCACTTACACATATAGAACTTGTAATGAAAAGAAAGAAAAAAAATATATATATGCAGTCAAACAACAGAATTGCATGATAACCTTGAATATATTGAATAAAGGACTGCAAAAAAACATCTTTTGTACTAATTGCTTGAATTGACCCTTGGCTGTTTTTAGCTGAATTCCCCTCCCCCTCTAAAAAAGAAAATAATAATAATAATAATAGAACAAAACTGAAAAGAAAACAAACACAGCAGAGACCCCCACCAACAATTTTGATTTTTTTTACTTTCCTTTAAAAGGGGAGTGTCATGGTTAAGAGATTTGCAATAGCTCTAGAGCCCTGACACAATGAACTTCAGTGAAATTTTAATACTGACTTATGAGCTTTTGGTACATGTGGGAGACTTTAAACAAAACAAAAAAAAAATGACCACAAACTGTCAATTAACATAGTTTTCAATATAATATTGCATATTATTTAATAAGGTATTGACAGCTTTTAAAAAGTTCAACTGTTTGTAGACACTTAAAAGCCTACAAAAAACACTGACTCCAGACATGCGCAGTACTATGCTGCTGCCCCTTTAAAGTAAAATACAGCTTTACTTAGTCAGCATAGACAATATTGCGGATTTTGTCAATATTCTAATATGAATATGTCAATATTCTCCCCCCTTACGTCTTTATTTCTATTTATTTTATGCTTTTCACATGATACCAAAACAGCGTCTTTTTTCTTCGCTAATTTGATGTCATGTACACAATAAAAGAGATGCGCCCGTGCGCATGGCGAGTCCCCAAGGGACCCAAGACGCCCAAATAGACCTCTATTTTTTGTCATCCACAATCTCGGCGAGCTGTGCGTGGCGTAACCGTATTACAGGCCTGGGATCCTGGTTATTGTCCTCCCCATTAATGCGCGGGTTGGGATAACCTTGCAAGAGTGTTGTACAGCATATTCGCTCGGAACTATCGGTGCTTGGGGCCTTCGGGTTCTTTACAGCCTTCCGTAAAAGCCTTGTGCTGCCATACCGATTGGGTAATCCGTATGTATGGTTTCCGTTTTGTTCTTCAGACCGGGTTCGATCCCAGGCCAATGGGCTTTTTTTTTTAGTTCGTTTTTTTTTTCTTTGTGCTGGACCCCCTTAATCCTGATAGGGTTTGCGCAAAAATAATAAAAAAAGTGAGTTTGCAAAATAAGCTTGCTAGATTTATTGATTATATGTATTCAATTTGTTCCTAGGAAGTTAACAAAAAACACAAAGCAAAGAGTTTGAGGAAGTAAACAAGTATGTGAACTTTAATGTTCTATTTGAAGGGGTGCATTTTGTACAGGGAAGCATACATAGAATGCTTAACTGGTGGAGAGGGAAGAGGTAAAAGTTTATTGAGCATAATTTGAACAATAGCAGAGGGAAGAGAGGGGCACTCTCTTCATACAATATTGCAGTTGTTACCTATTATTAAATAAGTTTGTAACATGTCTTTGTTTATTAAGCAAGGTCTATTTCTGAGACAAGCAAACTCAAGTAAGGCAGTTGAAATAACAGGTGAGTGTTAAAAGAAAAACAATTATCTGATTAGAAAACTACTGTAGATTCCTTTGCACCAAAATAAGAACAAACTTTATTTTGTTTGTTATTTATGAGGAACGAGATGAGCTCTACAAAGCCATAAAGAAATATGTATTGCTCATCTAAATTATACAAGTAAATAATAATATTAAAAAAGAACTACTGTAAGTAATTAGAGTGGTTTTCATTAACCCGTGAAACAAAGTGTGATAGTTAAACGGTAATAGTTAGTACAACACAAAAAAGTACAATAGAATCAGATCACCACAAAGTGTAATACGCTAAAGCGTAGTTCACGGGTTAATGAAGGTTTTGACATTTCAACCTTACATCCACATGAAAGTAATGCCTAATATCGAGTGCCCTACAGTAAGTGTTTTGCAGTCAAGTTGTTTTCTGTTAGTAGGTGAAAAGATATTCTAAATAATAGTAATCATAGCTATGGTCACCACTTACACATATAGAACTTGTAATGAAAAGAAAGAAAAAAAATATATATATATATATATATATATGCAGTCAAACAACAGAATTGCATGATAACCTTGAATATATTGAATAAAGGACTGCAAAAAAACATCTTTTGTACTAGTTGCTTGAATTGACCCTTGGCTATTTTTAGCTGAATTCCCCTCCCCCTCTAAAAAAGAAAATAATAATAATAATAGAACAAAACTAAAAAGAAAACAAACACAGCAGAGACCCCCACCAACAATTTTGATTTTTTGTTACTTTCCTTTAAAAGGGGAGTGTCATGGTTAAGAGATTTGCAATAGCTCTAGAGCCCTGACACAATGAACTTCAGTGAAATTCTAATACTGACTTATGAGCTTTTGGTACATGTGGGAGACTTTAAACAAAACAAACAAAAATGACCACAAACTGTCAATTAACATAGTTTTCAATATAATATTGCATATTATTTAATAAGGTATTGACAGCTTTTAAAAAGTTCAACTGTTTGTAGACACTTAAAAGCCTACAAAAAACACTGACTCCAGACATGCGCAGTACTATGCTGCTGCCCCTTTAAAGTAAAATACAGCTTTACTTAGTCAGCATAGACAATATTGCGGATTTTGTCAATATTCTAATATGAATATGTCAATATTCTCCCCCCTTACGTCATTATTTCTATTTATTTTATGCTTTTCACATGATACCAAAACAGCGTCTTTTTTCTTCGCTAATTTGATGTCATGTACACAATAAAAGAGATGCGCCCGTGCGCATGGCGAGTCCCCAAGGGACCCAAGACGCCCAAATAGACCTCTATTTTTTGTCATCCACAATCTCGGCGAGCTGTGCGTGGCGTAACCGTATTACAGGCCTGGGATCCTGGTTATTGTCCTCCCCATTAATGCGCGGGTTGGGATAACTTTGCAAGAGTGTTGTACAGCATATTCGCTCGGAAATATCGGTGCTTGGGGCCTTCGGGTTCTTTACAGCCTTCCGTAAAAGCCTTGTGCTGCCATACCGATTGGGTAATCCGTATGTATGGTTTCCGTTTTGTTCTTCAGACCGGGTTCGATCCCAGGCCAATGGGCTTTTTTTTTTAATTCGTTTTTTTTTTTCTTTGTGCTGGACCCCTTTAATCCTGATAGGTTTTGCGCAAAAATAATAAAAAAAAGTGAGTTTGCAAAATAAGCTTGCTAGATTTATTGATTATATGTATTCAATTTGTTCCTATTAAGTTAACAAAAAACACAAAGCAAAGAGTTTGAGGAAGTAAACAAGTATGTGAACTTTAATGTTCTATTTGAAGGGGTGCATTTTGTACAGGGAAGCATACATAGAATGCTTAACTGGTGGAGAGGGAAGAGGTAAAAGTTTATTGAGCATAATGTCAACAATAGCAGGGGGAAGGGAGGGGCACTCTCTTCATACAATATTGCAGTTGTTACCTATTATTAAATAAGTTTGTAACATGTCTTTGTTTATTAAGCAAGGTCTATTTCTGAGACAAGCAAACTCAAGTAAGGCTGTTGAAATAACAGGTGAGTGTTAAAAGAAAAACAATTATCTGATTAGAAAACTACTGTAGATTCCTTTGCACCAAAATAAGAGCAAACTTCATTTTGTTGTTATTTATGAGGAACGAGATGAGCTCTACAACGCCATAAAGAAATATGTATTGCTCATCTAAATTATACAAGTAAATAATAATATTAAAAAAGAACTACTGTAAGTAATTAGAGTGGTTTTCATTAACCCGTGAAACAAAGTGTGATAGTTAAACGGTAATAGTTAGTAAAACACAAAAAAGTACAATAGAATCAGATCACCACAAAGTGTAATACGCTAAAGCGTAATTCACGGGTTAATGAAGGTTTTGACATTTCAACCTTACATCCACATGAAAGTAATGCCTAATATCGAGTGCCCTACAGTAAGTGTTTTGCAGTCAAGTTGTTTTCTGTTAGTAGGTAAAAAATTATTCTAAATAATAGTAATCATAGCTATTGTCACCACTTACACATATAGAACTTGTAATGAAAAGAAAGAAAAAAAATATATATATGCAGTCAAACAACAGAATTGCATGATAACCTTGAATATATTGAATAAAGGACTGCAAAAAAACATCTTTTGTACTAATTGCTTGAATTGACCCTTGGCTATTTTTAGCTGAATTCCCCTCCCCCTCTAAAAAAGAAAATAATAATAATAATAGAACAAAACTAATAAGAAAACAAACACAGCAGAGACCCCCACCAACAATTTTGATTTTTTTTTACTTTCCTTTAAAAGGGGAGTGTCATGGTTAAGAGATTTGCAATAGCTCTAGAGCCCTGACACAATGAACTTCAGTGAAATTTTAATACTGACTTATGAGCTTTTGGTACATGTGGGAGACTTTAAACAAAACAAAAAAAAATGACCACAAACTGTCAATTAACATAGTTTTCAATATAATATTGCATATTATTTAATAAGGTATTGACAGCTTTTAAAAAGTTCAACTGTTTGTAGACACTTAAAAGCCTACAAAAAACACTGACTCCAGACATGCGCAGTACTATGCTGCTGCCCCTTTAAAGTAAAATACAGCTTTACTTAGTCAGCATAGACAATATTGCGGATTTTGTCAATATTCTAATATGAATATGTCAATATTCTCCCCCAGTACGTCTTTATTTCTATTTATTTTATGCTTTTCACATGATACCAAAACAGCGTCTTTTTTCTTCGCTAATTTGATGTCATGTACACAATAAAAGAGATGCGCCCGTGCGCATGGCGAGTCCCCAAGGGACCCAAGACGCCCAAATAGACCTCTATTTTTTGTCATCCACAATCTCGGCGAGCTGTGCGTGGCGTAACTGTATTACAGGCCTGGGATCCTGGTTATTGTCCTCCCCATTAATGCGCGGGTTGGGATAACCTTGCAAGAGTGTTGTACAGCATATTCGCTCGGAAATATCGGTGCTTGGGGCCTTCGGGTTCTTTACAGCCTTCCGTAAATGCCTTGTGCTGCCATACCGATTGGGTAATCCGTATGTATGGTTTCCGTTTTGTTCTTCAGACCGGGTTCGATCCCAGGCCAATGGGCTTTTTTTTTTAATTCGTTTTTTTTTTCTTTGTGCTGGACCCCCTTAATCCTGATAGGTTTTGCGCAAAAATAATAAAAAAAAGTGAGTTTGCAAAATAAGCTTGCTAGATTTATTGATTATATGTATTCAATTTGTTCCTAGGAAGTTAACAAAAAACACAAAGCAAAGAGTTTGAGGAAGTAAACAAGTATGTGAACTTTAATGTTCTATTCGAAGGGGTGCATTTTGTACA
The DNA here is from genome assembly GCF_932526225.1 of Nematostella vectensis. Classification (NCBI taxonomy): domain Eukaryota; kingdom Metazoa; phylum Cnidaria; class Anthozoa; order Actiniaria; family Edwardsiidae; genus Nematostella; species Nematostella vectensis. Next base: position 291,377 of record NC_064036.1, on the reverse strand, counting down.
GGGAAGCATACATAGAATGCTTAACTGGTGGAGAGGGGAAGAGGTAAAAGTTTATTGAGCATAATTTCAACAATAGCAGAGGGAAGAGAGGGGCACTCTCTTCATACAATATTGCAGTTGTTACCTATTATTAAATAAGTTTGTAACATGTCTTTGTTTATTAAGCAAGGTCTATTTCTGAGACAAGCAAACTCAAGTAAGGCTGTTGAAATAACAGGTGAGTGTTAAAAGAAAAACAATTATCTGATTAGAAAACTACTGTAGATTCCTTTGCACCAAAATAAGAACAAACTTCATTTTGTTTGTTATTTATGAAGAACGAGATGAGCTCTACAACGCCATAAAGAAATACGTATTGCTCATCTAAATTATACAAGTAAATAATAATATTAAAAAAAGAACTACTGTAAGTAATTAGAGTGGTTTTCATTAACCCGTGAAACAAAGTGTGATAGTTAAACGGTAATAGTTAGTAAAACACAAAAAAGTACAATAGAATCAGATCACCACAAAGTGTAATACGCTAAAGCGTAATTCACGGGTTAATGAAGGTTTTGACATTTCAACCTTACATCCACATGAAAGTAATGCCTAATATCGAGTGCCCTACAGTAAGTGTTTTGCAGTCAAGTTGTTTTCTGTTAGTAGGTAAAAAATTATTCTAAATAATAGTAATCATAGCTATTGTCACCACTTACACATATAGAACTTGTAATGAAAAGAAAGAAAAAATATATATATATATATATATGCAGTCAAACAACAGAATTGCATGATAACCTTGAATATATTGAATAAAGGACTGCAAAAAAACATCTTTTGTACTAGTTGCTTGAATTGACCCTTGGCTATTTTTAGCTGAATTCCCCTCCCCCTCTAAAAAAGAAAATAATAATAATAATAGAACAAAACTAAAAAGAAAACAAACACAGCAGAGAGACCCCCACCAACAATTTTGATTTTTTGTTACTTTCCTTTAAAAGGGGAGTGTCATGGTTAAGAGATTTGCAATAGCTCTAGAGCCCTGACACAATGAACTTCAGTGAAATTCTAATACTGACTTATGAGCTTTTGGTACATGTGGGAGACTTTAAACAAAACAAACAAAAATGACCACAAACTGTCAATTAACATAGTTTTCAATATAATATTGCATATTATTTAATAAGGTATTGACAGCTTTTAAAAAGTTCAACTGTTTGTAGACACTTAAAAGCCTACAAAAAACACTGACTCCAGACATGCGCAGTACTATGCTGCTGCCCCTTTAAAGTAAAATACAGCTTTACTTAGTCAGCATAGACAATATTGCGGATTTTGTCAATATTCTAATATGAATATGTCAATATTCTCCCCCCTTACGTCATTATTTCTATTTATTTTATGCTTTTCACATGATACCAAAACAGCGTCTTTTTTCTTCGCTAATTTGATGTCATGTACACAATAAAAGAGATGCGCCCGTGCGCATGGCGAGTCCCCAAGGGACCCAAGACGCCCAAATAGACCTCTATTTTTTGTCATCCACAATCTCGGCGAGCTGTGCGTGGCGTAACTGTATTACAGGCCTGGGATCCTGGTTATTGTCCTCCCCATTAATGCGCGGGTTGGGATAACCTTGCAAGAGTGTTGTACAGCATATTCGCTCGGAAATATCGGTGCTTGGGGCCTTCGGGTTCTTTACAGCCTTCCGTAAAAGCCTTGTGCTGCCATACCGATTGAGTAATCCGTATGTATGGTTTCCGTTTTGTTCTTCAGACCGGGTTCGATCCCAGGCCAATGGGCTTTTTTTTTTTAATTCGTTTTTTTTTTCTTTGTGCTGGACCCCCTTAATCCTGATAGGTTTTGCGCAAAAATAATAAAAAAAAAGTGAGTTTGCAAAATAAGCTTGCTAGATTTATTGATTATATGTATTCAATTTGTTCCTAGGAAGTTAACAAAAAACACAAAGCAAAGAGTTTGAGGAAGTAAACAAGTATGTGAACTTTAATGTTCTATTCGAAGGGGTGCATTTTGTACAGGGAAGCATACATAGAATGCTTAACTGGTGGAGAGGGGAAGAGGTAAAAGTTTATTGAGCATAATTTCAACAATAGCAGAGGGAAGAGAGTGGCACTCTCTTCATACAATATTGCAGTTGTTACCTATTATTAAATAAGTTTGTAACATGTCTTTGTTTATTAAGCAAGGTCTATTTCTGAGACAAGCAAACTCAAGTAAGGCTGTTGAAATAACAGGTGAGTGTTAAAAGAATAACAATTATCTGATTATAAAACTACTGTAGATTCCTTTGCACCAAAATAAGAACAAACTTCATTTTGTTTGTTATTTATGAAGAACGAGATGAGCTCTACAACGCCATAAAGAAATACGTATTGCTCATCTAAATTATACAAGTAAATAATAATATTAAAAAAAGAACTACTGTAAGTAATTAGGGTGGTTTTCATTAACCCGTGAAACAAAGTGTGATAGTTAAACGGTAATAGTTAGTAAAACACAAAAAAGTACAATAGAATCAGATCACCACAAAGTGTAATACGCTAAAGCGTAATTCACGGGTTAATGAAGGTTTTGACATTTCAACCTTACATCCACATGAAAGTAATGCCTAATATCGAGTGCCCTACAGTAAGTGTTTTGCAGTCAAGTTGTTTTCTGTTAGTAGGTAAAAAATTATTCTAAATAATAGTAATCATAGCTATTGTCACCACTTACACATATAGAACTTGTAATGAAAAGAAAGAAAAAAAAAAATATATATATATATATATATATATATATATATGCAGTCAAACAACAGAATTGCATGATAACCTTGAATATATTGAATAAAGGACTGCAAAAAAACATCTTTTGTACTAGTTGCTTGAATTGACCCTTGGCTATTTTTAGCTGAATTCCCCTCCCCCTCTAAAAAAGAAAATAATAATAATAATAGAACAAAACTAAAAAGAAAACAAACACAGCAGAGACCCCCACCAACAATTTTGATTTTTTGTTACTTTCCTTTAAAAGGGGAGTGTCATGGTTAAGAGATTTGCAATAGCTCTAGAGCCCTGACACAATGAACTTCAGTGAAATTCTAATACTGACTTATGAGCTTTTGGTACATGTGGGAGACTTTAAACAAAACAAACAAAAATGACCACAAACTGTCAATTAACATAGTTTTCAATATAATATTGCATATTATTTAATAAGGTATTGACAGCTTTTAAAAAGTTCAACTGTTTGTAGACACTTAAAAGCCTACAAAAAACACTGACTCCAGACATGCGCAGTACTATGCTGCTGCCCCTTTAAAGTAAAATACAGCTTTACTTAGTCAGCATAGACAATATTGCGGATTTTGTCAATATTCTAATATGAATATGTCAATATTCTCCCCCCTTACGTCATTATTTCTATTTATTTTATGCTTTTCACATGATACCAAAACAGCGTCTTTTTTCTTCGCTAATTTGATGTCATGTACACAATAAAAGAGATGCGCCCGTGCGCATGGCGAGTCCCCAAGGGACCCAAGACGCCCAAATAGACCTCTATTTTTTGTCATCCACAATCTCGGCGAGCTGTGCGTGGCGTAACCGTATTACAGGCCTGGGATCCTGGTTATTGTCCTCCCCATTAATGCGCGGGTTGGGATAACCTTGCAAGAGTGTTGTACAGCATATTCGCTCGGAAATATCGGTGCTTGGGGCCTTCGGGTTCTTTACAGCCTTCCGTAAAAGCCTTGTGCTGCCATACCGATTGGGTAATCCGTATGTATGGTTTCCGTTTTGTTCTTCAGACCGGGTTCGATCCCAGGCCAATGGGCTTTTTTTTTAATTCGTTTTTTTTTTCTTTGTGCTGGACCCCTTTAATCCTGATAGGTTTTGCGCAAAAATAATAAAAAAAAGTGAGTGTGCAAAATAAGCTTGCTAGATTTATTGATTATATGTATTCAATTTGTTCCTATTAAGTTAACAAAAAACACAAAGCAAAGAGTTTGAGGAAGTAAACAAGTATGTGAACTTTAATGTTCTATTTGAAGGGGTGCATTTTGTACAGGGAAGCATACATAGAATGCTTAACTGGTGGAGAGGGAAGAGGTAAAAGTTTATTGAGCATAATGTCAACAATAGCAGGGGGAAGGGAGGGGCACTCTCTTCATACAATATTGCAGTTGTTACCTATTATTAAATAAGTTTGTAACATGTCTTTGTTTATTAAGCAAGGTCTATTTCTGAGACAAGCAAACTCAAGTAAGGCTGTTGAAATAACAGGTGAGTGTTTAAAGAAAAACAATTATCTGATTAGAAAACTACTGTAGATTCCTTTGCACCAAAATAAGAGCAAACTTCATTTTGTTTGTTATTTATGAGGAACGAGATGAGCTCTACAACGCCATAAAGAAATATGTATTGCTCATCTAAATTATACAAGTAAATAATAATATTAAAAAAGAACTACTGTAAGTAATTAGAGTGGTTTTCATTAACCCGTGAAACAAAGTGTGATAGTTAAACGGTAATAGTTAGTAAAACACAAAAAAGTACAATAGAATCAGATCACCACAAAGTGTAATACGCTAAAGCGTAATTCACGGGTTAATGAAGGTTTTGACATTTCAACCTTACATCCACATGAAAGTAATGCCTAATATCAAGTGCCCTACAGTAAGTGTTTTGCAGTCAAGTTGTTTTCTGTTAGTAGGTAAAAAATTATTCTAAATAATAGTAATCATAGCTATTGTCACCACTTACACATATAGAACTTGTAATGAAAAGAAAGAAAAAATATATATATATGCAGTCAAACAACAGAATTGCATGATAACCTTGAATATATTGAATAAAGGACTGCAAAAAAACATCTTTTGTACTAATTGCTTGAATTGACCCTTGGCTATTTTTAGCTGAATTCCCCTCCCCCTCTAAAAAAGAAAATAATAATAATAATAGAACAAAACTAATAAGAAAACAAACACAGCAGAGACCCCCACCAACAATTTTGATTTTTTTTTTACTTTCCTTTAAAAGGGGAGTGTCATGGTTAAGAGATTTGCAATAGCTCTAGAGCCCTGACACAATGAACTTCAGTGAAATTTTAATACTGACTTATGAGCTTTTGGTACATGTGGGAGACTTTAAACAAAACAAAAAAAAAATGACCACAAACTGTCAATTAACATAGTTTTCAATATAATATTGCATATTATTTAATAAGGTATTGACAGCTTTTAAAAAGTTCAACTGTTTGTAGACACTTAAAAGCCTACAAAAAACACTGACTCCAGACATGCGCAGTACTATGCTGCTGCCCCTTTAAAGTAAAATACAGCTTTACTTAGTCAGCATAGACAATATTGCGGATTTTGTCAATATTCTAATATGAATATGTCAATATTCTCCCCCCTTACGTCTTTATTTCTATTTATTTTATGATTTTCACATGATACCAAAACAGCGTCTTTTTTCTTCCCTAATTTGATGTCATGTACACAATAAAAGAGATGCGCCCGTGCGCATGGCGAGTCCCCAAGGGACCCAAGACGCCCCAATAGACCTCTATTTTTTGTCATCCACAATCTCTGCGAGCTGTGCGTGGCGTAACCGTATTACAGGCCTGGGATCCTGGTTATTGTCCTCCCCATTAATGCGCGGGTTGGGATAACCTTGCAAGAGTGTTGTACAGCATACTCGCTCGGAAATATCGGTGCTTGGGGCCTTCGGGTTCTTTACAGCCTTCCGTAAAAGCCTTGTGCTGCCATACCGATTGGGTAATCCGTATGTATGGTTTCCGTTTTGTTCTTCAGACCGGGTTCGATCCCAGGCCAATGGGCTTTTTTTTAATTCGTTTTTTTTTTCTTTGTGCTGGACCCCCTTAATCCTGATAGGTTTTGCGCAAAAATAATAAAAAAAGTGAGTTTGCAAAATAAGCTTGCTAGATTTATTGATTATATGTATTCAATTTGTTCCTAGGAAATTAACAAAAAAAACACAAAGCAAAGAGTTTGAGGAAGTAAACAAGTATGTGAACTTTAATGTTCTATTTGAAGGGGCGCATTTTGTACAGGGAAGCATACATAGAATGCTTAACTGGTGGAGAGGGGAGAGGTAACAGTTTATTGAGCATAATGTCAACAATAGCAGGGGGAAGGGAGGGGCACTCTCTTCATACAATATTGCAGTTGTTACCTATTATTAAAAGCCTTGTGCTGCCATACCGATTGGGTAATCCGTATGTATGGTTTCCGTTTTGTTCTTCAGACCGGGTTCGATCCCAGGCCAATGGGCTTTTTTTTTTAATTCGTTTTTTTTTTCTTTGTGCTGGACCCCCTTAATCCTGATAGGTTTTGCGCAAAAATAATAAAAAAAAAGTGAGTTTGCAAAATAAGCTTGCTAGATTTATTGATTATATGTATTCAATTTGTTCCTAGGAAGTTAACAAAAAACACAAAGCAAAGAGTTTGAGGAAGTAAACAAGTATGTGAACTTTAATGTTCTATTCGAAGGGGTGCATTTTGTACAGGGAAGCATACATAGAATGCTTAACTGGTGGAGAGGGGAAGAGGTAAAAGTTTATTGAGCATAATTTCAACAATAGCAGAGGGAAGAGAGGGGCACTCTCTTCATACAATATTGCAGTTGTTACCTATTATTAAATAAGTTTGTAACATGTCTTTGTTTATTAAGCAAGGTCTATTTCTGAGACAAGCAAACTCAAGTAAGGCTGTTGAAATAACAGGTGAGTGTTAAAAGAAAAACAATTATCTGATTAGAAAACTACTGTAGATTCCTTTGCACCAAAATAAGAACAAACTTCATTTTGTTTGTTATTTATGAAGAACGAGATGAGCTCTACAACGCCATAAAGAAGTACGTATTGCTCATCTAAATTATACAAGTAAATAATAATATTAAAAAAAGAACTACTGTAAGTAATTAGAGTGGTTTTCATTAACCCGTGAAACAAAGTGTGATAGTTAAACGGTAATAGTTAGTAAAACACAAAAAAGTACAATAGAATCAGATCACCACAAAGTGTAATACGCTAAAGCGTAATTCACGGGTTAATGAAGGTTTTGACATTTCAACCTTACATCCACATGAAAGTAATGCCTAATATCGAGTGCCCTACAGTAAGTGTTTTGCAGTCAAGTTGTTTTCTGTTAGTAGGTAAAAAAGTATTCTAAATAATAGTAATCATAGCTATTGTCACCACTTACACATATAGAACTTGTAATGAAAAGAAAGAAAAAAAAAATATATATATGCAGTCAAACAACAGAATTGCATGATAACCTTGAATATATTGAATAAAGGACTGCAAAAAAACATCTTTTGTACTAATTGCTTGAATTGACCCTTGGCTATTTTTAGCTGAATTCCCCTCCCCCTCTAAAAAAGAAAATAATAATAATAATAGAACAAAACTAATAAGAAAACAAACACAGCAGAGACCCCCACCAACAATTTTGATTTTTTTTTACTTTCCTTTAAAAGGGGAGTGTCATGGTTAAGAGATTTGCAATAGCTCTAGAGCCCTGACACAATGAACTTCAGTGAAATTTTAATACTGACTTATGAGCTTTTGGTACATGTGGGAGACTTTAAACAAAACAAAAAAAAATGACCACAAACTGTCAATTAACATAGTTTTCAATATAATATTGCATATTATTTAATAAGGTATTGACAGCTTTTAAAAAGTTCAACTGTTTGTAGACATTTAAAAGCCTACAAAAAACACTGACTCCAGACATGCGCAGTACTATGCTGCTGCCCCTTTAAAGTAAAATACAGCTTTACTTAGTCAGCATAGACAATATTGCGGATTTTGTCAATATTCTAATATGAATATGTCAATATTCTCCCCCAGTACGTCTTTATTTCTATTTATTTTATGCTTTTCACATGATACCAAAACAGCGTCTTTTTTCTTCGCTAATTTGATGTCATGTACACAATAAAAGAGATGCGCCCGTGCGCATGGCGAGTCCCCAAGGGACCCAAGACGCCCAAATAGACCTCTATTTTTTGTCATCCACAATCTCGGCGAGCTGTGCGTGGCGTAACTGTATTACAGGCCTGGGATCCTGGTTATTGTCCTCCCCATTAATGCGCGGGTTGGGATAACCTTGCAAGAGTGTTGTACAGCATATTCGCTCGGAAATATCGGTGCTTGGGGCCTTCGGGTTCTTTACAGCCTTCCGTAAAAGCCTTGTGCTGCCATACCGATTGGGTAATCCGTATGTATGGTTTCCGTTTTGTTCTTCAGACCGGGTTCGATCCCAGGCCAATGGGCTTTTTTTTTTAATTCGTTTTTTTTTTCTTTGTGCTGGACCCCCTTAATCCTGATAGGTTTTGCGCAAAAATAATAAAAAAAGTGAGTTTGCAAAATAAGCTTGCTAGATTTATTGATTATATGTATTCAATTTGTTCCTAGGAAGTTAACAAAAAAAACACAAAGCAAAGAGTTTGAGGAAGTAAACAAGTATGTGAACTTTAATGTTCTATTTGAAGGGGCGCATTTTGTACAGGGAAGCATACATAGAATGCTTAACTGGTGGAGAGGGGAGAGGTAACAGTTTATTGAGCATAATGTCAACAATAGCAGGGGGAAGGGAGGGGCACTCTCTTCATACAATATTGCAGTTGTTACCTATTATTAAATAAGTTTGTAAGATATATTTGTTTATTAAGCAAGGTCTATTTCTGAGACAAGCAAACTCAAGTAAGAGCTGTTGAAATAACAGGTGAGTGTTAAAAAAAAACAATTATCTGATTAGAAAACTAATGTAGATTCCTTTGCACCAAATAAGAACAAACTTCATTTTGTTTGTTATTTATGAGGAACGAGATGAGCTCTACAAGGCCAAGAAGAAATATGTATTGCTCATCTAAATTATACAAGTAAATAATAACATTAAAAAAGAATTACTGTAAGTAATTAGAGTGGTTTTCATTAACCCGTGAAACAAAGTGTGATAGTTAAACGGTAATAGTTAGTAAAACACAAAAAAGAACAATAGAATCAGATCACAACAAAGTGTAATACGCTAAAGCGTAGTTCACGGGTTAATGAAGGTTTTGACATTTCACCCTTACATCCACATGAAAGTAATGCCTAATATCGAGTGCCCTACAGTAAGTGTTTTGCAGTCAAGTTGTTTTCTGTTAGTAGGTAAAAAGATATTCTAAATAATAGTAATCATAGCTATGGTTACCACTTACACATATAGAACTTGTAATGAAAAGAAAAAATATATATATATATATGGAGTCAAACAACAGAATTGCATGATAACCTTGAATATTTTGAATAAAGGACTGCAAAAAAACATCTTTTGTACTAGTTGCTTGAATTGACCCTTGGCTATTTTTAGCTGAATTCCCCTCCCCCTCTAAAAAAGAAAATAATAATAATAATAGAACAAAACTAAAAAGAAAACAAACACAACAGAGACCCCCACCAACAATTTTGATTTTTTTTACTTTCCTTTAAAAGGGGAGTGTCATGGTTAAAAGATTTGCAATAGCTCTAGAGCCCTGACACAATGAACTTCAGTGAAATTCTAATACTGACTTATGAGCTTTTGGTACATGTGGGAGACTTTAAACAAAACAAAAAAAATGACCACAAACTGTCAATTAACATAGTTTTCAATATAATATTGCATATTATTTAATAAGGTATTGACAGCTTTTAAAAAGTTCAACTGTTTGTAGACACTTAAAAGCCTACAATAATCACTGACTCCAGACATGCGCAGTACTATGTTGCTGCCCCTTTAAAGTAAAATACAGCTTTACTTAGTCAGCGTAGACAAAATTGCGGATTTTGTCAATATTCTAATATGAAGATGTCAATATTCTCCCCCCTTACGTCTTTATTTCTATTTATTTTATGCTTTTCACATGATACCAAAACAGCGTCTTTTTTCTTCGCTAATTTGATGTCATGTACACAATAAAAGAGATGCGCCCGTGCGCATGGCGAGTCCCCAAGGGACCCAAGACGCCCAAATAGACCTCTATTTTTTGTCATCCACAATCTCGGCGAGCTGTGCGTGGCGTAACCGTATTACAGGCCTGGGATCCTGGTTATTGTCCTCCCCATTAATGCGCGGGTTGGGATAACCTTGCAAGAGTGTTGTACAGCATATTCGCTCGGAAATATCGGTGCTTGGGGCCTTCGGGTTCTTTACAGCCTTCCGTAAAAGCCTTGTGCTGCCACACCGATTTGGTAATCCGTATGTATGGTTTCCGTTTTGTTCTTCAGACCGGGTTCGATCCCAGGCCAATGGGCTTTTTTTTTAGTTCGTTTTTTTTTCTTTGTGCTGGACCCCCTTAATCCTGATAGGGTTTGCGCAAAAATAATAAAAAAAAGTGAGTTTGCAAACTAAGCTTGCTAGATTTATTGATTATATGTATTCAATTTGTTCCTAGGAAGTTAACAAAAAACACAAAGCAAAGAGTTTGAGGAAGTAAACAAGTATGTGAACTTTAATGTTCTATTTGAAGGGGTATATTTTGTACAGGGAAGCATACAAAGAATGCATAACTGGTGGAGAGGGAAGAGGTAAAAGTTTATTGAGCATAATTTGAAAAATAGCAGAGGGAAGAGAGGGGCACTCTCTTCATACAATATTGCAGTTGTTACCTATTATTAAATAAGTTTGTCACATGTCTTTGTTTATTAAGCAAGGTCTATTTCTGAGACAAGCAAACTCAAGTAAGGCTGTTGAAATAACAGGTGAGTGTTAAAAGAAAAACAATTATCTGATTAGAAAACTACTGTAGATTCCTTTGCACCAAAATAAGAACAAACTTCATTTTGTTTGTTATTTATGAGGAACGAGATGAGCTCTACAAAGCCATAAAGAAATATGTATTGCTCATGTAAATTATACAAGTAAATAATAATATTAAAAAAGAACTACTGTAAGTAATTAGAGTGGTTTTCATTAACCCGTGAAACAAAGTGTGATAGTTAAACGGTAATAGTTAGTAAAACACAAAAAAGTACGATAGAATCAGATCACCACAAAGTGTAATACGCTAAAGCGTAGTTCACTGGTTAATGAAGGTTTTGACATTTCAACCTTACATCCACATGAAAGTAATGCCTAATATCGAGTGCCCTACAGTAAGTGTTTTGCAGTCAAGTTGTTTTCTGTTAGTAGGTAAAAAATTATTCTAAATAATAGTAATCATAGCTATGGTCACCACTTACACGTATAGAACTTGTAATGAAAAGAAAGAAAAAATATATATATGCAGTCAAACAACAGAATTGCATGATAACCTTGAATATATTGAATAAAGGACTGCAAAAAAACATCTTTTGTACTAGTTGCTTGAATTGACCCTTGGCTATTTTTAGCTGAATTCCCCTCCCCCTCTAAAAAAGAAAATAATAATAATAATAGAACAAAACTAAAAAGAAAACAAACACAGCAGAGACCCCCACCAACAATTTTGATTTTTTTTTACTTTCCTTTAAAAGGGGAGTGTCATGTTTAAGAGATTTGCAATAGCTCTAGAGCCCTGACACAATGAACTTCAGTGAAATTCTAATACTGACTTATGAGCTTTTGGTACATGTGGGAGACTTTAAACAAAACAAAAAAAATGACCACAAACTGTCAATTAACATAGTTTTCAATATAATATTGCATATTATTTAATAAGGTATTCACAGCTTTTAAAAAGTTCAACTGTTTGTTGACACTTAAAAGCCTACAATAATCACTGACTCCAGACATGCGCAGTACTATGTTGCTGCCCCTTTAAAGTAAAATACAGCTTTACTTAGTCAGCGTAGACAAAATTGCGGGTTTTGTCAATATTCTAATATGAAGATGTCAATATTCTCCCCCCTTACGTCTTTATTTCTATTTATTTTATGCTTTTCACATGATACCAAAACAGCGTCTTTTTTCTTCGCTAATTTGATGTCATGTACACAATAAAAGAGATGCGCCCGTGCGCATGGCGAGTCCCCAAGGGACCCAAGACGCCCAAATAGACCTCTATTTTTGTCATCCACAATCTCGGCGAGCTGTGCGTGGCGTAACCGTATTACAGGCCTGGGATCCTGGTTATTGTCCGCCCCATTAATGCGCGGGTTGGGATAACCTTGCAAGAGTGTTGTACAGCATATTCGCTCGGAAATATCGGTGCTTGGGGCCTTCGGGTTCTTTACAGCCTTCCGTAAAAGCCTTGTGCTGCCATACCGATTCGGTAATCCGTATGTATGGTTTCCGTTTTGTTCTTCAGACCGGGTTCGATCCCAGGACAATGGGCTTTTTTTTTTAATTCGTTTTTTTTTCTTTGTGCTGGACCCCCTTAATCCTGATAGGGTTTGCGCAAAAATAATAAAAAAAAGTGAGTTTGCAAAATAAGCTTGCTAGATTTATTGATTATATGTATTCAATTTGTTCCTAGGAAGTTAACAAAAAACACAAAGCAAAGAGTTTGAGGAAGTAAACAAGTATGTGAACTTTAATGTTCTATTTGAAGGGGCGCATTTTGTACAGGGAAGCATACATGGAATGCTTAACTGGTGGAGAGGGGAGAGGTAACAGTTTATTGAGCATAATGTCAACAATAGCAGGGGGAAGGGAGGGGCACTCTCTTCATAAAATATTGCAGTTGTTACCTATTATTAAATAAGTTTGTAACATGTCTTTGTTTATTAAGCAAGGTCTATTTTTGAGACAAGCAAACTCAAGTAAGAGCTGTTGAAATAACAGGTGAGTGTTAAAAAAAAACAATTATCTGATTAGAAAACTACTGTAGATTCCTTTGCACCAAAATAAGAACAAACTTCATTTTGTTTGTTATTTATGAGGAACGAGATGAGCTATACAAAGCCATAAAGAAAAATGTATTGCTCATCTAAATTATACAAGTAAATAATAATATTAAAAAAGAACTACTGTAAGTAATTTGAGTGGTTTTCATTAACCCGTGAAACAAAGTGTGATAGTTAAACGGTAATAGTTAGTAAAACACAAAAAAGTACAATAGAATCAGATCACCACAAAGTGTAATACGCTAAAGCGTAGTTCACGGGTTAATGAAGGTTTTGACATTTCACCCTTACATCAACATGAAAGTAATGCCTAATATCGAGTGCCCTACAGTAAGTGTTTTGCAGTCAAGTTGTTTTCTGTTAGTAGGTAAAAAAATATTCTAAATAATAGTAATCATAGCTATGGTCACCACTTACACATATAGAACTTGTAATAAAAAGAAAGAAAAAAAATATATATATATGGAGTCAAACAACAGAATTGCATGATAACCTTGAATATATTGAATAAAGGACTGCAAAAAACATCTTTTGTACTAGTTGCTTGAATTGACCCTTGGCTATTTTTAGCTGAATTCCCCTCCCCCTCTAAAAAAGAAAATAATAATAATAATAGAACAAAACTAAAAAGAAAACAAACACAACAGAGACCCCCACCAACAATTTTGATTTTTTTTACTTTCCTTTAAAAGGGGAGTGTCATGTTTAAGAGATTTGCAATAGCTCTAGAGCCCTGACACAATGAACTTCAGTGAAATTCTAATACTGACTTATGAGCTTTTGGTACATGTGGGAGACTTTAAACAAAACAAAAAAAATGACCACAAACTGTCAATTAACATAGTTTTCAATATAATATTGCATATTATTTAATAAGGTATTCACAACTTTTAAAAAGTTCAACTGTTTGTTGACACTTAAAAGCCTACAATAATCACTGACTCCAGACATGCGCAGTACTATGTTGCTGCCCCTTTAAAGTAAAATACAGCTTTACTTAGTCAGCGTAGACAAAATTGCGGATTTTGTCAATATTCTAATATGAAGATGTCAATATTCTCCCCCCTTACGTCTTTTTTTCTATTTATTTTATGCTTTTCACATGATACCAAAACAGCGTCTTTTTTCTTCGCTAATTTGATGTCATGTACACAATAAAAGAGATGCGCCCGTGCGCATGGCGAGTCCCCAAGGGACCCAAGACGCCCAAATAGACCTCTATTTTTTGTCATCCACAATCTCGGCGAGCTGTGCGTGGCGTAACCGTATTACAGGCCTGGGATCCTGGTTATTGTCCTCCCCATTAATGCGCGGGTTGGGATAACGTTGCAAGAGTGTTGTACAGCATATTCGCTTGGAAATATCGGTGCTTGGGGCCTTCGGGTTCTTTACAGCCTTCCGTAAAAGCCTTGTGCTGCCATACCGACTGGGTAATCCGTATGTATGGTTTCCGTTTTGTTATTCAGACCGGTTTCGATCCCAGGCCAATGGGCTTTTTTTTTTAGTTCGTTTTTTTTCCTTTGTGCTGGACCCCCTTAATCCTGATAGGTTTTGCGCAAAAATAATAAAAAAAGTGAGTTTGCAAAATAAGCTTGCTAGATTTATTGATTATATGTATTCAATTTGTTCCTAGGAAGTTAACAAAAAACACAAAGCAAAGAGTTTGAGGAAGAAAACAAGTATGTGAACTTTAATGTTCTATTTGAAGGGGTGCATTTTGTACAGGGAAGCATACATAGAATGCTTAACTGGTGGAGAGGGAAGAGGTAAAAGTTTATTGAGCATAATTTGAACAATAGCAGAGGGAAGAGAGGGGCACTCTCTTCATACAATATTGCAGTTGTTACCTATTATTAAATAAGTTTTTAACATGTCTTTGTTTATTAAGCAAGGTCTATTTCTGAGACAAGCAAACTCAAGTAAGGCTGTTGAAATAACAGGTGAGTGTTAAAAGAAAAACAATTATCTGATTAGAAAACTACTGTAGATTCCTTTGCACCAAAATAAGAACAAACTTCATTTTGTTTGTTATTTATGATGAACGAGATGAGCTCTACAAAGCCATAAAGAAATATGTATTGCTCATCTAAATTATACAAGTAAATAATAATATTAAAAAAGAACTACTGTAAGTAATTATAGTGGTTTTCATTAACCCGTGAAACAAAGTGTGATAGTTAAACGGTAATAGTTAGTAAAACACAAAAAAGTACAATAGAATCAGATCACCACAAAGTGTAATACGCTAAAGCGTAGTTCACGGGTTAATGAAGGTTTTGACATTTCAACCTTACATCCACATGAAAGTAATGCCTAATATCGAGTGCCCTACAGTAAGTGTTTTGCAGTCAAGTTGTTTTCTGTTAGTAGGTAAAAAAATATTCTAAATAATAGTAATCATAGCTATGGTCACCACTTACACATATAGAACTTGTAACGAAAAGAAAGAAAAAAAATATATATATATATGGAGTCAAACAACAGAATTGCATGATAACCTTGAATATATTGAATAAAGGACTGCAAAAAACATCTTTTGTACTAGTTGCTTGAATTGACCCTTGGCTATTTTTAGCTGAATTCCCCTCCCCCTCTAAAAAAGAAAATAATAATAATAATAGAACAAAACTAAAAAGAAAACAAACACAACAGAGACCCCCACCAACAATTTTGATTTTTTTTATTTTCCTTCAAAAGGGGAGTGTCATAGTTAAGAGATTTGCAATAGCTCTAGAGCCCTGACACAATGAACTTCAGTGAAATTCTAACACTGATTTATGAGCTTTTGGTACATGTGGGACACTTCAAACAAAACAAAAAAAAATGACCACAAACTGTCAATTAACATAGTTTTCAATAATATATTGCATATTATTTAATAAGGTATTCACAGCTTTTAAAAAGTTCAACTGTTTGTTGACACTTAAAAGCCTACAATAATCACTGACTCCAGACATGCGCAGTACTATGTTGCTGCCCCTTTAAAGTAAAATACAGCTTTACTTAGTCAGCGTAGACAAAATTGCGGATTTTGTCAATATTCTAATATAAATATGGCAATATTCTCCCCCCTTACGTCTTTATTTCTATTTATTTTATGATTTTCACATGATACCAAAACAGCGTCTTTTTTCTTCCCTAATTTGATGTCATGTACACAATAAAAGAGATGCGCCCGTGCGCATGGCGAGTCCCCAAGGGACCCAAGACGCCCAAATAGACCTCTATTTTTTGTCATCCACAATCTCGGCGAGCTGTGCGTGGCGTAACCGTATTACAGGCCTGGGATCCTGGTTATTGTCCTCCCCATTAATGCGCGGGTTGGGATAACCTTGCAAGAGTGTTGTACAGCATATTCGCTCGGAAATATCGGTGCTTGGGGCCTTCGGGTTCTTTACAGCCTTCCGTAAAAGCCTTGTGCTGCCATACCGATTGGGTAATCCGTATGTATGGTTTCCGTTTTGTTCTTCAGACCGGGTTCGATCCCAGGCCAATGGGCTTTTTTTTAATTCGTTTTTTTTTTTCTTTGTGCTGGACCCCCTTAATCCTGATAGGTTTTGCGCAAAAATAAAAAAAAAAGTGAGTTTGCAAAATAAGCTTGCTAGATTTATTGATTATATGTATTCAATTTGTTCCTAGGAAATTAACAAAAAAAACACAAAGCAAAGAGTTTGAGGAAGTAAACAAGTATGTGAACTTTAATGTTCTATTTGAAGGGGCGCATTTTGTACAGGGAAGCATACATAGAATGCTTAACTGGTGGAGAGGGGAGAGGTAACAGTTTATTGAGCATAATGTCAACAATAGCAGGGGGAAGGGAGGGGCACTCTCTTCATACAATATTGCAGTTGTTACCTATTATTAAATAAGTTTGTAAGATATATTTGTTTATTAAGCAAGGTCTATTTCTGAGACAAGCAAACTCAAGTAAGAGCTGTTGAAATAACAGGTAAGTGTTAAAAAAAAACAATTATCTGATTAGA
Organism: Nematostella vectensis; assembly: GCF_932526225.1. Lineage (NCBI taxonomy): Eukaryota > Metazoa > Cnidaria > Anthozoa > Actiniaria > Edwardsiidae > Nematostella > Nematostella vectensis. Next base: position 274,587 of record NC_064036.1, on the reverse strand, counting down.
AAACTAATGTAGATTCCTTTGCACCAAATAAGAACAAACTTCATTTTGTTTGTTGTTTATGAGGAACGAGATGAGCTCTACAAGGCCAAGAAGAAATATGTATTGCTCATCTAAATTATACAAGTAAATAATAATATTAAAAAAGAACTACTGTAAGTAATTATAGTGGTTTTCATTAACCCGTGAAACAAAGTGTGATAGTTAAACGGTAATAGTTAGTAAAACACAAAAAAATACAATAGAATCAGATCACCACAAAGTGTAATACGCTAAAGCGTAGTTCACGGGTTAATGAAGGTTTTGACATTTCAACCTTACATCCACATGAAAGTAATGCCTAATATCGAGTGCCCTACAGTAAGTGTTTTGCAGTCAAGTTGTTTTCTGTTAGTAGGTAAAAAATTATTCTAAATAATAGTAATCATAGCTATGGTCACCACTTACACGTATAGAACTTGTAATGAAAAGAAAGAAAATATATATATATGCAGTCAAACAACAGAATTGCATGATAACCTTGAATATATTGAATAAAGGACTGCAAAAAAACATCTTTTGTACTAGTTGCTTGAATTGACCCTTGGCTATTTTTAGCTGAATTCCCCTCCCCCTCTAAAAAAGAAAATAATAATAATAATAGAACAAAACTAAAAAGAAAACAAACACAGCAGAGACCCCCACCAACAATTTTGATTTTTTTTTACTTTCCTTTAAAAGGGGAGTGTCATGTTTAAGAGATTTGCAATAGCTCTAGAGCCCTGACACAATGAACTTCAGTGAAATTCTAATACTGACTTATGAGCTTTTGGTACATGTGGGAGACTTTAAACAAAACAAAAAAAATGACCACAAACTGTCAATTAACATAGTTTTCAATATAATATTGCATATTATTTAATAAGGTATTCACAGCTTTTAAAAAGTTCAACTGTTTGTTGACACTTAAAAGCCTACAATAATCACTGACTCCAGACATGCGCAGTACTATGTTGCTGCCCCTTTAAAGTAAAATACAGCTTTACTTAGTCAGCGTAGACAAAATTGCGGGTTTTGTCAATATTCTAATATGAAGATGTCAATATTCTCCCCCCTTACGTCTTTATTTCTATTTATTTTATGCTTTTCACATGATACCAAAACAGCGTCTTTTTTCTTCGCTAATTTGATGTCATGTACACAATAAAAGAGATGCGCCCGTGCGCATGGCGAGTCCCCAAGGGACCCAAGACGCCCAAATAGACCTCTATTTTTGTCATCCACAATCTCGGCGAGCTGTGCGTGGCGTAACCGTATTACAGGCCTGGGATCCTGGTTATTGTCCGCCCCATTAATGCGCGGGTTGGGATAACCTTGCAAGAGTGTTGTACAGCATATTCGCTCGGAAATATCGGTGCTTGGGGCCTTCGGGTTCTTTACAGCCTTCCGTTAAAGCCTTGTGCTGCCATACCGATTCGGTAATCCGTATGTATGGTTTCCGTTTTGTTCTTCAGACCGGGTTCGATCCCAGGCCAATGGGCTTTTTTTTTTAATTCGTTTTTTTTTCTTTGTGCTGGACCCCCTTAATCCTGATAGGGTTTGCGCAAAAATAATAAAAAAAAGTGAGTTTGCAAATTAAGCTTGCTAGATTTATTGATTATATGTATAAAATTTGTTCCTAGGAAGTTAACAAAAAACACAAAGCAAAGAGTTTGAGGAAGTAAACAAGTATGTGAACTTTAATGTTCTATTTGAAGGGGCGCATTTTGTACAGGGAAGCATACATGGAATGCTTAACTGGTGGAGAGGGGAGAGGTAACAGTTTATTGAGCATAATGTCAACAATAGCAGGGGGAAGGGAGGGGCACTCTCTTCATAAAATATTGCAGTTGTTACCTATTATTAAATAAGTTTGTAACATGTCTTTGTTTATTAAGCAAGGTCTATTTTTGAGACAAGCAAACTCAAGTAAGAGCTGTTGAAATAACTGGTGAGTGTTAAAAAAAACAATTATCTGATTAGAAAACTACTGTAGATTCCTTTGCACCAAAATAAGAACAAACTTCATTTTGTTTGTTATTTATGAGGAACGAGATGAGCTCTACAAAGCCATAAAGAAATATGTATTGCTCATCTAAATTATACAAGTAAATAATAATATTAAAAAAGAACTACTGTAAGTAATTAGAGTGGTTTTCATTAACCCGTGAAACAAAGTGTGATAGTTAAACGGTAATAGTTAGTAAAACACAAAAAAGTACAATAGAATCAGATCACCACAAAGTGTAATACGCTAAAGCGTAGTTCACGGGTTAATGAAGGTTTTGACATTTCACCCTTACATCAACATGAAAGTAATGCCTAATATCGAGTGCCCTACAGTAAGTGTTTTGCAGTCAAGTTGTTTTCTGTTAGTAGGTAAAAAAATATTCTAAATAATAGTAATCATAGCTATGGTCTCCACTTACACATATAGAACTTGTAATGAAAAGAAAGAAAAAAAAAATATATATATATGGAGTCAAACAACAGAATTGCATGATAACCTTGAATATATTGAATAAAGGACTGCAAAAAACATCTTTTGTACTACTTGCTTGAATTGACCCTTGGCTATTTTTAGCTGAATTCCCCTCCCCCTCTAAAAAAGAAAATAATAATAATAATAGAACAAAACTAAAAAGAAAACAAACACAACAGAGACCCCCACCAACAATTTTGATTTTTTTTACTTTCCTTTAAAAGGGGAGTGTCATGTTTAAGAGATTTGCAATAGCTCTAGAGCCCTGACACAATGAACTTCAGTGAAATTCTAATACTCACTTATGAGCTTTTGGTACATGTGGGAGACTTTAAACAAAACAAAAAAAATGACCACAAACTGTCAATTAACATAGTTTTCAATATAATATTGCATATTATTTAATAAGGTATTCACAACTTTTAAAAAGTTCAACTGTTTGTTGACACTTAAAAGCCTACAATAATCACTGCCTCCAGACATGCGCAGTACTATGTTGCTGCCCCTTTAAAGTAAAATACAGCTTTACTTAGTCAGCGTAGACAAAATTGCGGATTTTGTCAATATTCTAATATGAAGATGTCAATATTCTCCCCCCTTACGTCTTTATTTCTATTTATTTTATGCTTTTCACATGATACCAAAACAGCGTCTTTTTTCTTCGCTAATTTGATGTCATGTACACAATAAAAGAGATGCGCCCGTGCGCATGGCGAGTCCCCAAGGGACCCAAGACGCCCAAATAGACCTCTCTTCATAAAATATTGCAGTTGTTACCTATTATTAAATAAGTTTGTAACATGTCTTTGTTTATTAAGCAAGGTCTATTTTTGAGACAAGCAAACTCAAGTAAGAGCTGTTGAAATAACAGGTGAGTGTTAAAAAAAAACAATTATCTGATTAGAAAACTACTGTAGATTCCTTTGCACCAAAATAAGAACAAACTTCACTTTGTTTGTTATTTATGAGGAACGAGATGAGCTCTACAAAGCCATAAAGAAATATGTATTGCTCATCTAAATTATACAAGTAAATAATAATATTAAAAAAGAACTACTGTAAGTAATTTGAGTGGTTTTCATTAACCCGTGAAACAAAGTGTGATAGTTAAACGGTAATAGTTAGTAAAACACAAAAAAGTACAATAGAATCAGATCACCACAAAGTGTAATACGCTAAAGCGTAGTTCACGGGTTAATGAAGGTTTTGACATTTCACCCTTACATCAACATGAAAGTAATGCCTAATATCGAGTGCCCTACAGTAAGTGTTTTGCAGTCAAGTTGTTTTCTGTTAGTAGGTAAAAAAATATTCTAAATAATAGTAATCATAGCTATGGTCACCACTTACACATATAGAACTTGTAATAAAAAGAAAGAAAAAAAATATATATATATGGAGTCAAACAACAGAATTGCATGATAACCTTGAATATATTGAATAAAGGACTGCAAAAAACATCTTTTGTACTAGTTGCTTGAATTGACCCTTGGCTATTTTTAGCTGAATTCCCCTCCCCCTCTAAAAAAGAAAATAATAATAATAATAGAACAAAACTAAAAAGAAAACAAACACAACAGAGACCCCCACCAACAATTTTGATTTTTTTTACTTTCCTTTAAAAGGGGAGTGTCATGTTTAAGAGATTTGCAATAGCTCTAGAGCCCTGACACAATGAACTTCAGTGAAATTCTAATACTGACTTATGAGCTTTTGGTACATGTGGGAGACTTTAAACAAAACAAAAAAAATGACCACAAACTGTCAATTAACATAGTTTTCAATATAATATTGCATATTATTTAATAAGGTATTCACAGCTTTTAAAAAGTTCAACTGTTTGTTGACACTTAAAAGCCTACAATAATCACTGCCTCCAGACATGCGCAGTACTATGTTGCTGCCCCTTTAAAGTAAAATACAGCTTTACTTAGTCAGCGTAGACAAAATTGCGGATTTTGTCAATATTCTAATATGAAGATGTCAATATTCTCCCCCCTTACGTCTTTATTTCTATTTATTTTATGCTTTTCACATGATACCAAAACAGCGTCTTTTTTCTTCGCTAATTTGATGTCATGTACACAATAAAAGAGATGCGCCCGTGCGCATGGCGAGTCCCCAAGGGACCCAAGACGCCCAAATAGACCTCTATTTTTTGTCATCCACAATCTCGGCGAGCTGTGCGTGGCGTAACCGTATTACAGGCCTGGGATCCTGGTTATTGTCCTCCCCATTAATGCGCGGGTTGGGATAACCTTGCAAGAGTGTTGTACAGCATATTCGCTCGGAAATATCGGTGCTTGGGGCCTTCGGGTTCTTTACAGCCTTCCGTAAAAGCCTTGTGCTGCCATACCGACTGGGTAATCCGTATGTATGGTTTCCGTTTTGTTATTCAGACCGGGTTCGATCCCAGGCCAATGGGCTTTTTTTTTTAGTTCGTTTTTTTTTCCTTTGTGCTGGACCCCCTTAATCCTGATAGGTTTTGCGCAAAAATAATAAAAAAAAGTGAGTTTGCAAAATAAGCTTGCTAGATTTATTGATTATATGTATTCAATTTGTTCCTAGGAAGTTAACAAAAAACACAAAGCAAAGAGGTTGAGGAAGAAAACAAGTATGTGAACTTTAATGTTCTATTTGAAGGGGTGCATTTTGTACAGGGAAGCATACATAGAATGCTTAACTGGTGGAGAGGGAAGAGGTAAAAGTTTATTGAGCATAATTTGAACAATAGCAGAGGGAAGAGAGGGGCACTCTCTTCATACAATATTGCAGTTGTTACCTATTATTAAATAAGTTTTTAACATGTCTTTGTTTATTAAGCAAGGTCTATTTCTGAGACAAGCAAACTCAAGTAAGGCTGTTGAAATAACAGGTGAGTGTTAAAAGAAAAACAATTATCTGATTAGAAAACTACTGTAGATTCCTTTGCACCAAAATAAGAACAAACTTCATTTTGTTTGTTATTTATGATGAACGAGATGAGCTCTACAAAGCCATAAAGAAATATGTATTGCTCATCTAAATTATACAAGTAAATAATAATATTAAAAAAGAACTACTGTAAGTAATTATAGTGGTTTTCATTAACCCGTGAAACAAAGTGTGATAGTTAAACGGTAATAGTTAGTAAAACACAAAAAAGTACAATAGAATCAGATCACCACAAAGTGTAATACGCTAAAGCGTAGTTCACGGGTTAATGAAGGTTTTGACATTTCAACCTTACATCCACATGAAAGTAATGCCTAATATCGAGTGCCCTACAGTAAGTGTTTTGCAGTCAAGTTGTTTTCTGTTAGTAGGTAAAAAAATATTCTAAATAATAGTAATCATAGCTATGGTCACCACTTACACATATAGAACTTGTAACGAAAAGAAAGAAAAATATATATATATATATGGAGTCAAACAACAGAATTGCATGATAACCTTGAATATATTGAATAAAGGACTGCAAAAAACATCTTTTGTACTAGTTGCTTGAATTGACCCTTGGCTATTTTTAGCTGAATTCCCCTCCCCCTCTAAAAAAGAAAATAATAATAATAATAGAACAAAACTAAAAAGAAAACAAACACAGCAGAGACCCCCACCAACAATTTTGATTTTTTTTATTTTCCTTCAAAAGGGGAGTGTCATAGTTAAGAGATTTGCAATAGCTCTAGAGCCCTGACACAATGAACTTCAGTGAAATTCTAACACTGATTTATGAGCTTTTGGTACATGTGGGAGACTTTAAACAAAACAAAAAAAAATGACCACAAACTGTCAATTAACATAGTTTTCAATAATATATTGCATATTATTTAATAAGGTATTCACAGCTTTTAAAAAGTTCAACTGTTTGTTGACACTTAAAAGCCTACAATAATCACTGCCTCCAGACATGCGCAGTACTATGTTGCTGCCCCTTTAAAGTAAAATACAGCTTTACTTAGTCAGCGTAGACAAAATTGCGGATTTTGTCAATATTCTAATATGAAGATGTCAATATTCTCCCCCCTTACGTCTTTATTTCTATTTATTTTATGCTTTTCACATGATACCAAAACAGCGTCTTTTTTCTTCGCTAATTTGATGTCATGTACACAATAAAAGAGATGCGCCCGTGCGCATGGCGAGTCCCCAAGGGACCCAAGACGCCCAAATAGACCTCTATTTTTTGTCATCCACAATCTCGGCGAGCTGTGCGTGGCGTAACCGTATTACAGGCCTGGGATCCTGGTTATTGTCCTCCCCATTAATGCGCGGGTTGGGATAACCTTGCAAGAGTGTTGTACAGCATATTCGCTCGGAAATATCGGTGCTTGGGGCCTTCGGGTTCTTTACAGCCTTCCGTAAAAGCCTTGTGCTGCCATACCGACTGGGTAATCCGTATGTATGGTTTCCGTTTTGTTATTCAGACCGGGTTCGATCCCAGGCCAATGGGCGTTTTTTTTTAGTTCGTTTTTTTTCCTTTGTGCTGGACCCCCTTAATCCTGATAGGTTTTGCGCAAAAATAATAAAAAAAAGTGAGTTTGCAAAATAAGCTTGCTAGATTTATTGATTATATGTATTCAATTTGTTCCTAGGAAGTTAACAAAAAACACAAAGCAAAGAGGTTGAGGAAGAAAACAAGTATGTGAACTTTAATGTTCTATTTGAAGGGGTGCATTTTGTACAGGGAAGCATACATAGAATGCTTAACTGGTGGAGAGGGAAGAGGTAAAAGTTTATTGAGCATAATTTGAACAATAGCAGAGGGAAGAGAGGGGCACTCTCTTCATACAATATTGCAGTTGTTACCTATTATTAAATAAGTTTTTAACATGTCTTTGTTTATTAAGCAAGGTCTATTTCTGAGACAAGCAAACTCAAGTAAGGCTGTTGAAATAACAGGTGAGTGTTAAAAGAAAAACAATTATCTGATTAGAAAACTACTGTAGATTCCTTTGCACCAAAATAAGAACAAAATTCATTTTGTTTGTTATTTATGATGAACGAGATGAGCTCTACAAAGCCATAAAGAAATATGTATTGCTCATCTAAATTATACAAGTAAATAATAATATTAAAAAAGAACTACTGTAAGTAATTAGAGTGGTTTTCATTAACCCGTGAAACAAAGTGTGATAGTTAAACGGTAATAGTTAGTAAAACACAAAAAAGTACAATAGAATTAGATCACCACAAAGTGTAATACGCTAAAGCGTAGTTCACGGGTTAATGAAGGTTTTGACATTTCAACCTTACATCCACATGAAAGTAATGCCTAATATCGAGTGCCCTACAGTAAGTGTTTTGCAGTCAAGTTGTTTTCTGTTAGTAGGTAAAAAAATATTCTAAATAATAGTAATCATAGCTATGGTCACCACTTACACATATAGAACTTGTAACGAAAAGAAAGAAAAAAATATATATATATATGGAGTCAAACAACAGAATTGCATGATAACCTTGAATATATTGAATAAAGGACTGCAAAAAACATCTTTTGTACTAGTTGCTTGAATTGACCCTTGGCTATTTTTAGCTGAATTCCCCTCCCCCTCTAAAAAAGAAAATAATAATAATAATAGAACAAAACTAAAAAGAAAACAAACACAACAGAGACCCCCACCAACAATTTTGATTTTTTTTATTTTCCTTCAAAAGGGGAGTGTCATAGTTAAGAGATTTGCAATAGCTCTAGAGCCCTGACACAATGAACTTCAGTGAAATTCTAACACTGATTTATGAGCTTTTGGTACATGTGGGAGACTTTAAACAAAACAAAAAAAATGACCACAAACTGTCAATTAACATAGTTTTCAATATAATATTGCATATTATTTAATAAGGTATTCACAGCTTTTAAAAAGTTCAACTGTTTGTTGACACTTAAAAGCCTACAATAATCACTGACTCCAGACATGCGCAGTACTATGTTGCTGCCCCTTTAAAGTAAAATACAGCTTTACTTAGTCAGCGTAGACAAAATTGCGGATTTTGTCAATATTCTAATATGAAGATGTCAATATTCTCCCCCCTTACGTCTTTATTTCTATTTATTTTATGCTTTTCACATGATACCAAAACAGCGTCTTTTTTCTTAGCTAATTTGATGTCATGTACACAATAAAAGAGATGCGCCCGTGCGCATGGCGAGTCCCCAAGGGACCCAAGACGCCCAAATAGACCTCTATTTTTTGTCATCCACAATCTCGGCGAGCTGTGCGTGGCGTAACCGTATTACAGGCCTGGGATCCTGGTTATTGTCCTCCCCATTAATGCGCGGGTTGGGATAACCTTGCATGAGTGTTGTACAGCATATTCGCTCGGAAATATCGATGCTTGGGGCCTTCGGGTTCTTTACAGCCTTCCGTAAAAGCCTTGTGCTGCCATACCGATTGGGTAATCCGTATGTATGGTTTCCGTTTTGTTCTTCAGACCGGGTTCGATCCCAGGCCAATGGGCTTTTTTTTTTTAGTTCGTTTTTTTTTCTTTGTGCTGGACCCCCTTAATCCTGATAGGTTTTGCGCAAAAATAATAAAAAAAAGTGAGTTTGCAAAATAAGCTTGCTAGATTTATTGATTATATGTATTCAATTTGTTCCTAGGAAGTTAACAAAAAACACAAAGCAAAGAGTTTGAGGAAGTAAACAAGTATGTGAACTTTAATGTTCTATTTGAAGGGGCGCATTTTGTACAGGGAAGCATACATAGAATGCTTAACTGGTGGAGAGGGGAGAGGTAACAGTTTATTGAGCATAATGTCAACAATAGCAGGGGAAAGGGAGGGGCACTCTCTTCATACAATATTGCAGTTGTTACCTATTATTAAATAAGTTTGTAAGATATATTTGTTTATTAAGCAAGGTCTATTTCTGAGACAAGCAAACTCAAGTAAGGCTGTTGAAATAACAGGTGAGTGTTAAAAGAAAAACAATTATCTGATTAGAAAACTACTGTAGATTCCTTTGCACCAAAAAAAGAACAAACTTCATTTTGTTTGTTTTTTATGAGGAACGAGATGAGCTCTACAAAGCCATAAAGAAATATGTATTGCTCATCTAAATTATACAAGTAAATAATAATATTAAAAAAGAACTACTGTAAGTAATTAGAGTGGTTTTCAATAACCCGTGAAACAAAGTGTGATAGTTAAACGGTAATAGTTAGTAAAACACAAAAAAGTACAATAGAATCAGATCACCACAAAGTGTAATACGCTAAAGCGTAATTCACGGGTTAATGAAGGTTTTGACATTTCAACCTTACATCCACATGAAAGTAATGCCTAATATCGAGTGCCCTACAGTAAGTGTTTTGCAGTCAAGTTGTTTTCTGTTAGTAGGTAAAAAGATATTCTAAATAATAGTAATCATAGCTATGGTCACCACTTACACATATAGAACTTGTAATGAAAAGAAATAAAAAATATATATATATATATATATATATATATATATATATGCAGTCAAACAACAGAATTTAATGATAACCTTGAATATATTGAATTAAGGACTGCAAAAAAACATCTTTTGTACTAGTTGCTTGAATTGACCCTTGGCTATTTTTAGCTGAATTCCCCTCCCCCTCTAAAAAAGAAAATAATAATAATAATAGAACAAAACTAAAAAGAAAACAAACACAGCAGAGACCCCCACCAACAATTTTGATTTTTTTTACTTTCCTTTAAAAGGGGAGTGTCATGGTTAAGAGATTTGCAATAGCTCTAGAGCCCTGACACAATGAACTTCAGTGAAATTCTAATACTGACTTATGAGCTTTTGGTACATGTGGGAGACTTTAAACAAAACAAAAAAAAATGACCACAAACTGTCAATTAACATAGTTTTTAATATAATATTGCATATTATTTAATAAGGTATTCACAGCTTTTAAAAAGTTCAACTGTTTGTTGACACTTAAAAGCCTACAATAATCACTGATTCCAGACATGCGCAGTACTATGTTGCTGCCCCTTTAAAGTAAAATACAGCTTTACTTAGTCAGCGTAGACAAAATTGCGGATTTTGTCAATATTCTAATATAAAGATGGCAATATTCTCCCCCCTTACGTCTTTATTTCTATTTATTTTATGATTTTCACATGATACCAAAACAGCGTCTTTTTTCTTCGCTAATTTGATGTCATGTACACAATAAAAGAGATGCGCCCGTGCGCATGGCGAGTCCCCAAGGGACCCAAGACGCCCAAATAGACCTCTATTTTTTGTCATCCACAATCTCGGCGAGCTGTGCGTGGCGTAACCGTATTACAGGCCTGGGATCCTGGTTATTGTCCTCCCCATTAATGCGCGGGTTGGGATAACCTTGCAAGAGTGTTGTACAGCATATTCGCTCGGAAATATCGGTGCTTGGGGCCTTCGGGTTCTTTACAGCCTTCCGTAAAAGCCTTGTGCTGCCATACCGATTGGGTAATCCGTATGTATGGTTTCCGTTTTGTTCTTCAGACCGGGTTCGATCCCAGGCCAATGGGCTTTTTTTAATTCGTTTTTTTTTTCTTTGTGCTGGACCCCCTTAATCCTGATAGGTTTTGCGCAAAAATAATAAAAAAAGTGAGTTTGCAAAATAAGCTTGCTAGACTTATTGATTATATGTATTCAATTTGTTCCTAGGAAGTTAACAAAAAACACAAAGCAAAGAGTTTGAGGAAGTAAACAAGTATGTGAACTTTAATGTTTTATTTGAAGGGGCGCATTTTGTACAGGGAAGCATACATAGAATGCTTAACTGGTGGAGAGGGGAGAGGTAACAGTTTATTGAGCATAATGTCAACAATAGCAGGGGGAAGGGAGGGGCACTCTCTTCATACAATATTGCAGTTGTTACCTATAATAAATAAGTTTGTAAGATATATTTGTTTATTAAGCAAGGTCTATTTCTGAGACAAGCAAACTCAAGTAAGAGCTGTTGAAATAACAGGTGAGTGTTAAAAAAAACAATTATCTGATTAGAAAACTAATGTAGATTCCTTTGCACCAAATAAGAACAAACTTCATTTTGTTTGTTATTTATGAGGAACGAGATGAGCTCTACAAGGCCAAGAAGAAATATGTATTGCTCATCTAAATTATACAAGTAAATAATAACATTAAAAAAGAATTACTGTAAGTAATTAGAGTGGTTTTCATTAACCCGTGAAACAAAGTGTGATAGTTAAACGGTAATAGTTAGTAAAACACAAAAAAGGACAATAGAATCAGATCACCACAAAGTGTAATACGCTAAAGCGTACTTCACGGGTTAATGAAGGTTTTGACATTTCAACCTTACATCCACATGAAAGTAATGCCTAATATCGAGTGCCCTACAGTAAGTGTTTTGCAGTCAAGTTGTTTTCTGTTAGTAGGTAAAAAAATATTCTAAATAATAGTAATCATAGCTATGGTCACCACTTACACATATAGAACTTGTAATGAAAAGAAAGAAAAAAAAAAAAATATATATATATATATATATATATATATATATATATATATATATATATATATATATATATATATATATATATGCAGTCAAACAACAGAATTGCATGATAACCTTGAATATATTGAATAAAGGACTGCAAAAAAACATCTTTTGTACTAGTTGCTTGAATTGACCCTTGGCTATTTTTAGCTGAATTCCCCTCCCCCTCTAAAAAAGAAAATAATAATAATAATAGATCAAAACTAAAAAGCAAACAAACACAGCAGAGACCCCCACCAACAATTTTGATTTTTTTTACTTTCCTTTAAAAGGGGAGTGTCATGGTTAAGAGATTTGCAATAGCTCTAGAGCCCTGACACAATGAACTTCAGTGAAATTCTAATACTGACTTATGAGCTTTTGGTACATGTGGGAGACTTTAAACAAAACAAAAAAAAAATGACCACAAACTGTCAATTAACATAGTTTTTAATATAATATTGCATATTATTTAATAAGGTATTCACAGCTTTTAAAAAGTTCAACTGTTTGTTGACACTTAAAAGCCTACAATAATCACTGATTCCAGACATGCGCAGTACTATGTTGCTGCCCCTTTAAAGTAAAATACAGCTTTACTTAGTCAGCGTAGACAAAATTGCGGATTTTGTCAATATTCTAATATAAAGATGGCAATATTCTCCCCCCTTACGTCTTTATTTCTATTTATTTTATGATTTTTACATGATACCAAAACAGCGTCTTTTTTCTTCGCTAATTTGATGTCATGTACACAATAAAAGAGATGCGCCCGTGCGCATGGCGAGTCCCCAAGGGACCCAAGACGCCCAAACAGACCTCTATTTTTTGTCATCCACAATCTCGGCGAGCTGTGCGTGGCGTAACCGTATTACAGGCCTGGGATCCTGGTTATTGTCCTCCCCATTAATGCGCGGGTTGGGATAACCTTGCAAGAGTGTTGTACAGCATATTCGCTCGGAAATATCGGTGCTTGGGGCCTTCGGGTTCTTTACAGCCTTCCGTAAAAGCCTTGTGCTGCCATACCGATTGGGTAATCCGTATGTATGGTTTCCGTTTTGTTCTTCAGACCGGGTTCGATCCCAGGCCAATGGGCTTTTTTTTAATTCGTTTTTTTTTTCTTTGTGCTGGACCCCCTTAATCCTGATAGGTTTTGCGAAAAAATAATAAAAAAAGTGAGTTTGCAAAATAAGCTTGCTAGACTTATTGATTATATGTATTCAATTTGTTCCTAGGAAGTTAACAAAAAACACAAAGCAAAGAGTTTGAGGAAGTAAACAACTATGTGAACTTTAATGTTTTATTTGAAGGGGCGCATTTTGTACAGGGAAGCATACATAGAATGCTTAACTGGTGGAGAGGGGAGAGGTAACAGTTTATTGAGCATAATGTCAACAATAGCAGGGGGAAGGGAGGGGCACTCTCTTCATACAATATTGCAGTTGTTACCTATAATAAATAAGTTTGTAAGATATATTTGTTTATTAAGCAAGGTCTATTTCTGAGACAAGCAAACTCAAGTAAGAGCTGTTGAAATAACAGGTGAGTGTTAAAAGAAAAACAATTATCTGATTAGAAAACTAATGTAGATTCCTTTGCACCAAATAAGAACAAACTTCATTTTGTTTGTTATTTATGAGGAACGAGATGAGCTCTACAAGGCCAAGAAGAAATATGTATTGCTCATCTAAATTATACAAGTAAATAATAACATTAAAAAAGAATTACTGTAAGTAATTAGAGTGGTTTTCATTAACCCGTGAAACAAAGTGTGATAGTTAAACGGTAATAGTTAGTAAAACACAAAAAAGAACAATAGAATCAGATCACCACAAAGTGTAATACGCTAAAGCGTAGTTCACGGGTTAATGAAGGTTTTGACATTTCAACCTTACATCCACATGAAAGTAATGCCTAATATCGAGTGCCCTACAGTAAGTGTTTTGCAGTCAAGTTGTTTTCTGTTAGTAGGTAAAAAAATATTCTAAATAATAGTAATCATAGCTATGGTCACCACTTACACATATAGAACTTGTAATGAAAAGAAAGAAAAAATATATATATATATATATGCAGTCAAACAACAGAATTGCATGATAACCTTGAATATATTGAATAAAGGACTGCAAAAAAACATCTTTTGTACTAGTTGCTTGAATTGACCCTTGGCTATTTTTAGCTGAATTCCCCTCCCCCTCTAAAAAAGAAAATAATAATAATAATAGAACAAAACTAAAAAGAAAACAAACACAGCAGAGACCCCCACCAACAATTTAGATTTTTTTTACTTTCCTTTAAAAGGGGAGTGTCATGGTTAAGAGATTTGCAATAGCTCTAGAGCCCTGACACAATGAACTTCGGTGAAATTCTAATACTGACTTATGAGCTTTTGGTACATGTGGGAGACTTTAAACAAAACAAAAAAAAATGACCACAAACTGTCAATTAACATAGTTTTTAATATAATATTGCATATTATTTAATAAGGTATTCACAGCTTTTAAAAAGTTCAACTGTTTGTTGACACTTAAAAGCCTACAATAATCACTGATTCCAGACATGCGCAGTACTATGTTGCTGCCCCTTTAAAGTAAAATACAGCTTTACTTAGTCAGCGTAGACAAAATTGCGGATTTTGTCAATATTCTAATATAAAGATGGCAATATTCTCCCCCCTTACGTCTTTATTTCTATTTATTTTATGATTTTCACATGATACCAAAACAGCGTCTTTTTTCTTCGCTAATTTGATGTCATGTACACAATAAAAGAGATGCGCCCGTGCGCATGGCGAGTCCCCAAGGGACCCAAGACGCCCAAATAGACCTCTATTTTTTGTCATCCACAATCTCGGCGAGCTGTGCGTGGCGTAACCGTATTACAGGCCTGGGATCCTGGTTATTGTCCTCCCCATTAATGCGCGGGTTGGGATAACCTTGCAAGAGTGTTGTACAGCATATTCGCTCGGAAATATCGGTGCTTGGGGCCTTCGGGTTCTTTACAGCCTTCCGTAAAAGCCTTGTGCTGCCATACCGATTGGGTAATCCGTATGTATGGTTTCCGTTTTGTTCTTCAGACCGGGTTCGATCCCAGGCCAATGGGCTTTTTTTTAATTCGTTTTTTTTTTCTTTGTGCTGGACCCCCTTAATCCTGATAGGTTTTGCGCAAAAATAATAAAAAAAGTGAGTTTGCAAAATAAGCTTGCTAGACTTATTGATTATATGTATTCAATTTGTTCCTAGGAAGTTAACAAAAAACACAAAGCAAAGAGTTTGAGGAAGTAAACAAGTATGTGAACTTTAATGTTTTATTTGAAGGGGCGCATTTTGTACAGGGAAGCATACATAGAATGCTTAACTGGTGGAGAGGGGAGAGGTAACAGTTTATTGAGCATAATGTCAACAATAGCAGGGGGAAGGGAGGGGCACTCTCTTCATACAATATTGCACTTGTTACCTATAATAAATAAGTTTGTAAGATATATTTGTTCATTAAGCAAGGTCTATTTCTGAGACAAGCAAACTCAAGTAAGAGCTGTTGAAATAACAGGTGAGTGTTAAAAAAAAAACAATTATCTGATTAGAAAACTAATGTAGATTCCTTTGCACCAAATAAGAACAAACTTCATTTTGTTTGTTATTTATGAGGAACGAGATGAGCTCTACAAGGCCAAGAAGAAATATGTATTGCTCATCTAAATTATACAAGTAAATAATAACATTAAAAAAGAATTACTGTAAGTAATTAGAGTGGTTTTCATTAACCCGTGAAACAAAGTGTGATAGTTAAACGGTAATAGTTAGTAAAACACAAAAAAGAACAATAGAATCAGATCACCACAAAGTGTAATACGCTAAAGCGTAGTTCACGGGTTAATGAAGGTTTTGACATTTCAACCTTACATCCACATGAAAGTAATGCCTAATATCGAGTGCCCTACAGTAAGTGTTTTGCAGTCAAGTTGTTTTCTGTTAGTAGGTAAAAAAATATTCTAAATAATAGTAATCATAGCTATGATCACCACTTACACATATAGAACTTGTAATGAAAAGAAAGAAAAAAAATATATATATATATATGCAGTCAAACAACAGAATTGCATGATAACCTTGAATATATTGAATAAAGGACTGCAAAAAAACATCTTTTGTACTAGTTGCTTGAATTGACCCTTGGCTATTTTTAGCTGAATTCCCCTCCCCCTCTAAAAAAGAAAATAATAATAATAATAGAACAAAACTAAAAAGAAAACAAACACAGCAGAGACCCCCACCAACAATTTAGATTTTTTTTACTTTCCTTTAAAAGGGGAGTGTCATGGTTAAGAGATTTGCAATAGCTCTAGAGCCCTGACACAATGAACTTCAGTGAAATTCTAATACTGACTTATGAGCTTTTGGTACATGTGGGAGACTTTTAACAAAACAAAAAAAAATGACCACAAACTGTCCATTAACATAGTTTTTAATATAATATTGCATATTATTTAATAAGGTATTCACAGCTTTTAAAAAGTTCAACTGTTTGTTGACACTTAAAAGCCTACAATAATCACTGATTCCAGACATGCGCAGTACTATGTTGCTGCCCCTTTAAAGTAAAATACAGCTTTACTTAGTCAGCGTAGACAAAATTGCGGATTTTGTCAATATTCTAATATAAAGATGGCAATATTCTCCCCCCTTACGTCTTTATTTCTATTTATTTTATGATTTTCACATGATACCAAAACAGCGTCTTTTTTCTTCGCTAATTTGATGTCATGTACACAATAAAAGAGATGCGCCCGTGCGCATGGCGAGTCCCCAAGGGACCCAAGACGCATAAATAGACCTCTATTTTTTGTCATCCACAATCTCGGCGAGCTGTGCGTGGCGTAACCGTATTACAGGCCTGGGATCCTGGTTATTGTCCTCCCCATTAATGCGCGGGTTGGGATAACCTTGCAAGAGTGTTGTACAGCATATTCGCTCGGAAATATCGGTGCTTGGGGCCTTCGGGTTCTTTACAGCCTTCCGTAAAAGCCTTGTGCTGCCATACCGATTGGGTAATCCGTATGTATGGTTTCCGTTTTGTTCTTCAGACCGGGTTCGATCCCAGGCCAATGGGCTTTTTTTTAATTCGTTTTTTTTTTCTTTGTGCTGGACCCCCTTAATCCTGATAGGTTTTGCGCAAAAATAATAAAAAAAGTGAGTTTGCAAAATAAGCTTGCTAGACTTATTGATTATATGTATTCAATTTGTTCCTAGGAAGTTAACAAAAAACACAAAGCAAAGAGTTTGAGGAAGTAAACAAATATGTGAACTTTAATGTTTTATTTGAAGGGGCGCATTTTGTACGGGGAAGCATACATAGAATGCTTAACTGGTGGAGAGGGGAGAGGTAACAGTTTATTGAGCATAATGTCAACAATAGCAGGGGGAAGGGAGGGGCACTCTCTTCATACAATATTGCAGTTGTTACCTATTATTAAATAGGTTTGTAACATGTCTTTGTTTATTAAGCAAGGTCTATTTCTGAGACAAGCAAACTCAAGTAAGAGCTGTTGAAATAACAGGTGAGTGTTAAAAAAAAAACAATTATCTGATTAGAAAACTAATGTAGATTCCTTTGCACCAAATAAGAACAAACTTCATTTTGTTTGTTATTTATGAGGAACGAGATAAGCTCTACAAGGCCAAGAAGAAATATGTATTGCTCATCTAAATTATACAAGTAAATAATAACATTAAAAAAGAATTACTGTAAGTAATTAGAGTGGTTTTCATTAACCCGTGAAACAAAGTGTGATAGTTAAACGGTAATAGTTAGTAAAACACAAAAAAGAACAATAGAATCAGATCACAACAAAGTGTAATACGCTAAAGCGTAGTTCACGGGTTAATGAAGGTTTTGACATTTCAACCTTACATCCACATGAAAGTAATGCCTAATATCGAGTGCCCTACAGTAAGTGTTTTGCAGTCAAGTTGTTTTCTGTTAGTAGGTAAAAAAATATTCTAAATAATAGTAATCATAGCTATGGTCACCACTTACACATATAGAACTTGTAATGAAAAGAAAGAAAAAAAATATATATATATATATGCAGTCAAACAACAGAATTGCATGATAACCTTGAATATATTGAATAAAGGACTGCAAAAAAACATCTTTTGTACTAGTTGCTTGAATTGACCCTTGGCTATTTTTAGCTGAATTCCCCTCCCCCTCTAAAAAAGAAAATAATAATAATAATAGAACAAAACTAAAAAGAAAACAAACACAGCAGAGACCCCCACCAACAATTTTGATTTTTTTTACTTTCCTTTAAAAGGGGAGTGTCATGGTTAAGAGATTTGCAATAGCTATAGAGCCCTGACACAATGAACTTCAGTGAAATTCTAATACTGACTTATGAGCTTTTGGTACATGTGGGAGACTTTAAACAAAACAAAAAAAAATGACCACAAACTGTCAATTAACATAGTTTTTAATATAATATTGCATATTATTTAATAAGGTATTCACAGCTTTTAAAAAGTTCAACTGTTTGTTGACACTTAAAAGCCTACAATAATCACTGATTCCAGACATGCGCAGTACTATGTTGCTGCCCCTTTAAAGTAAAATACAGCTTTACTTAGTCAGCGTAGACAAAATTGCGGATTTTGTCAATATTCTAATATAAAGATGGCAATATTCTCCCCCCTTACGTCTTTATTTCTATTTATTTTATGATTTTCACATGATACCAAAACAGCGTCTTTTTTCTTCGCTAATTTGATGTCATGTACACAATAAAAGAGATGCGCCCGTGCGCATGGCGAGTCCCCAAGGGACCCAAGACGCCCAAATAGACCTCTATTTTTTGTCATCCACAATCTCGGCGAGCTGTGCGTGGCGTAACCGTATTACAGGCCTGGGATCCTGGTTATTGTCCTCCCCATTAATGCGCGGGTTGGGATAACCTTGCAAGAGTGTTGTACAGCATATTCGCTCGGAAATATCGGTGCTTGGGGCCTTCGGGTTCTTTACAGCCTTCCGTAAAAGCCTTGTGCTGCCATACCGATTGGGTAATCCGTATGTATGGTTTCCGTTTTGTTCTTCAGACCGGGTTCGATCCCAGGCCAATGGGCTTTTTTTTAATTCGTTTTTTTTTTCTTTGTGCTGGACCCCCTTAATCCTGATAGGTTTTGCGCAAAAATAATAAAAAAAGTGAGTTTGCAAAATAAGCTTGCTAGACTTATTGATTATATGTATTCAATTTGTTCCTAGGAAGTTAACAAAAAACACAAAGCAAAGAGTTTGAGGAAGTAAACAAATATGTGAACTTTAATGTTTTATTTGAAGGGGCGCATTTTGTACAGGGAAGCATACATAGAATGCTTAACTGGTGGAGAGGGGAGAGGTAACAGTTTATTGAGCATAATGTCAACAATAGCAGGGGGAAGGGAGGGGCACTCTCTTCATACAATATTGCAGTTGTTACCTATAATAAATAAGTTTGTAAGATATATTTGTTTATTAAGCAAGGTCTATTTCTGAGACAAGCAAACTCAAGTAAGAGCTGTTGAAATAACAGGTGAGTGTTAAAAAAAAAACAATTATCTGATTAGAAAACTACTGTAGATTCCTTTGCACCAAATAAGAACAAACTTCATTTTGTTTGTTATTTATGAGGAACGAGATGAGCTCTACAAGGCCAAGAAGAAATATGTATTGCTCATCTAAATTATACAAGTAAATAATAACATTAAAAAAGAATTACTGTAAGTAATTAGAGTGGTTTTCATTAACCCGTGAAACAAAGTGTGATAGTTAAACGGTAATAGTTAGTAAAACACAAAAAAGAACAATAGAATCAGATCACAACAAAGTGTAATACGCTAAAGCGTAGTTCACGGGTTAATGAAGGTTTTGACATTTCAACCTTACATCCACATGAAAGTAATGCCTAATATCGAGTGCCCTACAGTAAGTGTTTTGCAGTCAAGTTGTTTTCTGTTAGTAGGTAAAAAGATATTCTAAATAATAGTAATCATAGCTATGGTCACCACTTACACATATAGAACTTGTAATGAAAAGAAAGAAAAAAAAAATATATATATATATATATGCAGTCAAACAACAGAATTGCATGATAACCTTGAATATATTGAATAAAGGACTGCAAAAAAAACATCTTTTGTACTAGTTGCTTGAATTGACCCTTGGCTATTTTTAGCTGAATTCCCCTCCCCCTCTAAAAAAGAAAATAATAATAATAATAGAACAAAACTAAAAAGAAAACAAACACAGCAGAGACCCCCACCAACAATTTTGATTTTTTTTACTTTCCTTTAAAAGGGGAGTGTCATGTTTAAGAGATTTGCAATAGCTCTAGAGCCCTGACACAATGAACTTCAGTGAAATTCTAATACTGACTTATGAGCTTCTGGTACATGTGGGAGACTTTAAACAAAACAACAAAAATGACCACAAACTGTCCATTAACATAGTTTTCAATATAATATTGCATATTATTTAATAAGGTATTGACAGCTTTTAAAAAGTTCAACTGTTTGTAGACACTTAAAAGCCTACAATAAACACTGACTCCAGACATGCGCAGTACTATGCTGCTGCCCCTTTAAAGTAAAATACAGCTTTAGTCAGCGTAGACAATATTGCTGATTTTGTCAATATTCTAATATGAATATGTCAATATTCTCCCCCCTTACGTCTTTATTTCTATTTATTTTATGCTTTTCACATGATACCAAAACAGCGTCTTTTTTCTTCGCTAATTTGATGTCATGTACACAATAAAAGAGATGCGCCCGTGCGCATGGCGAGTCCCCAAGGGACCCAAGACGCCCAAATAGACCTCTATTTTTTGTCATCCACAATCTCGGCGAGCTGTGCGTGGGGTAACCGTATTACAGGCCTGGGATCCTGGTTATTGTCCTCCCCATTAATGCGCGGGTTGGGATAACCTTGCATGAGTGTTGTACAGCATATTCGCTCGGAAATATAGGTGCTTGGGGCCTTCGGGTTCTTTACAGCCTTCCGTAAAAGCCTTGTGCTGCCATACCGATTGGGTAATCCGTATGTATGGTTTCCGTTTTGTTCTTCAGACCGGGTTCGATCCCAGGCCAATGGGCTTTTTTTTTAGTTCGTTTTTTTTTTCTTTTTGCTGGACCCCCTTAATCCTGATAGGTTTTGCGCAAAAATAATAAAAAAAAGTGAGTTTGCAAAATAAGGTTGCTAGATTTATTGATTATATGTATTCAATTTGTTCCTAGGAAGTTAACAAAAAACACAAAGCAAAGAGTTTGAGGAAGTAAACAAGTATGTGAACTTTAATGTTCTATTTGAAGGGGTGCATTTTGTACAGGGAAGCATACATAGAATGCTTAACTGGTGGAGAGGGAAGAGGTAAATGTTTATTGAGCATAATTTCAACAATAGCAGGGGGAAGAGAGGGGCACTCTCTTCATACAATATTGCAGTTGTTACCTATTATTAAATAAGTTTGTAACATGTCTTTGTTTATTAAGCAAGGTCTATTTCTGAGACAAGCAAACTCAAGTAAGGCTGTTGAAATAACAGGTGAGTGTTAAAAGAAAAACAATTGTCTGATTAGAAAACTACTGTAGATTACTTTGCAACAAAATAAGAACAAACTTCATTTTGTTTGTTATTTATGAGGAACGAGATGAGCTCTACAAAGCCATAAAGAATTATATATTGCTCATCTAAATTATACAAGTAAATAATAATATTAAAAAAGAACTACTGTAAGTAATTAGAGTGGTTTTCATTAACCCGTGAAACAAAGTGTGATAGTTAAACGGTAATAGTTAGTAAAACACAAAAAAGTACAATAGAATCAGATCACCACAAAGTGTAATACGCTAAAGCGTAGTTCACGGGTTAATGAAGGTTTTGACATTTCAACCTTACATCCACATGAAAGTAATGCCTAATATCGAGTGCCCTACAGTAAGTGTTTTGCAGTCAAGTTGTTTTCTGTTAGTAGGTAAAAAAATATTCTAAATAATAGTAATCATAGCTATGGTCACCACTTACACATATAGAACTTGTAATGAAAAGAAAGAAAAAAAAAATATATATATATATATATATATGCAGTCAAACAACAGAATTGCATGATAACCTTGAATATATTGAATAAAGGACTGCAAAAAAACATCTTTTGTACTAGTTGCTTGAATTGACCCTTGGCTATTTTTAGCTGAATTCCCCTCCCCCTCTAAAAAAGAAAATAATAATAATAATAGAACAAAACTAAAAAGAAAACAAACACAGCAGAGACCCCCACCAACAATTTTGATTTTTTTTACTTTCCTTTAAAAGGGGAGTGTCATGTTTAAGAGATTTGCAATAGCTCTAGAGCCCTGACACAATGAACTTCAGTGAAATTCTAATACTGACTTATGAGCTTTTGGTACATGTGGGAGACTTTAAACAAAACAACAAAAATGACCACAAACTGTCCATTAACATAGTTTTCAATATAATATTGCATATTATTTAATAAGGTATTGACAGCTTTTAAAAAGTTCAACTGTTTGTAGACACTGAAAAGCCTACAATAAACACTGACTCCAGACATGCGCAGTACTATGCTGCTGCCCCTTTAAAGTAAAATACAGCTTTACTTAGTCAGGGTAGACAATATTGCGGATTTTGTCAATATTCTAATATGAATATGTCAATATTCTCCCCCCTTACGTCTTTATTTCTATTTATTTTATGCTTTTCACATGATACCAAAACAGCGTCTTTTTTCTTCGCTAATTTGATGTCATGTACACAATAAAAGAGATGCGCCCGTGCGCATGGCGAGTCCCCAAGGGACCCAAGACGCCCAAATAGACCTCTATTTTTTGTCATCCACAATCTCGGCGAGCTGTGCGTGGCGTAACCGTATTACAGGCCTGGGATCCTGGTTATTGTCCTCCCCATTAATGCGCGGGTTGGGATAACCTTGCATGAGTGTTGTACAGCATATTCGCTCGGAAATATCGGTGCTTGGGGCCTTCGGGTTCTTTACAGCCTTCCGTAAAAGCCTTGTGCTGCCATACCGATTGGGTAATCCGTATGTATGGTTTCCGTTTTGTTCTTCAGACCGGGTTCGATCCCAGGCCAATGGGCTTTTTTTTTTTAGTTCGTTTTTTTTCTTTGTGCTGGACCCCCTTAATCCTGATAGGTTTTGCGCAAAAATAATAAAAAAAGTGAGTTTGTAAAATAAGGTTGCTAGATTTATTGATTATATGTATTCAATTTGTTCCTAGGAAGTTAACAAAAAACACAAAGCAAAGAGTTTGAGGAAGTAAACAAGTATGTGAACTTTAATGTTCTATTTGAAGGGGTGCATTTTGTACAGGGAAGCATACATAGAATGCTTAACTGGTGGAGAGGGAAGAGGTAAAAGTTTATTGAGCATAATTTCAACAATAGCAGGGGGAAGAGAGGGGCACTCTCTTCATACAATATTGCAGTTGTTACCTATTATTAAATAAGTTTGTAACATGTCTTTGTTTATTAAGCAAGGTCTATTTCTGAGACAAGCAAACTCAAGAAAGGCTGTTGAAATAACAGGTGAGTGTTAAAAGAAAAACAATTGTCTGATTAGAAAACTTCTGTAGATTCCTTTGCAACAAAATAAGAACAAACTTCCTTTTGTTTGTTATTTATGAGGAACGAGATGAGCTCTACAAAGCCATAAAGAATTATATATTGCTCATCTAAATTATACAAGTAAATAATAATATTAAAAAAGAACTACTGTAAGTAATTAGAGTGGTTTTCATTAACCCGTGAAACAAAGTGTGATAGTTAAACGGTAATAGTTAGTAAAACACAAAAAAGTACAATAGAATCAGATCACCACAAAGTGTAATACGCTAAAGCGTAGTTCACGGGTTAATGAAGGTTTTGACATTTCAACCTTACATCCACATGAAAGTAATGCCTAATATCGAGTGCCCTACAGTAAGTGTTTTGCAGTCAAGTTGTTTTCTGTTAGTAGGTAAAAAAATATTCTAAATAATAGTAATCATAGCTATGGTCACCACTTACACATATAGAACTTGTAATGAAAAGAAAGAAAAAAATATATATATATATATATATATATATATGCAGTCAAACAACAGAATTGCATGATAACCTTGAATATATTGAATAAAGGACTGCAAAAAAACATCTTTTGTACTAGTTGCTTGAATTGACCCTTGGCTATTTTTAGCTGAATTCCCCTCCCCCTCTAAAAAAGAAAATAATAATAATAATAGAACAAAACTAAAAAGAAAACAAACACAGCAGAGACCCCCACCAACAATTTTGATTTTTTTTACTTTCCTTTAAAAGGGGAGTGTCATGTTTAAGAGATTTGCAATAGCTCTAGAGCACAGACACAATGAACTTCAGTGAGATTCTAATACTGACTTATGAGCTTTTGGTACATGTGGGAGACTGTAAACAAAACAACAAAAATGACCACAAACTGTCCATTAACATAGTTTTCAATATAATATTGCATATTATTTAATAAGGTATTCACAGCTTTTAAAAAGTTCAACTGTTTGTTGACACTTAAAAGCCTACAATAATCACTGACTCCAGACATGCGCAGTACTATGTTGCTGCCCCTTTAAAGTAAAATACAGCTTTACTTAGTCAGCGTAGACAAAATTGCGGATTTTGTCAATATTCTAATATGAAGATGTCAATATTCTCCCCCCTTACGTCTTTATTTCTATTTATTTTATGCTTTTCACATGATTCCAAAACAGCGTCTTTTTTCTTCGCTAATTTGATGTCATGTACACAATAAAAGAGATGCGCCCGTGCGCATGGCGAGTCCCCAAGGGACCCAAGACGCCCAAATAGACCTCTATTTTTTGTCATCCACAATCTCGGCGAGCTGTGCGTGGCGTAACCGTATTACAGGCCTGGGATCCTGGTTATTGTCCTCCCCATTAATGCGCGGGTTGGGATAACGTTGCAAGAGTGTTGTACAGCATATTCGCTCGGAAATATCGGTGCTTGGGGCCTTCGGGTTCGTTACAGCCTTCCGTAAAAGCCTTGTGCTGCCATACCGATTGGGTAATCCGTATGTATGGTTTCCGTTTTGTTCTTCAGACCGGGTTCGATCCCAGGCCAATGGGCTTTTTTTTTTAATTCGTTTTTTTTTCTTTGTGCTGGACCCCCTTAATCCTGATAGGTTTTGCGCAAAAATAATAAAAAAAAGTGAGTTTGCAAAATAAGCTTGCTAGATTTATTGATTATATGTATTCAATTTGTTCCTAGGAAGGTAACAAAAAACACAAAGCAAAGAGTTTGAGGAAGTAAACAAGTATGTGAACTTTAATGTTCTATTTGAAGGGGTGCATTTTGTACAGGGAAGCATACATAGAATGCTTAACTGGTGGAGAGGGAAGAGGTAAAAGTTTATTGAGCATAATTTGAACAATAGCAGAGGGAAGAGAGGGGCACTCTCTTCATACAATATTGCAGTTGTTACCTATTATTAAATAAGTTTGTAACATGTCTTTGTTTATTAAGCAAGGTCTATTTCTGAGACAAGCAAACTCAAGTAAGGCTGTTGAAATAACAGGTGAGTGTTAAAAGAAAAACAATTATCTGATTAGAAAACTACTGTAGATTCCTTTGCACCAAAATAAGAACAAACTTCATTTTGTTTGTTATTTATGAGGAACGAGATGAGCTCTACAAAGCAATAAAGAAATATGTATTGCTCATCTAAATTATACAAGTAAATAATAATATTAAAAAAGAACTACTGTAAGTAATTAGAGTGGTTTTCATTAACCCGTGAAACAAAGTGTGATAGTTAAACGGTAATAGTTAGTAAAACACAAAAAAAGTACAATAGAATCAGATCACCACAAAGTGTAATACGCTAAAGCGTAATTCACGGGTTAATGAAGGTTTTGACATTTCAACCTTACATCCACATGAAAGTAATGCCTAATATCGAGTGCCCTACAGTAAGTGTTTTGCAGTCAAGTTGTTTTCTGTTAGTAGGTAAAAGATATTCTAAATAATAGTAATCATAGCTATGGTCACCACTTACACATATAGAACTTGTAATGAAAAGAAATAAAAATATATATATATATATGCAGTCAAACAACACAATTGCATGATAACCTTGAATATATTGAATAAAGGACTGCAAAAAAACATCTTTTGTACTAGTTGCTTGAATTGACCCTTGGCTATTTTTAGCTGAATTCCCCTCCTCCTCTAAAAAAGAAAATAATAATAATAATAGAACAAAACTAAAAAGAAAACAAACACAGCAGAGACCCCCACCAACAATTTTGATTTTTTTTTACTTTCCTTTAAAGGGGGAGTGTCATGTTTAAGAGATTTGCAATAGCTCTAGAGCCCTGACACAATGAACTTCAGTGAAATTCTAATACTGACTTATGAGCTTTTGGTACATGTGGGAGACTTTAAACAAAACAAAAAAAATGACCACAAACTGTCCATTAACATAGTTTTCAATATAATATTGCATATTATTTAATAAGGTATTGACAGCTTTTAAAAAGTTCAACTGTTTGTAGACACTTAAAAGCCTACAATAAACACTGACTCCAGACATGCGCAGTACTATGCTGCTGCCCCTTTAAAGTAAAATACAGCTTTACTTAGTCAGCGTAGACAATATTGCGGATTTTGTCAATATTCTAATATGAATTTGTCAATATTCTCCCCCCTTACGTCTTTATTTCTATTTATTTTATGCTTTTCACATGATTCCAAAACAGCGTCTTTTTTCTTCGCTAATTTGATGTCATGTACACAATAAAAGAGATGCGCCCGTGCGCATGGCGAGTCCCCAAGGGACCCAAGACGCCCAAATAGACCTCTATTTTTTGTCATCCACAATCTCGGCGAGCTGTGCGTGGCGTAACCGTATTACAGGCCTGGGATCCTGGTTATTGTCCTCCCCATTAATGCGCGGGTTGGGATAACCTTGCATGAGTGTTGTACAGCATATTCGCTCGGAAATATCGGTGCTTGGGGCCTTCGGGTTCTTTACAGCCTTCCGTAAAAGCCTTGTGCTGCCATACCGATTGGGTAATCCGTATGTATGGTTTCCGTTTTGTTCTTCAGACCGGGTTCGATCCCAGGCCAATGGGTTTTTTTTTTTAGTTCGTTTTTTTTTCTTTGTGCTGGACCCCCTTAATCCTGATAGGTTTTGCGCAAAAATAATAAAAAAAAGGGAGTTTGCAAAATAAGGTTGCTAGATTTATTGATTATATGTATTCAATTTGTTCCTAGGAAGTTAACAAAAAACACAAAGCAAAGAGTTTGAGGAAGTAAACAAGTATGTGAGCTTTAATGTTCTATTTGAAGGGGTGCATTTTGTACAGGGAAGCATACATAGAATGCTTAACTGGTGGAGAGGGAAGAGGTAAAAGTTTATTGAGCATAATTTCAACAATAGCAGGGGGAAGAGAGGGGCACTCTCTTCATACAATATTGCAGTTGTTACCTATTATTAAATAAGTTTGTAACATGTCTTTGTTTATTAAGCAAGGTCTATTTCTGCGACAAGCAAACTCAAGTAAGGCTGTTGAAATAACAGGTGAGTGTTAAAAGAAAAACAATTGTCTGATTACAAAACTACTGTAGATTCCTTTGCAACAAAATAAGAACAAACTTCATTTTGTTTGTTATTTATGAGGAACGAGATGAGCTCTACAAAGCCATAAAGAATTATATATTGCTCATCTAAATTATACAAGTAAATAATAATATTAAAAAAGAACTACTGTAAGTAATTAGAGTGGTTTTCATTAACCCGTGAAACAAAGTGTGATAGTTAAACGGTAATAGTTAGTAAAACACAAAAAAGTACAATAGAATCAGATCACCACAAAGTGTAATACGCTAAAGCGTAGTTCACGGGTTAATGAAGGTTTTGACATTTCAACCTTACATCCACATGAAAGTAATGCCTAATATCGAGTGCCCTAAAGTAAGTGTTTTGCAGTCAAGTTGTTTTCTGTTAGTAGGTAAAAAAATATTCTAAATAATAGTAATCATAGCTATGGTCACCACTTACACATATAGAACTTGTAATGAAAAGAAAGAAAAATATATATATATATATATATGCAGTCAAACAACACAATTGCATGATAACCTTGAATATATTGAATAAAGGACTGCAAAAAAACATCTTTTGTACTAGTTGCTTGAATTGACCCTTGGCTATTTTGAGCTGAATTCCCCTCCCCCTCTAAAAAAGAAAATAATAATAATAATAGAACAAAACTAAAAAGAAAACAAACACAGCAGAGACCCCCACCAACAATTTTGATTTTTTTTTACTTTCCTTTAAAAGGGGAGTGTCATGTTTAAGAGATTTGCAATAGCTCTAGAGCCCTGACACAATGAACTTCAGTGAAATTCTAATACTGACTTATGAGCTTTTGGTACATGTGGGAGACTTTAAACAAAACAACAAAAATGACCACAAACTGT
Source organism: Nematostella vectensis (assembly GCF_932526225.1). Taxonomy (NCBI): domain Eukaryota; kingdom Metazoa; phylum Cnidaria; class Anthozoa; order Actiniaria; family Edwardsiidae; genus Nematostella; species Nematostella vectensis. The sequence goes on along the minus strand of NC_064036.1, from coordinate 246,135 downwards.
CCATTAACATAGTTTTCAATATAATATTGCATATTATTTAATAAGGTATTCACAGCTTTTAAAAAGTTCAACTGTTTGTTGACACTTAAAAGCCTACAATAATCACTGACTCCAGACATGCGCAGTACTATGTTGCTGCCCCTTTAAAGTAAAATACAGCTTTACTTAGTCAGCGTAGACAAAATTGCGGATTTTGTCAATATTCTAATATGAAGATGTCAATATTCTCCCCCCTTACGTCTTTATTTCTATTTATTTTATGCTTTTCACATGATTCCAAAACAGCGTCTTTTTTCTTCGCTAATTTGATGTCATGTACACAATAAAAGAGATGCGCCCGTGCGCATGGCGAGTCCCCAAGGGACCCAAGACGCCCAAATAGACCTCTATTTTTTGTCATCCACAATCTCGGCGAGCTGTGCGTGGCGTAACCGTATTACAGGCCTGAGATCCTGGTTATTGTCCTCCCCATTAATGCGCGGGTTGGGATAACGTTGCAAGAGTGTTGTACAGCATATTCGCTCGGAAATATCGGTGCTTGGGGCCTTCGGGTTCTTTACAGCCTTCCGTAAAAGCCTTGTGCTGCCATACCGATTGGGTAATCCGTATGTATGGTTTCCGTTTTGTTCTTCAGACCGGGTTCGATCCCAGGCCAATGGGCTTTTTTTTTAATTCGTTTTTTTTTTCTTTGTGCTGGACCCCCTTAATCCTGATAGGTTTTGCGCAAAAATAATAAAAAAAGTGAGTTTGCAAAATAAGCTTGCTAGATTTATTGATTATATGTATTCAATTTGTTCCTAGGAAGGTAATAAAAAACACAAAGCAAAGAGTTTGAGGAAGTAAACAAGTATGTGAACTTTAATGTTCTATTTGAAGGGGTGCATTTTGTACAGGGAAGCATACATAGAATGCTTAACTGGTGGAGAGGGAAGAGGTAAAAGTTTATTGAGCATAATTTCAACAATAGCAGGGGGAAGAGAGGGGCACTCTCTTCATACAATATTGCAGTTGTTACCTATTATTAAATAAGTTTGTAACATGTCTTTGTTTATTAAGCAAGGTCTATTTCTGCGACAAGCAAACTCAAGTAAGGCTGTTGAAATAACAGGTGAGTGTTAAAAGAAAAACAATTGTCTGATTACAAAACTACTGTAGATTCCTTTGCAACAAAATAAGAACAAACTTCATTTTGTTTGTTATTTATGAGGAACGAGATGAGCTCTACAAAGCCATAAAGAATTATATATTGCTCATCTAAATTATACAAGTAAATAATAATATTAAAAAAGAACTACTGTAAGTAATTAGAGTGGTTTTCATTAACCCGTGAAACAAAGTGTGATAGTTAAACGGTAATAGTTAGTAAAACACAAAAAAGTACAATAGAATCAGATCACCACAAAGTGTAATACGCTAAAGCGTAGTTCACGGGTTAATGAAGGTTTTGACATTTCAACCTTACATCCACATGAAAGTAATGCCTAATATCGAGTGCCCTAAAGTAAGTGTTTTGCAGTCAAGTTGTTTTCTGTTAGTAGGTAAAAAAATATTCTAAATAATAGTAATCATAGCTATGGTCACCACTTACACATATAGAACTTGTAATGAAAAGAAAGAAAAAAATATATATATATATATGCAGTCAAACAACAGAATTGCATGATAACCTTGAATATATTGAATAAAGGACTGCAAAAAAACATCTTTTGTACTAGTTGCTTGAATTGACCCTTGGCTATTTTGAGCTGAATTCCCCTCCCCCTCTAAAAAAGAAAATAATAATAATAATAGAACAAAACTAAAAAGAAAACAAACACAGCAGAGACCCCCACCAACAATTTTGATTTTTTTTTACTTTCCTTTAAAAGGGGTGTGTCATGTTTAAGAGATTTGCAATACCTCTAGAGCCCTGACACAATGAACTTCAGTGAAATTCTAATACTGACTTATGAGCTTTTGGTACATGTGGGAGACTTTAAACAAAACAACAAAAATGACCACAAACTGTCCATTAACATAGTTTTCAATATAATATTGCATATTATTTAATAAGGTATTCACAGCTTTTAAAAAGTTCAACTGTTTGTTGACACTTAAAAGCCTACAATAATCACTGACTCCAGACATGCGCAGTACTATGTTGCTGCCCCTTTAAAGTAAAATACAGCTTTACTTAGTCAGCGTAGACAAAATTGCGGATTTTGTCAATATTCTAATATGAAGATGTCAATATTCTCCCCCCTTACGTCTTTATTTCTATTTATTTTATGCTTTTCACATGATTCCAAAACAGCGTCTTTTTTCTTCGCTAATTTGATGTCATGTACACAATAAAAGAGATGCGCCCGTGCGCATGGCGAGTCCCCAAGGGACCCAAGACGCCCAAATAGACCTCTATTTTTTGTCATCTACAATCTCGGCGAGCTGTGCGTGGCGTAACCGTATTACAGGCCTGGGATCCTGGTTATTGTCCTCCCCATTAATGCGCGGGTTGGGATAACGTTGCAAGAGTGTTGTACAGCATATTCGCTCGGAAATATCGGTGCTTGGGGCCTTCGGGTTCTTTACAGCCTTCCGTAAAAGCCTTGTGCTGCCATACCGATTGGGTAATCCGTATGTATGGTTTCCGTTTTGTTCTTCAGACCGGGTTCGATCCCAGGCCAATGGGCTTTTTTTTTAATTCGTTTTTTTTTCTTTGTGCTGGACCCCCTTAATCCTGATAGGTTTTGCGCAAAAATAATAAAAAAAGTGAGTTTGCAAAATAAGCTTGCTAGATTTATTGATTATATGTATTCAATTTGTTCCTAGGAAGGTAATAAAAAACACAAAGCAAAGAGTTTGAGGAAGTAAACAAGTATGTGAACTTTAATGTTCTATTTGAAGGGGTGCATTTTGTACAGGGAAGCATACATAGAATGCTTAACTGGTGGACAGGGAAGAGGTAAAAGTTTATTGAGCATAATTTGAACAATAGCAGAGGGAAGAGAGGGGCACTCTCTTCATACAATATTGCAGTTGTTACCTATTATTAAATAAGTTTGTAACATGTCTTTGTTTATTAAGCAAGGTCTATTTCTGAGACAAGCAAACTCAAGTAAGGCTGTTGAAATAACAGGTGAGTGTTAAAAGAAAAACAATTATCTGATTAGAAAACTACTGTAGATTCCTTTGCACCAAAATAAGAACAAACTTCATTTTGTTTGTTATTTATGAGGAACGGGATGAGCTCTACAAAGCAATAAAGAAATATGTATTGCTCATCTAAATTATACAAGTAAATAATAATATTAAAAAAGAACTACTGTAAGTAATTAGAGTGGTTTTCATTAACCCGTGAAACAAAGTGTGATAGTTAAACGGTAATAGTTAGTAAAACACAAAAAAAGTACAATAGAATCAGATCACCACAAAGTGTAATACGCTAAAGCGTAATTCACGGGTTAATGAAGGTTTTGACATTTCAACCTTACATCCACATGAAAGTAATGCCTAATATCGAGTGCCCTACAGTAAGTGTTTTGCAGTCAAGTTGTTTTCTGTTAGTAGGTAAAAGATATTCTAAATAATAGTAATCATAGCTATGGTCACCACTTACACATATAGAACTTGTAATGAAAAGAAAGAAAAATATATATATATATGCAGTCAAACAACACAATTGCATGATAACCTTGAATATATTGAATAAAGGACTGCAAAAAAACATCTTTTGTACTAGTTGCTTGAATTGACCCTTGGCTATTTTTAGCTGAATTCCCCTCCTCCTCTAAAAAAGAAAATAATAATAATAATAGAACAAAACTAAAAAGAAAACAAACACAGCAGAGACCCCCACCAACAATTTTGATGTTTTTTTACTTTCCTTTAAAGGGGGAGTGTCATGTTTAAGAGATTTGCAATAGCTCTAGAGCCCTGACACAATGAACTTCAGTGAAATTCTAATACTGACTTATGAGCTTTTGGTACATGTGGGAGACTTTAAACAAAACAAAAAAAATTACCACAAACTGTCCATTAACATAGTTTTCAATATAATATTGCATATTATTTAATAAGGTATTGACAGCTTTTAAAAAGTTCAACTGTTTGTAGACACTTAAAAGCCTACAATAAACACTGACTCCAGACATGCGCAGTACTATGCTGCTGCCCCTTTAAAGTAAAATACAGCTTTACTTAGTCAGCGTAGACAATATTGCGGATTTTGTCAATATTTTAATATGAATTTGTCAATATTCTCCCCCCTTACGTCTTTATTTCTATTTATTTTATGCTTTTCACATGATTCCAAAACAGCGTCTTTTTTCTTCGCTAATTTGATGTCATGTACACAATAAAAGAGATGCGCCCGTGCGCATGGCGAGTCCCCAAGGGACCCAAGACGCCCAAATAGACCTCTATTTTTTGTCATCCACAATCTCGGCGAGCTGTGCGTGGCGTAACCGTATTACAGGCCTGGGATCCTGGTTATTGTCCTCCCCATTAATGCGCGGGTTGGGATAACCTTGCATGAGTGTTGTACAGCATATTCGCTCGGAAATATCGGTGCTTGGGGCCTTCGGGTTCTTTACAGCCTTCCGTAAAAGCCTTGTGCTGCCATACCGATTGGGTAATCCGTATGTATGGTTTCCGTTTTGTTCTTCAGACCGGGTTCGATCCCAGGCCAATGGGTTTTTTTTTTTAGTTCGTTTTTTTTTCTTTGTGCTGGACCCCCTTAATCCTGATAGGTTTTGCGCAAAAATAATAAAAAAAAGTGAGTTTGCAAAATAAGGTTGCTAGATTTATTGATTATATGTATTCAATTTGTTCCTAGGAAGTTAACAAAAAACACAAAGCAAAGAGTTTGAGGAAGTAAACAAGTATGTGAACTTTAATGTTCTATTTGAAGGGGTGCATTTTGTACAGGGAAGCATACATAGAATGCTTAACTGGTGGAGAGGGAAGAGGTAAAAGTTTATTGAGCATAATTTCAACAATAGCAGGGGGAAGAGAGGGGCACTCTCTTCATACAATATTGCAGTTGTTACCTATTATTAAATAAGTTTGTAACATGTCTTTGTTTATTAAGCAAGGTCTATTTCTGAGACAAGCAAACTCAAGTAAGGCTGTTGAAATAACAGGTGAGTGTTAAAAGAAAAACAATTGTCTGATTACAAAACTACTGTAGATTCCTTTGCAACAAAATAAGAACAAACTTCATTTTGTTTGTTATTTATGAGGAACGAGATGAGCTCTACAAAGCCATAAAGAATTATATATTGTTCATCTAAATTATACAAGTAAATAATAATATTAAAAAAGAACTACTGTAAGTAATTAGAGTGGTTTTCATTAACCCGTGAAACAAAGTGTGATAGTTAAACGGTAATAGTTAGTAAAACACAAAAAAGTACAATAGAATCAGATCACCACAAAGTGTAATACGCTAAAGCGTAATTCACGGGTTAATGAAGGTTTTGACATTTCAACCTTACATCCACATGAAAGTAATGCCTAATATCGAGTGCCCTACAGTAAGTGTTTTGCAGTCAAGTTGTTTTCTGTTAGTAGGTAAAAAGATATTCTAAATAATAGTAATCATAGCTATGGTCACCACTTACACATATAGAACTTGTAATGAAAAGAAAGAAAAAAAAAATATATATATATATGCAGTCAAACAACAGAATTGCATGATAACCTTGAATATATTGAATAAAGGACTGCAAAAAAAACATCTTTTGTACTATTTGCTTGAATTGACCCTTGGCTATTTTTAGCTGAATTCCCCTCCCCCTCTAAAAAAGAAAATAATAATAATAATAGAACAAAACTAAAAAGAAAACAAACACAGCAGAGACCCTCACCAACAATTTTGATTTTTTTTTACTTTCCTTTAAAAGGGGAGTGTCATGGTTAAGAGATTTGCAATAGCTCTAGAGCCCTGACACAATGAACTTCAGTGAAATTCTGATACTGACTTATGAGCTTTTGGTACATGTGGGAGACTTTAAACAAAACAAAAAACAATGACCACAACAAACTGTCAATTAACATAGTTTTCAATATAATATTGCATATTATTTAATAAGGTATTCACAGCTTTTAAAAAGTTCAACTGTTTGTTGACACTTAAAAGCCTACAATAATCACTGACTCCAGACATGCGCAGTACTATGTTGCTGCCCCTTTAAAGTAAAATACAGCTTTACTTAGTCAGCGTAGACAAAATTGCGGATTTTGTCAATATTCTAATATAAAGATGGCAATATTCTCCCCCCTTACGTCTTTATTTCTATTTATTTTATGATTTTCACATGATACCAAAACAGCGTCTTTTTTCTTCCCTAATTTGATGTCATGTACACAATAAAAGAGATGCGCCCGTGCGCATGGCGAGTCCCCAAGGGACCCAAGACGCCCAAATAGACCTCTATTTTTTGTCATCCACAATCTCGGCGAGCTGTGCGTGGCGTAACCGTATTACAGGCCTGGGATCCTGGTTATTGTCCTCCCCATTAATGCGCGGGTTGGGATAACCTTGCAAGAGTGTTGTACAGCATATTCGCTCGGAAATATCGGTGCTTGGGGCCTTCGGGTTCTTTACAGCCTTCCGTAAAAGCCTTGTGCTGCCATACCGATTGGGTAATCCGTATGTATGGTTTCCGTTTTGTTCTTCAGACCGGGTTCGATCCCAGGCCAATGGGCTTTTTTTTTTATTCGTTTTTTTTTCTTTGTGCTGGACCCCCTTAATCCTGATAGGTTTTGCGCAAAAATAATAAAAAAAGTGAGTTTGCAAAATAAGCTTGCTAGATTTATTGATTATATGTATTCAATTTGTTCCTAGGAAGTTAACAAAAAACACAAAGCAAAGAGTTTGAGGAAGTAAACAAGTATGTGAACTTTAATGTTCTATTTGAAGGGGCGCATTTTGTACAGGGAAGCATACATAGAATGCTTAACTGGTGGAGAGGGGAGAGGTAACAGTTTATTGAGCATAATGTCAACAATAGCAGGGGGAAGGGAGGGGCACTCTCTTCATACAATATTGCAGTTGTTACCTATTATTAAATAAGTTTGTAAGATTTATTTATTTATTAAGCAAGGTCTATTTCTGCGACAAGCAAACTCAAGTAAGAGCTGTTGAAATAACAGGTGAGTGTTGAAAAAAAAAACAATTATCTGATTAGAAAACTAATGTAGATTCCTTTGCACCAAAATAAGAACAAACTTCATTTTGTTTGTTATTTATGAGGAACGAGATGAGCTCTACAAAGCAATAAAGAATTATATATTGCTCATCTAAATTATACAAGTAAATAATAATATTAAAAAAGAACTACTGTAAGTAATTAGAGTGGTTTTCATTAACCCGTGAAACAAAGTGTGATAGTTAAACGGTAATAGTTAGTAAAACACAAAAAAAGTACAATAGAATCAGATCACCACAAAGTGTAATACGCTAAAGCGTAGTTCACGGGTTAATGAAGGTTTTGACATTTCAACCTTACATCCACATGAAAGTAATGCCTAATATCGAGTGCCCTACAGTAAGTGTTTTGCAGTCAAGTTGTTTTCTGTTAGTAGGTAAAAAAAATATTCTAAATAATAGTAATCATAGCTATGGTCACCACTTACACATATAGAACTTGTAATGAAAAGAAAGAAAAAAAAAAAATATATATATATGCAGTCAAACAACAGAATTGCATGATAACCTTGAATATATTGAATAAAGGACTGCAAAAAACATCTTTTGTACTAGTTGCTTGAATTGACCCTTGGCTATTTTTAGCTGAATTCCCCTCCCCCTCTAAAAAAGAAAATAATAATAATAATAGAACAAAACTAAAAAGAAAACAAACACAGCAGAGACCACCACCAACAATTTTGATTTTTTTTACTTTCCTTTAAAAGGGGAGTGTCATGTTTAAGAGATTTGCAATAGCTCTAGAGCCCTGACACAATGAACTTCAGTGAAATTCTAATACTGACTTATGAGCTTTTGGTACATGTGGGAGACTTTAAACAAAACAACAAAAATGACCACAAACTGTCCATTAACATAGTTTTCAATATAATATTGCATATTATTTAATAAGGTATTCACAGCTTTTAAAAAGTTCAACTGTTTGTTGACACTTAAAAGCCTACATTAATCACTGACTCAAGACATGCGCAGTACTATGTTGCTGCCCCTTTAAAGTAAAATACAGCTTTACTTAGTCAGCGTAGACAAAATTGCGGATTTTGTCAATATTCCAATATGAAGATGTCAATATTCTCCCCCCTTACGTCTTTATTTCTATTTATTTTATGCTTTTCACATGATTCCAAAACAGCGTCTTTTTTCTTCGCTAATTTGATGTCATGTACACAATAAAAGAGATGCGCCCGTGCGCATGGCGAGTCCCCAAGGGACCCAAGACGCCCAAATAGACCTCTATTTTTTGTCATCCACAATCTCGGCGAGCTGTGCGTGGCGTAACCGTATTACAGGCCTGGGATCCTGGTTATTGTCCTCCCCATTAATGCGCGGGTTGGGATAACGTTGCAAGAGTGTTGTACAGCATATTCGCTCGGAAATATCGGTGCTTGGGGCCTTCGGGTTCTTTACAGCCTTCCGTAAAAGCCTTGTGCTGCCATACCGATTGGGTAATCCGTATGTATGGTTTCCGTTTTGTTCTTCAGACCGGGTTCGATCCCAGGCCAATGGGCTTTTTTTTTTAATTCGTTTTTTTTTTCTTTGTGCTGGACCCCCTTAATCCTGATAGGTTTTGCGCAAAAATAATAAAAAAAGTGAGTTTGCAAAATAAGCTTGCTAGATTTATTGATTATATGTATTCAATTTGTTCCTAGGAAGGTAACAAAAAACACAAAGCAAAGAGTTTGAGGAAGTAAACAAGTATGTGAACTTTAATGTTCTATTTGAAGGGGTGCATTTTGTACAGGGAAGCATACATAGAATGCTTAACTGGTGGAGAGGGAAGAGGTAAAAGTTTATTGAGCATAATTTGAACAATAGCAGAGGGAAAAGAGGGGCACTCTCTTCATACAATATTGCAGTTGTTACCTATTATTAAATAAGTTTGTAAGATATATTTATTTATTAAGCAAGGTCTATTTCTGCGACAAGCAAACTCAAGTAAGAGCTGTTGAAATAACAGGTGAGTGTTGAAAAAAAAAACAATTATCTGATTAGAAAACTACTGTAGATTCCTTTGCACCAAAATAAGAACAAACTTCATTTTGTTTGTTATTTATGAGGAACGAGATGAGCTCTACAAAGCCATAAAGAATTATATATTGCTCATCTAAATTATACAAGTAAATAATAATATTAAAAAAGAACTACTGTAAGTAATTAGAGTGGTTTTCATTAACCCGTGAAACAAAGTGTGATAGTTAAACGGTAATAGTTAGTAAAACACAAAAAAGAACAATAGAATCAGATCACCACAAAGTGTAATACGCTAAAGCGTAGTTCACGGGTTAATGAAGGTTTTGACATTTAAACCTTACATCCACATGAAAGTAATGCCTAATATCGAGTGCCCTACAGTAAGTGTTTTGCAGTCAAGTTGTTTTCTGTTAGTAGGTAAAAAAATATTCTAAATAATAGTAATCATAGCTATGGTCACCACTTACACATATAGAACTTGTAATGAAAAGAAAGAAAAATATATATATATATATATATATGCAGTCAAACAACAGAATTGCATGATAACCTTGAATATATTGAATAAAGGACTGCAAAAAAACATCTTTTGTACTAGTTGCTTGAATTGACCCTTGGCTATTTTTAGCTGAATTCCCCTCCCCCTCTAAAAAAGAAAATAATAATAATAATAGAACAAAACTAAAAAGAAAACAAACACAGCAGAGACCCCCACCAACAATTTTGATTTTTTTTTACTTTCCTTTAAAAGGGGAGTGTCATGTTTAAGAGATTTGCAATAGCTCTAGAGCCCTGACACAATGAACTTCAGTGAAATTCTAATACTGACTTATGAGCTTTTGGTACATGTGGGAGACTTTAAACAAAACAACAAAAATGACCACAAACTGTCCATTAACATAGTTTTCAATATAATATTGCATATTATTTAATAAGGTATTGACAGCTTTTAAAAAGTTCAACTGTTTGTAGACACTTAAAAGCCTACAATAAACACTGACTCCAGACATGCGCAGTACTATGCTGCTGCCCTGTAAAGTAAAATACAGCTTTACTTAGTCAGCGTAGACAATATTGCGGATTTTGTCAATATTCTAATATGAATATGTCAATATTCTCCCCCCTTACGTCTTTATTTCTATTTATTTTATGCTTTTCACATGATACCAAAACAGCGTCTTTTTTCTTCGCTAATTTGATGTCATGTACACAATAAAAGAGATGCGCCCGTGCGCATGGCGAGTCCCCAAGGGACCCAAGACGCCCAAATAGACCTCTATTTTTTGTCATCCACAATCTCGGCGAGCTGTGCGTGGCGTAACCGTATTACAGGCCTGGGATCCTGGTTATTGTCCTCCCCATTAATGCGCGGGTTGGGATAACCTTGCAAGAGTGTTGTACAGCATATTCGCTCGGAAATATCGGTGCTTGGGGCCTTCGGGTTCTTTACAGCCTTCCGTAAAAGCCTTGTGCTGCCATACCGATTGGGTAATCCGTATGTATGGTTTCCGTTTTGTTTTTCAGACCGGGTTCGATCCCAGGCCAATGGGCTTTTTTTTTTTATTCTTTTTTTTTTCTTTGTGCTGGACCCCCTTAATCCTGATAGGTTTTGCGCAAAAATAATAAAAAAAAGTGAGTTTGCAAAATAAGCTTGCTAGATTTATTGATTATATGTATTCAATTTGTTCCTAGGAAGGTAACAAAAAAGACAAAGCAAAGAGTTTGAGGAAGTAAACAAGTATGTGAACTTTAATGTTCTATTTGAAGGGTTGCATTTTGTACAGGGAAGCATACATAGAATGCTTAACTGGTGGAGAGGGGAGAGGTAACAGTTTATTGAGCATAATGTCAACAATAGCAGGGGGAAGGGAGGGGCACTCTCTTCATACAATATTGCAGTTGTTACCTATTATTAAATAAGTTTGTAAGATATATTTATTTATTAAGCAAGGTCTATTTCTGAGACAAGCAAACTCAAGTAAGAGATGTTGAAATAACAGGTGAGTGTTGAAAAAAACAACAATTATCTGATTAGAAAACTAATGTAGATTCCTTTGCACCAAATAAGAACAAACTTCATTTTGTTTGTTATTTATGAGGAACGAGATGAGCTCTACAAGGCCAAGAAGAAATATGTATTGCTCATCTAAATTATACAAGTAAATAATAACATTAAAAAAGAATTACTGTAAGTAATTAGAGTGGTTTTCATTAACCCGTGAAACAAAGTGTGATAGTTAAACGGTAATAGTTAGTAAAACATAAAAAAAAGTACAATAGAATCAGATCACCACAAAGTGTAATACGCTAAAGCGTAGTTCACGGGTTAATGAAGGTTTTGACATTTCAACCTTACATCCACATGAAAGTAATGCCTAATATCGAGTGCCCTACAGTAAGTGTTTTGCAGTCAAGTTGTTTTCTGTTAGTAGGTAAAAGATATTCTAAATAATAGTAATCATAGCTATGGTCACCACTTACACATATAGAACTTGTAATGAAAAGAAAGAAAAAATATATATATATATATGCAGTCAAACAACAGAATTGCATGATAACCTTGAATATATTGAATAAAGGACTGCAAAAAAACATCTTTTGTACTAGTTGCTTGAATTGACCCTTGGCTATTTTGAGCTGAATTCCCCTCCCCCTCTAAAAAAGAAAATAATAATAATAATAGAACAAAACTAAAAAGAAAACAAACACAGCAGAGACCCCCACCAACAATTTTGATTTTTTTTTTTACTTTCCTTTAAAAGGGGAGTGTCATGTTTAAGAGATTTGCAATAGCTCTAGAGCCCTGACACAATGAACTTCAGTGAAATTCTAATACTGACTTATGAGCTTTTGGTACATGTGGGAGACTTTAAACAAAACAACAAAAATGACCACAAACTGTCCATTAACATAGTTTTCAATATAATATTGCATATTATTTAATAAGGTATTCACAGCTTTTAAAAAGTTCAACTGTTTGTTGACACTTAAAAGCCTACAATAATCACTGACTCCAGACATGCGCAGTACTATGTTGCTGCCCCTTTAAAGTAAAATACAGCTTTACTTAGTCAGCGTAGACAAAATTGCGGATTTTGTCAATATTCTAATATGAAGATGTCAATATTCTCCCCCCTTACGTCTTTATTTCTATTTATTTTATGCTTTTCACATGATTCCAAAACAGCGTCTTTTTTCTTCGCTAATTTGATGTCATGTACACAATAAAAGAGATGCGCCCGTGCGCATGGCGAGTCCCCAAGGGACCCAAGACGCCCAAATAGACCTCTATTTTTTGTCATCCACAATCTCGGCGAGCTGTGCGTGGCGTAACCGTATTACAGGCCTGGGATCCTGGTTATTGTCCTCCCCATTAATGCGCGGGTTGGGATAACGTTGCAAGAGTGTTGTACAGCATATTCGCTCGGAAATATCGGTGCTTGGGGCCTTCGGGTTCTTTACAGCCTTCCGTAAAAGCCTTGTGCTGCCATACCGATTGGGTAATCCGTATGTATGGTTTCCGTTTTGTTCTTCAGACCGGGTTCGATCCCAGGCCAATGGGCTTTTTTTTTAATTCGTTTTTTTTTCTTTGTGCTGGACCCCCTTAATCCTGATAGGTTTTGCGCAAAAATAATAAAAAAAGTGAGTTTGCAAAATAAGCTTGCTAGATTTATTGATTATATGTATTCAATTTGTTCCTAGGAAGGTAACAAAAAACACAAAGAAAAGAGTTTGAGGAAGTAAACAAGTATGTGAACTTTAATGTTCTATTTGAAGGGGTGCATTTTGTACAGGGAAGCATACATAGAATGCTTAACTGGTGGAGAGGGAAGAGGTAAAAGTTTATTGAGCATAATTTCAACAATAGCAGAGGGAAGACAGGGGCACTCTCTTCATACAATATTGCAGTTGTTACCTATTATTAAATAAGTTTGTAACATGTCTTTGTTTATTAAGCAAGGTCTATTTCTGAGACAAGCAAACTCAAGTAAGGCTGTTGAAATAACAGGTGAGTGTTAAAAGAAAAACAATTATCTGATTAGAAAACTACTGTAGATTCCTTTGCACCAAAATAAGAACAAACTTCATTTTGTTTGTTATTTATGAGGAACGAGATGAGCTCTACAAAGCCATAAAGAAATATGTATTGCTCATCTAAATTATACAAGTAAATAATAATATTAAAAAAGAACTACTGTAAGTAATTAGAGTGGTTTTCATTAACCCGTGAAACAAAGTGTGATAGTTAAACGGTAATAGTTAGTAAAACACAAAAAAGTACAATAGAATCAGATCACCACAAAGTGTAATACGCTAAAGCGTAATTCACGGGTTAATGAAGGTTTTGACATTTCAACCTTACATCCACATGAAAGTAATGCCTAATATCGAGTGCCCTACAGTAAGTGTTTTGCAGTCAAGTTGTTTTCTGTTAGTAGGTAAAAAGATATTCTAAATAATAGTAATCATAGCTATGGTCACCACTTACACATATAGAACTTGTAATGAAAAGAAAGAAAAAAATATATATATATATATGCAGTCAAACAACAGAATTGCATGATAACCTTGAATATATTGAATAAAGGACTGCAAAAAAAACATCTTTTGTACTAGTTGCTTGAATTGACCCTTGGCTATTTTTAGCTGAATTCCCCTCCACCTCTAAAAAAGAAAATAATAATAATAATAGAACAAAACGAAAAAGAAAACAAACACAGCAGAGACCCCCACCAACAATTTTGATTTTTTTTTACTTTCCTTTAAAAGGGGAGTGTCATGGTTAAGAGATTTGCAATAGCTCTAGAGCCCTGACACAATGAACTTCAGTGAAATTCTGATACTGACTTATGAGCTTTTGGTACATGTGGGAGACTTTAAACAAAACAAAAAAAAATGACCACAACAAACTGTCAATTAACATAGTTTTCAATATAATATTGCATATTATTTAATAAGGTATTCACAGCTTTTAAAAAGTTCAACTGTTTGTTGACACTTAAAAGCCTACAATAATCACTGACTCCAGACATGCGCAGTACTATGTTGCTGCCCCTTTAAAGTAAAATACAGCTTTACTTAGTCAGCGTAGACAAAATTGCGGATTTTGTCAATATTCTAATATAAAGATGGCAATATTCTCCCCCCTTACGTCTTTATTTCTATTTATTTTATGATTTTCACATGATACCAAAACAGCGTCTTTTTTCTTCCCTAATTTGATGTCATGTACACAATAAAAGAGATGCGCCCGTGCGCATGGCGAGTCCCCAAGGGACCCAAGACGCCCAAATAGACCTCTATTTTTTGTCATCCACAATCTCGGCGAGCTGTGCGTGGCGTAACCGTATTACAGGCCTGGGATCCTGGTTATTGTCCTCCCCATTAATGCGCGGGTTGGGATAAGCTTGCAAGAGTGTTGTACAGCATATTCGCTCGGAAATATCGGTGCTTGGGGCCTTCGGGTTCTTTACAGCCTTCCGTAAAAGCCTTGTGCTGCCATACCGATTGGGTAATCCGTATGTATGGTTTCCGTTTTGTTCTTCAGACCGGATTCGATCCCAGGCCAATGGGCTTTTTTTTTAATTCGTTTTTTTTTTCTTTGTGCTGGACCCCCTTAATCCTGATAGGTTTTGCGCAAAAATAATAAAAAAAGTGAGTTTGCAAAATAAGCTTGCTAGATTTATTGATTATATGTATTCAATTTGTTCCTAGGAAGTTAACAAAAAACACAAAGCAAAGAGTTTGAGGAAGTAAACAAGTATGTGAACTTTAATGTTCTATTTGAAGGGGCGCATTTTGTACAGGGAAGCATACATAGAATGCTTAACTGGTGGAGAGGGGAGAGGTAACAGTTTATTGAGCATAATGTCAACAATAGCAGGGGGAAGGGAGGGGCACTCTCTTCATACAATATTGCAGTTGTTACCTATTATTAAATAAGTTTGTAAGATATATTTATTTATTAAGCAAGGTCTATTTCTGCGACAAGCAAACTCAAGTAAGAGCTGTTGAAATAACAGGTGAGTGTTGAAAAAAAAAAACAATTATCTGATTAGAAAACTAATGTAGATTCCTTTGCACCAAAATAAGAACAAACTTCATTTTGTTTGTTATTTATGAGGAACGAGATGAGCTCTACAAAGCCATAAAGAATTATATATTGCTCATCTAAATTATACAAGTAAATAATAATATTAAAAAAGAATAACTGTAAGTAATTAGAGTGGTTTTCATTAACCCGTGAAACAAAGTGTGATAGTTAAACGGTAATAGTTAGTAAAACACAAAAAAAGTACAATAGAATCAGATCACCACAAAGAGTAATACGCTAAAGCGTAGTTCACGGGTTAATGAAGGTTTTGACATTTCAACCTTACATCCACATGAAAGTAATGCCTAATATCGAGTGCCCTACAGTAAGTGTTTTGCAGTCAAGTTGTTTTCTGTTAGTAGGTAAAAAAAATATTCTAAATAATAGTAATCATAGCTATGGTCACCACTTACACATATAGAACTTGTAATGAAAAGAAAGAAAAAAAATATATATATATATATGCAGTCAAACAACAGAATTGCATGATAACCTTGAATATATTGAATAAAGGACTGCAAAAAAACATCTTTTGTACTAGTTGCTTGAATTGACCCTTGGCTATTTTTAGCTGAATTCCCCTCCCCCTCTAAAAAAGAAAATAATAATAATAATAGAACAAAACTAAAAAGAAAACAAACACAGCAGAGACCACCACCAACAATTTTGATTTTTTTTACTTTCCTTTAAAAGGGGAGTGTCATGTTTAAGAGATTTGCAATAGCTCTAGAGCCCTGACACAATGAACTTCAGTGAAATTCTAATACTGACTTATGAGCTTTTGGTACATGTGGGAGACTTTAAACAAAACAACAAAAATGACCACAAACTGTCCATTAACATAGTTTTCAATATAATATTGCATATTATTTAATAAGGTATTCACAGCTTTTAAAAAGTTCAACTGTTTGTTGACACTTAAAAGCCTACATTAATCACTGACTCCAGACATGCGCAGTACTATGTTGCTGCCCCTTTAAAGTAAAATACAGCTTTACTTAGTCAGCGTAGACAAAATTGCGGATTTTGTCAATATTCTAATATAAAGATGTCAATATTCTCCCCCCTTACGTCTTTATTTCTATTTATTTTATGCTTTTCACATGATTCCAAAACAGCGTCTTTTTTCTTCGCTAATTTGATGTCATGTACACAATAAAAGAGATGCGCCCGTGCGCATGGCGAGTCCCCAAGGGACCCAAGACGCCCAAATAGACCTCTATTTTTTGTCATCCACAATCTCGGCGAGCTGTGCGTGGCGTAACCGTATTACAGGCCTGGGATCCTGGTTATTGTCCTCCCCATTAATGCGCGGGTTGGGATAACGTTGCAAGAGTGTTGTACAGCATATTCGCTCGGAAATATCGGTGCTTGGGGCCTTCGGGTTCTTTACAGCCTTCCGTAAAAGCCTTGTGCTGCCATACCGATTGGGTAATCCGTATGTATGGTTTCCGTTTTGTTCTTCAGACCGGGTTCGATCCCAGGCCAATGGGCTTTTTTTTTTAATTCGTTTTTTTTTCTTTGTGCTGGACCCCCTTAATCCTGATAGGTTTTGCGCAAAAATAATAAAAAAAGTGAGTTTGCAAAATAAGCTTGCTAGATTTATTGATTATATGTATTCAATTTGTTCCTAGGAAGGTAACAAAAAACACAAAGCAAAGAGTTTGAGGAAGTAAACAAGTATGTGAACTTTAATGTTCTATTTGAAGGGGTGCATTTTGTACAGGGAAGCATACATAGAATGCTTAAC
Source organism: Nematostella vectensis (assembly GCF_932526225.1). Taxonomy (NCBI): domain Eukaryota; kingdom Metazoa; phylum Cnidaria; class Anthozoa; order Actiniaria; family Edwardsiidae; genus Nematostella; species Nematostella vectensis. The sequence continues at coordinate 229,131 of NC_064036.1, read as the reverse complement.
TGGTGGAGAGGGAAGAGGTAAAAGTTTATTGAGCATAATTTGAACAATAGCAGAGGGAAAAGAGGGGCACTCTCTTCATACAATATTGCAGTTGTTACCTATTATTAAATAAGTTTGTAAGATATATTTATTTATTAAGCAAGGTCTATTTCTGCGACAAGCAAACTCAAGTAAGAGCTGTTGAAATAACAGGTGAGTGTTGAAAAAAAAACAATTATCTGATTAGAAAACTACTGTAGATTCCTTTGCACCAAAATAAGAACAAACTTCATTTTGTTTGTTATTTATGAGGAACGAGATGAGCTCTACAAAGCCATAAAGAATTATATATTGCTAATCTAAATTATACAAGTAAATAATAATATTAAAAAAGAACTACTGTAAGTAATTAGAGTGGTTTTCATTAACCCGTGAAACAAAGTGTGATAGTTAAACGGTAATAGTTAGTAAAACACAAAAAAGTACAATAGAATCAGATCACCACAAAGTGTAATACGCTAAAGCGTAGTTCACGGGTTAATGAAGGTTTTGACATTTCAACCTTACATCCACATGAAAGTAATGCCTAATATCGAGTGCCCTACAGTAAGTGTTTTGCAGTCAAGTTGTTTTCTGTTAGTAGGTAAAAAAATATTCTAAATAATAGTAATCATAGCCATGGTCACCACTTACACATATAGAACTTGTAATGAAAAGAAAGAAAAAATATATATATATATATATATGCAGTCAAACAACAGAATTGCATGATAACCTTGAATATATTGAATAAAGGACTGCAAAAAAACATCTTTTGTACTAGTTGCTTGAATTGACCCTTGGCTATTTTTAGCTGAATTCCCCTCCCCCTCTAAAAAAGAAAATAATAATAATAATAGAACAAAACTAAAAAGAAAACAAACACAGCAGAGACCCCCACCAACAATTTTGATTTTTTTTTACTTTCCTTTAAAAGGGGAGTGTCATGTTTAAGAGATTTGCAATAGCTCTAGAGCCCTGACACAATGAACTTCAGTGAAATTCTAATACTGACTTATGAGCTTTTGGTACATGTGGGAGACTTTAAACAAAACAACAAAAATGACCACAAACTGTCCATTAACATAGTTTTCAATATAATATTGCATATTATTTAATAAGGTATTGACAGCTTTTAAAAAGTTCAACTGTTTGTAGACACTTAAAAGCCTACAATAAACACTGACTCCAGACATGCGCAGTACTATGCTGCTGCCCTGTAAAGTAAAATACAGCTTTACTTAGTCAGCGTAGACAATATTGCGGATTTTGTCAAATTTTCTAATATGAATATGTCAATATTCTCCCCCCTTACGTCTTTATTTCTATTTATTTTATGCTTTTCACATGATACCAAAACAGCGTCTTTTTTCTTCGCTAATTTGATGTCATGTACACAATAAAAGAGATGCGCCCGTGCGCATGGCGAGTCCCCAAGGGACCCAAGACGCCCAAATAGACCTCTATTTTTTGTCATCCACAATCTCGGCGAGCTGTGCGTGGCGTAACCGTATTACAGGCCTGGGATCCTGGTTATTGTCCTCCCCATTAATGCGCGGGTTGGGATAACTTTGCAAGAGTGTTGTACAGCATATTCGCTCGGAAATATCGGTGCTTGGGGCCTTCGGGTTCTTTACAGCCTTCCGTAAAAGCCTTGTGCTGCCATACCGATTGTTTAATCCGTATGTATGGTTTCCGTTTTGTTCTTCAGACCGGGTTCGATCCCAGGCCAATGGGCTTTTTTTTTATTCTTTTTTTTTTCTTTGTGCTGGACCCCCTTAATCCTGATAGGTTTTGCGCAAAAATAATAAAAAAAAGTGAGTTTGCAAAATAAGCTTGCTAGATTTATTGATTATATGTATTCAATTTGTTCCTAGGAAGGTAACAAAAAAGACAAAGCAAAGAGTTTGAGGAAGTAAACAAGTATGTGAACTTTAATGTTCTATTTGAAGGGTTGCATTTTGTACAGGGAAGCATACATAGAATGCTTAACTGGTGGAGAGGGGAGAGGTAACAGTTTATTGAGCATAATGTCAACAATAGCAGGGGGAAGGGAGGGGCACTCTCTTTATACAATATTGCAGTTGTTACCTATTATTAAATAAGTTTGTAAGATATATTTATTTATTAAGCAAGGTCTATTTCTGAGACAAGCAAACTCAAGTAAGAGATGTTGAAATAACAGGTGAGTGTTGAAAAAAAAAACAATTATCTGATTAGAAAACTAATGTAGATTCCTTTGCACCAAATAAGAACAAACTTCATTTTGTTTGTTATTTATGAGGAACGAGATGAGCTCTACAAGGCCAAGAAGAAATATGTATTGCTCATCTAAATTATACAAGTAAATAATAACATTAAAAAAGAATTACTGTAAGTAATTAGAGTGGTTTTCATTAACCCGTGAAACAAAGTGTGATAGTTAAACGGTAATAGTTAGTAAAACATAAAAAAAAGTACAATAGAATCAGATCACCACAAAGTGTAATACGCTAAAGCGTAGTTCACGGGTTAATGAAGGTTTTGACATTTCAACCTTACATCCACATGAAAGTAATGCCTAATATCGAGTGCCCTACAGTAAGTGTTTTGCAGTCAAGTTGTTTTCTGTTAGTAGGTAAAAGATATTCTAAATAATAGTAATCATAGCTATGGTCACCACTTACACATATAGAACTTGTAATGAAAAGAAAGAAAAAATATATATATATATGCAGTCAAACAACAGAATTGCATGATAACCTTGAATATATTGAATAAAGGACTGCAAAAAAACATCTTTTGTACTAGTTGCTTGAATTGACCCTTGGCTATTTTTAGCTGAATTCCCCTCCTCCTCTAAAAAAGAAAATAATAATAATAATAGAACAAAACTAAAAAGAAAACAAACACAGCAGAGACCCCCACCAACAATTTTGATTTTTTTTTACTTTTCTTTAAAGGGGGAGTGTCATGTTTAAGAGATTTGCAAAAGCTCTAGAGCCTTGAAACAATGAACTTCAGTGAAATTCTAATACTGACTTATGAGCTTTTGGTACATGTGGGAGACTTTAAACAAAACAAAAAAAATGACCACAAACTGTCCATTAACATAGTTTTCAATATAATATTGCATTTTATTTAATAAGGTATTCACAGCTTTTAAAAAGTTCAACTGTTTGTTGACACTTAAAAGCCTACAATAATCACTGACTCCAGACATGCGCAGTACTATGTTGCTTCCCCTTTAAAGTAAAATACAGCTTTACTTAGTCAGCGTAGACAAAATTGCGGATTTTGTCAATATTCTAATATGAAGATGTCAATATTCTCCCCCCTTACGTCTTTATTTCTATTTATTTTATGCTTTTCACCTGATACCAAAACAGCGTCTTTTTTCTTCGCTAATTTGATGTCATGTACACAATAAAAGAGATGCGCCCGTGCGCATGGCGAGTCCCCAAGGGACCCAAGACGCCCAAATAGACCTCTATTTTTGTCATCCACAATCTCGGCGAGCTGTGCGTGGCGTAACCGTATTACAGGCCTGGGATCCTGGTTATTGTCCTCCCCATTAATGCGCGGGTTGGGATAACCTTGCAAGAGTGTTGTACAGCATATTCGCTCGGAAATATCGGTGCTTGGGGCCTTCGGGTTCTTTACAGCCTTCCGTAAAAGCCTTGTGCTGCCATACCGATTGGGTAATCCGTATGTATGGTTTCCGTTTTGTTCTTCAGACCGGGTTCGATCCCAGGCCAATGGGCTTTTTTTTTTTAATTCGTTTTTTTTTTCTTTGTGCTGGACCCCCTTAATCCTGATAGGTTTTGCGCAAAAATAATAAAAAAAAGTGAGTTTGCAAAATAAGCTGGCTAGATTTATTGATTATATGTATTCAATTTGTTCCTAGGAAGGTAACAAAAAAGACAAAGCAAAGAGTTTGAGGAAGTAAACAAGTATGTGAACTTTAATGTTCTATTTGAAGGGTTGCATTTTGTACAGGGAAGCATACATAGAATGCTTAACTGGTAAAGAGGGAAGAGGTAAAAGTTTATTGAGCATAATTTGAACAATAGCAGAGGGAAGAGAGGGGCACTCTCTTCAAACAATATTGCAGTTGTTACCTATTATTAAATAAGTTTGTAAGATATATTTATTTATTAAGCAAGGTCTATTTCTGAGACAAGCAAACTCAAGTAAGAGCTGTTGAAATAACAGGTGAGTGTTGAAAAAAAAAAAACAATTATCTGATTAGAAAACTAATGTAGATTCCTTTGCACCAAATAAGAACAAACTTCATTTTGTTTGTTATTTATGAGGAACGAGATGAGCTCTACAAGGCCAAAAAGAAATATGTATTGCTCATCTAAATTATACAAGTAAATAATAACATTAAAAAAGAATTACTGTAAGTAATTAGAGTGGTTTTCATTAACCCGTGAAACAAAGTGTGATAGTTAAACGGTAATAGTTAGTAAAACATAAAAAAGTACAATAGAATCAGATCACCACAAAGTGTAATACGCTAAAGCGTAGTTCACGGGTTAATGAATGTTTTGACATTTCAACCTTACATCCACATGAAAGTAATGCCTAATATCGAGTGCCCTACAGTAAGTGTTTTGCAGTCAAGTTGTTTTCTGTTAGTAGGTAAAAGATATTCTAAATAATAGTAATCATAGCTATGGTCACCACTTACACATATAGAACTTGTAATGAAAAGAAAGAAAAAAAAATATATATATATATATATATATATGCAGTCAAACAACACAATTGCATGATAACCTTGAATATATTGAATAAAGGACTGCAAAAAAACATCTTTTGTACTAGTTGCTTGAATTGACCCTTGGCTATTTTTAGCTGAATTCCCCTCCTCCTCTAAAAAAGAAAATAATAATAATAATAGAACAAAACTAAAAAGAAAACAAACACAGCAGAGACCCCCACCAACAATTTTGATTTTTTTTTACTTTCCTTTAAAGGGGGAGTGTCATGTTTAAGAGATTTGCAATAGCTCTAGAGCCTTCACACAATGAACTTCGGTGAAATTCTAATACTGACTTATGAGCTTTTGGTACATGTGGGAGACTTTAAACAAAACAAAAAAAATGACCACAAACTGTCCATTAACATAGTTTTCAATATAATATTGCATATTATTTAATAAGGTATTCACAGCTTTTAAAAAGTTCAACTGTTTGTTGACACTTAAAAGCCTACAATAATCACTGACTCCAGACATGCGCAGTACTATGTTACTGCCCCTTTAAAGTAAAATACAGCTTTACTTAGTCAGCGTAGACAAAATTGCGGATTTTGTCAATATTCTAATATGAAGATGTCAATATTCTCCCCCCTTACGTCTTTATTTCTATTTATTTTATGCTTTTCACATGATACCAAAACAGCGTCTTTTTTCTTCCCTAATTTGATGTCATGTACACAATAAAAGAGATGCGCCCGTGCGCATGGCGAGTCCCCAAGGGACCCAAGACGCCCAAATAGACCTCTATTTTTGTCATCCACAATCTCGGCGAGCTGTGCGTGGCGTAACCGTATTACAGGCCTGGGATCCTGGTTATTGTCCTCCCCATTAATGCGCGGGTTGGGATAACCTTGCAAGAGTGTTGTACAGCATATTCGCTCGGAAATATCGGTGCTTGGGGCCTTCGGGTTCTTTACAGCCTTCCGTAAAAGCCTTGTGCTGCCATACCGATTGGGTAATCCGTATGTATGGTTTCCGTTTTGTTCTTCAGACCGGGTTCGATCCCAGGCCAATGGGCTTTTTTTTTTAATTCGTTTTTTTTTTCTTTGTGCTGAACCCCCTTAATCCTGATAGGTTTTGCGCAAAAATAATAAAAAAAAGTGAGTTTGCAAAATAAGCTTGCTAGATTTATTGATTATATGTATTCAATTTGTTCCTAGGAAGGTAACAAAAAAGACAAAGCAAAGAGTTTGAGGAAGTAAACAAGTATGTGAACTTTAATGTTCTATTTGAAGGGGTGCATTTTGTACAGGGAAGCATACATAGAATGCTTAACTGGTGGAGAGGGAAGAGGTAAAAGTTTATTGAGCATAATTTGAACAATAGCAGAGGGAAGACATGGGCACTCTCTTCAAACAATATTGCAGTTGTTACCTATTATTAAATAAGTTTGTAAGATATATTTATTTATTAAGCAAGGTCTATTTCTGAGACAAGCAAACTCAAGTAAGAGCTGTTGAAATAACAGGTGAGTGTTGAAAAAAAAAACAATTATCTGATTAGAAAACTAATGTAGATTCATTTGCACCAAATAAGAACAAACTTCATTTTGTTTGTTATTTATGAGGAACGAGATGAGCTCTACAAGGCCAAGAAGAAATATGTATTGCTCATCTAAATTATACAAGTAAATAATAACATTAAAAAATAATTACTGTAAGTAATTAGAGTGGTTTTCATTAACCCGTGAAACAAAGTGTGATAGTTAAACGGTAATAGTTAGTAAAACACAAAAAAGTACAATAGAATCAGATCACCACAAAGTGTAATACGCTAAAGCGTAATTCACGGGTTAATGAAGGTTTTGACATTTCAACCTTACATCCACATGAAAGTAATGCCTAATATCGAGTGCCCTACAGTAAGTGTTTTGCAGTCAAGTTGTTTTCTGTTAGTAGGTAAAAAGATATTCTAAATAATAGTAATCATAGCTATGGTCACCACTTACACATATAGAACTTGTAATGAAAAGAAAGAAAAAAAATATATATATATGCAGTCAAACAACAGAATTGCATGATAACCTTGAATATATTGAATAAAGGACTGCAAAAAACATCTTTTGTACTAGTTGCTTGAATTGACCCTTGGCTATTTTTAGCTGAATTCCCCTCCTCCTCTAAAAAAGAAAATAATAATAATAATAGAACAAACCTAAAAAGAAAACAAACACAACAGAGACCCCCGCCAACAATTTTGATTTTTTTTACTTTCCTTTAAAGGGGGAGTGTCATGGTTAAGAGATTTGCAATAGCTCTAGAGCCCTGACACATTGAACTTCAGTGAAATTCTAATACTGACTTATGAACTTTTGGTACATGTGGGAGACTTTAAACAAAACAAACAAAAATGACCACAAACTGTCAATTAACATAGTTTTCAATATAATATTGCATATTATTTAATAAGGTATTGACAGCTTTTAAAAAGTTCAACTGTTTGTAGACACTTAAAAGCCTACAATAAACACTGACTCCAGACATGCGCAGTACTATGCTGCTGCCCCTTTAAAGTAAAATACAGCTTTACTTAGTCAGCGTAGACAATATTGCGGATTTTGTCAATATTCTAATATGAATATGTCAATATTCTCCCCCCTTACGTCTTTATTTCTATTTATTTTATGCTTTTCACATGATACCAAAACAGCGTCTTTTTTCTTCGCTAATTTGATGTCATGTACACAATAAAAGAGATGCGCCCGTGCGCATGGCGAGTCCCCAAGGGACCCAAGACGCCCAAATAGACCTCTATTTTTTGCCATCCACAATCTCGGCGAGCTGTGCGTGGCGTAACCGTATTACAGGCCTGGGATCCTGGTTATTGTCCTCCCCATTAATGCGCGGGTTGGGATAACCTTGCAAGAGTGTTGTACAGCATATTCGCTCGGAAATATCGGTGCTTGGGGCCTTCGGGTTCTTTACAGCATTCCGTAAACGCCTTGTGCTGCCATACCGATTGGGTAATCCGTATGTATGGTTTCCGTTTTGTTCTTCAGACCGGGTTCGATCCCAGGCCAATGGGCTTTTTTTTTAGTTCGTTTTTATTTCTTTGTGCTGGACCCCCTTAATCCTGATAGGTTTTGCGCAAAAATAATAAAAAAAGTGAGTTTGCAAAATAAGCTTGCTAGATTTATTGATTATATGTATTCAATTTGTTCCTAGGAAGTTAACAAAAAACAAAAAGCAAAGAGTTTGAGGAAGTAAACAAGTATGTGAACTTTAATGTTCTATTTGAAGGGGTGCATTTTGTACAGGGAAGCATACATAGAATGCTTAACTGGTGGAGAGGGAAGAGGTAAAAGTTTATTGAGCATAATTTCAACAATAGCAGGTGGAAGAGAGGGGCACTCTCTTCATACAATATTGCAGTTGTTACCTATTATTAAATAAGTTTGTAACATGTCTTTGTTTATTAAGCAAGGTCTATTTCTGAGACAAGCAAACTCAAGTAAGGCTGTTGAAATAACAGGTGAGTGTTAAAAGAAAAACAATTGTCTGATTAGAAAACTACTTTAGATTCCTTTGCACCAAAATAAGAACAAACTTCATTTTGTTTGTTATTTATGAGGAACGAGATGAGCTCTACAAAGCCATAAAGAAATATGTATTGCTCATCTAAATTATACAAGTAAATAATAATATTAAAAAAGAACTACTGTAAGTAATTAGAGTGGTTTTCATTAACCCGTGAAACAAAGTGTGATAGTTAAACGGTAATAGTTAGTAAAACACAAAAAAGTACAATAGAATCAGATCACCACAAAGTGTAATACGCTAAAGCGTAGTTCACGGGTTAATGAAGGTTTTGACATTTCAACCTTATATCCACATGAAAGTAATGCCTAATATCGAGTGCCCTACAGTAAGTGTTTTGCAGTCAAGTTGTTTTCTGTTAGTAGGTAAAAAATATTCTAAATAATAGTAATCATAGCTATGGTCACCACTTACACATATAGAACTTGTAATGAAAAGAAAGAAAAAAAAAATATATATATATATTGAGTCAAACAACAGAATTTCATGACAACCTTGAATATATTGAATAAAGGACTGCAAAAAACATCTTTTGTTCTAGTTGCTTGAATTGACCCTTGGCTATTTTTAGCTGAATTCCCCTCCCCCTCTAAAAAAGAAAATAATAATAATAATAGAACAAAACTAAAAAGAAAACAAACACAACAGAGACCCCCACCAACAATTTTGATTTTTTTTACTTTCCTTTAAAAGGGGAGTGTCATGGTTAAGAGATTTGCAATAGCTCTAGAGCCCTGACACAATGAACTTCAGTGAAATTCTAATACTGACTTATGAGCTTTTGGTACATGTGGGAGACTTTAAACAAAACAAAAAAAATAACCACAAACTGTCAATTAACATAGTTTTCAATATAATATTGCATATTATTTAATAAGGTATTCACAGCTTTTAAAAAGTTCAACTGTTTGTTGACACTTAAAAGCCTACAATAATCACTGACTCCAGACATGCGCAGTACTATGTTGCTGCCCCTTTAAAGTGAAATACAGCTTTACTTAGTCAGCGTAGACAAAATTGCGGATTTTGTCAATATTCTAATATGAATATGTCAATATTCTCCCCCCTTACGTCTTTATTTCTATTTATTTTATGCTTTTCACATGATACCAAAACAGCGTCTTTTTTCTTCGCTAATTTGATGTCATGTACACAATAAAAGAGATGCGCCCGTGCGCATGGCGAGTCCCCAAGGGACCCAAGACGCCCAAATAGACCTCTATTTTTTGTCATCCACAATCTCGGCGAGCTGTGCGTGGCGTAACCGTATTACAGGCCTGGGATCCTGGTTATTGTCCTCCCCATTAATGTGCGGGTTGGGATAACCTTGCAAGAGTGTTGTACAGCATATTCGCTCGGAAATATCGGTGCTTGGGGCCTTCGGGTTCTTTACAGCCTTCCGTAAAAGCCTTGTAATAATAATAATAATAATAATAATGTGTTTATTAACCCTATTGCAGCGAAAGCTGAATTACAGGGCAGCCAGTATATATATAATACATCCTTGCATTTACATAACTTGTTGATAACGATAAGTACAGAAATTGTTGAGCCTATTCGTACGGCCGCAGATGGGGACAACAGACGCCGTACCGGACCGTAAACCATACCTATGGTGCGTTGCTACAGGAATAGGAATTAAGCGTTTAAGGGGGCCTCCGCGTTTGGCCTTTGCCACGAGAGCGATGCATGCCGTTTCTCTACGCTGGCATAGTGTTTCCAATTTAGCGTGTGATAATGCCTCATGGTAAGAGAGGTTTGGAAACACTATGCGCAGCACTTTTTTTTGGACCGATTCCACTAACTCTACCAAGTACTCTGGCAATGCCGACCAGACAGGCGAGGCATATTCAAGCACAGGTCTCATTGTGCTACAGTATACTTGAATAAGATCGTTTGATGATAGACCGCTTTTCTTGAGCGCACGGATTGCATACAAACGCTTGGTGGCCTTCTTCACGATAGCATCACAGTGAGTATTCCACGAGAAGTCACTGGTGATGTGGACACCAAGCAACTTATAGCAATCCACGCGCTCAATAACACAACCATTTATGAGCATAGGAGCAAGCTCAGTAGAATTATAAGTAAGGAAGCACATGGCCATTTCTTTGCATTTCTTGGCATTAAGGCGCATATTGCGTGCAAGGGCATAGCTATTTATGTCATTCGCAACAAACGGAAGGTAGCTAGGAGAATTTCTTGTGCTGCCATACCGATTGGGTAATCCGTATGTATGGTTTCCGTTTTGTTCTTCAGACCGGGTTCGATCCCAGGCCAATGGGCTTTTTTTTTTAGTTCGTTTTTTTTTTCTTTGTGCTGGACCCCCTTAATCCTGATAGGTTTTGCGCAAAAATAATAAAAAAAAGTGAGTTTGCAAAATAAGGTTGCTAGATGTATTGATTATATGTATTCAATTTGTTCCTAGGAAGTTAACAATAAACACAAAGCAAAGAGTTCGAGGAAGTAAACAAGTATGTGAACTTTAATGTTCTATTTGAAGGGGTGCATTTTGTACAGGGAAGCATACATAGAATGCTTAGCTGGTGGAGAGGGAAGAGGTAAAAGTTTATTGAGCATAATTTCAACAATAGCAGGGGGAAGAGAGGGGCACTCTCTTCATACAATATTGCAGTTGTTACCTATTATTAAATAAGTTTGTAACATGTCTTTGTTTATTAAGCAAGGTCTATTTCTGAGACAAGCAAACTCAAGTAAGGCTGTTGAAATAACAGGTGAGTGTTAAAAGAAAAACAATTGTCCGATTAGAAAACTACTGTAGATTCCTTTGCAACAAAATAAGAACAAACTTCATTTTGTTTGTTATTTATGAGGAACGAGATGAGCTCTACAAAGCCATAAAAAATTATATATTGCTCATCTAAATTATACAAGTAAATAATAATATTAAAAAAGAACTACTGTAAGTAATTAGAGTGGTTTTCATTAACCCGTGAAACAAAGTGTGATAGTTTAACGGTAATAGTTAGTAAAACACAAAAAAGTACAATAGAATCAGATCACCACAAAGTGTAATACGCTAAAGCGTAGTTCACGGGTTAATGAAGGTTTTGACATTTCAACCTTACATCCACATGAAAGTAATGCCTAATATCGAGTGCCCTACCGTAAGTGTTTTGCAGTCAAGTTGTTTTCTGTTAGTAGGTAAAAAAATATTCTAAATAATAGTAATCATAGCTATGGTCACCACTTACACATGTAGAACTTGTAATGAAAAGAAAGAAAAAAAAAAAATATATATATATATATGCAGTCAAACAACAGAATTGCATGATAACCTTGAATATATTGAATAAAGGACTGCAAAAAAACATCTTTTGTACTAGTTGCTTGAATTGACCCTTGGCTATTTTTAGCTGAATTCCCCTCCCCCTCTAAAAAAGAAAATAATAATAATAATAGAACAAAACTAAAAAGAAAACAAACACAGCAGAGACCCCCACCAACAATTTTGATTTTTTTTACTTTCCTTTAAAAGGGGAGTGTCATGGTTAAGAGATTTGCAATAGCTCTAGAGCCCTGACACAATGAACTTCAGTGAAATTCTAATACTGACTTATGAGCTTTTGGTACATGTGGGAGACTTTAAACAAAACAAAAAAAAATGACCACAAACTGTCAATTAACATAGTTTTTAATATAATATTGCATATTATTTAATAAGGTATTCACAGCTTTTAAAAAGTTCAACTGTTTGTTGACACTTAAAAGCCTACAATAATCACTGACTCCAGACATGCGCAGTACTATGTTGCTGCCCCTTTAAAGTAAAATACAGCTTTACTTAGTCAGCGTAGACAAAATTGCGGATTTTGTCAATATTCTAATATAAAGATGTCAATATTCTCCCCCCTTACGTCTTTATTTCTATTTATTTTATGATTTTCACATGATACCAAAACAGCGTCTTTTTTCTTCCCTAATTTGATGTCATGTACACAATAAAAGAGATGCGCCCGTGCGCATGGCGAGTCCCCAAGGGACCCAAGACGCCCAAATAGACCTCTATTTTTTGTCATCCACAATCGCGGCGAGCTGTGCGTGGCGTAACCGTATTACAGGCCTGGGATCCTGGTTATTGTCCTCCCCATTAATGCGCGGGTTGGGATAACCTTGCAAGAGTGAGTGTTGTACAGCATATTCGCTCGGAAATATCGGTGCTTGGGGCCTTCGGGTTCTTTACAGCCTTCCGTAAAAGCCTTGTGCTGCCATACCGATTGGGTAATCCGTATGTATGGTTTCCGTTTTGTTCTTCAGACCGGGTTCGATCCCAGGCCAATGGGCTTTTTTTTTAATTTGTTTTTTTTTCTTTGTGCTGGACCCCCTTAATCCTGATAGGTTTTGCTCAAAAATAATAAAAAAAAAGTGAGTTTGCAAAATAAGCTTGCTAAATTTATTGATTATATGTATTTAATTTGTTCCTAGGAAGTTAACAAAAAACACAAAGCAAAGAGTTTGAGGAAGTAAACAAGTATGTGAACTTTAATGTTCTATTTGAAGGGGCGCATTTTGTACAGGGAAGCATAGATAGAATGCTTAACTGGTGGAGAGGGGAGAGGTAACAGTTTATTGAGCATAATGTCAACAATAGCAGGGGGAAGGGAGGGGCACTCTCTTCATACAATATTGCAGTTGTTACCTATTATTAAATAAGTTTGTAAGATATATTTATTTATTAAGCAAGGTCTATTTCTGAGACAAGCAAACCCAAGTAAGAGCTGTTGAAATAACAGGTGAGTGTTGAAAAAAAAACAATTATCTGATTAGAAAACTACTGTAGATTCCTTTGCACCAAAATAAGAACAAACTTCATTTTGTTTGTTATTTATGAGGAACGAGATGAGCTCTACAAAGCCATAAAGAAATATGTATTGCTCATCTAAATTATACAAGTAAATAATAATATTAAAAAAGAACTACTGTAAGTAATTAGAGTGGTTTTCATTAACCCGTGAAACAAAGTGTGATAGTTAAACGGTAATAGTTAGTAAAACACAAAAAAGTACAATAGAATCAGATCACTACAAAGTGTAATACGCTAAAGCGTAGTTCACGTGTTAATGAAGGTTTTGACATTTCAACCTTACATCCACATGAAAGTAATGCCTAATATCGAGTGCCCTACAGTAAGTGTTTTGCAGTCAAGTTGTTTTCTGTTAGTAGGTAAAAAGATATTCTAAATAATAGTAATCATAGCTATGGTCACCACTTACACATATAGAACTTGTAATGAAAAGAAAGAAAAAAATATATATATATATATGCAGTCAAACAACAGAATTGCATGATAACCTTGAATATATTGAATAAAGGACTGCAAAAAAACATCTTTTGTACTAGTTGCTTGAATTGACCCTTGGCTATTTTTAGCTGAATTCCCCTCCCCCTCTAAAAAAGAAAATAATAATAATAATAGAACAAAACTAAAAAGAAAACAAACACAGCAGAGACCCCTACCAACAAATTTTGATTTTTTTTACTTTCCTTTTTAAAGGGGAGTGTCATGGTTAAGAGATTTGCAATAGCTCTAGAGCCCTGAAACAATGAACTTCAGTGAAATTCTAATACTGACTTATGAGCTTTTGGTACATGTGGGAGACTTTAAACAAAACAAACAAAAATGACCACAAACTGTCAATTAACATAGTTTTCAATATAATATTGCATATTATTTAATAAGGTATTGACAGCTTTTAAAAAGTTCAACTGTTTGTAGACACTTAAAAGCCTACAATAATCACTGACTCCAGACATGCGCAGTACTATGTTGCTGCCCCTTTAAAGTAAAATACAGCTTTACTTAGTCAGCGTAGACAAAATTGCGGATTTTGTCAATATTCTAATATAAAGATGGCAATATTCTCCCCCCTTACGTCTTTATTTCTATTTATTTTATGATTTTCACATGATACCAAAACAGCGTCTTTTTTCTTCGCTAATTTGATGTCATGTACACAATAAAAGAGATGCGCCCGTGCGCATGGCGAGTCCCCAAGGGACCCAAGACGCCCAAATAGACCTCTATTTTTTGTCATCCACAATCTCGGCGAGCTGTGCGTGGCGTAACCGTATTACAGGCCTGGGATCCTGGTTATTGTCCTCCCCATTAATGCGCGGGTTGGGATAACCTTGCAAGAGTGTTGTACAGCATATTCGCTAGGAAATATCGGTGCTTGGGGCCTTCGGGTTCTTTACAGCCTTCCGTAAAAGCCTTGTGCTGCCATACCGATTGGGTAATCCGTATGTATGGTTTCCGTTTTGTTCTTCAGACCGGGTTTGATCCCAGGCCAATGGGCTTTTTTTTTAATTCGTTTTTTTTTCTTTGTGCTGGACCCCCTTAATCCTGATAGGTTTTGCGCAAAAATAATAACAAATAAGTAAGTTTGCAAAATAAGATTGCTAGATTTATTGATTATATGTATTCAATTTGTTCCTAGGAAGTTAACAAAAAACACAAAGCAAAGAGTTTGAGGAAGTAAACAAGTATGTGAACTTTAATGTTCTATTTGAAGGGGCGCATTTTGTACAGGGAAGCATACATAGAATGCTTAACTGGTGGAGAGGGGAAAGGTAACAGTTTATTGAGCATAATGTCAACAATAGCAGGGGGAAGGGAGGGGCACTCTCTTCATACAATATTGCAGTTGTTACCTATTATTAAATAAGTTTGTAACATGTCTTTGTTTATTAAGCAAGGTCTATTTCTGAGACAAGCAAACTCAAGTAAGGCTGTTGAAATAACAGGTGAGTGTTAAAAGAAAAACAATTATCTGATTAGAAAACTACTGTAGATTCCTTTGCACCAAATAAGAACAAACTTCATTTTGTTTGTTATTTATGAGGAACGAGATGAGCTCTACAAGGCCAAGAACAAATATGTATTGCTCATCTAAATTATACAAGTAAATAATAATATTAAAAAAGAATTACTGTAAGTAATTAGAGTGGTTTTCATTAACCCGTGAAACAAAGTGTGATAGTTAAACGGTAATAGTTAGTAAAACACAAAAAAGAACAATAGAATCAGATCACAACAAAGTGTAATACGCTAAAGCGTAGTTCACGGGTTAATGAAGGTTTTGACATTTCAACCTTACATCCACATGAAAGTAATGCCTAATATCGAGTGCCCTACAGTAAGTGTTTTGCAGTCAAGTTGTTTTCTGTTAGTAGGTAAAAAATTATTCTAAATAATAGTAATCATAGCTATGGTCACCACTTACACATATAGCACTTGTAATGAAAAGAAAGAAAAATATATATATGCAGTCAAACAACAGAATTGCATGATAACCTTGAATATATTGAATAAAGGACTGCAAAAAAACATCTTTTGTACTAGTTGCTTGAATTGACCCTTGGCTATTTTTAGCTGAATTCCCCTCCCCCTCTAAAAAAGAAAATAATAATAATAATAGAACAAAACTAAAAAGAAAACAAACACAGCAGAGACCCCCACCAACAATTTTGATTTTTTTTTACTTTCCTTTCAAAGGGGAGTGTCATGGTTGAGAGATTTGCAATAGCTCTAGAGCCCTGACACAATGAACTTCAGTGAAATTCTAATACTGACTTATGAGCTTTTGGTACATGTGGGAGACTTTAAACAAAACAAAAAAAAAATGACCACAAACTGTCCATTAACATAGTTTTCAATATAATATTGCTTATTATTTAATCAGGTATTGACTGCTTTTAAAAAGTTCAACTGTTTGTAGACACTTAAAAGCCTACAATAATCACTGACTCCAGACATGCGCAGTACTATGTTGCTGCCCCTTTAAAGTAAAAAACAGCTTTACTTAGTCAGCGTAGACAAAATTGCTGATTTTGTCAATATTCTAATATGAAGATGTCAATATTCTCCCCCCTTACGTCTTTATTTCTATTTATTTTATGCTTTTCACATGATACCAAAACAGCGTCTTTTTTCTTCGCTAATTTGATGTCATGTACACAATAAAAGAGATGCGCCCGTGCGCATGGCGAGTCCCCAAGGGACCCAAGACGCCCAAATAGACCTCTATTTTTTGTCATCCACAATCTCGGCGAGCTGTGCGTGGCTTAACCGTATTACAGGCCTGGGATCCTGGTTATTGTCCTCCCCATTAATGCGCGGGTTGGGATAACCTTGCAAGAGTGTTGTACAGCATATTCGCTCGGAAATATCGGTGCTTGGGGCCTTCGGGTTCTTTACAGCCTTCCGTAAAAGCCTTGTGCTGCCATACCGATTGGGTAATCCGTATGTATGGTTTCCGTTTTGTTCTTCAGACCGGGTTCGATCCCAGGCCAATGGTCTTTTTTTTTTTAGTTCGTTTTTTTTTCTTTGTGCTGGACCCCCTTAATCCTGATAGGTTTTGCGCAAAAATAATAAAAAAAAGTGAGTTTGCAAAATAAGCTTGCTAGATTTATTGATTATATGTATTCAATTTGTTCCTAGGAAGTTAACAAAAAACACAAAGCAAAGAGTTTGAGGAAGTAAACAAGTATGTGAACTTTAATGTTCTATTTGAAGGAGTGCATTTTGTACAGGGAAGCATACATAGAATGCTTAACTGGTGGAGAGGGAAGAGGTAAAAGTTTATTGAGCATAATTTCAACAATAGCAGGGGGAAGAGAGGGGCACTCTCTTCATACAATATTGCAGTTGTTACCTATTATTAAATAAGTTTGTAACATGTCTTTGTTTATTAAGCAAGGTCTATTTCTGAGACAAGCAAACTCAAGTAAGTCTGTTGAAATAACAGGTGAGTGTTAAAAGAAAAACAATTATCTGATTAGAAAACTACTGTAGATTCCTTTGCACCAAAATAAGAACAAACTTCATTTTGTTTGTTATTTATGAGGAACGAGATGAGCTCTGCAAAGCCATAAAGAAATATGTATTGCTCATGTAAATTATACAAGTAAATGATAATATTAAAAAAGAACTACTGTAAGTAATTAGAGTGGTTTTCATTAACCCGTGAAACAAAGTGTGATAGTTAAAAGGTAATATTTAGAAAAAAACACAAAAAAGAACAATAGAATCAGATCACCACAAAGTGTAATACGCTAAAGCGTAGTTCACGGGTTAATGAAGGTTTTGACATTTCAACCTTACATCCACATGAAAGTAATGCCTAATATCGAGTGCCCTACAGTAAGTGTTTTGCAGTCAAGTTGTTTTCTGTTAGTAGGTAAAAAATTATTCTAAATAATAGTAATCATAGCTATGGTCACCACTTACACATATAGCACTTGTAATGAAAAGAAAGAAAAAAAATATATATGCAGTCAAACAACAGAATTGCATGATAACCTTGAATATATTGAATAAAGGACTGCAAAAAAAACATATTTTGTACTAGTTGCTTGAATTGACCCTTGGCTATTTTTAGCTGAATTTCCCTCCCCCTCTAAAAAAGAAAATAATAATAATAATAGAACAAAACTAAAAAGAAAACAAACACAACAGAGACCCCCACCAACAATTTTGATTTTTTTTTACTTTCTTTTAAAAGGGGAGTGTCATGGTTGAGAGATTTGCAATAGCTCTAGAGCCCTGACACAGTTAACTTCAGTGAAATTCTAATACTGACTTATGAGCTTTTGGTACATGTGGGAGACTTTAAACAAAACAAAACAAATGACCACAAACTATCAATTAACATAGTTTTCAATATAATATTGCATATTATTTAATAAGGTATTCACAGCTTTTAAAAAGTTCAACTGTTTGTTGACACTTAAAAGCCTACAATAATCACTGACTCCAGACATGCGCAGTACTATGTTGATGCCCCTTTAAAGTGAAATACAGCTTTACTTAGTCAGCGTAGACAAAATTGCGGATTTTGTCAATATTCTAATATGAAGATGTCAATATTCTCCCCCCTTACGTCTTTATTTCTATTTATTTTATGATTTTCACATGATACCAAAACAGCGTCTTTTTTCTTCGCTAATTTGATGTCATGTACACAATAAAAGAGATGCGCCCGTGCGCATGGCGAGTCCCCAAGGGACCCAAGACGCCCAAATAGACCTCTATTTTTTGTCATCCACAATCTCGGCGAGCTGTGCGTGGCGTAACCGTATTACAGGCCTGGGATCCTGGTTATTGTCCTCCCCATTAATGCGCGGGTTGGGATAACCTTGCAAGAGTGTTGTACAGCATATTCGCTCGGAAATATCGGTGCTTGGGGCCTTCGGGTTCTTTACAGCCTTCCGTAAAAGCCTTGTGCTGCCATACCGATTGGGTAATCCGTATGTATGGTTTCCGTTTTGTTCTTCAGACTGGGTTCGATCCCAGGCCAATGGGCTTTTTTTTAATTCGTTTTTTTTTCTTTGTGCTGGACCCCCTTAATCCTGATAGGTTTTGCGCAAAAATAATAAAAAAAAGGTGAGTTTGCAAAATAAGCTTGCTAGATTTATTGATTATATGTATTCAATTTGTTCCTAGGAAGTTAACAAAAAACACAAAGCAAAGAGTTTGAGGAAGTAAACAAGTATGTGAACTTTAATGTTCTATTTGAAGGGGTGCATTTTGTACAGGGAAGCATACATAGAATGCTTAACTGGTGGAGAGGGGAGAGGTAACAGTTTATTGAGCATAATGTCAACAATAGCAGGGGGAAGGGAGGGGCACTCTCTTCATACAATATTGCAGTTGTTACCTATTATTAAATAAGTTTGTAAGATATATTTATTTATTAAGCAAGGTCTATTTCTGAGACAAGCAAACCCAAGTAAGAGCTGTTGAAATAACAGGTGAGTGTTGAAAAAAAAACAATTATCTGATTAGAAAACTACTGTAGATTCCTTTGCACCAAAATAAGAACAAACTTCATTTTGTTTGTTATTTATGAGGAACGAGATGAGCTCTACAAAGCCATAAAGAAATATGTATTGCTTATCTAAATTATACAAGTAAATAATAATATTAAAAAAGAACTACTGTAAGTAATTAGAGTGGTTTTCATTAACCCGTGAAACAAAGTGTGATAGTTAAACGGTAATAGTTAGTAAAACACAAAAAAGTACAATAGAATCAGATCACTACAAAGTGTAATACGCTAAAGCGTAGTTCACGTGTTAATGAAGGTTTTGACATTTCAACCTTACATCCACATGAAAGTAATGCCTAATATCGAGTGCCCTACAGTAAGTGTTTTGCAGTCAAGTTGTTTTCTGTTAGTAGGTAAAAAGATATTCTAAATAATAGTAATCATAGCTATGGTCACCACTTACACATATAGAACTTGTAATGAAAAGAAAGAAAAAAATATATATATATATATGCAGTCAAACAACAGAATTGCATGATAACCTTGAATATATTGAATAAAGGACTGCAAAAAAACATCTTTTGTACTAGTTGCTTGAATTGACCCTTGGCTATTTTTAGCTGAATTCCCCTCCCCCTCTAAAAAAGAAAATAATAATAATAATAGAACAAAACTAAAAAGAAAACAAACACAGCAGAGACCCCTACCAACAAATTTTGATTTTTTTTACTTTCCTTTTTAAAGGGGAGTGTCATGGTTAAGAGATTTGCAATAGCTCTAGAGCCCTGAAACAATGAACTTCAGTGAAATTCTAATACTGACTTATGAGCTTTTGGTACATGTGGGAGACTTTAAACAAAACAAACAAAAATGACCACAAACTGTCAATTAACATAGTTTTCAATATAATATTGCATATTATTTAATAAGGTATTGACAGCTTTTAAAAAGTTCAACTGTTTGTAGACACTTAAAAGCCTACAATAATCACTGACTCCAGACATGCGCAGTACTATGTTGCTGCCCCTTTAAAGTAAAATACAGCTTTACTTAGTCAGCGTAGACAAAATTGCGGATTTTGTCAATATTCTAATATAAAGATGGCAATATTCTCCCCCCTTACGTCTTTATTTCTATTTATTTTATGATTTTCACATGATACCAAAACAGCGTCTTTTTTCTTCGCTAATTTGATGTCATGTACACAATAAAAGAGATGCGCCCGTGCGCATGGCGAGTCCCCAAGGGACCCAAGACGCCCAAATAGACCTCTATTTTTTGTCATCCACAATCTCGGCGAGCTGTGCGTGGCGTAACCGTATTACAGGCCTGGGATCCTGGTTATTGTCCTCCCCATTAATGCGCGGGTTGGGATAACCTTGCAAGAGTGTTGTACAGCATATTCGCTAGGAAATATCGGTGCTTGGGGCCTTCGGGTTCTTTACAGCCTTCCGCAAAAGCCTTGTGCTGCCATACCGATTGGGTAATCCGTATGTATGGTTTCCGTTTTGTTCTTCAGACCGGGTTTGATCCCAGGCCAATGGGCTTTTTTTTTAATTCGTTTTTTTTTCTTTGTGCTGGACCCCCTTAATCCTGATAGGTTTTGCGCAAAAATAATAACAAATAAGTAAGTTTGCAAAATAAGATTGCTAGATTTATTGATTATATGTATTCAATTTGTTCCTAGGAAGTTAACAAAAAACACAAAGCAAAGAGTTTGAGGAAGTAAACAAGTATGTGAACTTTAATGTTCTATTTGAAGGGGCGCATTTTGTACAGGGAAGCATACATAGAATGCTTAACTGGTGGAGAGGGGAAAGGTAACAGTTTATTGAGCATAATGTCAACAATAGCAGGGGGAAGGGAGGGGCACTCTCTTCATACAATATTGCAGTTGTTACCTATTATTAAATAAGTTTGTAACATGTCTTTGTTTATTAAGCAAGGTCTATTTCTGAGACAAGCAAACTCAAGTAAGGCTGTTGAAATAACAGGTGAGTGTTAAAAGAAAAACAATTATCTGATTAGAAAACTACTGTAGATTCCTTTGCACCAAATAAGAACAAACTTCATTTTGTTTGTTATTTATGAGGAACGAGATGAGCTCTACAAGGCCAAGAACAAATATGTATTGCTCATCTAAATTATACAAGTAAATAATAATATTAAAAAAGAATTACTGTAAGTAATTAGAGTGGTTTTCATTAACCCGTGAAACAAAGTGTGATAGTTAAACGGTAATAGTTAGTAAAACACAAAAAAGAACAATAGAATCAGATCACAACAAAGTGTAATACGCTAAAGCGTAGTTCACGGGTTAATGAAGGTTTTGACATTTCAACCTTACATCCACATGAAAGTAATGCCTAATATCGAGTGCCCTACAGTAAGTGTTTTGCAGTCAAGTTGTTTTCTGTTAGTAGGTAAAAAATTATTCTAAATAATAGTAATCATAGCTATGGTCACCACTTACACATATAGCACTTGTAATGAAAAGAAAGAAAAATATATATATGCAGTCAAACAACAGAATTGCATGATAACCTTGAATATATTGAATAAAGGACTGCAAAAAAACATCTTTTGTACTAGTTGCTTGAATTGACCCTTGGCTATTTTTAGCTGAATTCCCCTCCCCCTCTAAAAAAGAAAATAATAATAATAATAGAACAAAACTAAAAAGAAAACAAACACAGCAGAGACCCCCACCAACAATTTTGATTTTTTTTTACTTTCCTTTCAAAGGGGAGTGTCATGGTTGAGAGATTTGCAATAGCTCTAGAGCCCTGACACAATGAACTTCAGTGAAATTCTAATACTGACTTATGAGCTTTTGGTACATGTGGGAGACTTTAAACAAAACAAAAAAAAAATGACCACAAACTGTCCATTAACATAGTTTTCAATATAATATTGCTTATTATTTAATCAGGTATTGACTGCTTTTAAAAAGTTCAACTGTTTGTAGACACTTAAAAGCCTACAATAATCACTGACTCCAGACATGCGCAGTACTATGTTGCTGCCCCTTTAAAGTAAAAAACAGCTTTACTTAGTCAGCGTAGACAAAATTGCTGATTTTGTCAATATTCTAATATGAAGATGTCAATATTCTCCCCCCTTACGTCTTTATTTCTATTTATTTTATGCTTTTCACATGATACCAAAACAGCGTCTTTTTTCTTCGCTAATTTGATGTCATGTACACAATAAAAGAGATGCGCCCGTGCGCATGGCGAGTCCCCAAGGGACCCAAGACGCCCAAATAGACCTCTATTTTTTGTCATCCACAATCTCGGCGAGCTGTGCGTGGCTTAACCGTATTACAGGCCTGGGATCCTGGTTATTGTCCTCCCCATTAATGCGCGGGTTGGGATAACCTTGCAAGAGTGTTGTACAGCATATTCGCTCGGAAATATCGGTGCTTGGGGCCTTCGGGTTCTTTACAGCCTTCCGTAAAAGCCTTGTGCTGCCATACCGATTGGGTAATCCGTATGTATGGTTTCCGTTTTGTTCTTCAGACCGGGTTCGATCCCAGGCCAATGGTCTTTTTTTTTTTAGTTCGTTTTTTTTTCTTTGTGCTGGACCCCCTTAATCCTGATAGGTTTTGCGCAAAAATAATAAAAAAAAGTGAGTTTGCAAAATAAGCTTGCTAGATTTATTGATTATATGTATTCAATTTGTTCCTAGGAAGTTAACAAAAAACACAAAGCAAAGAGTTTGAGGAAGTAAACAAGTATGTGAACTTTAATGTTCTATTTGAAGGAGTGCATTTTGTACAGGGAAGCATACATAGAATGCTTAACTGGTGGAGAGGGAAGAGGTAAAAGTTTATTGAGCATAATTTCAACAATAGCAGGGGGAAGAGAGGGGCACTCTCTTCATACAATATTGCAGTTGTTACCTATTATTAAATAAGTTTGTAACATGTCTTTGTTTATTAAGCAAGGTCTATTTCTGAGACAAGCAAACTCAAGTAAGGCTGTTGAAATAACAGGTGAGTGTTAAAAGAAAAACAATTATCTGATTAGAAAACTACTGTAGATTCCTTTGCACCAAAATAAGAACAAACTTCATTTTGTTTGTTATTTATGAGGAACGAGATGAGCTCTGCAAAGCCATAAAGAAATATGTATTGCTCATGTAAATTATACAAGTAAATGATAATATTAAAAAAGAACTACTGTAAGTAATTAGAGTGGTTTTCATTAACCCGTTAAACAAAGTGTGATAGTTAAAAGGTAATATTTAGAAAAAAACACAAAAAAGAACAATAGAATCAGATCACCACAAAGTGTAATACGCTAAAGCGTAGTTCACGGGTTAATGAAGGTTTTGACATTTCAACCTTACATCCACATGAAAGTAATGCCTAATATCGAGTGCCCTACAGTAAGTGTTTTGCAGTCAAGTTGTTTTCTGTTAGTAGGTAAAAAATTATTCTAAATAATAGTAATCATAGCTATGGTCACCACTTACACATATAGCACTTGTAATGAAAAGAAAGAAAAAAAATATATATGCAGTCAAACAACAGAATTGCATGATAACCTTGAATATATTGAATAAAGGACTGCAAAAAAAACATATTTTGTACTAGTTGCTTGAATTGACCCTTGGCTATTTTTAGCTGAATTTCCCTCCCCCTCTAAAAAAGAAAATAATAATAATAATAGAACAAAACTAAAAAGAAAACAAACACAACAGAGACCCCCACCAACAATTTTGATTTTTTTTTACTTTCTTTTAAAAGGGGAGTGTCATGGTTGAGAGATTTGCAATAGCTCTAGAGCCCTGACACAGTTAACTTCAGTGAAATTCTAATACTGACTTATGAGCTTTTGGTACATGTGGGAGACTTTAAACAAAACAAAACAAATGACCACAAACTATCAATTAACATAGTTTTCAATATAATATTGCATATTATTTAATAAGGTATTCACAGCTTTTAAAAAGTTCAACTGTTTGTTGACACTTAAAAGCCTACAATAATCACTGACTCCAGACATGCGCAGTACTATGTTGATGCCCCTTTAAAGTGAAATACAGCTTTACTTAGTCAGCGTAGACAAAATTGCGGATTTTGTCAATATTCTAATATGAAGATGTCAATATTCTCCCCCCTTACGTCTTTATTTCTATTTATTTTATGATTTTCACATGATACCAAAACAGCGTCTTTTTTCTTCGCTAATTTGATGTCATGTACACAATAAAAGAGATGCGCCCGTGCGCATGGCGAGTCCCCAAGGGACCCAAGACGCCCAAATAGACCTCTATTTTTTGTCATCCACAATCTCGGCGAGCTGTGCGTGGCGTAACCGTATTACAGGCCTGGGATCCTGGTTATTGTCCTCCCCATTAATGCGCGGGTTGGGATAACCTTGCAAGAGTGTTGTACAGCATATTCGCTCGGAAATATCGGTGCTTGGGGCCTTCGGGTTCTTTACAGCCTTCCGTAAAAGCCTTGTGCTGCCATACCGATTGGGTAATCCGTATGTATGGTTTCCGTTTTGTTCTTCAGACTGGGTTCGATCCCAGGCCAATGGGCTTTTTTTTAATTCGTTTTTTTTTCTTTGTGCTGGACCCCCTTAATCCTGATAGGTTTTGCGCAAAAATAATAAAAAAAAGGTGAGTTTGCAAAATAAGCTTGCTAGATTTATTGATTATATGTATTCAATTTGTTCCTAGGAAGTTAACAAAAAACACAAAGCAAAGAGTTTGAGGAAGTAAACAAGTATGTGAACTTTAATGTTCTATTTGAAGGGGTGCATTTTGTACAGGGAAGCATACATAGAATGCTTAACTGGTGGAGAGGGGAGAGGTAACAGTTTATTGAGCATAATGTCAACAAAAGCAGGGGAAAGGGAGGGGCACTCTCTTCATACAATATTGCAGTTGTTACCTATTATTAAATAAGTTTGTAAGATATATTTGTTTATTAAGCAAGGTCTATTTCTGAGACAAGCAAACTCAAGTAAGAGCTGTTGAAATAACAGGTGAGTGTTAAAAAAGAAAAACAATTATCTGATTAGAAAACTAATGTAGATTCCCTTGCACCAAATAAGAACAAACTTCATTTTGTTTGTTATTTATGAGGAACGAGATGAGCTCTAAAAAGGCCAAGAAGAAATATGTATTGCTCATCTAAATTATACAAGTAAATAATAATATTAAAAAAGAATTACTGTAAGTAATTAGAGTGGTTTTCATTAACCCGTGAAACAAAGTGTGATAGTTAAACGGTAATAGTTAGTAAAACACAAAAAAGAACAATAGAATCAGATCACCACAAAGTGTAATACGCTAAAGCGTAGTTCACGGGTTAATGAAGGTTTTGACATTTCAACCTTACATATCCACAAGAAAGTAATGCCTAATATCGAGTGCCCTACAGTGAGTGTTTTGCAGTCAAGTTGTTTTCTGTTAGTAGGTAAAAAATTATTCTAAATAATAGTAATCATAGCTATGGTCACCACTTACACATATAGCACTTGTAATGAAAAGAAAGAAAAAAATATATATGCAGTCAAACAACAGAATTGCATGATAACCTTGAATATATTGAATAAAGGACTGCAAAAAAACATCTTTTGTACTAGTTGCTTGAATTGACCCTTGGCTATTTTTAGCTGAATTCCCCCCCCCCCCCCCCCTCTAAAAAAGAAAATAATAATAATAATAATAGAACAAAACTAAAAAGAAAACAAACACAACAGAGACCAACACCAACAATTTTAATTTCTTTTACTTTCCTTTAAAAGGGGAGTGTCATGGTTAAGAGATTTGCAATAGCTCTAGAGCCTTGACACAATGAACTTCAGTGAAATTCTAATACTGACTTATGAGCTTTTGGTACATGTGGAAGACTTTAAACAAAACAAAACAAATGACCACAAACTGTCAATTAACATAGTTTTCAATATAATATTGCATATTATTTAATAAGGTATTGACAGCTTTTAAAAAGTTCAACTGTTTGTAGACACTTAAAAGCCTACAATAAACACTGACTCCAGACATGCGCAGTACTATGTTGCTGCCCCTTTAAAGTAAAATACAGCTTTACTTAGTCAGCGTAGACAAAATTGCGGATTTTGTCAATATTCTAATATGAAGATGTCAATATTCTCCCCCCTTACGTCTTTATTTCTATTTATTTTATGCTTTTCACATGATACCAAAACAGCGTCTTTTTTCTTCGCTAATTTGATGTCATGTACACAATAAAAGAGATGCGCCCGTGCGCATGGCGAGTCCCCAAGGGACCCAAGACGCCCAAATAGACCTCTATTTTTTGTCATCCACAATCTCGGCGAGCTGTGCGTGGCGTAACCGTATTACAGGCCTGGGATCCTGGTTATTGTCCTCCCCATTAATGCGCGGGTTGGGATAACCTTGCAAGAGTGTTGTACAGCATATTCGCTCGGAAATATCGGTGCTTGGGGCCTTCGGGTTCTTTACAGCCTTCCGTAAAAGCCTTGTGCTGCCATACCGATTGGGTAATCCGTATGTATGGTTTCCGTTTTGTTCTTCAGACCGGGCTCGATCCCAGGCCAATGGGCTTTTTTTTAATTCGTTTTTTTTTCTTTGTGCTGGACCCCCTTAATCCTGATACGTTTTAAGCAAAAATAATAAAAAAGGTGAGTTTGCAAAATAAGCTTGCTAGATTTATTGATTATATGTATTCAATTTGTTCCTAGGAAGTTAACAAAAAACACAAAGCAAAGAGTTTGAGGAAGTAAACAAGTATGTGAACTTTAATGTTCTATTTGAAGGGGTGCATTTTGTACAGGGAAGCATACATAGAAGGCTTAATTGGTGGAGAGGGAAGAAGTAAAAGTTTATTGAGCATAATTTCAACAATAGCAGGTTGAAGAGAGGGACACTCTCTTCATACAATATTGCAGTTGTTACCTATTATTAAATAAGTTTGTAACATGTCTTTGTTTATTAAGCAAGGTCTATTTCTGAGACAAGCAAACTCAAGTAAGGCTGTTGAAATAACAGGTGAGTGTTAAAAGAAAAACAATTATCTGATTAGAAAACTACTGTAGATTCCTTTGCACCAAAATAAGAACAAACTTCATTTTGTTTGTTATTTATGAGGAACGAGATGAGCTCTACAAAGCCATAAAGAAATATGTATTGCTCATGTAAATTATACAAGTAAATGATAATATTAAAAAAGAACTACTGTAAATAATTAGAGTGGTTTTCATTAACCCGTGAAACAAAGTGTGATAGTTAAACGGTAATAGTTAGTAAAACACAAAAAAGAACAATAGAATCAGATCACAACAAAGTGTAATACGCTAAAGCGTAGTTCACGGGTTAATGAAGGTTTTGACATTTCAACCTTACATCCACATGAAAGTAATGCCTAATATCGAGTGCCCTACAGTAAGTGTTTTGCAGTCAAGTTGTTTTCTGTTAGTAGGTAAAAAATTATTCTAAATAATAGTAATCATAGCTATGGTCACCACTTACACATATAGCACTTGTAATGAAAAGAAAGAAAAAATATATATATGCAGTCAAACAACAGAATTGCATGATAACCTTGAATATATTGAATAAAGGACTGAAAAAAAACATCTTTTGTACTAGTTGCTTGAATTGACCCTTGGCTATTTTTAGCTGAATTCCCCTCCCCCTCTAAAAAAGAAAATAATAATAATAATAGAACAAAACTAAAAAGAAAACAAACACAGCAGAGACCCCCACCAACAATTTTGATTTTTTTTTTTTACTTTCCTTTAAAGGGGGAGTGTCATGTTTAAGAGATTTGCAATAGCTCTAGAGCCCTGACACAATGAACTTCAGTGAAATCCTAATACTGACTTATGAGCTTTTGGTACATGTGGGAGACTTTAAACAAAACAAAACAAATGACCACAAACTGTCAATTAACATAGTTTTCAATATAATATTGCATATTATTTAATAAGGTATTCACAGCTTTTAAAAAGTTCAACTGTTTGTTGACACTTAAAAGCCTACAATAATCACTGACTCCAGACATCCGCAGTACTATGTTGCTGCCCCTTTAAAGTGAAATACAGCTTTACTTAGTCAGCGTAGACAAAATTGCGGATTTTGTCAATATTCTAATATGAAGATGTCAATATTCTCCCCCCTTACGTCTTTATTTCTATTTATTTTATGATTTTCACATGATACCAAAACAGCGTCTTTTTTCTTCGCTAATTTGATGTCATGTACACAATAAAAGAGATGCGCCCGTGCGCATGGCGAGTCCCAAAGGGACCCAAGACGCCCAAATAGACCTCTATTTTTTGTCATCCACAATCTCGGCGAGCTGTGCGTGGCGTAACCGTATTACAGGCCTGGGATCCTGGTTATTGTCCTCCCCATTAATGCGCGGGTTGGGATAACCTTGCAAGAGTGTTGTACAGCATATTCGCTCGGAAATATCGGTGCTTGGGGCCTTCGGGTTCTTTACAGCCTTCCGTAAAAGCCTTGTGCTGCCATACCGATTGGGTAATCCGTATGTATGGTTTCCGTTTTGTTCTTCAGACCGGGTTCGATCCCAGGCCAATGGGCTTTTTTTTAATTCGTTTTTTTTTTCTTTGTGCTGGACCCCCTTAATCCTGATACGTTTTGCGCAAAAATAATAAAAAAAGGTGAGTTTGCAAAATAAGCTTGCTAGATTTATTGATTATATGTATTCAATTTGTTCCTAGGAAGTTAACAAAAAACACAAAGCAAAGAGTTTGAGGAAGTAAACAAGTATGTGAACTTTAATGTTCTATTTGAAGGGGTGCATTTTGTACAGGGAAGCATACATAGAAGGCTTAACTGGTGGAGAGGGAAGAAGTAAAAGTTTATTGAGCATAATTTCAACAATAGCAGGTTGAAGAGAGGGACACTCTCTTCATACAATATTGCAGTTGTTACCTATTATTAAATAAGTTTGTAACATGTCTTTGTTTATTAAGCAAGGTCTATTTCTGAGACAAGCAAACTCAAGTAAGGCTGTTGAAATAACAGGTGAGTGTTAAAAGAAAAACAATTATCTGATTAGAAAACTACTGTAGATTCCTTTGCACCAAAATAAGAACAAACTTCATTTTGTTTGTTATTTATGAGGAACGAGATGAGCTCTACAAAGCCATAAAGAAATATGTATTGCTCATGTAAGTTATACAAGTAAATGATAATATTAAAAAAGAACTACTGTAAGTAATTAGAGTGGTTTTCATTAACCCGTGAAACAAAGTGTGATAGTTAAACGGTAATAGTTAGTAAAACACAAAAAAGAACAATAGAATCAGATCACAACAAAGTGTAATACGCTAAAGCGTAGTTCACGGGTTAATGAAGGTTTTGACATTTCAACCTTACATCCACATGAAAGTAATGCCTAATATCGAGTGCCCTACAGTAAGTGTTTTGCAGTCAAGTTGTTTTCTGTTAGTAGGTAAAAAATTATTCTAAATAATAGTAATCATAGCTATGGTCACCACTTACACATATAGCACTTGTAATGAAAAGAAAGAAAAAATATATATATGCAGTCAAACAACAGAATTGCATGATAACCTTGAATATATTGAATAAAGGACTGAAAAAAAACATCTTTTGTACTAGTTGCTTGAATTGACCCTTGGCTATTTTTAGCTGAATTTCCCTCCCCCTCTAAAAAAGAAAATAATAATAATAATAGAACAAAACTAAAAAGAAAACAAACACAGCAGAGACCCCCACCAACAATTTTGATTTTTTTTTTTTTACTTTCCTTTAAAGGGGGAGTGTCATGTTTAAGAGATTTGCAATAGCTCTAGAGCCCTGACACAATGAACTTCAGTGAAATCCTAATACTGACTTATGAGCTTTTGGTACATGTGGGAGACTTTAAACAAAACAAAACAAATGACCACAAACTGTCAATTAACATAGTTTTCAATATAATATTGCATATTATTTAATAAGGTATTCACAGCTTTTAAAAAGTTCAACTGTTTGTTGACACTTAAAAGCCTACAATAATCACTGACTCCAGACATCCGCAGTACTATGTTGCTGCCCCTTTAAAGTAAAATACAGCTTTACTTAGTCAGCGTAGACAAAATTGCGGATTTTGTCAATATTCTAATATGAAGATGTCAATATTCTCCCCCCTTACGTCTTTATTTCTATTTATTTTATGATTTTCACATGATACCAAAACAGCGTCTTTTTTCTTCGCTAATTTGATGTCATGTACACAATAAAAGAGATGCGCCCGTGCGCATGGCGAGTCCCAAAGGGACCCAAGACGCCCAAATAGACCTCTATTTTTTGTCATCCACAATCTCGGCGAGCTGTGCGTGGCGTAACCGTATTACAGGCCTGGGATCCTGGTTATTGTCCTCCCCATTAATGCGCGGGTTGGGATAACCTTGCAAGAGTGTTGTACAGAATATTCGCTCGGAAATATCGGTGCTTGGGGCCTTCGGGTTCTTTACAGCCTTCCGTAAAAGCCTTGTGCTGCCATACCGATTGGGTAATCCGTATGTATGGTTTCCGTTTTGTTCTTCAGACCGGGTTCGATCCCAGGCCAATGGGCTTTTTTTTAATTCGTTTTTTTTTTCTTTGTGCTGGACCCCCTTAATCCTGATACGTTTTGCGCAAAAATAATAAAAAAAGGTGAGTTTGCAAAATAAGCTTGCTAGATTTATTGATTATATGTATTCAATTTGTTCCTAGGAAGTTAACAAAAAACACAAAGCAAAGAGTTTGAGGAAGTAAACAAGTATGTGAACTTTAATGTTCTATTTGAAGGGGTGCATTTTGTACAGGGAAGCATACATAGAATGCTTAACTGGTGGAGAGGGAAGAAGTAAAAGTTTATTGAGCATTTCAACAATAGCAGGTTGAAGAGAGGGACACTCTCTTCATACAATATTGCAGTTGTTACCTATTATTAAATAAGTTTGTAACATGTCTTTGTTTATTAAGCAAGGTCAATTTCTGAGACAAGCAAACTCAAGTAAGGCTGTTGAAATAACAGGTGAGTGTTAAAAGAAAAACAATTATCTGATTAGAAAACTACTGTAGATTCCTTTGCACCAAAATAAGAACAAACTTCATTTTGTTTGTTATTTATGAGGAACGAGATGAGCTCTACAAAGCCATAAAGAAATATGTATTGCTCATGTAAATTATACAAGTAAATGATAATATTAAAAAAGAACTACTGTAAGTAATTAGAGTGGTTTTCATTAACCCGTGAAACAAAGTGTGATAGTTAAACGGTAATAGTTAGAAAAAAACACAAAAAAGAACAATAGAATCAGATCACCACAAAGTGTAATACGCTAAAGCGTAGTTCACGGGTTAATGAAGGTTTTGACATTTCAACCTTACATCCACATGAAAGTAATGCCTAATATCGAGTGCCCTACAGTAAGTGTTTTGCAGTCAAGTTGTTTTCTGTTAGTAGGTAAAAAATTATTCTAAATAATAGTAATCATAGCTATGGTCACCACTTACACATATAGCACTTGTAATGAAAAGAAAGAAAAAATATATATATGCAGTCAAACAACATAATTGCATGATAACCTTGAATATATTGAATAAAGGACTGCAAAAAAACATCTTTTGTACTAGTTGCTTGAATTGACCCTTGGCTATTTTTAGCTGAATTTCCCTCCCCCTCTAAAAAAGAAAATAATAATAATAATAGAACAAAACTAAAACAAAAAACAAACACAACAGAGACCCCCACCAACAATTTTGATTTTTTTTTACTTTCCTTTAAAAGGGGAGTGTCATGGTTGAGAGATTTGCAATAGCTCTAGAGCACTGACACAATGAACTTCAGTGAAATTCTAATACTGACTTATGAGCTTTTGGTACATGTGGGAGACTTTAAACAAAACAAAACAAATGACCACAAACTGTCAATTAACATAGTTTTCAATATAATATTGCATATTATTTAATAAGGTAAAAGCCTTGTGCTGCCATACCGATTGGGTAATCCGTATGTATGGTTTCCGTTTTGTTCTTCAGACCGGGTTCGATCCCAGGCCAATGGGCTTTTTTTTAATTCGTTTTTTTTTCTTTGTGCTGGACCCCCTTAATCCTGATACGTTTTGCGCAAAAATAATAAAAAAGGTGAGTTTGCAAAATAAGCTTGCTAGATTTATTGATTATATGTATTCAATTTGTTCCTAGGAAGTTAACAAAAAACACAAAGCAAAGAGTTTGAGGAAGTAAACAAGTATGTGAACTTTAATGTTCTATTTGAAGGGGTGCATTTTGTACAGGGAAGCATACATAGAATGCTTAACTGGTGGAGAGGGAAGAAGTAAAAGTTTATTGAGCATAATTTCAACAATAGCAGGTTGAAGAGAGGGACACTCTCTTCATACAATATTGCAGTTGTTACCTATTATTAAATAAGTTTGTAACATGTCTTTGTTTATTAAGCAAGGTCTATTTCTGAGACAAGCAAACTCAAGTAAGGCTGTTGAAATAACAGGTGAGTGTTAAAAGAAAAACAATTATCTGATTAGAAAACTACTGTAGATTCCTTTGCACCAAAATAAGAACAAACTTCATTTTGTTTGTTATTTATGAGGAACGAGATGAGCTCTACAAAGCCATAAAGAAATATGTATTGCTCATGTAAATTATACAAGTAAATGATAATATTAAAAAAGAACTACTGTAAGTAATTAGAGTGGTTTTCATTAACCCGTGAAACAAAGTGTGATAGTTAAACGGTAATAGTTAGAAAAAAACACAAAAAAGAACAATAGAATCAGATCACCACAAAGTGTAATACGCTAAAGCGTAGTTCACGGGTTAATGAAGGTTTTGACATTTCAACCTTACATCCACATGAAAGTAATGCCTAATATCGAGTGCCCTACAGTAAGTGTTTTGCAGTCAAGTTGTTTTCTGTTAGTAGGTAAAAAATTATTCTAAATAATAGTAATCATAGCTATGGTCACCACTTACACATATAGCACTTGTAATGAAAAGAAAGAAAAAATATATATATGCAGTCAAACAACAGAATTGCATGATAACCTTGAATATATTGAATAAAGGACTGCAAAAAAACATCTTTTGTACTAGTTGCTTGAATTGACCCTTGGCTATTTTTAGCTGAATTTCCCTCCCCCTCTAAAAAAGAAAATAATAATAATAATAGAACAAAACTAAAAAGAAAACAAACACAACAGAGACCCCCACCAACAATTTTGATTTTTTTTTTACTTTCCTTTAAAAGGGGAGTGTCATGGTTGAGAGATTTGCAATAGCTCTAGAGCCCTGACACAATGAACTTCAGTGAAATTCTAATACTGACTTATGAGCTTTTGGTACATGTGGGAGACTTTAAACAAAACAAAACAAATGACCACAAACTGTCAATTAACATAGTTTTCAATATAATATTGCATATTATTTAATACGGTATTCACAGCTTTTAAAAAGTTCAACTGTTTGTTGACACTTAAAAGCCTACAATAATCACTGACTCCAGACATGCGCAGTACTATGTTGCTGCCCCTTTAAAGTGAAATACAGATTTACTTAGTCAGCGTAGACAAAATTGCGGATTTTGTCAATATTCTAATATGACGATGTCAATATTCTCACCCCTTACGTCTTTATTTCTATTTATTTTATGATTTTCACATGATACCAAAACAGCGTCTTTTTTCTTCGCTAATTTGATGTCATGTACACAATAAAAGAGATGCGCCCGTGCGCATGGCGAGTCCCCAAGGGACCCAAGACGCCCAAATAGACCTCTATTTTTTTGTCATCCACAATCTCGGCGAGCTGTGCGTGGCGTAACCGTATTACAGGCCTGGGATCCTGGTTATTGTCCTCCCCATTAATGCGCGGGTTGGGATAACCTTGCAAGAGTGTTGTACAGCATATTCGCTCGGAAATATCGGTGCTTGGGGCCTTCGGGTTCTTTACAGCCTTCCGTAAAAGCCTTGTGCTGCCATACCGATTGGGTAATCCGTATGTATGGTTTCCGTTTTGTTCTTCAGACCGGGTTCG
Organism: Nematostella vectensis; assembly: GCF_932526225.1. NCBI lineage: Eukaryota > Metazoa > Cnidaria > Anthozoa > Actiniaria > Edwardsiidae > Nematostella > Nematostella vectensis. The sequence continues at coordinate 195,001 of NC_064036.1, read as the reverse complement.
ATCCCAGGCCAATGGGCTTTTTTTTAATTCGTTTTTTTTTTCTTTGTGCTGGACCCCCTTAATCCTGATAGGTTTTGCGCAAAAATAATAAAAAAGGTGAGTTTGCAAAATAAGCTTGCTAGATTTATTGATTATATGTATTCAATTTGTTCCTAGGAAGTTAACAAAAAACACAAAGCAAAGAGTTTGAGGAAGTAAACAAGTATGTGAACTTTAATGTTCTATTTGAAGGGGTGCATTTTGTACAGGGAAGCATACATAGAATGCTTAACTGGTGGAAAGGGGAGAGGTAACAGTTTATTGAGCATAATGTCAACAATAGCAGGGGAAAGGGAGGGGCACTCTCTTCATACAATATTGCAGTTGTTACCTATTATTAAAAAAGTTTGTAAGATATATTTATTTATTAAGCAAGGTCTATTTCTGAGACAAGCAAACTCAAGTAAGAGCTGTTGAAATAACAGGTGAGTGTTAAAAAAAAACAATTATCTGATTAGAAAACTAATGTAGATTCCTTTGCACCAAATAAGAACAAACTTCATTTTGTTTGTTATTTATGAGGAACGAGATGAGCTCTACAAGGCCATAAAGAAATATGTATTGCTCATCTAAATTGTACAAGTAAATAATAATATTAAAAAAGAATTACTGTAAGTAATTAGAGTGGTTTTCATTAACCCGTGAAACAAAGTGTGATAGTTAAACGGTAATAGTTAGTAAAACACAAAAAAGAACAATAGAATCAGATCACAACAAAGTGTAATACGCTAAAGCGTAGTTCACGGGTTAATGAAGGTTTTGACATTTCAACCTTACATCCACATGAAAGTAATGCCTAATATCGAGTGCCCTACAGTAAGTGTTTTGCAGTCAAGTTGTTTTCTGTTAGTAGGTAAAAAATTATTCTAAATAATAGTAATCATAGCTATGGTCACCACTTACACATATAGCACTTGTAATGAAAAGAAAGAAAATATATATATATATGCAGTCAAGCAACAGAATTGCATGATAACCTTGAATATATTGAATAAAGGACTGAAAAAAAACATCTTTTGTACTAGTTGCTTGAATTGACCCTTGGCTATTTTTAGCTGAATTCCCCTCACCCTGTAAAAAAGAAAATAATAATAGAACAAAACTAAAAAGAAAACAAACACAGCAGAGACCCTCACCAACAATTTTGATTTTTTTTTACTTTCCTTTAAAGGGGGAGTGTCATGTTTAAGAGATTTGCAAAAGCTCTAGAGCCCTGACACAATGAACTTCAGTGAAATCCTAATACTGACTTATGAGCTTTTGGTACATGTGGGAGACTTTAAACAAAACAAAACAAATGACCACAAACTGTCAATTAACATAGTTTTCAATATAATATTGCATATTATTTAATAAGGTATTCACAGCTTTTAAAAAGTTCAACTGTTTGTTGACACTTAAAAGCCTACAATAATCACTGACTCCAGACATGCGCAGTACTATGTTGCTGCCCCTTTAAAGTAAAATACAGCTTTACTTAGTCAGCGTAGACAAAATTGCGGATTTTGTCAATATTTTAATATGAAGATGTCAATATTCTCCCCCCTTACGTCTTTATTTCTATTTATTTTATGATTTTCACATGATACCAAAACAGCGTCTTTTTTCTTCGCTAATTTGATGTCATGTACACAATAAAAGAGATGCGCCCGTGCGCATGGCGAGTCCCCAATGGACCCAAGACGCCCAAATAGACCTCTATTTTTTGTCATCCACAATCTCGGCGAGCTGTGCGTGGCGTAACCGTATTACAGGCCTGGGATCCTGGTTATTGTCCTCCCCATTAATGCGCGGGTTGGGATAACCTTGCAAGAGTGTTGTACAGCATATTCGCTCGGAAATATCGGTGCTTGGGGCCTTCGGGTTCTTTACAGTCTTCCGTAAAAGCCTTGTGCTGTCATACCGATTGGGTAATCCGTGTGTATGGTTTCCGTTTTGTTCTTCAGACCGGGTTCGATCCCAGGCCAATGGGCTTTTTTTTTTAGTTCGTTGTTTTTTTCTTTGTGCTGGACCCCCTTAACCCTGATAGGTTTTGCGCAAAAATAATAAAAAAAAGTGAGTTTGCAAAATAAGCTTGCTAGATTTATTGATTATATGTATTCAGTTTGTTCCTAGGAAGTTAACAAAAAACACAAAGCAAAGAGTTTGAGGAAGTAAACCAGTATGTACACTTTAATGTTCTATTTGAAGGGGTGCATTTTGTACAGGGAAGCATACATAGAATGCTTAACTGGTGGAGAGGGAAGAGGTAAAAGTTTATTGAGCATAATTTCAACAATAGCAGGGGGAAGAGAGGGGCACTCTCTTTATACAATATTGCAGTTGTTACCTATTATTAAATAAGTTTGTAACATGTCTTTGTTTATTAAGCAAGGTCTACTTCTGAGACAAGCAAACTCAAGTAAGGCTGTTGAAAAAACAGGTGAGTGTTAAAAGAAAAACTAATATCTGATTAGAAAACTACTGTAGATTCCTTTGCACCAAAATAAGAACAAACTTCATTTTGTTTGTTATTTATGAGGAACGAGATGAGCTCTACAAAGCCATAAAGAAATATGTATTGCTCATGTAAATTATACAAGTAAATGATAATATTAAAAAAGAACTGTAAGTAATTAGAGTGGTTTTCATTAACCCGTGAAACAAAGTGTGATAGTTAAACGGTAATAGTTAGAAAAAAAACACAAAAAAGAACAATAGAATCAGATCACCACAAAGTGTAATACGCTAAAGCGTAGTTCACGTGTTAATGAAGGTTTTGACATTTCAACCTTACATCCACATGAAAGTAATGCCTAATATCGAGTGCCCTACAGTAAGTGTTTTGCAGTCAAGTTGTTTTATGTTAGTAGGTAAAAAATTATTCTAAATAATTGTAATCATAGCTATGGTCACCACTTACACATATAGCACTTGTAATGAAAAGAAAGAAAATATATATAATATGCAGTCAAACAACAGAATTGCATGACAACCTTGAATATATAGAATAAAGGACTGCAAAAAAACATCTTTTGTACTAGTTGCTTGAATTGACCCTTGGCTATTTTTAGCTGAATTCCCCTCCCCCTCTAAAAAAGAAAATAATAATAATAATAGAACAAAACTAAAAAGAAAACAAACACAGCAGAGACCCCCACCAACATATTTGATTTTTTTTACTTTCCTTTAAAACGGGAGTGTCATGTTTAAGAGATTTGCAATAGCTCTAGAGCCCTAACACAATGAACTTCAGTGAAATTCTAATACTGACTTATGAGCTTTTGGGACATGTGGGAGACTTTAAACAAAACAAAAAAATGACCACAAACTGTCAATTAACATAGTTTTCAATATAATATTGCATATTATTTAATAAGGTATTCACAGCTTTTAAAAAGTTCAACTGTTTGTTGACACTTAAAAGCCTACAATAATCACTGACTCCAGACATGCGCAGTACTATGTTGCTGCCCCTTTAAAGTAAAATACAGCTTTACTTAGTCAGCGTAGACAAAATTGCGGATTTTGTCAATATTCTAATATGAAGATGTCAATATTCTCCCCCCTTACGTCTTTATTTCTATTTATTTTATGCTTTTCACATGATACCAAAACAGCGTCTTTTTTCTTCGCTAATTTGATGTCATGTACACAATAAAAGAGATGCGCCCGTGCGCATGGCGAGTCCCCAAGGGACCCAAGACGCCCAAATAGACCTCTATTTTTTGTCATCCACAATCTCGGCGAGCTGTGCGTGGCGTAACCGTATTACAGGCCTGGGATCCTGGTTATTGTCCGCCCCATTAATGCGCGGGTTGGGATAAGCTTGCAAGAGTGTTGTACAGCATATTCGCTCGGAAATATCGGTGCTTGGGGCCTTCGGGTTCTTTACAGCCTTCCGTAAAAGCCTTGTGCTGCCATACCGATTGGGTAATCCGTATGTATGGTTTCCGTTTTGTTCTTCAGACCGGGTTCGATCCCAGGCCAATGGGCTTTTTTTTTTAGTTCGTTGTTTTTTCTTTGTGCTGGACCCCCTTAATCCTGATAGGTTTTGCGCAAAAATAATAAAAAAAAAGTGAGTTTGCAAAATAAGCTTGCTAGATTTATTGATTATATGTATTCAATTTGTTCCTAGGAAGTTAACAAAAAACACAAAGCAAAGAGTTTGAGGAAGTAAACAAGCATGTGAACTTTAATGTTCTATTTGAAGGGGTGCATTTTGTACAGGGAAGCATACATAGAATGCTTAACTGGTGGAGAGGGAAGAGGTAAATGTTTATTGAGCATAATTTCAACAATAGCAGGGGGAAGAGAGGGGCACTCTCTTCATACAATATTGCAGTTGTTACCTATTATTAAATAAGTTTGTAACATGTCTTTGTTTATTAAGCAAGGTCTATTTCTGAGACAAGCAAACTCAAGTAAGGCTGTTGAAATAACAGGTGAGTGTTAAAAGAAAAACAATTATCTGATTAGAAAACTACTGTAGATTCCTTTGCACCAAAATAAGAACAAACTTCATTTTGTTTGTTATTTATGAGGAACGAGATGAGCTCTACAAAGCCATAAAGAAATATGTATTGCTCATGTAAATTATACAAGTAAATGATAATATTAAAAAAGAACTGTAAGTAATTAGAGTGGTTTTCATTAACCCGTGAAACAAAGTGTGATAGTTAAACGGTAAGAGTTAGAAAAAAACACAAAAAAGAACAATAGAATCAGTTCACCACAAAGTGTAATACGCTGAAGCGTAGTTCACGGGTTAATGAAGGTTTTGACATTTCAACCTTACATCCACATGAAAGTAATGCCTAATATCGAGTGCCCTACAGTAAGTGTTTTGCAGTCAAGTTGTTTTCTGTTAGTAGGTAAAAAATTATTCTAAATAATAGTAATCATAGCTATGGTCACCACTTACACATATAGCACTTGTAATAAAAAGAAAGAAAAAATATATATATGCAGTCAAACAACAGAATTGCATGATAACCTTGAATATATTGAATAAAGGACTGCAAAAAAACATCTTTTGTACTAGTTGCTTGAATTGACCCTTGGCTATTTTTAGCTGAATTTCCCTCCCCCTCTAAAAAAGAAAATAATAATAATAATAGAACTAACCTAAAAAGAAAACAAACACAATAGAGACCCCCACCAACAATTTTGAATTTGTTTACTTTCCTTTAAAGGGGGAGTGTCATGGTTAACAGATTTGCAATAGCTCTAGAGCCCTGACACAATAAACTTCAGTGAAATTCTAATACTGACTTATGAGCTTTTGGGACATGTGGGAGACTTTAAACAAAACAAAAAAATGACCACAAACTGTCATTTAACATAGTTTTCAATATAATATTGCATATTATTTAATAAGGTATTCACAGCTTTTAAAAAGTTCAACTGTTTGTTGACACTTAAAAGCCTACAATAATCACTGACTCCAGACATGCGCAGTACTATGCTGCTGCCCCTTTAAAGTAAAATACAGCTTTACTTAGTCAGCGTAGACAATATTGCGGATTTTGTCAATATTCTAATATGAAGATGTCAATATTCTCCCCCCTTACGTCTTTATTTCTATTTATTTTATGCTTTTCACATGATACGAAAACAGCGTCTTTTTTCTTCGCTAATTTGATGTCATGTACACAATAAAAGAGATGCGCCCGTGCGCATGGCGAGTCCCCAAGGGACCCAAGACGCCCATGTAGACCTCTATTTTTTGTCATCCACAATCTCGGCGAGCTGTGCGTGGCGTAACCGTAATACAGGCCTGGGATCCTGGTTATTGTCCTCCCCATTAATGCGCGGGTTGGGATAACCTTGCAAGAGTGTTGTACAGCATATTCGCTCGGAAATATCGGTGCTTGGGGCCTTCGGGTTCTTTACAGCCTTCCGTAAAAGCCTTGTGCTGCCATACCGATTGGGTAATCCGTATGTATGGTTTCCGTTTTGTTCTTCAGACCGGGTTCGATCCCAGGCCAATGGGCTTTTTTTTTAATTCGTTTTTTTTTTCTTTGTGCTGGACCCCCTTAATCCTGATAGGTTTTGCGCAAAAATAAAAAAAAAAGTGAGTTTGCAAAATAAGCTTGCTAGATTTATTGATTATATGTATTCAATTTGTTTCTAAGAAGTTAACAAAAAACACAAAGCAAAGAGTTTGAGGAAGTAAACAAGTATGTGAACTTTAATGTTCTATTTGAAGGGGTGCATTTTGTACAGGGAAGCATACATAGAATGCTTAACTGGTGGAGAGGGAAGAGGTAAAAGTTTATTGAGCATAATTTCAACAATAGCAGGTTGAAGAGAGGGGCACTCTCTTCATACAATATTGCAGTTGTTACCTATTATTAAATAAGTTTGTAACATGTCTTTGTTTATTAAGCAAGGTCTATTTCTGAGACAAGCAAACTCAAGTAAGGCTGTTGAAATAACAGGTGAGTGTTAAAAGAAAAACAATTATCTGATTAGAAAACTACTGTAGATTCATTTGCACCAAAATAAGAACAAACTTCATTTTGTTTGTTATTTATGAGGAACGAGATGAGCTCTACAAAGCCATAAAGAAATATGTATTGCTCATGTAAATTATACAATTAAATGATAATATTAAAAAAGAACTACTGTAAGTAATTAGAGTGGTTTTCATTAACCCGTGAAACAAAGTGTGATAGTTAAACGGTAATAGTTAGAAAAAAACACAAAAAAGAACAATAGAATCAGATCACCACAAAGTGTAATACGCTAAAGCGTAGTTCACGGGTTAATGCAGGTTTTGACATTTCAACCTTACATCCACATGAAAGTAATGCCTAATATCGAGTGCCCTACAGTAAGTGTTTTGCAGTCAAGTTGTTTTCTGTTAGTAGGTAAAAAATTATTCTAAATAATAGTAATCATAGCTATGGTCACCACTTACACATATAGCACTTGTAATGAAAAGAAAGAAAAAATATATATATGCAGTCAAACAACAGAATTGCATGATAACCTTGAATATATTGAATAAAGGACTGCAAAAAAACATCTTTTGTACTAGTTGCTTGAATTGACCCTTGGCTATTTTTAGCTGAATTTCCCTCCCCCTCTAAAAAAGAAAATAATAATAATAATAGAACAACACTAAAAAGAAAACAATCACAACAGAGACCCCCACCAACAATTTTGATTTTTTTTTACTTTCCTTTAAAACGGGAGTGTCATGTTTAAGAGATTTGCAATAGCTCTAGAGCCCTGACACAATGAACTTCATTGAAATTCTAATACTGACTTATGAGCTTTTGGTACATGTGGGAGACTTTAAACAAAACAAAAAAATGACCACAAACTGTCAATTAACATAGTTTTCAATATAATATTGCATATTATTTAATAAGGTATTGACAGCTTTTAAAAAGTTCAAATGTTTGTAGACACTTAAAAGCCTACAATAAACACTGACTCCAGACATGCGCAGTACTATGCTGCTGCCCCTTTAAAGTAAAATACAGCTTTACTTAGTCAGCGTAGACAATATTGCGGATTTTGTCAATATTCTAATATGAATATGTCAATATTCTCCCCCCTTACGTCTTTATTTCTATTTATTTTATGCTTTTCACATGATACCAAAACAGCGTCTTTTTCTTCGCTAATTTGATGTCATGTACACAATAAAAGAGATGCGCCCGTGCGCATGGCGAGTCCCCAAGGGACCCAAGACGCCCAAATAGACCTCTATTTTTTGTCATCCACAATCTCGGCGAGCTGTGCGTGGCGTAACCGTATTACAGGCCTGGGATCCTGGTTATTGTCCTCCCCATTAATGCGCGGGTTGGGATAACCTTGCAAGAGTGTTGTACAGCATATTCGCTCGGAAATATCGGTGCTTGGGGCCTTCGGGTTCTTTACAGCCATCCGTAAAAGCCTTGTGCTGCCATACCGATTGGGTAATCCGTATGTATGGTTTCCGTTTTGTTCTTCAGACCGGGTTCGATCCCAGGCCAATGGGCTTTTTTTTTTAATTCGTTGTTTTTTCTTTGTGCTTGACCCCCCTAATCCTGATTGGTTTTGCGCAAAAATAATAAAAAAAAGTGAGTTTGCAAAATAAGCTTGCTGGATTTATTGATTATATGTATTCAATTTGTTCCTAGGAAGTTAACAAAAAACACAAAGCAAAGAGTTTGAGGAAGTAAACAAGTATGTGAACTTTAATGTTCTATTTGAAGGGGCGCATTTTGTACAGGGAAGCATACATAGAATGCTTAACTGGTGGATAGGGAAGAGGTAAAAGTTTATTGAGCATAATTTCAACAATAGCAGGTTGAAGAGAGGGGCACTCTCTTCATACAATATTGCAGTTGTTACCTATTATTAAATAAGTTTGTAACATGTCTTTGTTTATTAAGCAAGGTCTATTTCTGAGACAAGCAAACTCAAGTAAGGCTGTTGAAATAACAGGTGAGTGTTAAAAGAAAAACAATTATCTGATTAGAAAACTACTGTAGATTCCTTTGCACCAAAATAAGAACAAACTTCATTTTGTTTGTTATTTATGAGGAACGAGATGAGCTCTACAAAGCCATAAAGAAATATGTATTGCTCATGTAAATTATACAAGTAAATGATAATATTAAAAAAGAACTACTGTAAGTAATTAGAGTGGTTTTCATTAACCCGTGAAACAAAGTGTGATAGTTAAACGGTAATAGTTAGTAAAACACAAAAAAGAACAATAGAATCAGATCACCACAAAGTGTAATACGCTAAAGCGTAGTTCACGGGTTAATGAAGGTTTTGACATTTCAACCTTACATCCACATGAAAGTAATGCCTAATATCGAGTGCCCTACAGTAAGTGTTTTGCAGTCAAGTTGTTTTCTGTTAGTAGGTAAAAAATTATTCTAAATAATAGTAATCATAGCTATGGTCACCACTTACACATATAGCACTTGTAATGAAAAGAAAGAAAAAAATATATATATGCAGACAAACAACAGAATTGCATGATAACCTTGAATATATTGAATAAAGGACTGCAAAAAAAACATCTTTTGTACTAGTTGCTTGAATTGACCCTTGGCTATTTTTAGCTGAATTCCCCTCCCCCTCTAAAAAAGAAAATAATAATAATAATAGAACAAAACTAAAAAGAAAACAAACACAGCAGAGACCCCCACCAACAATTTTGATTTTTTTTACTTTCCTTTAAAGGGGGAGTGTCATGTTTAAGAGATTTGCAATAGCTTTAGAGTCCTGACACAATGAACTTCAGTGAAATTCTAATACAGACTTATGAGCTTTTGGTACATGTGGGAGACTTTAAAAAAAACAAAAAAAATGACCACAAACTGTCAATTAACATAGTTTTCAATACAATATTGCATATTATTTAAAAAGGTATTGACAGCTTTTAAAAAGTTCAACTGTTTGTAGACACTTAAAAGCCTACAATAAACACTGACTCCAGACATGCGCAGTACTATGCTGCTGCCCCTTTAAAGTAAAATACAGCTTTACTTAGTCAGCGTAGACAATATTGCCGATTTTGTCAATATTCTAATATGAATATGTCAATATTCTCCCCCCTTACGTCTTTATTTCTATTTATTTTATGCTTTTCACATGATACCAAAACAGCGTCTTTTTCTTCGCTAATTTGATGTCATGTACACAATAAAAGAGATGCGCCCGTGCGCATGGCGAGTCCCCAAGGGACCCAAGACGCCCAAATAGACCTCTATTTTTTGTCATCCACAATCTCGGCGAGCTGTGCGTGGCGTAACCGTATTACAGGCCTGGGATCCTGGTTATTGTCCTCCCCATTAATGCGCGGGTTGGGATAACCTTGCAAGAGTGTTGTACAGCATATTCGCTCGGAAATATCGGTGCTTGGGGCCTTCGGGTTCTTTACAGACATCCGTAAAAGCCTTGTGCTGCCATACCGATTGGGTAATCCGTATGTATGGTTTCCGTTTTGTTCTTCAGACCGGGTTCGATCCCAGGCCAATGGGCTTTTTTTTTAATTCGTTTTTTTTTTCTTTGTGCTGGACCCCCTTAATCCTGATAGGTTTTGCGCAAAAATAATAAAAAAAAAGTGAGTATACAAAATAAGCTTGCTGGATTTATTGATTATATGTATTCAATTTGTTCCTAGGAAGTTAACAAAAAACACAAAGCAAAGAGTTTGAGGAAGTAAACAAGTATGTGAACTTTAATGTTCTATTTGAAGGGGCGCATTTTGTACAGGGAAGCATACATAGAATGCTTAACTGGTGGATAGGGAAGAGGTAAAAGTTTATTGAGCATAATTTCAACAATAGCAGGTTGAAGAGAGGGGCACTCTCTTCATACAATATTGCAGTTGTTACCTATTATTAAATAAGTTTGTAACATGTCTTTGTTTATTAAGCAAGGTCTATTTCTGAGACAAGCAAACTCAAGTAAGGCTGTTGAAATAACAGGTGAGTGTTAAAAGAAAAACAATTATCTGATTAGAAAACTACTGTAGATTCCTTTGCACCAAAATAAGAACAAACTTCATTTTGTTTGTTATTTATGAGGAACGAGATGAGCTCTACAAAGCCATAAAAAAAATGTATTGCTCATGTAAATTATACAAGTAAATGATAATATTAAAAAAGAACTACTGTAAGTAATTAGAGTGGTTTTCATTAACCCGTGAAACAAAGTGTGATAGTTAAACGGTAATAGTTAGTAAAACACAAAAAAGAACAATAGAATCAGATCACCACAAAGTGTAATACGCTAAAGCGTAGTTCACGGGTTAATGAAGGTTTTGACATTTCAACCTTACATCCACATGAAAGTAATGCATAATATCGAGTGCCCTACAGTAAGTGTTTTGCAGTCAAGTTGTTTTCTGTTAGTAGGTAAAAAATTATTCTAAATAATAGTAATCATAGCTATGGTCACCACTTACACATATAGCACTTGTAATGAAAAGAAAGAAAAAATATATATATGCAGTCAAACAACAGAATTGCATGATAACCTTGAATATATTGAATAAAGGACTGCAAAAAAACATCTTTTGTACTAGTTGCTTGAATTGACCCTTGGCTATTTTAAGCTGAATTCCCCTCCCCCTCTAAAAAAGAATATAATAATAATAATAATAGAACAAAACTAAAAAGAAAACAAACACAACAGAGACCCCCACCAACAATTTTGATTTTTTTTACTTTCCTTTAAAAGGGGAGTGTCATGGTTAAGAGATTTGCAATAGCTCTAGAGCCCTGACACAATGAACTTCAGTGAAATTCTAATACTGACTTATGAGCTTTTGGTACATGTGGGAGACTTTAAACAAAACAAAAAAAATGACCACAAACTGTCAATTAACATAGTTTTCAATATAATATTGCATATTATTTAATAAGGTATTCACAGCTTTTAAAAAGTTCAACTGTTTGTTGACACTTAAAAGCCTACAATAATCACTGACTCCAGACATGCGCAGTACTATGTTGCTGCCCCTTTAAAGTAAAATACAGCTTTACTTAGTCAGCGTAGACAATATTGCGGATTTTGTCAATATTCTAATATGAAGATGTCAATATTCTCCCCCCTTACGTCTTTATTTCTATTTATTTTATGATTTTCACATGATACCAAAACAGCGTCTTTTTTCTTCGCTAATTTGATGTCATGTACACAATAAAAGAGATGCGCCCGTGCGCATGGCGAGTCCCCAAGGGACCCAAGACGCCCAAATAGACCTCTATTTTTTGTCATCCACAATCTCGGCGAGCTGTGCGTGGCGTAACCGTATTACAGGCCTGGGATCCTGGTTATTGTCCTCCCCATTAATGCGCGGGTTGGGATAACCTTGCAAGAGTGTTGTACAGCATATTCGCTCGGAAATATCGGTGCTTGGGGCCTTCGGGTTCTTTACAGCCTTCCGTAAAAGCCTTGTGCTGCCATACCGATTGGGTAATCCGTATGTATGGTTTCCGTTTTGTTCTTCAGACCTGGTTCGATCCCAGGCCAATGGGCTTTTTTTTTTAATTCGTTTTTTTTTCTTTGTGCTGGACCCCCTTATTCCTGATAGGTTTTGCGCAAAAATAATAAAAAAAAGTGAGTTTGCAAAATAAGCTTGCTAGATTTATTGATTATATGTATTCAATTTGTTCCTAGGAAGTTAACAAAAAACACAAAGCAAAGAGTTTGAGGAAGTAAACAAGTATGTGAACTTTAATGTTCTATTTGATGGGGTGCATTTTGTACAGGAAAGCATACATAGAATGCTTAACTGGTGGAGAGGGAAGAGGTAAAAGTTTATTGAGCATAATTTCAACAATAGCAAGGGGGAGAGAGGGGCACTCTCTTCATACAATATTGCAGTTGTTACCTATTATTAAATAAGTTTGTAACATGTCTTTGTTTATTAAGCAAGGTCTATTTCTGAGACAAGCAAACTCAAGTAAGGCTGTTGAAATAACAGGTGAGTGTTAAAAGAAAAACAATTATCTGATTAGAAAACTACTGTAGATTCCTTTGCACCAAAATAAGAACAAACTTCATTTTGTTTGTTATTTATGAGGAACGAGATGAGCTCTACAAGGCCAAGAAGAAATATGTATTGCTCATCTAAATTATACAAGTAAATAATAATATTAAAAAATAATTACTGTAAGTTTTTAGAGTGGTTTTCATTAACCCGTGAAACAAAGTGTGATAGTTAAACGGTAATAGTTAGTAAAACACAAAAAAGAACAATAGAATCAGATCACAACAAAGTGTAATACGCTAAAGCGTAGTTCACGGGTTAATGAAGGTTTTGACATTTCAACCTTACATCCACATGAAAGTAATGCCTAATATCGAGTGCCCTACAGTAAGTGTTTTGCAGTCAAGTTGTTTTCTGTTAGTAGGTAAAAAATTATTCTAAATAATAGTAATCATAGCTATGGTCACCACTTACACATATAGCACTTGTAATGAAAAGAAAGAAAAAATATATATATGCAGTCAAACAACAGAATTGCATGATAACCTTGAATATATTGAATAAAGGACTGCAAAAAAACATCTTTTATACGAGTTGCTTGAATTGACCCTTGGCTATTTTTAGCTGAATTCCCCTCCCCCTCTAAAAAAGAAAATAATAATAATAATAATAGAACAAAACTAAAAAGAAAACAAACACAGCAGAGACCCCTACCAACAATTTTGATTTTTTTTTTTACTTTCCTTTAAAGGGGGAGTGTCATGTTTAAGAGATTTGCAATAGCTCTAGAGCCCTGAAACAATGAACTTCAGTGAAATTCTAATACTGACTTATGAGCTTTTGGTACATGTGGGAGACTTTAAACAAAACAAAAAAAATGACCACAAACTGTCAATTAACATAGTTTTCAATATAATATTGCATATTATTTAATAAGGTATTGACAGCTTTTAAAAAGTTCAAATGTTTGTAGACACTTAAAAGCCTACAATAAACACTGACTCCAGACATGCGCAGTACTATGCTGCTGCCCCTTTAAAGTAAAATACAGCTTTACTTAGTCAGCGTAGACAATATTGCGGATTTTGTCAATATTCTAATATGAATATGTCAATATTCTCCCCCCTTACGTCTTTATTTCTATTTATTTGATGCTTTTCACATGATACCAAAACAGCGTCTTTTTCTTCGCTAATTTGATGTCATGTACACAATAAAAGAGATGCGCCCGTGCGCATGGCGAGTCCCCAAGGGACCCAAGACGCCCAAATAGACCTCTATTTTTTGTCATCCACAATCTCGGCGAGCTGTGCGTGGCGTAACCGTATTACAGGCCTGGGATCCTGGTTATTGTCCTCCCCATTAATGCGCGGGTTGGGATAACCTTGCAAGAGTGTTGTACAGCATATTCGCTCGGAAATATCGGTGCTTGGGGCCTTCGGGTTCTTTACAGCCTTCCGTAAAAGCCTTGTGCTGCCATACCGATTGGGTAATCCGTATGTATGGTTTCCGTTTTGTTCTTCAGACCTGGTTCGATCCCAGGCCAATGGGCTTTTTTTTTTAATTCGTTTTTTTTTCTTTGTGCTGGACCCCCTTAATCCTGATAGGTTTTGCGCAAAAATAATAAAAAAAAGTGAGTTTGCAAAATAAGCTTGCTAGATTTATTGATTATATGTATTCAATTTGTTCCTAGGAAGTTAACAAAAAACACAAAGCAAAGAGTTTGAGGAAGTAAACAAGTATGTGAACTTTAATGTTCTATTTGATGGGGTGCATTTTGTACAGGAAAGCATACATAGAATGCTTAACTGGTGGAGAGGGAAGAGGTAAAAGTTTATTGAGCATAATTTCAACAATAGCAAGGGGGAGAGAGGGGCACTCTCTTCATACAATATTGCAGTTGTTACCTATTATTAAATAAGTTTGTAACATGTCTTTGTTTATTAAGCAAGGTCTATTTCTGAGACAAGCAAACTCAAGTAAGGCTGTTGAAATAACAGGTGAGTGTTAAAAGAAAAACAATTATCTGATTAGAAAACTACTGTAGATTCCTTTGCACCAAAATAAGAACAAACTTCATTTTGTTTGTTATTTATGAGGAACGAGATGAGCTCTACAAGGCCAAGAAGAAATATGTATTGCTCATCTAAATTATACAAGTAAATAATAATATTAAAAAATAATTACTGTAAGTTTTTAGAGTGGTTTTCATTAACCCGTGAAACAAAGTGTGATAGTTAAACGGTAATAGTTAGTAAAACACAAAAAAGAACAATAGAATCAGATCACAACAAAGTGTAATACGCTAAAGCGTAGTTCACGGGTTAATGAAGGTTTTGACATTTCAACCTTACATCCACATGAAAGTAATGCCTAATATCGAGTGCCCTACAGTAAGTGTTTTGCAGTCAAGTTGTTTTCTGTTAGTAGGTAAAAAATTATTCTAAATAATAGTAATCATAGCTATGGTCACCACTTACACATATAGCACTTGTAATGAAAAGAAAGAAAAAATATATATATGCAGTCAAACAACAGAATTGCATGATAACCTTGAATATATTGAATAAAGGACTGCAAAAAAACATCTTTTATACGAGTTGCTTGAATTGACCCTTGGCTATTTTTAGCTGAATTCCCCTCCCCCTCTAAAAAAGAAAATAATAATAATAATAATAGAACAAAACTAAAAAGAAAACAAACACAGCAGAGACCCCTACCAACAATTTTGATTTTTTTTTTTACTTTCCTTTAAAGGGGGAGTGTCATGTTTAAGAGATTTGCAATAGCTCTAGAGCCCTGAAACAATGAACTTCAGTGAAATTCTAATACTGACTTATGAGCTTTTGGTACATGTGGGAGACTTTAAACAAAACAAAAAAAATGACCACAAACTGTCAATTAACATAGTTTTCAATATAATATTGCATATTATTTAATAAGGTATTGACAGCTTTTAAAAAGTTCAAATGTTTGTAGACACTTAAAAGCCTACAATAAACACTGACTCCAGACATGCGCAGTACTATGCTGCTGCCCCTTTAAAGTAAAA
Source organism: Nematostella vectensis (assembly GCF_932526225.1). Taxonomy (NCBI): domain Eukaryota; kingdom Metazoa; phylum Cnidaria; class Anthozoa; order Actiniaria; family Edwardsiidae; genus Nematostella; species Nematostella vectensis. Next base: position 179,474 of record NC_064036.1, on the reverse strand, counting down.
TACAGCTTTACTTAGTCAGCGTAGACAATATTGCGGATTTTGTCAATATTCTAATATGAATATGTCAATATTCTCCCCCCTTACGTCTTTATTTCTATTTATTTTATGCTTTTCACATGATACCAAAACAGCGTCTTTTTCTTCGCTAATTTGATGTCATGTACACAATAAAAGAGATGCGCCCGTGCGCATGGCGAGTCCCCAAGGGACCCAAGACGCCCAAATAGACCTCTATTTTTTGTCATCCACAATCTCGGCGAGCTGTGCGTGGCGTAACCGTATTACAGGCCTGGGATCCTGGTTATTGTCCTCCCCATTAATGCGCGGGTTGGGATAACCTTGCAAGAGTGTTGTACAGCATATTCGCTCGGAAATATCGGTGCTTGGGGCCTTCGGGTTCTTTACAGCCTTCCGTAAAAGCCTTGTGCTGCCATACCGATTGGGTAATCCGTATGTATGGTTTCCGTTTTGTTCTTCAGACCGGGTTCGATCCCAGGCCAATGGGCTTTTTTTTTAATTCGTTTTTTTTTTCTTTGTGCTGGACCCCCTTAATCCTGATAGGTTTTGCGCAAAAATAATAAAAAAAGTGAGTTTGCAAAATAAGCTTGCTAGATTTATTGATTATATGTATTCAATTTGTTCCTAGGAAGTTAACAAAAAACACAAAGCAAAGAGTTTGAGGAAGAAAACAAGTATGTAAACTTTAATATTCTATTTGAAGGGGTGCATTTTGTACAGGGAAGCATACATAGAATGCTTAACTGGTGGAGAGGGAAGAGGTAAAAGTTTATTGAGCATAATTTCTACAATAGCAGGGGGAAGAGAGAGGCACTCTCTTTATACAATATTGCAGTTCTTACCTATTATTAAATAAGTTTGTAACATGTCTTTGTTTATTAAGCAAGGTCTATTTCTGAGACAAGCAAACTCAAGTAAGGCTGTAGAAATAACAGGTGAGTGTTAAAAGAAAAACAATTATCTGATTAGAAAACTACTGTAGATTCCTTTGCACCAAAATAAGAACAAACTTCATTTTGTTTGTTATTTATGAGGAACGAGATGAGCTCTACAAAGCCATAAAGAAATATGTATTGCTCATCTAAATTATACAAGTAAATAATAATATTAAAAAAGAACTACTGTAAGTAATTAGAGTGGTTTTCATTAACCCGTGAAACAAAGTGTGATAGTTAAACGGTAATAGTTAGTAAAACACAAAAAAGTACAATAGAATCAGATCACCACAAAGTGTAATACGCTAAAGCGAATTTTTACGGGTTAATGAAGGTTTTGACATTTCAACCTTACATCCACATGAAAGTAATGCCTAATATCGAGTGCCCTACAGTAAGTGTTTTGCAGTCAAGTTGTTTTCTGTTAGTAGGTAAAAAAATATTCTAAATAATAGTAATCATAGCTATGGTCACCACTTACACATATAGCACTTGTAATGAAAAGAAAGAAAAAATATATATATGCAGTCAAACAACAGAATTGCATGATAACCTTGAATATATTGAATAAAGGACTGCAAAAAAACATCTTTTGTACTAGTTGCTTGAATTGACCCTTGGCTATTTTTAGCTGAATTCCCCTCCCCCTCTAAAAAAGAAAATAATAATAATAATAGAACAAAACTAAAAAGAAAACAAACACAGCAGAGACCACCACCAACAATTTTGATTTTTTTTTACTTTCCTTTAAAAGGGGAGTGTCATGTTTAAGAGATTTGCAATAGCTCTAGAGCCCTGACACAATGAACTTCAGTGAAATTCTAATACTGACTTATGAGCTTTTGGTACATGTGGGAGACTTTAAACAAAACAACAAAAATGACCACAAACTGTCCATTAACATAGTTTTCAATATAATATTGCATATTATTTAATAAGGTATTCACAGCTTTTAAAAAGTTCAACTGTTTGTTGACACTTAAAAGCCTACATTAATCACTGACTCCAGACATGCGCAGTACTATGTTGCTGCCCCTTTAAAGTAAAATACAGCTTTACTTAGTCAGCGTAGACAAAATTGCGGATTTTGTCAATATTCTAATATGAAGATGTCAATATTCTCCCCCCTTACGTCTTTATTTCTATTTATTTTATGCTTTTCACATGATAACAAAACAGCGTCTTTTTTCTTCGCTAATTTGATGTCATGTACACAATAAAAGAGATGCGCTTGTGCGCATGGCGAGTCCCCAAGGGACTCAAGACGCCCAAATAGACCTCTATTTTTTGTCATCCACAATCTCGGCGAGCTGTGCGTGGCGTAACCGTATTACAGGCCTGGGATCCTGGTTACTGTCCTCCCCATTAATGCGCGGGTTGGGATAACCTTGCAAGAGTGCTGTACAGCATATTCGCTCGGAAATATCGGTGCTTGGGGCCTTCGGGATCTTTACAGCCTTCCGTAAAAGCCTTGTGCTGCCATACCGATTGGGTAATCCGTATGTATGGTTTCCGTTTTGTTCTTCAGACCGGGTTCGATCCCAGGCCAATGGGCTTTTTTTTTTAATTCGTTTTTTTTTCTTTGTGCTGGACCCCCTTAATCCTGATAGGTTTTGCGCAAAAATAATAAAAAAAAGTGAGTTTGCAAAATAAGCTTGCTAGATGTATTGATTATATGTATTCAATTTGTTCCTAGGAAGTTAACAAAAAACACAAAGCAAAGAGTTTGAGGAAGTAAACAAGTATGTGAACTTTAATGTTCTATTTGAAGGGGTGCATTTTGTACAGGGAAGCATACATAGAATGCTTAACTGGTGGAGAGGGAAGAGGTAAAAGTTTATTGAGCATAATTTCAACAATAGCAGGGGGAAGAGAGGGGCACTCTCTTCATACAATATTGCAGTTGTTACCTATTATTAAATAAGTTTGTAACATGTCTTTGTTTATTATGCAAGGTCTATTTCTGAGACAAACAAACTCAAGTAAGGCTGTTGAAATAACAGGTGAGTGTTAAAAGAAAAACAATTATCTGATTAGAAAACTACTGTAGATTCCTTTGCACCAAAATAAGAACAAACTTCATTTTGTTTGTTATTTATGAGGAACGAGATGAGCTCTACAAAGCCATAAAGAAATATGTATTGCTCATCTAAATTATACAAGTAAATAATAATATTAAAAAAGAACTACTGTAAGTAATTAGAGTGGTTTTCATTAACCTGTGAAACAAAGTGTGATAGTTAAACGGTAATAGTTAGTAAAACACAAAAAAGTACAATAGAATCAGATCACCACAAAGTGTAATACGCTAAAGCGTAGTTTACGGGTTAATGAAGGTTTCGACATTTCAACCTTACATCCACATGAAAGTAATGCCTAATATCGAGTGCCCTACAGTAAGTGTTTTGCAGTCAAGTTGTTTTCTGTTAGTAGGTAAAAAAATATTCTAAATAATAGTAATCATAGCTATGGTCACCACTTACACATATAGCACTTGTAATGAAAAGAAAGAAAAAATATATATATGCAGTCAAACAACAGAATTGCATGATAACCTTGAATATATTGAATAAAGGACTGCAAAAAAACATCTTTTGTACTAGTTGCTTGAATTGACCCTTGGCTATTTTTAGCTGAATTCCCCTCCCCCTCTAAAAAAGAAAATAATAATAATAATAATAATAATAATAATAGAACAAACCTAAAAAGAAAACAAACACAGCAGAGACCCCCATCAACAATTTTGATATTTTTTTTTACTTTCCTTTAAAGGGGGAGTGTTATTAAATAAGTTTGTAACATGTCTTTGTTTATTAAGCAAGGTCTATTTCTGAGACAAGCAAACTCAAGTAAGGCTGTTGAAATAACAGGTGAGTGTTAAAAGAAAAACAATTATCTGATTAGAAAACTACTGTAGATTCCTTTGCACCAAAATAAGAACAAACTTCATTTTGTTTGTTATTTATGAGGAACGAGATAAGCTCTACAAAGCCATAAAGAAATATGTATTGCTCATCTAAATTATACAAGTAAATAATAATATTAAAAAATAATTACTGTAAGTAATTAGAGTGGTTTTCATTAACCCGTGAAACAAAGTGTGATAGTTAAACGGTAATAGTTAGTAAAACACAAAAAAGAACAATAAAATCAGATCACAACAAAGTGTAATACGCTAAAGCGTAGTTCACGGGTTAATGAAGGTTTTGACATTTGAACCTTACATCCACATGAAAGTAATGCCTAATATCGAGTGCCCTACAGTAAGTGTTTTGCAGTCAAGTTGTTTTCTGTTAGTAGGTAAAAAATTATTCTAAATAATAGTAATCATAGCTATGGTCACCACTTACACATATAGCACTTGTAATGAAAAGAAAGAAAATATATATATATATGCAGTCAAACAACAGAATTGCATGATAACCTTGAATATATTGAATAAAGGACTGCAAAAAAACATCTTTTATACTAGTTGCTTGAATTGACCCTTGGCTATTTTTAGCTGAATTCCCCTCCCCCTCTAAAAAAGAAAATAATAATAATAATAGAACAAAACTAAAAAGAAAACAAACACAGCAGAGACCCCTACCAACAATTTTGATTTTTTTTTACTTTCCTTTAAAGGGGGAGTGTCATGTTTAAGAGATTTGCAATAGCTCTAGAGCCCTGACACAATGAACTTCAGTGAAATTCTAATACTGACTTATGAGCTTTTGGTACATGTGGGAGACTTTAAACAAAACAAAAAAAATGACCACAAACTTTCCATTTACATAGTTTTCAATATAATATTGCATATTATTTAATAAGGTATTGACAGCTTTTAAAAAGTTCAACTGTTTGTAGACACTTAAAAGCCTACAATAAACACTGACTCCAGACATGCGCAGAACTATGCTGCTGCCCCTTTAAAGTAAAATACAGCTTTACTTAGTCAGCGTAGACAATATTGCGGATTTTTTCAATATTCTAATATGAATATGTCAATATTCTCCCCCCTTACGTCTTTATTTCTATTTATTTTATGCTTTTCACATGATACCAAAACAGCGTCTTTTTTCTTCGCTAATTTGATGTCATGTACACAATAAAAGAGATGCGCTTGTGCGCATGGCGAGTCCCCAAGGGACCCAAGACGCCCAAATAGACCTCTATTTTTTGTCATCCACAATCTCGGCGAGCTGTGCGTGGCGTAACCGTATTACAGGCCTGGGATCCTGGTTACTGTCCTCCCCATTAATGCGCGGGTTGGGATAACCTTGCAAGAGTGTTGTACAGCATATTCGCTCGGAAATATCGGTGCTTGGGCCCTTCGGGAAGTTTACAGCCTTCCGTAAAAGCCTTGTGCTGCCATACCGATTGGGTAATCCGTATGTATGGTTTCCGTATTGTTCTTCAAACCGGGTTCGATCCCAGGCCAATGGGCTTTTTTTTTTAGTTCGTTTTTTTTTTCTTTGTGCTGGACCCCCTTAATCCTGATAGGTTTTGCGCAAAAATAATAAAAAAAAGTGAGTTTGCAAAATAAGCTCGCTAGATGTATTGATTATATGTATTCAATTTGTTCCTAGGAAGTTAACAAAAAACACAAAGCAAAGAGTTTGAGGAAGTAAACAAGTATGTGAACTTTAATGTTCTATTTGAAGGGGTGCATTTTGTACAGGGAAGCATACATAGAATGCTTAACTGGTGGAGAGGGAAGAGGTAAAAGTTTATTGAGCATAATTTCAACAATAGCAGCGGGAAGAGAGGGGCACTCTCTTCATACAATATTGCAGTTGTTACCTATTATTAAATAAGTTTGTAACATGTCTTTGTTTATTAAGCAAGGTCTATTTCTGAGACAAGCAAACTCAAGTAAGGCTGTTGAAATAACAGGTGAGTGTTAAAAGAAAAACAATTATCTGATTAGAAAACTACTGTAGATTCCTTTGCACCAAAATAAGAACAAACTTCATTTTGTTTGTTATTTATGAGGAACGAGATGAGCTCTACAAAGCCATAAAGAAATATGTATTGCTCATCTAAATTATACAAGTAAATAATAATATTAAAAAAGAACTACTGTAAGTAATTAGAGTGGTTTTCATTAACCCGTGAAACAAAGTGTGATAGTTAAACGGTAATAGTTAGTAAAACACAAAAAAGTACAATAGAATCAGATCACCACAAAGTGTAATACGCTAAAGCGTAGTTTACGGGTTAATGAAGGTTTTGACATTTGAACCTTACATCCACATGAAAGTAATGCCTAATATCGAGTGCCCTACAGTAAGTGTTTTGCAGTCAAGTTGTTTTCTGTTAGTAGGTAAAAAAATATTCTAAATAATATTAATCATAGCTATGGTCACCACTTACACATATAGCACTTGTAATGAAAAGAAAGAAAAAATATATATATGCAGTCAAACAACAGAATTGCATGATAACCTTGAATATATTGAATAAAGGACTGCAAAAAAACATCTTTTGTACTAGTTGCTTGAATTGACCCTTGGCTATTTTTAGCTGAATTCCCCTCCCCCTTTAAAAAAGAAAATAATAATAATAATAATAATAATAATAATAGAACAAAACTAAAAAGAAAACAAACACAGCAGAGACCCCTACCAACAAATTTGATTTTTTTTTTACTTTCCTTTAAAGGGGGAGTGTCATGTTTAAGAGATTTGCAATAGCTCTAGAGCCCTGACACAATGAACTTCAGTGAAATTCTAATACTGACTTATGAGCTTTTGGTACATGTGGGAGACTTTAAACAAAACAAACAAAAAATGACCACAAACTGTCCATTAACATAGTTTTCAATATAATATTGCATATTATTTAATAAGGTATTGACAGCTTTTAAAAAGTTCAACTGTTTGTAGACACTTAAAAGCCTACAATAAACACTGACTCTAGACATGCGCAGTACTGTGTTGCTGCCCCTTTAAAGTAAAATACAGCTTTACTTAGTCAGCGTAGACAATATTGCGGATTTTGTCAATATTCTAATATGAATATGTCAATCTTCTCCCCCCTTACGTCTTTATTTCTATTTATTTTATGCTTTTCACATGATACCAAAACAGCGTCTTTTTTCTTCGCTAATTTGATGTCATGTACACAATAAAAGAGATGCGCCCGTGCGCATGGCGAGTCCCCAAGGGACCCAAGACGCCCAAATAGACCTCTATTTTTTGTCATCCACAATCTCGGCGAGCTGTGCGTGGCGTAACCGTATTACAGGCCTGGGATCCTGGTTATTGTCCTCCCCATTAATGCGCGGGTTGGGATGACCTTGCAAGAGTGTTGTACAGCATATTCGCTCGGAAATATCGGTGCTTGGGGCCTTCGGGTTCTTTACAGCCTTCCGTAAAAGCCTTGTGCTGCCATACCGATTGGGTAATCCGTATGTATGGTTTCCGTTTTGTTCTTCAGACCTGGTTCGATCCCAGGCCAATGGGCTTTTTTTTTAATTCGTTTTTTTTTTTCTTTGTGCTGGACCCCCTTAATCCTGATAGGTTTTGCGCAAAAATAATAAAAAAAAGTGAGTTTGCAAAATAAGCTTGCTAGATTTATTGATTATATGTATTCAATTTGTTCCTAGGAAGTTAACAAAAAACACAAAGCAAATAGTTTGAGGAAGAAAACAAGTATTTGAACTTTAATGTTCTATTTGATGGGGTGCATTTTGTACAGGGAAGCATACATAGAATGCTTAACTGATGGAGAGGGAAGAGGTAAAAGTTTATTGAGCATAATTTCAACAATAGCAGGGGGGAGAGAGGGGCACTCTCTTCATACAATATTGCAGTTGTTACCTATTATTAAATAAGTTTGTAACATGTCTTTGTTTATTAAGCAAGGTCTATTTCTGAGACAAGCAAACTCAAGTAAGGCTGTTGAAATAACAGGTGAGTGTTAAAAGAAAAACAATTATCTGATTAGAAAACTACTGTAGATTCCTTTGCACCAAAATAAGAACAAACTTCATTTTGTTTGTTATTTATGAGGAACGAGATGAGCTCTACAAGGCCAAAAAGAAATATGTATTGCTCATCTAAATTATACAAGTAAATAATAATATTAAAAAATAATTACTGTAAGTAATTAGAGTGGTTTTCATTAACCCGTGAAACAAAGTGTGATAGTTAAACGGTAATAGTTAGTAAAACACAAAAAAGAACAATAGAATCAGATCACAACAAAGTGTAATACGCTAAAGCGTAGTTCACGGGTTAATGAAGGTTTTGACATTTGAACCTTACATCCACATGAAAGTAATGCCTAATATCGAGTGCCCTACAGTAAGTGTTTTGCAGTCAAGTTGTTTTCTGTTAGTAGGTAAAAAATTATTCTAAATAATAGTAATCATAGCTATGGTCACCACTTACACATATAGCACTTGTAATGAAAAGAAAGAAAAAATATATATATGCAGTCAAACAACAGAATTGCATAATAACCTTGAATATATTGAATAAAGGACTGCAAAAAAACATCTTTTATACGAGTTGCTTGAATTGACCCTTGGCTATTTTTAGCTGAATTCCCCTCCCCCTCTAAAAAAGAAAATAATAATAATAATAGAACAAAACTAAAAAGAAAACAAACACAGCAGAGACCCCTACCAACAATTTTGATTTTTTTTTACTTTCCTTTAAAGGGGGAGTGTCATGTTTAAGAGATTTGCAATAGCTCTAGAGCCCTGACACAATGAACTTCAGTGAAATTTTAATACTGACTTATGAGCTTTTGGTACATGTGGGAGACTTTAAACAAAACAAACAAAAAATGACCACAAACTGTCCATTAACATAGTTTTCAATATAATATTGCATATTATTTAATAAGGTATTGACAGCTTTTAAAAAGTTCAACTGTTTGTAGACACTTAAAAGCCTACAATAAACACTGACTCCAGACATGCGCAGTACTATGCTGCTGCCCCTTTAAAGTAAAATACAGCTTTACTTAGTCAGCGTAGACAATATTGCGGATTTTGTCAATATTCTAATATGAATATGTCAATATTCTCCCCCCTTACGTCTTTATTTCTATTTATTTTATGCTTTTCACATGATACCAAAACAGCGTCTTTTTTCTTCGCTAATTTGATGTCATGTACACAATAAAAGAGATGCGCTTGTGCGCATGGCGAGTCCCCAAGGGACCCAAGACGCCCAAATAGACCTCTGTTTTTTGTCTTCCACAATCTCGGCGAGCTGTGCGTGGCGTAACCGTATTACAGGCCTGGGATCCTGGTTACTGTCCTCCCCATTAATGCGCGGGTTGGGATAACCTTGCAAGAGTGTTGTACAGCATATTCGCTCGGAAATATCGGTGCTTGGGGCCTTCGGGTTCTTTACAGCCTTCCGTAAAAGCCTTGTGCTGCCATACCGATTGGGTAATCCGTATGTATGGTTTCCGTTTTGTTCTTCAGACCGGGTTCGATCCCAGGCCAATGGGCTTTTTTTTAATTCGTTTTTTTTTTCTTTGTGCTGGACCCCCTTAATCCTGATAGGTTTTGCGCAAAAATAATAAAAAAAGTGAGTTTGCAAAATAAGCTTGCTAGATTTATTGATTATATGTATTCAATTTGTTCCTAGGAAGTTAACAAAAAACACAAAGCAAAGAGTTTGAGGAAGAAAACAAGTATTTGAACTTTAATGTTCTATTTGATGGGGTGCATTTTGTACAGGGAAGCATACATAGAATGCTTAACTGATGGAGAGGGAAGAGGTAAAAGTTTATTGAGCATAATTTCAACAATAGCAGGGGGGAGAGAGGGGCACTCTCTTCATACAATATTGCAGTTGTTACCTATTATTAAATAAGTTTGTAACATGTCTTTGTTTATTAAGCAAGGTCTATTTCTGAGACAAGCAAACTCAAGTAAGGCTGTTGAAATAACAGGTGAGTGTTAAAAGAAAAACAATTATCTGATTAGAAAACTACTGTAGATTCCTTTGCACCAAAATAAGAACAAACTTCATTTTGTTTGTTATTTATGAGGAACAAGATGAGCTCTACAAGGCCAAGAAGAAATATGTATTGCTCATCTAAATTATACAAGTAAATAATAATATTAAAAAATAATTACTGTAAGTAATTAGAGTGGTTTTCATTAACCCGTGAAACAAAGTGTGATAGTTAAACGGTAATAGTTAGTAAAACACAAAAAAGAACAATAGAATCAGATCACAACAAAGTGTAATACGCTAAAGCGTAGTTCACGGGTTAATGAAGGTTTTGACATTTGAACCTTACATCCACATGAAAGTAATGCCTAATATCGAGTGCCCTACAGTAAGTGTTTTGCAGTCAAGTTGTTTTCTGTTAGTAGGTAAAAAATTATTCTAAATAATAGTAATCATAGCTATGGTCACCACTTACACATATAGCACTTGTAATGAAAAGAAAGAAAAAATATATATATGCAGTCAAACAACAGAATTGCATGATAACCTTGAATATATTGAATAAAGGACTGCAAAAAAACATCTTTTATACGAGTTGCTTGAATTGACCCTTGGCTATTTTTAGCTGAATTCCCCTCCCCCTCTAAAAAAGAAAATAATAATAATAATAGAACAAAACTAAAAAGAAAACAAACACAGCAGAGACCCCTACCAACAATTTTGATTTTTTTTTTACTTTCCTTTAAAGGGGGAGTGTCATGTTTAAGAGATTTGCAATAGCTCTAGAGCCCTGACACAATGAACTTCAGTGAAATTTTAATACTGACTTATGAGCTTTTGGTACATGTGGGAGACTTTAAACAAAACAAACAAAAAATGACCACAAACTGTCCATTAACATAGTTTTCAATATAATATTGCATATTATTTAATAAGGTATTGACAGCTTTTAAAAAGTTCAACTGTTTGTAGACACTTAAAAGCCTACAATAAACACTGACTCCAGACATGCGCAGTACTATGCTGCTGCCCCTTTAAAGTAAAATACAGCTTTACTTAGTCAGCGTAGACAATATTGCGGATTTTGTCAATATTCTAATATGAATATGTCAATATTCTCCCCCCTTACGTCTTTATTTCTATTTATTTTATGCTTTTCACATGATACCAAAACAGCGTCTTTTTTCTTCGCTAATTTGATGTCATGTACACAATAAAAGAGATGCGCTTGTGCGCATGGCGAGTCCCCAAGGGACCCAAGACGCCCAAATAGACCTCTGTTTTTTGTCTTCCACAATCTCGGCGAGCTGTGCGTGGCGTAACCGTATTACAGGCCTGGGATCCTGGTTACTGTCCTCCCCATTAATGCGCGGGTTGGGATAACCTTGCAAGAGTGTTGTACAGCATATTCGCTCGGAAATATCGGTGCTTGGGGCCTTCGGGTTATTTACAGCCTTCCGTAAAAGCCTTGTGCTGCCATACCGATTGGGTAATCCGTATGTATGGTTTCCGTTTTGTTCTTCAGACCGGGTTCGATCCCAGGCCAATGGGCTTTTTTTTAATTCGTTTTTTTTTTCTTTGTGCTGGACCCCCTTAATCCTGATAGGTTTTGCGCAAAAATGATAAAAAAAGTGAGTTTGCAAAATAAGCTTGCTAGATTTATTGATTATATGTATTCAATTTGTTCCTAGGAAGTTAACAAAAAACACAAAGCAAAGAGTTTGAGGAAGTAAACAAGTATGTGAACTTTAATGTTCTATTTGAAGGGGTGCATTTTGTACAGGGAAGCATACATAGAATGCTTAACTGGTGGATAGGGGAGAGGTAACAGTTTATTAAGCATAATTTCAACAATAGCAGGGGGAAGAGAGGGGCACTCTCTTCATACAATATTGCAGTTGTTACCTATTATTAAATAAGTTTGTAACATGTCTTTGTTCATTAAGCAAGGTCTATTTCTGAGACAAGCAAACTCAAGTAAGGCTGTTGAAATAACAGGTGAGTGTTAAAAGAAAAACAATTATCTGATTAGAAAACTAATGTAGATTCCTTTGCACCAAATAAGAACAAACTTCATTTTGTTTGTTATTTATGAGGAACGAGATGAGCTCTACAAGGCCAAGAAGAAATATGTATTGCTCATCTAAATTATACAAGTAAATAATAATATTAAAAAAGAACTACTGTAAGTAATTAGAGTGGTTTTCATTAACCCGTGAAACAAAGTGTGATAGTTAAACGGTAATAGTTAGTAAAACACAAAAAAGTACAATAGAATCAGATCACCACAAAGTGTAATACGCTAAAGCGTAGTTTACGGGTTAATGAAGGTTTTGACATTTCAACCTTACATCCACATGAAAGTAATGCCTAATATCGAGTGCCCTACAGTAAGTGTTTTGCAGTCAAGTTGTTTTCTGTTCGTAGGTAAAAAAATATTCTAAATAATAGTAATCATAGCTATGGTCACCACTTACACATATAGCACTTGTAATGAAAAGAAAGAAAAAATATATATATGCAGTCAAACAACAGAATTGCACGATAACCTTGAATATATTGAATAAAGGACTGCAAAAAAACATCGTTTGTACTAGTTGCTTGAATTGACCCTTGGCTATTTTTAGCTGAATTCCCCTCCCCCTCTAAAAAAGAAAATAATAATAATAATAGAACAAAACTAAAAAGAAAACAAACACAGCAGAGACCCCCACCAACAATTTTGATTTTTTTTTACTTTCCTTTAAAGGGGGAGTGTCATGTTTAAGAGATTTGCAATAGCTCTAAAGCCCTGACACAATAAACTTCAGTGAAATTCTAATACTGACTTATGAGCTTTTGGTACATATGGGAGACTTTAAACAAAACAAAAAAAAAATGACCACAAACTGTCCATTAACATAGTTCTCAATATAATATTGCATATTATTTAATAAGGTATTGACAGCTTTTAAAAAGTTCAACTGTTTGTAGACACTTAAAAGCCTACAATAAACACTGACTCCAGACATGCGCAGAACTATGCTGCTGCCCCTTTAAAGTAAAATACAGCTTTACTTAGTCAGCGTAGACAATATTGCGGATTTTTTCAATATTCTAATATGAATATGTCAATATTCTCCCCCCTTACGTCTTTATTTCTATTTATTTTATGCTTTTCACATGATACCAAAACAGCGTCTTTTTTTTTTTTTTAATTTGATGTCATGTACACAATAAAAGAGATGCGCTTGTGCGCATGGCGAGTCCCCAAGGGACCCAAGACGCCCAAATAGACCTCTATTTTTTGTCATCCACAATCTCGGCGAGCTGTGCGTGGCGTAACCGTATTACAGGCCTGGGATCCTGGTTATTGTCTTCCCCATTAATGCGCGGGTTGGGATAACCTTGCAAGAGTGTTGTACAGCATATTCGCTCGGAAATATCGGTGCTTGGGGCCTTCGGGTTCTTTACAGCCTTCCGTAAAAGCCTTGTGCTGCCATACCGATTGGGTAATCCGTATGTATGGTTTCCGTTTTATTCTTCAGACCGGGTTCGATCCCAGGCCAATGGGCTTTTTTTTAGTTCGTTTTTTTTTTCTTTGTGCTGGACCCCCTTAATCCTGATAGGTTTTGCGCAAAAAATAATAAAAAAAAGTGAGTTTGCAAAATAAGCTTGCTAGATTTATTGATTATATGTATTCAATTTGTTCCTAGGAAGTTAACAAAAAACACAAAGCAAAGAGTTTGAGGAAGTAAACAAGTATGTGAACTTTAATGTTCTATTTGAAGGGGTGCATTTTGTACAGGGAAGCATACATAGAATGCTTAACTGGTGGAGAGGGAAGAGGTAAAAGTTTATTGAGCATAATTTCAACAATAGCAGGGGGAAGAGAAGGGCACTCTCTTCATACAATATTGCAGTTGTTACCTATTATTAAATAAGTTTGTAACATGTCTTTGTTTATTAAGCAAGGTCTATTTCTGAGACAAGCAAACTCAAGTAAGGCTGTTGAAATAACAGGTGAGTGTTAAAAGAAAAACAATTATCTGATTAGAAAACTACTGTAGATTCCTTTGCACCAAAATAAGAACAAACTTCATTTTGTTTGTTATTTATGAGGAACGAGATGAGCTCTACAAAGCCAAGAAGAAATATGTATTGCTCATCTAAATTATACAAGTAAATAATAATATTAAAAAATAATTACTGTAAGTAATTAGAGTGGTTTTCATTAACCCGTGAAACAAAGTGTGATAGGTAAACGGTAATAGTTAGTAAAACACAAAAAAGAACAACAGAATCAGATCACAACAAAGTGTAATACGCTAAAGCGTAGTTCACGGGTTAATGAAGGTTTTGACATTTGAACCTTACATCCACATGAAAGTAATGCCTAATATCGAGTGCCCTACAGTAAGTGTTTTGCAGTCAAGTTGTTTTCTGTTAGTAGGTAAAAAATTATTCTAAATAATAGTAATCATAGCTATGGTCACCACTTACACATATAGCACTTGTAATGAAAAGAAAGAAAATATATATATATATGCAGTCAAACAACAGAATTGCATGATAACCTTGAATATATTGAATAAAGGACTGCAAAAAAACATCTTTTATACTAGTTGCTTGAATTGACCCTTGGCTATTTTTAGCTGAATTCCCCTCCCCCTCTAAAAAAGAAAATAATAATAATAATAGAACAAAACTAAAAAGAAAACAAACACAGCAGAGACCCCTACCAACAATTTTAATTTTTTTTTTTACTTTCCTTTAAAGGTGGAGTGTCATGTTTAAGAGATTTGCAATAGCTCTAGAGCCCTGACACAATGAACTTCAGTGAAATTCTAATACTGACTTATGAGCTTTTGGTACATGTGGGAGACTTTAAACAAAACAAAAAAAATGACCACAAACTGGCCATTAACATAGTTTTCAATATAATATTGCATATTATTTAATAAGGTATTGACAGCTTTTAAAAAGTTCAACTGTTTGTAGACACTTAAAAGCCTACAATAAACACTGACTCCAGACATGCGCAGTACTATGCTGCTGCCCCTTTAAAGTAAAATAATACAGCTTTACTTAGTCAGCGTAGACAATATTGCGGATTTTGTCAATATTCTAATATGAATATGTCAATATTCTCCCCCCTTACGTCTTTATTTCTATTTATTTTATGCTTTTCACATGATACCAAAACAGCGTCTTTTTTCTTCGCTAATTTGATGTCATGTACACAATAAAAGAGATGCGCTTGTGCGCATGGCGAGTCCCCAAGGGACCCAAGACGCCCAAATAGACCTCTATTTTTTGTCATCCACAATCTCGGCGAGCTGTGCGTGGCGTAACCGTATTACAGGCCTGCGATCCTGGTTATTGTCCTCCCCATTAATGCGCGGGTTGGGATAACCTTGCAAGAGTGTTGTACAGCATATTCGCTCGGAAATATCGGTGCTTGGGGCCTTCGGGTTCTTTACAGCCTTCCGTAAAAGCCTTGTGCTGCCATACCGATTGGGTAATCCGTATGTATGGTTTCCGTTTTGTTCTTCAGACCGGGTTCGATCCCAGGCCAATGGGCTTTTTTTTTTAGTTCGTTTTTTTTTTTCTTTGTGCTGCACCCCCTTAATCCTGATAGGTTTTGCGCAAAAATAATAAAAAAAGTGAGTTTGCAAAATAAGCTTGCTAGATGTATTGATTATATGTATTCAATTTGTTCCTAGGAAGTTAACAAAAAACACAAAGCAAAGAGTTTGAGGAAGTAAACAAGTATGTGAACTTTAATGTTCTATTTGAAGGGGTGCATTTTGTACAGGGAAGCATACATAGAATGCTTAACTGGTGGAGAGGGAAGAGGTAAAAGTTTATTGAGCATAATTTCAACAATAGCAGGGGGAAGAGAGGGGCACTCTCTTATATTGTAGTTGTTACCTATTATTAAATAAGTTTGTAACATGTCTTTGTTTATTAAGCAAGGTCTATTTCTGAGACAAGCAAACTCAAGTAAGGCTGTTGAAATAACAGGTGAGTGTTAAAAAAAACAATTATCTGATTAGAAAACTACTGTAGATTCCTTTGCACCAAAATAAGAACAAACTTCATTTTGTTTGTTATTTATGAGGAACGAGATGAGCTCTACAAAGCCATAAAGAAATATGTATTGCTCATCTAAATTATACAAGTAAATAATAATATTAAAAAAGAACTACTGTAAGTAATTAGAGTGGTTTTCATTAACCCGTGAAACAAAGTGTGATAGTTAAACGGTAATAGTTAGTAAAACACAAAAAAGTACAATAGAATCAGATCACCACAAAGTGTAATACGCTAAAGCGTAGTTTACGGGTTAATGAAGGTTTTGACATTTCAACCTTACATCCACATGAAAGTAATGCCTAATATCGAGTGCCCTACAGTAAGTGTTTTGCAGTCAAGTTGTTTTCTGTGAGTAGGTAAAAAAATATTCTAAATAATAGTAATCATAGCTATGGTCACCACTTACACATATAGCACTTGTAATGAAAAGAAAGAAAATATATATATATGCAGTCAAACAACAGAATTGCATGATAACCTTGAATATATTGAATAAAGGACTGCAAAATAACATCTTTTGTACTAGTTGCTTTAATTGACCCTTGGCTATTTTTAGCTGAATTCCCCTCCCCCTCTAAAAAAGAAAATAATAATAATAATAGAACAAAACTAAAAAGAAAACAAACACAGCAGAGACCCCCATCAACAATTTTGATTTTTTTTTTACTTTCCTTTAAAGGGGGAGTGTCATGTTTAAGAGATTTGCAATAGCTCTAGAGCCTTGACACAATGAACTTCAGTGAAATTCTAATACTGACTTATGAGCTTTTGGTACATGTGGGAGACTTTAATCAAAACAAAAAAAATGAAAACAAACTTTCCATTAACATAGTTTTCAATATAATATTGCATATTATTTAATAAGGTATTGACAGCTTTTAAAAAGTTCAACTGTTTGTAGACACTTAAAAGCCTACAATAAACACTGACTCCAGACATGCGCAGTACTATGCTGCTGCCCCTTTAAAGTAAAATACAGCTTTACTTAGTCAGCGTAGACAATATTGCGGATTTTGTCAATATTCTAATATGAATATGTCAATATTCTCCCCCCTTACGTCTTTATTTCTATTTATTTTATGCTTTTCACATGATACCAAAACAGCGTCTTTTTTCTTCGCTAATTTGATGTCATGTACACAATAAAAGAGATGCGCTTGTGCGCATGGCGAGTCCCCAAGGGACCCAAGACGCCCAAATAGACCTCTATTTTTTGTCATCCACAATCTCGGCGAGCTGTGCGTGGCGTAACCGTATTACAGGCCTGGGATCCTGGTTATTGTCCTCCCCATTAATGCGCGGGTTGGGATAACCTTGCAAGAGTGTTGTACAGCATATTCGCTCGGAAATATCGGTGCTTGGGGCCTTCGGGTTCTTTACAGCCTTCCGTAAAAGCCTTGTGCTGCCATACCGATTGGGTAATCCGTATGTATGGTTTCCGTTTTGTTCTTCAGACCGGGTTCGATCCCAGGCCAATGGGCTTTTTTTTTTAGTTCGTTTTTTTTTCTTTGTGCTGGACCCCCTTAATCCTGATAGGTTTTGCGCAAAAATAATAAAAAAAAGTGAGTTTGCAAAATAAGCTTGCTAGATGTATTGATTATATGTATTCAATTTGTTCCTAGGAAGTTAACAAAAAACACAAAGCAAAGAGTTTGAGGAAGTAAACAAGTATGTGAACTTTAATGTTCTATTTGAAGGGGTGCATTTTGTACAGGGAAGCATACATAGAATGCATAACTGGTGGAGAGGGAAGAGGTAAAAGTTTATTGAGCATAATTTCAACAATAGCAGGGGGAAGAGAGGGGCACTCTCTTCATACAATATTGCAGTTGTTACCTATTATTAAATAAGTTTGTAACATGTCTTTGTTTATTAAGCAAGGTCTATTTCTGAGACAAGCAAACTCAAGTAAGGCTGTTGAAATAACAGGTGAGTGTTAAAAGAAAAACAATTATCTGATTAGAAAACTACTGTAGATTCCTTTGCACCAAAATAAGAACAAACTTCATTTTGTTTGTTATTTATGAGGAACGAGATGAGCTCTACAAAGCCATAAAGAAATATGTATTGCTCATCTAAATTATACAAGTAAATAATAATATTAACAAATAATTACTGTAAGTAATTAGAGTGGTTTTCATTAACCCGTGAAACAAAGTGTGATAGGTAAACGGTAATAGTTAGTAAAACACAAAAAAGAACAATAGAATCAGATCACAACAAAGTGTAATACGCTAAAGCGTAGTTCACGGGTTAATGAAGGTTTTGACATTTGAACCTTACATCCACATGAAAGTAATGCCTAATATCGAGTGCCCTACAGTAAGTGTTTTGCAGTCAAGTTGTTTTCTGTTAGTAGGTAAAAAATTATTCTAAATAATAGTAATCATAGCTATGGTCACCACTTACACATATAGCACTTGTAATGAAAAGAAAGAAAAAATATATATATGCAGTCAAACAACAGAATTGCATGATAACCTTGAATATATTGAATAAAGGACTGCAAAAGAACATCTTTTGTACTAGTTGCTTGAATTGACCCTTGGCTATTTTTAGCTGAATTCCCCTCCCCCTCTAAAAAAGAAAATAATAATAATAATAGAACAAAACTAAAAAGAAAACAAACACAGCACAGACCCCCACCAACAATTTTGATTTTTTTTTTACTTTCCTTTAAAGGGGGAGTGTCATGTTTAAGGGATTTGCAATAGCTCTAGAGCCCTGACACAATGAACTTCAGTGAAATTCTAATACTGACTTATGAGCTTTTGGTACATGTGGGAGACTTTAAACAAAACAAAAAAAATGACCACAAACTGACCATTTACATAGTTTTCAATATAATATTGCATATTATTAAATAAGGTATTGACAGCTTTTAAAAAGTTCAACTGTTTGTAGACACTTAAAACCCTACAATAAACACTGACTCCAGACATGCGCAGTACTATACTGCTCCCCCTTTAAAGTAAAATACAGCTTTACTTAGTCAGCGTAGACAATATTGCGGATTTTGTCAATATTCTAATATGAATATGTCAATATTCTCCCCCCTTACGTCTTTATGTTACTTTTTGGAATTTACAAAAAAAAAAAAATAACGATTGTAACCTTTTGGAGGTTACACTCGTAAAACAAATTCCCGAATGTAACCCTGAAGCTTTTCCCGAATGTAACCTCCAGTCCGATGGTGACTTTGCTTGGGATAGTTTACGATACCAATAGTATTAAAAGTAATTTTCATTACAATTCCCTTCAGCAATGCCACGTTAGTCTTTCGTTGCGGGCACTTGACTACTAACGCAGCGACCAGGGTTCGATTCCAGCTGATAGCCTATTTTTTTTTCTTTATTTCTTTTTTTAAATATCGATACTTAATTATACTTTTCTTGGTGTGTCATGACATAAAAGGAAGGTATAGGGACATTTTTATGTAATCTCAGCATCTTTGATGTGCTCATGCTTTGTTCAGGATCCTGTTCATATTTTATGCACACAACAACTAACTATATTCCTTGGATAACTTGATTAAGTAGATTCTAACATAGAGCATAGCGCTCGATAGATTGATATACCTTTTTTTCCTAGTATACTGTTTAATTTTTTCCTAATGTTACTTTTTGGAATTTACATTCGGAAAAAAATTATCGATTGTAACCTTTTGGATTTTACACTCGTAAAACAAATTCCCGAATGTAACCCTGAAGCTTTTCCCGAATGTAACCTCCAGTCCGATGGTGACTTTGCTTGGGATAGTTTACGATACCAATAGTATTAAAAGTAATTTTCATTACAATTCCCTTCAGCAATGCCACGTTAGTCTTTCGTTGCGGGCACTTGACTACTAACGCAGCGACCCGGGTTCGATTCCCGCTGATAGCCTATTTCTTTATTTCTTTTTTTAAATATCGATACTTAATTATACTGTTCGTGGTGTATCATGACATAAAAAGAAGGTATAGGGACATTTTTATGTACTCTCAGCATCTTTGATGTGCTCATGCTTTGTTCAGGATCCTATACATATTTTATGCACACAAGAACTAACTAGATTCCTTGGATAACTTGATTAAGTAGATTCTAACATAGTGCATAGCGCTCGATAGATTGATATACCTTTTTTTCCGAGTATACTGTTTTATTTTTTCCTAATGTTACTTTTTGGAATTTACATTGGGAAAAAAATTATCGATTTTAACCTTTTGGAGGTTACACTCGTAAAACAAATTCCCGAATGTAACCCTGAAGCTTTTCCCGAATGTAACCTCCAGTCCGATGGTGACTTTGCTTGGGATAGTTTACGATACCAATAGTATTAAAAGTAATTTTCATTACAATTCCCTTCAGCAATGCCACGTTAGTCTTTCGTTGCGGGCACTTGACTACTAACGCAGCGACCCGGGTTCGATTCCCGCTGATAGCCTATTTTTTTTTTCTTTATTTCTTTTTTAAAATATCGATACTTAATTATACTGTTCTTGGTGTGTCATGATAAAAAGAAGGTATAGGGACATTTTTATGTACTCTCAGCATCTTTGATGTGCTCATGCTTTGTTCAGGATCCTGTACATATTTTATGCACACAAGAACTAACTAGATTCCTTGGATAACTTGATTAAGTAGATTCTAACATAGAGCATAGCGCTCGATAGATTGATATACCTTTTTTTCCAAGTATACTGTTTTATTTTTCCTAATGTTACTTTTTGGAATTTACATTCGGAAAAAAAATTATCGATTGTAACCTTTTGGAGGTTACACTCGTAAAACAAATTCCCGAATGTAACCCTGAAGCTTTTCCCGAATGTAACCTCCAGTCCGATGGTGACTTTGCTTGGGATAGTTTACGATACCAATAGTATTATAAGTAATTTTCATTACAATTCCCTACAGCAATGCCACGATAGTCTTTCGTTGCGG
This sequence comes from Nematostella vectensis, assembly GCF_932526225.1. Classification (NCBI taxonomy): domain Eukaryota; kingdom Metazoa; phylum Cnidaria; class Anthozoa; order Actiniaria; family Edwardsiidae; genus Nematostella; species Nematostella vectensis. The sequence goes on along the minus strand of NC_064036.1, from coordinate 158,617 downwards.
GCACTTGACTACTAACGCAGCTACCCGGGTTCGATTCCTGCTGATAGCCTATTTTTTTTTCTTTCTTTTTTTTTTAAATATCGATACTTAATTATACTGTTCTTGGTGTGTCATGACATAAAAAGAAGGTATAAGGACATTTTTATGTACTCTCAGCATCTTTGATGTGCTCATGCTTTGTTCAGGATCCTGTACATATTTTATGCACACAAGAACTAACTAGATTCCTTGGATAACTTGATTAAGTAGATTCTAAATAGAGCATAGCGCTCGATAGATTGATATACCTTTTTTTCCAAGTATACTGTTTTATTTTTCCTAATGTTACTTTTTGGAATTTACATTCGGAAAAAAAATTATCGATTGTAACCTTTTGGAGGTTACACTCGTAAAACAAATTCCCGAATGTAACCCTGAAGCTTTTCCCGAATGTAACCTCCAGTCCCTTGGTGACTTTGCTTGGGATAGTTTACGATACCAATAGTATTAAAAGTAATTTTCATTACAATTCCCTTCAGCAATTCCACGTTAGTCTTTCGTTGCGGGCACTTGACTACTAACGCAGCTACTCGGGTTCGATTCCCGATAATAGCCTATTTTTTTTTCTTTCTTTTTTTTTTTTTTTTTTAATATCGATACTTAATTATACTGTTCTTGGTGTGTCATGACATAAAAAGAAGGTATAGGGACATTTTTATGTACTCTCAGCATCTTTGATGTGCTCATGCTTTGTTCAGGATCCTGTACATATTTTATGCACACAAGAACTAACTAGATTCCTTGGATAACTTGATTAAGTAGATTCTAACATAGAGCATAGCGCTCGATAGATTGATATACCTTTTTTTCCAAGTATACTGTTTTATTTTTCCTAATGTTACTTTTTGGAATTTACATTCGGAAAAAAAATTATCGATTGTAACCTTTTGGAGGTTACACTCGTAAAACAAATTCCCGAATGTAACCCTGAAGCTTTTCCCGAATGTAACCTCCAGTCCGATGGTGACTTTGCTTGGGATAGTTTACGATACCAATAGTATTATAAGTAATTTTCATTACAATTCCCTACAGCAATGCCACGATAGTCTTTCGTTGCGGGCACTTGACTACTAACGCAGCGACCCGGGTTCGATTCCTGCTGATAGCCTATTTTTTTTTCTTTCTTTTTTTTTTAAATATCGATACTTAATTATACTGTTCTTGGTGTGTCATGACATAAAAAGAAGGTATAAGGACATTTTTATGTACTCTCAGCATCTTTGATGTGCTCATGCTTTGTTCAGGATCCTGTACATATTTTATGCACACAAGAACTAACTAGATTCCTTGGATAACTTGATTAAGTAGATTCTAAATAGAGCATAGCGCTCGATAGATTGATATACCTTTTTTTCCAAGTATACTGTTTTATTTTTCCTAATGTTACTTTTTGGAATTTACATTCGGAAAAAAAATTATCGATTGTAACCTTTTGGAGGTTACACTCGTAAAACAAATTCCCGAATGTAACCCTGAAGCTTTTCCCGAATGTAACCTCCAGTCCCTTGGTGACTTTGCTTGGGATAGTTTACGATACCAATAGTATTAAAAGTAATTTTCATTACAATTCCCTTCAGCAATTCCACGTTAGTCTTTCGTTGCGGGCACTTGACTACTAACGCAGCGACCCGGGTTCGATTCCCGATAATAGCCTATTTTTTTTTCTTTCTTTTTTTTTTTTTTTTTAATATCGATACTTAATTATACTGTTCTTGGTGTGTCATGACATAAAAAGAAGGTATAGGGACATTTTTATGTACTCTCAGCATCTTTGATGTGCTCATGCTTTGTTCAGGATCCTGTACATATTTTATGCACACAAGAACTAACTAGATTCCTTGGATAACTTGATTAAGTAGATTCTAACATAGAGCATAGCGCTCGATAGATTGATATACCTTTTTTTCCAAGTATACTGTTTTATTTTTCCTAATGTTACTTTTTGGAATTTACATTCGGAAAAAAAATTATCGATTGTAACCTTTTGGAGGTTACACTCGTAAAACAAATTCCCGAATGTAACCCTGAAGCTTTTCCCGAATGTAACCTCCAGTCCGATGGTGACTTTGCTTGGGATAGTTTACGATACCAATAGTATTATAAGTAATTTTCATTACAATTCCCTACAGCAATGCCACGATAGTCTTTCGTTGCGGGCACTTGACTACTAACGCAGCGACCCGGGTTCGATTCCTGCTGATAGCCTATTTTTTTTTCTTTCTTTTTTTTTTAAATATCGATACTTAATTATACTGTTTTTGGAGTGTCATGACATAAGAAGAAGGTATAGGGACATTTTTATGTACTCTCAGCATCTTTGATGTGCTCATGCTTTGTTCAGGATCCTGTACATATTTTATGCACACAAGAACTAACTAGATTCCTTGGATAACTTAATTAAGTAGATTCTAACATAGAGCATAGCGCTCGATAGATTGATATACCTTTTTTTCCGATTATACTGTTTTATTTTTCCTAATGTTACTTTTTGGAATTTACATTCGGAAAAACAATTATCGATTGTAACCTTTTGGAGGTTACACTCGTAAAACAAATTCCCGAATGTAACCCTGAAGCTTTTCCCGAATGTAACCTCCAGTCCGATGGTGACTTTGCTTGGGATAGTTTACAATACCAATAGTATTAAAAGTAATTTTCATTACAATTCCCTTCAGCAATGCCACGTTAGTCTTTCGTTGCGGGCACTTGACTACTAACGCAGCGACCCGGGTTCGATTCCCGCTGATAGCCTATTTTTTTTTTCTTTATTTCTTTTTTAAAATATCGATACTTAATTATACTGTTCTTGGTGTGTCATGATAAAAAGAAGGTATAGGGACATTTTTATGTACTCTCAGCATCTTTGATGTGCTCATGCTTTGTTCAGGATCCTGTACATATTTTATGCACACAAGAACTAACTAGATTCCTTGGATAACTTGATTAAGTAGATTCTAACATAGAGCATAGCGCTCGATAGATTGATATACCTTTTTTTCCAAGTATACTGTTTTATTTTTCCTAATGTTACTTTTTGGAATTTACATTCGGAAAAAAAATTATCGATTGTAACCTTTTGGAGGTTACACTCGTAAAACAAATTCCCGAATGTAACCCTGAAGCTTTTCCCGAATGTAACCTCCAGTCCGATGGTGACTTTGCTTGGGATAGTTTACGATACCAATAGTATTATAAGTAATTTTCATTACAATTCCCTACAGCAATGCCACGATAGTCTTTCGTTGCGGGCACTTGACTACTAACGCAGCTACCCGGGTTCGATTCCTGCTGATAGCCTATTTTTTTTTTCTTTCTTTTTTTTTTAAATATCGATACTTAATTATACTGTTCTTGGTGTGTCATGACATAAAAAGAAGGTATAAGGACATTTTTATGTACTCTCAGCATCTTTGATGTGCTCATGCTTTGTTCAGGATCCTGTACATATTTTATGCACACAAGAACTAACTAGATTCCTTGGATAACTTGATTAAGTAGATTCTAAATAGAGCATAGCGCTCGATAGATTGATATACCTTTTTTTCCAAGTATACTGTTTTATTTTTCCTAATGTTACTTTTTGGAATTTACATTCGGAAAAAAAATTATCGATTGTAACCTTTTGGAGGTTACACTCGTAAAACAAATTCCCGAATGTAACCCTGAAGCTTTTCCCGAATGTAACCTCCAGTCCCTTGGTGACTTTGCTTGGGATAGTTTACGATACCAATAGTATTAAAAGTAATTTTCATTACAATTCCCTTCAGCAATTCCACGTTAGTCTTTCGTTGCGGGCACTTGACTACTAACGCAGCTACCCGGGTTCGATTCCCGATAATAGCCTATTTTTTTTTCTTTCTTTTTTTTTTTTTTTTTTTTAATATCGATACTTAATTATACTGTTCTTGGTGTGTCATGACATAAAAAGAAGGTATAGGGACATTTTTATGTACTCTCAGCATCTTTGATGTGCTCATGCTTTGTTCAGGATCCTGTACATATTTTATGCACACAAGAACTAACTAGATTCCTTGGATAACTTGATTAAGTAGATTCTAACATAGAGCATAGCGCTCGATAGATTGATATACCTTTTTTTCCAAGTATACTGTTTTATTTTTCCTAATGTTACTTTTTGGAATTTACATTCGGAAAAAAAATTATCGATTGTAACCTTTTGGAGGTTACACTCGTAAAACAAATTCCCGAATGTAACCCTGAAGCTTTTCCCGAATGTAACCTCCAGTCCGATGGTGACTTTGCTTGGGATAGTTTACGATACCAATAGTATTATAAGTAATTTTCATTACAATTCCCTACAGCAATGCCACGATAGTCTTTCGTTGCGGGCACTTGACTACTAACGCAGCGACCCGGGTTCGATTCCTGCTGATAGCCTATTTTTTTTTCTTTCTTTTTTTTTTAAATATCGATACTTAATTATACTGTTCTTGGTGTGTCATGACATAAAAAGAAGGTATAAGGACATTTTTATGTACTCTCAGCATCTTTGATGTGCTCATGCTTTGTTCAGGATCCTGTACATATTTTATGCACACAAGAACTAACTAGATTCCTTGGATAACTTGATTAAGTAGATTCTAAATAGAGCATAGCGCTCGATAGATTGATATACCTTTTTTTCCAAGTATACTGTTTTATTTTTCCTAATGTTACTTTTTGGAATTTACATTCGGAAAAAAAATTATCGATTGTAACCTTTTGGAGGTTACACTCGTAAAACAAATTCCCGAATGTAACCCTGAAGCTTTTCCCGAATGTAACCTCCAGTCCCTTGGTGACTTTGCTTGGGATAGTTTACGATACCAATAGTATTAAAAGTAATTTTCATTACAATTCCCTTCAGCAATTCCACGTTAGTCTTTCGTTGCGGGCACTTGACTACTAACGCAGCGACCCGGGTTCGATTCCCGATAATAGCCTATTTTTTTTTCTTTCTTTTTTTTTTTTTTTTTTTAATATCGATACTTAATTATACTGTTCTTGGTGTGTCATGACATAAAAAGAAGGTATAGGGACATTTTTATGTACTCTCAGCATCTTTGATGTGCTCATGCTTTGTTCAGGATCCTGTACATATTTTATGCACACAAGAACTAACTAGATTCCTTGGATAACTTGATTAAGTAGATTCTAACATAGAGCATAGCGCTCGATAGATTGATATACCTTTTTTTCTAAGTATACTGTTTTATTTTTCCTAATGTTACTTTTTGGAATTTACATTCGGAAAAAAAATTATCGATTGTAACCTTTTGGAGGTTACACTCGTAAAACAAATTCCCGAATGTAACCCTGAAGCTTTTCCCGAATGTAACCTCCAGTCCGATGGTGACTTTGCTTGGGATAGTTTACGATACCAATAGTATTATAAGTAATTTTCATTACAATTCCCTACAGCAATGCCACGATAGTCTTTCGTTGCGGGCACTTGACTACTAACGCAGCGACCCGGGTTCGATTCCTGCTGATAGCCTATTTTTTTTTTTCTTTCTTTTTTTTTTAAATATCGATACTTAATTATACTGTTTTTGGTGTGTCACGACATAAAAAGAAGGTATAGGGACATTTTTATGTACTCTCAGCATCTTTGATGTGCTCATGCTTTGTTCAGGATCCTGTACATATTTTATGCACACAAGAACTAACTAGATTCCTTGGATAACTTAATTAAGTAGATTCTAACATAGAGCATAGCGCTCGATAGATTGATATACCTTTTTTTCCGAGTATACTGTTTTATTTTTCCTAATGTTACTTTTTGGAATTTACATTCGGAAAAAAAAATTATCGATTGTAACCTTTTGGAGGTTACACTCGTAAAACAAATTCCCGAATGTAACCCTGAAGCTTTTCCCGAATGTAACCTCCAGTCCGATGGTGACTTTGCTTGGGATAGTTTACGATACCAATAGTATTAAAAGTAATTTTCATTACAATTCCCTTCAGCAATGAGACGTTAGTCTTTCGTTGCGGGCACTTGACTACTAACGCAGCGACCCGGATTCGATTCCCGCTGATAGCCTATTTTTTTTTCTTTATTTATTTTTTTTTAAATATCGATACTTAATTATACTGTTCTTGGTGTGTCATGGCATAAAAAGAAGGTATAGGGACATTTTTATGTACTCTCAGCATCTTTGATGTGCTCATGCTTTGTTCAGGATCCTGTAAATATTTTATGCACACAAGAACTAACTAGATTCCTTGGATAACTTGATTAAGTAGATTCTAACATAGAGCATAGCGCTCGATAGATTGATATACCTTTTTTCCGAGTATACTGTTTTATTTTTCCTAATGCTACTTTTTGGAATTTACATTCGGAAAAAAATTTATCGATTGTAACCTTTTGGAGGTTACACTTGTAAAAACAAATTCCCGAATGTAACCCTGAAGCTTCTCCCAAATGTAACCTCCAGTCCGATGGTGACTTTGCTTGGGATAGTTTACGATACCAATAGTATTAAAAGTAATTTTCATTACAATTCCCTTCAGCAATGCCACGTTAGTCTTTCGTTGCGGGCACTTGACTACTAACGCAGCCACCCGGGTTCGATTCCTGCTGATAGCCTATTTTTTTTTCTTTCTTTTTTTTTAAATATCGATACTTAATTATACTGTTTTTGGTGTGTCACGACATAAAAAGAAGCTATAGGGACATTTTTATGTACTCTCAGCATCTTTGATGTGCTCATGCTTTGTTCAGGATCCTGTACATATTTTATGCACACAAGAACTAACTAGATTCCTTGGATAACTTGATTAAGTAGATTCTAACATAGAGCATAGCGCTCGATAGATTGATATACCTTTTTTTCCGAGTATACTGTTTTATTTTTCCTAATGTTACTTTTTGGAATTTACAAAAAAAAAAATTATCGATTGTAACCTTTTGGAGGTTACACTCGTAAAACAAATTCCAGAATGTAACCCTGAAGCTTTTCCCGAATGTAACCTCCAGTCCGATGGTGACTTTGCTTGGGATAGTTTACGATACCAATAGTATTAAAAGTAATTTTCATTACAATTCCCTTCAGCAAGGCCACATTAGTCTTTCGATGCGGGCACTTGACTACTAACGCAGCGACCCGGGTTCGATTCCCGCTGATAGCCTATTTTTTTTTCTTTCTTTTTTTTTTTAAATATCGATACTTAATTATACTGTTCTTGGTGTGTCATGACATAAAAAGAAGGTATAGGGACATTTTTATGTACTCTCAGCATCTTTGATGTGCTCATGCTTTGTTCAGGATCCTGTACATATTTTATGCACACCATAACTAACTAGATTCCTTGGATAACTTGATTAAGTAGATTCTAACATAGAGCATAGCGCTCGATAGATTGATATACCTTTTTTTCCGAGTATACTGTTTTATTTTTCCTAATGTTACTTTTTGAAATTTACAAAAAAAAAATTATCGATTGTAACCTTTTGGAGGTTACACTCGTAAAACAAATTCCCGAATGTAACCCTGAAGCTTTTCCCGAATGTAACCTCCAGTCTGATGGTGACTTTGCTTGGGATAGTTTACGATACCAATAGTATTAAAAGTAATTTTCGTTACAATTCCCTTCAGCAATTCCACGTTAGTCTTTCGTTGCGGGCACTTGACTACTAACGCAGCGACCCGGGTTCGATTCCCGCTGATAGCCTATTTTTGTTTCTTTTTTTTTTTTTTAAATATCGATACTTAATTATACTGTTCTTGGTGTGTCATGACATAAAAAGAAGGTATAGGGACATTTTTATGTACTATTAGCATCTTTGATGTGCTCATGCTTTGTTCAGGATCCTGTACATATTTTATGCACACAAGAACTAACTAGATTCCTTGGATAACTTGATTAAGTAGATTCTAACATAGAGCATAGCGCTCGAAAAATTGATATACCTTTTTTTCCGAGTATACTGTTTTATTTTTCCTAATGTTACTTTTTGGAATTTACATTCGGAAAAAAAATTATCGATTGTAACCTTTTGGAGGTTACTCTCGTAAAACAAATTCCCGAATGTAACCCTGAAGCTTTTCCCGAATGTAACCTCCAGTCCGATGGTGACTTTGCTTGGGATAGTTTACGATACCAATAGTATTAAAAGTAATTTTCATTACAATTCCCTTCAGCAAGGCCACATTAGTCTTTCGATGCGGGCACTTGACTACTAACGCAGCGACCCGGGTTCGATTCCCGCTGATAGCCTATTTTTTTTTCTTTCTTTTTTTTTTTAAATATCGATACTTAATTATACTGTTCTTGGTGTGTCATGACATAAAAAGAAGGTATAGGGACATTTTTATGTACTCTCAGCATCTTTGATGTGCTCATGCTTTGTTCAGGATCCTGTACATATTTTATGCACACAAGAACTAACTAGATTCCTTGGATAACTTGATTAAGTAGATTCTAACATAGAGCATAGCGCTCGATAGATTGATATACCTTTTTTTTCCGAGTATAATGTTTTATTTTTCCTAATGTTACTTTTTGGATTTTACATTCGGAAAAAAAATTATCGATTGTAACCTTTTGGAGGTTACACTCGTAAAACAAATTCCCGAATGTAACCCTGAAGCTTTTCCCGAATGTAACCTCCAGTCCGATGGTGACTTTGCTTGGGATAGTTTACGATACCAATAGTATTAAAAGTAATTTTCATTACAATTCCCTTCAGCAATGCCACGTTAGTCTTTCGTTGCGGGCACTTGACTACTAACGCAGCGACCCGGGTTCGATTCCCGCTGATAGCCTATTTTTTTTTTCTTTATTTCTTTTTTAAAATATCGATACTTAATTATACTGTTCTTGGTGTGTCATGATAAAAAGAAGGTATAGGGACATTTTTATGTACTCTCAGCATCTTTGATGTGCTCATGCTTTGTTCAGGATCCTGTACATATTTTATGCACACAAGAACTAACTAGATTCCTTGGATAACTTGATTAAGTAGATTCTAACATAGAGCATAGCGCTCGATAGATTGATATACCTTTTTTCCGAGTATACTGTTTTTTTTTTCCTTATGTTACTTTTTGAAATTTACAAAAAAAAAATTATCGATTGTAACCTTTTGGAGGTTACACTCGTAAAACAAATTCCCGAATGTAACCCTGAAGCTTTTCCCGAATGTAACCTCCAGTCTGATGGTGACTTTGCTTGGGATAGTTTACGATACCAATAGTATTAAAAGTAATTTTCGTTACAATTCCCTTCAGCAATTCCACGTTAGTCTTTCGTTGCGGGCACTTGACTACTAACGCAGCGACCCGGGTTCGATTCCCGCTGATAGCCTATTTTTGTTTCTTTTTTTTTTTTTTAAATATCGATACTTAATTATACTGTTCTTGGTGTGTCATGACATAAAAAGAAGGTATAGGGACATTTTTATGTACTCTCAGCATCTTTGATGTGCTCATGCTTTGTTCAGGATCCTGTACATATTTTATGCACACAAGAACTAACTAGATTCCTTGGATAACTTGATTAAGTAGATTCTAACATAGAGCATAGCGCTCGATAGATTGATATACCTTTTTTTCCGAGTATACTGTTTTATTTTTCCTAATGTTACTTTTTGGAATTTACATTCGGAAAAAAAGTTATCGATTGTAACCTTTTGGAGGTTACACTCGTAAAAACAAATTCCCGAATGTAACCCTGAAGCTTTTCCCGAATGTAACCTCCAGTCTGATGGTGACTTTGCTTGGGATAGTTTACGATACCAATAGTATCAAAAGTAATTTTCATTACAATTCCCTTCAGCAATGCCACGTTAGTCTTTCGTTGCGGGCACTTGACTACTTACGCAGCGACCCGGGTTCGATTCCCGCTGATAGCCTATTTTTTTTTCTTTTTTTTTTTTTTTTAAATATCGATACTTAATTATACTGTTCTTGGTGTGTCATGACATAAAAAGAAGGTATAGGGACATTTTTATGTACTCTCAGCATCTTTGATGTGCTCATGCTTTGTTCAGGATCCTGTACATATTTTATGCACACAAGAACTAACTAGATTCCTTGGATAACTTGATAAAGTAGACTCTAACATAGAGCATAGCGCTCGATAGATTGATATACCTTTTTTTTCCGAGTATAATGTTTTATTTTTCCTAATGTTACTTTTTGGATTTTACATTCGGAAAAAAAATTATCGATTGTAACCTTTTGGAGGTTACACTCGTAAAACAAATTCCCGAATGTAACCCTGAAGCTTTTCCCGAATGTAACCTCCAGTCCGATGGTGACTTTGCTTGGGATAGTTTACGATACCAATAGTATTAAAAGTAATTTTCATTACAATTCCCTTCAGCAATGCCACGTTAGTCTTTCGTTGCGGGCACTTGACTACTAACGCAGCGACCCGGGTTCGATTCCCTCTGATAGCCTATTTTTTTTTTTCTTTATTTCTTTTTTAAAATATCGATACTTAATTATACTCTTCTTGGTGTGTCATGATAAAAAGAAGGTATAGGGACATTTTTATGTACTCTCAGCATCTTTGATGTGCTCATTCTTTGTTCAGGATCCTGTACATATTTTATGCACACAAGAACTAACTAGATTCCTTGGATAACTTGATTAAGTAGATTCTAACATAGAGCATAGCGCTCGATAGATTGATATACCTTTTTTTCCTAGTATACTGTTTTATTTTTTACTAATGTTACTTTTTGGAATTTACATTCGGAAAAAAATTATCGATTGTAACCTTTTGGAGGTTACACTCGTAAAACAAATTCCCGAATGTAACCCTGAAGCTTTTCCCGAATGTAACCTCCAGTCCGATGGTGACTTTGCTTGGGATAGTTTACGATACCAATAGTATTAAAAGTAATTTTCGTTACAATTCCCTTCAGCAATTCCACGTTAGTCTTTCGTTGCGGGCACTTGACTACTAACGCAGCGACCCGGGTTCGATTCCCGCTGATAGCCTATTTTTGTTTCTTTTTTTTTTTTTAAATATCGATACTTAATTATACTGTTCTTGGTGTGTCATGACATAAAAAGAAGGTATAGGGACATTTTTATGTACTCTCAGCATCTTTGATGTGCTCATGCTTTGTTCAGGATCCTGTACATATTTTATGCACACAAGAACTAACTAGATTCCTTGGATAACTTGATTAAGTAGATTCTAACATAGAGCATAGCGCTCGAAAAATTGATATACCTTTTTTTCCGAGTATACTGTTTTATTTTTCCTAATGTTACTTTTTGGAATTTACATTCGGAAAAAAAATATCGATTGTAACCTTTTGGAGGTTACTCTCGTAAAACAAATTCCCGAATGTAACCCTGAAGCTTTTCCCGAATGTAACCTCCAGTCCGATGGTGACTTTGCTTGGGATAGTTTACGATACCAATAGTATTAAAAGTAATTTTCATTACAATTCCCTTCAGCAAGGCCACATTAGTCTTTCAATGCGGGCACTTGACTACTAACGCAGCGACCCGGGTTCGATTCCCGCTGATAGCCTATTTTTTTTTCTTTTTTTTTTTTTTAAATATCTATACTTAATTATACTGTTCTTGGTGTGTCATGACATAAAAAGAAGGTATAGGGACATTTTTATGTACTCTCAGCATCTTTGATGTGCTCATGCTTTGTTCAGGATCCTGTACATATTTTATGCACACAAGAACTAACTAGATTCCTTGGATAACTTGATTAAGTAGATTCTAACATAGAGCATAGCGCTCGATAGATTGATATACCTTTTTTTTCCGAGTATAATGTTTTATTTTTCCTAATGTTAATTTTTGGATTTTACATTCGGAAAAAAAATTATCGATTGTAACCTTTTGGAGGTTACACTCGTAAAACAAATTCCCGAATGTAACCCTGAAGCTTTTCCCGAATGTAACCTCCAGTCCGATGGTGACTTTGCTTGGGATAGTTTACGATACCAATAGTATTAAAAGTAATTTTCATTACAATTCCCTTCAGCAATGCCACGTTAGTCTTTCGTTGCGGGCACTTGACTACTAACGCAGCGACCCGGGTTCGATTCCCGCTGATAGCCTATTTTTTTTTCTTTATTTCTTTTTTAAAATATCGATACTTAATTATACTGTTCTTGGTGTGTCATGATAAAAAGAAGGTATAGGGACATTTTTATGTACTCTCAGCATCTTTGATGTGCTCATGCTTTGTTCAGGATCCTGTACATATTTTATGCACACAAGAACTAACTAGATTCCTTGGATAACTTGATTAAGTAGATTCTAACATAGAGCATAGCGCTCGATAGATTGATATACCTTTTTTTCCTAGTATACTGTTTTATTTTTTACTAATGTTACTTTTTGGAATTTACATTCGGAAAAAAATTATCGATTGTAACCTTTTGGAGGTTACACTCGTAAAACAAATTCCCGAATGTAACCCTGAAGCTTTTCCCGAATGTAACCTCCAGTCCGATGGTGACTTTGCTTGGGATAGTTTACGATACCAATAGTATTAAAAGTAATTTTCGTTACAATTCTCTTCAGCAATTCCACGTTAGTCTTTCGTTGCGGGCACTTGACTACTAACGCAGCGACCCGGGTTCGATTCCCGCTGATAGCCTATTTTTGTTTCTTTTTTTTTTTTTTAAATATCGATACTTAATTATACTGTTCTTGGTGTGTCATGACATAAAAAGAAGGTATAGGGACATTTTTATGTACTCTCAGCATCTTTGATGTGCTCATGCTTTGTTCAGGATCCTGTACATATTTTATGCACACAAGAACTAACTAGATTCCTTGGATAACTTGATTAAGTAGATTCTAACATAGAGCATAGCGCTCGAAAAATTGATATACCTTTTTTTCCGAGTATACTGTTTTATTTTTCCTAATGTTACTTTTTGGAATTTACATTCGGAAAAAAAAATATCGATTGTAACCTTTTGGAGGTTACACTCGTAAAACAAATTCCCGAATGTAACCCTGAAGCTTTTCCCGAATGTAACCTCCAGTCCGATGGTGACTTTGCTTGGGATAGTTTACGATACCAATAGTATTAAAAGTAATTTTCGTTACAATTCCCTTCAGCAATTCCACGTTAGTCTTTCGTTGCGGGCACTTGACTACTAACGCAGCGACCCGGGTTCGATTCCCGCTGATAGCCTATTTTTGTTTCTTTTTTTTTTTTTAAATATCGATACTTAATTATACTGTTCTTGGTGTGTCATGACATAAAAAGAAGGTATAGGGACATTTTTATGTACTCTCAGCATCTTTGATGTGCTCATGCTTTGTTCAGGATCCTGTACATATTTTATGCACACAAGAACTAACTAGATTCCTTGGATAACTTGATTAAGTAGATTCTAACATAGAGCATAGCGCTCGAAAAATTGATATACCTTTTTTTCCGAGTATACTGTTTTATTTTTCCTAATGTTACTTTTTGGAATTTACATTCGGAAAAAAAAAATATCGATTGTAACCTTTTGGAGGTTACTCTCGTAAAACAAATTCCCGAATGTAACCCTGAAGCTTTTCCCGAATGTAACCTCCAGTCCGATGGTGACTTTGCTTGGGATAGTTTACGATACCAATAGTATTAAAAGTAATTTTCATTACAATTCCCTTCAGCAAGGCCACATTAGTCTTTCGATGCGGGCACTTGACTACTAACGCAGCGACCCGGGTTCGATTCCCGCTGATAGCCTATTTTTTTTTCTTACTTTTTTTTTTTAAATATCGATACTTAATTATACTGTTCTTGGTGTGTCATGACATAAAAAGAAGGTATAGGGACATTTTTATGTACTCTCAGCATCTTTGATGTGCTCATGCTTTGTTCAGGATCCTGTACATATTTTATGCACACCATAACTAACTAGATTCCTTGGATAACTTGATTAAGTAGATTCTAACATAGAGCATAGCGCTCGATAGATTGATATACCTTTTTTTCCGAGTATACTGTTTTATTTTTCCTAATGTTACTTTTTGGAATTTACATTCGGAAAAAAAGTTATCGATTGTAACCTTTTGGAGGTTACACTCGTAAAAACAAATTCCCGAATGTAACCCTGAAGCTTTTCCCGAATGTAACCTCCAGTCCGATGGTGACTTTGCTTGGGATAGTTTACGATACCAATAGTATTAAAAGTAATTTTCATTACAATTCCCTTCAGCAATGCCACGTTAGTCTTTCGTTGCGGGCACTTGACTACTAACGCAGCGACCCGGGTTCGATTCCCGCTGATAGCCTATTTTTTTTTCTTTATTTCTTTTTTAAAATATCGATACTTAATTATACTGTTCTTGGTGTGTCATGACATAAAAAGAAGGTATAGGGACATTTTTATGTACTCTCAGCATCTTTGATGTGCTCATGCTTTGTTCAGGATCCTGTACATATTTTATGCACACCATAACTAACTAGATTCCTTGGATAACTTGATTAAGTAGATTCTAACATAGAGCATAGCGCTCGATAGATTGATATACCTTTTTTTCCGAGTATACTGTTTTATTTTTCCTAATGTTACTTTTTGGAATTTACATTCGGAAAAAAAGTTATCGATTGTAACCTTTTGGAGGTTACACTCGTAAAAACAAATTCCCGAATGTAACCCTGAAGCTTTTCCCGAATGTAACCTCCAGTCTGATGGTGACTTTGCTTGGGATAGTTTACGATACCAATAGTATCAAAAGTAATTTTCATTACAATTCTCTTCAGCAATGCCACGTTAGTCTTTCGTTGCGTTCACTTGACTACTTACGCAGCGACCCGGGTTCGATTCCCGCTGATAGCCTATTTTTTTTTCTTTTTTTTTTTTTAAATATCGATACTTAATTATACTGTTCTTGGTGTGTCATGACATAAAAAGAAGGTATAGGGACATTTTTATGTACTCTCAGCATCTTTGATGTGCTCATGCTTTGTTCAGGATCCTGTACATATTTTATGCACACAAGAACTAACTAGATTCCTTGGATAACTTGATTTAGTAGATTTTAACATAGAGCATAGCGCTCGATAGATTGATATACCTTTTTTTTCCGAGTATAATGTTTTATTTTTCCTAATGTTACTTTTTGGATTTTACATTCGGAAAAAAAATTATCGATTGTAACCTTTTGGAGGTTACACTCGTAAAACAAATTCCCGAATGTAACCCTGAAGCTTTTCCCGAATGTAACCTCCAGTCCGATGGTGACTTTGCTTGGGATAGTTTACGATACCAATAGTATTAAAAGTAATTTTCATTACAATTCCCTTCAGCAAGGCCACATTAGTCTTTCGATGCGGGCACTTGACTACTAACGCAGCGACCCGGGTTCGATTCCCGCTGATAGCCTATTTTTTTTTCTTTCTTTTTTTTTTTAAATATCGATACTTAATTATACTGTTCTTGGTGTGTCATGACATAAAAAGAAGGTATAGGGACATTTTTATGTACTCTCAGCATCTTTGATGTGCTCATGCTTTGTTCAGGATCCTGTACATATTTTATGCACACCATAACTAACTAGATTCCTTGGATAACTTGATTAAGTAGATTCTAACATAGAGCATAGCGCTCGATAGATTGATATACCTTTTTTTCCGAGTATACTGTTTTATTTTTCCTAATGTTACTTTTTGGAATTTACATTCGGAAAAAAAGTTATCGATTGTAACCTTTTGGAGGTTACACTCGTAAAAACAAATTCCCGAATGTAACCCTGAAGCTTTTCCCGAATGTAACCTCCAGTCTGATGGTGACTTTGCTTGGGATAGTTTACGATACCAATAGTATTAAAAGTATTTTTCATTACAATTCCCTTCAGCAATTCCACGTTAGTCTTTCGTTGCGGGCACTTGACTACTAACGCAGCGACCCGGGTTCGATTCCCGCTGATAGCCTATTTTTTTTCTTTATTTCTTTTTTAAAATATCGATACTTAATTATACTGTTCTTGGTGTGTCATGATAAAAAGAAGGTATAGGGACATTTTTATGTACTCTCAGCATCTTTGATGTGCTCATTCTTTGTTCAGGATCCTGTACATATTTTATGCACACAAGAACTAACTAGATTCCTTGGATAACTTGATTAAGTAGATTCTAACATAGAGCATAGCGCTCGATAGATTGATATACCTTTTTTTCCTAGTATACTGTTTTATTTTTTACTAATGTTACTTTTTGGAATTTACATTCGGAAAAAAATTATCGATTGTAACCTTTTGGAGGTTACACTCGTAAAACAAATTCCCGAATGTAACCCTGAAGCTTTTCCCGAATGTAACCTCCAGTCCGATGGTGACTTTGCTTGGGATAGTTTACGATACCAATAGTATTAAAAGTAATTTTCATTACAATTCCCTTCAGCAATACCACGTTAGTCTTTCGTTGCGGGCACTTGACTACTAACGCAGCGACCCGGGTTCGATTCCCGCTGATAGCCTATTTTTTTTTCTTTCTTTTTTTTAAATATCGATACTTAATTATACTGTTCTTGGTGTGTCATGACATAAAAAGAAGGTATAAGGACATTTTTATGTACTCTCAGCATCTTTGATGTGCTCATGCTTTGTTCAGGATCCTGTACATATTTTATGCACACAAGAACTAACTAGATTCCTTGGATAACTTGATTAAGTAGATTCTAAATAGAGCATAGCGCTCGATAGATTGATATACCTTTTTTTCCAAGTATACTGTTTTATTTTTCCTAATGTTACTTTTTGGAATTTACATTCGGAAAAAAAAATTATCGATTGTAACCTTTTGGAGGTTACACTCGTAAAACAAATTCCCGAATGTAACCCTGAAGCTTTTCCCGAATGTAACCTCCAGTCTGATGGTGACTTTGCTTGGGATAGTTTACGATACAAATAGTATTAAAAGTAATTTTCATTACAATTCCCTTCAGCAATGCCACGTTAGTCTTTCGTTGCGGGCACTTGACTACTTACGCAGCGACCCGGGTTCGATTCCCGCTGATAGCCTATTTTTTTTTTCTTTTTTTTTTTTTTTAATATCGATACTTAATTATACTGTTCTTGGTGTGTCATGACATAAAAAGAAGGTATAGGGACATTTTTATGTACTCTCAGCATCTTTGATGTGCTCATGCTTTGTTCAGGATCCTGTACATATTTTATGCACACAAGAACTAACTAGATTCCTTAGATAACTTGATTAAGTAGATTCTAACATAGAGCATAGCGCTCGATAGATTGATATACCTTTTTTTTCCGTGTATAATGTTTTATTTTTCCTAATGTTACTTTTTGGAATTTACAAAAAAAAAATTATCGATTGTAACCTTTTTGAGGTTACTCTCGTAAAACAAATTCCCGAATGTAACCCTGAAGCTTTTCCCGAATGTAACCTCCAGTCCATGGTGACTTTGCTTGGGATAGTTTACGATACCAATAGTATTAAAAGTAATTTTCATTACAATTCCCTTCAGCAATGCCACGTTAGTCTTTCGTTGCGGGCACTTGACTACTAACGCAGCGACCCGGGTTCGATTCCCGCTGATAGCCTATTTTGTTTTATTTATTTTTTAAATATCAATACTTAATTATACTGTTCTTGGTGTGTCATGACATAAAAAGAAGGTATAGGGACATTTTATGTACTCTCAGCATCTTTGATGTGCTCATGCTTTGTTCAGGATCCTGTACATATTTTATGCACACAAGAACTAACTAGATTCCTTGGATAACTTGATTAAGTAGATTCTAACATAGAGCATAGCGCTCGATAGATTGATATACCTTTTTTTTCCGAGTATAATGTTTTATTTTTCCTAATGTTACTTTTTGGAATTTACAAAAAAAAATTATCGATTGTAACCTTTTGGAGGTTACTCTCGTAAAACAAATTCCCGAATGTAACCCTGAAGCTTTTCCCGAATGTAACCTCTAGTCCGATGGTGACTTTGCTTGGGATAGTTTACGATACCAATAGTATTAAAAGTAATTTTCATTACAATTCCCTTCAGCAATGCCACGTTAGTCTTTCGTTGCGGGCAATTGACTACTAACGCAGCGACGCGGGTTCGATTCCCGCTGATAGCCTATTTTTTTTTCTTTATTTTTTTTTTAATTATCGATACTTAATTATACTGTTCTTGGTGTGTCATGACATCAAAAGAAGGTATAGGGACATTTTATGTACTCTCAGCATCTTTGATGTGCTCATGCTTTGTTCAGGATCCAGTACATATTTTATGCACACAAGAACTAACTAGATTCCTTGGATAACTTGATTAAGTAGATTCTAACATAGAGCATAGCGCTCGATAGATTGATATACCTTTTTTTCCAAGTATACTGTTTTATTTTTCCTAATGTTACTTTTTGGAATTTACATTCGGAAAAAAAGTTATCGATTGTAACCTTTTGGAGTTTACACTCGTAAAAACAAATTCCCGAATGTAACCCTGAAGCTTTTCCCGAATGTAACCTCCAGTCTGATGGTGACTTTGCTTGGGATAGTCTACGATACCAATAGTATTAAAAGTAATTTTCATTACAATTCCCTTCAGCAATGCCACGTTAGTCTTTCGTTGCGGGCACTTGACTACTAACGCAGCGACCCGGGTTCGATTCCCGCTGATAGTCTATTTTTTTTTCTTAATTTTTTTTTTTTTAAATATCGATACTTAATTATACTGTTCGTGGTGTGTCATGACATAAAAAGAAGGTATAGGGACATTTTTATGTACTCTCAGCATCTTTGATGTGCTCATGCTTTGTTCAGGATCCTGTACATATTTTATGCACACAAGAACTAACTAGATTCCTTGGATAACTTGATTAAGTAGATTCTAACATAGAGCATAGCGCTCGATAGATTTATATACCTTTTTTTCCGAGTATACTGTTTTATTTTTCCTAATGTTACTTTTTGGAATTTACAAAAAAAAAATATCGATTGTAACCTTTTGGAGGTTACACTCGTAAAACAAATTCCCGAATGTAACCCTGAAGCTTTTCCCGAATATAACCTCCAGTCCGATGGTGACTTTGCTTGGGATAGTTTACGATACCAATAGTATTAAAAGAAATTTTCATTACAATTCCCTTCAGCAATGCCACGTTAGTCTTTCGTTGCGGGCACTTGACTACTAACGCAGCGACCCGGGTTCGATTCCCGCTGATAGCCTATTTTTTTTTTTTTTTTTTTTTTTTTAAATATCGATACTTAATTATACTGTTCTTGGTGTGTCATGACATAAAAAGAAGGTATAGGGACATTTTTATGTACTCTCAGCATCTTTGATGTGCTCATGCTTTGTTCAGGATCCTGTACATATTTTATGCACACAAGAACTAACTAGATTCCTTGGATAACTTGATTAAGTAGATTCTAACATAGAGCATAGCGCTCGATAGATTGATATACCTTTTTTTCCGAGTATACTGTTTTTTTTTTCCTAATGTTACTTTTTGAAATTTACAAAAAAAAATTTATCGATTGTAACCTTTTGGAGGTTACACTCGTAAAACAAATTCCCGAATGTAACCCTGAAGCTTTTCCCGAATGTAACCTCCAGTCTGATGGTGACTTTGCTTGGGATAGTTTACGATACCAATAGTATTAAAAGTAATTTTCGTCACAATTCCCTTCAGCAATTCCACGTTAGTCTTTCGTTGCGGGCACTTGACTACTAACGCAGCGACCCGCGTTCGATTCCCGCTTATAGCCTATTTTTGTTTCTTTTTTTTTTTTTTAAATATCGATACTTAATTATACTGTTCTTGGTGTGTCATGACATAAAAAGAAGGTATAGGGACATTTTTATGTACTCTCAGCATCTTTGATGTGCTCATGCTTTGTTCAGGATCCTGTACATATTTTATGCACACAAGAACTAACTAGATTCCTTGGATAACTTGATTAAGTAGATTCTAACATAGAGCATAGCGCTCGATAGATTGATATACCTTTTTTTCCGAGTATACTGTTTTTTTTTTCCTAATGTTACTTTTTGAAATTTACAAAAAAAAAATTATCGATTGTAACCTTTTGGAGGTTACACTCGTAAAACAAATTCCCGAATGTAACCCTGAAGCTTTTCCCGAATGTAACCTCAAGTCTGATGGTGACTTTGCTTGGGATAGTTTACGATACCAATAGTATTAAAAGTAATTTTCGTCACAATTCCCTTCAGCAATTCCACGTTAGTCTTTCGTTGCGGGCACTTGACTACTAACGCAGCGACCCGCGTTCGATTCCCGCTTATAGCCTATTTTTGTTTCTTTTTTTTTTTTTTAAATATCGATACTTAATTATACTGTTCTTGGTGTGTCATGACATAAAAAGAAGGTATAGGGACATTTTTATGTACTCTCAGCATCTTTGATGTGCTCATGCTTTGTTCAGGATCCTGTACATATTTTATGCACACAAGAACTAACTAGATTCCTTGGATAACTTGATTAAGTAGATTCTAACATAGAGCATAGCGCTGGATAGATTGATATACCTTTTTTTCCGAGTATACTGTTTTATTTTTCCTAATGTTACTTTTTGGAATTTACATTCGGAAAAAAAATTATCGATTGTAACCTTTTGGAGGTTACTCTCGTAAAACAAATTCCCGAATGTAACCCTGAAGTTTTTCCCGAATGTAACCTCCAGTCCGATGGTGACTTTGCTTGGGATAGTTTACGATACCAATAGTATTAAAAGTAATTTTCATTACAATTCCCTTCAGCAAGGCCACGTTAGTCTTTCGTTGCGGGCACTTGACTACTAACCCAGCCACCCGGGTTCGAGTCCCGCTGATAGCCTATTTTTTTTTCTTTTTTTTTTTTTTAAATATCGATACTTAATTATACTGTTCTTGGTGTGTCATGACATAAAAAGAAGGTATAGGGACATTTTTATGTACTCTCAGCATCTTTGATGTGCTCATGCTTTGTTCAGGATCCTGTACATATTTTATTCACACAAGAACTAACTAGATTCCTTGGATAACTTGATTAAGTAGATTCTAACATAGAGCATAGCGCTCGATAGATTGATATACCTTTTTTTCCGAGTATACTGTTTTATTTTTCCTAATGTTACTTTTTGAAATTTACATTCGGAAAAAAAAAATTATCGATTTTAACCTTTTGGAGGTTACACTCGTAAAACAAATTCCCGAATGTAACCCTGAAGCTTTTCCCGAATGTAACCTCCAGTCCGATGGTGACTTTGCTTGGGATAGTTTACGATACCAATAGTATTAAAAGTAATTTTCATTACAATTCCCTTCAGCAATGCCACATTAGTCTTTCGTTGCGGGCACTTGACTACTAACGCAGCCACCCGGGTTCGATTCCCGCTGATAGCCTATTTTTTTTTCTTTATTTTTTTTTTTAAATATCGATACTTAATTATACTGTTCTTGGTGTGTCATGACATAAAAAGAAGGTATAGGGACATTTTTATGTACTCTCAGCATCTTTGATGTGCTCATGCTTTGTTCAGGATCCTGTACATATTTTATTCACACAAGAACTAACTAGATTCCTTGGATAACTTGATTAAGTAGATTCTAACATAGAGCATAGCGCTCGATAGATTGATATACCTTTTTTTCCGAGTATACTGTTTTATTTTTCCTAATGTTACTTTTTGGAATTTACAAAAAAAAAATCATCGATTGTAACCTTTTGGAGGTTACACTCGTAAAACAAATTCCCGAATGTAACCCTGAAGCTTCTCCCGAATGTAACCTCTAGTCCGATGGTGACTTTGCTTGGGATAGTTTACGATACCAATAGTATTAAAAGTAATTTTCATTACAATTCACTTCAGCAATGCCACGTTAGTCTTTCGTTGCGGGCACTTGACTACTAACGCAGCGACCCGGGTTCGATTCCCGCTGATAGCCTATTTTTTTTTTTCTTTCTTTTATTTTTAAATATCGATACTTAATTATACTGTTCTTGGTGTGTCTTGACATAAAAAGAAGGTATAGGGACATTTTTATGTACTCTCAGCATCTTTGATGTGCTCATGCTTTGTTCAGGATCCTGTACATATTTTATGC
The DNA here is from genome assembly GCF_932526225.1 of Nematostella vectensis. Classification (NCBI taxonomy): domain Eukaryota; kingdom Metazoa; phylum Cnidaria; class Anthozoa; order Actiniaria; family Edwardsiidae; genus Nematostella; species Nematostella vectensis. The sequence continues at coordinate 136,563 of NC_064036.1, read as the reverse complement.
ACACAAGAACTAACTAGATTCCTTGGATAACTTGATTAAGTAGATTCTAACATAGAGCATAGCGCTCGATAGATTGATATACCTTTTTTTCCGAGTATACTGTTTTATTTTTCCTAATGTTACTTTTTGGAATTTACATTCGGAAAAAAAATTATCGATTGTAACCTTTTGGAGGTTACACTCGTAAAACAAATTCCCGAATGTAACACTGAAGCTTTTCCCGAATGTAACCTCCAGTCCGATGGTGACTTTGCTTGGGATAGTTTACGATACCAATAGTATTAAAAGTAATTTTCATTACAATTCCCTTCAGCAATTCCACGTTAGTCTTTCGTTGCGAGCACTTGACTACTAACTCAGCGACCCGTGTTCGATTCCCGCTGATAGCCTATTTTTTTTCTTTATTTTTTTTTAAATATCGATACTTAATTATACTGTTCTTGGTGTGTCATGACATAAAAAGAAGGTATAGGGACAATTTTATGTACTCTCAGCATCTTTGATGTGCTCATGCTTTGTTCAGGATCCTGTACATATTTTATGCACACAAGAACTAACTAGATTCCTTGGATAACTTAATTAAGTAGATTCTAACATAGAGCATAGCGCTCGATAGATTGATATACCTTTTTTTCCGAGTATACTGTTTTATTTTTCCTAATGTTACTTTTTGGAATTTACATTCGAAAAAAAAATTATCGATTGTAACCTTTTGGAGGTTACACTCGTAAAACAAATTCCCGAATGTAACCCTGAAGCTTTTCCCGAATGTAACCTCCAGTCCGATGGTGACTTTGCTTGGGATAGTTTACGATACCAATAGTATTAAAAGTAATTTTCATTACAATACCCTTCAGCAATGCCACGTTAGTCTTTCGTTGCGGGCACTTGACTACTAACGCAGCGACCCGAGTTCGATTCCCGCTGATAGCCTATTTTTTTTTCTTTATTTATTTTTTTTTAAATATCGATACTTAATTATACTGTACTTGGTGTGTCATGACATAAAAAGAAGGTATAGGGACATTTTTATGTACTCTCAGCATCTTTGATGTGCTCATGCTTTGTTCAGGATCCTGTACATATTTTATGCACACAAGAACTAACTAGATTCCTTGGATAACTTGATTAAGTAGATTCTAACATAGAGCATAGCGCTCGATAGATTGATATACCTTTTTTTCCGAGTATACTGTTTTATTTTTCCTAATGTTACTTTTTGGAATTTACATTCGGAAAAAAAATTATCGATTGTAACCTTTTGGAGGTTACACTCGTAAAACAAATTCCCGAATGTAACCCTGAAGCTTTTCCTGAATGTAACCTCCAGTCCGATGGTGAATTTGCTTGGGATAGTTTACGATACCAATAGTATTAAAAGTAATTTTCATTACAATTCCCTTCAGCAATGCCACGATAGTCTTTCGTTGCGGGCACTTGACTACTAACGCAGCGACCCGGGTTCGATTCCTGCTGATAGCCTATTTTTTTTTCTTTCTTTTTTTTTTTTAAATACCGATACTTAATTATACTGTTCTTGGTGTGTCATGACATAAAAAGAAGGTAAAGGGACATTTTTATGTACTCTCAGCATCTTTGATGTGCTCATGCTTTGTTCAGGATCCTGTACATATTTTATGCACACAAGAATTAACTAGATTCCTTGGATAACTTGATTAAGTAGATTCTAACATAGAGCATAGCGCTCGATAGATTGATATACCTTTTTTTTCGAGTATAATTTTTTATTTTTCCTAATGTTACTTTTTGGAATTTACAAAAAAAAAATTATCGATTGTAACCTTTTGGAGGTTACACTCGTAAAACAAATTCCCGAATGTAACCCTGAAGCTTTTCCCGAATGTAACCTCCAGTCCAATGGTGAATTTGCTTGGGATAGTTTACGATACCAATAGTATTAAAAGTAATTTTCATTACAATTCCCTTCAGCAATGCCACGATAGTCTTTCGTTGCGGGCACTTGACTACTAACGCAGCGACCCACGTTCGATTCCCGCTTATAGCCTATTTTTGTTTCTTTTTTTTTTTTTAAATATCGATACTTAATTATACTGTTCTTGGTGTGTCATGACATAAAAAGAAGGTATAGGGACATTTTTATGTACTCTCAGCATCTTTGATGTGCTCATGCTTTGTTCAGGATCCTGTACATATTTTATGCACACAAGAACTAACTAGGTTCCTTGGATAACTTGATTAAGTAGATTTTAACATAGAGCATAGCGCTGGATAGATTGATATACCTTTTTTTCCGAGTATACTGTTTTATTTTTCCTAATGTTACTTTTTGGAATTTACATTCCGAAAAAAAATTATCGATTGTAACCTTTTGGAGGTTACTCTCGTAAAACAAATTCCCGAATGTAACCCTGAAGTTTTTCCCGAATGTAACCTCCAGTCCGATGGTGACTTTGCTTGGGATAGTTTACGATACCAATAGTATTAAAAGTAATTTTCATTACAATTCCCTTCAGCAAGGCCACGTTAGTCTTTCGTTGCGGGCACTTGACTACTAACCCAGCCACCCGGGTTCGAGTCCCGCTGATAGCCTATTTTTTTTTCTTTTTTTTTTTTTTAAATATCGATACTTAATTATACTGTTCTTGGTGTGTCATGACATAAAAAGAAGGTATAGGGACATTTTTATGTACTCTCAGCATCTTTGATGTGCTCATGCTTTGTTCAGGATCCTGTACATATTTTATGCACACAAGAACTAACTAGATTCCTTAGATAACTTGATTAAGTAGATTCTAACATAGAGCATAGCGCTCGAAAAATTGATATACCTTTTTTTCCGAGTATACTGTTTTATTTTTCCTAATGTTACTTTTTGGAATTTACATTCGGAAAAAAAATTATCGATTGTAACCTTTTGGAGGTTACTCTCGTAAAACAAATTCCCGAATGTAACCCTGAAGCTTTTCCCGAATGTAACCTCCAGTCCGATGGTGACTTTGCTTGGGATAGTTTACGATACCAATAGTATTAAAAGTAATTTTCATTACAATTCCCTTCAGCAAGGCCACATTAGTCTTTCGATGCGGGCACTTGACTACTAACGCAGCGACCCGGGTTCGATTCCCGCTGATAGCCTATTTTTTTCTCTTTCTTTTTTTTTTTAAATATCGATACTTAATTATACTGTTCTTGGTGTGTCATGACATAAAAAGAAGGTATAGGGACATTTTTATGTACTCTCAGCATCTTTGATGTGCTCATGCTTTGTTCAGGATCCTGTACATATTTTATGCACACCATAACTAACTAGATTCCTTGGATAACTTGATTAAGTAGATTCTAACATAGAGCATAGCGCTCGATAGATTGATATACCTTTTTTTCCGAGTATACTGTTTTATTTTTCCTAATGTTACTTTTTGGAATTTACAAAAAAAAAATCATCGATTGTAACCTTTTGGAGGTTACACTCGTAAAACAAATTCCCGAATGTAACCCTGAAGCTTCTCCCGAATGTAACCTCTAGTCCGATGGTGACTTTGCTTGGGATAGTTTACGATACCAATAGTATTAAAAGTAATTTTCATTACAATTCACTTCAGCAATGCCACGTTAGTCTTTCGTTGCGGGCACTTGACTACTAACGCAGCGACCCGGGTTCGATTCCCGCTGATAGCCTATTTTTTTTTTTCTTTCTTTTATTTTTAAATATCGATACTTAATTATACTGTTCTTGGTGTGTCTTGACATAAAAAGAAGGTATAGGGACATTTTTATGTACTCTCAGCATCTTTGATGTGCTCATGCTTTGTTCAGGATCCTGTACATATTTTATGCACACAAGAACTAACTAGATTCCTTGGATAACTTGATTAAGTAGATTCTAACATAGAGCATAGCGCTCGATAGATTGATATACCTTTTTTTCCGAGTATACTGTTTTATTTTTCCTAATGTTACTTTTTGGAATTTACATTCGGAAAAAAAATTATCGATTGTAACCTTTTGGAGGTTACACTCGTAAAACAAATTCCCGAATGTAACACTGAAGCTTTTCCCGAATGTAACCTCCAGTCCGATGGTGACTTTGCTTGGGATAGTTTACGATACCAATAGTATTAAAAGTAATTTTCATTACAATTCCCTTCAGCAATTCCACGTTAGTCTTTCGTTGCGGGCACTTGACTACTAACTCAGCGACCCGTGTTCGATTCCCGCTGATAGCCTATTTTTTTTCTTTATTTTTTTTTAAATATCGATACTTAATTATACTGTTCTTGGTGTGTCATGACATAAAAAGAAGGTATAGGGACAATTTTATGTACTCTCAGCATCTTTGATGTGCTCATGCTTTGTTCAGGATCCTGTACATATTTTATGCACACAAGAACTAACTAGATTCCTTGGATAACTTAATTAAGTAGATTCTAACATAGAGCATAGCGCTCGATAGATTGATATACCTTTTTTTCCGAGTATACTGTTTTATTTTTCCTAATGTTACTTTTTGGAATTTACATTCGAAAAAAAAATTATCGATTGTAACCTTTTGGAGGTTACACTCGTAAAACAAATTCCCGAATGTAACCCTGAAGCTTTTCCCGAATGTAACCTCCAGTCCGATGGTGACTTTGCTTGGGATAGTTTACGATACCAATAGTATTAAAAGTAATTTTCATTACAATACCCTTCAGCAATGCCACGTTAGTCTTTCGTTGCGGGCACTTGACTACTAACGCAGCGACCCGAGTTCGATTCCCGCTGATAGCCTATTTTTTTTTCTTTATTTATTTTTTTTTAAATATCGATACTTAATTATACTGTACTTGGTGTGTCATGACATAAAAAGAAGGTATAGGGACATTTTTATGTACTCTCAGCATCTTTGATGTGCTCATGCTTTGTTCAGGATCCTGTACATATTTTATGCACACAAGAACTAACTAGATTCCTTGGATAACTTGATTAAGTAGATTCTAACATAGAGCATAGCGCTCGATAGATTGATATACCTTTTTTTCCGAGTATACTGTTTTATTTTTCCTAATGTTACTTTTTGGAATTTACATTCGGAAAAAAAATTATCGATTGTAACCTTTTGGAGGTTACACTCGTAAAACAAATTCCCGAATGTAACCCTGAAGCTTTTCCTGAATGTAACCTCCAGTCCGATGGTGAATTTGCTTGGGATAGTTTACGATACCAATAGTATTAAAAGTAATTTTCATTACAATTCCCTTCAGCAATGCCACGATAGTCTTTCGTTGCGGGCACTTGACTACTAACGCAGCGACCCGGGTTCGATTCCTGCTGATAGCCTATTTTTTTTTCTTTCTTTTTTTTTTAAATACCGATACTTAATTATACTGTTCTTGGTGTGTCATGACATAAAAAGAAGGTAAAGGGACATTTTTATGTACTCTCAGCATCTTTGATGTGCTCATGCTTTGTTCAGGATCCTGTACATATTTTATGCACACAAGAATTAACTAGATTCCTTGGATAACTTGATTAAGTAGATTCTAACATAGAGCATAGCGCTCGATAGATTGATATACCTTTTTTTTCGAGTATAATTTTTTATTTTTCCTAATGTTACTTTTTGGAATTTACAAAAAAAAAATTATCGATTGTAACCTTTTGGAGGTTACACTCGTAAAACAAATTCCCGAATGTAACCCTGAAGCTTTTCCCGAATGTAACCTCCAGTCCGATGGTGAATTTGCTTGGGATAGTTTACGATACCAATAGTATTAAAAGTAATTTTCATTACAATTCCCTTCAGCAATGCCACGATAGTCTTTCGTTGCGGGCACTTGACTACTAACGCAGCGACCCACGTTCGATTCCCGCTTATAGCCTATTTTTGTTTCTTTTTTTTTTTTTAAATATCGATACTTAATTATACTGTTCTTGGTGTGTCATGACATAAAAAGAAGGTATAGGGACATTTTTATGTACTCTCAGCATCTTTGATGTGCTCATGCTTTGTTCAGGATCCTGTACATATTTTATGCACACAAGAACTAACTAGGTTCCTTGGATAACTTGATTAAGTAGATTTTAACATAGAGCATAGCGCTGGATAGATTGATATACCTTTTTTTCCGAGTATACTGTTTTATTTTTCCTAATGTTACTTTTTGGAATTTACATTCCGAAAAAAAATTATCGATTGTAACCTTTTGGAGGTTACTCTCGTAAAACAAATTCCCGAATGTAACCCTGAAGTTTTTCCCGAATGTAACCTCCAGTCCGATGGTGACTTTGCTTGGGATAGTTTACGATACCAATAGTATTAAAAGTAATTTTCATTACAATTCCCTTCAGCAAGGCCACGTTAGTCTTTCGTTGCGGGCACTTGACTACTAACCCAGCCACCCGGGTTCGAGTCCCGCTGATAGCCTATTTTTTTTTCTTTTTTTTTTTTTTAAATATCGATACTTAATTATACTGTTCTTGGTGTGTCATGACATAAAAAGAAGGTATAGGGACATTTTTATGTACTCTCAGCATCTTTGATGTGCTCATGCTTTGTTCAGGATCCTGTACATATTTTATGCACACAAGAACTAACTAGATTCCTTGGATAACTTGATTAAGTAGATTCTAACATAGAGCATAGCGCTCGAAAAATTGATATACCTTTTTTTCCGAGTATACTGTTTTATTTTTCCTAATGTTACTTTTTGGAATTTACATTCGGAAAAAAAATTATCGATTGTAACCTTTTGGAGGTTACTCTCGTAAAACAAATTCCCGAATGTAACCCTGAAGCTTTTCCCGAATGTAACCTCCAGTCCGATGGTGACTTTGCTTGGGATAGTTTACGATACCAATAGTATTAAAAGTAATTTTCATTACAATTCCCTTCAGCAAGGCCACATTAGTCTTTCGATGCGGGCACTTGACTACTAACGCAGCGACCCGGGTTCGATTCCCGCTGATAGCCTATTTTTTTTTCTTTCTTTTTTTTTTTAAATATCGATACTTAATTATACTGTTCTTGGTGTGTCATGACATAAAAAGAAGGTATAGGGACATTTTTATGTACTCTCAGCATCTTTGATGTGCTCATGCTTTGTTCAGGATCCTGTACATATTTTATGCACACCATAACTAACTAGATTCCTTGGATAACTTGATTAAGTAGATTCTAACATAGAGCATAGCGCTCGATAGATTGATATACCTTTTTTTCCGAGTATACTGTTTTATTTTTCCTAATGTTACTTTTTGGAATTTACATTCGGAAAAAAAGTTATCGATTGTAACCTTTTGGAGGTTACACTCGTAAAAACAAATTCCCGAATGTAACCCTGAAGCTTTTCCCGAATGTAACCTCCAGTCCGATGGTGACTTTGCTTGGGATAGTTTACGATACCAATAGTATTAAAAGTAATTTTCATTACAATTCCCTTCAGCAATGCCACGATAGTCTTTCGTTGCGGGCACTTGACTACTAACGCAGCGACCCGGGTTCGATTCCTGCTGATAGCCTATTTTTTTTTCTTTCTTTTTTTTTTAAATACCGATACTTAATTATACTGTTCTTGGTGTGTCATGACATAAAAAGAAGGTAAAGGGACATTTTTATGTACTCTCAGCATCTTTGATGTGCTCATGCTTTGTTCAGGATCCTGTACATATTTTATGCACACAAGAATTAACTAGATTCCTTGGATAACTTGATTAAGTAGATTCTAACATAGAGCATAGCGCTCGATAGATTGATATACCTTTTTTTTCGAGTATAATTTTTTATTTTTCCTAATGTTACTTTTTGGAATTTACAAAAAAAAAATTATCGATTGTAACCTTTTGGAGGTTACACTCGTAAAACAAATTCCCGAATGTAACCCTGAAGCTTTTCCCGAATGTAACCTCCAGTCCGATGGTGAATTTGCTTGGGATAGTTTACGATACCAATAGTATTAAAAGTAATTTTCATTACAATTCCCTTCAGCAATGCCACGATAGTCTTTCGTTGCGGGCACTTGACTACTAACGCAGCGACCCACGTTCGATTCCCGCTTATAGCCTATTTTTGTTTCTTTTTTTTTTTTTAAATATCGATACTTAATTATACTGTTCTTGGTGTGTCATGACATAAAAAGAAGGTATAGGGACATTTTTATGTACTCTCAGCATCTTTGATGTGCTCATGCTTTGTTCAGGATCCTGTACATATTTTATGCACACAAGAACTAACTAGGTTCCTTGGATAACTTGATTAAGTAGATTTTAACATAGAGCATAGCGCTGGATAGATTGATATACCTTTTTTTCCGAGTATAATGTTTTATTTTTCCTAATGTTACTTTTTGGAATTTACATTCCGAAAAAAAATTATCGATTGTAACCTTTTGGAGGTTACTCTCGTAAAACAAATTCCCGAATGTAACCCTGAAGTTTTTCCCGAATGTAACCTCCAGTCCGATGGTGACTTTGCTTGGGATAGTTTACGATACCAATAGTATTAAAAGTAATTTTCATTACAATTCCCTTCAGCAAGGCCACGTTAGTCTTTCGTTGCGGGCACTTGACTACTAACCCAGCCACCCGGGTTCGAGTCCCGCTGATAGCCTATTTTTTTTTCTTTTTTTTTTTTTTAAATATCGATACTTAATTATACTGTTCTTGGTGTGTCATGACATAAAAAGAAGGTATAGGGACATTTTTATGTACTCTCAGCATCTTTGATGTGCTCATGCTTTGTTCAGGATCCTGTACATATTTTATGCACACAAGAACTAACTAGATTCCTTGGATAACTTGATTAAGTAGATTCTAACATAGAGCATAGCGCTCGAAAAATTGATATACCTTTTTTTCCGAGTATACTGTTTTATTTTTCCTAATGTTACTTTTTGGAATTTACATTCGGAAAAAAAATTATCGATTGTAACCTTTTGGAGGTTACTCTCGTAAAACAAATTCCCGAATGTAACCCTGAAGCTTTTCCCGAATGTAACCTCCAGTCCGATGGTGACTTTGCTTGGGATAGTTTACGATACCAATAGTATTAAAAGTAATTTTCATTACAATTCCCTTCAGCAAGGCCACATTAGTCTTTCGATGCGGGCACTTGACTACTAACGCAGCGACCCGGGTTCGATTCCCGCTGATAGCCTATTTTTTTTTCTTTCTTTTTTTTTTTAAATATCGATACTTAATTATACTGTTCTTGGTGTGTCATGACATAAAAAGAAGGTATAGGGACATTTTTATGTACTCTCAGCATCTTTGATGTGCTCATGCTTTGTTCAGGATCCTGTACATATTTTATGCACACCATAACTAACTAGATTCCTTGGATAACTTGATTAAGTAGATTCTAACATAGAGCATAGCGCTCGATAGATTGATATACCTTTTTTTCCGAGTATACTGTTTTATTTTTCCTAATGTTACTTTTTGGAATTTACATTCGGAAAAAAAGTTATCGATTGTAACCTTTTGGAGGTTACACTCGTAAAAACAAATTCCCGAATGTAACCCTGAAGCTTTTCCCGAATGTAACCTCCAGTCTGATGTTGACTTTGCTTGGGATAGTTTACGATACCAATAGTATCAAAAGTAATTTTCATTACAATTCCCTTCAGCAATGCCACGTTAGTCTTTCGTTGCGGGCACTTGACTACTTACGCAGCGACCCGGGTTCGATTCCCGCTGATAGCCTATTTTTTTTTTCTTTTTTTTTTTTTTTTAAATATCGATACTAAATTATACTGTTCTTGGTGTGTCATGACATAAAAAAAAGGTATAGGGACATTTTTATGTACTCTCAGCATCTTTGATGTGCTCATGCTTTGTTCAGGATCCTGTACATATTTTATGCACACAAGAACTAACTAGATTCCTTGGATAACTTGATTAAGTAGACTCTAACATAGAGCATAGCGCTCGATAGATTGATATACCTTTTTTTTCCGAGTATAATGTTTTATTTTTCCTAATGTTACTTTTTGGATTTTACATTCGGAAAAAAAATTATCGATTGTAACCTTTTGGAGGTTACACTCGTAAAACAAATTCCCGAATGTAACCCTGAAGCTTTTCCCGAATGTAACCTCCAGTCCGATGGTGACTTTGCTTGGGATAGTTTACGATACCAATAGTATTAAAAGTAATTTTCATTACAATTCCCTTCAGCAATGCCACGTTAGTCTTTCGTTGCGGGCACTTGACTACTAACGCAGCGACCCGGGTTCGATTCCCGCTGATAGCCTATTTTTTTTTTTCTTTATTTCTTTTTTAAAATATCGATACTTAATTATACTGTTCTTGGTGTGTCATGATAAAAAGAAGGTATAGGGACATTTTTATGTACTCTCAGCATCTTTGATGTGCTCATTCTTTGTTCAGGATCGTGTACATATTTTATGCACACAAGAACTAACTAGATTCCTTGGATAACTTGATTAAGTAGATTCTAACATAGAGCATAGCGCTCGATAGATTGATATACCTTTTTTTCCTAGTATACTGTTTTATTTTTTACTAATGTTACTTTTTGGAATTTACATTCGGAAAAAAATTATCGATTGTAACCTTTTGGAGGTTACACTCGTAAAACAAATTCCCGAATGTAACCCTGAAGCTTTTCCCGAATGTAACCTCCAGTCCGATGGTGACTTTGCTTGGGATAGTTTACGATACCAATAGTATTAAAAGTAATTTTCGTTACAATTCCCTTCAGCAATTCCACGTTAGTCTTTCGTTGCGGGCACTTGACTACTAACGCAGCGACCCGGGTTCGATTCCCGCTGATAGCCTATTTTTGTTTCTTTTTTTTTTTTTAAATATCGATACTTAATTATACTGTTCTTGGTGTGTCATGACATAAAAAGAAGGTATAGGGACATTTTTATGTACTCTCAGCATCTTTGATGTGCTCATGCTTTGTTCAGGATCCTGTACATATTTTATGCACACAAGAACTAACTAGATTCCTTGGATAACTTGATTAAGTAGATTCTAACATAGAGCATAGCGCTCGAAAAATTGATATACCTTTTTTTCCGAGTATACTGTTTTATTTTTCCTAATGTTACTTTTTGGAATTTACATTCGGAAAAAAAAATATCGATTGTAACCTTTTGGAGGTTACTCTCGTAAAACAAATTCCCGAATGTAACCCTGAAGCTTTTCCCGAATGTAACCTCCAGTCCGATGGTGACTTTGCTTGGGATAGTTTACGATACCAATAGTATTAAAAGTAATTTTCATTACAATTCCCTTCAGCAAGGCCACATTAGTCTTTCGATGCGGGCACTTGACTACTAACGCAGCGACCCGGGTTCGATTCCCGCTGATAGCCTATTTTTTTTTCTTTCTTTTTTTTTTTAAATATCGATACTTAATTATACTGTTCTTGGTGTGTCATGACATAAAAAGAAGGTATAGGGACATTTTTATGTACTCTCAGCATCTTTGATGTGCTCATGCTTTGTTCAGGATCCTGTACATATTTTATGCACACCATAACTAACTAGATTCCTTGGATAACTTGATTAAGTAGATTCTAACATAGAGCATAGCGCTCGATAGATTGATATACCTTTTTTTCCGAGTATACTGTTTTATTTTTCCTAATGTTACTTTTTGGAATTTACATTCGGAAAAAAAGTTATCGATTGTAACCTTTTGGAGGTTACACTCGTAAAAACAAATTCCCGAATGTAACCCTGAAGCTTTTCCCGAATGTAACCTCCAGTCTGATGGTGACTTTGCTTGGGATAGTTTACGATACCAATAGTATCAAAAGTAATTTTCATTACAATTCCCTTCAGCAATGCCACGTTAGTCTTTCGTTGCGGGCACTTGACTACTTACGCAGCGACCCGGGTTCGATTCCCGCTGATAGCCTATTTTTTTTTAAAATATCGATACTTAATTATACTGTTCTTGGTGTGTCATGACATAAAAAGAAGGTATAGGGACATTTTTATGTACTCTCAGCATCTTTGATGTGCTCATGCTTTGTTCAGGATCCTGTACATATTTTATGCACACAAGAACTAACTAGATTCCTTGGATAACTTGATTAAGTAGATTCTAACATAGAGCATAGCGCTCGATAGATTGATATACCTTTTTTTTCCGAGTATAATGTTTTATTTTTCCTAATGTTACTTTTTGGATTTTACATTCGGAAAAAAAATTATCGATTGTAACCTTTTGGAGGTTACACTCGTAAAACAAATTCCCGAATGTAACCCTGAAGCTTTTCCCGAATGTAACCTCCAGTCCGATGGTGACTTTGCTTGGGATAGTTTACGATACCAATAGTATTAAAAGTAATTTTCATTACAATTCCCTTCAGCAATGCCACGTTAGTCTTTCGTTGCGGGCACTTGACTACTAACGCAGCGACCCGGGTTCGATTCCCGCTGATAGCCTATTTTTTTTTCTTTATTTCTTTTTTAAAATATCGATACTTAATTATACTGTTCTTGGTGTGTCATGATAAAAAGAAGGTATAGGGACATTTTTATGTACTCTCAGCATCTTTGATGTGCTCATGCTTTGTTCAGGATCCTGTACATATTTTATGCACACCATAACTAACTAGATTCCTTGGATAACTTGATTAAGTAGATTCTAACATAGAGCATAGCGCTCGATAGATTGATATACCTTTTTTTCCGAGTATACTGTTTTATTTTTCCTAATGTTACTTTTTGGAATTTACATTCGGAAAAAAAGTTATCGATTGTAACCTTTTGGAGGTTACACTCGTAAAAACAAATTCCCGAATGTAACCCTGAAGCTTTTCCCGAATGTAACCTCCAGTCTGATGGTGACTTTGCTTGGGATAGTTTACGATACCAATAGTATCAAAAGTAATTTTCATTACAATTCCCTTCAGCAATGCCACGTTAGTCTTTCGTTGCGTTCACTTGACTACTTACGCAGCGACCCGGGTTCGATTCCCGCTGATAGCCTATTTTTTTTTCTTTTTTTTTTTTTAAATATCGATACTTAATTATACTGTTCTTGGTGTGTCATGACATAAAAAGAAGGTATAGGGACATTTTTATGTACTCTCAGCATCTTTGATGTGCTCATGCTTTGTTCAGGATCCTGTACATATTTTATGCACACAAGAACTAACTAGATTCCTTGGATAACTTGATTTAGTAGATTTTAACATAGAGCATAGCGCTCGATAGATTGATATACCTTTTTTTTCCGAGTATAATGTTTTATTTTTCCTAATGTTACTTTTTGGATTTTACATTCGGAAAAAAAATTATCGATTGTAACCTTTTGGAGGTTACACTCGTAAAACAAATTCCCGAATGTAACCCTGAAGCTTTTCCCGAATGTAACCTCCAGTCCGATGGTGACTTTGCTTGGGATAGTTTACGATACCAATAGTATTAAAAGTAATTTTCATTACAATTCCCTTCAGCAAGGCCACATTAGTCTTTCGATGCGGGCACTTGACTACTAACGCAGCGACCCGGGTTCGATTCCCGCTGATAGCCTATTTTTTTTTTTCTTTCTTTTTTTTTTTAAATATCGATACTTAATTATACTGTTCTTGGTGTGTCATGACATAAAAAGAAGGTATAGGGACATTTTTATGTACTCTCAGCATCTTTGATGTGCTCATGCTTTGTTCAGGATCCTGTACATATTTTATGCACACCATAACTAACTAGATTCCTTGGATAACTTGATTAAGTAGATTCTAACATAGAGCATAGCGCTCGATAGATTGATATACCTTTTTTTCCGAGTATACTGTTTTATTTTTCCTAATGTTACTTTTTGGAATTTACATTCGGAAAAAAAGTTATCGATTGTAACCTTTTGGAGGTTACACTCGTAAAAACAAATTCCCGAATGTAACCCTGAAGCTTTTCCCGAATGTAACCTCCAGTCTGATGGTGACTTTGCTTGGGATAGTTTACGATACCAATAGTATTAAAAGTAATTTTCATTACAATTCCCTTCAGCAATTCCACGTTAGTCTTTCGTTGCGGGCACTTGACTACTAACGCAGCGACCCGGGTTCGATTCCCGCTGATAGCCTATTTTTTTTTCTTTATTTCTTTTTTAAAATATCGATACTTAATTATACTGTTCTTGGTGTGTCATGATAAAAAGAAGGTATAGGGACATTTTTATGTACTCTCAGCATCTTTGATGTGCTCATGCTTTGTTCAGGATCCTGTACATATTTTATGCACACAAGAACTAACTAGATTCCTTGGATAACTTGATTAAGTAGATTCTAACATAGAGCATAGCGCTCGATAGATTGATATACCTTTTTTTCCTAGTATACTGTTTTATTTTTTACTAATGTTACTTTTTGGAATTTACATTCGGAAAAAAATTATCGATTGTAACCTTTTGGAGGTTACACTCGTAAAACAAATTCCCGAATGTAACCCTGAAGCTTTTCCCGAATGTAACCTCCAGTCCGATGGTGACTTTGCTTGGGATAGTTTACGATACCAATAGTATTAAAAGTAATTTTCATTACAATTCCCTTCAGCAATACCACGTTAGTCTTTCGTTGCGGGCACTTGACTACTAACGCAGCGACCCGGGTTCGATTCCCGCTGATAGCCTATTTTTTTTTCTTTCTTTTTTTTTTTAAATATCGATACTTAATTATACTGTTCTTGGTGTGTCATGACATAAAAAGAAGGTATAGGGACATTTTTATGTACTCTCAGCATCTTTGATGTGCTCATGCTTTGTTCAGGATCCTGTACATATTTTATGCACACCATAACTAACTAGATTCCTTGGATAACTTGATTAAGTAGATTCTAACATAGAGCATAGCGCTCGATAGATTGATATACCTTTTTTTCCGAGTATACTGTTTTATTTTTCCTAATGTTACTTTTTGGAATTTACATTCGGAAAAAAAGTTATCGATTGTAACCTTTTGGAGGTTACACTCGTAAAAACAAATTCCCGAATGTAACCCTGAAGCTTTTCCCGAATGTAACCTCCAGTCTGATGGTGACTTTGCTTGGGATAGTTTACGATACCAATAGTATCAAAAGTAATTTTCATTACAATTCCCTTCAGCAATGCCACGTTAGTCTTTCGTTGCGGGCACTTGACTACTTACGCAGCGACCCGGGTTCGATTCCCGCTGATAGCCTATTTTTTTTTAAAATATCGATACTTAATTATACTGTTCTTGGTGTGTCATGACATAAAAAGAAGGTATAGGGACATTTTTATGTACTCTCAGCATCTTTGATGTGCTCATGCTTTGTTCAGGATCCTGTACATATTTTATGCACACAAGAACTAACTAGATTCCTTGGATAACTTGATTAAGTAGATTCTAACATAGAGCATAGCGCTCGATAGATTGATATACCTTTTTTTTCCGAGTATAATGTTTTATTTTTCCTAATGTTACTTTTTGGATTTTACATTCGGAAAAAAAATTATCGATTGTAACCTTTTGGAGGTTACACTCGTAAAACAAATTCCCGAATGTAACCCTGAAGCTTTTCCCGAATGTAACCTCCAGTCCGATGGTGACTTTGCTTGGGATAGTTTACGATACCAATAGTATTAAAAGTAATTTTCATTACAATTCCCTTCAGCAATGCCACGTTAGTCTTTCGTTGCGGGCACTTGACTACTAACGCAGCGACCCGGGTTCGATTCCCGCTGATAGCCTATTTTTTTTTCTTTATTTCTTTTTTAAAATATCGATACTTAATTATACTGTTCTTGGTGTGTCATGATAAAAAGAAGGTATAGGGACATTTTTATGTACTCTCAGCATCTTTGATGTGCTCATGCTTTGTTCAGGATCCTGTACATATTTTATGCACACCATAACTAACTAGATTCCTTGGATAACTTGATTAAGTAGATTCTAACATAGAGCATAGCGCTCGATAGATTGATATACCTTTTTTTCCGAGTATACTGTTTTATTTTTCCTAATGTTACTTTTTGGAATTTACATTCGGAAAAAAAGTTATCGATTGTAACCTTTTGGAGGTTACACTCGTAAAAACAAATTCCCGAATGTAACCCTGAAGCTTTTCCCGAATGTAACCTCCAGTCTGATGGTGACTTTGCTTGGGATAGTTTACGATACCAATAGTATCAAAAGTAATTTTCATTACAATTCCCTTCAGCAATGCCACGTTAGTCTTTCGTTGCGTTCACTTGACTACTTACGCAGCGACCCGGGTTCGATTCCCGCTGATAGCCTATTTTTTTTTCTTTTTTTTTTTTTTTAAATATCGATACTTAATTATACTGTTCTTGGTGTGTCATGACATAAAAAGAAGGTATAGGGACATTTTTATGTACTCTCAGCATCTTTGATGTGCTCATGCTTTGTTCAGGATCCTGTACATATTTTATGCACACAAGAACTAACTAGATTCCTTGGATAACTTGATTTAGTAGATTTTAACATAGAGCATAGCGCTCGATAGATTGATATACCTTTTTTTTCCGAGTATAATGTTTTATTTTTCCTAATGTTACTTTTTGGATTTTACATTCGGAAAAAAAATTATCGATTGTAACCTTTTGGAGGTTACACTCGTAAAACAAATTCCCGAATGTAACCCTGAAGCTTTTCCCGAATGTAACCTCCAGTCCGATGGTGACTTTGCTTGGGATAGTTTACGATACCAATAGTATTAAAAGTAATTTTCATTACAATTCCCTTCAGCAAGGCCACATTAGTCTTTCGATGCGGGCACTTGACTACTAACGCAGCGACCCGGGTTCGATTCCCGCTGATAGCCTATTTTTTTTTCTTTCTTTTTTTTTTTAAATATCGATACTTAATTATACTGTTCTTGGTGTGTCATGACATAAAAAGAAGGTATAGGGACATTTTTATGTACTCTCAGCATCTTTGATGTGCTCATGCTTTGTTCAGGATCCTGTACATATTTTATGCACACCATAACTAACTAGATTCCTTGGATAACTTGATTAAGTAGATTCTAACATAGAGCATAGCGCTCGATAGATTGATATACCTTTTTTTCCGAGTATACTGTTTTATTTTTCCTAATGTTACTTTTTGGAATTTACATTCGGAAAAAAAGTTATCGATTGTAACCTTTTGGAGGTTACACTCGTAAAAACAAATTCCCGAATGTAACCCTGAAGCTTTTCCCGAATGTAACCTCCAGTCTGATGGTGACTTTGCTTGGGATAGTTTACGATACCAATAGTATTAAAAGTAATTTTCATTACAATTCCCTTCAGCAATTCCACGTTAGTCTTTCGTTGCGGGCACTTGACTACTAACGCAGCGACCCGGGTTCGATTCCCGCTGATAGCCTATTTTTTTTTCTTTATTTCTTTTTTAAAATATCGATACTTAATTATACTGTTCTTGGTGTGTCATGATAAAAAGAAGGTATAGGGACATTTTTATGTACTCTCAGCATCTTTGATGTGCTCATGCTTTGTTCAGGATCCTGTACATATTTTATGCACACAAGAACTAACTAGATTCCTTGGATAACTTGATTAAGTAGATTCTAACATAGAGCATAGCGCTCGATAGATTGATATACCTTTTTTTCCTAGTATACTGTTTTATTTTTTACTAATGTTACTTTTTGGAATTTACATTCGGAAAAAAATTATCGATTGTAACCTTTTGGAGGTTACACTCGTAAAACAAATTCCCGAATGTAACCCTGAAGCTTTTCCCGAATGTAACCTCCAGTCCGATGGTGACTTTGCTTGGGATAGTTTACGATACCAATAGTATTAAAAGTAATTTTCATTACAATTCCCTTCAGCAATACCACGTTAGTCTTTCGTTGCGGGCACTTGACTACTAACGCAGCGACCCGGGTTCGATTCCCGCTGATAGCCTATTTTTTTTTCTTTCTTTTTTTTAAATATCGATACTTAATTATACTGTTCTTGGTGTGTCATGACATAAAAAGAAGGTATAAGGACATTTTTATGTACTCTCAGCATCTTTGATGTGCTCATGCTTTGTTCAGGATCCTGTACATATTTTATGCACACAAGAACTAACTAGATTCCTTGGATAACTTGATTAAGTAGATTCTAAATAGAGCATAGCGCTCGATAGATTGATATACCTTTTTTTCCAAGTATACTGTTTTATTTTTCCTAATGTTACTTTTTGGAATTTACATTCGGAAAAAAATTATCGATTGTAACCTTTTGGAGGTTACACTCGTAAAACAAATTCCCGAATGTAACCCTGAAGCTTTTCCCGAATGTAACCTCCAGTACGATGGTGACTTTGCTTGGGATAGGTTACGATACCAATAGTATTAAAAGTAATTTTCATTACAATTCCCTTCAGCAATGCCACGTTAGTCTTTCGTTGCGGGCACTTGACTACTAACGCAGCGACCCGGGTTCGATTCCCGCTGATAGCCTATTTTTTTTTTCTTTATTTCTTTTTTAAAATATCGATACTTAATTATACTGTTCTTGGTGTGTCATGACATAAAAAGAAGGTATAGGGACATTTTTATGTACTCTCAGCATCTTTGATGTGCTCATGCTTTGTTCAGGATCCTGTACATATTTTATGCACACAAGAACTAACTAGATTCCTTAGATAACTTGATTAAGTAGATTCTAACATAGAGCATAGCGCTCGATAGATTGATATACCTTTTTTTCCTAGTATACTGTTTTATTTTTTACTAATGTTACTTTTTGGAATTTACATTCGGAAAAAAATTATCGATTGTAACCTTTTGGAGGTTACACTCGTAAAACAAATTCCCGAATGTAACCCTGAAGCTTTTCCCGAATGTAACCTCCAGTCCGATGGTGACTTTGCTTAGAATAGTTTACGATACCAATAGTATTAAAAGTAATTTTCATTACAATTCCCTTCAGCAATACCACGTTAGTCTTTCGTTGCGGGCACTTGACTACTAACGCAGTGACCCGGGTTCGATTCCCGCTGATAGCCTATTTTTTTTTCTTTCTTTTTTTTTAAATATCGATACTTAATTATACTGTTCTTGGTGTGTCATGACATAAAAAGAAGGTATAGGGACATTTTTATGTACTCTCAGCATCTTTGATGTGCTCATGCTTTGTTCAGGATCCTGTACATATTTTATGCACACAAGAACTAACTAGATTCCTTGGATAACTTGATTTAGTAGATTTTAACATAGAGCATAGCGCTCGATAGATTGATATACCTTTTTTTTCCGAGTATAATGTTTTATTTTTCCTAATGTTACTTTTTGGATTTTACATTCGGAAAAAAAATTATCGATTGTAACCTTTTGGAGGTTACACTCGTAAAACAAATTCCCGAATGTAACCCTGAAGCTTTTCCCGAATGTAACCTCCAGTCCGATGGTGACTTTGCTTGGGATAGTTTACGATACCAATAGTATTAAAAGTAATTTTCATTACAATTCCCTTCAGCAAGGCCACATTAGTCTTTCGATGCGGGCACTTGACTACTAACGCAGCGACCCGGGTTCGATTCCCGCTGATAGCCTATTTTTTTTTCTTTCTTTTTTTTTTTAAATATCGATACTTAATTATACTGTTCTTGGTGTGTCATGACATAAAAAGAAGGTATAGGGACATTTTTATGTACTCTCAGCATCTTTGATGTGCTCATGCTTTGTTCAGGATCCTGTACATATTTTATGCACACCATAACTAACTAGATTCCTTGGATAACTTGATTAAGTAGATTCTAACATAGAGCATAGCGCTCGATAGATTGATATACCTTTTTTTCCGAGTATACTGTTTTATTTTTCCTAATGTTACTTTTTGGAATTTACATTCGGAAAAAAAGTTATCGATTGTAACCTTTTGGAGGTTACACTCGTAAAAACAAATTCCCGAATGTAACCCTGAAGCTTTTCCCGAATGTAACCTCCAGTCTGATGGTGACTTTGCTTGGGATAGTTTACGATACCAATAGTATTAAAAGTAATTTTCATTACAATTCCCTTCAGCAATTCCACGTTAGTCTTTCGTTGCGGGCACTTGACTACTAACGCAGCGACCCGGGTTCGATTCCCGCTGATAGCCTATTTTTTTTTCTTTATTTCTTTTTTAAAATATCGATACTTAATTATACTGTTCTTGGTGTGTCATGATAAAAAGAAGGTATAGGGACATTTTTATGTACTCTCAGCATCTTTGATGTGCTCATGCTTTGTTCAGGATCCTGTACATATTTTATGCACACAAGAACTAACTAGATTCCTTGGATAACTTGATTAAGTAGATTCTAACATAGAGCATAGCGCTCGATAGATTGATATACCTTTTTTTCCTAGTATACTGTTTTATTTTTTACTAATGTTACTTTTTGGAATTTACATTCGGAAAAAAATTATCGATTGTAACCTTTTGGAGGTTACACTCGTAAAACAAATTCCCGAATGTAACCCTGAAGCTTTTCCCGAATGTAACCTCCAGTCCGATGGTGACTTTGCTTGGGATAGTTTACGATACCAATAGTATTAAAAGTAATTTTCATTACAATTCCCTTCAGCAATACCACGTTAGTCTTTCGTTGCGGGCACTTGACTACTAACGCAGCGACCCGGGTTCGATTCCCGCTGATAGCCTATTTTTTTTTCTTTCTTTTTTTTAAATATCGATACTTAATTATACTGTTCTTGGTGTGTCATGACATAAAAAGAAGGTATAAGGACATTTTTATGTACTCTCAGCATCTTTGATGTGCTCATGCTTTGTTCAGGATCCTGTACATATTTTATGCACACAAGAACTAACTAGATTCCTTGGATAACTTGATTAAGTAGATTCTAAATAGAGCATAGCGCTCGATAGATTGATATACCTTTTTTTCCAAGTATACTGTTTTATTTTTCCTAATGTTACTTTTTGGAATTTACATTCGGAAAAAAATTATCGATTGTAACCTTTTGGAGGTTACACTCGTAAAACAAATTCCCGAATGTAACCCTGAAGCTTTTCCCGAATGTAACCTCCAGTACGATGGTGACTTTGCTTGGGATAGGTTACGATACCAATAGTATTAAAAGTAATTTTCATTACAATTCCCTTCAGCAATGCCACGTTAGTCTTTCGTTGCGGGCACTTGACTACTAACGCAGCGACCCGGGTTCGATTCCCGCTGATAGCCTATTTTTTTTTTCTTTATTTCTTTTTTAAAATATCGATACTTAATTATACTGTTCTTGGTGTGTCATGACATAAAAAGAAGGTATAGGGACATTTTTATGTACTCTCAGCATCTTTGATGTGCTCATGCTTTGTTCAGGATCCTGTACATATTTTATGCACACAAGAACTAACTAGATTCCTTAGATAACTTGATTAAGTAGATTCTAACATAGAGCATAGCGCTCGATAGATTGATATACCTTTTTTTCCTAGTATACTGTTTTATTTTTTACTAATGTTACTTTTTGGAATTTACATTCGGAAAAAAATTATCGATTGTAACCTTTTGGAGGTTACACTCGTAAAACAAATTCCCGAATGTAACCCTGAAGCTTTTCCCGAATGTAACCTCCAGTCCGATGGTGACTTTGCTTAGAATAGTTTACGATACCAATAGTATTAAAAGTAATTTTCATTACAATTCCCTTCAGCAATACCACGTTAGTCTTTCGTTGCGGGCACTTGACTACTAACGCAGTGACCCGGGTTCGATTCCCGCTGATAGCCTATTTTTTTTTCTTTCTTTTTTTTTAAATATCGATACTTAATTATACTGTTCTTGGTGTGTCATGACATAAAAAGAAGGTATAAGGACATTTTTATGTACTCTCAGCATCTTTGATGTGCTCATGCTTTGTTCAGGATCCTGTACATATTTTATGCACACAAGAACTAACTAGATTCCTTGGATAACTTGATTAAGTAGATTCTAAATAGAGCATAGCGCTCGATAGATTGATATACCTTTTTTTCCAAGTATACTGTTTTATTTTTCCTAATGTTACTTTTTGGAATTTACATTCGGAAAAAAAATTATCGATTGTAACCTTTTGGAGGTTACACTCGTAAAACAAATTCCCGAATGTAACCCTGAAGCTTTTCCCGAATGTAACCTCCAGTCTGATGGTGACTTTGCTTGGGATAGTTTACGATACCAATAGTATTAAAAGTAATTTTCATTACAATTCCCTTCAGCAATTCCACGTTAGTCTTTCGTTGCGGGCACTTGACTACTAACGCAGCGACCCGGGTTCGATTCCCGATAATAGCCTATTTTTTTTTTTTCTTTATTTTTTTTTTTTAATATCGATACTTAATTATACTGTTCTTGGTGTGTCATGACATAAAAAGAAGGTATAAGGACATTTTTATGTACTCTCAGCATCTTTGATGTGCTCATGCTTTGTTCAGGATCCTGTACATATTTTATGCACACAAGAACTAACTAGATTCCTTGGATAACTTGATTAAGTAGATTCTAAATAGAGCATAGCGCTCGATAGATTGATATACCTTTTTTTCCAAGTATACTGTTTTATTTTTCCTAATGTTACATTTTGGAATTTACATTCGGAAAAAAAATTATCGATTGTAACCTTTTGGAGGTTACACTCGTAAAACAAATTCCCGAATGTAACCCTGAAGCTTTTCCCGAATGTAACCTCCAGTCTGATGGTGACTTTGCTTGGGATAGTTTACGATACCAATAGTATTAAAAGTAATTTTCATTACAATTCCCTTCAGCAATTCCACGTTAGTCTTTCGTTGCGGGCACTTGACTACTAACGCAGCGACCCGGGTTCGATTCCCGATAATAGCCTATTTTTTTTTTTCTTTATTTTTTTTTTTAATATCGATACTTAATTATACTGTTCTTGGTGTGTCATGACATAAAAAGAAGGTATAGGGACATTTTTATGTACTCTCAGCATCTTTGATGTGCTCATGCTTTGTTCAGGATCCTGTACATATTTTATGCACACAAGAACTAACTAGATTCCTTGGATAACTTGATTAAGTAGATTCTAACATAGAGCATAGCGCTCGAAAGATTGATATACCTTTTTTTCCTAGTATACTGTTTTATTTTTTACTAATGTTACTTTTTGGAATTTACATTCGGAAAAAAATTATCGATTGTAACCTTTTGGAGGTTACACTCGTAAAACAAATTCCCGAATGTAACCCTGAAGCTTTTCCCGAATGTAACCTCCAGTCCGATGGTGACTTTGCTTGGGATAGTTTACGATACCAATAGTATTAAAAGTAATTTTCATTACAATTCCCTTCAGCAATACCACGTTAGTCTTTCGTTGCGGGCACTTGACTACTAACGCAGCGACCCGGGTTCGATTCCCGCTGATAGCCTATTTTTTTTTCTTTCTTTTTTTTTAAATATCGATACTTAATTATACTGTTCTTGGTGTGTCATGACATAAAAAGAAGGTATAAGGACATTTTTATGTACTCTCAGCATCTTTGATGTGCTCATGCTTTGTTCAGGATCCTGTACATATTTTATGCACACAAGAACTAACTAGATTCCTTGGATAACTTGATTAAGTAGATTCTAAATAGAGCATAGCGCTCGATAGATTGATATACCTTTTTTTCCAAGTATACTGTTTTATTTTTCCTAATGTCACTTTTTGGAATTTACATTCGGAAAAAAAATTATCGATTGTAACCTTTTGGAGGTTACACTCGTAAAACAAATTCCCGAATGTAACCCTGAAGCTTTTCCCGAATGTAACCTCCAGTCTGATGGTGACTTTGCTTGGGATAGTTTACGATACCAATAGTATTAAAAGTAATTTTCATTACAATTCCCTTCAGCAATACCACGTTAGTCTTTCGTTGCGGGCACTTGACTACTAACGCAGCGACCCGGGTTCGATTCCCGCTGATAGCCTATTTTTTTTTCTTTCTTTTTTTTTAAATATCGATACTTAATTATACTGTTCTTGGTGTGTCATGACATAAAAAGAAGGTATAAGGACATTTTTATGTACTCTCAGCATCTTTGATGTGCTCATGCTTTGTTCAGGATCCTGTACATATTTTATGCACACAAGAACTAACTAGATTCCTTGGATAACTTGATTAAGTAGATTCTAAATAGAGCATAGCGCTCGATAGATTGATATACCTTTTTTTCCAAGTATACTGTTTTATTTTTCCTAATGTTACTTTTTGGAATTTACATTCGGAAAAAAAATTATCGATTGTAACCTTTTGGAGGTTACACTCGTAAAACAAATTCCCGAATGTAACCCTGAAGCTTTTCCCGAATGTAACCTCCAGTCCCATGGTGACTTTGCTTGGGATAGTTTACGATACCAATAGTATTAAAAGTAATTTTCGTTACAATTCCCTTCAGCAATTCCACGTTAGTCTTTCGTTGCGGGCACTTGACTACTAACGCAGCGACCCGGGTTCGATTCCCGCTGATAGCCTATTTTTGTTTCTTTTTTTTTTTTTTAAATATCGATACTTAATTATACTGTTCTTGGTGTGTCATGACATAAAAAGAAGGTATAGGGACATTTTTATGTACTCTCAGCATCTTTGATGTGCTCATGCTTTGTTCAGGATCCTGTACATATTTTATGCACACAAGAACTAACTAGATTCCTTGGATAACTTGATTAAGTAGATTCTAACATAGAGCATAGCGCTCGAAAAATTGATATACCTTTTTTTCCGAGTATACTGTTTTATTTTTCCTAATGTTACTTTTTGGAATTTACATTCGGAAAAAAAGTTATCGATTGTAACCTTTTGGAGGTTACACTCGTAAAAACAAATTCCCGAATGTAACCCTGAAGCTTTTCCCGAATGTAACCTCCAGTCTGATGGTGACTTTGCTTGGGATAGTTTACGATACCAATAGTATCAAAAGTAATTTTCATTACAATTCCCTTCAGCAATGCCACGTTAGTCTTTCGTTGCGGGCACTTGACTACTTACGCAGCGACCCGGGTTCGATTCCCGCTGATAGCCTATTTTTTTTTCTTTTTTTTTTTTTTAAATATCGATACTTAATTATACTGTTCTTGGTGTGTCATGACATAAAAAGAAGGTATAGGGACATTTTTATGTACTCTCAGCATCTTTGATGTGCTCATGCTTTGTTCAGGATCCTGTACATATTTTATGCACACAAGAACTAACTAGATTCCTTGGATAACTTGATTAAGTAGATTCTAACATAGAGCATAGCGCTCGATAGATTGATATACCTTTTTTTTCCGAGTATAATGTTTTATTTTTCCTAATGTTACTTTTTGGATTTTACATTCGGAAAAAAAATTATCGATTGTAACCTTTTGGAGGTTACACTCGTAAAACAAATTCCCGAATGTAACCCTGAAGCTTTTCCCGAATGTAACCTCCAGTCCGATGGTGACTTTGCTTGGGATAGTTTACGATACCAATAGTATTAAAAGTAATTTTCATTACAATTCCCTTCAGCAATGCCACGTTAGTCTTTCGTTGCGGGCACTTGACTACTAACGCAGCGACCCGGGTTCGATTCCCGCTGATAGCCTATTTTTTTTTTCTTTATTTCTTTTTTAAAATATCGATACTTAATTATACTGTTCTTGGTGTGTCATGATAAAAAGAAGGTATAGGGACATTTTTATGTACTCTCAGCATCTTTGATGTGCTCATTCTTTGTTCAGGATCCTGTACATATTTTATGCACACAAGAACTAACTAGATTCCTTGGATAACTTGATTAAGTAGATTTTAACATAGAGCATAGCGCTCGATAGATTGATATACCTTTTTTTCCTAGTATACTGTTTTATTTTTTACTAATGTTACTTTTTGGAATTTACATTCGGAAAAAAATTATCGATTGTAACCTTTTGGAGGTTACACTCGTAAAACAAATTCCCGAATGTAACCCTGAAGCTTTTCCCGAATGTAACCTCCAGTCCGATGGTGACTTTGCTTGGGATAGTTTACGATACCAATAGTATTAAAAGTAATTTTCATTACAATTCCCTTCAGCAATACCACGTTAGTCTTTCGTTGCGGGCACTTGACTACTAACGCAGCGACCCGGGTTCGATTCCCGCTGATAGCCTATTTTTTTTTCTTTCTTTTTTTTTTAAATATCGATACTTAATTATACTGTTCTTGGTGTGTCATGACATAAAAAGAAGGTATAAGGACATTTTTATGTACTCTCAGCATCTTTGATGTGCTCATGCTTTGTTCAGGATCCTGTACATATTTTATGCACACAAGAACTAACTAGATTCCTTGGATAACTTGATTAAGTAGATTCTAAATAGAGCATAGCGCTCGATAGATTGATATACCTTTTTTTCCAAGTATACTGTTTTATTTTTCCTAATGTTACTTTTTGGAATTTACATTCGGAAAAAAAATTATCGATTGTAACCTTTTGGAGGTTACACTCGTAAAACAAATTCCCGAATGTAACCCTGAAGCTTTTCCCGAATGTAACCTCCAGTCCCATGGTGACTTTGCTTGGGATAGTTTACGATACCAATAGTATTAAAAGTAATTTTCGTTACAATTCCCTTCAGCAATTCCACGTTAGTCTTTCGTTGCGGGCACTTGACTACTAACGCAGCGACCCGGGTTCGATTCCCGCTGATAGCCTATTTTTGTTTCTTTTTTTTTTTTTAAATATCGATACTTAATTATACTGTTCTTGGTGTGTCATGACATAAAAAGAAGGTATAGGGACATTTTTATGTACTCTCAGCATCTTTGATGTGCTCATGCTTTGTTCAGGATCCTGTACATATTTTATGCACACAAGAACTAACTAGATTCCTTGTATAACTTGATTAAGTAGATTCTAACATAGAGCATAGCGCTCGAAAAATTGATATACCTTTTTTTCCGAGTATACTGTTTTATTTTTCCTAATGTTACTTTTTGGAATTTACATTCGGAAAAAAAGTTATCGATTGTAACCTTTTGGAGGTTACACTCGTAAAAACAAATTCCCGAATGTAACCCTGAAGCTTTTCCCGAATGTAACCTCCAGTCTGATGGTGACTTTGCTTGGGATAGTTTACGATACCAATAGTATTAAAAGTAATTTTCATTACAATTCCCTTCAGCAATGCCACGTTAGTCTTTCGTTGCGGGCACTTGACTACTAACGCAGCGACCCGGGTTCGATTCCCGCTGATAGCCTATTTTTTTTTTTCATTATTTCTTTTTTAAAATATCGATACTTAATTATACTGTTCTTGGTGTGTCATGATAAAAAGAAGGTATAGGGACATTTTTATGTACTCTCAGCATCTTTGATGTGCTCATTCTTTGTTCAGGATCCTGTACATATTTTATGCACACAAGAACTAACTAGATTCCTTGGATAACTTGATTAAGTAGATTCTAACATAGAGCATAGCGCTCGATAGATTGATATACCTTTTTTTCCTAGTATACTTTTTTACTAATGTTACTTTTTGGAATTTACATTCGGAAAAAAATTATCGATTGTAACCTTTTGGAGGTTACACTCGTAAAACAAATTCCCGAATGTAACCTCCAGTCCGATGGTGACTTTGCTTGGGATAGTTTACGATACCAATAGTATTAAAAGTAATTTTCATTACAATTCCCTTCAGCAATACCACGTTAGTCTTTCGTTGCGGGCACTTGACTACTAACGCAGCTACCCGGGTTCGATTCCCGCTGATAGCCTATTTTTTTTTCTTTCTTTTTTTTTAAATATCGATACTTAATTATACTGTTCTTGGTGTCTCATGACATAAAAAGAAGGTATAGGGACATTTTTATGTACTCTCAGCATCTTTGATGTGCTCATGCTTTGTTCAGGATCCTGTACATATTTTATGCACACCATAACTAACTAGATTCCTTGGATAACTTGATTAAGTAGATTCTAACATAGAGCATAGCGCTCGATAGATTGATATACCTTTTTTTCCGAGTATACTGTTTTATTTTTCCTAATGTTACTTTTTGGAATTTACATTCGGAAAAAAAGTTATCGATTGTAACCTTTTGGAGGTTACACTCGTAAAAACAAATTCCCGAATGTAACCCTGAAGCTTTTCCCGAATGTAACCTCCAGTCTGATGGTGACTTTGCTTGGGATAGTTTACGATACCAATAGTATCAAAAGTAATTTTCATTACAATTCCCTTCAGCAATGCCACGTTAGTCTTTCGTTGCGGGCACTTGACTACTTACGCAGCGACCCGGGTTCGATTCCCGCTGATAGCCTATTTTTTTTTCTTTTTTTTTTTTTTTAAATATCGATACTTAATTATACTGTTCTTGGTGTGTCATGACATAAAAAGAAGGTATAGGGACATTTTTATGTACTCTCAGCATCTTTGATGTGCTCATGCTTTGTTCAGGATCCTGTACATATTTTATGCACACAAGAACTAACTAGATTCCTTGGATAACTTGATTAAGTAGATTCTAACATAGAGCATAGCGCTCGATAGATTGATATACCTTTTTTTTCCGAGTATAATGTTTTATTTTTCCTAATGTTACTTTTTGGATTTTACATTCGGAAAAAAAATTATCGATTGTAACCTTTTGGAGGTTACACTCGTAAAACAAATTCCCGAATGTAACCCTGAAGCTTTTCCCGAATGTAACCTCCAGTCCGATGGTGACTTTGCTTGGGATAGTTTACGATACCAATAGTATTAAAAGTAATTTTCATTACAATTCCCTTCAGCAATACCACGTTAGTCTTTCGTTGCGGGCACTTGACTACTAACGCAGCGACCCGGGTTCGATTCCCGCTGATAGCCTATTTTTTTTTCTTTCTTTTTTTTAAATATCGATACTTAATTATACTGTTCTTGGTGTGTCATGACATAAAAAGAAGGTATAAGGACATTGTTATGTACTCTCAGCATCTTTGATGTGCTCATGCTTTGTTCAGGATCCTGTACATATTTTATGCACACAAGAACTAACTAGATTCCTTGGATAACTTGATTAAGTAGATTCTAAATAGAGCATAGCGCTCGATAGATTGATATACCTTTTTTTCCAAGTATACTGTTTTATTTTTCCTAATGTTACTTTTTGGAATTTACATTCGGAAAAAAATTTATCGATTGTAACCTTTTGGAGGTTACACTCGTAAAACAAATTCCCGAATGTAACCCTGAAGCTTTTCCCGAATGTAACCTCCAGTCTGATGGTGACTTTGCTTGGGATAGTTTACGATACCAATAGTATTAAAAGTAATTTTCATTACAATTCCCTTCAGCAATTCCACGTTAGTCTTTCGTTGCGGGCACTTGACTACTAACGCAGCGACCCGGGTTCGATTCCCGATAATAGCCTATTTTTTTTTTCTTTATTTTTTTTTTTTAATATCGATACTTAATTATACTGTTCTTGGTGTGTCATGACATAAAAAGAAGGTATAGGGACATTTTTATGTACTCTCAGCATCTTTGATGTGCTCATGCTTTGTTCAGGATCCTGTACATATTTTATGCACACAAGAACTAACTAGATTCCTTGGATAACTTGATTAAGTAGATTCTAACATAGAGCATAGCTCTCAATAGATTGATATACCTTTTTTTCCGAGTATACTGTTTTATTTTTCCTAATGTTACTTTTTGGAATTTACATTCGGAAAAAAAATTATCGATTGTAACCTTTTGGAGGTTACTCTCGTAAAACAAATTCCCGAATGTAACCCTGAAGCTTTTTCCCGAATGTAACCTCCAGTCCGATGGTGACTTTGCTTGGGATAGTTTACGATACCAATAGTATTAAAAGTAATTTTCATTACAATTCCCTTCAGCAAGGCCACGTTAGTCTTTCGATGCGGGCACTTGACTACTAACGCAGCGACCCGGGTTCGATTCCCGCTGATAGCCTATTTTTTTTTCTTTATTTCTTTCTTAAAATATCGATACTTAATTATACTGTTCTTGGTGTGTCATGATAAAAAGAAGGTATAGGGACATTTTTATGTACTCTCAGCATCTTTGATGTGCTCATTCTTTGTTCAGGATCCTGTACATATTTTATGCACACAAGAACTAACTAGATTCCTTGGATAACTTGATTAAGTAGATTCTAACATAGAGCATAGCGCTCGATAGATTGATATACCTTTTTTTCCTAGTATACTGTTTTATTTTTTACTAATGTTACTTTTTGGAATTTACATTCGGAAAAAAATTATCGATTGTAACCTTTTGGAGGTTACACTCGTAAAACAAATTCCCGAATGTAACCCTGAAGCTTTTCCCGAATGTAACCTAAAGTCCGATTGTGACTTTGCTTGGGATAGTTTACGATACCAATAGTATTAAAAGTAATTTTCATTACAATTCCCTTCAGCAATACAACGTTAGTCTTTCGTTGCGGGCACTTGACTACTAACGCAGCGACCCGGGTTCGATTCCCGCTGATAGCCTATTTTTTTTTCTTTCTTTTTTTTAAATATCGATACTTAATTATACTGTTCTTGGTGTGTCATGACATAAAAAGAAGGTATAAGGACATTGTTATGTACTCTCAGCATCTTTGATGTGCTCATGCTTTGTTCAGGATCCTGTACATATTTTATGCACACAAGAACTAACTAGATTCCTTGGATAACTTGATTAAGTAGATTCTAAATAGAGCATAGCGCTCGATAGATTGATATACCTTTTTTTCCAAGTATACTGTTTTATTTTTCCTAATGTTACTTTTTGGAATTTACATTCGGAAAAAAAGTTATCGATTGTAACCTTTTGGAGGTTACACTCGTAAAACAAATTCCCGAATGTAACCCTGAAGCTTTTCCCGAATGTAACCTCCAGTCTGATGGTGACTTTGCTTGGGATAGTTTACGATACCAATAGTATCAAAAGTAATTTTCATTACAATTCCCTTCAGCAATGCCACGTTAGTCTTTCGTTGCGGGCACTTGACTACTTACGCAGCGACCCGGGTTCGATTCCCGCTGATAGCCTATTTTTTTTTCTTTTTTTTTTTTTTAAATATCGATACTTAATTATACTGTTCTTGGTGTGTCATGACATAAAAAGAAGGTATAGGGACATTTTTATGTACTCTCAGCATCTTTGATGTGCTCATGCTTTGTTCAGGATCCTGTACATATTTTATGCACACAAGAACTAACTAGATTCCTTGGATAACTTGATTAAGTAGATTCTAACATAGAGCATAGCGCTCGATAGATTGATATACCTTTTTTTCCGAGTATAATGTTTTATTTTTCCTAATGTTACTTTTTGGATTTTACATTCGGAAAAAAAATTATCGATTGTAACCTTTTGGAGGTTACACTCGTAAAACAAATTCCCGAATGTAACCCTGAAGCTTTTCCCGAATGTAACCTCCAGTCTGATGGTGACTTTGCTTGGGATAGTTTACGATACCAATAGTATTAAAAGTAATTTTCATTACAATTCCCTTCAGCAATGCCACGTTAGTCTTTCGTTGCGGGCACTTGACTACTAACGCAGCGACCCGGGTTCGATTCCCGCTGATAGCCTATTTTTTTTTTCTTTATTTCTTTTTTAAAATATCGATACTTAATTATACTGTTCTTGGTGTGTCATGATAAAAAGAAGGTATAGGGACATTTTTATGTACTCTCAGCATCTTTGATGTGCTCATTCTTTGTTCAGGATCCTGTACATATTTTATGCACACAAGAACTAACTAGAT
This sequence comes from Nematostella vectensis, assembly GCF_932526225.1. NCBI lineage: Eukaryota > Metazoa > Cnidaria > Anthozoa > Actiniaria > Edwardsiidae > Nematostella > Nematostella vectensis. The sequence continues at coordinate 104,931 of NC_064036.1, read as the reverse complement.
TCCTTGGATAACTTGATTAAGTAGATTTTAACATAGAGCATAGCGCTAGATAGATTGATATACCTTTTTTTCCTAGTATACTGTTTTATTTTTTACTAATGTTACTTTTTGGAATTTACATTCGGAAAAAAATTATCGATTGTAACCTTTTGGAGGTTACACTCGTAAAACAAATTCCCGAATGTAACCCTGAAGCTTTTCCCGAATGTAACCTCCAGTCCGATGGTGACTTTGCTTGGGATAGTTTACGATACCAATAGTATTAAAAGTAATTTTCATTACAATTCCCTTCAGCAATACCACGTTAGTCTTTCGTTGCGGGCACTTGACTACTAACGCAGCGACCCGGGTTCGATTCCCGCTGATAGCCTATTTTTTTTTCTTTCTTTTTTTTTTAAATATCGATACTTAATTATACTGTTCTTGGTGTGTCATGACATAAAAAGAAGGTATAAGGACATTTTTATGTACTCTCAGCATCTTTGATGTGCTCATGCTTTGTTCAGGATCCTGTACATATTTTATGCACACAAGAACTAACTAGATTCCTTGGATAACTTGATTAAGTAGATTCTAAATAGAGCATAGCGCTCGATAGATTGATATACCTTTTTTTCCAAGTATACTGTTTTATTTTTCCTAATGTTACTTTTTGGAATTTACATTCGGAAAAAAAATTATCGATTGTAACCTTTTGGAGGTTACACTCGTAAAACAAATTCCCGAATGTAACCCTGAAGCTTTTCCCGAATGTAACCTCCAGTCCCATGGTGACTTTGCTTGGGATAGTTTACGATACCAATAGTATTAAAAGTAATTTTCGTTACAATTCTATTCAGCAATTCCACGTTAGTCTTTCGTTGCGGGCACTTGACTACTAACGCAGCGACCCGGGTTCGATTCCCGCTGATAGCCTATTTTTGTTTCTTTTTTTTTTTTTTAAATATCGATACTTAATTATACTGTTCTTGGTGTGTCATGACATAAAAAGAAGGTATAGGGACATTTTTATGTACTCTCAGCATCTTTGATGTGCTCATGCTTTGTTCAGGATCCTGTACATATTTTATGCACACAAGAACTAACTAGATTCCTTGGATAACTTGATTAAGTAGATTCTAACATAGAGCATAGCGCTCGAAAAATTGATATACCTTTTTTTCCGAGTATACTGTTTTATTTTTCCTAATGTTACTTTTTGGAATTTACATTCGGAAAAAAAGTTATCGATTGTAACCTTTTGGAGGTTACACTCGTAAAAACAAATTCCCGAATGTAACCCTGAAGCTTTTCCCGAATGTAACCTCCAGTCTGATGGTGACTTTGCTTGGGATAGTTTACGATACCAATAGTATTAAAAGTAATTTTCATTACAATTCCCTTCAGCAATGCCACGTTAGTCTTTCGTTGCGGGCACTTGACTACTAACGCAGCGACCCGGGTTCGATTCCCGCTGATAGCCTATTTTTTTTTTCTTTATTTCTTTTTTAAAATATCGATACTTAATTATACTGTTCTTGGTGTGTCATGATAAAAAGAAGGTATAGGGACATTTTTATGTACTCTCAGCATCTTTGATGTGCTCATTCTTTGTTCAGGATCCTGTACATATTTTATGCACACAAGAACTAACTAGATTCCTTGGATAACTTGATTAAGTAGATTCTAACATAGAGCATAGCGCTCGATAGATTGATATACCTTTTTTTCCTAGTATACTTTTTTACTAATGTTACTTTTTGGAATTTACATTCGGAAAAAAATTATCGATTGTAACCTTTTGGAGGTTACACTCGTAAAACAAATTCCCGAATGTAACCTCCAGTCCGATGGTGACTTTGCTTGGGATAGTTTACGATACCAATAGTATTAAAAGTAATTTTCATTACAATTCCCTTCAGCAATACCACGTTAGTCTTTCGTTGCGGGCACTTGACTACTAACGCAGCTACCCGGGTTCGATTCCCGCTGATAGCCTATTTTTTTTTCTTTCTTTTTTTTTAAATATCGATACTTAATTATACTGTTCTTGGTGTCTCATGACATAAAAAGAAGGTATAGGGACATTTTTATGTACTCTCAGCATCTTTGATGTGCTCATGCTTTGTTCAGGATCCTGTACATATTTTATGCACACCATAACTAACTAGATTCCTTGGATAACTTGATTAAGTAGATTCTAACATAGAGCATAGCGCTCGATAGATTGATATACCTTTTTTTCCGAGTATACTGTTTTATTTTTCCTAATGTTACTTTTTGGAATTTACATTCGGAAAAAAAGTTATCGATTGTAACCTTTTGGAGGTTACACTCGTAAAAACAAATTCCCGAATGTAACCCTGAAGCTTTTCCCGAATGTAACCTCCAGTCTGATGGTGACTTTGCTTGGGATAGTTTACGATACCAATAGTATCAAAAGTAATTTTCATTACAATTCCCTTCAGCAATGCCACGTTAGTCTTTCGTTGCGGGCACTTGACTACTTACGCAGCGACCCGGGTTCGATTCCCGCTGATAGCCTATTTTTTTTTCTTTTTTTTTTTTTTTAAATATCGATACTTAATTATACTGTTCTTGGTGTGTCATGACATAAAAAGAAGGTATAGGGACATTTTTATGTACTCTCAGCATCTTTGATGTGCTCATGCTTTGTTCAGGATCCTGTACATATTTTATGCACACAAGAACTAACTAGATTCCTTGGATAACTTGATTAAGTAGATTCTAACATAGAGCATAGCGCTCGATAGATTGATATACCTTTTTTTTCCGAGTATAATGTTTTATTTTTCCTAATGTTACTTTTTGGATTTTACATTCGGAAAAAAAATTATCGATTGTAACCTTTTGGAGGTTACACTCGTAAAACAAATTCCCGAATGTAACCCTGAAGCTTTTCCCGAATGTAACCTCCAGTCCGATGGTGACTTTGCTTGGGATAGTTTACGATACCAATAGTATTAAAAGTAATTTTCATTACAATTCCCTTCAGCAATGCCACGTTAGTCTTTCGTTGCGGGCACTTGACTACTAACGCAGCGACCCGGGTTCGATTCCCGCTGATAGCCTATTTTTTTTTTCTTTATTTTTTTTTTAAAATATCGATACTTAATTATACTGTTCATGGTGTGTCATGATAAAAAGAAGGTATAGGGACATTTTTATGTACTCTCAGCATCTTTGATGTGCTCATTCTTTGTTCAGGATCCTGTACATATTTTATGCACACAAGAACTAACTAGATTCCTTGGATAACTTGATTAAGTAGATTCTAACATAGAGCATAGCGCTCGATAGATTGATATACCTTTTTTTCCTAGTATACTGTTTTATTTTTTACTAATGTTACTTTTTGGAATTTACATTCGGAAAAAAATTATCGATTGTAACCTTTTGGAGGTTACACTCGTAAAACAAATTCCCGAATGTAACCCTGAAGCTTTTCCCGAATGTAACCTCCAGTCCGATGGTGACTTTGCTTGGGATAGTTTACGATACCAATAGTATTAAAAGTAATTTTCATTACAATTCCCTTCAGCAATACCACGTTAGTCTTTCGTTGCGGGCACTTGACTACTAACGCAGCGACCCGGGTTCGATTCCCGCTGATAGCCTATTTTTTTTTCTTTCTTTTTTTTAAATATCGATACTTAATTATACTGTTCTTGGTGTGTCATGACATAAAAAGAAGGTATAAGGACATTGTTATGTACTCTCAGCATCTTTGATGTGCTCATGCTTTGTTCAGGATCCTGTACATATTTTATGCACACAAGAACTAACTAGATTCCTTGGATAACTTGATTAAGTAGATTCTAAATAGAGCATAGCGTTTGATAGATTGATATACCTTTTTTTCCAAGTATACTGTTTTATTTTTCCTAATGTTACTTTTTGGAATTTACATTCGGAAAAAAATTTATCGATTGTAACCTTTTGGAGGTTACACTCGTAAAACAAATTCCCGAATGTAACCCTGAAGCTTTTCCCGAATGTAACCTCCAGTCTGATGGTGACTTTGCTTGGGATAGTTTACGATACCAATAGTATTAAAAGTAATTTTCATTACAATTCCCTTCAGCAATTCCACGTTAGTCTTTCGTTGCGGGCACTTGACTACTAACGCAGCGACCCGGGTTCGATTCCCGATAATAGCCTATTTTTTTTTTCTTTATTTTTTTTTTTTAATATCGATACTTAATTATACTGTTCTTGGTGTGTCATGACATAAAAAGAAGGTATAGGGACATTTTTATGTACTCTCAGCATCTTTGATGTGCTCATGCTTTGTTCAGGATCCTGTACATATTTTATGCACACAAGAACTAACTAGATTCCTTGGATAACTTGATTAAGTAGATTCTAACATAGAGCATAGCTCTCAATAGATTGATATACCTTTTTTTCCGAGTATACTGTTTTATTTTTCCTAATGTTACTTTTTGGAATTTACATTCGGAAAAAAAATTATCGATTGTAACCTTTTGGAGGTTACTCTCGTAAAACAAATTCCCGAATGTAACCCTGAAGCTTTTTCCCGAATGTAACCTCCAGTCCGATGGTGACTTTGCTTGGGATAGTTTACGATACCAATAGTATTAAAAGTAATTTTCATTACAATTCCCTTCAGCAAGGCCACGTTAGTCTTTCGATGCGGGCACTTGACTACTAACGCAGCGACCCGGGTTCGATTCCCGCTGATAGCCTATTTTTTTTTCTTTATTTCTTTCTTAAAATATCGATACTTAATTATACTGTTCTTGGTGTGTCATGATAAAAAGAAGGTATAGGGACATTTTTATGTACTCTCAGCATCTTTGATGTGCTCATTCTTTGTTCAGGATCCTGTACATATTTTATGCACACAAGAACTAACTAGATTCCTTGGATAACTTGATTAAGTAGATTCTAACATAGAGCATAGCGCTCGATAGATTGATATACCTTTTTTTCCTAGTATACTGTTTTATTTTTTACTAATGTTACTTTTTGGAATTTACATTCGGAAAAAAATTATCGATTGTAACCTTTTGGAGGTTACACTCGTAAAACAAATTCCCGAATGTAACCCTGAAGCTTTTCCCGAATGTAACCTCCAGTCCGATGGTGACTTTGCTTGGGATAGTTTACGATACCAATAGTATTAAAAGTAATTTTCATTACAATTCCCTTCAGCAATACCACGTTAGTCTTTCGTTGCGGGCACTTGACTACTAACGCAGCGACCCGGGTTCGATTCCCGCTGATAGCCTATTTTTTTTTCTTTCTTTTTTTTAAATATCGATACTTAATTATACTGTTCTTGGTGTGTCATGACATAAAAAGAAGGTATAAGGACATTGTTATGTACTCTCAGCATCTTTGATGTGCTCATGCTTTGTTCAGGATCCTGTACATATTTTATGCACACAAGAACTAACTAGATTCCTTGGATAACTTGATTAAGTAGATTCTAACATAGAGCATAGCTCTCAATAGATTGATATACCTTTTTTTCCGAGTATACTGTTTTATTTTTCCTAATGTTACTTTTTGGAATTTACATTCGGAAAAAAAATTATCGATTGTAACCTTTTGGAGGTTACTCTCGTAAAACAAATTCCCGAATGTAACCCTGAAGCTTTTTCCCGAATGTAACCTCCAGTCCGATGGTGACTTTGCTTGGGATAGTTTACGATACCAATAGTATTAAAAGTAATTTTCATTACAATTCCCTTCAGCAAGGCCACGTTAGTCTTTCGATGCGGGCACTTGACTACTAACGCAGCGACCCGGGTTCGATTCCCGCTGATAGCCTATTTTTTTTTCTTTATTTCTTTCTTAAAATATCGATACTTAATTATACTGTTCTTGGTGTGTCATGATAAAAAGAAGGTATAGGGACATTTTTATGTACTCTCAGCATCTTTGATGTGCTCATTCTTTGTTCAGGATCCTGTACATATTTTATGCACACAAGAACTAACTAGATTCCTTGGATAACTTGATTAAGTAGATTCTAACATAGAGCATAGCGCTCGATAGATTGATATACCTTTTTTTCCTAGTATACTGTTTTATTTTTTACTAATGTTACTTTTTGGAATTTACATTCGGAAAAAAATTATCGATTGTAACCTTTTGGAGGTTACACTCGTAAAACAAATTCCCGAATGTAACCCTGAAGCTTTTCCCGAATGTAACCTCCAGTCCGATGGTGACTTTGCTTGGGATAGTTTACGATACCAATAGTATTAAAAGTAATTTTCATTACAATTCCCTTCAGCAATACCACGTTAGTCTTTCGTTGCGGGCACTTGACTACTAACGCAGCGACCCGGGTTCGATTCCCGCTGATAGCCTATTTTTTTTTCTTTCTTTTTTTTAAATATCGATACTTAATTATACTGTTCTTGGTGTGTCATGACATAAAAAGAAGGTATAAGGACATTGTTATGTACTCTCAGCATCTTTGATGTGCTCATGCTTTGTTCAGGATCCTGTACATATTTTATGCACACAAGAACTAACTAGATTCCTTGGATAACTTGATTAAGTAGATTCTAAATAGAGCATAGCGCTCGATAGATTGATATACCTTTTTTTCCAAGTATACTGTTTTATTTTTCCTAATGTTACTTTTTGGAATTTACATTCGGAAAAAAATTTATCGATTGTAACCTTTTGGAGGTTACACTCGTAAAACAAATTCCCGAATGTAACCCTGAAGCTTTTCCCGAATGTAACCTCCAGTCTGATGGTGACTTTGCTTGGGATAGTTTACGATACCAATAGTATTAAAAGTAATTTTCATTACAATTCCCTTCAGCAATTCCACGTTAGTCTTTCGTTGCGGGCACTTGACTACTAACGCAGCGACCCGGGTTCGATTCCCGATAATAGCCTATTTTTTTTTTCTTTATTTTTTTTTTTAATATCGATACTTAATTATACTGTTCTTGGTGTGTCATGACATAAAAAGAAGGTATAGGGACATTTTTATGTACTCTCAGCATCTTTGATGTGCTCATGCTTTGTTCAGGATCCTGTACATATTTTATGCACACAAGAACTAACTAGATTCCTTGGATAACTTGATTAAGTAGATTCTAACATAGAGCATAGCTCTCAATAGATTGATATACCTTTTTTTCCGAGTATACTGTTTTATTTTTCCTAATGTTACTTTTTGGAATTTACATTCGGAAAAAAAATTATCGATTGTAACCTTTTGGAGGTTACTCTCGTAAAACAAATTCCCGAATGTAACCCTGAAGCTTTTTCCCGAATGTAACCTCCAGTCCGATGGTGACTTTGCTTGGGATAGTTTACGATACCAATAGTATTAAAAGTAATTTTCATTACAATTCCCTTCAGCAAGGCCACGTTAGTCTTTCGATGCGGGCACTTGACTACTAACGCAGCGACCCGGGTTCGATTCCCGCTGATAGCCTATTTTTTTTTCTTTATTTCTTTCTTAAAATATCGATACTTAATTATACTGTTCTTGGTGTGTCATGATAAAAAGAAGGTATAGGGACATTTTTATGTACTCTCAGCATCTTTGATGTGCTCATGCTTTGTTCAGGATCCTGTACATATTTTATGCACACAAGAACTAACTAGATTCCTTGGATAACTTGATTAAGTAGATTCTAACATAGAGCATAGCGCTCGATAGATTGATATACCTTTTTTTCCTAGTATACTGTTTTATTTTTTACTAATGTTACTTTTTGGAATTTACATTCGGAAAAAAATTATCGATTGTAACCTTTTGGAGGTTACACTCGTAAAACAAATTCCCGAATGTAACCCTGAAGCTTTTCCCGAATGTAACCTCCAGTCCGATGGTGACTTTGCTTGGGATAGTTTACGATACCAATAGTATTAAAAGTAATTTTCATTACAATTCCCTTCAGCAATACCACGTTAGTCTTTCGTTGCGGGCACTTGACTACTAACGCAGCGACCCGGGTTCGATTCCCGCTGATAGCCTATTTTTTTTTTTCTTTTTTTTTAAATATCGATACTTAATTATACTGTTCTTGGTGTGTCATGACATAAAAAGAAGGTATAAGGACATTTTTATGTACTCTCAGCATCTTTGATGTGCTCATGCTTTGTTCAGGATCCTGTACATATTTTATGCACACAAGAACTAACTAGATTCCTTGGATAACTTGATTAAGTAGATTCTAAATAGAGCATAGCGCTCGATAGATTGATATACCTTTTTTTCCAAGTATACTGTTTTATTTTTCCTAATGTTACTTTTTGGAATTTACATTCGGAAAAAAAATTATCGATTGTAACCTTTTGGAGGTTACACTCGTAAAACAAATTCCCGAATGTAACCCTGAAGCTTTTCCCGAATGTAACCTCCAGTCCCATGGTGACTTTGCTTGGGATAGTTTACGATACCAATAGTATTAAAAGTAATTTTCATTACAATTCCCTTCAGCAATTCCACGTTAGTCTTTCGTTGCGGGCACTTGACTACTAACGCAGCGACCCGGGTTCGATTCCCGATAATAGCCTATTTTTTTTTTCTTTATTTTTTTTTTTTAATATCGATACTTAATTATACTGTTCTTGGTGTGTCATGACATAAAAAGAAGGTATAGGGACATTTTTATGTACTCTCAGCATCTTTGATGTGCTCATGCTTTGTTCAGGATCCTGTACATATTTTATGCACACAAGAACTAACTAGATTCCTTGGATAACTTGATTAAGTAGATTCTAACATAGAGCATAGCGCTCGATAGATTGATATACCTTTTTTTCCGAGTATACTGTTTTATTTTTCCTAATGTTACTTTTTGGAATTTACATTCGGAAAAAAAGTTATCGATTGTAACCTTTTGGAGGTTACACTCGTAAAAACAAATTCCCGAATGTAACCCTGAAGCTTTTCCCGAATGTAACCTCCAGTCTGATGGTGACTTTGCTTGGGATAGTTTACGATACCAATAGTATCAAAAGTAATTTTCATTACAATTCCCTTCAGCAATGCCACGTTAGTCTTTCGTTGCGGGCACTTGACTACTTACGCAGCGACCCGGGTTCGATTCCCGCTGATAGCCTATTTTTTTTTTCTTTTTTTTTTTTTTAAATATCGATACTTAATTATACTGTTCTTGGTGTGTCATGACATAAAAAGAAGGTATAGGGACATTTTTATGTACTCTCAGCATCTTTGATGTGCTCATGCTTTGTTCAGGATCCTGTACATATTTTATGCACACAAGAACTAACTAGATTCCTTGGATAACTTGATTAAGTAGATTCTAACATAGAGCATAGCGCTCGATAGATTGATATACCTTTTTTTTCCGAGTATAATGTTTTATTTTTCCTAATGTTACTTTTTGGATTTTACATTCGGAAAAAAAATTATCGATTGTAACCTTTTGGAGGTTACACTCGTAAAACAAATTCCCGAATGTAACCCTGAAGCTTTTCCCGAATGTAACCTCCAGTCCGATGGTGACTTTGCTAAGGATAGTTTACGATACCAATAGTATTAAAAGTAATTTTCATTACAATTCCCGTCAGCAATGCCACGTTAGTCTTTCGTTGCGGGCACTTGACTACTAACGCAGCGACCCGGGTTCGATTCCCGCTGATAGCCTATTTTTTTTTTCTTTATTTCTTTTTTAAAATATCGATACTTAATTATACTGTTCTTGGTGTGTCATGATAAAAAGAAGGTATAGGGACATTTTTATGTACTCTCAGCATCTTTGATGTGCTCATTCTTTGTTCAGGATCCTGTACATATTTTATGCACACAAGAACTAACTAGATTCCTTGGATAACTTGATTAAGTAGATTCTAACATAGAGCATAGCGCTCGATAGATTGATATACCTTTTTTTCCTAGTATACTGTTTTATTTTTTACTAATGTTACTTTTTGGAATTTACATTCGGAAAAAAATTATCGATTGTAACCTTTTGGAGGTTACACTCGTAAAACAAATTCCCGAATGTAACCCTGAAGCTTTTCCCGAATGTAACCTCCAGTCCGATGGTGACTTTGCTTGGGATAGTTTACGATACCAATAGTATTAAAAGTAATTTTCATTACAATTCCCTTCAGCAATACCACGTTAGTCTTTTGTTGCGGGCACTTGACTACTAACGCAGCGACCCGGGTTCGATTCCCGCAGATAGCCTATTTTTTTTTCTTTCTTTTTTTTTAAATATCGATACTTAATTATACTGTTCTTGGTGTGTCATGACATAAAAAGAAGGTATAAGGACATTTTTATGTACTCTCAGCATCTTTGATGTGCTCATGCTTTGTTCAGGATCCTGTACATATTTTATGCACACAAGAACTAACTAGATTCCTTGGATAACTTGATTAAGTAGATTCTAAATAGAGCATAGCGCTCGATAGATTGATATACCTTTTTTTCCAAGTATACTGTTTTATTTTTCCTAATGTTACTTTTTGGAATTTACATTCGGAAAAAAAATTATCGATTGTAACCTTTTGGAGGTTACACTCGTAAAACAAATTCCCGAATGTAACCCTGAAGCTTTTCCCGAATGTAACCTCCAGTCTGATGGTGACTTTGCTTGGGATAGTTTACGATACCAATAGTATTAAAAGTAATTTTCATTACAATTCCCTTCAGCAATTCCACGTTAGTCTTTCGTTGCGGGCACTTGACTACTAACGCAGCGACCCGGGTTCGATTCCCGATAATAGCCTATTTTTTTTTTCTTTATTTTTTTTTTTTTAATATCGATACTTAATTATACTGTTCTTGGTGTGTCATGACATAAAAAGAAGGTATAGGGACATTTTTATGTACTCTCAGCATCTTTGATGTGCTCATGCTTTGTTCAGGATCCTGTACATATTTTATGCACACAAGAACTAACTAGATTACTTGGATAACTTGATTAAGTAGATTCTAACATAGAGCATAGCGCTCGATAGATTGATATACCTTTTTTTCCGAGTATACTGTTTTATTTTTCCTAATGTTACTTTTTGGAATTTACATTCGGAAAAAAAATTATCGATTGTAACCTTTTGGAGGTTACTCTCGTAAAACAAATTCCCGAATGTAACCCTGAAGCTTTTCCCGAATGTAACCTCCAGTCCGATGGTGACTTTGCTTGGGATAGTTTACGATACCATTAGTATTAAAAGTAATTTTCATTACAATTCCCTTCAGCAAGGCCACGTTAGTCTTTCGATGCGGGCACTTGACTACTAACGCAGCGACCCGGGTTCGATTCCCGCTGATAGCCTATTTTTTTTTTCTTTATTTCTTTTTTAAAATATCGATACGTAATTATACTGTTCTTGGTGTGTCATGATAAAAAGAAGGTATAGGGACATTTTTATGTACTCTCAGCATCTTTGATGTGCTCATGCTTTGTTCAGGATCCTGTACATATTTTATGCACACAAGAACTAACTAGATTCCTTGGATAACTTGATTAAGTAGATTCTAACATAGAGCATAGCGCTCGATAGATTGATATACCTTTTTTTCCTAGTATACTGTTTTATTTTTTACTAATGTTACTTTTTGGAATTTACATTCGGAAAAAAATTATCGATTGTAACCTTTTGGAGGTTACACTCGTAAAACAAATTCCCGAATGTAACCCTGAAGCTTTTCCCGAATGTAACCTCCAGTCCGATGGTGACTTTGCTTGGGATAGTTTACGATACCAATAGTATTAAAAGTAATTTTCATTACAATTCCCTTCAGCAATACCACGTTAGTCTTTCGTTGCGGGCACTTGACTACTAACGCAGCGACCCGGGTTCGATTCCCGCTGATAGCCTATTTTTTTTCTTTCTTTTTTTTTAAATATCGATACTTAATTATACTGTTCTTGGTGTGTCATGACATAAAAAGAAGGTATAAGGACATTTTTATGTACTCTCAGCATCTTTGATGTGCTCATGCTTTGTTCAGGATCCTGTACATATTTTATGCACACAAGAACTAACTAGATTCCTTGGATAACTTGATTAAGTAGATTCTAAATAGAGCATAGCGCTCGATAGATTGATATACCTTTTTTTCCAAGTATACTGTTTTATTTTTCCTAATGTTACTTTTTGGAATTTACATTCGGAAAAAAAATTATCGATTGTAACCTTTTGGAGGTTACACTCGTAAAACAAATTCCCGAATGTAACCCTGAAGCTTTTCCCGAATGTAACCTCCAATCCGATGGTGACTTTGCTTGGGATAGTTTACGATACCAATAGTATTAAAAGTAATTTTCATTACAATTCCCTTCAGCAAAGCCACGTTAGTCTTTCGTTGCGGGCACTTGACTACTAACGCAGCGACCCGGATTCGATTCCCGCTGATAGCCTATTTTTTTTTCTTTATTTTTTTTTTAAATATCGATACTTAATTATACTGTTCTTGGTGTGTCATGACATAAAAAGAAGGTATAGGGACATTTTTATGTACTCTCAGCATCTTTGATGTGCTCATTCTTTGTTCAGGATCCTGTACATATTTTATGCACACAAGAACTAACTAGATTCCTTGGATAACTTGATTAAGTAGATTCTAACATAGAGCATAGCGCTCGATAGATTGATATACCTTTTTTTCCTAGTATACTGTTTTATTTTTTACTAATGTTACTTTTTGGAATTTACATTCGGAAAAAAATTATCGATTGTAACCTTTTGGAGGTTACACTCGTAAAACAAATTCCCGAATGTAACCCTGAAGCTTTTCCCGAATGTAACCTCCAGTCCGATGGTGACTTTGCTTGGGATAGTTTACGATACCAATAGTATTAAAAGTAATTTTCATTACAATTCCCTTCAGCAATACCACGTTAGTCTTTTGTTGCGGGCACTTGACTACTAACGCAGCGACCCGGGTTCGATTCCCGCAGATAGCCTATTTTTTTTTCTTTCTTTTTTTTTAAATATCGATACTTAATTATACTGTTCTTGGTGTGTCATGACATAAAAAGAAGGTATAAGGACATTTTTATGTACTCTCAGCATCTTTGATGTGCTCATGCTTTGTTCAGGATCCTGTACATATTTTATGCACACAAGAACTAACTAGATTCCTTGGATAACTTGATTAAGTAGATTCTAAATAGAGCATAGCGCTCGATAGATTGATATACCTTTTTTTCCAAGTATACTGTTTTATTTTTCCTAATGTTACTTTTTGGAATTTACATTCGGAAAAAAAATTATCGATTGTAACCTTTTGGAGGTTACACTCGTAAAACAAATTCCCGAATGTAACCCTGAAGCTTTTCCCGAATGTAACCTCCAGTCTGATGGTGACTTTGCTTGGGATAGTTTACGATACCAATAGTATTAAAAGTAATTTTCATTACAATTCCCTTCAGCAATTCCACGTTAGTCTTTCGTTGCGGGCACTTGACTACTAACGCAGCGACCCGGGTTCGATTCCCGATAATAGCCTATTTTTTTTTTCTTTATTTTTTTTTTTTTAATATCGATACTTAATTATACTGTTCTTGGTGTGTCATGACATAAAAAGAAGGTATAGGGACATTTTTATGTACTCTCAGCATCTTTGATGTGCTCATGCTTTGTTCAGGATCCTGTACATATTTTATGCACACAAGAACTAACTAGATTACTTGGATAACTTGATTAAGTAGATTCTAACATAGAGCATAGCGCTCGATAGATTGATATACCTTTTTTTCCGAGTATACTGTTTTATTTTTCCTAATGTTACTTTTTGGAATTTACATTCGGAAAAAAAATTATCGATTGTAACCTTTTGGAGGTTACTCTCGTAAAACAAATTCCCGAATGTAACCCTGAAGCTTTTCCCGAATGTAACCTCCAGTCCGATGGTGACTTTGCTTGGGATAGTTTACGATACCATTAGTATTAAAAGTAATTTTCATTACAATTCCCTTCAGCAAGGCCACGTTAGTCTTTCGATGCGGGCACTTGACTACTAACGCAGCGACCCGGGTTCGATTCCCGCTGATAGCCTATTTTTTTTTTCTTTATTTCTTTTTTAAAATATCGATACGTAATTATACTGTTCTTGGTGTGTCATGATAAAAAGAAGGTATAGGGACATTTTTAAGTACTCTCAGCATCTTTGATGTGCTCATGCTTTGTTCAGGATCCTGTACATATTTTATGCACACAAGAACTAACTAGATTCCTTGGATAACTTGATTAAGTAGATTCTAACATAGAGCATAGCGCTCGATAGATTGATATACCTTTTTTTCCTAGTATACTGTTTTATTTTTTACTAATGTTACTTTTTGGAATTTACATTCGGAAAAAAATTATCGATTGTAACCTTTTGGAGGTTACACTCGTAAAACAAATTCCCGAATGTAACCCTGAAGCTTTTCCCGAATGTAACCTCCAGTCCGATGGTGACTTTGCTTGGGATAGTTTACGATACCAATAGTATTAAAAGTAATTTTCATTACAATTCCCTTCAGCAATACCACGTTAGTCTTTCGTTGCGGGCACTTGACTACTAACGCAGCGACCCGGGTTCGATTCCCGCTGATAGCCTATTTTTTTTCTTTCTTTTTTTTTAAATATCGATACTTAATTATACTGTTCTTGGTGTGTCATGACATAAAAAGAAGGTATAAGGACATTTTTATGTACTCTCAGCATCTTTGATGTGCTCATGCTTTGTTCAGGATCCTGTACATATTTTATGCACACAAGAACTAACTAGATTCCTTGGATAACTTGATTAAGTAGATTCTAAATAGAGCATAGCGCTCGATAGATTGATATACCTTTTTTTCCAAGTATACTGTTTTATTTTTCCTAATGTTACTTTTTGGAATTTACATTCGGAAAAAAAATTATCGATTGTAACCTTTTGGAGGTTACACTCGTAAAACAAATTCCCGAATGTAACCCTGAAGCTTTTCCCGAATGTAACCTCCAATCCGATGGTGACTTTGCTTGGGATAGTTTACGATACCAATAGTATTAAAAGTAATTTTCATTACAATTCCCTTCAGCAAAGCCACGTTAGTCTTTCGTTGCGGGCACTTGACTACTAACGCAGCGACCCGGATTCGATTCCCGCTGATAGCCTATTTTTTTTTCTTTATTTTTTTTTTAAATATCGATACTTAATTATACTGTTCTTGGTGTGTCATGACATAAAAAGAAGGTATAGGGACATTTTTATGTACTCTCAGCATCTTTGATGTGCTCATGCTTTGTTCAGGATCCTGTACATATTTTATGCACACAAGAACTAACTAGATTCCTTGGATAACTTGATTAAGTAGATTCTAACAAAGAGCATAGCGCTCGATAGATTGATATACCTTTTTTCCGAGTATACTGTTTTATTTTTCCTAATGTTACTTTTTGGAATTTACATTCGGAAAAAAATTTATCGATTGTAACCTTTTGGAGGTTACACTTGTAAAAACAAATTCCCGAATGTAACCCTGAAGCTTCTCCCGAATGTAACCTCCAGTCCGATGGTGACTTTGCTTGGGATAGTTTAAGATACCAATAGTATTAAAAGTAATTTTCATTACAATTCCCTTCAGCAATGCCACGTTAGTCTTTCGTTGCGGGCACTTGACTACTAACGCAGCCACCCGGGTTCGATTCCTGCTGATAGCCTATTTTTTTCTTTCTTTTTTTTTAAATATCGATACTTAATTATACTGTTTTTGGTGTGTCACGACATAAAAAGAAGGTATAGGGACATTTTTATGTACTCTCAGCATCTTTGATGTGCTCATGCTTTGTTCTGGATCCTGTACATATTTTATGCACACAAGAACTAACTAGATTCCTTGGATAACTTGATTAAGTAGATTCTAACATAGAGCATAGCGCTCGATAGATTGATATACCTTTTTTTCCGAGTATACTGTTTTATTTTTCCTAATGTTACTTTTTGTTATTTACATTCGGAAAAAAAATTATCGATTGTAACCTTTTGGAGGTTACACTCGTAAAACAAATTCCAGAATGTGACCCTGAAGCTTTTCCCGAATGTAACCTCCAGTCCGATGGTGACTTTGCTTGGGATAGTTTACGATACCAATAGTATTAAAAGTAATTTTCATCACAATTCCCTTCAGCAATGCCACGTTAGTCTTTCGTTGCGGGCACTTGCCTACTAACGCAGCGACCCGGGTTCGATTCCCGCTGATAGCCTATTTTTTTTTCTTTCTTTTTTTTAAATATCGATACTTAATTATACTGTTCTAGGTGTGTCATGACATAGAAAGAAGGTATAGGGACATTTTTATGTACTCTCAGCATCTTTGATGTGCTCATGCTTTGTTCAGGATCCTGTACATATTTTATGCACACAAGAACTAACTAGATTCCTTGGATAACTTGATTAAGTAGATTCTAACATAGAGCATAGCGCTCGATAGATTGATATACCTTTTTTTCCGACTATACTGTTTTATTTTTCCTAATGTTACTTTTTGGAATTTACATTCGGAAAAAAAAATTATCGATTGTAACCTTTTGGAGGTTACACTCGTAAAACAAATTCCCGAATGTAACCCTGAAGCTTTTCCCGAATGTAACCTCCAGTCTGATTGTGACTTTGCTTGGGATAGTTTACGATACCAATAGTATTAAAAGTAATTTTCGTTACAATTCCCTTCAGCAATTCCACGTTAGTCTTTCGTTGCGGGCACTTGACTACTAACGCAGCGACCCGGGTTCGATTCCCGCTGATAGCCTATTTTTGTTTCTTTTTTTTTTTTTAAATATGGATACTTAATTATACTGTTCTTGGTGTGTCATGACATAAAAAGAAGGTATAGGGACATTTTTATGTACTCTCAGCATCTTTGATGTGCTCATGCTTTGTTCAGGATCCTGTACATATTTTATGCACACAAGAACTAACTAGATTCCTTGGATAACTTGATTAAGTAGATTCTAACATAGAGCATAGCGCTCGATAGATTGATATACCTTTTTTTCCGAGTATACTGTTTTTTTTTTCCTAATGTTACTTTTTGAAATTTACAAAAAAAAAAAATTATCGATTGTAACCTTTTGGAGGTTACACTCGTAAAACAAATTCCCGAATGTAACCCTGAAGCTTTTCCCGAATGTAACCTCCAGTCTGATGGTGACTTTGCTTGGGATAGTTTACGATACCAATAGTATTAAAAGTAATTTTCGTTACAATTCCCTTCAGCAATTCCACGTTAGTCTTTCGTTGCGGGCACTTGACTACTAACGCCGCGACCCGGGTTCGATTCCCGCTGATAGCCTATTTTTGTTTCTTTTTTTTTTTTTAAATATCGATACTTAATTATACTGTTCTTGGTGTGTCATGACATAAAAAGAAGGTATAGGGACATTTTTATGTACTCTCAGCATCTTTGATGTGCTCATGCTTTGTTCAGGATCCTGTAAATATTTTATGCACACAAGAACTAACTAGATTCCTTGGATAACTTGATTAAGTAGATTCTAACATAGAGCATAGCGCTCGATAGATTGATATACCTTTTTTTCCGAGTATACTGTTTTATTTTTCCTAATGTTACTTTTTGGAATTTACATTCGGAAAAAAAAATATCGATTGTAACCTTTTGGAGGTTACTCTCGTAAAACAAATTCCCGAATGTAACCCTGAAGCTTTTCCCGAATGTAACCTCCAGTCCGATGGTGACTTTGCTTGGGATAGTTTACGATACCAATAGTATTAAAAGTAATTTTCATTACAATTCCCTTCAGCAAGGCCACGTTAGTCTTTCGATGCGGGCACTTGACTACTAACGCAGCGACCCGGTTTCGATTCCCGCTGATAGCCTATTTTTTTTTTCTTTCTTTTTTTTTTTTTAAAATATCGATACTTAATTATACTGTTCTTGGTGTGTCATGACATAAAAAGAAGGTATAGGGACATTTTTATGTACTCTCAGCATCTTTGATGTGCTCATGCTTTGTTCAGGATCCTGTACATATTTTATGCACACCATAACTAACTAGATTCCTTGGATAACTTGATTAAGTAGATTCTAACATAGAGCATAGCGCTCGATAGATTGATATACCTTTTTTTCCGAGTATACTGTTCTATTTTTCCTAATGTTACTTTTTGGAATTTACATTCGGAAAAAAAGTTATCGATTGTAACCTTTTGGAGGTTACACTCGTAAAAACAAATTCCCGAATGTAACCCTGAAGCTTTTCCCGAATGTAACCTCCAGTCTGATGGTGACTTTGCTTGGGATAGTTTACGATACCAATAGTATTAAAAGTAATTTTCATTACAATTCCCTTCAGAAATGCCACGTTAGTCTTTCGTTGCGGGCACTTGACTACTTACGCAGCGACCCGGGTTCGATTCCCGCTGATAGCCTATTTTTTTTTTCTTTTTTTTTTTTTTTAATATCGATACTTAATTATACTGTTCTTGGTGTGTCATGACATAAAAAGAAGGTATAGGGACATTTTTATGTACTCTCAGCATCTTTGATGTGCTCATGCTTTGTTCAGGATCCTGTACATATTTTATGCACACAAGAACTAACTAGATTCCTTAGATAACTTTATTAAGTAGATTCTAACATCGAGCATAGCGCTCGATAGATTGATATACCTTTTTTTTCCGTGTATAATGTTTTATTTTTCCTAATGTTACTTTTTGGAATTTACAAAAAAAAAATTATCGATTGTAACCTTTTTGAGGTTACTCTCGTAAAACAAATTCCCGAATGTAACCCTGAAGCTTTTCCCGAATGTAACCTCCAGTCCATGGTGACTTTGCTTGGGATAGTTTACGATACCAATAGTATTAAAAGTAATTTTCATTACAATTCCCTTCAGCAATGCCACGTTAGTCTTTCGTTGCGGGCACTTGACTACTAACGCAGCGACCCGGGTTCGATTCCCGCTGATAGCCTATTTTGTTTTATTTATTTTTTAAATATCAATACTTAATTATACTGTTCTTGGTGTGTCATGACATAAAAAGAAGGTATAGGGACATTTTATGTACTCTCAGCATCTTTGATGTGCTCATGCTTTGTTCAGGATCCTGTACATATTTTATGCACACAAGAACTAACTAGATTCCTTGGATAACTTGATTAAGTAGATTCTAACATAGAGCATAGCGCTCGATAGATTGATATACCTTTTTTTTCCGAGTATAATGTTTTATTTTTCCTAATGTTACTTTTTGGAATTTACAAAAAAAAATTATCGATTGTAACCTTTTGGAGGTTACTCTCGTAAAACAAATTCCCGAATGTAACCCTGAAGCTTTTCCCGAATGTAACCTCCAGTCCGATGGTGACTTTGCTTGGGATAGTTTACGATACCAATAGTATTAAAAGTAATTTTCATTACAATTCCCTTCAGCAATGCCACGTTAGTCTTTCGTTGCGGGCAATTGACTACTAACGCAGCGACGCGGGTTTGATTCCCGCTGATAGCCTATTTTTTTTTCTTTATTTTTTTTTTTTAATTATCGATACTTAATTATACTGTTCTTGGTGTGTCATGACATCAAAAGAAGGTATAGGGACATTTTATGTACTCTCAGCATCTTTGATGTGCTCATGCTTTGTTCAGGATCCAGTACATATTTTATGAACACAAGAACTAACTAGATTCCTTAGATAACTTTATTAAGTAGATTCTAACATAGAGCATAGCGCTCGATAGATTGATATACCTTTTTTTTCCGTGTATAATGTTTTATTTTTCCTAATGTTACTTTTTGGAATTTACAAAAAAAAAATTATCGATTGTAACCTTTTTGAGGTTACTCTCGTAAAACAAATTCCCGAATGTAACCCTGAAGCTTTTCCCGAATGTAACCTCCAGTCCATGGTGACTTTGCTTGGGATAGTTTACGATACCAATAGTATTAAAAGTAATTTTCATTACAATTCCCTTCAGCAATGCCACGTTAGTCTTTCGTTGCGGGCACTTGACTACTAACGCAGCGACCCGGGTTCGATTCCCGCTGATAGCCTATTTTGTTTTATTTATTTTTTAAATATCAATACTTAATTATACTGTTCTTGGTGTGTCATGACATAAAAAGAAGGTATAGGGACATTTTATGTACTCTCAGCATCTTTGATGTGCTCATGCTTTGTTCAGGATCCTGTACATATTTTATGCACACAAGAACTAACTAGATTCCTTGGATAACTTGATTAAGTAGATTCTAACATAGAGCATAGCGCTCGATAGATTGATATACCTTTTTTTTCCGAGTATAATGTTTTATTTTTCCTAATGTTACTTTTTGGAATTTACAAAAAAAAATTATCGATTGTAACCTTTTGGAGGTTACTCTCGTAAAACAAATTCCCGAATGTAACCCTGAAGCTTTTCCCGAATGTAACCTCCAGTCCGATGGTGACTTTGCTTGGGATAGTTTACGATACCAATAGTATTAAAAGTAATTTTCATTACAATTCCCTTCAGCAATGCCACGTTAGTCTTTCGTTGCGGGCAATTGACTACTAACGCAGCGACGCGGGTTTGATTCCCGCTGATAGCCTATTTTTTTTTCTTTATTTTTTTTTTTAATTATCGATACTTAATTATACTGTTCTTGGTGTGTCATGACATCAAAAGAAGGTATAGGGACATTTTATGTACTCTCAGCATCTTTGATGTGCTCATGCTTTGTTCAGGATCCAGTACATATTTTATGCACACAAGAACTAACTAGATTCCTTGGATAACTTGATTAAGTAGATTCTAACATAGAGCATAGCGCTCGATAGATTGATATACCTTTTTTTCCAAGTATACTGTTTTATTTTTCCTAATGTTACTTTTTGGAATTTACATTCGGAAAAAAAGTTATCGATTGTAACCTTTTGGAGTTTACACTCGTAAAAACAAATTCCCGAATGTAACCCTGAAGCTTTTCCCGAATGTAACCTCCAGTCTGATGGTGACTTTGCTTGGGATAGTCTACGATACCAATAGTATTAAAAGTAATTTTCATTACAATTCCCTTCAGCAATGCCACGTTAGTCTTTCGTTGCGGGCACTTGACTACTAACGCAGCGACCCGGGTTCGATTCCCGCTGATAGTCTATTTTTTTTTCTTAATTTTTTTTTTTTTTAAATATCGATACTTAATTATACTGTTCGTGGTGTGTCATGACATAAAAAGAAGGTATAGGGACATTTTTATGTACTCTCAGCATCTTTGATGTGCTCATGCTTTGTTCAGGATCCTGTACATATTTTATGCACACAAGAACTAACTAGATTCCTTGGATAACTTGATTAAGTAGATTCTAACATAGAGCATAGCGCTCGATAGATTGATATACCTTTTTTTCCGACTATACTGTTTTATTTTTCCTAATGTTACTTTTTGAAATTTACAAAAAAAAAATTATCGATTGTAACCTTTTGGAGGTTACACTCGTAAAACAAATTCCCGAATGTAACCCTGAAGCTTTTCCCGAATGTAACCTCCAGTCTGATGGTGACTTTGCTTGGGATAGTTTACGATACCAATAGTATTAAAAGTAATTTTCGTCACAATTCCCTTCAGCAATTCCACGTTAGTCTTTCGTTGCGGGCACTTGACTACTAACGCAGCGACCCGCGTTCGATTCCCGCTTATAGCCTATTTTTGTTTCTTTTTTTTTTTTTAAATATCGATACTTAATTATACTGTTCTTGGTGTGTCATGACATAAAAAGAAGGTATAGGGACATTTTTATGTACTCTCAGCATCTTTGATGTGCTCATGCTTTGTTCAGGATCCTGTACATATTTTATGCACACAAGAACTAACTAGATTCCTTGGATAACTTGATTAAGTAGATTCTAACATAGAGCATAGCGCTGGATAGATTGATATACCTTTTTTTCCGAGTATACTGTTTTATTTTTCCTAATGTTACTTTTTGGAATTTACATTCGGAAAAAAAATTATCGATTGTAACCTTTTGGAGGTTACTCTCGTAAAACAAATTCCCGAATGTAACCCTGAAGTTTTTCCCGAATGTAACCTCCAGTCCGATGGTGACTTTGCTTGGGATAGTTTACGATACCAATAGTATTAAAAGTAATTTTCATTACAATTCCCTTCAGCAAGGCCACGTTAGTCTTTCGTTGCGGGCACTTGACTACTAACCCAGCCACCCGGGTTCGAGTCCCGCTGATAGCCTATTTTTTTTTCTTTTTTTTTTTTTTAAATATCGATACTTAATTATACTGTTCTTGGTGTGTCATGACATAAAAAGAAGGTATAGGGACATTTTTATGTACTCTCAGCATCTTTGATGTGCTCATGCTTTGTTCAGGATCCTGTACATATTTTATTCACACAATAACTAACTAGATTCCTTGGATAACTTGATTAAGTAGATTCTAACATAGAGCATAGCGCTCGATAGATTGATATACCTTTTTTTCCGAGTATACTGTTTTATTTTTCCTAATGTTACTTTTTGAAATTTACATTCGGAAAAAAAAAATTATCGATTGTAACCTTTTGGAGGTTACACTCGTAAAACAAATTCCCGAATGTAACCCTAAAGCTTTTCCCGAATGTAACCTCCAGTCCGATGGTGACTTTGCTTGGGATAGTTTACGATACCAATAGTATTAAAAGTAATTTTCATTACAATTCCCTTCAGCAATGCCACATTAGTCTTTCGTTGCGGGCACTTGACTACTAACGCAGCCACCCTGGTTCGATTCCCGCTGATAGCCTATTTTTTTTTCTTTATTTTTTTTTTTAAATATCGATACTTAATTATACTGTTCTTGGTGTGTCATGACATAAAAAGAAGGTATAGGGACATTTTTATGTACTCTCAGCATCTTTGATGTGCTCATGCTTTGTTCAGGATCCTGTACATATTTTATTCACACAAGAACTAACTAGATTCCTTGGATAACTTGATTAAGTAGATTCTAACATAGAGCATAGCGCTCGATAGATTGATATACCTTTTTTTCCGAGTATACCCTTTTTTTTTTTTCCTAATGTTACTTTTTGGAATTTACAAAAAAAAAATTATCGATTGTAACCTTTTGGAGGTTACACTCGTAAAACAAATTCCCGAATGTAACCCTGAAGCTTCTCCCGAATGTAACCTCTAGTCCGATGGTGACTTTGCTTGGGATAGTTTACGATACCAATAGTATTAAAAGTAATTTTCATTACAATTCACTTCAGCAATGCCACGTTAGTCTTTCGTTGCGGGCACTTGACTACTAACGCAGCGACCCGGGTTCGATTCCCGCTGATAGCCTATTTTTTTTTTCTTTCTTTTATTTTTAAATATCGATACTTAATTATACTGTTCTTGGTGTGTCTTGACATAAAAAGAAGGTATAGGGACATTTTTATGTACTCTCAGCATCTTTGATGTGCTCATGCTTTGTTCAGGATCCTGTACATATTTTATGCACACAAGAACTAACTAGATTCCTTGGATAACTTGATTAAGTAGATTCTAACATAGAGCATAGCGCTCGATAGATTGATATACCTTTTTTTCCGAGTATACTGTTTTATTTTTCCTAATGTTACTTTTTGGAATTTACATTCGGAAAAAAAATTATCGATTGTAACCTTTTGGAGGTTACACTCGTAAAACAAATTCCCGAATGTAACACTGAAGCTTTTCCCGAATGTAACCTCCAGTCCGATGGTGACTTTGCTTGGGATAGTTTACGATACCAATAGTATTAAAAGTAATTTTCATTACAATTCCCTTCAGCAATTCCACGTTAGTCTTTCGTTGCGGGCACTTGACTACTAACTCAGCGACCCGTGTTCGATTCCCGCTGATAGCCTTTTTTTTTTTTCTTTATTTTTTTTTTAAATGTCGATACTTAATTATACTGTTCTTGGTGTGTCATGACATAAAAAGAAGGTATAGGGACAATTTTATGTACTCTCAGCATCTTTGATGTGCTCATGCTTTGTTCAGGATCCTGTACATATTTTATGCACACAAGAACTAACTAGATTCCTTGGATAACTTAATTAAGTAGATTCTAACATAGAGCATAGCGCTCGATAGATTGATATACCTTTTTTTCCGAGTATACTGTTTTATTTTTCCTAATGTTACTTTTTGGAATTTACATTCGAAAAAAAAATTATCGATTGTAACCTTTTGGAGGTTACACTCGTAAAACAAATTCCCGAATGTAACCCTGAAGCTTTTCCCGAATGTACCCTCCAGTCCGATGGTGACTTTGCTTGGGATAGTTTACGATACCAATAGTATTAAAAGTAATTTTCATTACAATACCCTTCAGCAATGCCACGTTAGTCTTTTGTTGCGGGCACTTGACTACTAACGCAGCGACCCGGGTTCGATTCCCGCTGATAGCCTATTTTTTTTTCTTTATTTATTTTTTTTTAAATATCGATACTTAATTATACTGTACTTGGTGTGTCATGACATAAAAAGAAGGTATAGGGACATTTTTATGTACTCTAAGCATCTTTGATGTGCTCATGCTTTGTTCAGGATCCTGTACATATTTTATGCACACAAGAACTAACTAGATTCCTTGGATAACTTGATTAAGTAGATTCTAACATAGAGCATAGCGCTCGATAGATTGATATACCTTTTTTTCCGAGTATACTGTTTTATTTTTCCTAATGTTACTTTTTGGAATTTACATTCGGAAAAAAAATTATCGATTGTAACCTTTTGGAGGTTACACTCGTAAAAACAAATTCCCGAATGTAACCCTGAAGCTTCTCCCGAATGTAACCTCTAGTCCGATGGTGACTTTGCTTGGGATAGTTTACGATACCAATAGTATTAAAAGTAATTTTCATTACAATTCACTTCAGCAATGCCACGTTAGTCTTTCGTTGCGGGCACTTGACTACTAACGCAGCGACCCGGGTTCGATTCCCGCTGATAGCCTATTTTTTTTTTCTTTCTTTTATTTTTAAATATCGATACTTAATTATACTGTTCTTGGTGTGTCTTGACATAAAAAGAAGGTATAGGGACATTTTTATGTACTCTCAGCATCTTTGATGTGCTCATGCTTTGTTCAGGATCCTGTACATATTTTATGCACACAAGAACTAACTAGATTCCTTGGATAACTTGATTAAGTAGATTCTAACATAGAGCATAGCGCTCGATAGATTGATATACCTTTTTTTCCGAGTATACTGTTTTATTTTTCCTAATGTTACTTTTTGGAATTTACATTCGGAAAAAAAATTATCGATTGTAACCTTTTGGAGGTTACACTCGTAAAACAAATTCCCGAATGTAACACTGAAGCTTTTCCCGAATGTAACCTCCAGTCCGATGGTGACTTTGCTTGGGATAGTTTACGATACCAATAGTATTAAAAGTAATTTTCATTACAATTCCCTTCAGCAATTCCACGTTAGTCTTTCGTTGCGGGCACTTGACTACTAACTCAGCGACCCGTGTTCGATTCCCGCTGATAGCCTTTTTTTTTTTTCTTTATTTTTTTTTTAAATGTCGATACTTAATTATACTGTTCTTGGTGTGTCATGACATAAAAAGAAGGTATAGGGACAATTTTATGTACTCTCAGCATCTTTGATGTGCTCATGCTTTGTTCAGGATCCTGTACATATTTTATGCACACAAGAACTAACTAGATTCCTTGGATAACTTAATTAAGTAGATTCTAACATAGAGCATAGCGCTCGATAGATTGATATACCTTTTTTTCCGAGTATACTGTTTTATTTTTCCTAATGTTACTTTTTGGAATTTACATTCGAAAAAAAAATTATCGATTGTAACCTTTTGGAGGTTACACTCGTAAAACAAATTCCCGAATGTAACCCTGAAGCTTTTCCCGAATGTACCCTCCAGTCCGATGGTGACTTTGCTTGGGATAGTTTACGATACCAATAGTATTAAAAGTAATTTTCATTACAATACCCTTCAGCAATGCCACGTTAGTCTTTTGTTGCGGGCACTTGACTACTAACGCAGCGACCCGGGTTCGATTCCCGCTGATAGCCTATTTTTTTTTCTTTATTTATTTTTTTTTAAATATCGATACTTAATTATACTGTACTTGGTGTGTCATGACATAAAAAGAAGGTATAGGGACATTTTTATGTACTCTCAGCATCTTTGATGTGCTCATGCTTTGTTCAGGATCCTGTACATATTTTATGCACACAAGAACTAACTAGATTCCTTGGATAACTTGATTAAGTAGATTCTAACATAGAGCATAGCGCTCGATAGATTGATATACCTTTTTTTCCGAGTATACTGTTTTATTTTTCCTAATGTTACTTTTTGGAATTTACATTCGGAAAAAAAATTATCGATTGTAACCTTTTGGAGGTTACACTCGTAAAAACAAATTCCCGAATGTAACCCTGAAGCTTTTCCCGAATGTAACCTCCAGTCTGATGGTGACTTTGCTTGGGATAGTTTACGATACCAATAGTATTAAAAGTAATTTTCATTACAATTCCCTTCAGCAATGCCACGTTAGTCTTTCGTTGCGGGCACTTGACTACTTACGCAGCGACAATGGTTCGATTCCCGCTGATAGCCTATTTTTTTTTTTCTTTTTTTTTTTTTTTTAATATCGATACTTAATTATACTGTTCTTGGTGTGTCATGACATAAAAAGAAGGTATAGGGACATTTTTATGTACTCTCAGCATCTTTGATGTGCTCATGCTTTGTTCAGGATCCTGTACATATTTTATGCACACAAGAACTAACTAGATTCCTTAGATAACTTGATTAAGTAGATTCTAACATAGAGCATAGCGCTCGATAGATTGATATACCTTTTTTTTCCGTGTATAATGTTTTATTTTTCCTAATGTTACTTTTTGGAATTTACAAAAAAAAAATTATCGATTGTAACCTTTTTGAGGTTACTCTCGTAAAACAAATTCCCGAATGTAACCCTGAAGCTTTTCCCGAATGTAACCTCCAGTCCATGGTGACTTTGCTTGCGATAGTTTACGATACCAATAGTATTAAAAGTAATTTTCATTACAATTCCCTTCAGCAATGCCACGTTAGTCTTTCGTTGCGGGCACTTGACTACTAACGCAGCGACCCGGGTTCGATTCCCGCTGATAGCCTATTTTGTTTTATTTATTTTTTAAATATCAATACTTAATTATACTGTTCTTGGTGTGTCATGACATAAAAAGAAGGTATAGGGACATTTTATGTACTCTCAGCATCTTTGATGTGCTCATGCTTTGTTCAGGATCCTGTACATATTTTATGCACACAAGAACTAACTAGATTCCTTGGATAACTTGATTAAGTAGATTCTAACATAGAGCATAGCGCTCGATAGATTGATATACCTTTTTTTTCCGAGTATAATGTTTTATTTTTCCTAATGTTACTTTTTGGAATTTACAAAAAAAAATTATCGATTGTAACCTTTTGGAGGTTACTCTCGTAAAACAAATTCCCGAATGTAACCCTGAAGCTTTTCCCGAATGTAACCTCCAGTCCGATGGTGACTTTGCTTGGGATAGTTTACGATACCAATAGTATTAAAAGTAATTTTCATTACAATTCCCTTCAGCAATGCCACGTTAGTCTTTCGTTGCGGGCAATTGACTACTAACGCAGCGACGCGGGTTCGATTCCCGCTGATAGCCTATTTTTTTTTCTTTATTTTTTTTTTTAATTATCGATACTTAATTATACTGTTCTTGGTGTGTCATGACATCAAAAGAAGGTATAGGGACATTTTATGTACTCTCAGCATCTTTGATGTGCTCATGCTTTGTTCAGGATCCAGTACATATTTTATGCACACAAGAACTAACTAGATTCCTTGGATAACTTGATTAAGTAGATTCTAACATAGAGCATAGCGCTCGATAGATT
The DNA here is from genome assembly GCF_932526225.1 of Nematostella vectensis. NCBI lineage: Eukaryota > Metazoa > Cnidaria > Anthozoa > Actiniaria > Edwardsiidae > Nematostella > Nematostella vectensis. The sequence goes on along the minus strand of NC_064036.1, from coordinate 77,089 downwards.
GATATACCTTTTTTTCCAAGTATACTGTTTTATTTTTCCTAATGTTACTTTTTGGAATTTACATTCGGAAAAAAAGTTATCGATTGTAACCTTTTGGAGTTCACACTCGTAAAAACAAATTCCCGAATGTAACCCTGAAGCTTTTCCCGAATGTAACCTCCAGTCTGATGGTGACTTTGCTTGGGATAGTCTACGATACCAATAGTATTAAAAGTAATTTTCATTACAATTCCCTTCAGCAATGCCACGTTAGTCTTTCGTTGCGGGCACTTGACTACTAACGCAGCGACCCGGGTTCGATTCCCGCTGATAGTCTATTTTTTTTTCTTAATTTTTTTTTTTTTAAATATCGATACTTAATTATACTGTTCGTGGTGTGTCATGACATAAAAAGAAGGTATAGGGACATTTTTATGTACTCTCAGCATCTTTGATGTGCTCATGCTTTGTTCAGGATCCTGTACATATTTTATGCACACAAGAACTAACTAGATTCCTTGGATAACTTGATTAAGTAGATTCTATTATAGAGCATAGCGCTCGATAGATTTATATACCTTTTTTTCCGAGTATACTGTTTTATTTTTCCTAATGTTACTTTTTGGAATTTACAAAAAAAAATTATCGATTGTAACCTTTTGGAGGTTACACTCGTAAAACAAATTCCCGAATGTAACCCTGAAGCTTTTCCCGAATATAACCTCCAGTCCGATGGTGACTTTGCTTGGGATAGTTTACGATACCAATAGTATTAAAAGAAATTTTCATTACAATTCCCTTCAGCAATGCCACGTTAGTCTTTCGTTGCGGGCACTTGACTACTAACGCAGCGACCCGGGTTCGATTCCCGCTGATAGCCTATTTTTTTTTTTTTTTTTTTTTTTTTAAATATCGATACTTAATTATACTGTTCTTGGTGTGTCATGACATAAAAAGAAGGTATAGGGACATTTTTATGTACTCTCAGCATCTTTGATGTGCTCATGCTTTGTTCAGGATCCTGTACATATTTTATGCACACAAGAACTAACTAGATTCCTTGGATAACTTGATTAAGTAGATTCTAACATAGAGCATAGCGCTCGATAGATTGATATACCTTTTTTTCCGAGTATACTGTTTTATTTTTCCTAATGTTACTTTTTGAAATTTACAAAAAAAAAATTATCGATTGTAACCTTTTGGAGGTTACACTCGTAAAACAAATTCCCGAATGTAACCCTGAAGCTTTTCCCGAATGTAACCTCCAGTCTGATGGTGACTTTGCTTGTGATAGTTTACGATACCAATAGTATTAAAAGTAATTTTCGTCACAATTCCCTTCAGCAATTCCACGTTAGTCTTTCGTTGCGGGCACTTGACTACTAACGCAGCGACCCGCGTTCGATTCCCGCTTATAGCCTATTTTTGTTTCTTTTTTTTTTTTTTTAAATATCGATACTTAATTATACTGTTCTTGGTGTGTCATGACATAAAAAGAAGGTATAGGGACATTTTTATGTACTCTCAGCATCTTTGATGTGCTCATGCTTTGTTCAGGATCCTGTACATATTTTATGCACACAAGAACTAACTAGATTCCTTGGATAACTTGATTAAGTAGATTCTAACATAGAGCATAGCGCTCGATAGATTGATATACCTTTTTTTCCGAGTATACTGTTTTATTTTTCCTAATGTTACTTTTTGGAATTTACATTCGGAAAAAAAATTATCGATTGTAACCTTTTGGAGGTTACTCTCGTAAAACAAATTCCCGAATGTAACCCTGAAGTTTTTCCCGAATGTAACCTCCAGTCCGATGGTGACTTTGCTTGGGATAGTTTACGATACCAATAGTATTAAAAGTAATTTTCATTACAATTCCCTTCAGCAAGGCAACGTTAGTCTTTCGTTGCGGGCACTTGACTACTAACCCAGCCACCCGGGTTCGAGTCCCGCTGATAGCCTATTTTTTTTTCTTTTTTTTTTTTTTAAATATCGATACTTAATTATACTGTTCTTGGTGTGTCATGACATAAAAAGAAGGTATAGGGACATTTTTATGTACTCTCAGCATCTTTGATGTGCTCATGCTTTGTTCAGGATCCTGTACATATTTTATTCACACAAGAACTAACTAGATTCCTTGGATAACTTGATTAAGTAGATTCTAACATAGAGCATAGCGCTCGATAGATTGATATACCTTTTTTTCCGAGTATACTGTTTTATTTTTCCTAATGTTACTTTTTGAAATTTACATTCGGAAAAAAAAAATTATCGATTGTAACCTTTTGGAGGTTACACTCGTAAAACAAATTCCCGAATGTAACCCTGAAGCTTTTCCCGAATGTAACCTCCAGTCCGATGGTGACTTTGCTTGGGATAGTTTACGATACCAATAGTATTAAAAGTAATTTTCATTACAATTCCCTTCAGCAATGCCACATTAGTCTTTCGTTGCGGGCACTTGACTACTAACGCAGCCACCCGGGTTCGATTCCCGCTGATAGCCTATTTTTTTTTCTTTATTTTTTTTTTTAAATATCGATACTTAATTATACTGTTCTTGGTGTGTCATGACATAAAAAGAAGGTATAGGGACATTTTTATGTACTCTCAGCATCTTTGATGTGCTCATGCTTTGTTCAGGATCCTGTACATATTTTATTCACACAAGAACTAACTAGATTCCTTGGATAACTTGATTAAGTAGATTCTAACATAGAGCATAGCGCTCGATAGATTGATATACCTTTTTTTCCGAGTATACTGTTTTATTTTTCCTAATGTTACTTTTTGGAATTTACAAAAAAAAAATTATCGATTGTAACCTTTTGGAGGTTACACTCGTAAAACAAATTCCCGAATGTAACCCTGAAGCTTCTCCCGAATGTAACCTCTAGTCCGATGGTGACTTTGCTTGGGATAGTTTACGATACCAATAGTATTAAAAGTAATTTTCATTACAATTCACTTCAGCAATGCCACGTTAGTCTTTCGTTGCGGGCACTTGACTACTAACGCAGCGACCCGGGTTCGATTCCCGCTGATAGCCTATTTTTTTTTTCTTTCTTTTATTTTTAAATATCGATACTTAATTATACTGTTCTTGGTGTGTCTTGACATAAAAAGAAGGTATAGGGACATTTTTATGTACTCTCAGCATCTTTGATGTGCTCATGCTTTGTTCAGGATCCTGTACATATTTTATGCACACAAGAACTAACTAGATTCCTTGGATAACTTGATTAAGTAGATTCTAACATAGAGCATAGCGCTCGATAGATTGATATACCTTTTTTTCCGAGTATACTGTTTTATTTTTCCTAATGTTACTTTTTGGAATTTACATTCGGAAAAAAAATTATCGATTGTAACCTTTTGGAGGTTACACTCGTAAAACAAATTCCCGAATGTAACACTGAAGCTTTTCCCGAATGTAACCTCCAGTCCGATGGTGACTTTGCTTGGGATAGTTTACGATACCAATAGTATTAAAAGTAATTTTCATTACAATTCCCTTCAGTAATTCCACGTTAGTCTTTCGTTGCGGGCACTTGACTACTAACTCAGCGACCCGTGTTCGATTCCCGCTGATAGCCTATTTTTTTTCTTTATTTTTTTTTAAATATCGATACTTAATTATACTGTTCTTGGTGTGTCATGACATAAAAAGAAGGTATAGGGACAATTTTATGTACTCTCAGCATCTTTGATGTGCTCATGCTTTGTTCAGGATCCTGTACATATTTTATGCACACAAGAACTAACTAGATTCCTTGGATAACTTAATTAAGTAGATTCTAACATAGAGCATAGCGCTCGATAGATTGATATACCTTTTTTTCCGAGTATACTGTTTTATTTTTCCTAATGTTACTTTTTGGAATTTACATTCGAAAAAAAAATTATCGATTGTAACCTTTTGGAGGTTACACTCGTAAAACAAATTCCCGAATGTAACCCTGAAGCTTTTCCCGAATGTAACCTCCAGTCCGATGGTGACTTTGCTTGGGATAGTTTACGATACCAATAGTATTAAAAGTAATTTTCATTACAATACCCTTCAGCAATGCCACGTTAGTCTTTCGTTGCGGGCACTTGACTACTAACGCAGCGACCCGGGTTCGATTCCCGCTGATAGCCTATTTTTTTTTCTTTATTTATTTTTTTTTAAATATCGATACTTAATTATACTGTACTTGGTGTGTCATGACATAAAAAGAAGGTATAGGGACATTTTTATGTACTCTCAGCATCTTTGATGTGCTCATGCTTTGTTCAGGATCCTGTACATATTTTATGCACACAAGAACTAACTAGATTCCTTGGATAACTTGATTAAGTAGATTCTAACATAGAGCATAGCGCTCGATAGATTGATATACCTTTTTTTCCGAGTATACTGTTTTATTTTTCCTAATGTTACTTTTTGGAATTTACATTCGGAAAAAAAATTATCGATTGTAACCTTTTGGAGGTTACACTCGTAAAACAAATTCCCGAATGTAACCCTGAAGCTTTTCCTGAATGTAACCTCCAGTCCGATGGTGAATTTGCTTGGGATAGTTTACGATACCAATAGTATTAAAAGTAATTTTCATTACAATTCCCTTCAGCAATGCCACGATAGTCTTTCGTTGCGGGCACTTGACTACTAACGCAGCGACCCGGGTTCGATTCCTGCTGATAGCCTATTTTTTTTTCTTTCTTTTTTTTTTAAATACCGATACTTAATTATACTGTTCTTGGTGTGTCATGACATAAAAGAAGGTATAGGGACATTTTTATGTACTCTCAGCATCTTTGATGTGCTCATGCTTTGTTCAGGATCCTGTACATATTTTATTCACACAAGAACTAACTAGATTCCTTGGATAACTTGATTAAGTAGATTCTAACATAGAGCATAGCGCTCGATAGATTGATATACCTTTTTTTCCGAGTATACTGTTTTATTTTTCCTAATGTTACTTTTTGAAATTTACATTCGGAAAAAAAAATTATCGATTGTAACCTTTTGGAGGTTACACTCGTAAAACAAATTCCCGAATGTAACCCTGAAGCTTTTCCCGAATGTAACCTCCAGTCCGATGGTGACTTTGCTTGGGATAGTTTACGATACCAATAGTATTAAAAGTAATTTTCATTACAATTCCTTCAGCAATGCCACATTAGTCTTTCGTTGCGGGCACTTGACTACTAACGCAGCCACCCGGGTTCGATTCCCGCTGATAGCCTATTTTTTTTTCTTTATTTTTTTTTTTAAATATCGATACTTAATTATACTGTTCTTGGTGTGTCATGACATAAAAAGAAGGTATAGGGACATTTTTATGTACTCTCAGCATCTTTGATGTGCTCATGCTTTGTTCAGGATCCTGTACATATTTTATTCACACAAGAACTAACTAGATTCCTTGGATAACTTGATTAAGTAGATTCTAACATAGAGCATAGCGCTCGATAGATTGATATACCTTTTTTTCCGAGTATACTGTTTTATTTTTCCTAATGTTACTTTTTGGAATTTACAAAAAAAAAATTATCGATTGTAACCTTTTGGAGGTTACACTCGTAAAACAAATTCCCGAATGTAACACTGAAGCTTTTCCCGAATGTAACCTCCAGTCCGATGGTGACTTTGCTTGGGATAGTTTACGATACCAATAGTATTAAAAGTAATTTTCATTACAATTCCCTTCAGCAATTCCACGTTAGTCTTTCGTTGCGGGCACTTGACTACTAACTCAGCGACCCGTGTTCGATTCCCGCTGATAGCCTATTTTTTTTCTTTATTTTTTTTTAAAATATCGATACTTAATTATACTGTTCTTGGTGTGTCATGACATAAAAAGAAGGTATAGGGACAATTTTATGTACTCTCAGCATCTTTGATGTGCTCATGCTTTGTTCAGGATCCTGTACATATTTTATGCACACAAGAACTAACTAGATTCCTTGGATAACTTAATTAAGTAGATTCTAACATAGAGCATAGCGCTCGATAGATTGATATACCTTTTTTTCCGAGTATACTGTTTTATTTTTCCTAATGTTACTTTTTGGAATTTACATTCGAAAAAAAAATTATCGATTGTAACCTTTTGGAGGTTACACTCGTAAAACAAATTCCCGAATGTAACCCTGAAGCTTTTCCCGAATGTAACCTCCAGTCCGATGGTGACTTTGCTTGGGATAGTTTACGATACCAATAGTATTAAAAGTAATTTTCATTACAATACCCTTCAGCAATGCCACGTTAGTCTTTCGTTGCGGGCACTTGACTACTAACGCAGCGACCCGGGTTCGATTCCCGCTGATAGCCTATTTTTTTTTCTTTATTTATTTTTTTTTAAATATCGATACTTAATTTTACTGTACTTGGTGTGTCATGACATAAAAAGAAGGTATAGGGACATTTTTATGTACTCTCAGCATCTTTGATGTGCTCATGCTTTGTTCAGGATCCTGTACATATTTTATGCACACAAGAACTAACTAGATTCCTTGGATAACTTGATTAAGTAGATTCTAACATAGAGCATAGCGCTCGATAGATTGATATACCTTTTTTTCCGAGTATACTGTTTTATTTTTCCTAATGTTACTTTTTGGAATTTACATTCGGAAAAAAAATTATCGATTGTAACCTTTTGGAGGTTACACTCGTAAAACAAATTCCCGAATGTAACCCTGAAGCTTTTCCTGAATGTAACCTCCAGTCCGATGGTGAATTTGCTTGGGATAGTTTACGATACCAATAGTATTAAAAGTAATTTTCATTACAATTCCCTTCAGCAATGCCACGATAGTCTTTCGTTGCGGGCACTTGACTACTAACGCAGCGACCCGGGTTCGATTCCTGCTGATAGCCTATTTTTTTTTCTTTCTTTTTTTTTTAAATACCGATACTTAATTATACTGTTCTTGGTGTGTCATGACATAAAAAGAAGGTAAAGGGACATTTTTATGTACTCTCAGCATCTTTGATGTGCTCATGCTTTGTTCAGGATCCTGTACATATTTTATGCACACAAGAACTAACTAGATTCCTTGGATAACTTGATTAAGGAGATTCTAACATAGAGCATAGCGCTCGATAGATTGATATACCTTTTTTTTCGAGTATAATTTTTTATTTTTCCTAATGTTACTTTTTGGAATTTACAAAAAAAAAAATTATCGATTGTAACCTTTTGGAGGTTACACTCGTAAAACAAATTCCCGAATGTAACCCTGAAGCTTTTCCCGAATGTAACCTCCAGTCCGATGGTGACTTTGCTTGGGATAGTTTACGATACCAATAGTATTAAAAATAATTTTCATTACAATTCCCTTCAGCAATGCCACGTTAGTCTTTCGTTGCGGGCACTTGACTACTAACGCAGCGACCTGGGTTCGATTCCCGCTGATAGCCTATTTTCTTTTCTTTATTTTTTTTTTAAATATCGATAATTAATTATACTGTTCTTGGTGTGTCATGAAATAAAAAGAAGGTATAGGGACATTTTTATGTACTCTCAGCATCTTTGATGTGCTCATGCTTTGTTCTGGATCCTTTACATATTTTATGCACACAAGAACTAACTAGATTCCTTGGATAACTTGATTAAGTAGATTCTAACATAGAGCATAGCGCTCGATAGATTGATATACCTTTTTTTCCGAGTATACTGTTTTATTTTTCCTAATGTTACTTTTTGGAATTTACATTCGGAAAAAAAATTATCGATTGTAACCTTTTGGAGGTTACACTCGTAAAACAAATTCCCGAATGTAACCCTGAAGCTTTTCCCGAATGTAACCTCCAGTCCGATGGTGACTTTGCTTGGGATAGTTTACGATACCAATAGTATTAAAAGTAATTTTCATTAAAATTCCCTTCAGCAATGCCACGTTAGTCTTTCGTTGTGGGCACTTGACTACTAACGCAGCGACCCGGGTTCGATTCCCGCTGATAGCCTATTTTTTTTTCTTTCTTTTATTTTTAAATATCGATACTTAATTATACTGTTCTTGGTGTGTCATGACATAAAAAGAAGGTATAGGGACATTTTTATGTACTCTCAGCATCTTTGATGTGCTCATGCTTTGTTCAGGATCCTGTACATATTTTATGCACACAAGAACTAACTAGATTCCTTGGATAACTTGATTAAGTAGATTCTAACATAGAGCATAGCGCTCGATAGATTGATATACCTTTTTTTCCGAGTATACTGTTTTATTTTTCCTAATGTTACTTTTTGGAATTTACATTCGGAAAAAAAAATTATCGATTGTAACCTTTTGGAGGTTACACTCGTAAAACAAATTCCCGAATGTAACCCTGAAGCTTTTCCCGAATGTAACCTCCAGTCCGATGGTGACTTTGCTTGGGATAGTTTACGATACCAATAGTATTAAAAGTAATTTTCATTAAAATTCCCTTCAGCAATGCCACGTTAGTCTTTCGTTGTGGGCACTTGACTACTAACGCAGCGACCCGGGTTCGATTCCCGCTGATAGCCTATTTTTTTTTCTTTCTTTTATTTTTAAATATCGATACTTAATTATACTGTTCTTGGTGTGTCATGACATAAAAAGAAGGTATAGGGACATTTTTATGTACTCTCAGCATCTTTGATGTGCTCATGCTTTGTTCAGGATCCTGTACATATTTTATGCACACAAGAACTAACTAGATTCCTTGGATAACTTGATTAAGTAGATTCTAACATAGAGCATAGCGCTCGATAGATTGATATACCTTTTTTTCCGAGTATACTGTTTTATTTTTCCTAATGTTACTTTTTGAAATTTACATTCGGAAAAAAAAATTATCGATTGTAACCTTTTGGAGGTTACACTCGTAAAACAAATTCCCGAATGTAACCCTGAAGCTTTTCCCGAATGTAACCTCCAGTCCGATGGTGACTTTGCTTGGGATAGTTTACGATACCAATAGTATTAAAAGTAATTTTCATTACAATTCCCTTCAGCAATGCCACATTAGTCTTTCGTTGCGGGCACTTGACTACTAACGCAGCCACCCGGGTTCGATTCCCGCTGATAGCCTATTTTTTTTTCTTTATTTTTTTTTTTAAATATCGATACTTAATTATACTGTTCTTGGTGTGTCATGACATAAAAAGAAGGTATAGGGACATTTTTATGTACTCTCAGCATCTTTGATGTGCTCATGCTTTGTTCAGGATCCTGTACATATTTTATTCACACAAGAACTAACTAGATTCCTTGGATAACTTGATTAAGTAGATTCTAACATAGAGCATAGCGCTCGATAGATTGATATACCTTTTTTTCCGAGTATACTGTTTTATTTTTCCTAATGTTACTTTTTGGAATTTACAAAAAAAAAATTATCGATTGTAACCTTTTGGAGGTTACACTCGTAAAACAAATTCCCGAATGTAACACTGAAGCTTTTCCCGAATGTAACCTCCAGTCCGATGGTGACTTTGCTTGGGATAGTTTACGATACCAATAGTATTAAAAGTAATTTTCATTACAATTCCCTTCAGCAATTCCACGTTAGTCTTTCGTTGCGGGCACTTGACTACTAACTCAGCGACCCGTGTTCGATTCCCGCTGATAGCCTATTTTTTTTCTTTATTTTTTTTTTAAATATCGATACTTAATTATACTGTTCTTGGTGTGTCATGACATAAAAAGAAGGTATAGGGACAATTTTATGTACTCTCAGCATCTTTGATGTGCTCATGCTTTGTTCAGGATCCTGTACATATTTTATGCACACAAGAACTAACTAGATTCCTTGGATAACTTAATTAAGTAGATTCTAACATAGAGCATAGCGCTCGATAGATTGATATACCTTTTTTTCCGAGTATACTGTTTTATTTTTCCTAATGTTACTTTTTGGAATTTACATTCGAAAAAAAAATTATCGATTGTAACCTTTTGGAGGTTACACTCGTAAAACAAATTCCCGAATGTAACCCTGAAGCTTTTCCCGAATGTAACCTCCAGTCCGATGGTGACTTTGCTTGGGATAGTTTACGATACCAATAGTATTAAAAGTAATTTTCATTACAATACCCTTCAGCAATGCCACGTTAGTCTTTCGTTGCGGGCACTTGACTACTAACGCAGCGACCCGGGTTCGATTCCCGCTGATAGCCTATTTTTTTTTCTTTATTTATTTTTTTTTAAATATCGATACTTAATTATACTGTACTTGGTGTGTCATGACATAAAAAGAAGGTATAGGGACATTTTTATGTACTCTCAGCATCTTTGATGTGCTCATGCTTTGTTCAGGATCCTGTACATATTTTATGCACACAAGAACTAACTAGATTCCTTGGATAACTTGATTAAGTAGATTCTAACATAGAGCATAGCGCTCGATAGATTGATATACCTTTTTTTCCGAGTATACTGTTTTATTTTTCCTAATGTTACTTTTTGGAATTTACATTCGGAAAAAAAATTATCGATTGTAACCTTTTGGAGGTTACACTCGTAAAACAAATTCCCGAATGTAACCCTGAAGCTTTTCCTGAATGTAACCTCCAGTCCGATGGTGAATTTGCTTGGGATAGTTTACGATACCAATAGTATTAAAAGTAATTTTCATTACAATTCCCTTCAGCAATGCCACGATAGTCTTTCGTTGCGGGCACTTGACTACTAACGCAGCGACCCGGGTTCGATTCCTGCTGATAGCCTATTTTTTTTTCTTTCTTTTTTTTTTAAATACCGATACTTAATTATACTGTTCTTGGTGTGTCATGACATAAAAAGAAGGTAAAGGGACATTTTTATGTACTCTCAGCATCTTTGATGTGCTCATGCTTTGTTCAGGATCCTGTACATATTTTATGCACACAAGAATTAACTAGATTCCTTGGATAACTTGATTAAGTAGATTCTAACATAGAGCATAGCGCTCGATAGATTGATATACCTTTTTTTCCGAGTATACTGTTTTATTTTTCCTAATGTTACTTTTTGGAATTTACAAAAAAAAAAAATTATCGATTGTAACCTTTTGGAGGTTACACTCGTAAAACAAATTCCCGAATGTAACCCTGAAGCTTTTCCCGAATGTAACCTCCAGTCCGATGGTGACTTTGCTTGGGATAGTTTACGATACCAATAGTATTAAAAATAATTTTCATTACAATTCCCTTCAGCAATGCCACGTTAGTCTTTCGTTGCGGGCACTTGACTACTAACGCAGCGACCTGGGTTCGATTCCCGTTGATAGCCTATTTTCTTTTCTTTATTTTTTTTTTAAATATCGATAATTAATAATACTGTTCTTGGTGTGTCATGAAATAAAAAGAAGGTATAGGGACATTTTTATGTACTCTCAGCATCTTTGATGTGCTCATGCTTTGTTCTGGATCCTTTACATATTTTATGCACACAAGAACTAACTAGATTCCTTGGATAACTTGATTAAGTAGATTCTAACATAGAGCATAGCGCTCGATAGATTGATATACCTTTTTTTCCGAGTATACTGTTTTATTTTTCCTAATGTTACTTTTTGGAATTTACATTCGGAAAAAAAATTATCGATTGTAACCTTTTGGAGGTTACACTCGTAAAACAAATTCCCGAATGTAACCCTGAAGCTTTTCCCGAATGTAACCTCCAGTCCGATGGTGACTTTGCTTGGGATAGTTTACGATACCAATAGTATTAAAAGTAATTTTCATTAAAATTCCCTTCAGCAATGCCACGTTAGTCTTTCCTTTCGTTGCGGGCACTTTACTACTAACGCAGCGACCCGGGTTCGATTCCCGCTGATAGCCTATTTTTTTTTCTTTCTTTTATTTTTAAATATCGATACTTAATTATACTGTTCTTGGTGTGTCATGACATAAAAAGAAGGTATAGGGACATTTTTATGTACTCTCAGCATCTTTGATGTGCTCATGCTTTGTTCAGGATCCTGTACATATTTTATGCACACAAGAACTAACTAGATTCCTTGGATAACTTGATTAAGTAGATTCTAACATAGAGCATAGCGCTCGATAGATTGATATACCTTTTTTTCCGAGTATACTGTTTTATTTTTCCTAATGTTACTTTTTGGAATTTACATTCGGAAAAAAAATTATCGATTGTAACCTTTTGGAGGTTACACTCGTAAAACAAATTCCCGAATGTAACACTGAAGCTTTTCCCGAATGTAACCTCCAGTCCGATGGTGACTTTGCTTGGGATAGTTTACGATACCAATAGTATTAAAAGTAATTTTCATTACAATTCCCTTCAGCAATTCCACGTTAGTCTTTCGTTGCGGGCACTTGACTACTAACTCAGCGACCCGTGTTCGATTCCCGCTGATAGCCTATTTTTTTTCTTTATTTTTTTTTTAAAAATATCGATACTTAATTATACTGTTCTTGGTGTGTCATGACATAAAAAGAAGGTATAGGGACATTTTTATGTACTCTCAGCATCTTTGATGTGCTCATGCTTTGTTCAGGATCCTGTACATATTTTATGCACACAAGAACTAACTAGATTCCTTGGATAACTTGATTAAGTAGATTCTAACATAGAGCATAGCGCTCGATAGATTGATATACCTTTTTTTCCGAGTATACTGTTTTATTTTTCCTAATGTTACTTTTTGGAATTTACATTCGGAAAAAAAATTATCGATTGTAACCTTTTGGAGGTTACACTCGTAAAACAAATTCCCGAATGTAACCCTGAAGCTTTTCCTGAATGTAACCTCCAGTCCGATGGTGAATTTGCTTGGGATAGTTTACGATACCAATAGTATTAAAAGTAATTTTCATTACAATTCCCTTCAGCAATGCCACGATAGTCTTTCGTTGCGGGCACTTGACTACTAACGCAGCGACCCGGGTTCGATTCCTGCTGATAGCCTATTTTTTTTTCTTTCTTTTTTTTTAAATATCGATACTTAATTATACTGTTCTTGGTGTGTCATGACCTAAAAAGAAGGTAAAGGGACATTTTTATGTACTCTCAGCATCTTTGATGTGCTCATGCTTTGTTCAGGATCCTGTACATATTTTATGCACACAAGAATTAACTAGATTCCTTGGATAACTTGATTAAGTAGATTCTAACATAGAGCATAGCGCTCGATAGATTGATATACCTTTTTTTTCGAGTATAATTTTTTATTTTTCCTAATGTTACTTTTTGGAATTTAGATTCGGAAAAAAAGTTATCGATTGTAACCTTTTGGAGGTTACACTCGTAAAAACAAATTCCCGAATGTAACCCTGAAGCTTTTCCCGAATGTAACCTCCAGTCTGATGGTGACTTTGCTTGGGATAGTTTACGATACCAATAGTATTAAAAGTAATTTTCATTACAATTCCCTTCAGCAATGCCACGTTAGTCTTTCGTTGCGGGCACTTGACTACTAACGCAGCGACCCGGGTTCGATTCCCGCTGATAGCCTATTTTTTTTCTTTCTTTTTTTTTTTAATATCGATACTTAATTATACTGTTCTTTGTGTGTCATGACATAAAAAGAAGGTATAGGGACATTTTTATGTACTCTCAGCATCTTTGATGTGCTCATGCTTTGTTCAGGATCCTGTACATATTTTATGCACACAAGAACTAACTAGATTCCTTGGATAACTTGATTAAGTAGATTCTAACATAGAGCATAGCGCTCGATAGATTGATATACCTTTTTTTCCGAGTATACTGTTTTATTTTTCCTAATGTTACTTTTTGGAATTTACATTCGGAAAAAAAATTATCGATTGTAACCTTTTGGAGGTTACACTCGTAAAACAAATTCCCGAATGTAACCCTGAAGCTTTTCCCGAATGTAACCTCCAGTCCGATGGTGACTTTGCTTGGGATAGTTTACGATACCAATAGTATTAAAAGTAATTTTCATTACAATTCCCTTCAGCAATGCCACGTTAGTCTTTCGTTGCGGGCACTTGACTACTAACGCATAAAATATGTACAGGATCCTGAACAAAGCATGAGCACATCAAAGATGCTGAGAGTACATAAAAATGTCCCTATACCTTCTTTTTATGTCATGACACACCAAGAACAGTATAATTAAGTATCGATATTAAAAAAAAAAAAATAAAGAAAAAAAAAATAGGCTATCAGTGGTAATCGAACCCGTGTCGCTGCGTTAGTAGTCAAGTGCCCGCAACAAAAGACTAACGTGGCATTGCTGAAGGGAATTGTAATGAAAATTACTTTTAATACTATTGGTATCGTAAACTATCCCAAGCAAAGTCACCATCGGACTGGAGGTTACATTCGGGAAAAGCTTCAGGGTTACATTCGGGAATTTGTTTTACGAGTGTAACCTCCAAAAGGTTACAATCGATAATTTTTTTTCCGAATGTAAATTCCAAAAAGTAACATTAGGAAAAATAAAACAGTATACTCGGAAAAAAAGGTATATCAATCTATCGAGCGCTATGTTCTGTGTTAGAATCTACTTAATCAAGTTATCCAAGGAATCTAGTTAGTTCTTGTGTGCATAAAATATGTACAGGATCCTGAACAAAGCATGAGCACATCAAAGATGCTGAGAGTACATAAAAATGTCCCTATACCATCTTTTTATGTCATGACACACCAAGAACAGTATAATTAAGTATCGATATTTAAAAAAAAAAAATTAAGAAAAAAACATAGGCTATCAGTGGTAATCGAACCCGTGTGGCTGCGTTAGTAGTCAGGTGCCCGCAACGAAAGACTAACGTGGCATTGCTGAAGGGAATTGTGATGAAAATTACTTTTAATACTATTGGTATCGTAAACTATCCCAAGCAAAGTCACCATCGGACTGGTGGTTACATTCGGGAAAAGCTTCAGGGTTACATTCGGGAATTTGTTTTACGAGTGTAACCTCCAAAAGGTTACAATCGATAATTTTTTTTCCGAATGTAAATTCCAAAAAGTAACATTAGGAAAAATAAAACAGTATACTCGGAAAAAAAGGTATATCAATCTATCGAGCGCTATGCTCTATGTTAGAATCTACACTTAATCAAGTTATCCAAGGAATCTAGTTAGTTCTTGTGTGCATAAAATATGTACAGGATCCTGAACAAAGCATGAGCACATCAAAGATGCTGAGAGTACATAAAAATGTCCCTATACCTTCTTTTTATGTCATGACACACCAAGAACAGTATAATTAAGTATCGGTATTTAAAAAAAATAAAGAAAAAAAATAGGCTATCAGCGGGAATCGAACCCGGGTCGCTGCGTTAGTAGTAAAGTGCCCGCAACGAAAGGAAAGACTAACGTGGCATTGCTGAAGGGAATTGTAATGAAAATTACTTTTAATACTATTTGTATCGTAAACTATCCCAAGCAAAGTCACCATCGGACTGGAGGTTACATTCGGGAAAAGCTTCAGGGTTACATTCGGGAATTTGTTTTACGAGTGTAACCTCCAAAAGGTTACAATCGATAATTTGTTTTCCGAATGTAAATTCCAAAAAGTAACATTAGGAAAAATAAAACAATATACTCGGAAAAAAGGTATATCAATCTATCGAGCGCTATGCTCTATGTTAGAATCTACTTAATCAAGTTATCCAAGGAATCTAGTTAGTTCTTGTGTGCATAAAATATGTACAGGATCCTGAACAAAGCATGAGCACATCAAAGATGCTGAGAGTACATAAAAATGTCCCTATACCTTCTTTTTATGTCATGACACACCAAGAACAGTATAATTAAGTATCGATATTTAAAAAAAAAATAAAGAAAAAAAAAATAGGCTATCAGCGGGAATCGAACCCGGGTCGCTGCGTTAGTAGTCAAGTGCCCGCAACGAAAGACTAACGTAGCATTGCTGAAGGGAATTGTAATGAAAATTACTTTTAATACTATTTGTATCGTAAACTATCCCAAGCAAAGTCACCATCGGACTGGAGGTTACATTCGGGAAAAGCTTCAGGGTTACATTCGGGAATTTGTTTTACGAGTGTAACCTCCAAAAGAATACAATCGATAATTTTTTTTCCGAATGTAAATTCCAAAAAGTAACATTAGGAAAAATAAAACAATATACTCGGAAAAAAAGGTATATCAATCTATCGAGCGCTATGCTCTATGTTAGAATCTACTTAATCAAGTTATCCAAGGAATCTAGTTAGTTCTTGTGTGCATAAAATATGTACAGGATCCTGAACAAAGCATGAGCACATCAAAGATGCTGAGAGTACATAAAAATGTCCCTATACCTTCTTTTTATGTCATGACACACCAAGAACAGTATAATTAAGTATCGATATTTAAAAAAAAAAATAAAGAAAAAAAAAAAAAGCTATCAGTGGTAATCGAACCCGTGTCGCTGCGTTAGTAGTCAAGTGCCCGCAACGAAAGACTAACGTGGCATTGCTGAAGGGAATTGTAATGAAAATTACTTTTAATACTATTGGTATCGTAAACTATCCCAAGCAAAGTCACCATCGGACTGGAGGTTACATTCGGGAAAAGCTTCAGGGTTACATTCGGGAATTAGTTTTACGAGTGTAACCTCCAAAAGGTTACAATCGATAATTTTTTTTCCGAATGTAAATTCCAAAAAGTAACATTAAGAAAAATAAAACAGTATACTCGGAAAAAAAGGTATATCAATCTATCGAGCGCTATGCTCTATGTTAGAATCTACTTAATCAAGTTATCCAAGGAATCTAGTTAGTTCTTGTGTGCATAAAATATGTACAGGATCCTGAACAAAGCATGAGCACATCAAAGATGCTGAGAGTACATAAAAATGTCCCTATACCTTATTTTTATGTCATGACACACCAAGAACAGTATAATTAAGTATCGATATTTAAAAAAAAAATAAAGACAAAAAATAGGCTATCAGTGGTAATCGAACCCGGGTCGCTGCGTTAGTAGTCAAGTGCCCGCAACAAAAGACTAACGTGGCATTGCTGAAGGGAATTGTAATGAAAATTACTTTTAATACTATTGGTATCGTAAACTATCCCAAGCAAAGTCACCATCGGACTGGAGGTTACATTCGGGAAAAGCTTCAGGGTTACATTCGGGAATTTGTTTTACGAGTGTAACCTCCAAAAGGTTACAATCGATAATTTTTTTTCCGAATGTAAATTCCAAAAAGTAACATTAGGAAAAATAAAACAGTATACTCGGAAAAAAAGGTATATCAATCTATCGAGCGCTATGCTCTATGTTAGAATCTACTTAATCAAGTTATCCAAGGAATCTAGTTAGTTCTTGTGTGCATAAAATATGTACAGGATCCTGAACAAAGCATGAGCACATCAAAGATGCTGAGAGTACATAAAAATGTCCCTATACCTTCTTTTTATGTCATGACACACCAAGAACAGTATAATTAAGTATCGATATTTAAAAAAAAAAATAATGAAAAAAAATAGGCTATCAGCGGGAATCGAACCCGGGCAGCTGCGTTAGTAGTCAAGTGCCCGCAACGAAAGACTAACGTGGCATTGCTGAAGGGAATTGTAATGAAAATTACTTTTAATACTATTGGTATCGTAAACTATCCCAAGCAAAGTCACCATCGGACTGGAGGTTACATTCGGGAAAAGCTTCAGGGTTACATTCGGGAATTTGTTTTACGAGTGTAACCTCCAAAAGGTTACAATCGATAATTTTTTTTCCGAATGTAAATTCCAAAAAGTAACATTAGGAAAAATAAAACAGTATACTCGGAAAAAAAGTTATATCAATCTATCGAGCGCTATGCTCTATGTTAGAATCTACTTAATTAAGTTATCCAAGGAATCTAGTTAGTTCTTGTGTGCATAAAATATGTACAGGATCCTGAACAAAGCATGAGCACATCAAAGATGCTGAGAGTACATAAAATTGTCCCTATACCTTCTTTTTATGTCATGACACACCAAGAACAGTATAATTAAGTATCGATATTTAAAAAAAAATAAAGAAAAAAAATAGGCTATCAGCGGGAATCGAACACGGGTCGCTGAGTTAGTAGTCAAGTGCCCGCAAAGAAAGACTAACGTGGAATTGCTGAAGGGAATTGTAATGAAAATTACTTTTAATACTATTGGTATCGTAAACTATCCCAAGCAAAGTCACCATCGGACTGGAGGTTACATTCGGGAAAAGCTTCAGTGTTACATTCGGGAATTTGTTTTACGAGTGTAACCTCCAAAAGGTTACAATCGATAATTTTTTTTCCGAATGTAAATTCCAAAAAGTAACATTAGGAAAAATAAAACAGTATACTCGGAAAAAAAGGTATATCAATCTATCGAGCGCTATGCTCTATGTTAGAATCTACTTAATCAAGTTATCCAAGGAATCTAGTTAGTTCTTGTGTGCATAAAATATGTACAGGATCCTGAACAAAGCATGAGCACATCAAAGATGCTGAGAGTACATAAAAATGTCCCTATACCTTCTTTTTATGTCATGACACACCAAGAACAGTATAATTAAGTATCGGTATTTAAAAAAAAATAAAGAAAAAAATAGGCTATCAGCGGGAATCGAACCCGGGTAGCTGCGTTAGTAGTCAAGTGCCCGCAACGAAAGACTAACGTGGCATTGCTGAAGGGAATTGTAATGAAAATTACTTTTAATACTATTGGTATCGTAAACTATCCCAAGCAAAGTCACCATCGGACTGGAGGTTACATTCGGGAAAAGCTTCAGGGTTACATTCGGGAATTTGTTTTACGAGTGTAACCTCCAAAAGGTTACAATCGATAATTTTTTTCCGAATGTAAATTCCAAAAAGTAACATTAGGAAAAACAAAACAGTATACTCGGAAAAAAAGGTATATCAATCTATCGAGCGCTATGCTCTATGTTAGAATCTACTTAATCAAGTTATCCAAGGAATATAGTTAGTTGTTGTGTGCATAAAATATGTACAGGATCCTGAACAAAGCATGAGCACATCAAAGATGCTGAGAGTACATAAAAATGTCCCTATACCTTCTTTTTATGTCATGACACACCAAGAACAGTATAATCAAGTATCGATATTTAAAAAATAAAGAAAAAAAATAGGCTATCAGCGGGAAAAGAACCCGGGTCGCTGCGTTAGTAGTCAAGTGCCCGCAACGAAAGACTAACGTGGCATTGCTGAAGGGAATTGTAATGAAAATTACTTTTAATACTATTGGTATCGTAAACTATCCCAAGCAAAGTCACCATCGGACTGGAGGTTACATTCGGAAAAAGCTTCAGGGTTACATTCGGGAATTTGTTTTACGAGTGTAACCTCCAAAAGGTTACAATCGATAATTTTTTTTCCGAATGTAAATTCCAAAAAGTAACATTAGGAAAAATAAAACAGTAGACTCGGAAAAAAAGGTATATCAATCTATCGAGCGCTATGCTCTATGTTAGAATCTACTTAATCAAGTTATCCAAGGAATCTAGTTAGTTCTTGTGTGCATAAAATATGTACAGGATCCTGAACAAAGCATGAGCACATCAAAGATGCTGAGAGTACATAAAAATGTCCCTATACCTTCTTTTTATGTCATGACACACCAAGAACAGTATAATTAAGTATCGGTATTTAAAAAAAAATAAAGAAAAAAATAGGCTATCAGCGGGAATCGAACCCGGGTAGCTGCGTTAGTAGTCAAGTGCCCGCAACGAAAGACTAACGTGGCATTGCTGAAGGGAATTGTAATGAAAATTACTTTTAATACTATTGGTATCGTAAACTATCCCAAGCAAAGTCACCATCGGACTGGAGGTTACATTCGGGAAAAGCTTCAGGGTTACATTCGGGAATTTGTTTTACGAGTGTAACCTCCAAAAGGTTACAATCGATAATTTTTTTCCGAATGTAAATTCCAAAAAGTAACATTAGGAAAAATAAAACAGTATACTCGGAAAAAAAGGTATATCAATCTATCGAGCGCTATGCTCTATGTTAGAATCTACTTAATCAAGTTATCCAAGGAATATAGTTAGTTGTTGTGTGCATAAAATATGTACAGGATCCTGAACAAAGCATGAGCACATCAAAGATGCTGAGAGTACATAAAAATGTCCCTATACCTTCTTTTTATGTCATGACACACCAAGAACAGTATAATCAAGTATCGATATTTAAAAAATAAAGAAAAAAAATAGGCTATCAGCGGGAAAAGAACCCGGGTCGCTGCGTTAGTAGTCAAGTGCCCGCAACGAAAGACTAACGTGGCATTGCTGAAGGGAATTGTAATGAAAATTACTTTTAATACTATTGGTATCGTAAACTATCCCAAGCAAAGTCACCATCGGACTGGAGGTTACATTCGGAAAAAGCTTCAGGGTTACATTCGGGAATTTGTTTTACGAGTGTAACCTCCAAAAGGTTACAATCGATAATTTTTTTTCCGAATGTAAATTCCAAAAAGTAACATTAGGAAAAATAAAACAGTAGACTCGGAAAAAAAGGTATATCAATCTATCGAGCGCTATGCTCTATGTTAGAATCTACTTAATCAAGTTATCCAAGGAATCTAGTTAGTTCTTGTGTGCATAAAATATGTACAGGATCCTGAACAAAGCATGAGCACATCAAAGATGCTGAGAGTACATAAAAATGTCCCTATACCTTCTTTTTATGTCATGACACACCAAGAACAGTATAATTAAGTATCGATATTTAAAAAAAAATAAAGAAAAAAAAATAGGCTATCAGCGGGAATCGAACCCGGGTAGCTGCGTTAGTAGTCAAGTGCCCGCAACGAAAGACTATCGTGGCATTGCTGAAGGGAATTGTAATGAAAATTACTTTTAATACTATTTGTATCGTAAACTATCCCAAGCAAAGTCACCATCGGACTGGAGGTTACATTTTGGAAAAGCTTCAGGGTTACATTCGGGAATTAGTTTTACGAGTGTAACCTCCAAAAGGTTACAATCGATAATTTTTTTTCCGAATGTAAATTCCAAAAAGTAACTTAGGAAAAATAAAACCGTATACTCGGAAAAAAAGGTATATCAATCTATCGAGCGCTATGCTCTATGTTAGAATCTACTTAATCAAGTTATCCAAGGAATCTAGTTAGTTCTTGTGTGCATAAAATATGTACAGGATCCGGAACAAAGCATGAGCACATCAAAGATGCTGAGAGTACATAAAAATGTCCCTATACCTTCTTTTTATGTCATGACACACCAAGAACAGTATAATCAAGTATCGATATTTAAAAAATAAAGAAAAAAAATAGGCTATCAGCGGGAAAAGAACCCGGGTCGCTGCGTTAGTAGTCAAGTGCCCGCAACGAAAGACTAACGTGGCATTGCTGAAGGGAATTGTAATGAAAATTACTTTTAATACTATTGGTATCGTAAACTATCCCAAGCAAAGTCACCATCGGACTGGAGGTTACATTCGGGAAAAGCATCAGGGTTACATTCGGGAATTTGTTTTACGAGTGTAACCTCCAAAAGGTTACAATCGATAATTTTTTTTCCGAATGTAAATTCCAAAAAGTAACATTAGGAAAAATAAAACAGTATACTCGGAAAAAAAGGTATATCAATCTATCGAGCGCTATGCTCTATGTTAGAATCTACTTAATCAAGTTATCCAAGGAATATAGTTAGTTCTTGTGTGCATAAAATATGTACAGGATCCTGAACAAAGCATGAGCACATCAAAGATGCTGAGAGTACATAAAAATGTCCCTATACCTTCTTTTTATGTCATGACACACCAAGAACAGTATAATCAAGTATCGATATTTAACAAATAAAGAAAAAAAATAGGCTATCAGCGGGAAAAGAACCCGGGTCGCTGCGTTAGTAGTCAAGTGCCCGCAACGAAAGACTAACGTGGCATTGCTGAAGGGAATTGTAATGAAAATTACTTTTAATACTATTGGTATCGTAAACTATCCCAAGCAAAGTCACCATCGGACTGGAGGTTACATTCGGGAAAAGCTTCAGGGTTACATTCGGGAATTTGTTTTACGAGTGTAACCTCCAAAAGGTTACAATCGATAATTTTTTTTCCGAATGTAAATTCCAAAAAGTAACATTAGGAAAAATAAAACAGTATACTCGGAAAAAAAGGTATATCAATCTATCGAGCGCTATGCTCTATGTTAGAATCTACTTAATCAAGTTATCCAAGGAATATAGTTAGTTCTTGTGTGCATAAAATATGTACAGGATCCTGAACAAAGCATGAGCACATCAAAGATGCTGAGAGTACATAAAAATGTCCCTATACCTTCTTTTTATGTCATGACACACCAAGAACAGTATAATTAAGTATCGATATTTAAAAAAAAAAAAAAGAAAAAAAAATAGGCTATCAGCGGGAAAAGAACCCGGGTCGCTGCGTTAGTAGTCAAGTGCCCGCAACGAAAGACTAACGTGGCATTGCTGAAGGGAATTGTAATGAAAATTACTTTTAATACTATTGGTATCGTAAACTATCCCAAGCAAAGTCACCATCGGACTGGAGGTTACATTCGGGAAAAGCTTCAGGGTTACATTCGGGAATTTGTTTTACGAGTGTAACCTCCAAAAGGTTACAATCGATAATTTTTTTTCCGAATGTAAATTCCAAAAAGTAACATTAGGAAAAATAAAACAGTATACTCGGAAAAAAAGGTATATCAATCTATCGAGCGCTATGCTCTATGTTAGAATCTACTTAATCAAGTTATCCAAGGAATCTAGTTAGTTCTTGTGTGCATAAAATATGTACAGGATCCTGAACAAAGCATGAGCACATCAAAGATGCTGAGAGTACATAAAAATGTCCCTATACCTTCTTTTTATGTCATGACACACCAAGAACAGTATAATTAAGTATCGATATTTAAAAAAAAAAATAAAGACAAAAAATAGGCTATCAGTGGTAATCGAACCCGGGTCGCTGCGTTAGTAGTCAAGTGCCCGCAACGAAAGACTAACGTGGCATTGCTGAAGGGAATTGTAATGAAAATTACTTTTAATACTATTTGTATCGTAAACTATCCCAAGCAAAGTCACCATCGGACTGGAGGTTACATTTTGGAAAAGCTTCAGGGTTACATTCGGGAATTAGTTTTACGAGTGTAACCTCCAAAAGGTTACAATCGATAATTTTTTTTCCGAATGTAAATTCCAAAAAGTAACTTAGGAAAAATAAAACAGTATACTCGGAAAAAAAGGTATATCAATCTATCGAGCGCTATGCTCTATGTTAGAATCTACTTAATCAAGTTATCCAAGGAATCTAGTTAGTTCTTGTGTGCATAAAATATGTACAGGATCCTGAACAAAGCATGAGCACATCAAAGATGCTGAGAGTACATAAAAATGTCCCTATACCTTCTTTTTATGTCATGACACACCAAGAACAGTATAATCAAGTATCGATATTTAAAAAATAAAGAAAAAAAATAGGCTATCAGCGGGAAAAGAACCCGGGTCGCTGCGTTAGTAGTCAAGTGCCCGCAACGAAAGACTAACGTGGCATTGCTGAAGGGAATTGTAATGAAAATTACTTTTAATACTATTAGTATCGTAAACTATCCCAAGCAAAGTCACCATCGGACTGGAGGTTACATTCGGGAAAAGCATCAGGGTTACATTCGGGAATTTGTTTTACGAGTGTAACCTCCAAAAGGTTACAATCGATAATTTTTTTTCCGAATGTAAATTCCAAAAAGTAACATTAGGAAAAATAAAACAGTATACTCGGAAAAAAAGGTATATCAATCTATCGAGCGCTATGCTCTATGTTAGAATCTACTTAATCAAGTTATCCAAGGAATATAGTTAGTTCTTGTGTGCATAAAATATGTACAGGATCCTGAACAAAGCATGAGCACATCAAAGATGCTGAGAGTACATAAAAATGTCCCTATACCTTCTTTTTATGTCATGACACACCAAGAACAGTATAATCAAGTATCGATATTTAACAAATAAAGAAAAAAAATAGGCTATCAGCGGGAAAAGAACCCGGGTCGCTGCGTTAGTAGTCAAGTGCCCGCAACGAAAGACTAACGTGGCATTGCTGAAGGGAATTGTAATGAAAATTACTTTTAATACTATTGGTATCGTAAACTATCCCAAGCAAAGTCACCATCGGACTGGAGGTTACATTCGGGAAAAGCTTCAGGGTTACATTCGGGAATTTGTTTTACGAGTGTAACCTCCAAAAGGTTACAATCGATAATTTTTTTTCCGAATGTAAATTCCAAAAAGTAACATTAGGAAAAATAAAACAGTATACTCGGAAAAAAAGGTATATCAATCTATCGAGCGCTATGCTCTATGTTAGAATCTACTTAATCAAGTTATCCAAGGAATATAGTTAGTTCTTGTGTGCATAAAATATGTACAGGATCCTGAACAAAGCATGAGCACATCAAAGATGCTGAGAGTACATAAAAATGTCCCTATACCTTCTTTTTATGTCATGACACACCAAGAACAGTATAATTAAGTATCGATATTTAAAAAAAAAAAAAGAAAAAAAAATAGGCTATCAGCGGGAAAAGAACCCGGGTCGCTGCGTTAGTAGTCAAGTGCCCGCAACGAAAGACTAACGTGGCATTGCTGAAGGGAATTGTAATGAAAATTACTTTTAATACTATTGGTATCGTAAACTATCCCAAGCAAAGTCACCATCGGACTGGAGGTTACATTCGGGAAAAGCTTCAGGGTTACATTCGGGAATTTGTTTTACGAGTGTAACCTCCAAAAGGTTACAATCGATAATTTTTTTTCCGAATGTAAATTCCAAAAAGTAACATTAGGAAAAATAAAACAGTATACTCGGAAAAAAAGGTATATCAATCTATCGAGCGCTATGCTCTATGTTAGAATCTACTTAATCAAGTTATCCAAGGAATCTAGTTAGTTCTTGTGTGCATAAAATATGTACAGGATCCTGAACAAAGCATGAGCACATCAAAGATGCTGAGAGTACATAAAAATGTCCCTATACCTTCTTTTTATGTCATGACACACCAAGAACAGTATAATTAAGTATCGATATTTAAAAAAAAAAATAAAGACAAAAAATAGGCTATCAGTGGTAATCGAACCCGGGTCGCTGCGTTAGTAGTCAAGTGCCCGCAACGAAAGACTAACGTGGCATTGCTGAAGGGAATTGTAATGAAAATTACTTTTAATACTATTGGTATCGTAAACTATCCCAAGCAAAGTCACCATCGGACTGGAGGTTACATTCTGGAAAAGCTTCAGGGTTACATTCGGGAATTTGTTTTACGAGTGTAACCTCCAAAAGGTTACAATCGATATTTTTTTTTCCGAATGTAAATTCCAAAAAGTAACATTAGGAAAAATAAAACAGTATACTCGGAAAAAAAGGTATATCAATCTATCGAGCGCTATGCTCTATGTTAGAATCTACTTAATCAAGTTATCCAAGGAATATAGTTAGTTCTTGTGTGCATAAAATATGTACAGGATCCTGAACAAAGCATGAGCACATCAAAGATGCTGAGAGTACATAAAAATGTCCCTATACCTTCTTTTTATGTCATGACACACCAAGAACAGTATAATCAAGTATCGATATTTAAAAAATAAAGAAAAAAAATAGGCTATCAGCGGGAAAAGAACTCGGGTCGCTGCGTTAGTAGTCAAGTGCCCGCAACGAAAGACTAACGTGGCATTGCTGAAGGGAATTGTAATGAAAATTACTTTTAATACTATTGGTATCGTAAACTATCCCAAGCAAAGTCACCATCGGACTGGAGGTTACATTCGGGAAAAGCTTCAGGGTTACATTCGGGAATTTGTTTTACGAGTGTAACCTCCAAAAGGTTACAATCGATAATTTTTTTTCCGAATGTAAATTCCAAAAAGTAACATTAGGAAAAATAAAACAGTATACTCGGAAAAAAAGGTATATCAATCTATCGAGCGCTATGCTCTATGTTAGAATATACTTAATCAAGTTATCCAAGGAATATAGTTAGTTCTTGTGTGCATAAAATATGTACAGGATCCTGAACAAAGCATGAGCACATCAAAGATGCTGAGAGTACATAAAAATGTCCCTATACCTTCTTTTTATGTCATGACACACCAAGAACAGTATAATCAAGTATCGATATTTAAAAAATAAAGAAAAAAAATAGGCTATCAGCGGGAAAAGAACCCGGGTCGCTGCGTTAGTAGTCAAGTGCCCGCAACGAAAGACTAACGTGGCATTGCTGAAGGGAATTGTAATGAAAATTACTTTTAATACTATTGGTATCGTGAACTATCCCAAGCAAAGTCACCATCGGACTGGAGGTTACATTCGGGAAAAGCTTCAGGGTTACATTCGGGAATTTGTTTTACGAGTGTAACCTCCAAAAGGTTACAATCGATAATTTTTTTTCCGAATGTAAATTCCAAAAAGTAACATTAGGAAAAATAAAACAGTATACTCGGAAAAAAAGGTATATCAATCTATCGAGCGCTATGCTCTATGTTAGAATCTACTTAATCAAGTTATCCAAGGAATCTAGTTAGTTCTTGTGTGCATAAAATATGTACAGGATCCTGAACAAAGCATGAGCACATCAAAGATGCTGAGAGTACATAAAAATGTCCCTATACCTTCTTTTTAT
Source organism: Nematostella vectensis (assembly GCF_932526225.1). Lineage (NCBI taxonomy): Eukaryota > Metazoa > Cnidaria > Anthozoa > Actiniaria > Edwardsiidae > Nematostella > Nematostella vectensis. The sequence continues at coordinate 50,558 of NC_064036.1, read as the reverse complement.
GTCATGACACACCAAGAACAGTATAATTAAGTATCGATATTTAAAAAAAAAATAAAGACAAAAAATAGGCTATCAGTGGTAATCGAACCCGGGTCGCTGCGTTAGTAGTCAAGTGCCCGCAACGAAAGACTAACGTGGCATTGCTGAAGGGAATTGTAATGAAAATTACTTTTAATACTATTGGTATCGTAAACTATCCCAAGCAAAGTCACCATCGGACTGGAGGTTACATTCGGGAAAAGCTTCAGGGTTACATTCGGGAATTTGTTTTACGAGTGTAACCTCCAAAAGGTTACAATCGATAATTTTTTTTCCGAATGTAAATTCCAAAAAGTAACATTAGGAAAAATAAAACAGTATACTCGGAAAAAAAGGTATATCAATCTATCGAGCGCTATGCTCTATGTTAGAATCTACTTAATCAAGTTATCCAAGGAATCTAGTTAGTTCTTGTGTGCATAAAATATGTACAGGATCCTGAACAAAGCATGAGCACATCAAAGATGCTGAGAGTACATAAAAATGTCCCTATACCTTCTTTTTATGTCATGACACACCAAGAACAGTATAATTAAGTATCGATATTTAAAAAAAAAATAAAGACAAAAAATAGGCTATCAGTGGTAATCGAACCCGGGTCGCTGCGTTAGTAGTCAAGTGCCCGCAACGAAAGACTAACGTGGCATTGCTGAAGGGAATTGTAATGAAAATTACTTTTAATACTATTGGTATCGTAAACTATCCCAAGCAAAGTCACCATCGGACTGGAGGTTACATTCGGGAAAAGCTTCAGGGTTACATTCGGGAATTTGTTTTACGAGTGTAACCTCCAAAAGGTTACAATCGATAATTTTTTTTCCGAATGTAAATTCCAAAAAGTAACATTAGGAAAAATAAAACAGTATACTCGGAAAAAAAGGTATATCAATCTATCGAGCGCTATGCTCTATGTTAGAATCTACTTAATCAAGTTATCCAAGGAATATAGTTAGTTCTTGTGTGCATAAAATATGTACAGGATCCTGAACAAAGCATGAGCACATCAAAGATGCTGAGAGTACATAAAAATGTCCCTATACCTTCTTTTTATGTCATGACACACCAAGAACAGTATAATCAAGTATCGATATTTAAAAAATAAAGAAAAAAAATAGGCTATCAGCGGGAATCGAACCCGGGTCGCTGCGTTAGTAGTCAAGTGCCCGCAACGAAAGACTAACGTGGCATTGCTGAAGGGAATTGTAATGAAAATTACTTTTAATACTATTGGTATCGTAAACTATCCCAAGCAAAGTCACCATCGGACTGGAGGTTACATTCGGGAAAAGCTTCAGGGTTACATTCGGGAATTTGTTTTACGAGTGTAACCTCCAAAAGGTTACAATCGATAATTTTTTTTCCGAATGTAAATTCCAAAAAGTAACATTAGAAAAAATAAAACAGTATACTCGGAAAAAAAGGTATATCAATCTATCGAGCGCTATGCTCTATGTTAGAATCTACTTAATCAAGTTATCCAAGGAATATAGTTAGTTCTTGTGTGCATAAAATATGTACAGGATCCTGAACAAAGCATGAGCACATCAAAGATGCTGAGAGTACATAAAAATGTCCCTATACCTTCTTTTTATGTCATGACACACCAAGAACAGTATAATCAAGTATCGATATTTAAAAAATAAAGAAAAAAAATAGGCTATCAGCGGGAAAAGAACCCGGGTCGCTGCGTTAGTAGTCAAGTGCCCGCAACGAAAGACTAACGTGGCATTGCTGAAGGGAATTGTAATGAAAATTACTTTTAATACTATTGGTATCGTAAACTATCCCAAGCAAAGTCACCATCGGACTGAAGGTTACATTCGGGAAAAGCTTCAGGGTTACATTCGGGAATTTGTTTTACGAGTGTAACCTCCAAAAGGTTACAATCGATAATTTTTTTTCCGAATGTAAATTCCAAAAAGTAACATTAGGAAAAATAAAACAGTATACTCGGAAAAAAAGGTATATCAATCTATCGAGCGCTATGCTCTATGTTAGAATCTACTTAATCAAGTTATCCAAGGAATCTAGTTAGTTCTTGTGTGCATAAAATATGTACAGGATCCTGAACAAAGCATGAGCACATCAAAGATGCTGAGAGTACATAAAAATGTCCCTATACCTTCTTTTTATGTCATGACACACCAAGAACAGTATAATTAAGTATCGATATTTAAAAAAAAAATAAAGACAAAAAATAGGCTATCAGTGGTAATCGAACCCGGGTCGCTGCGTTAGTAGTCAAGTGCCCGCAACGAAAGACTAACGTGGCATTGCTGAAGGGAATTGTAATGAAAATTACTTTTAATACTATTGGTATCGTAAACTATCCCAAGCAAAGTCACCATCGGACTGGAGGTTACATTCGGGAAAAGCTTCAGGGTTACATTCGGGAATTTGTTTTACGAGTGTAACCTCCAAAAGGTTACAATCGATAATTTTTTTTCCGAATGTAAATTCCAAAAAGTAACATTAGGAAAAATAAAACAGTATACTCGGAAAAAAAGGTATATCAATCTATCGAGCGCTATGCTCTATGTTAGAATCTACTTAATCAAGTTATCCAAGGAATATAGTTAGTTCTTGTGTGCATAAAATATGTACAGGATCCTGAACAAAGCATGAGCACATCAAAGATGCTGAGAGTACATAAAAATGTCCCTATACCTTCTTTTTATGTCATGACACACCAAGAACAGTATAATTAAGTATCGATATTTAAAAAAAAAATAAAGACAAAAAATAGGCTATCAGTGGTAATCGAACCCGGGTCGCTGCGTTAGTAGTCAAGTGCCCGCAACGAAAGACTAACGTGGCATTGCTGAAGGGAATTGTAATGAAAATTACTTTTAATACTATTGGTATCGTAAACTCTCCCAAGCAAAGTCACCATCGGACTGGAGGTTACATTCGGGAAAAGCTTCAGGGTTACATTCGGGAATTTGTTTTACGAGTGTAACCTCCAAAAGGTTACAATCGATAATTTTTTTTCCGAATGTAAATTCCAAAAAGTAACATTAGGAAAAATAAAACAGTATACTCGGAAAAAAAGGTATATCAATCTATCGAGCGCTATGCTCTATGTTAGAATCTACTTAATCAAGTTATCCAAGGAATCTAGTTAGTTCTTGTGTGCATAAAATATGTACAGGATCCTGAACAAAGCATGAGCACATCAAAGATGCTGAGAGTACATAAAAATGTCCCTATACCTTCTTTTTATGTCATGACACACCAAGAACAGTATAATTAAGTATCGATATTTAAAAAAAAAAATAATGAAAAAAAATTGGCTATCAGCGGGAATCGAACCCGGGCAGCTGCGTTAGTAGTCAAGTGCCCGCAACGAAAGACTAACGTGGCATTGCTGAAGGGAATTGTAATGAAAATTACTTTTAATACTATTGGTATCGTAAACTATCCCAAGCAAAGTCACCATCGGACTGGAGGTTACATTCGGGAAAAGCTTCAGGGTTACATTCGGGAATTTGTTTTACGAGTGTAACCTCCAAAAGGTTACAATCGATAATTTTTTTTCCGAATGTAAATTCCAAAAAGTAACATTAGGAAAAATAAAACAGTATACTCGGAAAAAAAGTTATATCAATCTATCGAGCGCTATGCTCTATGTTAGAATCTACTTAATTAAGTTATCCAAGGAATCTAGTTAGTTGTTGTGTGCATAAAATATGTACAGGATCCTGAACAAAGCATGAGCACATCAAAGATGCTGAGAGTACATAAAAATGTCCCTATACCTTCTTTTTATGTCATGACACACCAAGAACAGTATAATCAAGTATCGATATTTAAAAAATAAAGAAAAAAAATAGGCTATCAGCAGGAAAAGAACCCGGGTCGCTGCGTTAGTAGTCAAGTGCCCGCAACGAAAGACTAACGTGGCATTGCTGAAGGGAATTGTAATGAAAATTACTTTTAATACTATTGGTATCGTAAACTATCCCAAGCAAAGTCACCATCGGACTGGAGGTTACATTCGGGAAAAGCTTCAGGGTTACATTCGGGAATTTGTTTTACGAGTGTAACCTCCAAAAGGTTACAATCGATAATTTTTTTTCCGAATGTAAATTCCAAAAAGTAACATTAGGAAAAATAAAACAGTATACTCGGAAAAAAAGGTATATCAATCTATCGAGCGCTATGCTCTATGTTAGAATCTACTTAATCAAGTTATCCAAGGAATCTAGTTAGTTCTTGTGTGCATAAAATATGTACAGGATCCTGAACAAAGCATGAGCACATCAAAGATGCTGAGAGTACATAAAAATGTCCCTATACCTTCTTTTTATGTCATGACACACCAAGAACAGTATAATTAAGTATCGATATTTAAAAAAAAAAAAAATAAAGAAAAAAAAAATAGGCTAACAGCGGGAATCGAACCCGGGTAGCTGCGTTAGTAGTCAAGTGCCCGCAACGAAAGACTAACGTGGCATTGCTGAAGGGAATTGTAATGAAAATTACTTTTAATACTATTTGTATCGTAAACTATCCCAAGCAAAGTCACCATCGGACTGGAGGTTACATTCGGGAAAAGCTTCAGGGTTACATTCGGGAATTAGTTTTACGAGTGTAACCTCCAAAAGGTTACAATCGATAATTTTTTTTCCGAATGTAAATTCCAAAAAGTAACATTAGGAAAAATAAAACAGTATACTCGGAAAAAAAGGTATATCAATCTATCGAGCGCTATGCTCTATGTTAGAATCTACTTAATCAAGTTATCCAAGGAATCTAGTTAGTTCTTGTGTGCATAAAATATGTACAGGATCCTGAACAAAGCATGAGCACATCAAAGATGCTGAGAGTACATAAAAATGTCCCTATACCTTCTTTTTATGTCATGACACACCAAGAACAGTATAATTAAGTATCGGTATTTAAAAAAAAAATAAAGAAAAAAATAGGCTATCAGCGGGAATCGAACCCGGGTAGCTGCGTTAGTAGTCAAGTGCCCGCAACGAAAGACTAACGTGGCATTGCTGAAGGGAATTGTAATGAAAATTACTTTTAATATTATTGGTATCGTAAACTATCCCAAGCAAAGTCACCATCGGGCTGGAGGTTACATTCGGGAAAAGCTTCAGGGTTACATTCGGGAATTTGTTTTACGAGTGTAACCTCCAAAAGGTTACAATCGATAATTTTTTTTTCCGAATGTAAATTCCAAAAAGTAACATTAGGAAAAATAAAACAGTATACTCGGAAAAAAAGGTATATCAATCTATCGAGCGCTATGCTCTATGTTAGAATCTACTTAATCAAGTTATCCAAGGAATCTAGTTAGTTCTTGTGTGCATAAAATATGTACAGGATCCTGAACAAAGCATGAGCACATCAAAGATGCTGAGAGTACATAAAAATGTCCCTATACCTTCTTTTTATGTCATGACACACCAAGAACAGTATAATTAAGTATCGATATTTAAAAAAAAAATAAAGACAAAAAATAGGCTATCAGTGGTAATCGAACCCGGGTCGCTGCGTTAGTAGTCAAGTGCCCGCAACGAAAGACTAACGTGGCATTGCTGAAGGGAATTGTAATGAAAATTACTTTTAATACTATTGGTATCGTAAACTATCCCAAGCAAAGTCACCATCGGACTGAAGGTTACATTCGGGAAAAGCTTCAGGGTTACATTCGGGAATTTGTTTTACGAGTGTAACCTCCAAAAGGTTACAATCGATAATTTTTTTTCCGAATGTAAATTCCAAAAAGTAACATTAGGAAAAATAAAACAGTATACTCGGAAAAAAAGGTATATCAATCTATCGAGCGCTATGCTCTATGTTAGAATCTACTTAATCAAGTTATCCAAGGAATCTAGTTAGTTCTTGTGTGCATAAAATATGTACAGGATCCTGAACAAAGCATGAGCACATCAAAGATGCTGAGAGTACATAAAAATGTCCCTATACCTTCTTTTTATGTCATGACACACCAAGAACAGTATAATTAAGTATCGATATTTAAAAAAAAAATAATGAAAAAAAATTGGCTATCAGCGGGAATCGAACCCGGGCAGCTGCGTTAGTAGTCAAGTGCCCGCAACGAAAGACTAACGTGGCATTGCTGAAGGGAATTGTAATGAAAATTACTTTTAATACTATTGGTATCGTAAACTATCCCAAGCAAAGTCACCATCGGACTGGAGGTTACATTCGGGAAAAGCTTCAGGGTTACATTCGGGAATTTGTTTTACGAGTGTAACCTCCAAAAGGTTACAATCGATAATTTTTTTTCCGAATGTAAATTCCAAAAAGTAACATTAGGAAAAATAAAACAGTATACTCGGAAAAAAAGTTATATCAATCTATCGAGCGCTATGCTCTATGTTAGAATCTACTTAATTAAGTTATCCAAGGAATCTAGTTAGTTCTTGTGTGCATAAAATATGTACAGGATCCTGAACAAAGCATGAGCACATCAAAGATGCTGAGAGTACATAAAAATGTCCCTATACCTTCTTTTTATGTCATGACACACCAAGAACAGTATAATTAAGTATCGATATTTAAAAAAAAATAAAGAAAAAAAAATAGGCTATCAGCGGGAATCGAACCCGGGTCGCTGCGTTAGTAGTCAAGTGCCCGCAACGAAAGACTAACGTGGCATTCCTGAAGGGAATTGTAATGAAAATTACTTTTAATACTATTGGTATCGTAAACTATCCCAAGCAAAGTCACCATCGGACTGGAGGTTACATTCGGGAAAAGCTTCAGGGTTACATTCGGGAATTTGTTTTACGAGTGTAACCTCCAAAAGGTTACAATCGATATTTTTTTTTCCGAATGTAAATTCCAAAAAGTAACATTAGGAAAAATAAAACAGTATACACGGAAAAAAAGGTATATCAATCTATCGAGCGCTATGCTCTATGTTAGAATCTACTTAATCAAGTTATCCAAAGAATCTAGTTAGTTCTTGTGTGCATAAAATATGTACAGGATCCTGAACAAAGCATGAGCACATCAAAGATGCTGAGAGTACATAAACATGTCCCTATACCTTCTTTTTATGTCATGACACACCAAGAACAGTATAATTGAGTATCGATATTTAAAAAAAAAAATAAAGAAAAAAAATAGGCTATCAGCGAGAATCGAACACGGCTCGCTGCGTTAGTAGTCAAGTGCCCGCAACGAAAGACTAACGTGGCATTGCTGAAGGGAATTGTAATGAAAATTACTTTTAATACTATTGGTATCGTAAACTATCCCAAGCAAAGTCACCATCGGACTGGAGGTTACATTCGGGAAATGCTTCAGGGTTACATTCGGGAATTTGTTTTACGAGTGTAACCTCCAAAAGGTTACAATCGATAATTTTTTTTCGAATGTAAATTCCAAAAAGTAACATTAGGTAAAATAAAACAGTATACTCGGAAAAAAAGGTATATCAATCTATCGAGCGCTATGCTCTATGTTAGAATCTACTTAATCAAGTTATCCAAGGAATATAGTTAGTTGTTGTGTGCATAAAATATGTACAGGATCCTGAACAAAGCATGAGCACATCAAAGATGCTGAGAGTACATAAAAATGTCCCTATACCTTCTTTTTATGTCATGACACACCAAGAACAGTATAATTAAGTATCGATATTTAAAAAAAAAATAAAGAAAAAAAAATAGGCTATCAGCGGGAATCGAACCCGGGTCGCTGCGTTAGTAGTCAAGTGCCCGCAACGAAAGACTAACGTGGCATTGCTGAAGGGAATTGTAATGAAAATTACTTTTAATAATATTGGTATCGTAAACTATCCCAAGCAAAGTCACCATCGGACTGGAGGTTACATTCGGGAAAAGCTTCAGGGTTACATTCGGGAATTTGTTTTACGAGTGTAACCTCCAAAAGGTTACAATCGATAATTTTTTTTCCGAATGTAAATTCCAAAAAGTAACATTAGGAAAAATAAAACAGTATACACGGAAAAAAAGGTATATCAATCTATCGAGCGCTATGCTCTATGTTAGAATCTACTTAATCAAGTTATCCAAGGAATCTAGTTAGTTCTTGTGTGCATAAAATATGTACAGGATCCTGAACAAAGCATGAGCACATCAAAGATGCTGAGAGTACATAAAAATGTCCCTATACCTTCTATTTATGTCATGACACACCAAGAACAGTATAATTAAGTATCGATATTTAAAAAAAAAATAAAGAAAAAAAAAATAGGCTATCAACGGGAATCGAACGCGGGTCGCTGCGTTAGTAGTCAAGTGCCCGCAACAAAAGACTAACGTGGCATTCCTGAAGGGAATTGTAATGAAAATTACTTTTAATACTATTGGTATCGTAAACTATCCCAAGCAAAGTCACCATCGGACTGGAGGTTACATTCGGGAAAAGCTTCAGGGTTACATTCGGGAATTTGTTTTACGAGTGTAACCTCCAAAAGGTTACAATCGATAATTTTTTTTCCGAATGTAAATTCCAAAAAGTAACATTAGGAAAAATAAAACAGTATACACGGAAAAAAAGGTATATCAATCTATCGAGCGCTATGCTCTATGTTAGAATCTACTTAATCAAGTTATCCAAGGAATCTAGTTAGTTCTTGTGTGCATAAAATATGTACAGGATCCTGAACAAAGCATGAGCACATCAAAGATGCTGAGAGTACATAAAAATGTCCCTATACCTTCTATTTATGTCATGACACACCAAGAACAGTATAATTAAGTATCGATATTTAAAAAAAAAATAAAGAAAAAAAAAAAATAGGCTATCAGCGGGAATCGAACCCGGGTCGCTGCGTTAGTAGTCAAGTGCCCGCAACGAAAGACTAACGTGGCATTCCTGAAGGGAATTGTAATGAAAATTACTTTTAATACTATTGGTATCGTAAACTATCCCAAGCAAAGTCACCATCGGACTGGAGGTTACATTCGGGAAAAGCTTCAGGGTTACATTCGGGAATTTGTTTTACGAGTGTAACCTCCAAAAGGTTACAATCGATAATTTTTTTTCCGAATGTAAATTCCAAAAAGTAACATTAGGAAAATAAAACAGTATACTCGGACAAAAAGGTATATCAATCTATCGAGCGCTATGCTCTATGTTAGAATCTACTTAATCAAGTTATCCAAGGAATCTAGTTAGTTCTTGTGTGCATAAAATATGTACAGGATCCTGAACAAAGCATGAGCACATCAAAGATGCTGAGAGTACATCAAAATGTCCCTATACCTTCTTTTTATGTCATGACACACCAAGAACAGTATAATTAAGTATCGATATTTAAAAAAAAATAAAGAAAAAAAAATAGGCTATCAGCGGGAATCGAACCCGGGTCGCTGCGTTAGTAGTCAAATGCCCGCAACGAAAGACTAACGTGGCATTGTTGAAGGGAATTATAATGAAAATTACTTTTAATACTATTGGTATCGTAAACTATCCCATGCAAAGTCACCATCGGACTGGAGGTTACATTCGGGAAAAGCTTCAGGGTTACATTCGGGAATTTGTTTTACGAGTGTAACCTCCAAAAGGTTACAATCGATAATTTTTTTTCCGAATGTAAATTCCAAAAAGTAACATTAGGAAAAATAAAACAGTATACACGGAAAAAAAGGTATATCAATCTATCGAGCGCTATGCTCTATGTTAGAATCTACTTAATCAAGTTATCCAAGGAATCTAGTTAGTTCTTGTGTGCATAAATTATGTACAGGATCCTGAACAAAGCATGAGCACATCAAAGATGCTGAGAGTACATAAAAATGTCCCTATACCTTCTTTTTATGTCATGACACACCAAGAACAGTATAATTGAGTATCGATATTTAAAAAAAAAAATAAAGAAAAAAAATAGGCTATCAGCGGGAATCGAACACGGCTCGCTGCGTTAGTAGTCAAGTGCCCGCAACGAAAGACTAACGTGGCATTGCTGAAGGGAATTGTAATGAAAATTACTTTTAATACTATTGGTATCGTAAACTATCCCAAGCAAAGTCACCATCGGACTGGAGGTTACATTCGGGAAAAGCTTCAGGGTTACATTCGGGAATTTGTTATACGAGTGTAACCTCCAAAAGGTTACAATCGACAATTTTTTTTCCGAATGTAAATTCCAAAAAGTAACATTAGGAAAAATAAAACAGTATACTCGGAAAAAAAGGTATATCAATCTATCGAGCGCTATGCTCTATGTTAGAATCTACTTAATCAAGTTATCCAAGGAATCTAGTTAGTTCTTGTGTGCATAAAATATGTACAGGATCCTGAACAAAGCATGAGCACATCAAAGATGCTGAGAGTACATCAAAATGTCCCTATACCTTCTTTTTATGTCATGACACACCAAGAACAGTATAATTAAGTATCGATATTTAAAAAAAAAATAAAGAAAAAAAAATAGGCTATCAGCGGGAATCGAACCCGGGTCGCTGCGTTAGTAGTCAAGTGCCCGCAACGAAAGACTAACGTGGCATTGCTGAAGGGAATTGTAATGAAAATTACTTTTAATACTATTGGTATCGTAAACTATCCCAAGCAAAGTCACCATCGCACTGGATGTTACATTCGGGAAAAGCTTCAGGGTTACATTCGGGAATTTGTTTTACGAGTGTAACCTCCAAAAGGTTACAATCGATAATTTTTTTTCCGAATGTAAATTCCAAAAAGTAACATTAGGAAAAATAAAACAGTATACTCGGAAAAAATGTATATCAATCTATCGAGCGCTATGCTCTATGTTAGAATCTACTTAATCAAGTTATCCAAGGAATCTAGTTAGTTCTTGTGTGCATAAAATATGTACAGGATCCTGAACAAAGCATGAGCACATCAAAGATGCTGAGAGTACATCAAAATGTCCCTATACCTTCTTTTCATGTCATGACACACCAAGAACAGTATAATTAAGTATCGATATTTAAAAAAAAAAATAAAGAAAAAAAAATAGGCTATCAGCGGGAATCGAACCCGGGTCGCTGCGTTAGTAGTCAAGTGCCCGCAACGAAAGACTAACGTGGCATTGCTGAAGGGAATTGTAATGAAAATTACTTTTAATACTATTGGTATCGTAAACTATCCCAAGCAAAGTCACCATCGGACTGGAGGTTACATTCGGGAAAAGCTTCAGGGTTACATTCGGGAATTTGTTTTACGAGTGTAACCTCCAAAAGATTACAATCGATAATTGTTTTTCCGAATGTAAATTCCAAAAAGTAACATTAGGAAAAATAAAACAGTATACTCGAAAAAAAAGGTATATCAATCTATCGAGCGCTATGCTCTATGTTAGAATCTACTTAATCAAGTTAACCAAGGAATCTAGTTAGTTCTTGTGTGCATAAAATATGTACAGGATCCTGAACAAAGCATGAGCACATCAAAGATGCTGAGAGTACATAAAAATGTCCCTATACCTTCTTTTTATGTCATGACACACCAAGAACAGTATAATTGAGTATCGATATTTTAAAAAAAAAATAAAGAAAAAAAATAGGCTATCAGCGGGAATCGAACACGGCTCGCTGCGTTAGTAGTCAAGTGCCCGCAACGAAAGACTAACGTGGCATTGCTGAAGGGAATTGTAATGAAAATTACTTTTAATACTATTGGTATCGTAAACTATCCCTAGCAAAGTCACCATCGGACTGGAGGTTACATTCGGGAAATGCTTCAGGGTTACATTCGGGAATTTGTTTTACGAGTGTAACCTCCAAAAGGTTACAATCGATAATTTTTTTTCGAATGTAAATTCCAAAAAGTAACATTAGGTAAAATAAAACAGTATACTCGGAAAAAAAGGTATATCAATCTATCGAGCGCTATGCTCTATGTTAGAATCTACTTAATCAAGTTATCCAAGGAATCTAGTTAGTTCTTGTGTGCATAAAATATGTACAGGATCCTGAACAAAGCATGAGCACATCAAAGATGCTGAGAGTACATAAAAATGTCCCTATACCTTCTTTTTATGTCATGACACACCAAGAACAGTATAATTAAGTATCGATATTTAAAAAAAAAATAAAGAAAAAAAAATAGGCTATCAGCGGGAATCGAACCCGGGTCGCTGCGTTAGTAGTCAAGTGCCCGCAACGAAAGACTAACGTGGCATTGCTGAAGGGAATTGTAATGAAAATTACTTTTAATAATATTGGTATCGTAAACTATCCCAAGCAAAGTCACCATCGGACTGGAGGTTACATTCGGGAAAAGCTTCAGGGTTACATTCGGGAATTTGTTTTACGAGTGTAACCTCCAAAAGGTTACAATCGATAATTTTTTTTCCGAATGTAAATTCCAAAAAGTAACATTAGGAAAAATAAAACAGTATACTCGAAAAAAAAAGGTATATCAATCTATCGAGCGCTATGCTCTATGTTAGAATCTACTTAATCAAGTTATCCAAGGAATCTAGTTAGTTCTTGTGTGCATAAAATATGTACAGGATCCTGAACAAAGCATGAGCACATCAAAGATGCTGAGAGTACATAAAAATGTCCCTATACCTTCTTTTTATGTCATGACACACCAAGAACAGTATAATTAAGTATCGATATTTAAAAAAAAAATAAAGAAAAAAAAAGGCTATCAGCGGGAATCGAACCCGGGTCGCTGCGTTAGTAGTCAAGTGACCGCAACGAAAGATTAACGTGGCATTGCTGAAGGGAATTGTAATGAAAATTACTTTATATACTATTGGTATCGTAAACTATCCCAAGCAAAGTCACCATCGGACTGGAGGTTACATTCGGGAAAAGCTTCAGGGTTACATTCGGGAATTTGTTTTACGAGTGTTACCTACAAAAGGTTACAATCGATAATTTTTTTTCCGAATGTAAATTCCAAAAAGTAACATTAGGAAAATAAAACAGTATACTCGGAAAAAAAGGTATATCAATCTATCGAGCGCTATGCTCTATATTATCTACTTAATCAAGTTATCCAAGGAATCTAGTTAGTTCTTGTGTGCATAAAATATGTACAGGATCCTGAACAAAGCATGAGCACATCAAAGATGCTGAGAGTACATAAAAATGTCCCTATACCTTCTTTTTATGTCATGACACACCAAGAACAGTATAATTAAGTATCGATATTTGAAAAAAAATAAAGAAAAAAAAATAGGCTATCAGCGGGAATCGAACACGGGTCGCTGCGTTAGTAGTCAAGTGCCCGCAACGAAAGACTAACGTGGCATTCCTGAAGGGAATTGTAATGAAAATTACTTTTAATACTATTGGTATCGTAAACTATCCCAAGCAAAGTCACCATCGGACTGGAGGTTACATTCGGGAAAAGCTTCAGGGTTACATTCGGGAATTTGTTTTACGAGTGTAACCTCCAAAAGGTTACAATCGATAATTTTTTTTCCGAATGTAAATTCGAAAAAGTAACATTAGGAAAATAAAACAGTATACTCGGAAAAAAAGGTATATCAATCTATCGAGCGCTATGCTCTATGTTAGAATCTACTTAATCAAGTTATCCAAGGAATCTAGTTAGTTCTTGTGTGCATAAAATATGTACAGGATCCTGAACAAAGCATGAGCACATCAAAGATGCTGAGAGTACATAAAAATGTCCCTATAAATTCTTTTTATGTCATGACACACCAAGAACAGTATAATTAAGTATCGATATTTAAAAAAAAATAAAGAAAAAAAAATAGGCTATCAGCGGGAATCGAACCCGGGTCGCTGCGTTAGTAGTCAAGTGCCCGCAACGAAAGACTAACGTGGCATTCCTGAAGGGAATTGTAATGAAAATTACTTTTAATACTATTGGTATCGTAAACTATCCCAAGCAAAGTCACCATCGGACTGGAGGTTACATTCGGGAAATGCTTCAGGGTTACATTCGGGAATTTGTTTTACGAGTGTAACCTCCAAAAGGTTACAATCGATAATTTTTTTTCGAATGTAAATTCCAAAAAGTAACATTAGGTAAAATAAAACAGTATACTCGGAAAAAAAGGTATATCAATCTATCGAGCGCTATGCTCTATGTTAGAATCTACTTAATCAAGTTATCCAAGGAATCTAGTTAGTTCTTGTGTGCATAAAATATGTACAGGATCCTGAACAAAGCATGAGCACATCAAAGATGCTGAGAGTACATAAAAATGTCCCTATACCTTCTTTTTATGTCATGACACACCAAGAACAGTATAATTAAGTATCGATATTTAAAAAAAAAATAAAGAAAAAAAAATAGGCTATCAGCGGGAATCGAACCCGGGTCGCTGCGTTAGTAGTCAAGTGCCCGCAACGAAAGACTAACGTGGCATTGCTGAAGGGAATTGTAATGAAAATTACTTTTAATAATATTGGTATCGTAAACTATCCCAAGCAAAGTCACCATCGGACTGGAGGTTACATTCGGGAAAAGCTTCAGGGTTACATTCGGGAATTTGTTTTACGAGTGTAACCTCCAAAAGGTTACAATCGATAATTTTTTTTCCGAATGTAAATTCCAAAAAGTAACATTAGGAAAAATAAAACAGTATACACGGAAAAAAAGGTATATCAATCTATCGAGCGCTATGCTCTATGTTAGAATCTACTTAATCAAGTTATCCAAGGAATCTAGTTAGTTCTTGTGTGCATAAAATATGTACAGGATCCTGAACAAAGCATGAGCACATCAAAGATGCTGAGAGTACATAAAAATGTCCCTATACCTTCTATTTATGTCATGACACACCAAGAACAGTATAATTAAGTATCGATATTTAAAAAAAAAATAAAGAAAAAAAAAAAATAGGCTATCAGCGGGAATCGAACCCGGGTCGCTGCGTTAGTAGTCAAGTGCCCGCAACGAAAGACTAACGTGGCATTCCTGAAGGGAATTGTAATGAAAATTACTTTTAATACTATTGGTATCGTAAACTATCCCAAGCAAAGTCACCATCGGACTGGAGGTTACATTCGGGAAAAGCTTCAGGGTTACATTCGGGAATTTGTTTTACGAGTGTAACCTCCAAAAGGTTACAATCGATAATTTTTTTTTCGAATGTAAATTCCAAAAAGTAACATTAGGAAAATAAAACAGTATACTCGGACAAAAAGGTATATCAATCTATCGAGCGCTATGCTCTATGTTAGAATCTACTTAATCAAGTTATCCAAGGAATCTAGTTAGTTCTTGTGTGCATAAAATATGTACAGGATCCTGAACAAAGCATGAGCACATCAAAGATGCTGAGAGTACATCAAAATGTCCCTATACCTTCTTTTTATGTCATGACACACCAAGAACAGTATAATTAAGTATCGATATTTAAAAAAAAATAAAGAAAAAAAAAATAGGCTATCAGCGGGAATCGAACCCGGGTCGCTGCGTTAGTAGTCAAATGCCCGCAACGAAAGACTAACGTGGCATTGTTGAAGGGAATTATAATGAAAATTACTTTTAATACTATTGGTATCGTAAACTATCCCATGCAAAGTCACCATCGGACTGGAGGTTACATTCGGGAAAAGCTTCAGGGTTACATTCGGGAATTTGTTTTACGAGTGTAACCTCCAAAAGGTTACAATCGATAATTTTTTTTCCGAATGTAAATTCCAAAAAGTAACATTAGGAAAAATAAAACAGTATACACGGAAAAAAAGGTATATCAATCTATCGAGCGCTATGCTCTATGTTAGAATCTACTTAATCAAGTTATCCAAGGAATCTAGTTAGTTCTTGTGTGCATAAATTATGTACAGGATCCTGAACAAAGCATGAGCACATCAAAGATGCTGAGAGTACATAAAAATGTCCCTATACCTTCTTTTTATGTCATGACACACCAAGAACAGTATAATTGAGTATCGATATTTTAAAAAAAAAATAAAGAAAAAAAATAGGCTATCAGCGGGAATCGAACACGGCTCGCTGCGTTAGTAGTCAAGTGCCCGCAACGAAAGACTAACGTGGCATTGCTGAAGGGAATTGTAATGAAAATTACTTTTAATACTATTGGTATCGTAAACTATCCCAAGCAAAGTCACCATCGGACTGGAGGTTACATTCGGGAAAAGCTTCAGGGTTACATTCGGGAATTTGTTATACGAGTGTAACCTCCAAAAGGTTACAATCAACAATTTTTTTTCCGAATGTAAATTCCAAAAAGTAACATTAGGAAAAATAAAACAGTATACTCGGAAAAAAAGGTATATCAATCTATCGAGCGCTATGCTCTATGTTAGAATCTACTTAATCAAGTTATCCAAGGAATCTAGTTAGTTCTTGTGTGCATAAAATATGTACAGGATCCTGAACAAAGCATGAGCACATCAAAGATGCTGAGAGTACATCAAAATGTCCCTATACCTTCTTTTTATGTCATGACACACCAAGAACAGTATAATTAAGTATCGATATTTAAAAAAAAAAATAAAGAAAAAAAAATAGGCTATCAGCGGGAATCGAACCCGGGTCGCTGCGTTAGTAGTCAAGTGCCCGCAACGAAAGACTAACGTGGCATTGCTGAAGGGAATTGTAATGAAAATTACTTTTAATACTATTGGTATCGTAAACTATCCCAAGCAAAGTCACCATCGGACTGGATGTTACATTCGGGAAAAGCTTCAGGGTTACATTCGGGAATTTGTTTTACGAGTGTAACCTCCAAAAGGTTACAATCGACAATTTTTTTTCCGAATGTAAATTCCAAAAAGTAACATTAGGAAAAATAAAACAGTATACTCGGAAAAAATGTATATCAATCTATCGAGCGCTATGCTCTATGTTAGAATCTACTTAATCAAGTTGTCCAAGGAATCTAGTTAGTTCTTGTGTGCATAAAATATGTACAGGATCCTGAACAAAGCATGAGCACATCAAAGATGCTGAGAGTACATCAAAATGTCCCTATACCTTCTTTTTATGTCATGACACACCAAGAACAGTATAATTGAGTATCGATATTTAAAAAAAAAAATAAAGAAAAAAAATAGGCTATCAGCGAGAATCGAACACGGCTCGCTGCGTTAGTAGTCAAGTGCCCGCAACGAAAGACTAACGTGGCATTGCTGAAGGGAATTGTAATGAAAATTACTTTTAATACTATTGGTATCGTAAACTATCCCAAGCAAAGTCACCATCGGACTGGAGGTTACATTCGGGAAATGCTTCAGGGTTACATTCGGGAATTTGTTTTACGAGTGTAACCTCCAAAAGGTTACAATCGATAATTTTTTTTCGAATGTAAATTCCAAAAAGTAACATTAGGTAAAATAAAACAGTATACTCGGAAAAAAAGGTATATCAATCTATCGAGCGCTATGCTCTATGTTAGAATCTACTTAATCAAGTTATCCAAGGAATATAGTTAGTTGTTGTGTGCATAAAATATGTACAGGATCCTGAACAAAGCATGAGCACATCAAAGATGCTGAGAGTACATAAAAATGTCCCTATACCTTCTTTTTATGTCATGACACACCAAGAACAGTATAATTAAGTATCGATATTTAAAAAAAAAATAAAGAAAAAAAAATAGGCTATCAGCGGGAATCGAACCCGGGTCGCTGCGTTAGTAGTCAAGTGCCCGCAACGAAAGACTAACGTGGCATTGCTGAAGGGAATTGTAATGAAAATTACTTTTAATAATATTGGTATCGTAAACTATCCCAAGCAAAGTCACCATCGGACTGGAGGTTACATTCGGGAAAAGCTTCAGGGTTACATTCGGGAATTTGTTTTACGAGTGTAACCTCCAAAAGGTTACAATCGATAATTTTTTTTCCGAATGTAAATTCCAAAAAGTAACATTAGGAAAAATAAAACAGTATACACGGAAAAAAAGGTATATCAATCTATCGAGCGCTATGCTCTATGTTAGAATCTACTTAATCAAGTTATCCAAGGAATCTAGTTAGTTCTTGTGTGCATAAAATATGTACAGGATCCTGAACAAAGCATGAGCACATCAAAGATGCTGAGAGTACATAAAAATGTCCCTATACCTTCTATTTATGTCATGACACACCAAGAACAGTATAATTAAGTATCGATATTTAAAAAAAAAATAAAGAAAAAAAAAATAGGCTATCAACGGGAATCGAACGCGGGTCGCTGCGTTAGTAGTCAAGTGCCCGCAACAAAAGACTAACGTGGCATTCCTGAAGGGAATTGTAATGAAAATTACTTTTAATACTATTGGTATCGTAAACTATCCCAAGCAAAGTCACCATCGGACTGGAGGTTACATTCGGGAAAAGCTTCAGGGTTACATTCGGGAATTTGTTTTACGAGTGTAACCTCCAAAAGGTTACAATCGATAATTTTTTTTCCGAATGTAAATTCCAAAAAGTAACATTAGGAAAAATAAAACAGTATACACGGAAAAAAAGGTATATCAATCTATCGAGCGCTATGCTCTATGTTAGAATCTACTTAATCAAGTTATCCAAGGAATCTAGTTAGTTCTTGTGTGCATAAAATATGTACAGGATCCTGAACAAAGCATGAGCACATCAAAGATGCTGAGAGTACATAAAAATGTCCCTATACCTTCTATTTATGTCATGACACACCAAGAACAGTATAATTAAGTATCGATATTTAAAAAAAAAATAAAGAAAAAAAAAAATAGGCTATCAGCGGGAATCGAACCCGGGTCGCTGCGTTAGTAGTCAAGTGCCCGCAACGAAAGACTAACGTGGCATTCCTGAAGGGAATTGTAATGAAAATTACTTTTAATACTATTGGTATCGTAAACTATCCCAAGCAAAGTCACCATCGGACTGGAGGTTACATTCGGGAAAAGCTTCAGGGTTACATTCGGGAATTTGTTTTACGAGTGTAACCTCCAAAAGGTTACAATCGATAATTTTTTTTCCGAATGTAAATTCCAAAAAGTAACATTAGGAAAATAAAACAGTATACTCGGACAAAAAGGTATATCAATCTATCGAGCGCTATGCTCTATGTTAGAATCTACTTAATCAAGTTATCCAAGGAATCTAGTTAGTTCTTGTGTGCATAAAATATGTACAGGATCCTGAACAAAGCATGAGCACATCAAAGATGCTGAGAGTACATCAAAATGTCCCTATACCTTCTTTTTATGTCATGACACACCAAGAACAGTATAATTAAGTATCGATATTTAAAAAAAAATAAAGAAAAAAAAATAGG
This sequence comes from Nematostella vectensis, assembly GCF_932526225.1. NCBI lineage: Eukaryota > Metazoa > Cnidaria > Anthozoa > Actiniaria > Edwardsiidae > Nematostella > Nematostella vectensis. The sequence continues at coordinate 31,403 of NC_064036.1, read as the reverse complement.
CTATCAGCGGGAATCGAACCCGGGTCGCTGCGTTAGTAGTCAAATGCCCGCAACGAAAGACTAACGTGGCATTGTTGAAGGGAATTATAATGAAAATTACTTTTAATACTATTGGTATCGTAAACTATCCCATGCAAAGTCACCATCGGACTGGAGGTTACATTCGGGAAAAGCTTCAGGGTTACATTCGGGAATTTGTTTTACGAGTGTAACCTCCAAAAGGTTACAATCGATAATTTTTTTTCCGAATGTAAATTCCAAAAAGTAACATTAGGAAAAATAAAACAGTATACACGGAAAAAAAGGTATATCAATCTATCGAGCGCTATGCTCTATGTTAGAATCTACTTAATCAAGTTATCCAAGGAATCTAGTTAGTTCTTGTGTGCATAAATTATGTACAGGATCCTGAACAAAGCATGAGCACATCAAAGATGCTGAGAGTACATAAAAATGTCCCTATACCTTCTTTTTATGTCATGACACACCAAGAACAGTATAATTGAGTATCGATATTTAAAAAAAAAAATAAAGAAAAAAAATAGGCTATCAGCGGGAATCGAACACGGCTCGCTGCGTTAGTAGTCAAGTGCCCGCAACGAAAGACTAACGTGGCATTGCTGAAGGGAATTGTAATGAAAATTACTTTTAATACTATTGGTATCGTAAACTATCCCAAGCAAAGTCACCATCGGACTGGAGGTTACATTCGGGAAAAGCTTCAGGGTTACATTCGGGAATTTGTTATACGAGTGTAACCTCCAAAAGGTTACAATCGACAATTTTTTTTCCGAATGTAAATTCCAAAAAGTAACATTAGGAAAAATAAAACAGTATACTCGGAAAAAAAGGTATATCAATCTATCGAGCGCTATGCTCTATGTTAGAATCTACTTAATCAAGTTATCCAAGGAATCTAGTTAGTTCTTGTGTGCATAAAATATGTACAGGATCCTGAACAAAGCATGAGCACATCAAAGATGCTGAGAGTACATCAAAATGTCCCTATACCTTCTTTTTATGTCATGACACACCAAGAACAGTATAATTAAGTATCGATATTTAAAAAAAAAATAAAGAAAAAAAAATAGGCTATCAGCGGGAATCGAACCCGGGTCGCTGCGTTAGTAGTCAAGTGCCCGCAACGAAAGACTAACGTGGCATTGCTGAAGGGAATTGTAATGAAAATTACTTTTAATACTATTGGTATCGTAAACTATCCCAAGCAAAGTCACCATCGGACTGGATGTTACATTCGGGAAAAGCTTCAGGGTTACATTCGGGAATTTGTTTTACGAGTGTAACCTCCAAAAGGTTACAATCGATAATTTTTTTTCCGAATGTAAATTCCAAAAAGTAACATTAGGAAAAATAAAACAGTATACTCGGAAAAAATGTATATCAATCTATCGAGCGCTATGCTCTATGTTAGAATCTACTTAATCAAGTTATCCAAGGAATCTAGTTAGTTCTTGTGTGCATAAAATATGTACAGGATCCTGAACAAAGCATGAGCACATCAAAGATGCTGAGAGTACATCAAAATGTCCCTATACCTTCTTTTTATGTCATGACACACCAAGAACAGTATAATTAAGTATCGATATTTAAAAAAAAAAATAAAGAAAAAAAAATAGGCTATCAGCGGGAATCGAACCCGGGTCGCTGCGTTAGTAGTCAAGTGCCCGCAACGAAAGACTAACGTGGCATTGCTGAAGGGAATTGTAATGAAAATTACTTTTAATACTATTGGTATCGTAAACTATCCCAAGCAAAGTCACCATCGGACTGGAGGTTACATTCGGGAAAAGCTTCAGGGTTACATTCGGGAATTTGTTTTACGAGTGTAACCTCCAAAAGATTACAATCGATAATTGTTTTTCCGAATGTAAATTCCAAAAAGTAACATTAGGAAAAATAAAACAGTATACTCGAAAAAAAAGGTATATCAATCTATCGAGCGCTATGCTCTATGTTAGAATCTACTTAATCAAGTTAACCAAGGAATCTAGTTAGTGCTTGTGTGCATAAAATATGTACAGGATCCTGAACAAAGCATGAGCACATCAAAGATGCTGAGAGTACATAAAAATGTCCCTATACCTTCTTTTTATGTCATGACACACCAAGAACAGTATAATTGAGTATCGATATTTTAAAAAAAAAATAAAGAAAAAAAATAGGCTATCAGCGGGAATCGAACACGGCTCGCTGCGTTAGTAGTCAAGTGCCCGCAACGAAAGACTAACGTGGCATTGCTGAAGGGAATTGTAATGAAAATTACTTTTAATACTATTGGTATCGTAAACTATCCCAAGCAAAGTCACCATCGGACTGGAGGTTACATTCGGGAAATGCTTCAGGGTTACATTCGGGAATTTGTTTTACGAGTGTAACCTCCAAAAGGTTACAATCGATAATTTTTTTTCGAATGTAAATTCCAAAAAGTAACATTAGGTAAAATAAAACAGTATACTCGGAAAAAAAGGTATATCAATCTATCGAGCGCTATGCTCTATGTTAGAATCTACTTAATCAAGTTATCCAAGGAATCTAGTTAGTTCTTGTGTGCATAAAATATGTACAGGATCCTGAACAAAGCATGAGCACATCAAAGATGCTGAGAGTACATAAAAATGTCCCTATACCTTCTTTTTATGTCATGACACACCAAGAACAGTATAATTAAGTATCGATATTTAAAAAAAAAATAAAGAAAAAAAAATAGGCTATCAGCGGGAATCGAACCCGGGTCGCTGCGTTAGTAGTCAAGTGCCCGCAACGAAAGACTAACGTGGCATTGCTGAAGGGAATTGTAATGAAAATTACTTTTAATAATATTGGTATCGTAAACTATCCCAAGCAAAGTCACCATCGGACTGGAGGTTACATTCGGGAAAAGCTTCAGGGTTACATTCGGGAATTTGTTTTACGAGTGTAACCTCCAAAAGGTTACAATCGATAATTTTTTTTCCGAATGTAAATTCCAAAAAGTAACATTAGGAAAAATAAAACAGTATACTCGAAAAAAAAGGTATATCAATCTATCGAGCGCTATGCTCTATGTTAGAATCTACTTAATCAAGTTATCCAAGGAATCTAGTTAGTTCTTGTGTGCATAAAATATGTACAGGATCCTGAACAAAGCATGAGCACATCAAAGATGCTGAGAGTACATAAAAATGTCCCTATACCTTCTTTTTATGTCATGACACACCAAGAACAGTATAATTAAGTATCGATATTTAAAAAAAAAATAAAGAAAAAAAAAGGCTATCAGCGGGAATCGAACCCGGGTCGCTGCGTTAGTAGTCAAGTGACCGCAACGAAAGATTAACGTGGCATTGCTGAAGGGAATTGTAATGAAAATTACTTTATATACTATTGGTATCGTAAACTATCCCAAGCAAAGTCACCATCGGACTGGAGGTTACATTCGGGAAAAGCTTCAGGGTTACATTCGGGAATTTGTTTTACGAGTGTTACCTACAAAAGGTTACAATCGATAATTTTTTTTCCGAATGTAAATTCCAAAAAGTAACATTAGGAAAATAAAACAGTATACTCGGAAAAAAAGGTATATCAATCTATCGAGCGCTATGCTCTATATTATCTACTTAATCAAGTTATCCAAGGAATCTAGTTAGTTCTTGTGTGCATAAAATATGTACAGGATCCTGAACAAAGCATGAGCACATCAAAGATGCTGAGAGTACATAAAAATGTCCCTATACCTTCTTTTTATGTCATGACACACCAAGAACAGTATAATTAAGTATCGATATTTGAAAAAAAATAAAGAAAAAAAAATAGGCTATCAGCGGGAATCGAACACGGGTCGCTGCGTTAGTAGTCAAGTGCCCGCAACGAAAGACTAACGTGGCATTCCTGAAGGGAATTGTAATGAAAATTACTTTTAATACTATTGGTATCGTAAACTATCCCAAGCAAAGTCACCATCGGACTGGAGGTTACATTCGGGAAAAGCTTCAGGGTTACATTCGGGAATTTGTTTTACGAGTGTAACCTCCAAAAGGTTACAATCGATAATTTTTTTTCCGAATGTAAATTCCAAAAAGTAACATTAGGAAAATAAAACAGTATACTCGGAAAAAAAGGTATATCAATCTATCGAGCGCTATGCTCTATGTTAGAATCTACTTAATCAAGTTATCCAAGGAATCTAGTTAGTTCTTGTGTGCATAAAATATGTACAGGATCCTGAACAAAGCATGAGCACATCAAAGATGCTGAGAGTACATAAAAATGTCCCTATAAATTCTTTTTATGTCATGACACACCAAGAACAGTATAATTAAGTATCGATATTTAAAAAAAAATAAAGAAAAAAAAATAGGCTATCAGCGGGAATCGAACCCGGGTCGCTGCGTTAGTAGTCAAGTGCCCGCAACGAAAGACTAACGTGGCATTCCTGAAGGGAATTGTAATGAAAATTACTTTTAATACTATTGGTATCGTAAACTATCCCAAGCAAAGTCACCATCGGACTGGAGGTTACATTCGGGAAATGCTTCAGGGTTACATTCGGGAATTTGTTTTACGAGTGTAACCTCCAAAAGGTTACAATCGATAATTTTTTTTCGAATGTAAATTCCAAAAAGTAACATTAGGTAAAATAAAACAGTATACTCGGAAAAAAAGGTATATCAATCTATCGAGCGCTATGCTCTATGTTAGAATCTACTTAATCAAGTTATCCAAGGAATCTAGTTAGTTCTTGTGTGCATAAAATATGTACAGGATCCTGAACAAAGCATGAGCACATCAAAGATGCTGAGAGTACATAAAAATGTCCCTATACCTTCTTTTTATGTCATGACACACCAAGAACAGTATAATTAAGTATCGATATTTAAAAAAAAAATAAAGAAAAAAAAATAGGCTATCAGCGGGAATCGAACCCGGGTCGCTGCGTTAGTAGTCAAGTGCCCGCAACGAAAGACTAACGTGGCATTGCTGAAGGGAATTGTAATGAAAATTACTTTTAATAATATTGGTATCGTAAACTATCCCAAGCAAAGTCACCATCGGACTGGAGGTTACATTCGGGAAAAGCTTCAGGGTTACATTCGGGAATTTGTTTTACGAGTGTAACCTCCAAAAGGTTACAATCGATAATTTTTTTTCCGAATGTAAATTCCAAAAAGTAACATTAGGAAAAATAAAACAGTATACACGGAAAAAAAGGTATATCAATCTATCGAGCGCTATGCTCTATGTTAGAATCTACTTAATCAAGTTATCCAAGGAATCTAGTTAGTTCTTGTGTGCATAAAATATGTACAGGATCCTGAACAAAGCATGAGCACATCAAAGATGCTGAGAGTACATAAAAATGTCCCTATACCTTCTATTTATGTCATGACACACCAAGAACAGTATAATTAAGTATCGATATTTAAAAAAAAAATAAAGAAAAAAAAAAAATAGGCTATCAGCGGGAATCGAACCCGGGTCGCTGCGTTAGTAGTCAAGTGCCCGCAACGAAAGACTAACGTGGCATTCCTGAAGGGAATTGTAATGAAAATTACTTTTAATACTATTGGTATCGTAAACTATCCCAAGCAAAGTCACCATCGGACTGGAGGTTACATTCGGGAAAAGCTTCAGGGTTACATTCGGGAATTTGTTTTACGAGTGTAACCTCCAAAAGGTTACAATCGATAATTTTTTTTTCGAATGTAAATTCCAAAAAGTAACATTAGGAAAATAAAACAGTATACTCGGACAAAAAGGTATATCAATCTATCGAGCGCTATGCTCTATGTTAGAATCTACTTAATCAAGTTATCCAAGGAATCTAGTTAGTTCTTGTGTGCATAAAATATGTACAGGATCCTGAACAAAGCATGAGCACATCAAAGATGCTGAGAGTACATCAAAATGTCCCTATACCTTCTTTTTATGTCATGACACACCAAGAACAGTATAATTAAGTATCGATATTTAAAAAAAAATAAAGAAAAAAAAAATAGGCTATCAGCGGGAATCGAACCCGGGTCGCTGCGTTAGTAGTCAAATGCCCGCAACGAAAGACTAACGTGGCATTGTTGAAGGGAATTATAATGAAAATTACTTTTAATACTATTGGTATCGTAAACTATCCCATGCAAAGTCACCATCGGACTGGAGGTTACATTCGGGAAAAGCTTCAGGGTTACATTCGGGAATTTGTTTTACGAGTGTAACCTCCAAAAGGTTACAATCGATAATTTTTTTTCCGAATGTAAATTCCAAAAAGTAACATTAGGAAAAATAAAACAGTATACACGGAAAAAAAGGTATATCAATCTATCGAGCGCTATGCTCTATGTTAGAATCTACTTAATCAAGTTATCCAAGGAATCTAGTTAGTTCTTGTGTGCATAAATTATGTACAGGATCCTGAACAAAGCATGAGCACATCAAAGATGCTGAGAGTACATAAAAATGTCCCTATACCTTCTTTTTATGTCATGACACACCAAGAACAGTATAATTGAGTATCGATATTTTAAAAAAAAAATAAAGAAAAAAAATAGGCTATCAGCGGGAATCGAACACGGCTCGCTGCGTTAGTAGTCAAGTGCCCGCAACGAAAGACTAACGTGGCATTGCTGAAGGGAATTGTAATGAAAATTACTTTTAATACTATTGGTATCGTAAACTATCCCAAGCAAAGTCACCATCGGACTGGAGGTTACATTCGGGAAAAGCTTCAGGGTTACATTCGGGAATTTGTTATACGAGTGTAACCTCCAAAAGGTTACAATCGACAATTTTTTTTCCGAATGTAAATTCCAAAAAGTAACATTAGGAAAAATAAAACAGTATACTCGGAAAAAAAGGTATATCAATCTATCGAGCGCTATGCTCTATGTTAGAATCTACTTAATCAAGTTATCCAAGGAATCTAGTTAGTTCTTGTGTGCATAAAATATGTACAGGATCCTGAACAAAGCATGAGCACATCAAAGATGCTGAGAGTACATCAAAATGTCCCTATACCTTCTTTTTATGTCATGACACACCAAGAACAGTATAATTAAGTATCGATATTTAAAAAAAAAAATAAAGAAAAAAAAATAGGCTATCAGCGGGAATCGAACCCGGGTCGCTGCGTTAGTAGTCAAGTGCCCGCAACGAAAGACTAACGTGGCATTGCTGAAGGGAATTGTAATGAAAATTACTTTTAATACTATTGGTATCGTAAACTATCCCAAGCAAAGTCACCATCGGACTGGATGTTACATTCGGGAAAAGCTTCAGGGTTACATTCGGGAATTTGTTTTACGAGTGTAACCTCCAAAAGGTTACAATCGATAATTTTTTTTCCGAATGTAAATTCCAAAAAGTAACATTAGGAAAAATAAAACAGTATACTCGGAAAAAATGTATATCAATCTATCGAGCGCTATGCTCTATGTTAGAATCTACTTAATCAAGTTATCCAAGGAATCTAGTTAGTTCTTGTGTGCATAAAATATGTACAGGATCCTGAACAAAGCATGAGCACATCAAAGATGCTGAGAGTACATCAAAATGTCCCTATACCTTCTTTTTATGTCATGACACACCAAGAACAGTATAATTAAGTATCGATATTTAAAAAAAAAAATAAAGAAAAAAAAATAGGCTATCAGCGGGAATCGAACCCGGGTCGCTGCGTTAGTAGTCAAGTGCCCGCAACGAAAGACTAACGTGGCATTGCTGAAGGGAATTGTAATGAAAATTACTTTTAATACTATTGGTATCGTAAACTATCCCAAGCAAAGTCACCATCGGACTGGAGGTTACATTCGGGAAAAGCTTCAGGGTTACATTCGGGAATTTGTTTTACGAGTGTAACCTCCAAAAGATTACAATCGATAATTGTTTTTCCGAATGTAAATTCCAAAAAGTAACATTAGGAAAAATAAAACAGTATACTCGAAAAAAAAGGTATATCAATCTATCGAGCGCTATGCTCTATGTTAGAATCTACTTAATCAAGTTAACCAAGGAATCTAGTTAGTTCTTGTGTGCATAAAATATGTACAGGATCCTGAACAAAGCATGAGCACATCAAAGATGCTGAGAGTACATAAAAATGTCCCTATACCTTCTTTTTATGTCATGACACACCAAGAACAGTATAATTGAGTATCGATATTTTAAAAAAAAAATAAAGAAAAAAAATAGGCTATCAGCGGGAATCGAACACGGCTCGCTGCGTTAGTAGTCAAGTGCCCGCAACGAAAGACTAACGTGGCATTGCTGAAGGGAATTGTAATGAAAATTACTTTTAATACTATTGGTATCGTAAACTATCCCAAGCAAAGTCACCATCGGACTGGAGGTTACATTCGGGAAATGCTTCAGGGTTACATTCGGGAATTTGTTTTACGAGTGTAACCTCCAAAAGGTTACAATCGATAATTTTTTTTCGAATGTAAATTCCAAAAAGTAACATTAGGTAAAATAAAACAGTATACTCGGAAAAAAAGGTATATCAATCTATCGAGCGCTATGCTCTATGTTAGAATCTACTTAATCAAGTTATCCAAGGAATCTAGTTAGTTCTTGTGTGCATAAAATATGTACAGGATCCTGAACAAAGCATGAGCACATCAAAGATGCTGAGAGTACATAAAAATGTCCCTATACCTTCTTTTTATGTCATGACACACCAAGAACAGTATAATTAAGTATCGATATTTAAAAAAAAAATAAAGAAAAAAAAATAGGCTATCAGCGGGAATCGAACCCGGGTCGCTGCGTTAGTAGTCAAGTGCCCGCAACGAAAGACTAACGTGGCATTGCTGAAGGGAATTGTAATGAAAATTACTTTTAATAATATTGGTATCGTAAACTATCCCAAGCAAAGTCACCATCGGACTGGAGGTTACATTCGGGAAAAGCTTCAGGGTTACATTCGGGAATTTGTTTTACGAGTGTAACCTCCAAAAGGTTACAATCGATAATTTTTTTTCCGAATGTAAATTCCAAAAAGTAACATTAGGAAAAATAAAACAGTATACTCGAAAAAAAAGGTATATCAATCTATCGAGCGCTATGCTCTATGTTAGAATCTACTTAATCAAGTTATCCAAGGAATCTAGTTAGTTCTTGTGTGCATAAAATATGTACAGGATCCTGAACAAAGCATGAGCACATCAAAGATGCTGAGAGTACATAAAAATGTCCCTATACCTTCTTTTTATGTCATGACACACCAAGAACAGTATAATTAAGTATCGATATTTAAAAAAAAATAAAGAAAAAAAAAATAGGCTATCAGCGGGAATCGAACCCGGGTCGCTGCGTTAGTAGTCAAATGCCCGCAACGAAAGACTAACGTGGCATTGTTGAAGGGAATTATAATGAAAATTACTTTTAATACTATTGGTATCGTAAACTATCCCATGCAAAGTCACCATCGGACTGGAGGTTACATTCGGGAAAAGCTTCAGGGTTACATTCGGGAATTTGTTTTACGAGTGTAACCTCCAAAAGGTTACAATCGATAATTTTTTTTCCGAATGTAAATTCCAAAAAGTAACATTAGGAAAAATAAAACAGTATACACGGAAAAAAAGGTATATCAATCTATCGAGCGCTATGCTCTATGTTAGAATCTACTTAATCAAGTTATCCAAGGAATCTAGTTAGTTCTTGTGTGCATAAATTATGTACAGGATCCTGAACAAAGCATGAGCACATCAAAGATGCTGAGAGTACATAAAAATGTCCCTATACCTTCTTTTTATGTCATGACACACCAAGAACAGTATAATTGAGTATCGATATTTTAAAAAAAAAATAAAGAAAAAAAATAGGCTATCAGCGGGAATCGAACACGGCTCGCTGCGTTAGTAGTCAAGTGCCCGCAACGAAAGACTAACGTGGCATTGCTGAAGGGAATTGTAATGAAAATTACTTTTAATACTATTGGTATCGTAAACTATCCCAAGCAAAGTCACCATCGGACTGGAGGTTACATTCGGGAAAAGCTTCAGGGTTACATTCGGGAATTTGTTATACGAGTGTAACCTCCAAAAGGTTACAATCGACAATTTTTTTTCCGAATGTAAATTCCAAAAAGTAACATTAGGAAAAATAAAACAGTATACTCGGAAAAAAAGGTATATCAATCTATCGAGCGCTATGCTCTATGTTAGAATCTACTTAATCAAGTTATCCAAGGAATCTAGTTAGTTCTTGTGTGCATAAAATATGTACAGGATCCTGAACAAAGCATGAGCACATCAAAGATGCTGAGAGTACATCAAAATGTCCCTATACCTTCTTTTTATGTCATGACACACCAAGAACAGTATAATTAAGTATCGATATTTAAAAAAAAAAATAAAGAAAAAAAAATAGGCTATCAGCGGGAATCGAACCCGGGTCGCTGCGTTAGTAGTCAAGTGCCCGCAACGAAAGACTAACGTGGCATTGCTGAAGGGAATTGTAATGAAAATTACTTTTAATACTATTGGTATCGTAAACTATCCCAAGCAAAGTCACCATCGGACTGGATGTTACATTCGGGAAAAGCTTCAGGGTTACATTCGGGAATTTGTTTTACGAGTGTAACCTCCAAAAGGTTACAATCGATAATTTTTTTTCCGAATGTAAATTCCAAAAAGTAACATTAGGAAAAATAAAACAGTATACTCGGAAAAAATGTATATCAATCTATCGAGCGCTATGCTCTATGTTAGAATCTACTTAATCAAGTTATCCAAGGAATCTAGTTAGTTCTTGTGTGCATAAAATATGTACAGGATCCTGAACAAAGCATGAGCACATCAAAGATGCTGAGAGTACATCAAAATGTCCCTATACCTTCTTTTTATGTCATGACACACCAAGAACAGTATAATTAAGTATCGATATTTAAAAAAAAAAATAAAGAAAAAAAAATAGGCTATCAGCGGGAATCGAACCCGGGTCGCTGCGTTAGTAGTCAAGTGCCCGCAACGAAAGACTAACGTGGCATTGCTGAAGGGAATTGTAATGAAAATTACTTTTAATACTATTGGTATCGTAAACTATCCCAAGCAAAGTCACCATCGGACTGGAGGTTACATTCGGGAAAAGCTTCAGGGTTACATTCGGGAATTTGTTTTACGAGTGTAACCTCCAAAAGGTTACAATCGATAATTTGTTTTCCGAATGTAAATTCCAAAAAGTAACATTAGGAAAATAAAACAGTATAGTCGGTAAAAAAGGTATATCAATCTATCGAGCGCTATGCTCTATGTTAGAATCTACTTAATCAAGTTATCAAAGGAATCTAGTTAGTTCTTGTGTGCATAAAATATGTACAGGATCCTAAACAAAGCATGAGCACATCAAAGATGCTGAGAGTACATAAAAATGTCCCTATACCTTCTTTTTATGTCATGACACACCAAGAACAGTATAATTAATTATCGATATTTAAAAAAAAAAAAGAAAAAAAAATAGGCTATCAGCGGGAACCGAACCCGGGTTGCTGCGTTAGTAGTCAAGTGCCCGCAACGAAAGACTAACGTGGCATTGCTGAAGGGAATTGTAATGAAAATTACTTTTAATACTATTGGTATCGTAAACTATCCCAAGCAAAGTCACCATCGGACTGGAGGTTACATTCGGGAAAAGCTTCAGGGTTACATTCGGGAATTTGTTTTACGAGTGTAACCTCCAAAAGGTTACAATCGATAATTTTTTTTTCGAATGTAAATTCCAAAAAGTAACATTAGGAAAATAAAACAGTATACTCGGACAAAAAGGTATATCAATCTATCGAGCGCTATGCTCTATGTTAGAATCTACTTAATCAAGTTATCCAAGGAATCTAGTTAGTTCTTGTGTGCATAAAATATGTACAGGATCCTGAACAAAGCATGAGCACATCAAAGATGCTGAGAGTACATCAAAATGTCCCTATACCTTCTTTTTATGTCATGACACACCAAGAACAGTATAATTAAGTATCGATATTTAAAAAAAAATAAAGAAAAAAAAAATAGGCTATCAGCGGGAATCGAACCCGGGTCGCTGCGTTAGTAGTCAAATGCCCGCAACGAAAGACTAACGTGGCATTGTTGAAGGGAATTATAATGAAAATTACTTTTAATACTATTGGTATCGTAAACTATCCCATGCAAAGTCACCATCGGACTGGAGGTTACATTCGGGAAAAGCTTCAGGGTTACATTCGGGAATTTGTTTTACGAGTGTAACCTCCAAAAGGTTACAATCGATAATTTTTTTTCCGAATGTAAATTCCAAAAAGTAACATTAGGAAAAATAAAACAGTATACACGGAAAAAAAGGTATATCAATCTATCGAGCGCTATGCTCTATGTTAGAATCTACTTAATCAAGTTATCCAAGGAATCTAGTTAGTTCTTGTGTGCATAAATTATGTACAGGATCCTGAACAAAGCATGAGCACATCAAAGATGCTGAGAGTACATAAAAATGTCCCTATACCTTCTTTTTATGTCATGACACACCAAGAACAGTATAATTGAGTATCGATATTTTAAAAAAAAAATAAAGAAAAAAAATAGGCTATCAGCGGGAATCGAACACGGCTCGCTGCGTTAGTAGTCAAGTGCCCGCAACGAAAGACTAACGTGGCATTGCTGAAGGGAATTGTAATGAAAATTACTTTTAATACTATTGGTATCGTAAACTATCCCAAGCAAAGTCACCATCGGACTGGAGGTTACATTCGGGAAAAGCTTCAGGGTTACATTCGGGAATTTGTTATACGAGTGTAACCTCCAAAAGGTTACAATCGACAATTTTTTTTCCGAATGTAAATTCCAAAAAGTAACATTAGGAAAAATAAAACAGTATACTCGGAAAAAAAGGTATATCAATCTATCGAGCGCTATGCTCTATGTTAGAATCTACTTAATCAAGTTATCCAAGGAATCTAGTTAGTTCTTGTGTGCATAAAATATGTACAGGATCCTGAACAAAGCATGAGCACATCAAAGATGCTGAGAGTACATCAAAATGTCCCTATACCTTCTTTTTATGTCATGACACACCAAGAACAGTATAATTAAGTATCGATATTTAAAAAAAAAAATAAAGAAAAAAAAATAGGCTATCAGCGGGAATCGAACCCGGGTCGCTGCGTTAGTAGTCAAGTGCCCGCAACGAAAGACTAACGTGGCATTGCTGAAGGGAATTGTAATGAAAATTACTTTTAATACTATTGGTATCGTAAACTATCCCAAGCAAAGTCACCATCGGACTGGATGTTACATTCGGGAAAAGCTTCAGGGTTACATTCGGGAATTTGTTTTACGAGTGTAACCTCCAAAAGGTTACAATCGATAATTTTTTTTCCGAATGTAAATTCCAAAAAGTAACATTAGGAAAAATAAAACAGTATACTCGGAAAAAATGTATATCAATCTATCGAGCGCTATGCTCTATGTTAGAATCTACTTAATCAAGTTATCCAAGGAATCTAGTTAGTTCTTGTGTGCATAAAATATGTACAGGATCCTGAACAAAGCATGAGCACATCAAAGATGCTGAGAGTACATCAAAATGTCCCTATACCTTCTTTTTATGTCATGACACACCAAGAACAGTATAATTAAGTATCGATATTTAAAAAAAAAAATAAAGAAAAAAAAATAGGCTATCAGCGGGAATCGAACCCGGGTCGCTGCGTTAGTAGTCAAGTGCCCGCAACGAAAGACTAACGTGGCATTGCTGAAGGGAATTGTAATGAAAATTACTTTTAATACTATTGGTATCGTAAACTATCCCAAGCAAAGTCACCATCGGACTGGAGGTTACATTCGGGAAAAGCTTCAGGGTTACATTCGGGAATTTGTTTTACGAGTGTAACCTCCAAAAGATTACAATCGATAATTGTTTTTCCGAATGTAAATTCCAAAAAGTAACATTAGGAAAAATAAAACAGTATACTCGAAAAAAAAGGTATATCAATCTATCGAGCGCTATGCTCTATGTTAGAATCTACTTAATCAAGTTAACCAAGGAATCTAGTTAGTTCTTGTGTGCATAAAATATGTACAGGATCCTGAACAAAGCATGAGCACATCAAAGATGCTGAGAGTACATAAAAATGTCCCTATACCTTCTTTTTATGTCATGACACACCAAGAACAGTATAATTGAGTATCGATATTTTAAAAAAAAAATAAAGAAAAAAAATAGGCTATCAGCGGGAATCGAACACGGCTCGCTGCGTTAGTAGTCAAGTGCCCGCAACGAAAGACTAACGTGGCATTGCTGAAGGGAATTGTAATGAAAATTACTTTTAATACTATTGGTATCGTAAACTATCCCAAGCAAAGTCACCATCGGACTGGAGGTTACATTCGGGAAATGCTTCAGGGTTACATTCGGGAATTTGTTTTACGAGTGTAACCTCCAAAAGGTTACAATCGATAATTTTTTTTCGAATGTAAATTCCAAAAAGTAACATTAGGTAAAATAAAACAGTATACTCGGAAAAAAAGGTATATCAATCTATCGAGCGCTATGCTCTATGTTAGAATCTACTTAATCAAGTTATCCAAGGAATCTAGTTAGTTCTTGTGTGCATAAAATATGTACAGGATCCTGAACAAAGCATGAGCACATCAAAGATGCTGAGAGTACATAAAAATGTCCCTATACCTTCTTTTTATGTCATGACACACCAAGAACAGTATAATTAAGTATCGATATTTAAAAAAAAAATAAAGAAAAAAAAATAGGCTATCAGCGGGAATCGAACCCGGGTCGCTGCGTTAGTAGTCAAGTGCCCGCAACGAAAGACTAACGTGGCATTGCTGAAGGGAATTGTAATGAAAATTACTTTTAATAATATTGGTATCGTAAACTATCCCAAGCAAAGTCACCATCGGACTGGAGGTTACATTCGGGAAAAGCTTCAGGGTTACATTCGGGAATTTGTTTTACGAGTGTAACCTCCAAAAGGTTACAATCGATAATTTTTTTTCCGAATGTAAATTCCAAAAAGTAACATTAGGAAAAATAAAACAGTATACTCGAAAAAAAAGGTATATCAATCTATCGAGCGCTATGCTCTATGTTAGAATCTACTTAATCAAGTTATCCAAGGAATCTAGTTAGTTCTTGTGTGCATAAAATATGTACAGGATCCTGAACAAAGCATGAGCACATCAAAGATGCTGAGAGTACATAAAAATGTCCCTATACCTTCTTTTTATGTCATGACACACCAAGAACAGTATAATTAAGTATCGATATTTAAAAAAAAATAAAGAAAAAAAAAATAGGCTATCAGCGGGAATCGAACCCGGGTCGCTGCGTTAGTAGTCAAATGCCCGCAACGAAAGACTAACGTGGCATTGTTGAAGGGAATTATAATGAAAATTACTTTTAATACTATTGGTATCGTAAACTATCCCATGCAAAGTCACCATCGGACTGGAGGTTACATTCGGGAAAAGCTTCAGGGTTACATTCGGGAATTTGTTTTACGAGTGTAACCTCCAAAAGGTTACAATCGATAATTTTTTTTCCGAATGTAAATTCCAAAAAGTAACATTAGGAAAAATAAAACAGTATACACGGAAAAAAAGGTATATCAATCTATCGAGCGCTATGCTCTATGTTAGAATCTACTTAATCAAGTTATCCAAGGAATCTAGTTAGTTCTTGTGTGCATAAATTATGTACAGGATCCTGAACAAAGCATGAGCACATCAAAGATGCTGAGAGTACATAAAAATGTCCCTATACCTTCTTTTTATGTCATGACACACCAAGAACAGTATAATTGAGTATCGATATTTTAAAAAAAAAATAAAGAAAAAAAATAGGCTATCAGCGGGAATCGAACACGGCTCGCTGCGTTAGTAGTCAAGTGCCCGCAACGAAAGACTAACGTGGCATTGCTGAAGGGAATTGTAATGAAAATTACTTTTAATACTATTGGTATCGTAAACTATCCCAAGCAAAGTCACCATCGGACTGGAGGTTACATTCGGGAAAAGCTTCAGGGTTACATTCGGGAATTTGTTATACGAGTGTAACCTCCAAAAGGTTACAATCGACAATTTTTTTTCCGAATGTAAATTCCAAAAAGTAACATTAGGAAAAATAAAACAGTATACTCGGAAAAAAAGGTATATCAATCTATCGAGCGCTATGCTCTATGTTAGAATCTACTTAATCAAGTTATCCAAGGAATCTAGTTAGTTCTTGTGTGCATAAAATATGTACAGGATCCTGAACAAAGCATGAGCACATCAAAGATGCTGAGAGTACATCAAAATGTCCCTATACCTTCTTTTTATGTCATGACACACCAAGAACAGTATAATTAAGTATCGATATTTAAAAAAAAAAATAAAGAAAAAAAAATAGGCTATCAGCGGGAATCGAACCCGGGTCGCTGCGTTAGTAGTCAAGTGCCCGCAACGAAAGACTAACGTGGCATTGCTGAAGGGAATTGTAATGAAAATTACTTTTAATACTATTGGTATCGTAAACTATCCCAAGCAAAGTCACCATCGGACTGGATGTTACATTCGGGAAAAGCTTCAGGGTTACATTCGGGAATTTGTTTTACGAGTGTAACCTCCAAAAGGTTACAATCGATAATTTTTTTTCCGAATGTAAATTCCAAAAAGTAACATTAGGAAAAATAAAACAGTATACTCGGAAAAAATGTATATCAATCTATCGAGCGCTATGCTCTATGTTAGAATCTACTTAATCAAGTTATCCAAGGAATCTAGTTAGTTCTTGTGTGCATAAAATATGTACAGGATCCTGAACAAAGCATGAGCACATCAAAGATGCTGAGAGTACATCAAAATGTCCCTATACCTTCTTTTTATGTCATGACACACCAAGAACAGTATAATTAAGTATCGATATTTAAAAAAAAAAATAAAGAAAAAAAAATAGGCTATCAGCGGGAATCGAACCCGGGTCGCTGCGTTAGTAGTCAAGTGCCCGCAACGAAAGACTAACGTGGCATTGCTGAAGGGAATTGTAATGAAAATTACTTTTAATACTATTGGTATCGTAAACTATCCCAAGCAAAGTCACCATCGGACTGGAGGTTACATTCGGGAAAAGCTTCAGGGTTACATTCGGGAATTTGTTTTACGAGTGTAACCTCCAAAAGATTACAATCGATAATTGTTTTTCCGAATGTAAATTCCAAAAAGTAACATTAGGAAAAATAAAACAGTATACTCGAAAAAAAAGGTATATCAATCTATCGAGCGCTATGCTCTATGTTAGAATCTACTTAATCAAGTTAACCAAGGAATCTAGTTAGTTCTTGTGTGCATAAAATATGTACAGGATCCTGAACAAAGCATGAGCACATCAAAGATGCTGGGAGTACATAAAAATGTCCCTATACCTTCTTTTTATGTCATGACACACCAAGAACAGTATAATTGAGTATCGATATTTAAAAAAAAAAATAAAGAAAAAAAATAGGCTATCAGCGGGAATCGAACACGGCTCGCTGCGTTAGTAGTCAAGTGCCCGCAACGAAAGACTAACGTGGCATTGCTGAAGGGAATTGTAATGAAAATTACTTTTAATACTATTGGTATCGTAAACTATCCCAAGCAAAGTCACCATCGGACTGGAGGTTACATTCGGGAAATGCTTCAGGGTTACATTCGGGAATTTGTTTTACGAGTGTAACCTCCAAAAGGTTACAATCGATAATTTTTTTTCGAATGTAAATTCCAAAAAGTAACATTAGGTAAAATAAAACAGTATACTCGGAAAAAAAGGTATATCAATCTATCGAGCGCTATGCTCTATGTTAGAATCTACTTAATCAAGTTATCCAAGGAATCTAGTTAGTTCTTGTGTGCATAAAATATGTACAGGATCCTGAACAAAGCATGAGCACATCAAAGATGCTGAGAGTACATAAAAATGTCCCTATACCTTCTTTTTATGTCATGACACACCAAGAACAGTATAATTAAGTATCGATATTTAAAAAAAAAATAAAGAAAAAAAAATAGGCTATCAGCGGGAATCGAACCCGGGTCGCTGCGTTAGTAGTCAAGTGCCCGCAACGAAAGACTAACGTGGCATTGCTGAAGGGAATTGTAATGAAAATTACTTTTAATAATATTGGTATCGTAAACTATCCCAAGCAAAGTCACCATCGGACTGGAGGTTACATTCGGGAAAAGCTTCAGGGTTACATTCGGGAATTTGTTTTACGAGTGTAACCTCCAAAAGGTTACAATCGATAATTTTTTTTCCGAATGTAAATTCCAAAAAGTAACATTAGGAAAAATAAAACAGTATACTCGAAAAAAAAGGTATATCAATCTATCGAGCGCTATGCTCTATGTTAGAATCTACTTAATCAAGTTATCCAAGGAATCTAGTTAGTTCTTGTGTGCATAAAATATGTACAGGATCCTGAACAAAGCATGAGCACATCAAAGATGCTGAGAGTACATAAAAATGTCCCTATACCTTCTTTTTATGTCATGACACACCAAGAACAGTATAATTAAGTATCGATATTTAAAAAAAAAATAAAGAAAAAAAAAGGCTATCAGCGGGAATCGAACCCGGGTCGCTGCGTTAGTAGTCAAGTGACCGCAACGAAAGATTAACGTGGCATTGCTGAAGGGAATTGTAATGAAAATTACTTTATATACTATTGGTATCGTAAACTATCCCAAGCAAAGTCACCATCGGACTGGAGGTTACATTCGGGAAAAGCTTCAGGGTTACATTCGGGAATTTGTTTTACGAGTGTTACCTACAAAAGGTTACAATCGATAATTTTTTTTCCGAATGTAAATTCCAAAAAGTAACATTAGGAAAATAAAACAGTATACTCGGAAAAAAAGGTATATCAATCTATCGAGCGCTATGCTCTATATTATCTACTTAATCAAGTTATCCAAGGAATCTAGTTAGTTCTTGTGTGCATAAAATATGTACAGGATCCTGAACAAAGCATGAGCACATCAAAGATGCTGAGAGTACATAAAAATGTCCCTATACCTTCTTTTTATGTCATGACACACCAAGAACAGTATAATTAAGTATCGATATTTGAAAAAAAATAAAGAAAAAAAAATAGGCTATCAGCGGGAATCGAACACGGGTCGCTGCGTTAGTAGTCAAGTGCCCGCAACGAAAGACTAACGTGGCATTCCTGAAGGGAATTGTAATGAAAATTACTTTTAATACTATTGGTATCGTAAACTATCCCAAGCAAAGTCACCATCGGACTGGAGGTTACATTCGGGAAAAGCTTCAGGGTTACATTCGGGAATTTGTTTTACGAGTGTAACCTCCAAAAGGTTACAATCGATAATTTTTTTTCGAATGTAAATTCCAAAAAGTAACATTAGGAAAATAAAACAGTATACTCGGAAAAAAAGGTATATCAATCTATCGAGCGCTATGCTCTATGTTAGAATCTACTTAATCAAGTTATCCAAGGAATCTAGTTAGTTCTTGTGTGCATAAAATATGTACAGGATCCTGAACAAAGCATGAGCACATCAAAGATGCTGAGAGTACATAAAAATGTCCCTATAAATTCTTTTTATGTCATGACACACCAAGAACAGTATAATTAAGTATCGATATTTAAAAAAAAATAAAGAAAAAAAAATAGGCTATCAGCGGGAATCGAACCCGGGTCGCTGCGTTAGTAGTCAAGTGCCCGCAACGAAAGACTAACGTGGCATTCCTGAAGGGAATTGTAATGAAAATTACTTTTAATACTATTGGTATCGTAAACTATCCCAAGCAAAGTCACCATCGGACTGGAGGTTACATTCGGGAAATGCTTCAGGGTTACATTCGGGAATTTGTTTTACGAGTGTAACCTCCAAAAGGTTACAATCGATAATTTTTTTTCGAATGTAAATTCCAAAAAGTAACATTAGGAAAAATAAAACAGTATACTCGGAAAAAATGTATATCAATCTATCGAGCGCTATGCTCTATGTTAGAATCTACTTAATCAAGTTATCCAAGGAATCTAGTTAGTTCTTGTGTGCATAAAATATGTACAGGATCCTGAACAAAGCATGAGCACATCAAAGATGCTGAGAGTACATCAAAATGTCCCTATACCTTCTTTTTATGTCATGACACACCAAGAACAGTATAATTAAGTATCGATATTTAAAAAAAAAAATAAAGAAAAAAAAATAGGCTATCAGCGGGAATCGAACCCGGGTCGCTGCGTTAGTAGTCAAGTGCCCGCAACGAAAGACTAACGTGGCATTCCTGAAGGGAATTGTAATGAAAATTACTTTTAATACTATTGGTATCGTAAACTATCCCAAGCAAAGTCACCATCGGACTGGATGTTACATTCGGGAAAAGCTTCAGGGTTACATTCGGGAATTTGTTTTACGAGTGTAACCTCCAAAAGGTTACGATCGATAATTTTTTTTCCGAATGTAAATTCCAAAAAGTAACATTAGGAAAAATAAAACAGTATACTCGGAAAAAATGTATATCAATCTATCGAGCGCTATGCTCTATGTTAGAATCTACTTAATCAAGTTATCCAAGAAATCTAGTTAGTTCTTGTGTGCATAAAATATGTGCAGGATCCTGAACAAAGCATGAGCACATCAAAGATGCTGAGAGTACATAAAAATGTCCCTATACCTTCTTTTCATGTCATGACACACCAAGAACAGTATAATTAAGTATCGATATTTAAAAAAAAATAAAGAAAAAAAAAAGGCTATCAGCGGGAATCGAACCCGGGTCGCTGCGTTAGTAGTTAAGTGCCCGCAACGAAAGACTAACGTGGCATTGTTGAAGGGAATTATAATGAAAATTACTTTTTATACTATTGGTATCGTAAACTATCCCAAGCAAAGTCACCATCGGACTGGAGGTTACATTCGGGAAAAGCTTCAGGGTTACATTCGGGAATTTGTTTTACGAGTGTAACCTCCAAAAGGTTACAATCGATATTTTTTTTTCCGAATGTAAATTCCAAAAAGTAACATTAGGAAAATAAAACAGTATACTCGGAAAAAAAGGTATATCAATCTATCGAGCGCTATGCTTTATGTTAGAATCTACTTAATCAAGTTATCCAAGGAATCTAGTTAGTTCTTGTGTGCATAAAATATGTACAGGATCCTGAACAAAGCATGAGCACATCAAAGATGCTGAGAGTACATAAAAATGTCCCTATACCTTCTTTTTATGTCATGACACACCAAGAACAGTATAATTAAGTATCGATATTTAAAAAAAAAATAAAGAAAAAAAAAGGCTATCAGCGGGAATCGAACCCGGGTCGCTGCGTTAGTAGTCAAGTGACCGCAACGAAAGATTAACGTGGCATTGCTGAAGGGAATTGTAATGAAAATTACTTTTAATACTATTGGTATCGTAAACTATCCCAAGCAAAGTCACCATCGGACTGGAGGTTACATTCGGGAAAAGCTTCAGGGTTACATTCGGGAATTTGTTTTACGAGTGTTACCTACAAAAGGTTACAATCGATAATTTTTTTTCCGAATGTAAATTCCAAAAAGTAACATTAGGAAAATAAAACAGTATACTCGGAAAAAAAGGTATATCAATCTATCGAGCGCTATGCTCTATATTATCTACTTAATCAAGTTATCCAAGGAATCTAGTTAGTTCTTGTGTGCATAAAATATGTACAGGATCCTGAACAAAGCATGAGCACATCAAAGATGCTGAGAGTACATAAAAATGTCCCTATACCTTCTTTTTATGTCATGACACACCAAGAACAGTATAATTAAGTATCGATATTTAAAAAAAAATAAAGAAAAAAAAATAGGATATCAGCGGGAATCGAACACGGGTCGCTGCGTTAGTAGTCAAGTGCCCGCAACGAAAGACTAACGTGGCATTCCTGAAGGGAATTGTAATGAAAATTACTTTTAATACTATTGGTATCGTAAACTATCCCAAGCAAAGTCACCATCGGACTGGAGGTTACATTCGGGAAAAGCTTCAGGGTTACATTCGGGAATTTGTTTTACGAGTGTAACCTCCAAAAGGTTACAATCGATAATTTTTTTTCCGAATGTAAATTCCAAAAAGTAACATTAGGAAAATAAAACAGTATACTCGGAAAAAAAGGTATATCAATCTATCGAGCGCTATGCTCTATGTTAGAATCTACTTAATCAAGTTATCCAAGGAATCTAGTTAGTTCTTGTGTGCATAAAATATGTACAGGATCCTGAACAAAGCATGAGCACATCAAAGATGCTGAGAGTACATAAAAATGTCCCTATAAATTCTTTTTATGTCATGACACACCAAGAACAGTATAATTAAGTATCGATATTTAAAAAAAAATAAAGAAAAAAAAAATAGGCTATCAGCGGGAATCGAACCCGGGTCGCTGCGTTAGTAGTCAAGTGCCCGCAACGAAAGACTAACGTGGCATTCCTGAAGGGAATTGTAATGAAAATTACTTTTAATACTATTGGTATCGTAAACTATCCCAAGCAAAGTCACCATCGGACTGGAGGTTACATTCGGGAAAAGCTTCAGGGTTACATTCGGGAATTTGTTTTACGAGTGTAACCTCCAAAAGGTTACAATCGATATTTTTTTTTCCGAATGTAAATTCCAAAAAGTAACATTAGGAAAAATAAAACAGTATACACGGAAAAAAAGGTATATCAATCTATCGAGCGCTATGCTCTATGTTAGAATCTACTTAATCAAGTTATCCAAAGAATCTAGTTAGTTCTTGTGTGCATAAAATATGTACAGGATCCTGAACAAAGCATGAGCACATCAAAGATGCTGAGAGTACATAAAAATGTCCCTATACCTTCTTTTTATGTCATGACACACCAAGAACAGTATAATTAAGTATCGATATTTTAAAAAAAAAATAAAGAAAAAAAATAGGCTATCAGCGGGAATCGAACACGGCTCGCTGCGTTAGTAGTCAAGTGCCCGCAACGAAAGACTAACGTGGCATTGCTGAAGGGAATTGTAATGAAAATTACTTTTAATACTATCGGTATCGTAAACTATCCCAAGCAAAGTCACCATCGGACTGGAGGTTACATTCGGGAAATGCTTCAGGGTTACATTCGGGAATTTGTTTTACGAGTGTAACCTCCAAAAGGTTACAATCGATAATTTTTTTTCGAATGTAAATTCCAAAAAGTAACATTAGGTAAAATAAAACAAAATACTCGGAAAAAAAGGTATATCAATCTATCGAGCGCTATGCTTTATGTTAGAATCTACTTAATCAAGTTATCCAAGGAATCTAGTTAGTTCTTGTGTGCATAAAATATGTACAGGATCCTGAACAAAGCATGAGCACATCAAAGATGCTGAGAGTACATAAAAATGTCCCTATACCTTCTTTTTATGTCATGACACACCAAGAACAGTATAATTAAGTATCGATATTTAAAAAAAAAATAAAGAAAAAAAAAGGCTATCAGCGGGAATCGAACCCGGGTCGCTGCGTTAGTAGTCAAGTGACCGCAACGAAAGATTAACGTGGCATTGCTGAAGGGAATTGTAATGAAAATTACTTTTAATACTATTGGTATCGTAAACTATCCCAAGCAAAGTCACCATCGGACTGGAGGTTACATTCGGGAAAAGCTTCAGGGTTACATTCGGGAATTTGTTTTACGAGTGTTACCTACAAAAGGTTACAATCGATAATTTTTTTTCCGAATGTAAATTCCAAAAAGTAACATTAGGAAAATAAAACAGTATACTCGGAAAAAAAGGTATATCAATCTATCGAGCGCTATGCTCTATATTATCTACTTAATCAAGTTATCCAAGGAATCTAGTTAGTTCTTGTGTGCATAAAATATGTACAGGATCCTGAACAAAGCATGAGCACATCAAAGATGCTGAGAGTACATAAAAATGTCCCTATACCTTCTTTTTATGTCATGACACACCAAGAACAGTATAATTAAGTATCGATATTTAAAAAAAAATAAAGAAAAAAAAATAGGATATCAGCGGGAATCGAACACGGGTCGCTGCGTTAGTAGTCAAGTGCCCGCAACGAAAGACTAACGTGGCATTCCTGAAGGGAATTGTAATGAAAATTACTTTTAATACTATTGGTATCGTAAACTATCCCAAGCAAAGTCACCATCGGACTGGAGGTTACATTCGGGAAAAGCTTCAGGGTTACATTCGGGAATTTGTTTTACGAGTGTAACCTCCAAAAGGTTACAATCGATAATTTTTTTTCCGAATGTAAATTCCAAAAAGTAACATTAGGAAAATAAAACAGTATACTCGGACAAAAAGGTATATCAATCTATCGAGCGCTATGCTCTATGTTAGAATCTACTTAATCAAGTTATCCAAGGAATCTAGTTAGTTCTTGTGTGCATAAAATATGTTTAGGATCCTGAACAAAGCATGAGCACATCAAAGATGCTGAGAGTACATAAAAATGTCCCTATACCTTCTTTTTATGTCATGACACACCAAGAACAGTATAATTAAGTATCGATATTTAAAAAAAAATAAAGAAAAAAAAATAGGCTATCAGCGGGAATCGAACCCGGGTCGCTGCGTTAGTAGTCAAGTGCCCGCAACGAAAGACTAACGTGGCATTCCTGAAGGGAATTGTAATGAAAATTACTTTTAATACTATTGGTATCGTAAACTATCCCAAGCAAAGTCACCATCGGACTGGAGGTTACATTCGGGAAAAGCTTCAGGGTTTCATTCGGGAATTTGTTTTACGAGTGTAACCTCCAAAAGGTTACAATCGATAATTTTTTTTCCGAATGTAAATCCCAAAAAGTAACATTAGGAAAAATAAAACAGTATACACGGAAAAAAAGGTATATCAATCTATCGAGCGCTATGCTCTATGTTAGAATCTACTTAATCAAGTTATCCAAAGAATCTAGTTAGTTCTTGTGTGCATAAAATATGTACAGGATCCTGAACTAAGCATGAGCACATCAAAGATGCTGAGAGTACATAAAAATGTCCCTATACCTTCTTTTTATGTCATGACACACCAAGAACAGTATAATTAAGTATCGATATTTAAAAAAAAAATAAAGAAAAAAAAATAGGCTATTAGCGGGAATCGAACCCGGGTCGCTGCGTTAGTAGTCAAGTGCCCGCAACGAAAGACTAACGTGGCATTGCTGAAGGGAATTGTAATGAAAATTACTTTTAATAATATTGGTATCGTAAACTATCCCAAGCAAAGTCACCATCGGACTGGAGGTTACATTCGGGAAATGCTTCAGGGTTACATTCGGGAATTTGTTTTACGAGTGTAACCTCCAAAAGGTTACAATCGATAATTTTTTTTCGAATGTAAATTCCAAAAAGTAACATTAGGTAAAATAAAACAAAATACTCGGAAAAAAAGGTATATCAATCTATCGAGCGCTATGCTCTATGTTAGAATCTACTTAATCAAGTTATCCAAGGAATCTAGTTAGTTCTTGTGTGCATAAAATATGTACAGGATCCTGAACTAAGCATGAGCACATCAAAGATGCTGAGAGTACATAAAAATGTCCCTATACCTTCTTTTTATGTCATGACACACCAAGAACAGTATAATTAAGTATCGATATTTAAAAAAAAAATAAAGAAAAAAAAATAGGCTATCAGCGGGAATCGAACCCGGGTCGCTGCGTTAGTAGTCAAGTGCCCGCAACGAAAGACTAACGTGGCATTGCTGAAGGGAATTGTAATGAAAATTACTTTTAATAATATTGGTATCGTAAACTATCCCAAGCAAAGTCACCATCGGACTGGAGGTTACATTCGGGAAAGGCTTCAGGGTTACATTCGGGAATTTGTTTTACGAGTGTAACCTCCAAAAGGTTACAATCGATAATTTTTTTTCCGAATGTAAATTCCAAAAAGTAACATTAGGAAAAATAAAACAGTATACACGGAAAAAAAGGTATATCAATCTATCGAGCGCTATGCTCTATGTTAGAATCTACTTAATCAAGTTATCCAAGGAATCTAGTTAGTTCTTGTGTGCATAAAATATGTACAGGATCCTGAACAAAGCATGAGCACATCAAAGATGCTGAGAGTACATAAAAATGTCCCTATACCTTCTATTTATTTCATGACACACCAAGAACAGTATAATTAAGTATCGATATTTAAAAAAAAAATAAAGAAAAAAAAAATAGGCTATCAGCGGGAATCGAACCCGGGTCGCTGCGTTAGTAGTCAAGTGCCCGCAACGAAAGACTAACGTGGCATTCCTGAAGGGAATTGTAATGAAAATTACTTTTAATACTATTGGTATCGTAAACTATCCCAAGCAAAGTCACCATCGGACTGGAGGTTACATTCGGGAAAAGCTTCAGGGTTACATTCGGGAATTTGTTTTACGAGTGTAACCTCCAAAAGGTTACAATCGATAATTTTTTTTCCGAATGTAAATTCCAAAAAGTAACATTAGGAAAATAAAACAGTATACTCGGACAAAAAGGTATATCAATCTATCGAGCGCTATGCTCTATGTTAGAATCTACTTAATCAAGTTATCCAAGGAATCTAGTTAGTTCTTGTGTGCATAAAATATGTTTAGGATCCTGAACAAAGCATGAGCACATCAAAGATGCTGAGAGTACATAAAAATGTCCCTATACCTTCTTTTTATGTCATGACACACCAAGAACAGTATAATTAAGTATCGATATTTAAAAAAAAATAAAGAAAAAAAAATAGGCTATCAGCGGGAATCGAACCCGGGTCGCTGCGTTAGTAGTCAAGTGCCCGCAACGAAAGACTAACGTGGCATTCCTGAAGGGAATTGTAATGAAAATTACTTTTAATACTATTGGTATCGTAAACTATCCCAAGCAAAGTCACCATCGGACTGGAGGTTACATTCGGGAAAAGCTTCAGGGTTTCATTCGGGAATTTGTTTTACGAGTGTAACCTCCAAAAGGTTACAATCGATAATTTTTTTTCCGAATGTAAATCCCAAAAAGTAACATTAGGAAAAATAAAACAGTATACACGGAAAAAAAGGTATATCAATCTATCGAGCGCTATGCTCTATGTTAGAATCTACTTAATCAAGTTATCCAAAGAATCTAGTTAGTTCTTGTGTGCATAAAATATGTACAGGATCCTGAACTAAGCATGAGCACATCAAAGATGCTGAGAGTACATAAAAATGTCCCTATACCTTCTTTTTATGTCATGACACACCAAGAACAGTATAATTAAGTATCGATATTTAAAAAAAAAATAAAGAAAAAAAAATAGGCTATTAGCGGGAATCGAACCCGGGTCGCTGCGTTAGTAGTCAAGTGCCCGCAACGAAAGACTAACGTGGCATTGCTGAAGGGAATTGTAATGAAAATTACTTTTAATAATATTGGTATCGTAAACTATCCCAAGCAAAGTCACCATCGGACTGGAGGTTACATTCGGGAAAAGCTTCAGGGTTACATTCGGGAATTTGTTTTACGAGTGTAACCTCCAAAAGGTTACAATCGATAATTTTTTTTCCGAATGTAAATTCCAAAAAGTAACATTAGGAAAAATAAAACAGTATACACGGAAAAAAAGGTATATCAATCTATCGAGCGCTATGCTCTATGTTAGAATCTACTTAATCAAGTTATCCAAGGAATCTAGTTAGTTCTTGTGTGCATAAAATATGTACAGGATCCTGAACAAAGCATGAGCACATCAAAGATGCTGAGAGTACATAAAAATGTCCCTATACCTTCTATTTATGTCATGACACACCAAGAACAGTATAATTAAGTATCGATATTTAAAAAAAAAGTAAAGAAAAAAAAAATAGGCTATCAGCGGGAATCGAACCCGGGTCGCTGCGTTAGTAGTCAAGTGCCCGCAACGAAAGACTAACGTGGCATTCCTGAAGGGAATTGTAATGAAAATTACTTTTAATACTATTGGTATCGTAAACTATCCCAAGCAAAGTCACCATCGGACTGGAGGTTACATTCGGGAAAAGCTTCAGGGTTACATTCGGGAATTTGTTTTACGAGTGTAACCTCCAAAAGGTTACAATCGATAATTTTTTTTCCGAATGTAAATTCCAAAAAGTAACATTAGGAAAATAAAACAGTATACTCGGACAAAAAGGTATATCAATCTATCGAGCGCTATGCTCTATGTTAGAATCTACTTAATCAAGTTATCCAAGGAATCTAGTTAGTTCTTGTGTGCATAAAATATGTTTAGGATCCTGAACAAAGCATGAGCACATCAAAGATGCTGAGAGTACATCAAAATGTCCCTATACCTTCTTTTTATGTCATGACACACCAAGAACAGTATAATTAAGTATCGATATTTAAAAAAAAATAAAGAAAAAAAAATAGGCTATCAGCGGGAATCGAACCCGGGTCGCTGCGTTAGTAGTCAAGTGCCCGCAACGAAAGACTAACGTGGCATTCCTGAAGGGAATTGTAATTAAAATTACTTTTAATACTATTGGTATCGTAAACTATCCCAAGCAAAGTCACCATCGGACTGGAGGTTACATTCGGGAAAAGCTTCAGGGTTTCATTCGGGAATTTGTTTTACGAGTGTAACCTCCAAAAGGTTACAATCGATAATTTTTTTTCCGAATGTAAATTCCAAAAAGTAACATTAGGAAAAATAAAACAGTATACACGGAAAAAAAAGGTATATCAATCTATCGAGCGCTATGCTCTATGTTAGAATCTACTTAATCAAGTTATCCAAAGAATCTAGTTAGTTCTTGTGTGCATAAAATATGTACAGGATCCTGAACCAAGCATGAGCACATCAAAGATGCTGAGAGTACATAAAAATGTCCCTATACCTTCTTTTTATGTCATGACACACCAAGAACAGTATAATTAAGTATCGATATTTAAAAAAAAAATAAAGAAAAAAAAATAGGCTATTAGCGGGAATCGAACCCGGGTCGCTGCGTTAGTAGTCAAGTGCCCGCAACGAAAGACTAACGTGGCATTGCTGAAGGGAATTGTAATGAAAATTACTTTTAATAATATTGGTATCGTAAACTATCCCAAGCAAAGTCACCATCGGACTGGAGGTTACATTCGGGAAAAGCTTCAGGGTTACATTCGGGAATTTGTTTTACGAGTGTAACCTCCAAAAGGTTACAATCGATAATTTTTTTTCCGAATGTAAATTCCAAAAAGTAACATTAGGAAAAATAAAACAGTATACACGGAAAAAAAGGTATATCAATCTATCGAGCGCTATGCTCTATGTTAGAATCTACTTAATCAAGTTATCCAAGGAATCTAGTTAGTTCTTGTGTGCATAAAATATGTACAGGATCCTGAACAAAGCATGAGCACATCAAAGATGCTGAGAGTACATAAAAATGTCCCTATACCTTCTATTTATGTCATGACACACCAAGAACAGTATAATTAAGTATCGATATTTAAAAAAAAAAATAAAGAAAAAAAAAAAAGGCTATTAGCGGGAATCGAACCCGGGTCGCTGCGTTAGTAGTCAAGTGCCCGCAACGAAAGACTAACGTGGCATTCCTGAAGGGAATTGTAATGAAAATTACTTTTAATACTATTGGTATCGTAAACTATCCCAAGCAAAGTCACCATCGGACTGGAGGTTACATTCGGGAAAAGCTTCAGGGTTACATTCGGGAATTTGTTTTACGAGTGTAACCTCCAAAAGGTTACAATCGATAATTTTTTTTCCGAATGTAAATTCCAAAAAGTAACATTAGGAAAATAAAACAGTATACTCGGACATAAAGGTATATCAATCTATCGAGCGCTATGCTCTATGTTAGAATCTACTTAATCAAGTTATCCAAGGAATCTAGTTAGTTCTTGTGTGCATAAAATATGTACAGGATCCTGAACAAAGCATGAGCACATCAAAGATGCTGAGAGTACATCAAAATGTCCCTATACCTTCTTTTTATGTCATGACACACCAAGAACAGTATAATTAAGTATCGATATTTAAAAAAAAATAAAGAAAAAAAAATAGGCTATCAGCGGGAATCGAACCCGGGTCGCTGCGTTAGTAGTCAAGTGCCCGCAACGAAAGACTAACGTGGCATTCCTGAAGGGAATTGTAATGAAAATTACTTTTAATACTATTGGTATCGTAAACTATCCCAAGCAAAGTCACCATCGGACTGGAGGTTACATTCGGGAAAAGCTTCAGGGTTTCATTCGGGAATTTGTTTTACGAGTGTAACCTCCAAAAGGTTACAATCGATAATTTTTTTTCCGAATGTAAATTCCAAAAAGTAACATTAGGAAAAATAAAACAGTATACACGGAAAAAAAGGTATATCAATCTATCGAGCGCTATGCTCTATGTTAGAATCTACTTAATCAAGTTATCCAAAGAATCTAGTTAGTTCTTGTGTGCATAAAATATGTACAGGATCCTGAACTAAGCATGAGCACATCAAAGATGCTGAGAGTACATAAAAATGTCCCTATACCTTCTTTTTATGTCATGACACACCAAGAACAGTATAATTGAGTATCGATATTTAAAAAAAAAAAATAAAAAAAAAAAAATAGGCTATCAGCGGGAATCGAACCCGGCTCGCTGCGTTAGTAGTCAAGTGCCCGCAACGAAAGACTAACGTGGCATTGCTGAAGGGAATTGTAATGAAAATTACTTTTAATACTATTGGTATCGTAAACTATCCCAAGCAAAGTCACCATCGGACTGGAGGTTACATTCGGGAAATGCTTCAGGGTTACATTCGGGAATTTGTTTTACGAGTGTAACCTCCAAAAGGTTACAATCGATAATTTTTTTTCGAATGTAAATTCCAAAAAGTAACATTAGGAAAAATAAAACAGTATACTCGGAAAAAAAGGTATATCAATCTATCGAGCGCTATGCTCTATGTTAGAATCTACTTAATCAAGTTATCCAAGGAATCTAGTTAGTTCTTGTGTGCATAAAATATGTACAGGATCCTGAACAAAGCATGAGCACATCAAAGATGCTGAGAGTACATAAAAATGTCCCTATACCTTCTTTTAATGTCATGACACACCAAGAACAGTATAATTAAGTATCGATATTTAAAAAAAAACTAAAGAAAAAAAAATAGGCTATCAGCGGGAATCGAACCCGGGTCGCTGCGTTAGTAGTCAAGTGCCCGCAACGAAAGACTAACGTGGCATTGCTGAAGGGAATTTTAATGAAAATTACTTTTAATAATATTGGTATCGTAAACTATCCCAAGCAAAGTCACCATCGGACTGGAGGTTACATTCGGGAAAAGCTTCAGGGTTACATTCGGGAATTTGTTTCACGAGTGTAACCTCCAAAAGGTTACAATCGATAATTTTTTTTCGGAATGTAAATTCCAAAAAGTAACATTAGGAAAAATAAAACAGTATACACGGAAAAAAAGGTATATTAATCTATCGAGCGCT